>NC_089224.1:2584200-3904804 GCF_963924675.1 Phocoena phocoena
ATGTATGAATATGTGTACACATGGGTATACGTGTGTGTACATCTATTATATGTACAAATGCACACACATACCCACACATAAAATAGATAACATTTTATTATAGGTATTATTATTATAGGCATGTGTACACCATTATATGTATGTATATGTGTACATATATGTGTATATGTTTGTGAGTGTGTACGTCTGTAAAAGCCATAACTAAAAAAACTGCTAATGCTCCCTGGATACTTAAATACCACATGCCAAGTCCACTGCACAGCGGCGAGTGGCAGAACTGGGGTTTCTCCCCAGGAGCCCGAACATGGACCACGTGCACATGTGAGCCCAGTGATGGGTTCAGGGGCCATCACTGCCACACGCACCCAGCAGGGCTGGGCCCGGGGCCTGTGTGAGGGGGCGGGCTGGGCTGGGAAGGCACCCCCAGCAGCTCAGACAAACTCCCGCCCTCCCTGGGGAGTGCCAAGCAAGAGCTCTGTGATCAGTGCCAAACGGACATCGTCTAGTCTCCTGGACAGACTACTGTGCTGTTCTCTTCACAAAGTAGCTGAGCTCAATGCCCCGTGAAATCTATGAATGTTTTGTTCCAGGTAACTAGTAATGGGCCTGGCGTAGCATGTAACACACAACGTGCAGGGAAACGGAATAGGAGGTGATGACATCTGAGGAGAGATACATGAATTTTGTAAAAAGTGAAACAGCTGCCAATTCTTCCATGGAATAAGAATCTGTCCCCTCTGGGAAGTAGCACTCAGGATTTGCTTAAGTTAGGAATTTAAGGAGCAAATATTTACGGGTCCCTCCACAACTGATGAGCAGGAAAAAAAATGTGTCAGAAATCACCTTCTAATTTTAAAAAGTGACATTAATTTCTTTGGCTATGTTATTAGGCTAACCCCTAGACCATAGTAATTTAAAACAAACAAATGCAAAGTGGCTGATCCTCAACCAACACTCTGGAAAATATACTTTCCCCCTTTTGCTGAATAGAGAGAGAATAAATCAGTGGAAAAGAATCTGCGTAGAAGGTGACAAACTGAAATATGAATACTTTCAGTCGAAGTGAAGACTTAGTCTGCTGTTTCAGGCAAGACTCGATACATAAATATGAGATTGGCAACACAGCATCACATTTAACTAGAATTAGACTGTCCTAGCTGTACCAAAAGCTGTGTTATCTTGCGGAAGTTATTAAACTCTCCAGGTGGAAGTGCCTTCAGAGAAATGGGGAAAGTAACATTCATGGGAGGTGATTCAGGTGATTCACAGGCAGAAGATGAGTTGATCCGCCTCATCATGGTCAATCATTAGTAGGACCTTCTTCCAGTGGGAATTCCAGCACATGCACTGCGAACCACGGCTCTGCAATCACTATCTGTGGTCTCGCCTTAGCTCGTTCTTCTAGTTTCTCCGTTTAAAAAGCATTCTTTCCCTCAGTTGTTTTTTTTTTTTCCTTCCAATATCTATCAATTCCTTCTTGTATCTCAGACAAAATGTATCGACCACCTTCCTGGTTTCTAACTTCTACCCCTTTCATTCCTTTCAAATCAATGGATAAAAGAGTATTTGTTTCCTGAGGACTCAACTCAGACACATTTCTTTATTTGTAAAGGATTAATCTCACATACGTTTCTAAAGTTCTGGTCCTCAGAATGACACTGAAATACATGGTGAAGTGTATTTTTCTATTAACATGTAGCACATCCTCCCTATATGGAGTTCTTGGAGCTGTTTTGAAGCTATGGATAAAGTGGTGAATCAAACAAAAATGACATGTGCTTAACACCACGAGCACTGGCTGTGAGTTCCCCAAAGGGTCAGCTCGTCCTCGTCTTGTCTGTAAAGGAGAAATGTCAACACAAACCAGCCTTACAGGAGTGTTTAGTATAAACAGCACCTCAAAAACATGGGATTTCTGTGGGAAGCACCACAAAACAGCAATATATTAATTTCATTACATAATCTAAGAATAACCTTAGTAGCAGAAAACACATACTGCCTATTATGCATATCTAATATTTTAAATAATATATCACAAACACAGGTCCACATCAAGGAGGGAAGGCTAATTCCAAAACTACGTGTGATCAGCTATTTTCAAGTTTTCTATTGACATTCGATTGGTACTTCTTTGTTAATTTGGGGGAATCACCTAGGCATTTGTGAGGACCCAAACCAGAGTGCAAAAATAATAATTGGAGGAAAATTTTTTAAGTGAGAAAAGTCTGTTTTCTGAGCACGAAGCCAAGACCTTGGTTTTCGGGGCAGCCCTAGTGCTGGTGAGGTGGGGTGACCACGTGGACGTGGGGGGGGGTCAGCCAAACCAGCAACAGGGTCACAGAGGAGGGGGGCTGCGAGCCAGATGCCACAGTCCCCGCTGGAGGGTGGAGAGCAGCAAGGATGAGACAGCAGACAGCCAAGGGGAGGGGGAAAGTGCTTAGCTCTAGCTCAGCAACTGCGATTGGTTAGAAGCCATCACGTCACACACACACTGCAAGTTTCACACTAAGGGATAAATCACACGTCGTCAAAATGGCAGACCAAAAGGAGATCACCACTTCCCAGCACCCTCTATGTCTGGTGCACTGGGGCGCTGTGTCTGCCTGCTCAGCGCACCTTCCCTTTTCCTTCTGGCAGCAGCACCTCCTATTTCCTACAGAGGATGGCATTCCCACTCTCCTTACGGTCCTGGCCAGGCTGCCAGTGATGTGCCAACCCTCCAGCCTTGTAAAGTCAGGTGACCTAATCCGCAAAAATACGCGTGTGTCTCCCGTGAATTTCACTCCTGAGAGGAGCCAGGAGAGGCGGAGATGAATCCACTCATCCAGGGGAACAGCTGCGCCCAGGAAACAGTCACGACCCCCTGCTGCCGGGACGCCCAGAGCCCCCGGTCCTGACACTTGGCTGTTAACCTCTTCCTCGACCATGCGGGGGACCCAGTATTATTCTAACACTTTTCTCCCTTCAGCTTGGCAGTGCTGGTGTGGGTTGCTTGTAACCCGAGCACTCTGACACTGCCAGGCAGGGTGCTAGGTGCTTTATATGGGAATGTCTTTAATTTTGTGCTCGTAACATCCTTGAGGGGAAGATACCCTGATCCCACGTTACGCACAAGAGGCCGTGGAGGTTAGAGTCACCTACTCACCGACACACCGCCAACGAGGGACGAAGCGTGATGAGGACCTCACTGGGTGCCAGGAGCCAGGCTCCTCCAGCTCACAGACAAGCAGGGATATTAAAAAGTTCCCTTTGTTAGGGAGGCAGGACGAATAGTTGAAGTGTAGGTTTTTTAGGGCAGTGAAACTATTCTGTGTGATAGTGTAATGATGGATACATGACACGCATTTGTCAAAACCCATAAAACTGTACAACACACAGAGTGAATCTAATGTAAATTAATAATATATCAGTATTGGTTCATTAATTGTGACAAATACAGCACACTAATGCACGATGTTAATAACAGAGCAGACTGTGAAGGGCAGAGGTATATGGAACTTTCTGAACTACCTTCTCAGGTCTTTAAAACCCTGCTAAAAAATAAAGTCCATTGATTTTTTTTTTAATAAAGCAGAAGTCCCTTCGTTGGCCCATAAGCTCAACATCTCAGATGCTTTCTGCTTTGAAGGACCTTTACTACATATCAGCAGATACAACAGATTAAAGTTCTATATATTGTTTTAATGTATACGTTATTTCCCTATAGAAAACATCCCATCGTCATATAAGATCCGGATCTTTTATTCTCTGTCCGGTTATGTCGCAAATTCTTTTGTGTTCCTGATTAAGAACAATTTAATAGCATACAGCCACCTAGCGGTTGTTAAGTGTCGTGGTGACTCTGAGAACACGCTTAGTAACCATGGTTTTTTTTTTTTTTTTTTTTTTTTTTACGGTACGCGGGCCTCTCACTGTTGTGGCCTCTCCCGTTGCGGAGCACAGGCTCCGGACGCGCAGGCTCAGCGACCATGGCTCACGGGCCCAGCCGCTCCGCGGCATGTGGAATCTTCCCGGACCGGGGCACGAACCCGTGTCCCCTGCATTGGCAGGCGGACTCTCAACCACTGCGCCACCAGGGAAGCCCCGTAACCATGGTTTTAAGCGAGCTAACATAACAATCAGTAAAGAGGTATCCTATGTGTAAGGAACTGTACCAGGTGTCATGGGAGAAACAACGTACACGAAGGGAATTTTTTTCTTCTATGTAAGTATAGTTGATTTACAATGTTGTGTTAGTTTCAGGTGTAATCACAGTGATTCAGTTAGATACTGTTTTCAGATTATATTCCATTATAGGTTACTACAAGATATTGAATATAGTTCCCTGTGCTATACAGTAAGACCTGTGGGTTACCTATTTTATATATAGTAGTGTGTATGGGTTAATCCCCAATTCCTAATCTATCTCTCCTCTGTCCTTCCCCTTTGGTAACTGCAGGTTTGTTTTCTATGTCTGTTGAGTCTCTCTCTGTTTTGTAAATAAGTTCATTTGTATGATTTTTTTACATTCCACATATAAGTGATATTAAATGTCTGACCTACTTCACTTTGATAATCTCTAGGTCCACCCTTATTGCTGCAAACGGCATTATTTCATTCTTTCTATGGCTGAGTAAGATTCCATTGTATATATGTACCACCTTAAGAAGAGAAGTTTCCTCCCAAGGCTTTTACTGTCTAACTGGAAAGACGAAGAGTAAAGTAGAGGCTAGAGGTGGAACAAAAATGTAGAAGCGTGTGTGACTCGCTGTGAAATGGATGTTTTAACAGAGGTGACCATGGCATCCCATGAAGGACCTGAAGGTCTCTCAGAGCCAGGGAAACAGGAACTCGGAACTCGGCTTGTTTCTGTCAGACAGCAAACCGTGTGATGCCCAGCAGCCCCCTGAAGTAATATAAGGTGCCCGTGGGGCACGGCTGACACGTGGCATGTCCTATTTCCAAGGGACAAGTTCCAGAGGCTGGTTTTCCAGATTCACAGGACACAGCTTCTGAGTGGTCACCTTCTGCTCCTCCCAGCTGAATCAGAGACAAGTCACATCACTACACTGACTTTGTTAAGGAGGTCACTGCCTCATGTTAGGAACCTCCAGGGAGGGTTTGGTGCCGTCCTCTCAGGCTGATTGAGATTTATGTCTTGAAATGCCAAACTGCATGTTTAAGCTGTCATCCAAGCAGACTGTCCGATCCAGAAATGACAAGATTTAACACACAGTATTTCATGCCCAAGACTAACAGCAAAAGCTGCAGTGTGTCTCCGCACACTCAAAGTAAACACAATGTGCTAACGGGTGGTTTTTCCTCCCTCACCAGGTAAGTACTGGTTTCTTCTTACTAAAAACAAATTATTTTATTTCACTTAAGAAGACTATGATTAAGTGTACAAAATTACACTTGTCTTTAATTGAACAGATTTCCTTCCTTCCTCTGGGTTAGTGGGATGTTGCATGTTATTATACAGCTTGGGAAAACCCAGACAAGGAAGCCTTCACTTTCAGGACTGAAGCTGGGTTGGTAACAGCTCTTGCAGAACTATGTCTGGTGGGTGGCAAAGTTTCATTCCGTCCTTAAAGTTACCTATGGCAAACGGAGCCACAGCACCTTACATCCTGTCTCAGTCCATACTGGGCATCTTATAAACAACAGACATTTATGTCTCACAGCTCTGGAGGCTGGATGTCCAAGATCAAGGGGCCAGCCTGGCGGGGTGGGGGCCTCGTTCAGATTCATAGCTAGCACCTTTCCTCTGTGTCTTCACATGGAAGAAGGCGTGAGTGGCTCTGTGGGGTCTCCTCTATAAGGGCACTAATCTTATTCAGGAGAGCTCCACCCTTATGACCTAAGCACCTCCCAAACCCCACCCCCCACCCGAACACCATCACATCGGGCAGGATTTTCAATATATGAATTTGGGGGCATACAAACATTCAGACCAGAGCAAATTCGAATTCAAACTTACTAGAAGCACACTGATACCTCCCTAATTTCACCTAAGAGGACACTAGCCTTAGAAAATTTCCCAGAACATGGTGGGCTAAGGCTTTCTAAAGACATGTCCCTTAGACAAGGGTTCTCACCACAGTGCCGTTGCATCACAGCTGGGTCCTCTCCTGTGTGCGGCCAGAGGGAAAAATAAATTCTGTCTCGCTTAAACCACTGTTACCTTGGGGGCTTCGTTACAGCAACTGGCATTTGCACCTTAGCTAAATAAAGCAAATCCCAACTAGTGGCACAGGTACTAAGTCAAGAAGGTAGAGGTTAAGACAGGAGGAGCTTTCTTTGTCCTACTGGAATTTAAGGAAGGTTCCAACTGGCTCTCCACCCTTCAATGGAAAATGCCCTTTTTTTGTTCTAATACTACCCCCAGGGGAACAGCCTTGAGCAGTTATGGAGCAGTGAGTCAGTGACCCAGAGAGTTAGACCAGGCGAGTTTACCCAGGTGATTGGACAGGGGACAGCGCACGGGGGTCCCTTCCCAGGTGATCAGACGGGAGGACGGTGCACAGGGATCCCTTCCTGGGTGATCAGATGGGGGACGGTGCATGGGGCTCCTTTCCCAGGTAATCATGTGGGAGGACGGGGCACGGGCGTCCTTTCCCGGGTGATCAGACAGGAGGGGCACACAGGGGTCCTTTCCAGGCTTAAGGTGAGATTCCCGTCTGGCAATGAGTTCTCTCCGCAGCTTCTATTCACATTAGAGGATTACCGCAGGAAGGGCCGCCAGCATGTGCTTTCGTGTGAGTGTCAAGACTGAGAAAGTCTCATCAGTGGAAAGGGTGGCCAATGGCCGCCCTGCTGCCCAGCTCGTGGATGAGGCGGGACCCAGTGGGGAGTGCAGGTTAGCCGGCCATGTGAGGACACGGGTCCCTGAGGGGCTCCAGGGGACGCTTGCCATGTCCTCCCACATGGGCAAGGACCGCAGCCCAGCACTGGGAGGGCTCGTTCCTCGAGGGTGACAGTGAGGAGACCGTGGCCAAGGCCTGGGCTCCGTGGACACCATCGAGCCTTCCAGGCCCGCCAGATCACTGTGGGGCCACATGTCAGAGCTGTGCAGACACACGCAGACCAACCACCCCCAGTAACGCCCAGAAACCCCTAAGGATACGGTGATCCCAGCAGGTGAGGCCTGACGCTGCCCACAGGTAATATGGACTGTCCCCTGCATGGACAAGAGGGCTGCCTGGCTCAGCCGTTCTCCAAGACCCCTCTCCCTCCACCACTCGAGCCAGGAGGGACCTGGCTACATCCAGGGACATGTGACCAAAACAGAAGATGCTCCTGGGAAAATACGTTCCTCTCCTGTACTGCTGGTAGAAATAGAAAATGGTCCAGCCACCCAGGAAGACTGTTTAGCAGTTTCTTATAAAACTAAACATGCACTTTCCACACAATCCAAGAGCACAGCAGCCATATGCTTGGGCACTTACCCCAGAGAAATGAACACTCGTGTTCACAGATACATACACAAAAACCTGTGTTCATAGAGGGTTAATTTGTGATCACAAAAACCTGCAAATGACCCAAATGTCTTTCAAAGAATGAGTGGTTAAATGGACTCTGGAACCATCCATATGACGAACACCACACAGCTTCGATGGACCCAAGGGCATTGCGCTGAGTGAAAAGGCCAGTCTCACACACACACACACACACACACACGTACGCGCACACACACACCCCTGTAGAAACTGCTGAAAACCGAGTAAGGCTCCCAGACTGTTACCAGTTGACGGGTTTGATACTGGGTTGCGGAGACCTAAGATGTCACTGTCTGGGGAAGATGGGAGAGGAGAGCATGGAACCCTGTGTGTTAGTTTCACAACTTTCTGAGAGCCTATGATTATTTCAACACAAAAGCTTTTGAAAATATCAGTCCTAGACACATGCACCCCAGTGTTCACTGCAGCGCTATTTACAATAGCCAGGTCATGGAAGCAACCTTAAAAGCTCATCGACAGATGAATGGATAAAGAAGACGTGGCACATATATACACTGAAATATTACTCAGCCATAAAAAGGAACGAAACTGGGTCATTTGTAGAGACGTGGATGGATCTAGAGACTGTCATACAGAGTGAAGTAAGTCAGAAAGAGAAAAACAAATATCGTATATTAACGCATATATGTGGAAACTAGAAAAATGGCACAGATGAACTGGTTTGCAAGGCAGAAATAGAGACACAGATGTAGGGAACAAACGTACGGACACCAGGGGAGGAAAGCAGGGGGAGGGTGGTGGAGGTGGGATGAACTGGGAGATTGGGATTGACATATATACACTAATATGTATATAATACATAACTAATAAGAACCTGCTGTATAAAAAAATAAATAAATAACATTCGAAACACAAAACAAAACAAAAATCAGTCCTAGTAATCAGCAGAAAAGAAAACTGACTACGCAGATATCTTTCTTGAATGGAATCTACAATCATTTTCCTTCAAATTTCTCATACAGTTTAAGGTGGATAGAAACTCTGCCTTATTAAAGTTGTGAATGAAAAAATATCACCTGCCGTATCAGTAAACAAAGGATGTTGCAGCCATCAAGCCGTCACATTACAGCCGCCCCGAAGGCGAGCCCTGAGGGAACTCAGGATGGAGACAGGATGCCGGCCATCAAGCCCTCAGCCACTGCAGCTACTCCCCACCTCCCTCTACCCCACTTCCCGATGGTGCACCCCGAGGACACTCAGGATGGGAAAGCACAGGACACTGGCCCCAGAGAGCTGAGGTGCAGATCAAAGGAATGATTGCAGTGAGCCCAGACTCTTGCGTCTTCCCATACGTAGAAAAGCGCTAAACTCCTTAACTTGAGATGTCTGGTTTTCTTTAATTAACAGTCATCTTTTGATGTTCTGACCACCTGGTCTTTGTTGCAAAATCTCCTGTACATCCTGGCTCCTCTGTTACCTCTGGGGAGCAGACCCTCGGAGCTGTCTGAGAAGCTGTGTCCTGGGCTTAAGTCCTCAGTTTTGTCTGCCCAATAAAACATAATCCTCAACTTTTCGGTTGTGCATTTTTTTCCATCAACGAAGTCAACGTGGCATAACCGTAGGAAGACAAAGTTTGGGGCACGGAAGAAGAAAGCAGGGAACAATACATATCCTTCGGACTTAGAGGAGGGCGATAATGAAACAATGAAAATATTTTCAATATTTTCAGATTCTTAGTGAAAAAACTGACCTTGAGGGTCTTATTCAAGTAGAGCAATGGGTCAAAAAATAAGATAAACAGGGACTTCCCTGCCTTTCCCTCAGTTAAGATTCTGCACTCCCACTGCAGGGGGTGCAGGTTCAATCCCTGGTCAGGGAAATAAGATCCCGCAGGCTGCGTGTTGCGGCCAAAAAAAAAAAAGTAAACATAAATATAGTGCAGACTTGAATTTTTAAGTCAACATCGATGTTCTGAGAAATTCTTGATTCAATTACCCTTTATGGGCCAAAGAAAGACCCTGTCACCTAACACACAATTTACTGGTTTTTTCCCACCTCTCTTGGGAAAATAAGATGAAATGACCAAACTGTGACTACTGGGCAAGTTACACAAAAGCTTCATGCACTTTCCCTGGAAAGAGAAACTGTACGTATTCGCAACAAGCAGAAGAAACGATTGCACAATTCTGACACAGACTCTTCCCGGGGCCACCCTGGTTGCAGCTGACATGGCAGTGAGTGACAGTCCCATGTGCCAGCTACCGTGAAGGCTGTCACCACCCTCACTCCTGTCTGGAGGGGGCAATAAAGCTGTCCAAAGTTTTCTCTTTGGAAGTCATCATCTGGTTATTCATGGAAGTGGCTATAAATTAGGGACAAAAATCACAGGAGTAGGAGGGGGTGTCCCGATTGCTGTAACTTTTGAAACAATGACTCTCTTGCCCAGGCAGGGGGAGCAGGGGTGGGATTGCCTTCGGGGGGAACAGAGGATTCAGCAGCGAAGCTGGTTTCCCTCTCCAGCTGTCCTGAGCTCAGACGCTGGCTTATTCCAAAGCCCTGAAATTAGCCCTGCAGGGAAGGGGTCCCCTGACTCTGCAAAGTCCTCGTGCAGTCATGAACCTCCACTTTTTCTTTAGCTTTACCTGCCACCTTTGGCAGTGTGCAAACATGTAGAGACTTGCACGATATTCTGGAAGCAAAGCTGCACCAACTGAAAAATCCCATGTATCTTCTCTGATCGTGGTCCAGCAAGGCCAGATACACATTAAAATTGTGACAAATACTGGCTGCTGAACAAACGCCCGAGTAAACAAAACTGAACATAAACGTCTAACTTCCACAGGAGTTTAAAAACATGAACTGGGGATTGCTGTATCCTCAAATTCCAATAGCAACTTTCAGAAAATTTAAGAACTAAACTGTGAAATGCTAGGAGAACCATCAGAATAATATGAGATTATTTACGAGGATGAAAACTTTCAGGAAAACGAGAGCGCTATCGGGGGGTTTCATCTGGCATCAAGTCTGCGGAAGAATTGCATCTTTTTTTTTTTTTGCGGTGCGTGGGCCTCTCACTGCTGCGACCTCTCCCGTTGCGGAGCACAGGCTCCGGACGCGCAGGCTCAGCGGCCATGGCTCACGGGCCCAGCCGCTCCGCGGCACGTGGGATCTTCCCGGACCGGGGCACGAACCCGGGTCCCCTGCGTCGGCAGGCGGACTCTCAACCACTGCGCCACCAGGGAAGCCCAGAATTACATCTTTAAAAAGCTGAATTACGGCACCAATTTGAAGGCCCAAGGCATCCAACTGTTAGGAGAGAGTGGACAGGGCAGTCTGTAACTGAGACAGGGATTCACATTGTACAAACTGGTCAATCCCTTTACTCTTAACAGTGGCCACAGAAGGTATCAGCGGCCAATTTTTTTCTCCTCTGACCCCTCCCTATTCTGTGACTCACATCCTGCAGTAACTCCTGGCTGACTTGAAAGGCCTTCTGGGACATCAATTCCCAGGACTCAGTTTTCTCTATCAGACTGTTGCAGATAAATCTCATTTTATGTCTCGGCTCATAACAGCAGGGGAAATGCATTCCTGCGCCTCTGCTTTCTGGTGCTGTGTTTAATGCTGCAGCTGAGGCCTGAGCATCCCCCACCATGAGACACAGAAGATGGGATGCCACCACCCCCATTCAGCTCCCAGAAACAACCGAGCAGTAATGCAGTAAATCACCATCGTAATTGTCTCGATAGAGCCAGTCAGCTGGCTTAATGAGACAGGAAGGAGGCTACCGGGCAAGAGGTATGACATTTTCACAACTCACGTCCAGCTGTAATTTATCCTTCACGACACATTTAATTTTTCTGGGGCGTTCTCAGAAGCACCGTCCCCGTTTTGAAGATGCCAAACCCTGCGTGACCCTTCTTGATCACTTCCCTCAATCAACACAAGCATACAGGACATCCTTGAAGTGTCTGAAAATATAAGCTAGCAAAATGCGGTCTGTGTGCCTCCTTTTCTGCTGGGCCTACAGCATTTGAGATTTAAAACCTTCCATTTGACAAGACCGCGCTCATGCAATATTCCCTTCTCATGCTGCAAGGCTTGGCGAACTCCGGTCTTTTTTCATGCACAGCTGCCTCCTTCTCGTCAGGAAGGTGCACCCGTGCTTTCTGTTCACCGTCTCCACAGCCCATTAAATATTCCCAAATCGATGACCAGCAGCCCGAGTCTGCCAGGTTCGGATTCAGAAACAAAGCTGAGGTTCCCAGGGCCGCAGGGACGGGCCATCGTGCTGGTCCCGGGGGGACCGAGAAGGAGCCCCACGTGAGAGCTGGGCCACGAGGACCACAGAGAGACACGGCGCCCGTCCTAGGGCCCTCTTCGTAGTTGGTGGTCGCTCTGCAGCACTCACAGACATCGGATTACAAGACAGTACAACTGGAACACGCCATCCCTCTGCACGGAGCCTCTGCTCTGCTCGGGGACGCTGCCACCAGGCAGGTGCTCAAGGGCCCTGGAGCCCGGCGCGGCCTCCCAGCTTCAGGGGCGCCCCTGCCTCAAGACCTCACACCCTACCGGACGATGGAAGGAGCTGCCTGCTTGCTGGGGGGCCCTCGCCCAACCGTCTGACTTACTGCCCAGCCCCCGTCCCTTGTTCACCTTCGTCAGGCCGCCTCTCATAGGCTAACGACACACGCCCCAGCCTACTCACCCTGGCCAGCCACGTGGCCACGTTCCCCCGGGCCCGCCCCCAACCTCGCCTCTGCCCTTCTCTAAACACCCGAGATGCTGCCTCCACACGTGACGATCCCCCAGCAGCGGCGAGATTAGCCTGGTCACCTTCTCTCGTGGCTCACGCTGTCCTCAGAGAGAAGTCGGTGAAGGGACAGAAACAGCATACTCCGCACTGCCCACCTTAGGAAATACAGCCTCTTAGTTCTTGCCTTTTCTCAGTACTGAGAAGGGATTTTTTTATTATTATCCTTTTGACAGAAAACACCCCAGGAAGTACATCTGGGGCAGAATTCTTACCAAAGTAACGTCTTCCAAGAATCCAACTTTTATTCAGACTCTCCGTGACTCAAAATCTTGAACTCTCAAGGGCTTGGGTTTGGCCCCGCGGGGTCGAGCAGCCAGAAACCGAGAGGCTGGAGGGAGTGAACGGCCTGCTGAGGGGCAGGGCACACCCGCTACGTCTGAATCCCTAGAAACACAAGGCTGTCTTCTCATTTTCTGAGAGCTAATTGTTCCAAGGCCCAGAGGGACCCTCCACACAATCACTTTTTGCAGAAACTTGATTCCCTGGCAAGAAAAGCCTTTTAACTTTTTTTCCTTCTGGTGCACGTAACCCATTTAATCCCATCTAATTCTTTAATGAGGCTCTGTTTTCCACACGGCTCTCACATTTTAAAATTTCTTGTCCACTTCTATTCCCGAAGCATTGACAAGATTGTCTGGTTTGCTTCACTTGAGCCCTGCCTACACTAGGTCTAAAACAAACAAAAACAAGAAACCCAGACAAGAGCAGGGAATTGATTTGATTGTCAACAATGATGTAAGCTGATGGCTTCACTGAACTAGCCAGTGATTTCGTCAACGTGATTTAAGGGAATCAACCTGATTCCCTTAAAACTATCAAACCATATAAATAGCCAAATTCTAGAAACTCTTCTAAGGAGAATAATTTCTGTGTCCTCCTCCTTTAACAGTGAGCAGAAGCAAGGCTCCTCTGAATTTGGGGGAACTCTTCCAAGCCCCGATGAGTGTCACGGGGCTGAGAGCTGTGCAGAAATGCAGCGTGGTGGCCTGTTGCCCTGAGCAAGGAGCTCGTCTGAGAAGCGCTGATGGCGGTGCTGCAGTCACGGATCCCTGGGAATGTAAGTAAGCAGACTCCCAAGGGATGTTTAGCTCTTCTTGCGGGGAGTGCTGCAGACGCCTATCTGTGGATTTCCAAAGGATCTAATTTTCATTTTTTAGAAATGGCAAAGGGGGACATGACCTCTCCGTGTGGTCTCAGCGGCCCTCCTGGTGGTCTGCAGCACGAGCCCTGAACGACAATTCATCCTCACCTGCCACTCTGGGCAGCGCATGGGTTCAGACAGGGGCCCTGCATCAACAAGGAAACAGGTTTTTTCTTTAAATCTGAAGATTTTATTCCAAGTGTGTCTCGGCCGACAGAGCTGTGATTTAGGAGCTTTTTCTTCAGTCCCCCAGGCCCCCAGCTCCCATGTCTGCCATCCCAGGTCGCCGGCTGCAATGGATGCTCACCACCAAACCAGAGCCTCGCAGAACCCAAACCTGCGTACACACACACACACATACACACACACACACACACACACACACGTCGTGGCGAAGTAAGAAGTTGGCACCTTCTTCACTGCCTTCTGTTAATCTCTCCCCTTTTGGGTGGATTTTCAGATACAGTGATCAGAGCAGTTGAGGAGGGGAGAGATGTAAGTCTGCTGGATGCGGTGCTATGTGAACCTTTGCAGACTCTGCTGAGAACAGAAGCTCCGCCCACCTGGACCTCAGTTTCCCCTCCTGCAGAAGGAGGGCGGCCGTGTCTGCCAGTTTGAGAAGGGCAGGTACCATCCCGTCTTCACGACTCTCTCAGTTTCAGCGTACAATGAACAAAGTACTGTCTTCCTTCAGGCGGAATAACTACAACAAAATCTCCTGCGTCCCCTCCCTGCGCCTGGCTCTCACACTGATCACGCGGCCATCCTGAGAACACAGCCCTCCGAGCGGTTTATCTCCCATCGCTGTGCCCCCTCCAGGGGGGCACACACCCCACCCTCGGCTCTGAGGAAGTGCTCACATCCATTACAGAAGGATACTGTCTTTCTCTCAGATAAGCACCTCGACTGCTTCGGGAATAGTCTGTCATTGCTGCAGCCCTGGGACTCGTTATTGTTGATACGATGAAGGAACCAGCCTCCTCCTCCATAGGCGGTAACTGAAGGGGTGGCAGTGGTCCCCGCACCCCATGACAAGGCTGGCGTCACCCTGGAGACCAGGCCAGAGGTCTGCCTCTCACTCCTGTCCCGGCGTGCTTGAGGCCGTAGGGCAGATGTCAGAACACAGGCGGTCACAGCCAGGGCTCACCTGAAGGCACAGGGAAGCCTCCTCTGGCATACGGCGGGGCGTCAGGGCTGTGACTTGTATCTACATCCAAGATAGTATTAAGAGCACCTATTGTGGAGCCTGACAAGCCTTCAGGAGTTTACTTTCCATATGCAGAGGCCACATCAGAGTCTACTTGGAGTGGACAAACTCAGGAGGATTGAATACTTGAAATTCGATGGAAACGAATCCACGTCCCGTTAGCAGCGGGTAAGCTAGCCGTCGGGGCTTCCTTTGACCAGTCCTTTGTTCGCTCGCTCCGTCCATCCCATAAACGTTCCCCGTTTCCTGCTCTGCTCCGGACCACATGCTTGACTCTGAGGTGAAGCGGTCTCGCCCTAAAGAGCCCGCCCGCCCACCTGCTCCCTGCTTTCTGCTTCTTGTAAGCTTTCTCTTTCCGTCCTTCTTGCCTTAAACATGCAGATTTAAAGCCCTTTGCCATTGTTTCCTACTTTCGCCCAGCCTTGTAAGGTGACCGGCGATAAAGCAGAAGTTGACCCGAGTAAGACATGAGAAGTAAGAAGCCACGTTCTGCCCCTCTTCTGCTCGCCACTGAAAACACCAGAAACATCAAATAAAATGTGGTTTGGGGTACTGCACGCAGCGTCAAGCCTGGGGAAGCCGTTCTGTGGTTTATACTGCGTGGAGATCGCTTTAGTGAAGGGCAGTGCCAATACCTGGTGAGGACACTTTAGCCACGGGTGTCTGAGGACAACTGTTCATTTAGTAAAGACCTACTGGAGTGTGAGCATTTGAGATTGTTTTTCAAAGAGCAGATTCTTCCCTCAGTACCTCAGGGAAGCTCTTTTCTATTACAAAAAAGGTCAATTTTGGAGTAGAAAGAGGGACTTCTGGTGCTCAGCAGGACAGATGCACGGCCCTTTGTGTTCGCAGCTGGTGCTGTTGGTGCCTTTCTGGGAGAGGGGGCTCCTAAACGCTTCCACCAACAGATCTACACGTCCTTATCTACACGTCCCTGTCCCTTCCTAACCCTCGAGACATGGCAGCCCCTGGGGAGATGGCGGAATATGCTGCCCCCCCGCAGAACATGCCACTTTGGTGTGATTATTTTGAGCTGCAGGCAGGCACCTGAAAAACAGCGACGGCAGCTAGAGGCTTTCCCTGAACCTCCTTATCTGGCACCAGACACTGGTCCTCCCCTGAAGGACCTCAGTTGTCATAAATCCCCTCCCCGGGGGGTTCCATCAGTCCAGGGGGTCCCATTTGTCACAGGGGAGGTGACTAGAAGTCGACACCGCACCCGGGAGCACTTTGTCACAAACCATCACCCCTCCCATCCCATTGTAAGGGCCCTTTCATCTTTCCTAAAAATCACCCACTCTCCCCCAGAGTCCTGCCCCCTCCCCTTCCCTATTAACCTGGTGTCTGAGCCCGACTCCTAAGCCACTGGGGCAGCCACTCATGTTCCCCCGGCACCTGCCAAGTACGCACGAGGTAAGCACGTCACCAAACTTCCGTGTGTGGTGCTTGCTAGCCTGACTTTTCTTCCAGGAGTCTCAGCGAAGAACTCAGAGGGGCAGAGGGAAAATGACTTTTCCTCTCCTGCAGCTGAAGCTGTGCTAGTTATGCTGAGGGTTTCTGGAGGCAAGTACCAGAAACCACTGGACTCTCCCAGGCACCGGGGCACCAGGATGCAGTGTCCCCAGGAGCTTCAGGCAGGGGCGCAGCCAAGCTGCAGGAGGGGCTGCAGTTGGGAAGCAGAGAGCATCTGCCTTCCTGAGGGTCCCCTCGGGCTCTCCTGCTTCCTCCTCTCAGCTCCCCAAAAGGCAGAGGACGGCGAAGCACAGCCAGCCGCCCCCTCTGTGGCTGTTCCTGCCACAAGCATGCCCCAGCGGCTGTCTCTCCCTCCCCCCGGGACACAGACCCTAAGCGGCCCTGCTTTGAACCCAGGCTCCACCCCTGCTCAGCCATCAAGGCCGCAGGTGAGTCACCTGACAGTCTCCACCCACATGGAGCGGGCACTTCTCAGAGGAGGCGGGATGGATTGAGGGCTGGAATGCTGAGTTTTGGTAAAGACACCCCCCAAAATGTCTGCAGGGTGGCCACCAAATCCTGGCAGCACGGACAAACAGATGATAAATAATTTATTAATTCTACATAATGAGATAGTTTTGTTTCCAGACTGGGCGGCACAGAAGGAAGCAGCAGGGCCAGACTTCGCAGCGTGTCATTATCCTGGATGTCTGTGCCCCTGGGCTAGCCAGCCACACATGCCCAGGTGGGTCACGTCCGTAGGTTCGTACATAATAAAGAGATCATTGCCTCTGCAACCAAACAGCCTCCAGTCAGAGAGAACTGTTTAGCAGGCTAATTAGTAGCCTTCATTAGTCCTCCCCAGGCCCCCGAGAAAATGATTCACGCTAAACCCTGAGTAATCCAAACCCTGGCTCTCAACTTTCCACTATCTGTCCCCAGCCCCGACGCGTATTCACCGTCCCCTCCCCTAGATGGTCAGCAGCAGTAGGGTCGCGCTCATGGTAAAAAAAAAAAAAACACGTGGTCTCTCTGGCATGGCGGCTTCAGTACAGCCGGACATCCCATGTGTCCGCTGAGGGCCCCCCAAGGCATAGGAGAGAGAGACAGAGACAGAGAGACAGAGCCATATCACCCTCTGTAACCTGGCCTCCACACCCTGTTTGCTGTGTTCTATTAGGCGCAAGAAGCTAGAGCTGCCCCATAACTGAAGGGAAGGGTGTTAGCCTTTACCTTCTGATAGGAAGAGAATCAAAGAGATTGTGGATACGTTTTAAAATCATTATGGAAGTTTCTGGTCTTTGCACAAGAAGTACCAGGAGAGGCATCCGGAGGCCCTGCAGCGGCTCAGCTGAGTTATCAAAATGCAGGCTCCTTCGACCTTTCCTCTCAGCATCTTTAAGGACTGGCTTCTCGTGTTATGTTCACACAATGGCTGCCGCTTCACCAGCAATCACATCCGTCTTCTAGGCAGGGTGAAGGCAGAATGTCGTTTGTCTCCCACCCCCAACTCCCTGCCTGCCTGAGCAGGCACGTTAAAGCTTTCTCATACACCATCTGGCCGACTTCCGCATACATTTAATTGCCCCAAATTGTGGGGCGTGGCTGTCAGGAGCTCAGCTGAGCTGGGAGAGAGCGCTGAGCTGCCAGGGGTTAAAGACCAGCCAAGGAAGGCAACCAGGAGCCACAGTGAAGCCTGTAATCACCCACGGCAATGCTACAAGCACCCATCTGCCCCCTCCCTCCCACCGGGCGAGAGGCTGGGTCAGTGCAGACATGGGGGTCTCACTCTCCAGGGAGCCGGAGCACAGGGACCAGACTGTGGGGGAGATGCTCCCTTTAGACCCTGCAGCCTGGCCATGCACCAGTCTCGTGGGGGAGGGCTCACATCGGAGGTCTCCCAGGGACAAAAGCCTTTCTGATGGCCTTATCGGGCCTGAGAAACCGCAGACAGGTTTTTACCCTGGAGCCAGACCCCTCAGGTCGCTGCCAGAGAAGCTGAGAGATTCTTTTCTAACCTTTACAATGAAAGAAGGCAGGGGCCCAAGTGGCCGGGATGCTGGTGGAGAGGACAGATCAACATTGCCTGTCAAGTAGCATAAATTCCCAGAAAGGATGTGCGGTTGCATTTCAGATGTGTGGATGTGTAATGATTCAACAATCGTGAATTCTGAAATATATTTTAATGTGTATATGTAATAGATATCAAGTAACAGAAAGAGAGAAAGTATTTGAGAAAAGTCAGGAAAAAAGTAGGGGGAGGAGGAAATGAGAGGAATGAGTGGGGACAAAACCAAGACGGCTCCCCTTGAAGCCAGGAGGACGGGAGGGTAGGCCGGCGACCCCACAGGACGGCAGGGGAGGCCGGGGACCCCGCAGGATGGGAGGGGAAGCCGGGGACCTGTGATTCAGTTTCTCAAACCCAAGGGAGGTCGCTGTTGGGTTTGTTTGACGTGTCCTTCCCTCAGCATCGTGAATTTGGTCTCGCCTGTTTTTGGCCGTAGCAGTTCACTCCCTTGTCAGCATAAAAGACTGATCGTCCAGAATGAATCTCGCACTTTTCCAGACTCCTCTTCAAGCAGAAAGTTCTGAAAATGAACGCACCCTGCTTCCTAGGTTTATTTACCACCCCCTCTGCTAGACTTCCAGCAGCTGTAGGATCATGCTTCTGTAAAAAAAAATTTTTTTTTCCTGCTCAATTCATTTTTAAATTTTTATTTATTTATTTGTTTTTGGCTGCATTGGGTCTTCACTGCTATGAGCGGGCTTTCTCTAGTTGCGGCGAGCGGGGGCTACTCTTGGTTGCGATGCGTGGGCTTCCCATTGCGGTGGCTTCTCTTGTTGCAGAGCACAGGCTCTAGGCACACGAGCTTCAGTAGTTGTGGCACGTGGGCTCTAGAGCGCAGGCTCAGTAGCTGTGGCTCACGGGCTCTAGAGCGCAGGCTCAGTAGTTGTGGCGCACAGGCTTAGTCTCTCCGCGGCATGTGGGATCTCCCCGGACCAGGGATTGAACACGTGTCCCCCTCCACTGGCAGGCGGATTCTTAACCGCTGCGCCAACAGGGAAGCCCCCAGTTCACTTCTTTTTTTTTTTTTTTTCCAATTGTTCTGCTTTGTCAATCCATCAACTTTATTAAGGCTCCCAGGTGAGCTGTGCATTCTGTTATTTATTCACCCATTGAACGTATATTTATTGTCTACTGTATGGCAGGTTCTTTGCTATGTTTCCAAAATTAGATGTTAGACCAGAAAGCAGGGGGGTTGAGAGCTATAACCACTCCAAAAAGTACAGTCTATTTGTGGACACGGAAATAGATTGAGCACATCCAGAATACACAACGCTTAGCAGTCTGTAAGATGGCTCAATGGCCTCGCTTCCTGACATTCATACTCTGTCTCTAGGTCACGTAGTAACCCACTGAATTCAGTAACTCCCTTCTAACAAATTGAATGTAGCAAAAATGATGGTAGACTGCTTCAGAAATTAGGTTATACAAAAACACGGGCTTCCATCCTAGAGTCTCTCTTTCTCTCTCACTCTCTCTCGTTTGGATTGCCTGCTCTGAGGGAAGCCAGGTGCCATGTTGGGAGAATACTCAGGCAACATAAGGGAGGCCCACGAGGCATGAGACTGAAGCCTCCTGCCAGCAACCGTGTGAATGAGTCCAGCCAGGCCCGGGACTTGGATGAGGGCGCCCAGGCCAACAGTGTGACTGCAGCCTTATGAGGGACCTTGAGCCAGAGCCACTGAGCTAAGCTGCTCCCAGATTCTTGATCTCAGAAACCACAGGACAGTAAATATTTGCTGTCTTAATTTGCTAACTTTTAGGGAAATTTTTAAAAATTCAGCAATAGATAACTATTAATATAGAAAGGATAAGCTTTGTTATAGCTCTGAGTTTTGTTTGTTTGTTTTTTGCAGTACGCGGGCCTCTCCCTGCCGCGGCCTCTCCCGCCGCGGAGCACAGGCTCCGGACGCGCAGGCCCAGCGGCCATGGCTCACGGGCCCAGCCGCTCCTTGGCATGTGGGATCCCCCCGGACCGGGGCACGAACCCGCGTCCCCTGCATCGGCAGGCGGACTCCCAACCACTGCGCCACCAGGGAAGCCCACAGCTCTGAGTTTTTAAGGGGGCAGAGTAGTGAAATGGTAATTGGGTGGAATGATCTCACAATTGGCGGAAACAGGCCATAAAAGACTGAGTCAGTACCGATGAGAAATGTTTGTCCATTCACTATTGCTGTGTATTGTGTGAGTCAGTTATTCTAAATCAAATGAAAGTTTAGCCACTAAGGTTTCAGAGTTTAGAAAGTCCTCTGAGGAAAATATAGCATGATCCAGTACTTTTGGCTGCATAATGTCCAATTATGAAAACTTACTGAGGACCTTCAAAAAAGGGAAAGAAAAGCAGTTAACGAAACCAAATATAACCATTTGCCCACTTGCCTTGTTCTGTACGTTTAAGGTAGATGTGTATGTGTGTGCTTCTTCTTGGTATCTTCAAATACATTTTTTTTGGTAAATAAATGAGTTATGACTGCAACAATTATACAAGGTTGAAGAATTTAAAGGGTCTGCAAAATGCTGTATAACACACTCACATAAAACCTATTCAAGATAAGGCATGCAGCAAGGCAGGAGAAAGAGTGTACAAGCCAGCATCGGGGCCTGGGACATTTGCAGGCACACCCACACAAAGTCTCTTCTCAGTCACACAGGATGCACTTCATCTCTGGGTTATGACCAGCCCCTGTCAGGAAGTTAACATGTCTCATCACACCTTCTGTGTAAGCTCCTGGCTCGTAACTGTCCATTTCACCTGTGACAATGTGAGCAACTCTCGCGGCCCGTTCTCTCATAGCACCTGCAGCTCGATCTCAATTATCAGCATCCTGGTCTCTCAAGGCTATGATACATTTGTTGACATCTTCTAGGATATGGCTCTCAGATACAGCAAGGAAGTCATCAATGCTTGTAATGTCATCTACAGCTTCAGTGAGGACATGGATATGATTCTCCCACGTGCATGTGTACACTTCCATGGTTTTTTTGACCACTTGACTTTTGGGTCTTGCAGCCAAAGCAAGTGCGGCGTTAATCATCTGTGGACACAAGGTTTCCAGGTGATTGGCTGCAACTTTGACAATCTTAATTCCATCTTCATTTGTTGACATGGAACAAACAAGATTTGCCACCTCTACAAGCCTGCTGGTGTGTTCACGAAATATCGCAGCATATTCTTTTATTTCCTTTTCTGGACCATTCTTGGCAGCTTCAACGAGAACCAAAAGTGGGACTGTCGTATCCAAAAAGGAGTCTGACACGTGATCTATAATAGCCTTACGGAGCTGTCTGCAAAGGTCTCTTGTCTTCCCGCACATGTTTTCTACCGCAATATTCAAGGTATGTACTCCTTTCCTTTTCTCCAGTCTTTAAGGACTTAGTCCCTCCACTGCCTCTTCCAAGCAGCCATCTTTCACGCACCCAGTTCATTTCTTTAACACCTAATTGTTTTTTCTGTCAAAGTCAGAGATGAGTTAGCAATGACTTGGCAGCCAATCAAAATTCATAGCAAGCTATTTTGTGACCCGTGGGTCAGAAACAAATTTCCTACCAACTTCAGGAGGGATCTCCCTTGGGTTTGTCTGGGTGGGAAATTCACATCCTGCTCTGGGTTCTCAGCCCTGAGCAGGGCGGTGCCCGCGTGCTCCTGAGGCAGCGTCTATGCAGCCGCGTCCCTGAGTTGCCTTCTCGGCGATTTCCCAGCGACGCGGGGAGGTCTGAGGCTGTGGCTGCCAGTGAGTGATTCTCAGCTGCAAGTCCCTGTTAGCTGTGGACCAAGAAGAGATGCAGGAGAGGGTGAGACCGAGACTGCCCGTCTTCCCAGTTCTGAGGCCGGACCACTCTCCTCCCCAGGAAGAGAAAGGCCACCACCGCCAGGCGTTTCCCAGGTGTGACAAACACGCTGAAGTGAAATCAGCCTTCCTTTTCCCCGAGTCAGAACTGCATGGTTCGGGATCTGTCAGTGAATCTCGACGGATGGAAACGTCTATTTCCAAACGCGTAGAATTTCCCATTCCAGCAGGATTAGCAAACTCTCAAATTGCTAGTAGTTGACCAATCGTTTTTGTCGACGGTCATTCCACTGAGAAGAAACGATCTTGGACCTTAAGTCGTTAAAAGGATTGGACACATGCAACATGTCCCTTCACGTCACTATGTTTACTGAAGAGCAAATGCTCTGCAACATGGAACATCTGTGAAGACAATACATCGTTTCTGACACTGTGCTGTCAAAGGGACAGAAGGAAAAGCTTTATACAAAAAGGAAAGCAAGTACGCCCAGCTAGTTAGCCAAGAGGACAAAGGCAGGGGGACCTACGTTAACTGGATCTTCACAGCTGCTAAAAGCCTGACAAGGGAACTATGCAGTTTAACCAGCTATGGGGCATTTGAGTAACACAGAAAACAGAAGAGACTTTAATTTTCTCCTTGTCAGTTTTCAACAGACAGGCTGTCACTTGAGCAAGCACGGCTACCACGTGGGCTGCAGAAGGACCCCGTCCTGCCAACACCCCGGCTCAACGTGACACGGGGTGCAGGATGGCTGCACCGTTTCCCTCCATCACATTTTAACCAGCCTGCCCCTGTGAGGGGCTTTCTTTTTTGGGCACCACCAGCTCCCTGGGCTCTGCCGTAGCCTTCGTCATAGTGAAGGGAACATGGGTGAAAAGCGGCCACTGTGAGCACGTCCTCCTGGGCCGCTGTCCAGCCCCATCAAGGGGATTCTGGGGTCACACGCCATTTTCCCAGTTACTGGTCTGGTGCCAATTTAGTTCAATTTAACAAAAAGACTTTAAGCCTTAGGTTACTCCTGGGTGCTGAGGCTCTGGGTCATATACTGTGTTTCCAGATATGATTTCAAACGTGCTGTCTGGGGAATTCCCTGGCGGTCCCGTGGTTATAACGGACTCGGCGCCCTCACTGTCATGGCCCGGGTTCGATCCCTGGTTGGGGAACTAGGATCCCGAAAGCAGCACGGCAACCTGACAACAGTTACAGGCGTCCCCAGAGAGCCGGCGGGTGTGCAGGAAACGTGATCCATATTAATTATTCCCTGAGTGCCGCTTACCCTCTTATCCTCAAGGAACCTACATTCTAGCAGGGAGAGATGGTAACGACGAGGTCACCAAACAGACAGAGCCGACCCGCCTGAAGTGCCGGCTCTGAAGAGTAGGGCACACGCTAACGACGAAGATCAGAGCGGCCTCAGACGGGTGGCTGGACGGGCCGCTCCCGGGAGGTGTGTGAGCTGAGCCCCGATGATGAAGAGCCGGTCCCAGGCCAGCTCTGAGGCCAGAATAAGCTTCTAGAGAAATCCAGGGCTCAGAGCAGGAGCAGAGCCGGGAGGAGGGCCCGGTGAGACACTGGGTGTACTCGCCCCGCAGCAGGGAGCCCCGGGAGGGTCCAGCTGGGTCACGAGGGCGCCCGGGCCACAGAGCCAGGGCGAGGCACGTCCAGCAGGGGCCTTGCCACCGGCCAGGCAGCCTCCGGCCAGGTCCCTCTGGTCACTCTGCACCAGGAGCGGCCGTCCCGTCAGCTCACACTGAAACTGTGAGCCTTACAGGAGTCCAACGCCTGGCGCCTGTCTGATGGGCTGATTCTCAATCACGCGTTAGATCACTATATCCTTAGAACAGGGGGTCCCCCTGACCCGTCACGAGAACCCCCGAAGAATTCACTCTGATCCACTGACTCTGCATGTGCCCCTTGGAAAACAACAACAGGCCTGGGACCAGGGCTTGAATCTGAGGCTAAGAAGCTGCATTCACGGATCAGAGGTCCTTAGTTCCCAACCTTGTTCACAGCTGTATCTTAGCACCCAGCACAGAGGCTGACACATAACTATTTGTTGAAAGAGTTCACATATTAGCCTAGTAAAAGCTCAAGAAACACGACGATTAAACCTCGGTACTACAGCATCCCAACCAGCTAAATTAAGTGGCCTTGGACACTAGCCCTGGTGTGTGAATACCACTTGCGGGCAACGGCGGGATGGACCCACATCTACTCCAGCCTCGGGGCACCAGCGCCCACTCCTGCTCCAAGCTTCTGGAACCGCCTGACCACGCGGACGATTCCACCTGCGGCCTGGCCCCCAGCCCTCCAGGCCCTCACCCTCCAGAGACCGGGCAGGCAGTGTCGCCCTGACCCACGGGGCCCCTGTGGGCACCAGCCCCTCATCCCGTCTCCCAGCTGCCTTCCCCTCTGCCCTACTTCCGGCTCTGTACCAAAAACAGGGGAGCCTCTTGTGGGAGCGATCAAGCCCTCAATCACTAGTTTTATTTCTTGGAGTAAACTTAAGGCTGAGAAAAGGTTCTGGAATGACTGCCCTGGGGAACTAAAAGTCCATCTGGAAGCATGGATAATGTGAAATGTATCCCTCCGTGGAGCCCCACAAGTACAACTACAATATCATCCTTTCTGAGAATTCCTGCCAATTTTTTATGGGGTCAGCAGAAAGTTACATCTTAAGTGGAAACTGCACAGCTTTCTACAGGGGTAGGGAACTGGTGGGACGAGGGACGTGGAAGCTACAAGGAACAGTGAAACTCCACAGACGGGATTTGTGAACACTTGGCCCTTCACATCAAGACGCGGGACGAGTATGTCACCCATCCAGATACTGACTGAGTGGCTGCTGTGTGCCAGGCATTGTAGGCACCGAGGGGGCAGCCATTGCCCTCGTGGAGCTGACCTCTTCCTGGGGTTGGAAGACGGGTCCTAAAGGTCTCACTAAATATGATGTCCAAGGTCAACGTGTGACGTTTAGTCCTTATTGTGGCTCAGACAGTATGAAAGAACAAGCTTGTTGCTCCATTATAGTTGAGAGTGAGATTTGAGAGTGAGACAGATGTGTAGTCATTGTTTGAAAACTCCCAGAATAATGAGATCTGGCATTGATGTGTTCTCTCGTACTTTTCTTCTCAAGCTGCAGAGCTCGACTGGGAGGTATCTGGCAAAAGGCCTCGCTTGCCTAAGCTGTCACCTGACAGCGTGTGCGGCACTGGGCCAGCCCGGCTCCAACTCAACTGCGGCAGCTTGATGAGGCCATGAGCGCAGAGTACCGAGTACCGTTAACATGGCAGAGTGGCTGTAACTCATCCCATCACGGCTAGAAATTATCTGCCTCCAAGGAAGTGTCAATAGCGGTCATCTTCCGGAGGGTCGGCAGTTCTTAAATTTTAGTTTCAGAAGAATCACTCAATGAGTCTGTAACCAAAAGGTCCCAGCTCCTCCCCTAGGAATTCAGCTTGAGGTGGTCTGGGGACGGGCCCAGAGGTGCATTTTACCACTGTGCGTGCCGATTCTATGGCACGGGGCTCTGGTAACCCTGGGACGGAGGGTGCAGACCTCCAGGTCCTGTTCCCCAGATGCACAGCATCTTGGCAAGGATCTCCTCCTTGGAAGGGAAAACGGTTGGAACAGTCTCTTTTACTGATTACGTTTATTCCTTCCTCTCATGCGTCCAGCAAATACTGTTTAGCAACTGCAGTGGACGTGGTCTAGTCTGCCTACTGGAGGGAGGGTGTCAGGATCAGTGCGCACCAGCCGCTGCCCCTGGAGATGGAGGATCTTTTAGGGACGACGGTGGGCCCCACTGGACTGAGCCTGCCTGACTCTGCGTCTTCTCGGTGCTCCCCAAACACCCAAGTTTTCTTTCCTCATCTCCTTCAAGTATTTACTGAACGGACTTCTTTCACTGAAACCTCACTAGATCATTCCGCACTAAGACCAGCACGTCAAAGCCTGAACCTCTCTCTTCCCCAGAGTCCTCCCCGGCTCTGTAAAGAGCAACTCCCTTTGTCCAGCTGCAGAAACAGAATCTGTTCGCCCCTCCTGCGCCCGCTCTCTGATCCACGGCAAAGTCCTGATGGTCCTGCTCTGAGATGTGCCCAGAACCCACTGCTTCTCCCAGCTTTCCTCCAAGCCAATGTTGCCATGTCCCCGAGTTACTTGCCTCCCGTCCCCCTCCCCTTCCCCCCGCTAACCACCCTAAAGGACGAATCACCCTCTGTGTGCCTCTCCCCTGGGAAGTCTGCCCTGACTCCCCACGCCTGGGTCTGGTGTTCCTGTCCTTCCTTGCTGTGGTACTTCCTGCACAGCCTGGCTTGCTGACTGCCTGTTTATTCTTTTGTTTTCTCCGCTAGGTTGCAAGGTCTGTATGCGTAGGTGTTGCTTCACAGAACCTGGTTCCTAGTAGGTGACCCGTGAGGGTTGGTTCGTTTAATGAAGGAGGGAAGGGAAGACTGAGGCAGAGGAAATAGTGGAAGACGACTCAGGATCAGAGAGGGCAAGCAGTGCCGTGTGCCTGGGCAGAGGCTTCGCGGGATGTCGTGTGTGACACAGAGAGACATGTACATGCGGACAGAGAAGATGAGGGAAACATGGGAGGTTCTGGGTAGAAAACTGGTCTTTTGTCAGCTGTGGGGACCACTGGATGATTCTGAGCAGAATGGCACACAACGCTCCTTTCAGAAGATAATCTGGTACTGAACTGGACTGAAAGGGGAAAGCAGAAAGACAGAATCCGCCCAACCCCATGAGGAGAAATACCCCAATTCGGACAGCACCAAGGGGATTGGGGAGGAGTAGACAGAAGTGGGAAACGTTTGGAGGAAAGATACTGGACGCTGAGGACAAAGGAGGCAAGGCACTTGAGACCGGATCATGTGGCTGGAAGAACAGCGGTGCCTTTCACGGAAAAACGGAGAAACTGCAAAGATGGCATAATTAGGTGCAAAGAGTATGAGTCTGTCTCCAGGCCTTTCAAGTCTGAAACATTCTCAGGACAGCCTGGTAAGAATGAACTGAACCGGAGATTCAGGGCTAAACTCGAGGAGAAATGTCTCTCTCTGTAAAGCCCGAATATTCCAGCCTCTGTCCCAGGAGGAGAGTGAACACTTAGCTTCCCAGGAGTTTGGCTCATGCGGACATCAAAATGTTTTTGAACATTGTTTAAAGGGTTGTTTAATTTTCTGAAAATATTTAGTATCCTTTCTTATTAAGTGGGGCAAAACTCAGCAGTTTGGGTGCACTTTTTCACACCTGGAACCTCTGGAGCCAGAGGGTTCTTGCATTCGGTGGGGATGGGCGTTAGCCCTGTGAACATATGGCAAACTGGTGGGGAACACGTACACGGTGTAAGTCCGAGAGAACTTGCCCAGGTGCTGAGACAGTCTTTAGGGCGATCCTTCTGCTTAAGGCACGTGGCTGGGGCAGTACTGCTCTGCACAAACATACAACGTTTCCAGTATCCGGACACTCAGAGGCGCTTGTGTGCATGGCCAGCAACCAACTAGAATTGAACTTACCGATGCTTCCCATCTACCAGAAATACACATGCAGGGGATTTAATTCTAAACGCAACTTAAAAAATGTCTGATACAGATGGGACAAAATGCTCGTTTTGTTAAATCTGGACGGTGGCTGCTCGGATCCCGGTTATGTTATTTTCTGCACTCTTCTGTATGCTTGACACACACTAGTGCATCCTATTTTTAGAAGAACACTTCAAAAGCCAGATACGTGACACAGAGCCAAAGACTGGGACCCTGAGCGTCAGGCAAGTCTGGGAAGATGACCTACAGAAGCAACAGAGTGACCCCACTTTGCAAAGTTCCTGTCCCCTCCAAGAACAAAAGGCCATGGTGGTGACCAGAACGTTCGAGGTCATGGGATAGAGAGGGAGGTAGCGATTCTCTCCGCTGGCCGTGGGTCCCATGGGTCTGTAATAGTCCTTGTGAGGTCACTGCCAGCCTGGGAAGTCGCAGACCCACCATGACACACCCCCAATTTGACAATTACGTGGAACCCAGCAGAGTGACAGAGGAACTTCCTCGACAGCCAGGCCACACCGTGCCCCTGAGCTCGGCTCGGTTCCCAGGACAGGGCCACCATGTCACTTGCTGTCACGGTGCCCTTCCCAGCAAACACACCCAAGGTGTGAGTCTCGGGGATCGGTATCTCCTCCGGGGCTTCGTGCCCAGGGAGACGCCCCGGTGACAGCTCCTCCAAGCTCCCCAAAGCTTTCCAGCCATCTATTCCCTTCCTTTGGACAAGCAGAGAGCCGCCTCCGCAGTGTCACAAAAGCCTGTCTACGACTTAGGCTTTGGAAAATCCAGCATTTCCCAAAGCTGACAGACGCCTCCTCTGCCCCCGGCTTCTTGCATTCAGGCCCGTGTCAGAAACACAGCATCATGACCACCAGCCACGTGGTGGGCCCAGTGCAGGGACAGCAAGGCTCCAGTGCACCAGCTCTTAAGACCAAATACAACGGCAACACCGCCGAAAGAACCGGATCCTGGGGACCCCCTGTGGGCTTTAGACTTCTGCAAGGGGGAGGGGAAAGAGCGGACATGTCCTTCCAGCCAGACCCCGAGTGGAAATCCTCCCAATAAAGTATCTTTCAACAAACCGAAAGCAGAGCTCCCTCTGGCTCTCAAACCCTTGCAAGCAGTCAGCATCCAGCCCACAGCTCCCACCCTCGGGAACCACTCCCAGAAAGGTGCCCTGGGCCCCGCACCTGCTCCCCTGGGGCTGTGCCGTCCGAGGGGCCCCAGCTGCCCCTCTTTACCAACAGCCGGGCGTGTGTGCTGGTGACTTCCCTGCACCAAGCTGCCAGGACTCTCTGGAACAAGGAAGACTGAACATTCAGCTCTGGGAGCGCCCCCGAAAGCAGACCTCCTAAAATCTGCTTGCTTCCATCACAGTGCTGGAACCCCCGACCCTCCTGTGGGAGAAGACCGGGTCAGAGATTCTAAAGGTCGGACTGACAGCAGCCCTCCCTCCTGGCATCCTGGGACCCCCGGGGTCGCAGTGCCTCCTGGGGGCTGGGCTCTGTTTCCAGTCGAGGGAGGGGGAACGTCACACCACGTGCCCACTCGCCCGGCACCTGTGAGCCCCGCGGCCCAGTGTTTTCCTTCAAGGACAATTGCAAGGATCCCCGGTCCTCTTCTCTGCGGCCGGGCTCTGCCCAGCAGGCACAGTGCTGGGGCCTCAGCCCGTCGCCACGGAGGCCTGCCGGGCGCAGAGCAGGTCCACACGCCCACAAGACGGTCAGTCGAGGCACACCAGTCGTCCTCTCGGCGGTGGTGTTGCCTCTTGTTTGGGGGCAGGTGTAGGGAATCAGCCCGAGGCACAGAGGAACTGAGTCGTCTCCCGCAGCCCCGAGGAAGTGCACGAGTTGGGTCCTAGCTGTCAACTGAGGCATCTGGTATCGTGTGGGCTTTCCGGCTCAGAAATACCGAATATCCTCACGTGCATCCATCCCTTACATTGGATGAGGTTTATGATGCCACAGACACAGCTGCTGGTTAAAGTAAGGCCACAGATCGGGGAACAAGGTCATCCAGGCAGACCACGACCATCCAGTGCTCCTCTTGTCCCCATAATATACATTTTGGCAAATACATTTGAGGGACAGAAAGAGGATGCTTGTCCTGGGCATGTATCCAGAAAAGATGAAAACTACAGTTTGAAAAGATACATGCACCCCTATGTTCACAGCAGCACTATTTACAATAGCCAGGACACGGAAGCAACCTACATGTCCACTGACAGATGAATGGATAAAGAAGATGTGGTATAAAAGACAACCCTCAGAATGGGAGAAAATATTTCCAAAGGAAGCGACAAACAAGGGAGTCATCTCCAAAATATACGAACAGCTTATGTAGCTCTACATCCAAAAAAAAACCAAACCACCCAATCCAAAAACGGGCAGAAGACCTAAACAGACATTTCTCCAAAGAAGACATACAGATGGCCAAAGAAGCCCATGAAAAGATGCTCAGCATCTCTAATTATTAGAGAAATGCAAATCGAAACCACAATGACGTATCACCTCACACTGGTCAGAGTAGCAACCATCAAAAAATCTACAAATAATAAATGCTGGAGAGGGTGTGGAGAAAAGGGAACCCTCCTATACTGTTGGTGGGAATGTAAATTGATACAGCGACTATGGAGAACAGTATGGAGTTTCCTTAAAAAACTAAAAATAGAATTACCATACGACCCAGCAATCCCACTACTGGGCATATACCTGGAGAAAACCATGGTTCGAAAACATACATGCACCCACAGGAATGGTTAAAGAAGATGTGGTAATATATATATATATATATATATACACACACACATACATACACACAATGGAATATTATGCAGCCATAAAAAAGAATGAAATAATGCCATTTGTAGCAACATGGATGGACCTAAAGATTATCATATAAGTGAAGTAACTCAGACAAATACCATGATATCACTCATGTAGAATCTAATTAAAAAATGATACAAATGAACTTATTAACATAACAGAGACAGACTCACAGATTTCAAAAACAAAATTATGGTTACCAAAGGGGAAACGTGGGACAGGGGGAGGGATAATTTAGGAGTTTGGGATTAACACATACATACTACTATATATAAAATAGATAACCAACAAGGTCCTACTGTAGAGCACGGGGAACTCTACTCAACATTCTGTAATAACCTATATGGGAAAAGTATCTGATAAAGAATGAATATATGTACATGTATAACTGAATCACTTTGCTGTACACCTGAAACTAACACAACATTGTAAATCAACTATACTTCAATTTTTAAAAAGGGGGGGAAAAAAGAGGATACCATAACAAAATTAATCTTAAACAAGATATTAGAAAGAAAAGCAACCACAGGTGGAACACCCAAAGGGCAGGCATCATTGACAGATGTGTCTTGTCTTCAAAGGCCCTGTGTTGACATCTGTGCTTTGGACCCCATACAGCACGGTGTAAATGCTGGTTAAACCTTTGAGCGTCACAGGACTTGTAAACGGCATGATTTGTTTCACATCAAACAGAAATCAGAGCCTTTCTAACTTGAACCAACACTCCTTCCCTCGAGTTCTACCCTCGGCCAACACCAGCTAACGTGGGCTACTAGGTGCGTGGGGTCCACACCTGAGGGTTACCCACATTTTCTTGAGTTTCCTCCACATTCGGCTCATCTGGATACAAACCGCTCCCCAACCATTACCTAGCTGCTGGCTCTAAGTTATACAACTCAAGTCGCTTTGGCAGCAATTCAGAGGAAAGAGAGAAGAGGGACGGGGAAGGAAAAAGATAACGACCCAAGCATCACTCCTCAAACTCTGATGCGTTGAATAGAAGGGTGTTTCGGAAACAGTCCTGGCCACAGCGGGCGGACCCGGCAGGAACAGGGCGAGCATCATTTCATAACCACACACACTCACCGTCCGTCCCGACGTGTTGTCATCACTCTGGCCTCGACGACTGGCCCCAGGATGGCGTGGCTTCTTCCTTCTGAGTCGGAAGCAGGAGGGCAGCCCACACCCTGTCCTGTGCCCTTCCTGTGGTGCTCCTCCGTAGCTCCTAAGGTGGCCGTGAAGCTGGCGTCTGCTCCACAAGAAGCCGTTCTTGATCCAGGGTCTCCAGGGCGTCCGTCCTTCCCGGCGAGCAGCTGTGCAACACACGGACGGTCCGGGCAGAGTAATTCACGCCCAAGCAGGAAGAGCTGGCTCCTCAGCTGCGTGCTGCCCTGGTGGCTCCCAGCCCACGCACGCCCCCTCTTCGCGCCCTGGCTGGCAGTGACCGCGTTCCAGGTGTGCCAAAGCGTGCTCCCCCCATCTCAGTCCACGGACGACCCTCACCCTGATGCTCGCCACCCACTCACAGCATAAACAGCACAGAAAAGAAACAGTGACAACAAAAATCACTTCACTTGAATATCCAGAGAGCTAAGGAAGCAGAGACACTGCTTACCTTCCTAAAACTCCTCACGACGGGGCTGTCTGCTCGGGGCACTGGACTCTGCTGGTGGGCACTGGTGGGGGCGGTCTGAGAGCCTGCAGAACCCCCCCAAGTTGCCACTCGTGCTGCATTCATCCCCCACGCCTCACCCCTCCTTCAAAATGACTCTGTCAGCAAGTCCCGGAACTGGCGGGTGGTCTTCCGGGTAGCCTTCTCGGGTAGGACCTGACACCCTTCATCCTTCAGATGCGGCTGCTCCGAAGCCTCAGAATCCCTCAGCCTCACAGCGCCACCAGGGAAGCCCCACAGCTTATCTTTAAAGGGAACATGATAGGGACTTCCCTGGCGGCCCACTGGTTAAGGCTTCACCTTCCGATACAGGGGGTTAGGGTTCGATCCCTGGTCGGGGAGCTAAGATCCCACAGGCCGCGTGGCCAAAAAAACATAAAACGGAAGCAATATTGTAACAAATTCAATAAAGACTTTAAAAATGGTCCGCATCAAAAAAATCTTTAAAAAAAAAGAAAAAGTAAAGGGAATGTGATAGACGTGATCCCAGATTTAACACCACCCCAGAAGTTTAAATGGCTTTAACCAAGAACAACACGTTCCAACTATCCATAAATCCACTTCAACCAACCAGGCCAGAGGAAAGACTGAATGATATTCAATCTTTGTTTAAAAACATGACCAGAGGGCTTCCTTGGTGGAGCAGTGGTTGAGAGTCCGCCTGCCGATGCAGGGGACCTGGGTTCATGCCCCGGCCCGGGAAGATCCCACATGCCGCGGAGCGGCTGGGCCCGTGAGCCATGGCCGTTGAGCCTGCGCGTCCGGAGCCTGTGCTCCGCAATGGGAGAGGCCACAGCAGTGAGAGACCCGCGTACCGCAAAAAAAAAAAAAAAAAAAAAAATGACCAAAGAATATACAGGCAAAGGAGGTAGGGAGGAAAAGTTTTACAGAAGTATAGCAGCCAGTTAGCTAATTCAAATATTGTATTATGTTTCTGGATTTTGTGATTTTGTATTATTTGTTAGCTTTTTTACAACACATAATTCTCAGTGATTTCTTCACTCGTTATGTCATAACTAATTTTGTAACCTAATTTTTTATTGTCAGGAGAAGAAAGGATTTATCACCTGCAGCAAGTAAGGAGAACACTGGGGATCTCTCCCCAAGCAGTGTCTCTGTGTTCTTCTCCTTAAAGAGGCTCCCTGGACTGTGTCAACTTCAGGCTCCACCTCTGCCCCCCACGTCCCGTGGAGAAGCGCAGGGAAAGTGCTGAAATGGTCTGAATGTTCACCGAATTCAACGCCGCTCCCTCTTCCTCGTGAAAGTCATCCCCTCTGCTTTTTCTCCTCTCTCCCTCCTCCCGAGAAGGCGGCCCCAGCTGTGTCCCCGGAGCTGCGTCCTCTGGGCCACTGCCTGCCCCTGCCGTCAGCATCCCCCGCCAAATGCCCGTCAGCTCTGCTGAGATGCCACCAGCGCTGACAAGGTCCAGGCAACGGGGGGTGGCGGGTGTGGCGGCGTGGGAGAAGGCGGCCTCCAGAGGTGGGACACCACTGGGGACAGCTGCACACAGAGGGCCTGGGGTCGGAACAGCCCCCCAATGATCCCTGCTGTGAGGCCGGCACCGACTCGCGACACGCCACTTACGGGAAGTACATCCGAGACAACCCCTAATGGGCCCAGGCAGACTCGAAGCACAGAAACCTAGCTGCCCTCTAAAACGTAAAGCTTTTCCGACGAGAAGCGACAGGGCCGCCATGACCACTGTGCCAGCTTACAGACCGACCAGTCTTTACGGACGACCGCAGGAGTGCAGGTGGCTGAGCCTCGGAGAAACACTCGCCGACTAGGTGAGGTGCTCTGAGCGGTCACGAGGCACCCCGCTTCTCCTTTACCCGGGCTCCAGCAGGACGGGGGCAAGTCACACGTCAACCTGCCTTCTACTCACACGTTTTCACCTTCACTTACGTGGCGTGGAGGCACAGGGGTTCTCGAAGATTAAAATAACACTTTAAAAATTTAAGCTGAGGTTCTTTACCTCGGGGAGTTACTGGCTGTCCACCCGTGGGTCCGACGGCGCTGATGTGCTCAGGACACGGGGCAGACAGAGCAGTCAGGGAAGGTGCTGGGCGGAGTCACGATTTACGACGTGAAGCTGAAGACACGGGACAGAGCTAGCCGTGCGCGTGTGTGCGTGTGCGTAAGAGAAAGGGCGGCGCAGGGCGGCGCGGGGCGGCGCGAGACAGAGAGAGAGAGAGGTGGTGCTTTGGTCTGGAGTTTCAAAAGGGCTTGGCTTTCAGATGATGCTAAGACCTTGGAGGAGGAGATCGTAGAGCAGGTGTTACCTTCTAAATGATGCAGGTCACGGTATGAGGTCATTTCCCCATCAAGAAACAAAGCAATGAAAGTATTTCGTACACAGGACGGGGGGCGGCGGCGGAGCCTAGACAGGCAGGCGGGGGGAGAGCCGTACAGGAGGCGTGGACTGGGGGGGTGGGGGCGCATCCCTGGCGCTGAGAGTCTGCGGGCTGGGGGCAGAGAACGCGGGGCGAGGGCGGAGGGCCTGTGGCCTGTGTCTCCACCGCCCTGGCCACCTGCCCTACAGGGACGCGGGGAGGGCAGGCCTGGACTGATGGAGGGCGGTGGACGACCACCCACCTGAGCCCCCTCAGCTCTCTGAGTGGGGAAGTCACAGCCCCTCGGGAGCGGGAGGAAGGGTTGGTGACAGCAGCCCGGCCGGGATGCAGGTGGTCAGCGGTGAAAGCACGGGACCAAGGCCAACACCGAGAGCAAGGTGACAAGACGTCTCCAAGGGGGTGGGCTGGGGGCAGGAGCACAGAAAGCACAGGCCTCACCCCAGGCTCAGCGGTGGAGAGGACGAGGGAGACCGGCCCCGAACGAGTTAGAGTCCTGAACTGACCGAGGAATTGCCCAGAGGAGGCTTTTAGGCCAGAAGGGGGTCTGTTACCCTCAAGGGCCGAGTTTGGGTTTTCACCACCTCACCAGCAATCTCGGTGCAGTTCCAGAGGAATAAAGGCCCGTTTTGCACATCAGAGGTGTCACCATACATTTGAAACCCACTCTACACGCTGGAAATCCCTGCCCCCTGCCCCACGTCCCCCAAAGAGTCCAGTCACAAAGGCCGCCTCGTGTGCAGAGGATTTGCCTACACTTTGGGGTGGCATTAGCAGAATCTGGACCAGACGTACTCTGAATTTCCAGAAATCTGCTGCTGTCAGTGTTCCGTGGCACTTCCTGACCCTAATTCGGGGAAGGATTCAGGAAAGGAACACGTGGTCTCTCGTACAGGTCACAGGCCACGAACACCACTAGCCTTGGCATCTGGTTCCAGCAAGGAGCCAGAACCTGTGCCATCAGCGTCAGGCGTGAGTGACATTGCAGCTTGCCCTCTGTCTCCTGTTGCTGGCGATCCTGCAGCTCTACCGTCTGCCCCCTCCAGGCAGTAACTCTTCTTGCCTGTTCCCTGGATGCCAGCCCCTGTGTGCCAGATGCTATACTGGACTACTGTACTTTTCAAGGGACTGTACTCTAAGATTAAAAAGGGTTTCTCTATTTTTGGTGTTTCTTTGTTTTTTATGTATTCCTTGTGTGAAAAGTGTTAGAAACCTACAACAGTACAGTACTATGTACCCGATTGTGTTAGTTGGGTACCTAGGCTAACTTTGATGGACTTATGAACAAATTGGACTTACGGATGCGCTCTCAGAACGGAACTCGTTCATGTGTAGGGGACTTACTGTGTAAGTAGTATGGGGTCTGCTTTTTGTTTGTTTTTCTCCCCTTTCACCTGCTGTTATCTTGGAAGCAGAGAATGACCACGTAAGCACGAGTTACCCTGTCCTCCCAACGTGGCACCCACTGTGCTCAGGGCCCCTCGGGACCCCTCCCCGTCCACCCGGAGCAACCAACTCGAGCACCACAATTCCCTTCGTTCGTCCCCTGCGTCGTTTCCCTCCTGGAATGTGGGTGAGACGCCCGGACTGTGCTTCTCCAAGTGCCCTGAAGCTGAACGTCTTCGTTTGCTTTCTTTGGACTCTCTTCACTCACCCCCCGTCCCCTCGCGCAGCTCCAGGCTGGCGTGACTGTCACGATTCATGCGGAACTGAAATGAAAGCATTACCAACCCTGCAGGTAAAACGAGGCTATCTCCCATCTCCACTGTAAGTTGGGTACAGCTCAAGTGTTCAGCAGTCGTGCATACATTAGAGCGACTCACGTCACCTTCGTAATGCCAGATACGTCCATAGAAAATAGAATCTTAAAATGGAAAGTTCTAAGCAAAAATAAGCAAGTGGGACTACCTCAAACTAAAAGCTTCTGCACAGCGAAGGAAGCCATCAGCAAAATGAAAAGGAAATCTACTGAATGGGAGTAAATATTTGCAAACCATGTATCTGGTAAGGGGTAACTCTCCAAAAGAGCTCATACAACTCAATAGCGAAAACAAGCAATCCAGTTAGAACATGGGCAGAAGACCTGAATAGACATTTTTCCAAAGAAGACACACAGATGGCCAACAGGCACATGAAAAGATGTCCCACATCGCTAATCATCAGGGAAATGCACATCTAAACCACAGTGAGGTATCCCCTCACACCTGTCAGAATGGCCATCATCAAAAAGAATACAAATATCAAATGTTGTTGGAGAGGGTGTGGAGAAAAGGGAACCTTCCTGCACTGCTGGTGGGAATGTCAACTGATACAGCCACTGTGGAGAACAGTAGGGAGGTTCCTTAAAAAACTAAAGATAGAACTACCACCTGACCCAGAAATTCCACTCCTGGGTACTTGTCCGAGAAAAATGAAAACACTAATGATAAAAGATACATGCACCCCTAGGTTCATAGCAGTACTATTTATAAGAGCCAAGACTTGGGAGCTCCCTAGGTGTCCATCAATAAATAAATGGATAAGGAAGACGTGGTGTATACACACAATGGAAGATTACTCAGCCAAGAGAAAGAAGGAGATCCTGCCGTATGCAGCAACATGGATGGACCTGGAGGGCGTTATGCTCAGTGAAGTGAGTCAGAGAAAGATAAATACCGGTTGCCAACAGTGCAGTCGGAAGGTGTAAACTTCCAGTTATAAAATGACTAAGCCCTGGGATGCAGTGTACGGCATGCTGACTATAGTTAGCAGTACGGTACCACAGAGTTGAACGTTGCAGAGAGAGTAGATCTTAAAGGTTCTCGTCACAGGAAAAGGATCCTGTAACTGTATGGGAAAGGATGTTACCTCGACAATGTGGTGATCATTCCACAATATGTACGTATATCGTATCATTATACACCCGACGCTAATTTGGTGTTATATGCCAATTGTATCTCAATAAAATGTTTAAATAAAAATATTAAAGCTAAAAGAAGTTGGACGTTCACTTAGTCTAAGCTTAGCTGCGGGCCCCTCAACAGCGCCTCTACTGCTGGCCACGACCTCTCACCTGAACACCTCCGGTGACAGGTACATGTGACACGCCCCACCCCACCCCTGCCCCAGACTCTTCTAGCTCGGGCAGAACTGCTGGGGCACCACTGACGGAAACCTCCTGCCCCAGCCAGGCCCGGGAGTAACCGCCTGCGTGAGTTCTCTTTCAACAGGAGGTCCCGGTAAGGAATGCGGAACTAACAAGCCACCACTGACCGACTGGAAGAATTCGGGAAAGGTCAGAAGGAGAGAGGAGACTCCAGTCCCTGTGTCCTGCCAACCTCCCAGAATCCTCCTTGCTGGAATCCATCATGGCTGAGATGCGTGTGCCACCAGGAGGGACCCTGAGTCTGACCAAATATGAGCCAGGCAAGCTGACTGGCCAGAGACAACCCGGAAACTAACCCCATCACCATAAAACCCGAGACAGCGCCACGTGGAGAGCAGTCCTCCTGGGCTCCCTTACCCCGCTGCTCTCTGCCCGGGCGCCCCTTCCCAATGACGTCTCTTGCTCTGTCAGCACGTGTGTCTCCTCGGACAGTTCCTATCCGAGTGTTAGACAAGAGCCCACTCTCAGGCCCTGGAAGGGGTCCCCCTTCCTGCAACAGAATGGTTTCTTCCTTTTGCTGAGGACGCCCTATAATTTGCTGGATTGGGCCTCAGTTTCAGCCCCTGACACCCTGTGGGCGAGATCTCCCCTTCTCCCATGTGCACGCTCTTTGGGTGACGGGTGACCCCTCTTGTATCCGTCCCTCCAAGGCCCCTCTTCCTGTCTCGGCGCTGAGTCCACTCACCTTCCCGGAGCCCCTGGGAGCATCTACGACTGGCCGGGCCCTCACGGACCGTGGTGCTCAGGGCTTGGCTCGGGGCTCAGCTGTGGCGGGACCGCTTTGTTCTAAACACTGCGGTCCATTCACCGGCCTAGAGTTTAATTAGCTTTCCTGGCAACCGCATTAAACAATGGCTCGTTTCTTAGCAGCGACTACCCATTTGAGTGGTTGGGTTTTTAAAATCTGAAAACAGAGCCCGCCATTTACTTACTGATAGACTTGGTCCTGTCCTATGGGCTGGTTCATTCAGACTTTCAGATATCTTTTGTGATTCTGATTTTTCCCTTGAAGGTATTAGCATTCCACTCTAGTTCTGTGTCACCTGCAGATAAAATAAGCCACCGATTAAAAGAAAAAAAAAAAATCGTGTGTAGCACAAAAACGCAGAGTCCTGCGGTATGCCAATAACAACCTTCTTTTAGATTAAAAAAGGATTGATTAATTAGCAACCCTATGATCCTTCGACCATTTATAAACCTACCCAATTACCCTCTCCCTCAACCTCTGGGAGCAGGACATTAGCCAGTCTGTATGGCCGTCATCATCTGAGCCCCTTTTCTATGTGGGGCAATTACCCACCTTATGAGTCTTTCGGGAGCCAAGACCAACTCCCAGAATGGAAAAGGCAGAAAATGCCAGCCTCTGGCTTTCCCAGCATCCTTTGCAGCTCGGGTACAGCCATGGGATCCGGGCCCCAGCGGTTGGAAGCATCGTGCCGAACTTTTGACCCAGGAGCTCGAGAGGGTGGGGACAGCTTCATGCCCTCGCGGACACCAGGGTCATGGTGTCGGCAGTGGGAAAGGTGATACCCAGGCTGGTGTTGACAAGCTCTTGTGTCCTCACAGGACCAGCCCCGTGATTTCTGGATGTAGTTCTGACGTGTGATGTCCAAACCCGGCTGTCTAGCCCTTCCCGAGAGTTGGTAAGCGGCTCTAAATCCTTGAATAAAATCCCTTTTCTGCTTAAACTAACTAGAATCTGTCTCTGTTGTTTTGACCTAAAAGCAGCCAGTGAGACCTGCCTCTTCCCTCATCCTCACGGCCCTGGAGTGAGTCCTTCCTGGACCGTGGGCCGTCATCACCAACCTCACTTACACATTTGCCAGTCGGATGGTCCTGTCGGAAAAGGAGGTGAAAACAGCCTGACACCATGTGTTTTTCGGGACCTGGGCTGGCTCTTCAGAGTCACTGATGCCCTTTGCGAGAGCTTGGAAACCATCTTCGCGGACGTTCTTCAAGATGCTGGCCCAGAGTCAACATCAAGCCCACTCATCTGAACTGCATAGAACCTGCACTCTTTCTCTTTTTGAAAATTACAACTGTCATCTCCCCATCTCTTGGGGCTCCGTTATTTTTCACGATTCCTCCGAGATAATCCCAAGGATTTCTCCACTGCATCTGTGGATTCTTCAGCATCCCGGGATTTCCTTTTCCTGGCTAGGAACATGCTCTCATACAATCCTCTCAGCTGTCTGATCTGCACTTTCTAGTTTGCAGAGGACTCTTCTTTGAGAAGACAGAAGCCACGCAGGGGTTGAGGGGTTGCACGTTCTCTGTGATCTGTGAACAACCCCCCACCCAGCTTCCACGGCAGCTTCCTCACAGCCCCGCACATCCCTGGAGGATGAGGCAGCGTGCAGCCATCTGTCTGCACGTCCGACGTCTGAGCCCAAACCCCGTGCCCTGCAGCCTACACATGCCGTCCTTGTGCCCGGAGGAGCCTGTGCGTGGGTGGGCATCCTGACCAGTGGCTGCAGCCCACCCCAGACACCTGCTGCCCTGCAAGCTTCACGTCGCTCACTGGCGACTCAGATTCCACCACAGAAACACACAGGAGCCACCACGTAAAATAGTTTATCATCTCTGGGCCTTATTTACTTTCTTAAACATCACCGTTTAGTCTCACTTAATACAGCTTACGTATCTCTGGCAACAAAAGCAAGATTATTTCAAATTGTTAGAATCGTGAATCTTCAAAAGCACAGTACTGAGTTCAACGTATCTGCGCCCAAATATCCACTATTCAGTTAGTGAACTACTCAGACCACTAGAAATGGGGGTGCGGGGGAGAGTGGAGGAGGACCCCTGCCAGGAGGCTGAGGGGCGTTGAAGACCCACATGGTCTGTAGGCAAGGGGCCAACCCCCGAGGCCCTGTGCCTTGAGGGTTTAAAAGGAGCGGGCTTCCCATCGGCGAGGTCGCGGTCTTGTCACAGAGAGGGGAGCTCTGTCCCCCGGGCCCCGGCCCCTGGGGCTGTAACACCCTGGGCTCGGGCCTGGGAGGGCGTGAGGGCCTCCCGACCAAGCCAGCCCTAGAGAGTCACTGTTCCTGGAACTTCTACAAAGAGCTCTGCTCTGGCGCAGTGGAGCAATGGGGGCAGATGACACAAGACTCAGAGACGCATTCTACCCCTCTCCCTCCCCTGCTGAGAAGACCCCCAGCCCCAGGCCTCAACTGCCGTGCCCACTACTACCCCACCCGCTGCCCAGGAGCTGCAGGGATTAAGGGGCTCAGCTCCAAGTCCCTGGGCCAGTTTGGCGGGGGTGCCATTCACTGAGATAGAGATACCCGGAGGGTCCCTGGCCAGTGAGATGGGAGATGGCCCGGGCTCTGACACCCGCCAGGCTGCGGGAGGAGACCCTGCCCGAACCCAGTGCCTCCTCCCCCAGCCCAGCTCCGGGCGCTGGTCCCGACTCGCCACCACCAGGCCCTGTTCAGCCACCAGCTCCTCTCTGCCCTGATCACTTAGTGACCCACGATCCAGCCCGTCCGTACCTACGTCTGCACCCAGGCTACCAGAAGTTCACGGTCAGGTACGGGGAAAGGGGCTGGCGTGTCTCAGGAAGACTGACGCCCGTGTTCCGGTGTCAGGAAGGGGCCCTGGAGCGCTCGCTCTGCTGGGCCTGAAGGGGTCCTGTGATTCCTCCACGTCTTTAAGCCCCAAACATACGGCCTTAGGTTCCCACAATCCTGCACCTACTCTCATCCTTGTCGCTAAGCTGCCAAACAAAAACTGCAATAAATCTAAATGTTCCCCTTCTCCCAAAGGTGGGACCCCACCCCACTCTAAAAGAACACGTCTGAACTACCGTGATCAGAGACACACAGGACACCCCGCACCCTCTATCACCTTTAAGAACAAGGAAAATCACAGACAAAAGTCAGCAAGTACATGACTGAGAAAACCATAATTTGAAAAGATACATGCACCCCAATGTTCACAGCAGCACTACTTACAACAGCCAGGACATGGAAGCAACCTAAATGTCTGTCAACACATGACACGACAGATAAAGGAGATGTGGTACGTACGTACAATGGAAGATTACTCAGCCATAAAAAAGAACAAAATAATGCCACCTGCAGCAACACGGATGGACCTAGAGATTATCATATAAGTCAGAAAGAGAAAGACAAATATATGCTATCACTTACACGTGCAATCTAAAAGAAAGATACAAATGAACTTATTTACAAAACAGAAACAGACTCACATAGAAGACAACTTGACGGTTACCAAAGGGGAAGGGGGCAGGGATAAATTAGGAGTTTCAGATTGACATACACACACTACTATATACAAAATAGATAACCAACAAGGATCTACTGTAGAGCACAGGGAACTCTACAACACTCTGTAATAACCTACACGGGAAAAGAATCTAAAAAACAGTGGATACCTGTACATGTATAACCGATTCACTGTGCTGTTCACCTGGAAGTAACACAGCATTGTAAATCGACTAGACTCCAATCCAAAAAAAAAAACAGTCAGCAGGCAGATGAGGAGATGGAACAGTGCAGAGGAGACGGGTCCGACACAGCAAAAGAACAGGGCGAGAAGCGGGAGACCCGCTCGTACTCCTGAGGAAAGATCACGAGGGGCAGCGCTTCCGGGGGTCCCACCAGCAGCTTCCCGCTCAGATCCCGGCCTCGCCCACCAGCAGAGGACCAGAGCCAGTGCCTGGGGGCTTGGGTTCGGGAGGGACTGCCCTGCTCAGCCTCCCCTCCACGCCGTCTGCACTGCAGGGACGGGTACCTGTGATCTCTGACTGCCCTTCTATTTCTATGCCTGGGTTGTGGGTGAGATTCGTCAGCACAGGACAGAGGACAGGGGGCATCTGTACCAGCCCAGGACGATCTTCAGCCACATCAGGTGACACCTCCCCCAGGTCTATCTCTGCATTTTGGGACACAGGAATCCATGGTCTGGACTTGCCATCTCTGAGGATCTGCGTGGTCATCTGGCTCCCAGGATGTTTCCTTTCTTTGAGGAAGAAACACGGACAATTCTGGGTCCTTCTCCTCCCTCTGTCCTGTTAGATGGGAAACATCTTCAAGTCACCCTGTGTTCCGACCTTGAGAAATCACCAGCAGAGTTAACAGAATCATCAACAACACGTGTTCCTTCCCTCCCTGTGGCCATGTGCCCGGGGAGGGTGGAGGGATGCAATGAAAGAAGCAGAGAAAAGGATGAGAGATGGGAAGAAATTGCATCAGGGGGAAGGCCCAGAAAGGATGCAGGTCCAGACAGCAAGTGTGATGCTTGTAGGTTATGCGGTGGCACCTGCCGAATTCTCTCCTTGTAGCCGGGCTGCGGGTTCTCCGCCCGCAGTTATATGAACAGCACAGTGGGCAGTGGGGTGGGTGCCTGTCTCATAAAGGATCTGGCCTTACTTTGCACACAAAAAATCAATGTAAGGAAACACTCTCATGTTTGTATATCAACTATTGGGCTGTGTTCACTGAGATGTTTGTGATTTTAAAGACATCTTTCCTACACGTCAATCGCCATCATCTACCGGCAGAATTTCCACATCATCGCACAGTCACATTAGAGAAAGGACACAGGGATTTTATTTCAGCTCTGACTGGGTCTACAAGGCCATTGCATTCTTTTCTCAAAGAGGAATAGCTTTTAAAAAAATTTTTTTTAAGAGAGGAGGGAAAAGGGTCAGCATGGCTGCCAAGAACTTCTCGGTTTGGTTCTAAAGCACTGTGAACAGAACTCGCTAAGGTCAAATGGAGCCCCCCCCTCAGGGGCTCCGTGCAGAGGAGACGGGAACTACGCCGCCTTCCTCGGCCCCTCTGTCTGCCGTGGTGGGTCCTGCTGGCCTCTCCTGCTGGAAGCTGCTGTCCGGGACCCTCTTCTCGCCCCGTCACCAAACGACAACTCTGTCCTGTGAGCCTTTCCCAACTGCAGCCGTCGGTCCTGGCTTGTCCACCTCACACACCCATTGTCCTTGAAGGAGTTCAAAGCACCTGGTTGGTCGTTTTCCCACCGTTGCCCCACTTGAGCTTAAATGTCATGTTTTCAGGAAGAAATTTAAAAGTCCCGCCATCACTTTGAACTCACCGTTTCCAAAATGGAACTTCCCGTCTTGACCTGGAACTACACTTCCGGCTGACGTCTGCATCCTTCTCAAAGGCTCCCCGGTTGCCATGGTCACCCTGACGCACATCTTAGATGCTGTTTTTGTCCCACCTCCTCTATTCTTCAGCCATCAATTCCTACCGGCCCTTTTCTCTAAATGTCTCTGCCAGCTTCTTTGTCCCCTCTGCCCCGCGCAGTGGGGGCGAGGCGGGCAGCTCCCATCTCATCTCTGACCCCCGGGCCCCCAGCTCCGCATCTGATCTCCCGTACAACGGCTGGGCTGGTCTTCCCCCCACGTCACTTCTGTATCGGGAAACCTTCAGCAGCATCCGGTGAACCCTTCCGCCGGCCTTTCCTGCCTTGCAGGCAGGCATCTGGCCCTGTGCTCACTGCAAAGCACGCATGTACTGTGCAAGCCCTGGGTTTCCATCTCCCCACGGACGAGCTGCCTTGTGTCTGCCGCTGAACCTTTGTGTTGCAGTCCTTCCTGTGCCCGCCTGTCCTGTGCTTCCTCCGAAATGTATTGGAAATTTCTCCATCTTCATCGCTCAGGCCCCATCACCTTTTTATCTAAAACGTACTCCCGCCTTTCTCGCCTTGTCTCCTCCAAGCTTATGTCGGGTTTGTAATCTCTGCCACAAAGTTATTAGAGTGATGCATTGTCTTCTAATATTTCTTAGAATTTTCAGCTTGCATGTGTCTCCCCATCCAGACTGTGCTCTCCTTGAGGGCAGGGACAGTGTCTTATATTTCTTCCAATTATCCCCTCCTCCTGGTATCCTACTTGTTTTCCATGATCCCACATTTTATCTATTCTGCTTTTACCATTTTTTATTGTGTACATTTTTGTAAGCAATCCTCAAACTTCTGCAGGATAAAAAAATAATTTCTTCTGTATCTTTCATAATACCCATCGTTGTAGTAGCTAAACACAGGTGGTCTGTGAGAACCCACTCAATAAATATGGAGTTGATTTTGAAATATAGTAGGGCACATGTGTATTAATCTCAGGCAACTAAAAAATGTATTTCAGCCCCTTAAGAATGTGAATTTAGGGGCTTCCCTGGTGGTGCAGTGGTTGAGAGTCCACCTGCCGATGCAGGGGACACGGGTTCGTGCCCCGGTCCGGGAAGATCCCACATGCCGCGGAGCAGCTGGGCCCGTGAGCCACGGCCGCTGAGCCTGCGCATCCGGAGCCTGTGCTCCGCAACGGGAGAGACCACAGCAGTGAGAGGCCCGCGTACCGCAAAAAAAAAAAAAAAAATCTGAATTTAAGTGGAATCATTTAGGCCTTTTCCCCCATTCTGATTCAGCTCTGCTGTTTTTCATTATATCCCAGTACTCTGATAATGACTTGATACAACTAAAACTGAAAAGAGAGAAAAGGTAAAAACAAACAAGAACAAAAAACCTCAAAGGCTCTTCAGATGGGAGTTTAAAGAGGATAGCTGGTAGATCATTTCTATATGAGGACACGGGTTTATGGGACATTGTTCCACACACCAAAGCTCCATGAGCCCCACACCCACACTGAGCAGTGGAAGGGCAGGGCAGGTAGAGACGCAGACACACAGAGAGACAGGGCGATAGGACAGAAATCATACAAAACAGGATTTTTTTTTTGAATTTTATTTTATTTATTTTTTATACAGCAGGTTCTTATTAGCTATCTATTTTATACATATTAGTGTATATAGGATTTTTTTTTTTTTAAGGAAAGAAAAAATGCATTCTCTGGCTTAAGGAACAGTTCAGAAAAAAAGGCTAAGACTCTGATTTTTAAAGTTTTGTGTCTGTTCTCTCATGCCTAAGCCACTGGGCAAGACCATTACAGCTCTGCACGTGTGGTGCGTTTCCTTTGCGACGCCCTCTTCTTGGAAGCTTCACTCACTCCGGGGTGATTACAGGGGCCAAGTGATAACAGGCCAGTCCTGCACATCTGTCTCAGTGGGTAAATAAATCACAGGCGGGATCATTTCAGCTTGGGAGGGTAGAAACTCGAGCCCAGCTTTGATTTCTGCCACCATCGCCACATCACAGCAACCCCACAGTTGCTGCCCCAGAGGAACCAGCAGCGAGGTTACACGTGGACACGGCCCCAGCGCCACGTGGCCAGAACGAAAGGGCGTGGCAGCTCCTCACCCTCCTGGCATCTCCTCCTGGACGGGATGGAGGGCTCGTCCTCACTCCACGGCCTCGCAGGTGCCTGTGCTGTGTGGACCCCACTGCTCGAGCACCATGGGGCCCACATGATAGGGGAGGTGCTTTTAAGCACCGCGTCTGTTCAATTATTCTCTGTCTGTCTTTATTTACTGGACATGGAGGGTTTCAACAGCCACGGTGGGCTTATGGAAATGGAGCAGTTAAAGCTGGTCGCTGATCCACAGAAAGGACTCGCAGACTTGGTGGTCCTGCTGCCTGTCATCTTGTAAAACCTCAGAAGGATCCGACCCCCAGACCCTCCCTCCCCCAAACCAGGGTTCTCCATCAGAATCAGGTCCCAGCAAAAAGCTCACTACACGTGTGCAAGGGAGGGGAAGAAGGGTGGCTTACAAACGACCCTGGGCTCACAGCAGGTGTGGAGAAGCTGGCAGCCGGGCCTCCGTCCTCGCTTTGCATCTGCCTTTACGGCTTTACGGAATGTGCTCCTGGGATATCACTGATAAGGAAATTGGCTTAACCCCAAAGGACGTTTTCGCTTTATGTAGTGCCCTTGAGTGCTTAAAAAAAGGGAAAAGGTAATTCTATCAAGCTTTCAGTTTTCATTGGCAGAAGGAATGGGCTCGCCAGGAATGGGATGAGAAGCACGGCCTTGTTCCCGGGGTTCATTTCACAGTGAATTACAGGGCTCGAATTCTGTGTTTTCTCTCTATAAACCCCAACCCCAATCTGCTGAGAACATTCATTGGCTCACAGGAGGCAGAGCCCCTGACCATCACCTTGACAACCAACGGAGTCACGTGTCCATCCTGCTGGTGCCTCGTGGACTCAGCATCGCATCAAGACGCACTTGGAAGACATGGGCTGACCTCTGAAGACTCACCGGCCTCTGACTGCAGAGAAGCGGCGTTCCCTCCACACAGCAAAGGCCTCAGGGGACCCCAATTCTCTTCGCGACTCGAATCTGTCACTTGGCCCAATTCTTCGATGACGAGGGAAGAAGAAACTATTAAAGGGCAAAGAAGTAATCTCTACTGCTGAAGGTCCGATGCTTTCACATATCTTGGGCGGGTTTCTAATTCTACCTTCATTTTTTTATTTTTATTTTTTGGCCGTGCTGCATGGCATGCGGAATCTTAGTTCTCCGACCAAGTGTTGTCAAACCCACGCCCCCTGCACTGGAAGCGTGGAGTCTTAACCACTGGACTGCCAGGGAATTCCCTTGAGAGGGTTTCTAATATGATTTATCTTTAAATCATGGGCTGGTGCTCCTGAATGAGAAGCTGGACCCAGTATAGCACATTTCTCTGTTTTTTGGGTGATCATCTAAAAACAGATTTTTATTCTCTTCAACTACACACTATTATAGTAGCTATTGGCTACATGTGACTATTTCTATTTAAACTTAAATTAATTAAAATGCACTCAGATTAGGCATTCAGTTCCTGGGTCACGGCAGCCACACGTGGCGAGCGGCCCCCGTACTGGACAGCACGGGTATGAGACATCCCATCACTCCCAGAGCAGATGCTCTGATGGACAGTGCTGCTCTAGAGAATAACCACTGATGCGTTTACTTCTCCCCTACGCTCACCTATATTCCGTATCTCAAACATTTACCAGCAATTCAGAGATAACTGTACAGCCGCCTTTAGCCTCCTTCATCAACTAAGTCTTGTGAATTCAAGGCCAGCTGGTTGTGGCAGACTGATTTCCTTCCAAAGAGGGTTTTTCAGACACTCCACCTGCAGAGATGATGGAAGCCCCTGAAGGGTGAACTAGAGAACCTGCAGAGAGAGCGAGCTGGAGGGACAGGGCCAGCAAAGACACTATGAATTTTACGTCTCACCTGCTTACCTGAGGAGGGCTTGGGTTTTTTTTGTGTGTGTGTGTGTGTTTTTTTTTGCGGTACGCAGGCCTCTCACTGCTGTGGCCTCTCCCGTTGAGGAGCACAGGCTCCGGACACGCAGGCTCAGCGGCCATGGATCACGGGCCCAGCCTCTCCGCGGCATGTGGGATCCTCCCGGACCGGGGCACAAACCCGCGTCCCCTGCACTGGCAGGTGGACTCTTAACCACTGCGCCACCAGGGAAGCCCCTACCTGGGGTTCTTGAAGACACTGTGCTCTGAATACTCAGCAGCGGTGGAAACATGGGATGGCCCTTCTCTTCCTAAACGACGTCATTTTTCCACCTGCCCCTGAACTCAGCAGTGATCATTCTCTCCAAAGTGGGTATCCCTTGCTCTCTCACTTAACTTCCAAGCTCTCATCTCCCTAAAACATTGTGGATGTCTGCTCCTCCCTTCCAAATCTGTGACCCCCACAGGTTGGGGCCTTAGGTCCCCTGTCTGTCCGAGGGGAGACTCAGACAGAGGAAGGAAGCTGGCACAGACCCGTCTTGAACGGTGGAGACCAGCACCACGGCAGTTCCCTGCTCTCCTGCCAGAGACGCTGCATCAAACACGACCTAAAAGCCGTGCTGTGTGCATCCTTCCCCGTCCTGACGTCTCCCTAAGCGGCAGCACACTCTACCTCATCTTTATCCTTTACCTGTACAGCTCAGAGATGCTCCATACCCGCACGTCACGGACTTCCCAGCGAGGATGCTTTTCATGGTTGCGTAGCTTCTGCTACACAGATGTCACCAGAGCCCCACCGATGGACACTTAGGCTGTTGCCGGTATTTTGCTGTGATAAACAACACTGCAATGGATAAGGTACGGGCATTTTACACTTGATGAATAAGTGCCTCTGGAAGACAGATTCTTGGAATGGGTGAATGCATTTGCAATTTTGATATTTTCTAGAATGCTCTCCCTAGATGTTTTATCAAATCACGTTCTCATCAGTAAAATAAGTGCTCCTAATTTCTAATTTTTTTAATTTATTATTATTTTATTTATTTTCTTTTTTTGGGCTGCGTTGGGTCTTAGTTGTGGCACACAGGATCTTTGTTGACGCACATGGGATCTTTCGTTGCGGCGAGTGGGCTTCTCTCTAGTTGCGGTGGGCAGGTTTTCTCTTCTCTAGTGGCGCACAGGCTGCAGGGCGTGTGGGCCCTGTAGTTTGCAGCGTGCGGGTTTAGTTGCCCTGCAGCATGTGGGATCTTAGTTCCCCAACCAGGAATCAAACCCATGTCCCCTGCATTGGAAGGCGCATTCCCTTTCTAACTTTTTTTAAAGTTTCCAACTTTATAGGTGAAAAATATTTCACAGTTATTAAGTGCATCTACATTAGAAATATGGTAGAACACCTTTTAATATATTGGCATTTCTTTTTTGAGGAACTGCCAGTTAATACTAGCATCAGGTTGGTGTGGGTGAGAGACCAGACTACAGTCAAGGGGTTTATTCTCACACAGATCATGTCTGGAGACGAGTAGTTCAGGCTGGCACGAAGGCTGCAAGGTTATCAGGGTCTCAAGCTCCGCGTTTCTTTCCCCCCATCATATTAAAATGTGGCTTCGGTCTTAAAGGTCACCTAGGGTCAAGATAGCTGCTGGAGTACCAGCTAACGTGTCTACAGCAGGCTACAAGAAGGAAAAAGAAAACGGCCACAGGGTGTGTGCCTCCTCCCTTTTAAGAAGCCTCACAGAAACCCCCTTTGACATTTAGCTTCTGTTTCAGCAACAACTCAGTAACGTGGCTGTGTCTGAAGGAAACTGGAAAATGGGGCTTTTTAACTGAGGGCATTGCCCGGGAATCAGTTAATAAGGGAGAAGAGGGCACTGGGTATTGGGAGGGCACTGGCAGTTTCTGTCCCATATTCTTGGTCAGTTTTACTTTTGCGTTTTCATTCTTACTCTTGTTGAGTCCCAGGAGCTCTTTATATATGAAGGAAATTCTCCTTGCCTGTCACAGGAGTTACAAAATTTTTTTCTATTATTTTCTTTTGACTTTGATTAAGGTCTTTTGTCACATAGGTATTTTTTCTGTAGTTGAAGGTATCCATGTTTTCTTTTGTATGGCTTCTGGTTTTTGAGTCACATATAGGAAGGTCTCTCCTGGTTCCTTCTGGGACTTTTACCAAGGTCTCATACCAGGAAAGATTCAACTCAAGGTCAAAGCCTTCTGGAACCAAATTTCCTCTCTAAGTTGTGGGCCATAGCAGTGGCAACTGGCTCACTGACCACCTCTGGAGACTTAAGGACATCACTCAAGTAGTCTGACCTGTAACCACAGTATGGTGACTCGAAGACCACTGCCACACGCAGGTCTTTCCATCAAGGTTCCTGGGGCCTGGGTGGCTGCAGAGCAACAAGAATTTGCATCCAGTGAGATTAAGGTGCTGTTTAGGATGGAAACTTAAATAGCCAAGTCAGAAAGTTATTACAAGTTATTAAGAGAAAAACAAGAGAAATGAGAGAAACATTCCTCTGTAAAAGAGGGAGGGTATTTTAAGGCATTCATAGTTCACACAGGCCACCCCAACAGTTCCTTCTGGTCTCTGGTGAGAATCACTTACCACCAAGAACAGAGCTGGGCGTTCACAGGAGTCAGGGAAGGGCAAGCCTGTGCTCAGCTGGACACGGTGAGTCTTGTGTGACACCCCCTCTGTTACTGTGGTTGGTTGGCATATTCTTTTTCTTGGAAAAAAGCAATTCAAATAGGATGCTACCTTGATAAGAACATAGCTTAACTGGTTCAAAACAGTTTTTAAAAATGTCACATGGATACACACAACAAGTTGTACCACGTAGTCTAACATCTACTAAAAGCGCTTTCCAAACTTGAATCCTAATGTGTAGAGCTCTGGATTGATATGTTCACCTGAGCTTCTGGAGGCATGAAAACACTGTCCTGTTCTCATTAGGAACAGAAAATTACATGCACCACAGTTGGAAACACCACCTTAACTTGTTCTTTCTAAATCTGATTAAACACAGCAAAGGCTCGTGCATACACCCCAGGAGAGTGTAGTGAAATATCTGAAAGCAGAGGTGAAAACTGCACATGTTAAAATAGCACTTTTCACAGGGGGAAACTAAATGATCACCGACTTGCCCAGGTGGTTACAAAGGTAGCTTTCGGCAAAAGCTCTCATACAACCTACAGTTCCTGATTCTTAATTCTGACAATTTGATAGCAACTAAAAGTTAAATTAGGAAAATACTTTTTCAACCCGATAGACGCAGTCTTTTTAAACTTACGACTTGCTGGCTTTCCGTGGGGGTTAAAATCACAGCGAGTGTGAAGATGATGGGCCCACGCCTTGCGAGACCTGCGGGCTACGGCACGGCTGGTTTAGGTCTGGTACTCCCTTCTGTGGCCAAGAAGAAACTTCCAGAGTCACCGGACGGTTTAGCCACCGTGAAGGGGGAAAGCGGTGCAGACGAGTCACCCAGCCCCTGGTTGAGACTCCACACGCTCTCTTTTAAGACTGTAAACTCTCTGGGGAAACCTTATTAATAAATAAGGTTTGTTGGCTGGAGAGGTAAACTGTAGATTATTGTAGATGCCGTCTGTCTGAGGAACATGCAAAGAATTTTTATGCAGTAGAAACTATGCCATGTTTAAAACAAAAAAAGAAAAACTTTAAGGATGGACACAATAGATGCATAAAGGCTGAACATCAAATTTTAATCTTGAAACTTTTCTCCAGTCTTCAAATTATTAACATGAAAAGGAACAATAAATTGCAATTTTATCATTACCTTAATCGCCGTGTAACAAGCCCTCGTTACAAAATCTCCATCTACTGTGCCCAAAAAACCAACAGAAAACCCATACATTATATTATCTAAGTGATCTATTAACAGATGAAATTTTAACCAACTTCATACCAGGAAACTATTAACAGAGGTACTTCAATCACATAGCTTAAAATATGGAGAAAAGACAGGTAAAAAAATGATCTTATCCTGTAGTAGTAGTCTTCTTACTTTTTAAAATTTTTATAAAATACACTAATTTCCCAAAATAAAGAATATTATGACACATTGGTGTCAACTTACACAGATGAAAGCTGATGGCAGCTTTGTTTCTAGCTAAATTTCATTTCACCAAAACTTTATATATTACATGAATATCCCAGTAAAGTATTTTTTAAAAAAATTCAATACACAGGAACATAATATACAGTGTCTTATAAAAACAAATGGTTAATTTAGGAATGATTTCGTTTCAACCACGTAATGTATCTCTTTAAGACCATGAAACTGCTTGCTACTGCGAGAAGACTCACAGGCCATGTTTTGATTCCCCAGCTGTAATTCTTAAAAGTAAAAAATGAAAAAGGCTTTTGCGTCTGCTTTTTCATGAGAAAACTGTGGCCACGGTCTCTGACATCGCCAAGCCCAATTCCCTGGTTCTGTTTGGAGGGCAGCCCTGACCCAGGCCGCGGGGCCGGACAGTGTGAAGGTGGGCTGTCAGGGCGGGGCTGCAGGATGCGGGCTCCGCCCACCTGCACCCCCCACCCTGCAAGGGGGGCGCCGCCCTGAGGCCCCGCCTGCAGCCACCTGGAGGGACAGGGAGCCCGGGTCACAGCCAGAGAGGGACTGGTTTGGGGCAGAGGAGGGGCTGCCCAGTCCAGCCCAGGCGGGTGGGCATCACCCGTGGCCTCTGTGCGGGGGATCCACCACCCTCGGGGGCGGGGGTGTGGGAAGCACCACACGGACGCCTGGGCCGCCTCGCAGGGTCCCTCCTGCATGACTGCACAGGCAGGTCCCCAGGGTGACAGCGCGATGACATTCAGAGCCATCCTCAGACAGGTGGCAACCTCGGTTCTTCAACTTCCAGCCACCGAGCTGAGCCGCTTCTGTTATGAAACTAAATCTATTTCTGAACACATTCTGTCCAAGGGCTGTGCTTTATTCTTCCTTATTCTAGGGAATCAGAGACCTTCAAGGTTAAACTGAGGACTAGGTCTTGGAGTGATTCCCGACCCCAACCAGAGAGAGAGGCTCCTGCCTCACTACCCCAGGGTCCCTCAGCGACACGGACTCACTTGTGTGTCCTGGTTTCCCAAAGAGACAACCAAACCCGAGAACGGGCATCTCTGACTCAGAGAAGCCGAGGTGAAGCCCAGGGGGCAGGGGCTGCATCTGCATCAAGGACACGCTTTTGCTCCCGACAGGGGATCATCCAGCTTCTCCTTGGCGATCATTTCATAAATTAATAATTTCTTAAAATCATAATCCAAAGAATTTATCTATTACAAGAAAAATTCAAGTTTAAAAAAGCAAATAAATTAGTTAAGCCTTGTAAACAGTTGTCTGTCTCAGCTAGATATCTTTTTAGGGAAGGTTCCTCTGTGGAGTGAATCAGACAGGACCAGGCACATGGCACGCACCCTGGTCCTGCCGCCCCGGGTCCCTGTGGGCCTTGTGATGGATGCGGTGATAGGCCAGGTCCAGCCCCCGGCGGCTCCTCAGATGTTTTCCACGAAGCTCCCGGGGAAGAGGCCCGTCTTCCCGTTCCGCTGCAGCGTGCCCTTGAACCAGCCGTCCTCCCGCTTCCTGTGCACAAACACGATGTCGCCCTCCTTGAGTTCCAGTTCTGCCTCACTCTGGGGGGGGTAGGAAACCACCACCCGGTGCCTGCAAGACGGGGGGGAGTGAGGGAGAAAGAGATGGAGCGGGAAAGAGAGATGGGGGGGGAGAGAGAGAGATGGGGGGGAGATGGGGGGAAGAGAGAGATGGGGGAGAGATGGGGGAGAGAGAGAGAGATGGGGGGAGAGAGAGAGAGAGAGAGGGAGAGAGAGATGAGGGGGAGACGGGGGAAGAGAGAGATGGGGAAGAGAGATGGGGGAGAGATGGGGGAAGAGAGAGAGAGATGGGGGAGAGAGAGATGGGGGAGAGGGAGCGATGGGGGAGAGATGCGGAGAGAGAGAGATGGGGGAGAGAGAGATGGGAAGAGAGAGAGAGAGATGGGGGAAGAGAGAGAGAGAGAGATGTGGGGAGAGATGGGGGAAGAGAGACAGAGATGGGGGAGAGAGAGATGGGGAGAGATGGGGGGAAGAGAGAGAGATGGGGGAAGAGAGAGAGATGGGGGAAGAGAGAGAGAGAGAGATGTGGGGAGAGATGGGGGAAGAGAGACAGAGATGGGGGAGAGAGAGATGGGGGAGAGATGGGGGGAAGAGAGAGAGATGGGGGAAGAGAGAGAGATGGGGGAGAGAGAGATGGGGGAGAGATGGGGGGAAGAGAGAGAGATGGGGGAAGAGAGAGATGGGGGAGAGATGGGGGGAAGAGAGAGAGAGATGGGGGAAGAGAGAGAGATGGGGGAGAGATGGAGGAGAAAGAGAGAGATGGGGAAAGAGAGAAGGAGGAGGGAGGGGAAGCAAGGAGGAGGGCGGGGGAGAGACAGAGTGGGCTTAGTCATAGCTGTCAGAGTTGAGCAAAGCCAGTGCACGCGCCCGAGACGCTGACAGGACAGGACGGAGCACAAGTCTGCCTACAATGTTGGTAAAATGACTCAAAATGCCACCGTCCCCTGTTGCGTAGAGACTTGGCATGAACAATGTTTGGATGTGCCTAATGGTCCACAACTGACCGGGGGCTGATTGAGGAAATCCTGCCCTAAACACCCCAATTCTCCCTGGGGCAGGTTGTCCCAAGGTCCACACAGGGAGGGGAGGACGGAGACCACCAGTTCAATCCACCACCACCAGCAAGGAGGCCGGCATTCAGAACTCAGTTGGTCTGACATCTGTGTCTGTTTCTCCACTGGTTCTCAACTCAGGTATCAGTGGAAAGATATGTAGTTATTACTGAAAGGTTCCAGAAGCCTTGCTGGTTTAAGGTCATCGACCCCCTGCTTCCATGCTTCTTCGTATCCTTCTGCAAAATTATGGTTAAGAGCCAGGGAAGCCAGAGGGAGGTGAGCTGTTTTTCACACTGTGTGGTCTCCGCCCACCTGTGTGACCAACAGAATCCTGTGAAAATGACAGTCTCTGGTCCCGAGGTGGGGTCCTAACGGGCGTGCGGCTCCCACCCAGCTGTCTCCCGGGAAACCAGTCCCACACTGTCAGCTGACTCATCATCCAGTGGACAGGACCACACGCCAGGTAACAGACGTCTCTTCCCATAAGCCAGCGGGACCACCTTGAAAGGGGTCTTCCAGCCCCAGTCAAACCTTTACACGACTGCAGCTCAGGCTGACATCTGGACACTCATCCTAACAAACTAAGCCAGAATCACTCACGTAAGCTATCCCCAAATTCTCAACCCACAGCACTATGAAATAATACATATTTACAGTTATTTTAAGCCACTGAGTTTTGGGGGTAATGTGTTATACAGCCAAAGATAACTAATAATCTCTCCCTGTCTCACGCTAGTCAGTCAGTCTTCAGCTACAAAAGTGGTTGAGTTTCTACTCTCCTTTGGGTCTCACAGTCAGAATATGAATTTATAGCCTCACAGGAATTACTCTTAACGGCAAGTAGAGAAGGTCACGGGTGAAAAGTTGGTCATCAGAACCGATTCTACAGAACTGCCCCAAACTCATGAAAGCCATCTGAGCCCGGTCCTTTTGGAAGATTGCTAGTTTCACCAGCCTCCATTCCATAAAACCCAGAATCCACTCCTGTTAAGACCTGAGGAAGAGCCCCGGGCTATGACTCTATTAAAAAAGGCATCTCTGCAAAGGCCCAGGGGCCACCCACACCATTTCCGAGCAACCCTGGGCTCAGGAGCCAAACCATCCTCCAGGGTCTGGAGCAGAAGCATGGCACGGAGGCTGCCTGATTATCTCCAAGAAAGGTCCAGAAAACTGCAACGTGAGTGCTGACAGGCTTCAATCAAGCTTGGAGGAGGTGGGGGAGGCCTGGCCTCGTGGGAGAAGTGGGCCTGGGGGTCCACGCAGCCTTTGGGGCCACTCGGAGCAGCTTCACCGTGGGCGGCCATCTCCGCTTGGGCCTCGGTGTCCTCATCTGTGGACTAGGGCCGCAGGGACCGGCCGGAGCAGGTGGCATCAGGTGATGTGTGGAGAACACAGGTGGGATGCACCCAGGATGGTGTCTGTCACAGAGCTGACCCCCCAAGTGCCAGCCCCCAGCACGATCGTGTGGCTCCGGCTAGAGCGGGCGGGGGCCTGGCGCTTCAAGGAGGCGACCGACAGCCGCCTCTACCCAGGAACGACTCAGACCACACCCTGAAGGAGAACGTCCTGACAACACACTGACAAACTTTAGAACGGCAGAGTTAGGGCTCTGGAACCCCTTCCCTGACAGCTTCCCATTGTGGACTAACCTGAAGGAAGGAATCCAGATGAGAAGACTTCTCAACTCTGATGCCAACAGGCTGAAGATCCACGTGAAAGCTCATGCCGCCGGGACTTCCCTGGCGGCCCAGTGGTTAAGACTCTGCCCTTCCAGTGCAGGGGACGTGGGTTCGATCCCTGGTCGGGGAACTAAGATCCCACGTGCCGTGGAGCAACTAAGCCCGCGCGCCACAACTACTGAGCTTGTGTGCTCTGGAGCTCTGGAACCCGCGCACCACAGCGAGAGAGGAGCCTGCACAACACAACGAAGAGCTTGTGTGCCGCAACTAAGACCCGATGCAGCCAAATAAATAAAGATTTAAAAAATTTTTTTAAAAATCCAAGCTGCCACTTGGGGCAAGTTGAAATTTGAGCAAAGCTTTATAATTATGGAAAGAAGCGTACAAGCGACTCAAATCATATTCACAGTAGCTCTCTGATGAAATGTATCCCCACCGGTCCTCTGCCAGCTGCCTTACAGGTGAAATGGAACAAAAACATTGCTTGAAAAAAGTGAATAGTTCTAATATTTGCATTTTAAAAACTGTACTAAACCAATTCTGTCAAACATTTCCTGAACTAGCATTGCTGCTAGGCTAAGACCATGATCTTCCTGCCAAGCCCCCAGGGCAGTGGATCTTCACCGCTAAGTGACGGGCCTCCAGGGCTGATATGAGTGGGAACTGCGACCTCGGCTTGTAGGGAGACCAGCTGGTGCAGGAGACTCTGCTCAGATGCTGGATGTGCCTCGAGGGTGTCTGCACCGTGTTTCCAATGCAGCCGCTCAAGGCCAACAATGGGCCCAGCCGGCCACCGTCTCAGGTGTGGAGGAGCTTTGCCAAGTGGACGTTCAGCAACCCCCGGCAGATGAGAGCACAGCCGTCGGGCCCCTGGATGACGCTCGGCTGGATCTGAGCGGGACACTGGGCAGCCCTGAGCCTCAGGGGCCACACTCCTTTCCCGTGGCCGCTGCAGGACCTGGGGTCCACCTGCAAGTCTGCACTCCGGCCACGCCGCTGCGTCCCCTCCCACCTGACCAAAGAGCCTGCCTGTCCTCCCGCCTCAAATCTCCTCCCGTCCCCATTCCATTTTGCAAAGAAGCAAAATACTAACTTTAACTGCCAACTCTATTTGTAGCTATTTCTGGCTCAAAACTCCTTTCGGCTTCCCAGTGCCTCTGAGTTAAGGTTATTCCTCAGCCTGGTGTGTGAAGCCCTCAGTGGCCGGCCTCAGTCTCTCTTTATAGCTACAGCTACTATTATCCCCACAAATGTGCCAAGCACGCCTCCACACGGGGACACTCTCCCAGGCGTGGCCTCTCTCCCCACCCCATGTCTTGGCTCATGTGGTCCCCTGGGGACTCTCTCAGACAACCTCCGTGCCCGCCCACGCCTGACAGGCCTCTCAAAGCATGGCTCCCACCTGCCCCGCGGCTGCAGGTAACTTCACACCTGACCAGATTCCAGAAGCCTCGGCACTTTGCACAGTCTACACTGCATCTCCGCCAGCTGCATCCCGGCCTCATTCATTCGGCCAAAACATGAGCTGCTTCAGGGGCGAAGTGATGGTAAACTCACCGTATACACCTCACACCACCTCACACAGGACATACACATGGTCATTTTTTTTTTTTTTTTTTTTTTTTGCGGTACGGGGGCCTCTCACTGCTGTGGCCTCTCCCGTTGCGGAGCACAGGCTCCGGACACGCAGGCTCAGCGGCCATGGCTCACGCGCCCAGCCGCTCCGCAGCACGCGGGACCCTCCCGCACCGGGGCACGAACCCGTGTCCCCTGCATCGGCAGGCGGACTCTCAACCACTGCGCCACCAGGCAGCAGCCCCATATGGTCATTCTTAATAAGCATGCCGAAGGACAAAAATAAAAGTCCTGATCGTATAGTAAAACTACTTTTTAAATGGACAAAGCTCCTCAAAAAGGAACGAAATTCTGACAGACAGAGGTTACAACGTGGATGAACCTTAAAAACACTATGCTAAGTGAAATAAGACGCACACAAACGAACAAATATACAATTTCAGTTATGAGGTTTGCATTACAAACTCATACAGTCAGAAAGTAGAGTGGGGGTTGTCAGGGGCTGAGGGAGGAGGGAACGGGGAGTTAGTGTTGAATGGGATGATGAAAAAGCTCTAGAAATGGATAGCGGTGATGGTTATACAACAATGGGAATGTACTTATGGCTACTGAATTGTACACTTGGAAAAAACGGTATTTGATCACAGTTTAAAAATTAAGATAAGTGAATTTAAAAATTAATGGAAAGATGAAAGAAAGCAAAGAAAGAAAAAGGAAGGAAGGAAGGAAGGGAGGGTGGAACGGAGGGAGGGAAAGGGAGAGAGAGAGAGAGAGAAAGAAAGGAAGCGAGAAAGGAAAAACCATCCAAAGCTACACAGTGCTTGGCTGCTGGGATGCATCTCCTGCACCCTCTGGACAGAGCCCTGAGGTCACTGTGGGACGTACAGAGTGGCTCACAGACCTGGCCCTAAATAGGGCTCGGCCTCTTGGTGGCTGTGTGACACTAAATGAACTTTTGGTGATAATGACCAGGGTGGAATTTGAGAAAAAGACGCTTGCTGTATAAAGAAGCTTCACTGACATCCCAAGGGCAATCCTCCCGCTCTGGGCTAAGGTATCTGGCTTCTGACTAGATGAGCACTTGCAGTCTTTTATTAGCACGAATTTTCTATTTCCTTAATTTTTCTGGTCTCTCTCATGTTCTCTGTAGTTGGTGCATTTTTGTTTCTAACCTCTCCTGGTTTAGCCCAAATTGCACCCCGTGACTCTGGGAAGCACCCTGTCCAAGCTCCCTGGCCTGGGGGTACCCTTCACTGCTTTCTGCCAGTTGCAACAGCAAACTGCTCTCCAATTAAGTACTTCACTGGCAAAACCAAACTCACTCGCTTTGTAGTTTGCTTGAAGTCTGAGTGAATTATGTCCATTGCTTCACCCAGTGGGTTCACTGTCACGGGCTCAAATTAATCATGCTGTTTAAGCCCCACTGCCTTTCTGTAAATCTCTCTCTACCCAATTTGTATGTTTCTAAGCATTCTAGCAAAATCCCTCATCAAAGATCAGAGGTTCTTTGCCAATTCAGCAGATGGGCTTATAGGTATGTGGTTTTATCAGTTTAATTCCTAAACTTAAAAATATACAGAGATGACCTGCTGTGTCTCCTTAAGCCCTTTATCTGTAATTTTTTTTTTTAGTAGGAAAAAAACCTGTCACATGCCCTTTTATTTGCCATCCCTTCTGAAATATTTTATTTCTACTTTCTCTTTGCAATTTCCTAATTATATTTTTCCCAGTCCCTCCAAAAGACAGCCTAAAACATCTGTTCTATTATTTCCACTGTCATCGATTCTATTCTGCCTCGGGATATAACATTTCTTGCTTGTTTTCTTCAGTCTCTCTAACAAACACTAAAGAATCCTTTTGTTCCGCAGAGAACAGTCTCAGCTGACACCAAGATCTGTCAACACACCTCCAGGCTCCTCCTTGCTTATTGTGAGATGCTTATGTCTTCCTCTCCTGAGAATGCTTCTTCCGCCTGACAGCACTGGGCACCCTGGTCCCATTCTTTCATTTGAGATTTATGGGGCAGGGTCATGGTTTGAGAGGAAATTTTATTCCTGTTCTCATTCTCATCTGTAGATGAATCCCATCTCATACTGGACCGATGTTAGACACTGAAAAATATGTCAGTGAAATTCTACCAGGAAAAATTCTACCAAAAGAACCTCAGGCTTCTGCGCTTTGCGGGGGCTGGAGTCGTGAGTTTTAGATTGTGAATCGAGGCCTCTGAGATCCTGAAATGCTTCCTGAATTAGACTGATGTGACAGTTAATCTTCCCTGCATTTTTAGCATGAAGTACTTTTTATTATGTTGAAAGTTCTGAAATACTGAAACAGGCAATCCCTAAATGATGTCCTCGGTAGCTTTTGAGTAACCAAAAAATTTCATTCCCAGTGGACAACAGGATGATAGACTGTTTTCCTATTCTACTTGTTTCCACACATTCTTCCTGTTGTCTTTATAGTCAGGCAGAGCTAAGAATCCAAGTCAGATACGTAACATCAGCCGCACTGTATGAACGCAGAAGGGCTGGGAGAAGTCGGTCAGGCTGGCTATTATATTCAATATTCCAGTGAACACATGGATTATAAAAATATAAACGCGGGGCAGACATTCTCTCCCAAGAGCACTTTCCCACTCGTAAAGATGGAAATGGTGCTATACAACAGCCGGAAGAGGATTCCAGCACACCGTGCCCCCTCTGTCCCACCAGTAAACCCTCCCCGCTCCCTGTCTGAGGGGCAGCCTGCCCCTGAACTGCTGTCACCTGCCTGCACCCGCGGCCCCTCCTTTGCAGATGCTCTGGACAGCAGGAGCCTGCTGTGAGCAAGGAGCTCCTTGGAGAGGAAGGAGCTGGGATGCAGAAGCTCACAGACTGGGCACATGTGGCATCTGGAAAGGAACGTGTGCTCGGAGAAGTAAAGTGTCCCTTGCAACAGTCACGCCGCCACCACAAAAGACAGGGGAGGGGAGAGGCTCAGGGCTCGGGGGGAAACTGCACATCAGTGCCTGTGACTGAAAGAAAGAAAACAAGCTGCCGGACTGGCACACAGGTGCGATCCCTGGAAAGCAGAGAAACACCGCAGAAAAGAGCGAGACTCTCGGAACAAAGGATGACGTGAATTGGGGGCAGGATTTCAAAGTTTTACTGAGAGCCCAAAAGATGAGGGGAAAGACACAACGATTTTATTGGCGGGACAGAAACACTTTTTAGGGTGACGTCTCATTTCAAAACTGGTTTCATAAGGGTCAGAAATACATGAAGTTATTTCACTTCACCGTAAAAGTACACAGTCAATTGTGTACCTTGTACTCAAGGCGCATAGATTGCTTGACGCATTCTTTCCCAGGTTATTTTTGAGTAATAAAGTATGCCCCCCCGCAAGTCGTCCAAATGAAAGCCTCAGATTTTGGTGGGTACAAGTGTTCACCTGAAATAGAGTTAAGGTGAATTTAAGTCATTTGAAAGTATAACACTTTAGAGTAGTTTTTGAATGAGTAACAGAAAATGTTGCCCCAAAGGCAACACCTCCACAAACTAGAAATTTGCTTTATTTATGAGATGCAGGGACAGAGGGAGTGAGGCTCACAGAGACACACGGCACCTTTCGGAGCACGTCTTTATATATTTCTGCATTATGGGAAAACTGTCCCCTATTTTTAGTGTTCTGTACCGTGTTTCTAATTCATACAATCCTAGTAGGTTTTTGTCTCATTTACTAGATTTTCTCTCCTGATGCGCCCCTAAGAGCCCCAGCAGCGGAATCAGGGTGGCTCCCGTGTGTAAATTACGGTGACTCAGGGCCACAGTCACGCAACGGGGCTCGTCGTCCTGCGGGTATCGGAACCCGGTCAGCGGGTCAGGAGGGGGTCAGGCCGGGAGAACTCGGCCGCCCTCTGGCTCAGGAAGCATCCAAAGTGAGTGGGCAGATGCTCCAGGTGCTTCACAACTAGCAGGTCACGACGTGAACCTCTGATGAAAATGCCAAACATGAAACGAGGGCGGAGGGCTGGCCCTGAACGAGGAATGAGAAGGAGTGGCGCCAGGGCGGCGGTGACCCACAGCCCCGTCGGGGACAGTGCTGGAGACACGGACGGAAAGCGGGTCACAGCCCCGCGGGGCGAGAACACAGAGCGAACGGCAGAGGGGGAGCCCGTCACCCCAGGGGGGCCAGGCTGGCCGTCACCACGGACCCAGTGAAGGAGACGTGAAGCCCCTTGGACGCCACAGACCTGCCGGCTCCCCGGCGGCTGTGACCATGGACTCACCTTTCACAGACCGCAGGCCTCGCGTCACCGGCCGCCGGGCCCAGGGACGAGCAGGGCTGCCGCGGCGGTGGGGCCACCGGGGCCGAGTCCAGGGAGCAGGTCCGGCGCTGCGGGCCGGGGGCAGGGGCCGGGGCCGGGGTGTCGGCATCACAGGGCCCGGGGCAGGCGCAGGGGGCGCCAGGGGCCCCGGGCAGCAGCTCAGCCCCCGGCTCGACGTCCAGGGTGGGCGAGGCCGGCGGCGACCCCCGTGGCTTGCGCTTGGTGGAGGCCCCGGAGAGCAGCTTCAACAGCCCCTTTCTCTCTTTCTAGAAAAAAGAAAAAAGCACGAGAGTCGAAGACATGGTTCTGTTGCTGCAGTTTCAAGTTCTGATGTGAGCTTTCGAGGGGCGCCTGTGGGTGTCTGGGGACTCTCGGTCTGGATCCCGGGGGCCGTGTGCTCACCTGCCCTTGGCCTCCCCCGCACCTGCCTGGGCATTTTCCCTAGTTCTGGACATTCCACTGCTCATCGGCATCCTCCACGGAGGAGGTAAGACAAGCAGAGAAAAATGATGTGAAACCCAAATCTCACCTATTCACCTCTCAGGCTTGGTGAAGGCAAAGTAGCACTTCAGGACAAAATGGAAATTTCAGATTATGGCTTTAATTTCTTGAAATTCTGCCTACCCTAGCTCTAATTCTTGTGTGCTGAATTAGCATAAACCTGCTCCCATTTCTACAGCCATAGACCTGACGTTTATCACTTATAGGGGTGATGTCTTTTTTTTTTTGTCCCTGCCGCGCGGCACGCGGGATCTTAGTTCCCCAACTAGGGATCGAACTCGCGCCCCCTGCAGTGGAAGCGCGGAGTCTTAACCACTGGGCCGCCAGGGAAGTCCATGGAGGGGATGGGTGATGTTTTGATCGAAGTGTGCACTTGTCACCACCTTGATGAAATTAAACAAACCAATAATAACAGAAGTCAAACCATTTCTATTGCGCAAGTACTTCCTCGATTAAAAAGCGAAAAACAACTCCACAAAATTAGAAAAAAGCACTTCAGTATAATAAAAACCATTTTTATGTCTCTTTTTTGCAAGCAACCATACAAGTAAGGATTTTTCCTAACCGTCTCACAGAAGCCACCTCGTGGCTCGCCATCTTTGCTCTGCTAGGAAACCAGATAGAGGGCTGGCTCTCCTCCGTGCCCAGACCCCAAGTGTCAGTGTTCTTCTGATGCCCAAGCACAGGTTAACAATCATCACTTTAAATCGTTTTACTAAGATGTCAACTACATCATCAGGTCCTCTGACTCAAAACATGGCCTGAGAATAAAACGCTTAAGAGAAATAATTCTTTAGAACACTCTCCAGGCAAGCTGGGATTATTAAGGTCCACTAACAGGGAAGCAGAATTATGAGGGGCCCTTAAGGAGACAGAACACTGAGGAATTTTTCCTGAATACTGAGTTCAGACTCAGTAGAAGTCCCTCAGGGGGAGGCATAATAACACAGTTTCATTAGAGGCAGGCTGGCAGAAAGAGGAAGAAACAAAAGTAATCATGTATCAGATGAACAAGTGTCCCGGGGGTCTGCACCCCCAGGCCCCATTTAGCTATCGCTACCCACAGCACCTGTAACCCCCGGGGCAGGAATGAAGGGGGGAGGGGCAGGCTGTGCTGGACCATTTCTGTTTGTCGGGGGCTCAGGCTGCAGAGCTGGCGCATCAGCCCCCCAACCCTTCCCCTCCCTCCTGAGGAAGGTTCTCTTGCATCTTTAGTCAGGCCAGGCCTCAGCCACACCTCTCTGGCTTCTGCTTCACCCCTTCACCTTCCGTAGGGCCATGTGTGCACTGCAGTGAACGGTCCCACATTACTTGGCCAGGTACCCGAGCCTGCATGTCCTACGGCGCCAGTGCCGAGAGCAAGACACAGATGAGCTGGCAGAGGACGGGGGATGGGAAGCAAGCTGGCCGGACCCAGGGCTGAGGAACGAGGAGAGGACAGTCTGCACTCCACAGGGCAATGGTGATTCCATGTACACGGCAGCCTGTGAGGGGGAAGGACACACCTGCTGGCACATCTGCCCCTCCTCTGAGGGAGCCTGGGGTCTCGGGGCTGATACGTGAGCTGGGAAGAACGTCCACCCTTGCAGGTCCTCAGCGGTTCCCGCTGGGACATCAAGAGGCACACGAGAGCCCCGGGGCCCCACAGGTCTACTGAGAACACAGTCTGGTGATAAACTCAGTCTCAGGAAACCACGGCTAAAGACTCTTCCTAAAAGCTCAGTCCTCATGGCAGGAAAACAGTTAACTGGATGCCTCTCGGGGAACAGCCTCGAAAGTGATTAAGAAGAAAGATGACTTTGTTCCTCTAAAGGGTCACACGCATGAAGTGCAGCTCCAGTGACTCCCAGGGGGTGTGTGGGGATGGGATGGGGGATGGGGTGCGGATGTGGGTGGGGATGGGGGAGGGGAGGAGATGGGGTGGGGTGGGGGATGGGGAGGGGATGGGGAGGGGGAGGGGATGGGGTGGGGGATGGGGTTCAGATGGAGGTGGGGGTGGGGGAGGGGGCGGGGATGGGGTGGGGTGGGGGTGGGGTGCGGATGGGGGTGCAGATGGGGATGGGGAGGGGATGGGGTGGGGGATGGGGTTCAGATGGAGGTGGGGGTGGGGGAGGGGGTGGGGATGGGGTGGGGGTGCGGATGGGGGAGGGGGAGGGGATGGGGTGGGAATGGAGGTGGGGGTGAGGATGGGGTGGGGGTGCGGATGGGGTGGGGGTGGGGAGGCAGAGGGGATGGGGATGGGGATGGGGGTGGGGATGGGGATGGGATGGGGTGGGGGTGGGGGCGCAGATGGGGGTGGGGGTGGGGGTGGGGATGGGGAGGGGGGAGGGGGTGGGGTGGGGCTGGGGCTGGGGTGGGGGTGGGGGTGGGGGTGGGAGGATTGGGATGGGGGGATGCGGGCAGGGATGGGGCACTGGCATGGAGGGTCCAGTAGCCGGGCTGTGAATACCATATTCCAGTGTTTCCATGTTAGCAGAACACTGAGCCCCTTGAGAGAATTTTGCAAACTCAGACATGTATCATTAAGGGCACCTTTGTTTCTCAAAACACAACAGCAGAAATGAAAACTACGGATGAATTAATAACAGATACACTTCAGCAAAGCAATTTTTAAAATGTCATGTTAGCATGCACGGAAAAGGGCATATCTTTTAACATAAATCTTAATAATTCTTCTCCTGTGGGTTTTTCCAAGAAACTATTCCTAGATGTATAATGTTTTTGCTGTCATAATTCCTCTTCAGAAGATTTCATCATTTAAAATCACATCTCATATGAAAACAAAAAGCTATTTGGGTCAGGAAATCATCACCAGATAGCCAGAAAGAGTTTCACATATAAACATAATGTCTGAACATAAAGTCAGTAAGTCTGTATTAGTCACACAGCAGAGGCTGGGGACACTATGGAAACGCCACGTCAGAGCTCCTTCCCAAGCAGAAATGAATCGCACTTGAACTACTCACCATTACCCACACCCGAGCCTGTCTTCTTCTCTGGTCTGCTGTGCCCTGAGATGCACAGAGAACGTTGCAAGAGGGAGGCTTCTGGGCCTTTGGTATCAAAAATCTACGTCGTCAGGCTCCCAACGATAAGAGGTGCTGTTCACAGGAAAGCCACCGCCGACACCTAATTCACACCATCGTCTGACGATAATCACTCATTTCTTAAGCGAGTATTTACTGAGCATCGAATACGATGCCTCAGTGCCCTGGGCTCTGGGATCACAGCAGGAACCTGCAGCAAGCAGCTCACACCATCCGCAGAGACGCAGCCCTGCGGGCACACAGGTGCTCACAGGAAACACAGCAGGGCCAGGGAGGACGACGGGGTGCTGGCCCCAGTGGACGCGCGGCTCAAGAGGCATCGTGCATGGAGAGAGGGAAAGGCCACGTGAGATTCCAGGTGTGGTTAAACCCCAATGGGCTCAAGAACCTTGCTCAGTGCTTGCACAAGTCTCCATGTTTGTTCCTGACACCCACCTGATGGAACAGGACTCAGTACTGTCCTCACCGCCTAAGGCTTATCAACGGTCATCACTGTCAGGGGTGACGTGGGCTTTCATCCGAGCCCACCCTCTGCTCTGAGCTCAGTGCGGCCACATCTCTGGAAGCACCTCTGCTCTGGGGACCGTCCACCAGGGCTGCAGGCCACAGAGGCCAGGGGGCCGAGCTCTGCGGGCGGGTCTGGACCTTCCAGACCCGGTTCAGCGGGAACTTCTTCTCCTTAAGACAACGAGACAGTTTCAGATGAAACTGTTTCAACGAAACAGCCAAGCCACAGACTACCTTGTTTCTGACAGCAAAACACGAGCTGGGAGGAAGGAAGATCGCGGAGCAAAGGAAGCCACGAGCAGGGACTTCAGGATGAATGTTCAGGAGAGAAGGAAACGGGCACTTAAACCCTAGATGGATGCTCCAGTCAAGAAACCCAAGAATGGGACTTCCCTGGTGGGCCAGTGGTTGAGACTCCACGCTTCCAATGCAGGAGCTGTGGGTTTGATCCCTGGTCGGGGAACTAAGATCCAGGGGGCGAAACATAAAATTTTAAAAAAGAACAAAAAAAAAAGAAACCCAAGAATAACAGCAAGGGTCCTCAAGCATCGGCACAGTGACAAAGAAGGGGACAGTTGTTAGGGATCTGGGGCACTAAACTGGACGTGTAGGAAAGCCACCTTCCAGGAAGGTGTTCAGGAGCCTGGGGCCCAGCACCACTCAGCTGGGGGGCTTGGGAACAAAGGACAATATGGGGACGATGCTCCCAGCACCTGAGGGACTAGGGAGGTGGGCCGAAGAGGAGGGTGTCAGAGATGGATTCTTCTCTTCTCCTGTTGTGAGATTAGGACAGTTGAGTTAATTAAACCATCAGGCTTTAATTAGAGGCCATTAGACAAGCTCTAAGCAAACCAGGCCTCTGCCTGCAGGGTTGAGAAATCCACACCTAGGACAACCAGTCACAAAGGACTAATCCTCCCCAAATAAGGTGACACTTAACCTGTAGCCAATCACATAATTTCCCTGCTTTGTTTCTGCATCTTCTCTATAAAATCCTAGCCCTCAGCTCCTGGCTGGTGTCTCCTGACCACTCCCACTGTGGCACTGCCTGATTTGAACAGAATTTTGCTCAAATCAAACTGTTACATTTTTAAAATGCCTCAGTTATGTTTCAACAAAACTCAGAGTTTATAAGAACAGCCGATTACATAATTGGTGCTAATGAAAAAGATTTTATTTCTAGATGAAAGCTTAATAGACCAAAATAATATCTGCTATATTTTGGTATCTAGGGGAAAAAAGCATGTATACACCACCATATTAGTGGTTTTCTTTGAAACCCTGGATCACATTTAGGTTTTAGATGTCTGGATCTTCTCTAACTTCTAAATAAATATGCAGAAGTTAAAAAAGTTTATAATTAGAAAACAATAAAAAATGTATATACATATACATGAGTATCTCATAAGGACTGAGAAATACATTTGCCTGGAGACAAGCTGATCAAATAATGAAGCCTTTAAATGGAACATGAAGTTAGAAAAATGTCCAGATAAGCGGTTAAACTGATAACCGTAAAAGCTATCAGAGGTCTTACAGAAAGAAGAAAAACAGTGGTAGAAACGCCCTGAGTTTCAAACAAGAAAAAACTGAGATGATGTTTGGAAACATACGACAGAGCTTCCAATACCTATTTATCCAACCACACAACACAGTTACCAACAGAGTTAGCTAGAGATTTCACGTCGGGGCAAAAACACGTTTCTGAGAATTGGTGAGCGAGGACTTCCAGACAAAATACTGTTGAAGAGGAACAGCTCTGAGCACACGTGGGAGTGACCCGCCATGTGGGGCAGCCTGGCGGGCCCCCGTGTGCAGAGAGAAGGGCACGATGGATGGGCCCTCACCTGGGGGAGAGTTTATGTACATGGGTGATGCCGATCACAGAATGACAAGGAAGATAGAAATAATGAGGGAATTGTCAAAAACCTAGATAGTGGCTGCCAAGTCCCAACTAAAACTAGAATCTCTGATACACTTAGAATCTCGGATACACTTTTCCCTTGACCTGCTGATAATTTTTTTTTCATATTTATTTATTTATGTATTTGGCCGCGTCGGGTCTTAGTTGCAGCACTCAGGATCTTCTGTTGTGGTGAGCGGGCTCTTCATCGTGGAGCACAGGCTCTCTCGGTAGTTGCGGCGCTTGGGCTTAGCTGGCCCGCAGCATGGGGGATCTTAGTTCCCCGACCAGGGATCGAACCCACATCGCCTGCACTGGAAGGCGGATTCTTAACCACTGGACCACCAGGGAAGTCCATGACTTGCCGATAATTTAATCTCACTGGAAGCCGAGCTAACTGCAACATAGGGTCTAACTCTGATCACCTGGGGGAAAGGCAGAGCCCAGGGGCAGAGATGTCCAGCGGGTGAGGACTCCGAAGTGCGTGCCCACAAGACAGACTGCCCGTCGTCAGGCTTGAACTCCGAAGTGTAAAATAACTGATTTTAAAAGTTCCCAGAAAATATACGCATGACCGGAAACTCAAAAGGAAAGATGCTTCAAGAGCAGTGGCAGGGCTTTCCAGAATGAGGTTCTAAGCACACAAACGCAAACTATCTCAGCGGATGAAAATGCAGAGCCACCTAAAGGCACTGACGTGATGCCCCAGGAAGCGGCCAAAAGGGCTCCACAAGAGGATCGGGAGAAGGGCCCTAAGAAGAACATATCACGGCCGTGGCAATTCAAGAAGCTGAAGACCAGAATGAGCTTAAATTAAACTGGCAAAAATGCTAATGACCAAAAACAAAGTGTGTGTGTGTGTGTGTGTGTGTGTGTGTGTAGGGAGTGCTGCCTCAAGTTACGCTCGAGAAAGGAAGAACGAGAGAGACGCGGAGCTGCCGTTTGGGGTGGATGCAGGTCCTCAGATACAGGAAGAAAGGGAAGGGCCACCTTCCGAAGGGAAAGGAAGAACAAAGCCCCTTGACAGAAGGGAAACGGGGCAGGAGACTGGGATTTAGAGATCAAACCAATCCTCCCCACAGGCTGAGTCCACCCCAGAGGACAGAAGAAATGCAACCAATAATCTGAAAGATCGGGCTTCCCTGGTGGCGCAGTGGTTGAGAGTCCACCTGCCGATGCAGGAGACACAGGTTCGTGCCCTGGTCCGGGAAGATCCCACATGCCGCGGAGCGGCTGGGCCCGTAAGCCATGGCCGCTGAGCCTGCGCATCTGGAGCCTGTGCTCCGCAGCGGGAGAGGCCACGGCAGTGAGAGGCCTGCGTATCGCAAAAAAAGAAAAAAATCTGACAGATCCTGGTGAACCTGGGATCAGGGTCAACTCAACAGGCCAAAGAAGGGCGTGTCTAGTCCTCATTTTCATAAAGAACACAACAACACACCTTGCAGACCATCTGGAAAATCCTAGAACAGTGTATTCGATGAAAGGCTGACTTAGGAGAGGAAGTGAGACCGAGGGAGAGTCTCTTCCAGGAGATGCTGGCTATAGTCAGTTACAGCAGAGACAATGGGGCAGCCGGGGAACAGTCTGGATGGAGGAATGAGAGACGCTCAGATCTCATCTGGCATCCATCAAGCTCCCCCTGGATGTCCTGGGCAACAGGATGGAGCGATGGGGGCAGCGTGACACTCGTGCGAATCATGGGATCACTGAGTTTAGAGTGACTGGGACAGTCTCTTTAGTGAGCTGGGAACATTAAATGAGGTGGCAGACTTAGAAAGGGACATCTGAAATCTGTGACATGAGGAATAGGAAAAAAAAAACCGTAGAGCGTAGCCTTTCAAAAAAGAAGATAACCCTGAGCTACCTCCCGGGGTCATGTAGAAAGGAGACCGTCAATTTTCTTTCTTTCTTTCTTTTTTTTTTTTCCCTGCTGCACAGCTTGTGGGATCTTCGTTCCCGGACCAGAGATTGAACACAGGCCCTTGGCATTGAGAGTGTGGAATCCTAACCACTGGACCACCAAGGAACTGAGATCATCATTTTCTACATAGCCCCTCAAAACACAGAGAGAGGGTTTGAAGTCACAGAAGACAGGTGTGTGCTGAAGCGACTTTCTCCGAGTCGGAGGTGCCTGAAGACAGCAAGGATGCTGTGGAGCCAGGGCACAGGGGCCACAGGGGTCCAAGCAGGGGCCAGTGGCCACTTGTCAAGGATGGGGACTCAGCAGGATAAACGTAAGGGCCTTATCAGTTGCTGCTGTAACCAATCACCCCAAACTTCATGGCAAAAACCCGGTGTCAGCAGGGCTGGGTCCTTCTGGAGGCACCGGGGGAGAGCGTTTCCTCACCGCTTCCCGGTTCCAGGAGCTGTTTGCATTTCCCGGCTTGCGGTCCCCTCCTCAGGTCACTCTGCTCCCTGGTTCCGACCCCACATCTCCTCGGGCCCTGATCCTCTTCCCTCCCATATATGAAGATCCTTGTGATTATACTGGGCCCACCCGGATAATTCAAACACCTTTAAACCTTTAATTGAATCCCATCCGGAAGATCCCCTTTGCAATGTAAGGAAACATATTCTCAAACTTCAGGGATCAGGAAATGGACATCCTTGGGGGAGCCATTATTCTGTCTAGCACAGGCGTACTTCAGCCTCAGAGATTCCATGAGTGCTTCCCTGGGAGGCCTGCGGCTGAAGAGTCTGTCTGTCCTCCTCTGTGACAATGGCCCTGACACACCGTCCCGGAACCTTCAGATCTAAACTGTAAAATAATTCTTCTGAAGATACTGACAAAGTTGACCATGTCAGCTTGAGTACAAGTTTAACGTAGTTAATTATAAACAATGAACAGACACCAATCTTTTGCAAAAACACTCATGTTAACTCAACAATTAAATATTAACTTTTTAGTAGCCTGTAAAGTTTGTTTCCTTGCAAACCCCTGCTTACGGGCTTCCCTTACCATTTAAACAGAGCGACATACATGACCACGGAACCTGGTGATGACCCTAGAGCTGCAGGCCAGCTCTGGGGAAAAGGCACGAACACTGGGGGGGAAGTCGTGATTACAACACAATTGCGTAGAATCTGCTGTCACTCTGCTCTTTCTGTGCACATTTAATCACCAGGCGTTTCCCTTGTCTCCAAACGCAACCAGAAGTTAGTCTTTGAAACACAGCTTCCCACTTACATCTCCTTTCAAATTCAGGCCCAAAGGAGAGGTTTTAAAAAGGTCTATCAAATTAGAAAATAATTTCCCCCCTGTATTTCAAGTCAAGAGAAAACCTATCCACACAGATTATAATCAAACACAGTGTAGGAACAGTAAAGCCACAAGTAACACTTCTGATCAACCGTTTCTAGCCCTCAGTATATTAAGTACATTTCTGCAGGACTATTAACCAGAAGCAAGGCTCACTAAACAGGAGGAGTTAAGGTCAGCGAGGGCGTGGGGCGGAAGCCCCCGGAGGCAGACCCCAGCTTCCCACACCAGGGTCTAACTGCAGAGAGCCGGGCCCCGGTCGCCTGGCAGGCCCTTGGGGTGGTCACCTTGCTGTCCTTGTCTGGCTTGGCCGCTGAGCTGCTGTCGGGAGAGGTGGGCGGCCCGGGGAGCATGGTCACTGGGCGACCGCCAGGCTCGGTCTCCAGGGAGGCGGCGGGGAGGCTCGGCGGGGCCGCAGCGCAGGCCAGCGGGGCGCCGACCCGGCCCAGGCTGCCAGCAGCCACGTGGGCAGGGGGACCCATCGGGCCGGGGGGCTGGGGCGAGGCCAGGGGGTGATGGGGCAGCCCCGCGGCGCTCTGAACCTGGATGGGCGTCACGGCCGCCGTGGGGCGCTCCTGGCTGTGTGCCGAGACTGGAGAACGGGAGAGAAGAGCAGAGTGTGACTTGGATGCATGCCGCTCACCGACCCCGCGCCAGACCAGCGCGCCTGTCACAATGGTTAAGAAACCACGGTGGTTTAGGAGCGCTTACTTAGTCTTGGCGGGGCCCCTGGACACCACCCTTCCAGATCCCGGGATCAGCCCCACGTCTGCTGAGTGCCTGCGAGCCCACTCCACCCAGGGACCCAGCGACACCCCTACAGGGTCAGGTCAGGCTGGCCGCAGAGCTTTTTTATTATCATTGTTCTCCCTTTTCTCAGTAACCATTTTCCTTCCTTTGGTTATTCTGACAGAACTGAACAGTGTTCTCCACCACTGTTACCTAAGACTCTTGAGAGGTTTTCAATGCCGTAGAAAGAAGAAAGCTATTTAAGGTCCGGCTGGGTCTGAAGCAGAGCTGCGATGAAGCTCATACCAGACACTCGGCATGGCGATCCTGAGGGTGCCACGTCGCTGCAGCGGTGGGATTCGGGAATCACCTGATCTCGAGCACAAAAGTCACATTTTCAAGTACTATGGACATCACTAGGGTCCACCTAATTTCCTTCAGACTCTCCACCGGTAGATCAGGCTTGAATTCACAAGCCACGCAGGCGGGGTCAAGTGGCTGTGACTAGACTGTACCTGCCTGTCTCCTAACGCTACTCACTAATTTTAAGGTTCCATCTGTCCTTCTCAGCATCTGCTGTAAAAGGTCTGATGCCGGTCAGGGCCCCCTTCCTGGTGCCACCAGCCCGGCCCCCCTACCTGTCCTCACAGCGCTGCGCGCCTGGTTGACGGTCATCTGTCCGGACATGTGCAGCAGGACCTTGGCCTGGGGACTCGTCTGGATGTGAGCTGCTGACACCACGGCGGTGGGGACCCCGGGACCGCCGGCCATGCCGTTCCCCGGGGGCTTCTGGGCAGGCACTCCTGCGGGGGAAGGGCTGGCCGGTCCCCCACCTCGACTTGTCTGGCCAGCGGTCGACACGGGGACTTTACCCTGGGAAGCGCTGGTCACTGCCCTGCCGAGACAGAAGCCCAGTCCATCAGCAAGACAGGAGACAGAACAATTAACGACCAGAAAAACGATGCAGAGCTTACAAACAGAACACGTTAGGAAGTGAATGGAACTATCTGCCCAAGGGTAAGAAGAGCAGATTCAAAGAACGACGGCCCTGAGGCAGAGAACGGTCTGGAAACTGAGTCGGAGAAAATCACACGTCACTCTGCTCAAGGACATACAGTTCCTGGTCTCAGCTCCCACCTGAAGCTAAACATCCCCACCAGCTTCCAGGCCCTGGAGAAGCCGCTCTGTTAGACGACAGGGTCTATGTTGTCACGCCTGTGTCTACGTGCCCTGCCCGCCTCCCTAACTGCCCCGTGTACACGTGCGTGTGTGCACACACTTTGCAACGTCCCCTCTGGCTTCCTTCGAACTACCTTAATCTCATTCATGTTTCAATCCTGTCATTCCCAGCAGCCTGGCTGAAGGCTCAGGCCTAAGACCTCGGGATTCTACTCTGTTTCAGGTGGATTTCTTCCTTCTGTGACCCTTGATTACAAAGTATGATGTGTTATTTTTTTAGTAAATTCCTTATTAAATACTCCTGACTCAGTAAAAGTTCCCTGAAAGCAGGGCCACGTGCAATGGTTCTTTTCCATTCCTCTTGTACATGCACCGTTATAGGGGTACAGCCAGCTATCAACAAATATTTACTGGTTGAATTTAACTAAATTAGGCTCAGTGTAGTTTTAAGTAACGTATTTTTTTTAATATTCTAAATTCATTTAAACAACAATTCTATAGTAACTTTCTACCAAACAGAATACTTCATTAACTTGAACCTCCTTATTATTTACCATGAGGAGTAACAGAGCATTTACTGTCAGTAAGCATCTCTCCAGAGACTTTTGGATAATTTGTATTTGAATCTTATGAAAATGTTTTTCTTTGCTAACTTGATTTTTTGTTGTTGCTTTGGTTTATCTCCCTTAGTTGTTGTGGCTTTTTGTTAGTTTTCTTCCCACCAGGGAAGGTCGAGCTGCCGTCTTCTGGATGTGAGTGTAGATTTTAACATACACCGAGAAGAAGGTTTATAGTGATGAAAAATCTGCAAGTCAAATGAAAGCTAACATGCTGTCACCTTCTGCAAACAGAATGACTGTCATCTGATCAGGCTGCTGGCCAGCCTCTGAATCAAGGCCCACAGCTGACAACATGTCAGTTCATTCAGCTATTTACTTAAAATCAGGGACTTGGAGAAATGATTTAACACAGTTAAGCTGGCCCATTTATGAAGAGCCAGGTGGCCCAAAACTGGGGCTTCCTCAATGATGATGCCATTATAGGTCATTGCATTCGTTCCAGAGCTACTTTCCTCAGTGCCCAGAAAGGGGACTACCTTTAAATAAAGTGAAGACTATATATTTATACATCTGAAGGTCTTGCTTTCTACTGTCCTCAAACATGGTTTCTCAACCTTGGTGACATTTGGGGCCAGAGAGCTCCTTTCTGCGCAGGCTGTGCCGTGCCCTGCAGGTGTCCCGTGCGTCCCTGGTTTCTGTGCGCTGGAGACCAGTAGCACTCCCACCCCGCATCGTGACAATCAAAAATGTGTCCAGACATTGCCAAATTCCCCTGGGGAGCAAAACTGCCCTCATTTGAGAAGGGTGAAGGAGCTATGTCACACTGAAGGAATTCTGTTTCTGACTGTATTACAGAAAATAATTGTGAGAATTCAGAGGTGACCGCCAAGCTACTGGAATAAATGGCTGGCTTTCAGCACCTCTTCACCAGGTGACCTCAGATGAGTCGCTTAACCTCTCCACCTCTACGGGCTCGACTGCTGAGTGGGGATCGCGACAGCACACACATCATCAGGGAGCTGTTTAAGGATGGGGCATTAACGTGTGTCACGCATTTAGAAATCTGCGTGTCTGGCATCTCATAAGCATCACATAAACATTGGAGTATTAATAATAGCGCTTTTATTTATATTAAATGCTACATTTTTAATTTTCTGGCAGAAAAATATTGAAAATGGTGTCGCTGAGTCTTCTCACATGTAACTTAAAGCAAATAATTTAAAACCCAGTACATTTATTGGTAGAAACGTACAATTTCACATACATCCATGTGAAGAGTAAGCTAAAATTTTGAGAATTAGAAGGGATTTCGGCAAATACAAATAGGGACCTTTAAAATGCCGGCTGTGTAACAAGCAACTGCAGTGGGAGGAGGAATCTTGGACAGGCTGAAAAACATGGGAAAGGACAAAGCTTCTCTGTTTAGAACTCAGCAACCACTTAACTCAGAGCCCTACCTCGTGACGGGGGCCACATAATTGCCAGGGAAGACCCCTATCTTGCTGGTGTGCATGGACGTGCCCTTGAACCAGCCATCCTGGCAGCGCTCAAACACGAGAAACATCTCCCCCTTCCTCAGCTCCAGCTCATCCTCTTTCCGGGGGGTGTAGGGATAAATGGCAACATACCTAGAAGAGGAAAAAACAGTTGATTTCAAGCTGAGTAACAGACAGACCACAAGATGCTCCAAACTCTTCTTTGGCACAAAGCCTTGGATGTTTCATCCAAAAGTAAACAGAAAATACAATCCTTTAAGCTGTGAGCAGCCTTGGTCACTGTCCACTGAACTGCCACCTACACAGAAAAGACAGAAGCCTCCTGACTCAGAACTGCACACCTGGTCCTCCCGGCGTGAAGGCGACGATCCCTCCAAACGGTACTCGTGGGTGCGAAGGAATTACTGCAGCTTCCCAGGGTGCAAGCCTGCTGTGGGGCGTCAGGTGCCCACTGGGAAAACTGAGCCCTTCAAATGGCCCTGGTCAGACTTGGGAAGCAGCCCCGGCAGGAACATACGGTCCGAAATCCCGCTGGGAAGCTTGGCACACGGCTGAACCCGAAGGCCGGCCGCACCCGCGTCCGTGCGCTCAGCCAAGGAAGACACGGAATTTGCAAGAGTCAAAGGCAAGGCGAGTGCAGATCGCAGAGAGCCCCCGACAGCTCCTCCGTGCGCGGGACTGTGCCCCAACACATGGAGCCCGCAGATCGGCGGGCCACGTGAACCAGGCTCCGAGCGTCTCCTGGGTCAGTCCACACAGGGGAAAAGCCGCCAATGCCGAGCTGCATTCGGCCACGGGGAGCCCCTGGACGGAATAATGTCCAGACTTTTCACTGTAGGAGACCTGCAGCTTTTCACGTGCACGCTCTGCTAGGTCTGGCCTCTGCTCAGCCCCTCCCTGTTCCCGAGCATCCTTACGCAGGGGATGAAGGTGGGGACAAAGCCCTGGCAGGAGTGGCAGAGGAAGGCCAGGAAGACCCGTACTCAGCAGGCCAGCTGCCCGGCGGCCCATCCTCAGACCCACTTAGTTTCTGTTTCCTAATGAACGACACGCACGACCAAGCATACGACACCACCCTGGCACCAGCGCTCCCCAGAAAGCCGTTCCCCGCGTCTCTGCTCGGGCTCAGTCCGCGGCCAGAAAGGACACCACACTTACACGCTGGGGCGCGTCTGCGGCCGTGAGTGTGTGGTCTGGTCAGCGGGTCCGGCCACGGGTCTGGAGCCCATCCCGGGAGCAGCAACAGCGCCCATGGGGGTGGCCTCCTGGAGCGGGGGCGGGGGGAGAGGAGGATTCATAGTCTGGAGAGAGAGACAAAAAAGAAGAAACAAATGATTTATGCACATCTTTCACAGCAAAGAGGAGGGAAGAGGAATCAGAAACCCATGAAAAAAGACATCGGTGGAATCCACGCAGAGCAGAAGCAGCTGCCCTGTACAAAAGCCTCCTTGGAAAAGAGTCCTCTTTGTTACCCTTTAAGATCTTAGAGCCACAACGACCCCCTCCCCAAACAGGTAAGCCATCACACCTGGGAGAAGGGAAAGAAAAAAATGACGCAACTGCGTGTAATTTTAAGATTGATGGCTGCAAACCAGGACCAGGATCCAAATGCCTTTCAAGGGGGCGGCTATAATGTCACCCTGCTTGCTAGGAATTAATTTGTGATTGTTTCTGCAACCCGAAACGTAAAACACCACGGAAAACAACTTAGCTGCGCCGTATGGCAAACCATTGCCGCAAAAGAAAATTTCCTTTGATGCCTGGTTTCCCAAAACCACACACAATAGCAAGCCACAATCACTGGGCCATTGTTTTTACTTTTGTTTATTCTCTGCTTAGCTCTGTCAGCTTTTGAAATTTAGGACTATCGAGGCTGGTAATCTTTAACAAGTACACCGTGAGCAGCTGCTGGCTCCTTTATGGGCTCTGCCTACAGGACTCCGTGCCTTTTCAGAATCAATGGAACAATTGTTACCTTCTGATCTATACACCCCGGATAATTCTTTAGGGTCTGGGTACCGAAACTCCTGGGAAAACAGGCACACAAAGACCTGCCCAAACCCCTACCTCGCCTGCCCTCCCCAAATCTTTGAACCATTCCACGTAAACACCGAATCAAAGGAGAAATACGGAGGCTGAAGACTGCCCCTTGGGAGGTGTGCATGGCGTCTCCACATCAGCTTAAAAGAAGAAAAAAACCCACGGTTTCTAAACATAGGGAACAGCAATTTCTTTCTATTTTTTTGGAAAAAAAATTTAATCTCATCAACGTTTCCTCCATCTGCCTATTAATGTACACAGTTCCAGAAACAAAATCAACTGAGTAGAAAAGGATATCAAATTTCCAGACACACGCTGCAACCATTTCACACATTATATTTAATTTCTCGACCTCAGAGAAGGCTTTTTCCACCCTGCAGCCGCGGCAGGACACCCAGTGCAGGATAAACGCGTTGCAGTCCCAGGGCGGGCGGGGTCGTGGTGACACTCACAGAGCAGGCCGCCCTGCGCCCCGGGGGCAGCTCCGGGGAGACACACACGGGCCTGCAGCCTTTACCACCTTTAACCGGGAGAAGGCCAAGCACTCATGCCCTTGGTCTCAGAGACAAAGTGGAGACAAATCGAGATAATCCTGGTAGAAGACTCAGCGCACATGACCCAGGCGGGTCCTGGGCAAGGACACTGAACAGAACAGCAGCCGGAGGGCGTGAAATCACTCCCAAGTTGTCTCCTCCAGTCTCCCCAGGCCTCACCTCAGAGCTGCGGAGCCGTGGGGGTCAGGTGACACACGGGACAAAAGGAGCCCAGGCCACCCACCCCTGGAATCACTCAGAGCAGAGCCAAGGGCCCACTCGGCTCTCTGAGTAGAATTCCACTGGCAAAGGGAGGAGAGGAAAACTGTCTGCTGTATCTTCACGTCAGTGACACAGAGGCTGTACTAAACTGGCCCTATGCGGAAAGAGACGAGGAAAAAAAAAGGAAAGACAATCTAGGGACCTGATAAAAACACAGGCCACGCTGGTGGTGACAAAATGTAAGAACACATCACCTCTTATAGTTAAACAATGCAGTAAGGGAATGTTTGGTGTAGGTGACTTTTACAAAGAGTGAGTCAGGAGGCATCTGAGATCTGGCACCAGAGGGGAGGGTCTCGAAGATCCCAAAGGTGGTGCTGCAGGCAGAACGCAGCTCTCTCTCTCACGGGTGGTGCTGGTCAAACTGGGCAGACTTCTCCCCATCGCTGGGCTGCGTATCTTTGGAGAAATGTGCACGTGTGTGTGCGCGTTCGTGGGGGGATAAGCACACAGAAAGACTAGCGATTACACTCAGGCTCCCCAGCGTGGCTGCCCCCTGGGGCCGGTCAGATGCCAGGGCCCCAGTGTGTCCAGGACTGGGCCGGCCAGGAGGTCTCGTGGGCCGCTTGGTGAAGACCCCACGCCGAGAGAATTTGGGGACGTGGACGCGCGGGAGCGACCGCGTCCTCCCGTCACCGCACAGCTGGGCGCCGGGGGCCAGGACACACCCTCCTGCCGCAGCAAAGGCACCTGTGGGCTGCTGGGAGCGCAGGACACCTCTGGTCAACGACAGCGTTCAGAAGCCAACACCACGCTTGTCACTGCCGTCACCAGACACTGATCTAAAGCAGCGGGGCTGGGAAGTGCGCCCATGCTGAGCCGCGGGGAGGAGCTGAGGGCCAGGGGAGCGGGGCTGGGCCTCTGGGGTCCAACGCGGGTGACCAGACATTGGCTGCGCTGTCGCTGAAGCAGGCCTCTGCTTGTGCTTCTGCAGACCCAGACCCTCTCCCACCCTCTCCACGGGGCGATGGTCTGAGGCCAGAATGACAGACAGTCTCTGAATAATACTTTGCTTAAAACCAGGGCTCAGGGGGCAGGGTCTGTGGTGGGAAATGGTCACGTCTGCCCCGCCCAGGTTCTGTCCCCAACCCACTGATCTCTCGGAAGAGATAGCTTTACACCGTGGAGGACGCCTAGGGTTTGGGGTCAGAAACGCAGATCCTAGCTAGCCCCGGCTCAGCCTTTGAGGGCCGCCCTCGGGCTCCCTCCAAGAAAGAAATGTCCTGTATGAGTGACTGGTTCCAGGCCACCGACAGGCCACATCCGCTAGTGGACAGTGAGAGTTCAAGGCCGGACTGTGGCCCCCTCCTCTCTCCCCTCCCTGCACCCAGCCCCGAGGTGCCTGGGGGCCGAGCTCCACAAGGTCCTCACCCTGGGCGAGGGCTGCAGGCCACTGACCAGGAAAGCGCTTTGCCTGGATGGAGCCTGGGGTTCTGACGGTAAAAGGTCCATGTTCTTTCCGACCGTCCTTCACGTGTGTCCTCACGTGTGCCCCTCCCTCTTCTCCAGGGTAGAAAAATGGCCGGTGGCATAGACTTTGGGCATTTCTGGTCCTCTGAGCAGAGACCATTTAATATCCCCCAATCCCGTCATCATTTCTTCCTGAACATCCGACTCCAACGAACCCACTTGCCACCTCTCTCCAGGGTCTTCCTGTGTTGTGAACTCACGCAGGTGCTTGGCCACCGAGGGGACAGCAGGAGGGGCGGCTGGTCATCCCTTCTCAGGGCAACGGTGCCACCAATTCCCACAGCATCACCGCCTGCACACGGCCACATGTGTGCAAATATTTGAGTATTCTGCCTTTTTTAAACAATGAGTAGGAAACAGAAAAATGGAAGCACTGATAACCAGCGATTCAAAAAAAACACTCAGGTGTCAGAATTCAGTAAAATTAAGAAGATGGAAAAGTGAGTTTTTCATCTCATCTGGACACTCCCAGGAACTCAGTCAGTCACTCGTGGGCACAGCTATGAAGAAAAGAAAAAAAATTAGAGTATATTTAAAAATGCCAGAGACAGACGCTTGGAAGATGATGTCGGAAGGGGAGATGTAATTAAGAATTTGGTAGATTAAAGAAACCTCTCTGGGAATGGACTTTCTCTCACCAACTGCCTTTGACATGTGAGGAGACACACCCACACCGTTCACTGACTTTGCAGAAATGACATCCGAGGGGTTCTCAGCAGCAGCAGGTCAGGGAAGCGGCCCTTGCGGCGCCCCGGGAACAGCAGAGGCTCAGGATGGAGGCTGCTGTTAGAACTCACGAGGCTGCAGAGTCAGAAACCGTCTCGCTGTCCTCGTGTCCCCATCACCCAGCTCTGTCCACGGCAGGTAACAGACCCTCAGCGAGGGCTTCACGAACGAGAAAGCGTCCCGTGTGCCTGCCGCCGTCAGGGCAGTCTGATATGGATCAAGGGCCTCAGTTCCTGCGATGCCAGGGTCCTTCTCTGTGGTCGCTATGGAGGTTCTGTCCATATCCTGTCCCCATTCTGGTCGTCAGAACTGCTGCCGATTCCAAACGCTTAACTTCTGCTTCTCACGCTGCCAAGCTGGGCGGTCCCGTCCCTATGTCCAGAATCCTGCCCTGACCCTCCGGACCCTCCCACCACGGGCGACAATGGACTCAGTACGTCTTGGCTATCCTGAGAACATGACATCATTTAATTTTGTTTCTTTAAGTGTACACACACACACGCACACGCTTGTTTTAGTTATGGTTACACACTGTTGGGTGCAATCTGATTTCAACTTGGCCATGGACTGTATCTGGCCTTTTCTGACCTGGCTACCTTGTGACATCTTGTAGCTAAACACCTCTCAGCTGGTCCAGAGGGTCAGGGATCAGCCATCACTTGTTTCACAAGTTCACACTATGCACAGGACACGAGAGCAAGCTCTTCATCCACCTCCCCTCACAGGATTAGCTGGGAAAAAACCCTCCGTGCCATGAACAGTCTGATGTCTGAACGCGATAGATGTAATACCAGTTTTGCTTCTATTATTAGATAGTTAACATTTTAACTGTTACTTGTGAGAGGTACAGGACAATATGCTCATAATTCCACTCTGAATAAAAGATTAAAAAGTCTCAACTTATGAAAAAGGTGCTGGAAATAATGTTCACGTCCTAGTCCAGCAGCGGTGCTTATCACCAAAAATCCACACCGGGAGACTTCCCTGGTGGTCCAGTGGGTAAGACTCCACGCTCCCGATGCAGGGGGCCCGGGTTTGATACCTAGTCGGGGAACTAGATCCTGCATGCACGCCGCAGCTAAGACCCGGTGCAGCCAAAACAGATAAATAAATAATTAAAATAAATAAATAGGGGGCTTCCCTGGTGGCGCAGTGGTGGAGAGCCCGCCTGCCGATGCAGGGGACGCGGGTTCGTGCCCCGGTCCGGGAAGATCCCACATGCCGCGGAGCGGCTGGGCCCGTGAGCCATGGCCACTGAGCCTGCGCGTCCGGAGCCTGTGCTCCGCAACGGGAGAGGCCACAGCAGTGAGAGGCCCCGCGTACCGCAAAAAAAATAAGTAAATAAAAAATAAAAATAAATAAATAAATAAAATAAAATGCACACCAGGAAAAGCCTGGTTTCCTTCCCACCATGCCGCCTACACTTGCTGTGATCGCGCTCGAAGTCTTGGGAAAGGTTTCACATTTTAAACAGGATACTTGCCAGGTTGATGGAAGACACAGAGGGTACATGTTACCGAGATTTTTCCACTTAAACCTGACATATTAAATCCAAAGCATTCCTGCCAGCCGACCAGGGACTCTGAGATCTAGACATCTCCCAGGGTGACAGGCAACAGATCTGCTTATAATTAGTTTTCCATTAAATGGAACTGGCACAGATGCAGCATTAATAAACTGTCCTCTTGCTGGACATGCCGGCTCTCTTGTATAATCCTGGGATAAAATGGCTGAATGTAAATTAGTTTTTGTGTGTTCATGCTCTCTCGTGACCTGTCGCATCTGTATGCCCTAGAGTGCGCCCAGCTAAGATCAACTAGTAATTTACTGTATCGTAAAACTGTCGGCCCACAAGGGCTGAAACTCAGACAGCGCTTCGTCTTTTCCGCTAATTTTTCTAAGATAGAAAAGTCAGTCTCTTTTCCCTTAAGAAATGAAATCAGAATTTTTCCATGTGAAGTAGTCATCTGGAGATGGAAATTCCAACAGGTTGTGAATGTCCTGGGGTGGGAAGAAGAAAGGGAGGGAGGGAGGGAGGGAGGGAGGGAGGGAGGGAGGAAAGGGTCTTCTCTGGGGATGAGAGGAAAGTCGGCTTTCAACTATTCATAAAATGCATCAAGACAAAATAAATATAACGTAAGAAAATGAGGCAAAGGGTGAATGAGGGGGATAGGACCAGATGGAGTCAACAACCTGACTAACGTGCAGTGAGGCCCTTGCTGGGGGGTGAGGGGAGGTGCAAAGCTGTCTGTACGCAGCTGAGAAGAGAGAAACAGAATTGGCAACATGTATAAAGTCCACAACCTGAAAACAAACCAGCGCGGAGAAGCCTCCCTATTCCCGGTACAGACAGTGGAGAAAACCCCAGCAGTGAGCCTGACCGACCCCGGGGCTCTGAGGAAACCAGCAAGCATGCTGCACCCGCCGTGGCCCCCAACAGAGGTGGATGGTCTTTCACGGTCACCTCCCTGAGTTCCAGGCAGTGCCGCCTCCGCGAAGCAGATACGACTCTCACGTTATACGCGAGGACCAGAGGCTCAGAGAGGCTGAGGGACCTCACGGCCATATCACAAAGGAGAGGCTGGGCTGGACCCCCATCACCGACCACACTGTTTCCTCTGAGAGCAGCACAACTGGGAGAGATTCTGTAAAGCAAGCTAAGGGCTGGGGTCCACTGGGGAGAAGGATTTAGTGATCTTTTCTATCCTTATTCAACTCAGCACTGGAAGAAACGGTCTGAAAGTGTAGCGAGGCAGCGGCCCGGACGAGAGAGGCTGGTTCCTAGCAGTTCCCCTGCAGGTTGAGGAAACATGGATTTAAGCCATTGTGCCGCTGCTTCCCGAGGTTGAATTTCTTGTTTCTTCCTTTTCAGTTTTCTCCCCACAGAGTTCTTCTTCGTATCAGCTTCCCTCGACTGCCCTCACTCTTCCTGTTCATTTCCCCGTTAGGCTGTCTGAAAGCACTCAGCGGTTTTGTTCAGACTGTCTGCAGGCTGAGGGGCTTTCTGGAGAATCACACATCTGATAACCTCCAGGGAGGCCAGTCACACAGACCAACAGAAGACCAGGAACCCAGAAGGGGAACTGTCATCGGAGACAGGAATCCGCGCGTCGCGTGACCCGAGGCAAACCACACGGCCTCTAGGATCCCAGCTCCCTCAGTACTTCGATAAATACGCCTGGTCTAGAAACCCAAAAGAAGCAAAGGTTAAGCCTTCAGAAAATCAGGCCGACCTTTAATGAAAATTAAAAGTTCTCCCCGGAGCTCTTCCTGCAGCCTCAGGCCACCGACCCTTGCCATTAAAATAAAGTGCTGGCTATCGGCCTGAGACTTTGTGATTTTTTGCTAAAATGAACAGACAGAGGATGAGAGATGGAGACCCCACCCTCACCAAGCGTCACGGTGAGCTGTGGTGTCAGGAGGGCGGCAGCCAGCCCACAGGGCTGCGCACCTGTAAGCGGCAGGCACGGGGGTCCGGTGGGAGGCGGTGGTCCACACTCACCGAAAGGGCGGCCGGGTAGGGGGCCTCTGGCGGGACCGTGCACGAGGGGCCGGTGGTCACTGGGCTGCTCGGGGGCGGGGTCACAATCAACCCGGTGGTACTTATGTGGACCTGCCAAAGAAAAAAGAGTGAATAAAAGAGGACGCACGCACAACAGATGAGACCAGCTAAGCCCCGGGCACCGAGTCACAGCTAAACATTCAAGAATCCCCTTCAGGTTATCCAGCCCAAACGTAGTGAGGCCCTATGTTAGATGCCAGGGAGCCGCTTGACAAACACTGGTCACGACAACATTTCACGTACAGGATCCACGGCTGCTGGCCTTCCCGACAGCCGCTGCCTCACGTGAGTGCTGCTGGGACCTGCCTGGCCTGCAACTAGCCCATTGACACCTTCCCAAGGATCCTGTTCCGGTGGGTTGTCCTGAATGCTCACCAGTGCACCAACTCGTGAAATCTACACGACACGCTTAAGGGATCGTGCCACCTTCAGGATCATTTCCCGTGACTTGTACCCTTCCGTGGGGATGCGTAATTAAAATGCAGCTGCCCGGACCGCCGATCGCAGGCAACTGTTTACAAAACCTTTCAGGGGACAGGGTCAAGCCAAACTAGCTGTTTTCTAAGGTGCCTTATCGGGACTTCCCCGGCGGTCCAGTGGTTAAGATTTTGCCTTCCAATGCAGGGGGTGCGGGTTCGATCCCCGGCCAGGGAGCTAGGATCTCACGAGCCTCGGGTCCAAAAAACCAAAAACATAAAAAGCAGAAGCAATATTGTAACAAATTCAATAAAGGCAAAAAAAAAAAAAAAAAAGAAGGTGCACATCAAAAAAAAAAGTCTTTAAAGAAAAAAAAAAAAGAATGGGTGTGTCATCCATGACACTACCGAAGATTAACTGACTAGAAAGAAAGTTATTCAGATCATTTCATCGCAGGTGTTCGGCTACCTGACCAGTTTCGCTCCCGATGCACCCTGGGTGTGACTACAGACCGCGGGCGTGGGTCCCTGCACAAACGGGAAGTCTTTCCTCCACTATTAAAGGAATGTGGCTGGCTGCTACCTCGTCTCCCCAGGAAACGATGTTCCACCAAAACTGCTGGGCGTTTTGTAACAAAAACTTAACCCCAAACCTAGTTTCCTCAATCCCAATAATTAGGAAAAAGATTATCAGGACAAAGAGAGGCTTAGAGATCAGTTCCCAGACGGCCTGAAGGACTTTCATTTCCTCCCAGGCAAGGACAACCAGCATGCTAGCACACAGCTGATTTTCACAGGTCAAGTCTGAGCTACGTGGAATCCACATTCTTGTAAAGCTACACCTGTACCTGGCAGCTCATACATTGACTGAACCTAAGCAGAGCCAAGGGGCACCTCCACAAAGGCTCCCCGCCAAACCTCAGTTTCGGTCTCTCCTGTGAACCAAAGTCTATTTCCATTCAATTTCTAATGAGACGCCCATGGATTTTTCATCCTAGGATAAAACCTAGCGGCCTCTAGCTATCCTATTCAAGAAACCCGTTTGTGTACGTACTCTGAGGACAAGTACGTACTCTGATGCAAGTTGGCATCACAGGAAACACAAGTCTTTCTTCGAAGATAAATGAGGCTCCGTTCAAAGTGCACGCTGTTACCTAGGAACCTTCGGGGTGGGAAAAACTTGCCAAAACTCAGCTTCCAGGGCCTGACCCTACAAGCCGCGGAGGAAGTCCTCACTAGTGTCTGACGTCTCGCCAAGAGCCCCAGACCGGGAGGCAGGGTGATGAGCTCGAACGAGCCCGTGAACTTGGACAGTCACGTTGTGAGGGCGTGGGGTAGACCACAGGCCACCTGGGGTCTCTGCCCGCACGGCCCTGGACGTGGAGGACCCTGCAGGCCCCAGTTCCACGCGGGTAAAGGAAGAGACAGAGTCACCAAAGGATGACTAAAGGCAGAAGCAAGCGGCAGGAGTGACCAGGCCGAGCGGGGCAGGTCTCCAGAACGAATGCCCTGAGCAGGGAGGGCAGCCTGGCTTTCCACTGTGCTCACTCCTTCCCGTGGGGCTGCACACTGGCTCGGCTTCCTCCCCGGGAAAGGGCTACGTGGAGAGCGGGGGGGAGCAAAGAGGAAGGAGTGGGTGGACCTTCTTGCTTCCCCTGAAGCTGCTGGCAACACAAAAATGCTACAAAGCACTGAACATCACGAATCACTCCTGCAGCTGGCAGCGAGCACACACATTGAGGGCGCGCGGCCAGGAGAGCAGACAGACGGCTAGCTGCTTGTGACACCACGTGCTTTACAGACGCCCATCGCAGACATCTGTGCACACCTGCGCTGGGGACCTGCCTGACAGCACAGCCTACAAACCACCTTCCAGTTCTCACATGTGACGGTGCCAGAGTCACCGATACGATAACAATCAAGCTGTCTGCTCCCTTCTGTCCTGCAGGATTTCGACGTGACAGTGCGATCTCTAAGCGCCATCCGGAAACACGAGGACGAGCCCGGACAGGGGAGCTGAACCGGAGGCGACACCACAGTGGCCTGACCACCTCCGCGTGGCTTTCATTCGGGTGCGAGAGGATGAATGTTCACTGCTGGAGGCCCCGTGCTTTGGATTTTCTTATCAAAGCAACCAAACCGCGTGAAGCAAAAGCAAGAAGGACACGAGGCCCAAAGCAGGAGACACATCCAGCCTAGGGCCCGTCACATCTGCAGCAGGTCCGCCCTGGGTTGGGCTGGGCTGGGCTGGTCCTGTTTAACCGTGGCCCGTAGTGCCCGGGGATGGGCCCAGGACCCGGGGCCGGGCGTACGTGCCGGAGCCGAGGCTGGAGAACCCAGGCAGCGCTGCAAACCTCTCTCATCTCTTCTAGAAATAACTTCTCCCTGAGGCAACATGTTAGCACTGAGAACAGAACCTGTTAGAACACGGGGAGGCTGTCTTCATGGAAACAGAGAGGAGCCCGTTTCCTCAGCTACTGCACCCAAGACACAAACAGCCCCGCCCTCCCGTGCCCACGCCCAGCGCCATGCCCGACACCGGGGTCTCTGGGACAGACGCTGGGTGACCCGCCTTCCCCTCCACCTTCTCCACGGCCACAGACGGCTGTCCACACCTCCAAGTCTGTGCCCTGCTGAGCCGCCCCGAGTCCCGGCAGAGGCTCACCTTTTATTTCAAGAAAACGTCACTGTGAATGCTAAGGTCACAAAATGAAAAACAGTCCTGCGACCCGATTTTCCATAGGGAAGAGCCCCCGTCACCAGCCCCTCCGTCAGAGCCTCCCTCAGAGAGGGACCTGCAGCTTTGACCCCTCCAGGGGTCACCGCCTTCGTACTCCTTGCTCAGACCTGGAACGGGTCTACTTCCACAGGCTTGACCCCTTCCTGGTTCTCCTCTATACACTGTCCAAGTGACTCACTCAGCACGTGTTTATGCTGCTTACAGCCTGTCTGACGCTTGGGAACAGCAGTGAACACACGAAGCCCTCTGCCCTCTGCCCTCTTCCGTGTGTGTGCGTGTCCATGTCCTACTTCCCCTGCAGGGTCACGTGCCACGGCCTCACCACCTAAAATAATGCCGCTGGGCCACAATCCCATTTAGAAACTACGAGATCCAGTGTGGACCTGCAGGACGGGGTCAAGCGGCATTTCGATAGCCTTGGTAAGGAATGCCAAACGCTGCATTGCACATTTTTATTCCGTGGTCCAGAACGGGCATGCATCAACCTGTGTAGTATATGTTTGTTTTTACAAAGCACAGTGGAATGTATATAAAACCTGCGTGAATTTTAAGATGAAACACAAGACTTGAAAGCAGTGGCTCCTGCTGCGGCAGGCTGCTCAGGACCCGGCTCTCTGGCCTCTGGTGGTAGAGGACACAGCTGTCCTCTGCCTGGGTAACTGCACCTGCCTGTGAGCTGGGTGGCCCCCCGGCCCGGGGCTCAGTCTGCCCACAACTAGGGTCTGACGCACAGAAGCCTATGTCTTCTCCATCCTGGGTCCACGGTGCGTGCACGGCGCCCAGGGCATCTGTAAGAAGGCACTCGAGACCTGTTTGCCAGATGAATTACCAACGTTCCCAATCATCATGTGTTATTTTTATTAACACAAGAATAACATGTAGCTATGTCATAAGGCCATGCAAAGTCTTGATGGACTAACGAGTTAAAAAAATAGGGGGCTTCCCTGGTGGCGCAGTGGTTGAGAGTCCGCCTGCCGATGCAGGGGACGCGGGTTCGTGCCCCGGTCTGGGAAGATCCCACATGCCGCGGAGCGGCTGGGCCCGTGAGCCATGGCCGCTGAGCCTGCGTGTCTGGAGCCTGTGCTCCACAAGGGAAGAGACCACAACAGTGAGAGGCCCGCGTACCGCAAAAAAAAAAAAAAAAAAAAAAAAAAAACGCTAGGCCAACTTCTAGTTTAAACTCAGTGTTTCTTCCCGTCCTTTCCCTGTAACCCTGCCTGGAAGCCTAAACACCACGGTAAGTGACACAGATGCAGGCGGCCGCACACTCCACACTGTGGCCACGGCACCTCCAGTTTGGGTGGAGATGAGGTTTCAGGGGGCGAGAAGGCTCCGTCCCGCTGAATGGGGGCCTGGTGGGGAAAGCACTCAGCGTGACTGGAGTCATCTTGTAATTGCCGCTCTGCCCTTTGGAGGTGACTGAGCCGACCTGGGGATGTCCAGGCTGGTCCCTCCCGCCCCCGCCATTTCCACCCACAAATGCAGAAGGCTTTGCCCTGGGAGAGCTGCTGTCCCCCGAAGGCTGACACCACGGTGGCCCCGGGGCAGGGCAGTGCAGGTACCTGGGAGGGGGCGCTGCACGAGAGACCGGCCAGCTCGCCGATGCGCGCGGCAGCCGTGGGGTTGCTGGAGCTGATAAGGACCGGGGGGCTGATCTCCACGGAGTGGCGCTGCTGGGTGGCCTGCGACGCCCTGCCGGCCGTGGTCAGGGAGGTGAACGAGTGCCGCTTCTTCGTGTTCTTCTTGGCTTCGGGCTGCCTGGGGGCCGCGCTGCTCGGGGCAGCGGCCGGGGCGCCCTCCGCAGCGCCAACGCCCCCCGCGGGAGGCTGGTCCCACTCGATCAGCTGCTTGGCCGCCGAGTTAAACTGCAAACCAGCAGAGGACATGAGAAGGTCAGATGACAGGGATTCTCGACACCCTTGTATCTAAAGCTTTCAAGTTTGCGGGTACAAGTACACCTTTCCTCCCACGTGAGATGTCTTTTCTCTCGATACGAGGACCGCACTGTAGGTACATCACAGAGAGATGCCAAACCGAGGACACACAATTCCAATGCAACACCAGCAAGATTAAGAACATTTTTCTCCCCCAAGAATCTTCAGAATGTCTAACGTTAAACGTTGCCAGTTAACAATGAAGATTTATTTCGGCCCCTGAGGAAATGCAGGGAACAGTGGGGAGCAGGGTGTGTGGTCTCAGGGCAGCCTCTACTGCTTGGTAACAGCTGGGCTCCGTTGCCGGCGGTGACTGCGGGCAGGGCCGCCACCATGAACCTGGCACACTTCCACGGGAATTACCGCCCCCTACCTCCCTGTCCTGTGCGGGGGCCCTCACAGAAGTGTCGGCAGAAACTCCTGATTACTTTTACTTTTGAAAATCACGTGCCCGCGATTTTCCTGAGCTTAAATTTTGAATCATAACACGTTGAGACCTGAAATCCAAGTCCTGCTGCCAAGTGAACTTGGCCTGTTTGAAAAGTTGTCTGAGTGTAAAGTTGGGGCCCGACAGTTTGTCAAAAGCTGCCCACGGCGTTGGGAACGCCAGCAAGAAAGAACACAGGGTGTTTCTGTTCCCTGAGGTCAAATGCAACATTTCTAGAAAGCTTGCACGACAAGCAGCCGCATATGTACTTACCCAGACAGTACAGTAACAGGAAACATCGGGCATAGTTTAACCTCTTAACAACCATGAAGATGAAAAACAATAAGCTCCTCAAAGAGAACTGGGGAAACAGTAAGGATGGTGGGGATTTTCCCATCCCAGCACTTTGCACATGCCTCTTTCATCAAATGCTCTTTTCGCACCTAACTGGTTTAGAACTGTGCCTCCCCAGCCGTGGACGAGGACGTCCTCCCAGAAGGATGGAAATCCTGTCGCGATACTGAAAGATGTGAACTTGCTCTGGCACCAGTGGCTCAGGATTGGTGACTGAGCTCTGAGGCCAGTGCTTCCAGATGAAAACCGACTCAGAGGGTTCCTGGGGCCCCGCCGTCACGTGGCCTGACAGCTTTTCTATCACAAGCCTACCCCTCCTTCAGACCGCAGAGGTTCTATCCACGTAAAAACTTTCAAGACTCGCAGGCAGTAACACCCCAGTAATGCCAGGCGATGCCCGAGTGCCAGGGGGAGGGGATCATGACTCCAGCGGGTGTTAGGGACGAAGGGTGGGCTGCTGGGAAGGGGCGGCATCTGGCCCGGAGACCCCGTGTTCACAATGCTGCCTTGGTCCCAGACCTCGGGACAGAGCGGCAGACTGTGTGGGGCGAGGGTCCTTGTTCCTGCACAGGCTGGGGACGAGGGTCTGAAATTGGAGCAGACAGACCAGTCCCTTCATTGCCCTCACCCCAAACCCACCACCCAGTGAGATGGAAGAGCAGGACTGCGATGCCACAGCTCAGGGGTCTGGGCATGCCTCCTTCCAGGGTGAGCTCACCTCGACGGGAAAGCAAGGACCCGATGGCTTTTCACGGAATTTCAAGGAACTTGTATGAGCTCCAGTGTGGCTTTCTTTCCACGACCTTCTCTAGCCACAACACCCAAGTTCACTGTCCACCCACAAAACAAATTTGTGCACTAAAACACCTTCCTCCCGGCCCTGGGTGAGAACCAGCTGGTAAGACTCAGGGTGGACACCAGGTAATTCAGTAGCTGGGGCACAAAGCAGGGAGCCGCAGGGTTTGCCGACCTTAAAACTGTAAATGTCCCTTTTTGGGACACCCTGAAATTTAGAAGGAGTTAGTCTTTGAAAAGTATCGGAAGCATAAATAAACACAAGGAAGGAAATAATACTAACATAATAATAGTAATAACAACAGTCATAACAAGGCAATTTAAGAAACATCAAGATATTTTCCGTGTGCAGCTGGCCTCTTTGCTAAAGAGAATACAGTCTTTTTAAAATACAGTACTTAGGGCTTCCCTGGTGGCACAGTGGTTGAGAGTCCGCCTGCCGATGCAGGGGACGCGGGTTTGAGCCCTGGTCCGGGAAGATCCCACATGCCACAGAGCGGCTGGGCCCGTGAGCCATGGCCGCTGAGCCTGCGCATCCGGAGCCTGTGCTCCGCAATGGGAGAGGCCACAACAGTGAGAGGCCCGCGTACCGCCAAAAAAAAAAAAAAAAAAAAAAAAACACAGTACTTAGATTTTTCTAAAACAGAGCAAAAAAATTTAATGAGAGCTAAGTTGAATAGTCACTGTTTTATATAAAGCTTTTCAGAGGAATAGGCCTCTAGGTTCTGAGCACCAGAGGCTACACGCAGTAGGTCTGTGCAGAGGGACCTTTTCTAATTCATAACCCACTAGGGTGTTTGTGCCTCAATATGACGGTTCTTCAATAAAAGGCAAATAAAGACTTTAAAATATATATGACAAAAGTAATACATGTTCATTACTTTGAACAGGAAATAGCGTAGATTTATGCTGAGTAAAAAGTGACGAGCCTCAGCCAGGCTCTGCCTCTGTCTCCCCCGCCGACCTGTTTCCCAGTTCTCTCACACTCGACAGTTTGGAACATACCCCTTCCATGTACTTTCTATGTAGATGTTGTTAACTAAGCACCTGCTTGATTCATTTTAACACAAATGCAGCCAAGCAGCACATACATTCTCTCCTCTCACAGCATCTCATGAAAAGCCCTTCCGGCGAACACAGCAGGCTGGTCGCATGGTACCCGCTGCATCCCCCTCTTGTGCACCCTGCCCGAACAACCATATCTGCAAGGCAAACTCCCAAAAGGGAAGCTGTCAGGTCAAAGTGTAGCCTAAAGCATATTTTGAAGGATAGTGCCTAATTGCACTCCAAAAGTCTGTCAGTTTTCATCATCTCTGAGAGCGAATAAAAAGTCCCTGTTCCCCACATTGTTAACAGGGTTAGGTGTTACCATTTTAAAAAATCTCTTATCAGTTACAGTATTAGGTGTTCTCAATCATTTTAAAAAGTCTCTATCAGTTACAGTATTAGGTGTTCCCTCTATCAGTTACGGCATTACACGCTATCAATCATTTTTTAAAATCTCTAGGTGTTATCAACCATTTTTAAAGAACTCTATCAGTTGAAGAGGCAATTTGCATTTTCTTTTAATTTGTATTTCTCTACTAATGAGATTAAGCGTTTTTCTTTTCCTAGGATTTCCTTATTCCCACACTTTATCCATTTTTCGACTGAGTTGTATTTTTCTTATAGATTTATAAGTGCGCTCTACAAAGTACAAAAATCATTCTTTAATATACTATGTATGCATGTATGTATATGAATGTGTATATATCTCCATTAAGTTAGAAACATTGTTACAATTTGTTTTTTAACTTGATATGTTTGTCATATATACATTTTTCTTGGATGGGCAAATTTATTCACCTTTTCCATTATGGCATCTCAAGCTAACATCATGCTTTAAAAATCTTTTTTCTACAATCATTTTTAAAAATAAAATCACTTTTCTCCTAGTATATTTATGGTTCCTCCCTTTGTCCGTGTCTTTGAACCACGAGGATGTGTAAAGACTGAAGCAGAGACAGTGCGTTCTTTCTTCCAGTGGCCCAGCAGCTTGTATAGCACCCATCCTCTGCTGCCAGCTCTGAAAAGCCACCTTCACAAGCCAGGGTCAAAGGGAGAACCGTCGGCTGCACTGCCAGGCCCAGCGCCCAGTCCCCAGGGACGATGCTACTGGGTGGAAATTCATGCCACTACCCCTTCAAAGTAGAAATGAGTGTCTGCCTCACGTCACAGTCCTCTGCAAACTGTTTTTACACAAAGACAACGGGGAATTTGCTTTTCCATCCCCGCAATTTGGGTAACAAGGCTTTTGTTTTGGGATGATCTAAATACAAAAGCAAGCTTAGTCTTCATTCATAAAAGGAGACTTCCCCACAGCAGAGGAATAAACGGAGAGACTGAAGGCCGTAGTCAGAAGTCTCTTTAATGGATCTGGAGCCTCCCCCAGGTAGCAGCTCCATTTAGGCGTCTGTAGAGATGTGCTGAAGGACATAAAGACGTGCTGGCCTCTCAGAACCATCGAGGGAAGGGAGCAGTGCCTCAAGACCAGCACTGTCCCACCAGAGTAGAAAAAGAGCCACAAGTGTGATGTGAAATTTTCCAGTAGCCACACATTAAAACATAAAAAGCAGCAGGTAAAATTCATAACATATCTTACTGAACATACGGAAGATGTCATCCCTTCAGCATGTAATCAGTATACAGTTACGGAGACAGGTACGCCCTCTGTTTGGTATGAGTTTTGCCATCCGCTGGGCACTGGCCTCCCGCCTGCATCTCAGCTGGGAAAAGGCATAGCGAGAGGGTCCCCGGAGGTGCATCAGCAGCTCACGGTGCACGCGCGGGGGTGGTGGGGGGGAAGGACACCCGTCTCCTGAGTTCATCGACCTCAAAGAACGTGCGGAACGGGAAGGACACCGACATGCGCCTCCATGCCGCGCCTCTGCAGCGTCCTGGGCCCGAACTTCGCCCGAACTTCGGGCTGGCCAGGAACACGGCACTGCCAGCCCCACGCTCGGAGGACCTGCCTCGCTGACCAGTCCCTTACCTTCCCCTCCGGTGGCCCCGGTGACTGGAAAATAAATATGCTAGCATGTTCTTTTCCAGGTTTCTGACTATGAAATGTAAGGGATGAAGGGAGGGAGCACGTCATCGAAAGCCTGAAAGAAGTTTGCTTCAGGGGAGCTGAGGAAAAGACCATTGAGCCTGGAGGTGAAAGGCCCAGGTGGTCTCAGGCCCCCATCCTGGCCGGCTGAGGAACAGCGGGGCCATTCGAATGCCCTGGCTTCAGGTTGACACACCAGGACGGTAACCTCTGTCCTGTGCACCAGGGGGCACGGGGAAACCGCCTGTCGCCTGCGATGCGCCACACGAATGTGGTTTACTCTCAGCATCACTCGAGGCTCAGCCTGCCCTTCACTTGCCCCGTTGCCTGGGGGGATGCGGGTGCGTGTCTCCTGTTTCTCAGACGTCACATGAGGCTGGCCTTTGCGATCTAGAAAGTCTTATGCCCATACAAGGGACAAATGCCTTTTCTCAACACCAAACAGAAAGACCCCCTTCACAGTCGGCAGAGGCCGAGACCTCGGGTCCACGGTGACCGGAGCTAAAGCTCGGGGACACCTTCCCTCACCCCTACTTTCTCTGAGCGACTGTTAGAAGCGGGGCGCAGTGCCGGGCAGGGAGAGAGAAACATCCCCTCGGCTTGGGAGAGAAGAGGTCCAGGGAAGCGGCGCCTGGGTTTCTAGCAGTAATCGGGGGCTGTGCCGTCATGTGTCTGCAGAGCTGGGGCAGGCGAGGTCAGGGGACGCCGGCAGCAATGGTGGACGCTTCAGCGACCTAGGGAGGGTCTCTCTCTCTCTCTCTCTCCTCTCCCCCCACCTCCTCTCTCTCTCTCTCTCCTCCCTCTCCCTCTCTCTCCTCTCTCTCTCTCCCCCTCTTCCCATTTCTCTCCCTCTCCCTCTCTCCTCTCTCTTTCGCTCTCTCTCCCCCCTCTCTTCCCATCTCTCTCCCTCTCCCTCTCTCTCTCCCTCTCTTTCGCTCTCTCTCCCCCCTCTTCCCATCTCTCTCCCTCTCCCTCTCTCTTCCTCTCCCCCCTCTCTCTCTCTTTCGCTCTCTCTCTCCCCCCTCTTCCCATCTCTCTCTCTCCCTCTCTCTCTTCTCTCTTTCGCTCTCTCTCCCCTCTCTCTCTCCTCTCTCTCCCTCTCTCCTCTCTCTTTCGCTCTCTCTCTCCCCCCTCTTCCCATCTCTCTCTCCCTCTCCCTCTCTTTCACTCTCTCTCTCCCCCCTCTCTTCCCATCTCTCTCTCTCTCCCTCTCTCCCTCTCTCCTCTTTCTTTCACTCTCTCTCTCCCCCTCTCTCTTCCCATCTCTCTCTCTCTCCTCTCTCCCTCTCTCTCCCTCCCTCCCTCTCTCTCCCTCCCTCCCTCTCTTTCGCTCTCTCTCTCCCCCTCTCTCTCTCCCTCTCTTCCCATCTCTCTCTCTCTCCCTCTCTCTTCCCACCTCTCTCTCTCCCTCTCTCCTCTTTCGCTCTCTCTCTCCCCCCCTCCCTCTCTCTTCCCATCTCTCTCTCTCTGCTCGCGCTCGCGCTCTCTCTCTCTCTCTCTCTCTCTCTCTCTCTCTCTCTCTCTCTCTCTCTCTCTCGCCTCTCTCTCTCTCCTCTCTCTCCTCTCTCTCTCTCTGCAGCTGCTACCAGTGTCAGCTGATTCCTTTTTAAAGGAAAGCTAGACATTTAAGCCTATGTAAAATCTCCTGATTTTCCATCTGAACAACTAATTAAAACGAAAGCACCCTGCAAGCCAAGCGTGGAAGTCCTAAAGGCCATGCCAGCCGTGGGCTCTGACAGGGCAGGAAGCGTGAAGAACATGCAGGGCCAGGAGGGGGCGACGGCGCCCAGGACCGCCGGCTAGGAGGAGACCAGGAAGGGGTGGGGGGGGGGGGGGGCCCCGGGGCCGGCCGGGGGCGGGGGCGGGGCGGGGGCCGGGGGCTTTTGCAGGGAAAGGAAGAAGCGAGCATCATGGCAGGGGTCCCCGTCGCAGAGAGAGTAAAGCACGACAGCAGCTGGCCGGCAGCTAGGAGGGCGATGACCGCAGGGACAGCGAGTGACCCTGGGGATTCTGGCAGGAGAGGGAGGAGGGAGGTGGCACCGTCACTGAGGGGCGTGCAGACAGCGTACAGCCCGAGGAGGACGGCGAGAGGCTGACCCTCCTCCAACAGGAAGGGGAGCCTGGGCGAGCAAACACTGGAAATGGAAACCAGCAAAGGTGCGCGAATGCAGCCCTGTCTGGGAGAGCAGGTGCGGAGAGGCAGCCCTGACCCCAGGACGACAGAGACGCCAACCGTGACCACGCAGGGAGGGCGGGGGGAGCTGGACCCCGAAGGTCAAGGCTGAAGGGCAGGCCCACCACTACCTCGGCAGCGACAGATCAGTCGCAGTACCCAGGAGAGCACCCAGTGGATGACTTAAAACCTGGGCCAGCTCACTGCCCTGTGCTCCTGGATCTGACAAGACACCAGGTTTGGGGTGTGTTTCTCTCTCACCAAACACACACAGTAAACAAGAAACGTCTGGTAACCTAAAGGATACGATCAACAACACATTCCATCTTCAAGGACCTCGTGAGTAGATGCAGGAAGAAATATACACACATCCATCTCAGGAGGTTAAGAATATGGAACTGCCATTAAATTCTAAGCAAGCATTTGTTGATGTGACAGGACACACGGACAGAAATCCCACGTTGATATGTAATCAGTTAATAAACCGGTGAACGGTATTTCGCCCCCCCTCCCCTGGAACCTAAAGTGTTGGGGGCAGCGGGTGGGAAACAGAGAGACCTCCAGGAAGGAATCGGCATAGAAGAGGCCATGCGGTGACCCCACACAGGGGTTTGGGACCTTCTTCCCCCTTCCCGCCTGCAGAGATGCCTGCTCACACACCCGAGAGGCCTGGGGGACAGGCCACTCCACTGTCACCAGGGCCGCTGCTCCACACCACCTCCCGACACCCTTCCTGAAACACGTCTACTTCACTACAGGGAAGCTTCTTCCCAGGAGCTTCATCAAGATGCCACAGATGCACACAAATATGCAGGACACTCATTCTGTCTCTTCCGGGACACAAGACAACCCTTGCTTACTTAAACTGCAGCTACTTCTCTGCTTTTATTTTGGGGGGGGGTGGGGGGGGCTGCATTGGGTCTTCGTTGCTGTGCGCAGACTTTCTCTAGTTGCAGCGAGCGGGGGTTACTCTTCATTCTGGTGCGCGGGCTTCTCATTACGGTGACTTCTCTCTGTTGTGGAGCACGGGCTTCAGTAGTTGTGACACGCGGGCTCAGCAGTTATGGCTCATGGGCTTAGTTGCTCCACGGCATGTGGGATCTTCCCGGACCAGGGATCGAACCCCTGTCCCCTACATTGGCGGGCAGATTCTCAACCACTGCGCCACCAGGGAAGTCCCTACTTCACTTCTTTAAAAAACCTTAGTTACTACCAAATTTAGGGTGTATAAAGCAATGTGATAAAAATTTCAAATAATAAAATTTAAGACCTTAAAATATTGTGGTTTTAACGAATGTGTGATTTTTTTCTTAAAAAAGGCAACCTCAGTTCTTTGAAATTGTTGAACGGTTCATCATTTCTGAAAATTAACCTTCTGCGTGTTCAAACCTGAAAAGTTGTCACTAGTCTTGATGAAAAATCAAAATGAACTAAACACTTCTTAAGCGAAGCTTGGTAATAACAGTGATTCTGTACCAACCTTAGGAAGACTAGCCATCATCACATATCCTCAGAGGCAACTGCAGGGCAGGGGTCTAGGGCAGACACAGGCTGTCTGAGAAAGACCACAATTCACCTCTCAATTACTGGCTGGGTGTCCCTAAACGAGACACTTGTTTAAAAAATGGAAAAATAATTAACTAAATTACAGTTTAGCCCCTAAAACGTTTATTATGCAGTCACAAAAACTGATGGTTAGCGGCACTATAATAGTGTAGAGAAAGGCAAAATCATATGTGTGGTCTCATTAAATAAAGCACAGGGAAAAAGAATGGAAGGATATTTACCAAAATTACATGTGATGGGCCTAAGTTCTTTCTTTCCTTTCCAACTCTTCGGGAATGTGATCATACCACAGAAATAAAATCATTAAAAATGTTTTTTTATCTACGATGTGGCCCCCAGGAAAACACTGAATCCTGTACACACATAACTACACTCTTGGCACGCGCCGGGCTTTAAGATAATGGGCAAGCTGCATACGAGGGAAGTTTGACACAAGGAGAGGGTTGCTCTGTTTTGTTTCTGCAAAGGAGAATCAGGGAAGAATGGCTTCATGAGAAATGATAGTTTTCGTCAGGACCCTGAAGAAAGGGTGAGCTCTCCACAGACACATGGACCAGGAAACATTCCCGATGAGCTGTAAAGGTATGGGAAATTCCCAGGTATGGAATTTTCCAGGAACAATCATCAGACCAACTTAGTGAGGGCCCAGGGGAATGCGGCCAGGCTAAAGAATTTGAGGACTCCTAGGGGAAAGCGCTGCGGACATTAGACACCAACTAGTCATTACCCTTGGCCTCTGCTCCAGGCTCCACGGGACGCCTGCAGGTTTATGTTCTATGAAACTACCCAGAGTGCTGGAAACTGCCTGCTCATGAAGCGAGAAGTCCATAAACATTAACCCATCTTTGGAATCTCAGCTCCCAGAGTGTTTTCCTGATGGAAAACAAAAGGAAACTCTTAAATTGGAAAGAGGCTGCTGCATAACAGATGGGGTGCAAACTGCCCTAAATAAATCCTTACCTAATTTACAGGGCTCTTTTTCCGATTGGGTCTGGCCAGGTTGCCTCAAGCTGTCTGCAGCGAGCAGGGGTTTTTCCTGGAGTCCAGAGACCTGCCTCTGCCCTGAGAAATTCGGAATCCAGAGATCCTCTCCCCTTCCGTCATTGTGGCAAAACAAAATGCAACTATCACTTGCACCAAGCTGACAGCTCTCAGAGGACACGAGGACCCGCAGCGCGGGACAGAGCCCATGGGGCTGAAAGCCCTACTCAAAGCAGGGCCGGTGTAGACTTGGAGGTGAACGAATGTATTACACTGGGCACGGGTTAAGTCTCCGTCATCGGTTCCTCAACAGCAACTCTGGATTTCATTTATAGAAATTAATTTACCTCCCTCACCAGTTCCTCAACAGCAACTCTGGATTTCATTTATAGAAATTAATTTACCTCCCTCACCAGTTCCTCAACAGCAACTCTGGATTTCATTTATAGAAATTAATTTACCTCCCTCACCAGTTCCTCAACAGCAACTCTAGATTTCATTTATAGAAATTAATTTACCTCAAAAATGGAGGGAGAAAGTTAGTGCGGCAACCAACTGCCTTCCTGACTCCCCAACCATTTCTGTAAATGTATTTTATAAAAATTACTTCACTTCAGAATTGAAGGAGCATCTGGAAGCCAAGCAATATCATAATTCTCTTTCCAACTGGCCTCCAATTTTCCTACATTTCTCGTTTAAAAAGAAAAGATTTCAGTGAATTGAACATTTCACTTTTGCATTTAAAAGGAAAAGAATACATCCCAAAATACGAATGACAGAGTATCTTTTTACATTGTTCAATCAGCTCTCTCTGATTAAGAGATCAAAGACGACGATTTTGATCCTCGGTTCTCATTACTCTCCAGAGCAGGGGTCCCCAACTGGCTGAATGCACGGCAGAAGGTGAGCGGCGGGCCAGTAAGCGAAGCTCCGTCTGTATTTACAGCCGCTCCCCATTGCTCACGTCACCGCCTGAGCTCCGCCTCCTGTCAGATCAGCGGCGGCATTAGATTCTCACAGGAGCGCGAACCCTACTGTGAGCCGTGCACGCGGGGGATGTAGGCTGCGTGCTCCTTATGAGAATCTAATGCCTGGTGATCTGAGGAGGAGCCGAGGCGGTGATGCTAGTGCTGGGGAGCGGCTGCAAATACAGATGATCCTTAGCAGAGAGGTCTGACGGCACAGAGACCATCATAAATCCACTGCAGACTCAGGTCAAAACCTTCTCAGTGAGTGGCAAGTGACAACAAGCTCAGGGCTCCCACTGATTCTGCATGATGGTGAGTTGTATAACTATTTCACCATATATTACAATGTAATAATAACAGGAATAAAGGACACAATAAATGTAATGTGCTTGAACCATCCCCAAACAATTCCCACCCCACCGCCAGTCCATGGAAAAACCGTCTTCCACGAAACCAGTCCCCGGTGCCGAAAAGCTTAGGGACCGCTGTTAGCACAAAGACTCTAAGAAGTAAAGTGAACAACGCTCTTCTTAGCTCCTTCAAGGGGCACCTTGGCAACTTCAAACCCGATACCTAAACCTGCACCTGTGATTCCCTGAAACACAGATGACATCTCCCAAGTCCCCATGTCCACAGAAAAGGAAGCTACCACCCCGCTGAAGGCTGCTGGTGCCCCGGGAGACCCAAACACGTGACTTTCCACAGTGAAAGCTGATGACACCGCTCTGCTCCCCGGGCACAGAAATACCTCCCAAGATTTGTCTGATTCTGAAAGTTGAAAACAGCAAACCTCTTCGCACTTTAAATATGTACAGCTTATTATATGTCACTGATAACTCCATAAAGTTATTTTAGAAGAATGAGTATCCTTAACAATTAGGCCACCCTACGTCTGCTCAAAGCGAGCCAAAGGAATAGTGTCCAGCAGGTGAAAACTCACGTCAGAACGTATCAAGGAGATAACCCGCAGAGGCTCCAGGATCTAATCCACAGAGTACGGCCACCGTTATTTTAGTCTGGAAAATTCTAAACTAGGCATCACCAAAGATTCACCCAGCTTCATTAAAAAACAATCTCCCTAAAGTCACCGGAGAGACCTTGTGCTTTGAGGATGGTGGGGTCCGGATGTATCACCAAGATAAACTGATGAGAAAATACATGGCTGGGGAGCGAATGCTGGGCGTTCTGGCTGGAAAATGTCAAAGTTGGCCACATCTGAAACCAGTTCATTCCTGATGTCGGCTCAGAAGGTCCTTGGGTTGCTCACTCATTCATTCAACCCATGTTTACTGAGGGTCAACCAGGGGGAGGTGACACGCGGGGACCTCGGGAGAGCGGGTGAACCAGACAAGATGCTGACCCTGGGAGCTCACGTTCCGTGCAGGGCAGACACTGGGAGACAGTAACATCCACAGACGAGACAACTACAGGTGACAAGATGCGGTGGAGTGATTACGATGACAGCGGTGGTGACGGCCATAGTCCCCACTACACACCTCTCACTAGTTGCAGGCAGCGCACAGCACCACTGGACGACCCTCACCCTGAGGGCTCTACTATTTTACACATGAGGAGACCAGTCACGCCACAATCACCGATCCAGCCAAGACTGGAATCCAGGCCGTCTGGGCTCCGAGCCCAAGGTTTTCCAGGATCACAGCACCTGGTGGGTGAGGCAAAGCAGGTGGAAGAGGAAGAACCTCTTTAGACGAGGTGGTGAGGGCAGGTGTGCCCACAGAGGTGACATCGGGGCAGCGATCTAAGCCGAGGATGCAGCCCTTCCTTCCGGCAGTTAACTACAGAGCGAGACAGCTGCCTACCAGGCCACGCCCACCTCACGCCACCTGCACACGAGTGCTCACTTTCACATTCTATCTGCAGCAGAGTTGCTAAACAATTTTTTTTGTTGAAAAAACTGGGTGATAGTTTATATGAATGACTGAGAATCAAAATATTGTACGACACATTTAATAAAAATGTATAGAGCTCATAAGCCTACAATACACAACAATGTTTGAAATTCATCCAAAATGCCATATTCAACGCTTACTTCATTCAAACTTTGGGCTTGCTAGGAATTATGTCATCTTTGTCCCAATGACCAGGAAATGTGAATGAGTCAGCTCTGAATTAATGAGGGTGTTAAAATCGTTCGGTTTTGGAGAAGCCCGATATTTCTGAACAAAAAAAAATAGCAAGCTACTGATTCCTTTTTAAAAGCGCACTCACTCCTTGACAAATACACCCTTTTGCACATATCCTGACACGGTGTCTCCAAGAGTCCCCTGGGTTTCTCCAAGAAACATCTATCTTCCCTACAGAATAGAACCCACAGCCTCGGGGCTCTGATGGGAGAGTGTCCGGGGGACACTTGGTGATCAAGGCAGGAGACCCCTCATCTTTACAGAGACCCGAGGGGCAGAATTCAAGGACATTCACGCGGCCGTTCTCTCCCTAGTCACCCCCAGCCAGACTCTCCTTCTCTGCTCAAACTCTGAAGAAATCTGGTACTTTAATCGGAGGTCATGTGTCAGCAGGTCACCGTTTTCTCACCTCCTGTGATACAGATAGGGAGCCCGGTGCACAGTCCTGGTGCTGGAGGGGAAGGCGGAAGGGAGGTGGGGAGCAGGGATGGGAAGGGCACAGCACCCCACCACTGCCTCTCATGCCCTGGGTCCCCCGACTCAGCTCTCTGCTCAGCCACCACTGACACTCAGCTCCCAACTCGACCCCAGAGGTCCTGCTCCAGGCCTGCATCCCACCCCCTAGCCCATCCTGCTCAGAGTTTCTGCCCCAGGCAAGTTCCACGGGCATCTCCACGAACCAGCCACCCAGCAGGAGTCGGGGTTCCAGCTTCCGCTGTGACAAGCCCAGATGCCACTCTGCAGACTCAGTTCTGAACTCACTTCCTCACAAGATGTGGCGCTGAGATTCTCTTATAGGACCACTGCTATCCTCTGGGTCACAGTCCGATCTGAGCTCCAAACCATGGTGCACAGGACACAGCAGGGCCAGGCCCTCTGAGACACACCATCACACACAACCTTCTCACACCTTGGGGGGTAACAGTCTGGGGGAGCAGCACCATGAAAAAAAGCAAAAGCGGGGCTTCCCTGGTGGCGCAGTGGTTGAGAGTCCGCCTGCCGATGCAGGGGACGCGGGTTCGTGCCCCGGTCCGGGAGGATCCCACGTGCCACGGAGCGGCTGGGCCCGTGAGCCATGGCCGCTGAGCCTGCGCTCCGCAACGGGAGAGGCCACAACAGTGAGAGGCCCGCGTACCGCAAAAAAAAAAAAAAAAAAAAAAAAGCAAAAGCACCTAACACTGGTGGAAACCTAAATGTCTATCTACAAGGTATAAGAAAATAACTTGCAAGTGGATTTTTGTAACACAGTCTGTTTTTACAGTGAGGTATGGTCTGGACCCTAAACGGGTTTACAGAGCAAGAGAAAGACATGATTCAGGAAAAAGCCCCAGTTTTTGATTCCCATGGTTAGCTGGCTTCACTCCACGTGAGGCTGCCCTGTAAGACAGTCTACGCTTTACATGAACGGCTGAATTTCGGTAGGTTGCTACTGAAATCTGCCACCCCTTCGTCCCCTAAAGGCTGAATCCCCATGCTAATCCCCAGGTGCCAGAAACTTCCATCCTATGGCCTGACATCCAAGGGAAGCTCACGGTCTCCCCGGGAGAGATGATTTGTTCACCTCGTCTCAACTGGCAAAACTGTGGTTCAAATGAGGAAAATACTCTTGCGAAAGAAAAGAGGCAGAAGAATGAAAGTATTTTCCACTTGGGCAGAAGTTTATCTTTCCAACCGAAGTCAGAGTAAATAATCCTCATGACTCAAGTGACTCTCGGTGACTCTGGGTTTGCCGTGGGTGGATCTTTTATGCCTATCACGCAATTCTACACCTGCCCAGTAACAAAAGCACAGCAATCCTCTTCCACACCTCACACGCCAAGTGCTAGCAAGTAGGATCGCTAATACCCAGCGAGCAAAGACAGGCTCTCACGACTAAGCTTGCGGTACCCACACGCCTCACTGTAACGATTCAGATGCTAGGGAACGCGTGTAACTTTTTGTGACCGCAGTTATAATATGTAAATAATGTGCAGGAAGGATTACCTGAGAGCTAAGAATTTTTTTTCTACTGTTTACTTTCAAAGGAGGAAAAAATATTTTAATAAACAGGAACACCTGAAGGATACGGATAAACTTCAAGGCTTTTACGTGGTCTGAATTACCTTTCCACAGATTCACGGTAGTCCAGGGGAGTTCTACTAGGAAAACGTTGGCCATCTCACAGTCTGTGGGGAGACTGAATGCTGGCTACAATGACACAATTTGTCACTTTTGTCCTCAGAACCACGCCAAAATAAATGCCTCAGATGAAAAGACGGGAACACAAGTGGCGTGGGTTTTCTTTTTTTACATCTTGAGATACATGCTTTGACATCTCAAACAAGAGAATTACTTTCAATTTCCCGATCTGTGCTGTCTCTTCCTTTCTGGCCTGTGCACACGCTGGTTGTGCGGCATGGGTGTCCTTTGTGCCATAACAATGCACCTTTTCCATGCGCATTTACCCAGGACACAGACATCACTAAGAAATCGCTTCTTCCCAGAAGCCTTCTGTGACCTCAGCTAACCTTGTACGGTTGTTTGGGCTGGTCTTTCGTTCTTTGAAAATCCCTTCAAATTTTGTTTTTGACATGAAAGTCTCATGACTAAAGGACATGAAAGTTTATGATAGGTATAACTGATTCACTTTGTTATAAAGCAGAAACTAACACACCATTGTAAAGCAATTATACTCCAATAAAGATGTAAAAAAAAAAAAGTTCATGATATATGATGTAATAAGGCTGAATGTAACTTCCTAGTTCATTCTTAATTTGTGTTATTCTTTAAAATAATACATGTTACTTTACACATATTCCTAAAAAGTCTTCGCTGAAGACTTCGCTGAATCGGGTTGGCCATGCCTTTCCGAGTAAAGCTGGTTAAAGGGGGCAGCGTGGCTAGTTATTGCTGGGATGGGTGAAGGCGGTTCATTGCTTATTTAACGTTTTCTGGAGGCTACCGTACAAATCACTGTCGCAGTTCTGAGACGTGGGGCACGTGGAAGAACGCGTAAACAGACAGAAACACGCATCTCTCACCTTAGGCGGGACCTTCACCAGCCTCTGACCACACAGCTGCCGACAGAAAAGAGTGGCTGCAGACAGCACAGGGACCGGCAGGGAGCCCAGGGTCCCACTCAACAGACACACCGATGCTCTTAGCAGGGGACAAAGTTCAGAGTTCAAACGTTTCACAGTCTCCTGGTCCTCAGGAATTGTAGGGCAGGGTAGAGGAATTCCATCCCAGGATTTAGAACAGGTGCGTTCCTGGGGCTTTGTGCTATGAGGGCTTTTTTTTTTTTATTAATCGATTAGGTTTTCGTCTTTCTCTTTCTCCCCCTAGGTTTATTGAGACATAATGGACATGTAACACTGTATCAGTTCAAGGTGTGCAACAATGATGCGATGCAGGTACATACTGAGAAGAGATCCTGAGGATTTCTGAATACTCAAATTGCACACTGAAGACTGACTAAGCAGAACACTAACAGAACTGACGTTTCTACAGACTGACTTACCTCAACGTACGAAATTGGAAATATGCCTATTTTGTCTGCCAGCATGCCTTCAGCCCAGTTTTCGTCCACTCTGCGGATCACAGTCAGAACGTCATCCTGAAGAAACAATGAACGTTACTCTACCTCATCCCAGGAAGCTCGCCGCCTAATTTTCTTTTCAATATGGGACTCAAGTCGTAAGAGTACATGAGTAAAAGTTCCATGACGTGTCTTCAGCTTGTGAATGGAAGAAGCTGATGAACTGAATGGTAATTACCCGTCAGCTTGGCATCCCCCATCAGACCAGACAGCTGTAAACTACCAGCCCCTCCACCGAGGGGCTGACGGCTGAATTTGTTTAGACCCACAAATTGCAACCTCAAATCCCACCCAGGCCCCCTGAACCCCCGGTCCAGATAAATTTTCAGGTTCTTTTCACTTTTTCTCTGATAATACACCAAATACCCATTTAAGTGCACACCCTACTGTTTTTCTTTACCAAAAAAACAGAACATTCTGCTCAAAATCCCAAAGCATTTTATCAATTCAGTAGATATAGTCTTGTGTGCTTTGCAGCAAAGAAATTTTCATATAAAATAAGGAAGTAATGATGTTTCACTTTGTTATCCGTAATTCAGGGAATTAAAATCCCCGAGTGGCGCACACACACCCCGAAACGTAGCTCAGAATTACATTTAGGCCCTAAATACGAAAATGATACCACACAGCACATCAACCAAAATTATCTTTCACAGAGAACAGTCTGTGCACAAAATTACTGTCTTTGTGACTCTGAGAAGCCTGCTTCCAGATATTTTTAGAAGCACAGTGAGATAGTTCACATGAAACTATCATATGTTTTTGCACAAGGAAACAGAAGCCATAGTCCATGCAGCCAGGTACAGAGAAGGAGATGCTGTTCTCACTTTACCTTTGCAAACGGAAGGCAGTCTTTGTCGGCTTCCTTGTCTTTAACTTCAAAGTCATAAAGTGCTTTGCACTGAGGCGGGGGCTGAGGTAACGGTTTGATGATCTGCACAAAGTTGGTGGGAAAGAAGCCATGGACCCCGTTGACCTCCCCGTGGTACCAATTTTCATCCACTTGTCGTCGCAAAATGATGATGTCACCTTTGCTGAATTTAAGGTCCCCGGGCTCTTTGCCTTCGTAGTTGTATAATGCTTTGGCACATGGTAACTGAGGTATTCCCTAAAGGAAAGAGAAGAGTTTTAATGAAAGAATGGTCCCCAAATGTCTGAAAATCCAACTGTATTATCATGGTTGTTCAGTCAAGGTCAACTCCACACTTCGCCCTACAAAGAAAACCTCACATTTAAAAAACTGTATACGGGGCTTCCCTGGTGGTGCAGTGGTTGAGAGTCCGCCTGCCGATGCAGGGGACACGGGTTCGTGCCCCGGTCTGGGAAGATCCCACGTGCCGCGGAGTGGCTGGGCCTGTGAGCCGTGGCCGCTGAGCCTGCGCGTCCGGAGCCTGTGCTCCGCAACGGGAGAGGCCACAGCAGTGAGAGGCCCGCGTACCGACAAAAATAAACAAAAACTGTATACGTATGTGTCACCAAGAGCAAACAAAACAAACAGGAGACCATCCCCGGCCCCGGAGCTGGCATTCTGTTCCTAAGGTTAAGTTAGTGGGGCTTTTGCCTTATTTGGGGTTTTTAATACATGGAAGTGCTGCTGTGTCTGGCTTCCTGGCGTAAAACTCAAAAACTCATAAAAAACTTAATTTCCGCTATTAACTACTTTACTCGGCAGGATAAATGGTAAGCACCGAAAAAAAAAAAGAAGAGGAGGAAAAACTTAGAACAATTCATTCATTTACTAACTGCTCTTACGCTTGACAGATAAGCATCGGAGTTTGGCTTTTGGGGAAAACGTTTCCCACGGCATTCACTGTGGGCAGCAGCTCTTTCTCCATCGTGGACTCAGGGATGAGCTGGGGCCAACTCTGTGCCGGGGTCTGGAACGGCCACTCAGAGGCCATAACCCGTGATCATGCACACAGAGCCTTTACAACCTACATACGACCGCTCCCCCTTTGCTCTTTCCTGCCTAGAGAGCACCGTCAGGCTGAGATGCTAACAGACGGGGTTTTGGATGTGACCACACTGCATTATGGTTTTAAGTGACGGCTTTAACACGTGCGTGTGCCCCCAGGCAATCTAATCACCAAATGGACTGGATACGATACTCCCTCTCCGGTGGCACTGGAGGTGCCCTTCCTGAGCATTAGGTGTCACTTTAAGATGACTTCTGGCCTCTCCGGGTCACGGCTGCCTACCCTTGATTCCGAGGATAAACGGCACGTCAAACACCCGAAGTAATTCACTGAAGGAGATTCCTGAGCTCCTGCTTTTTCCGTACTGACTCATTTATTCATCATCCAGAAAACATTTATCAAGCTTTCCCTTTTTCCCAGGTGGTGTGCAAGTGCTGAGGACTGAAAGAGGGACAGGCACAGCCGTTCCCCTTAAGAGACAAGGCTCTAGAAGTCGTTAGGCCAGAGGGCAGGGACTGAGTGACCCGGGGACGCAGGGACCGAGCTGTGTCAGCAGCAGAGGGCAGAGGTCTTGGGGTGGAGTGGGTGGGAAATGGAAACACTTTCTGGAGGAAGGGACCCACGAGCCACATCTTCAAGGAGACAAGAGGAGCCAGCAGGAAAGCTGGAAAAGAAGAAAGAAAGAAAAGCAGGGGCGCTGGGGGCAGCACCCCCAAAGGCAAGGAGCACACGGGGCAGAGGGACCGGCTTGACGGAGAACACGATGCTCAGGAGGGAGCAGGTGTGTGAGTGCACACAGGTGGGCAGGCAGCTTACAGGGGCCCCGAGTGACAGGCTGAAGCGTCTCAACTGCTGTGTCCTTCAGGCAGCGCCAGGCGGGAAGAACCCTGCCAGGAGGGCGAGTCCAGCCGGGGGGTGGGGGTGGGGGGGAGAGAAAATGGGCAGGGGGCGGGCAGGCAGGGGGACGGCGATGGTTTTTTTTTTTTTAAGCTATTTTAAAGTCTCTCCCTGCCCCCGCCCCCTCCAAAAAAGTGGATCAAACCCTGACGACAACAGAACTTCCTAACATACTTTTGCATAATTAGTTTAGCTTCCAGTCAGAGATTCAGCGTCTGGCCCAACTTTGCTTGGTGAGGTATTCTTGCTTGGCGTCAGAGGAAGAGCCGGCTGCTGCTGTCGACCGCTGCGGGCGGGGGGCCTGGCCAGCCTCGCCTGTGGCCTGCTGGGTTTGCTTAACAGGAGCTGCTCCGGAAGACACCGGAGCCCAGCCTTCCAGAAGTCCTTGGACCCTGCAAAGGCCCTCTGACCTTCGGACCCTGCTTCTAACGACACGACCCCCGCCACCCAGGCCTGACCGAACCCCGTCGACTACTCCAATGCGCCCTTCAGTTTCCCCTGCGGGACGCTGATGCCGCCCGGTCCTTTCTTTGGCTTTTTTTTTTTTTTTTTTTTTTTTTGCGGTACGCGGGCCTCTCACTGTTGCGGCCTCTCCCGTTGCGGAGCACAGGCTCCGGACGCGCAGGCTCAGCGGCCATGGCTCACGGGCCCAGCCGCTCCGCAGCACGTGGGATCCTCCCGGACCGGGGCACGAACCCGCGTCCCCTGCATCGGCAGGCGGACTCTCAGCCACTGCGCCACCAGGGAAGCCCCGCCCAGTTCTTTGAACCCGGGTCGCAGTCCTGCTGTGCTGGCTTCAGGGAAGGGTCATAGGTCCCGTCCCCCCTCACAGAAGGGCCTCGCCATGTCCTCTACTTTACCGTGTGTTTCTGGAAGTCTGGGAGTCACAGTTCAACAATACTTCCTAAGACAGACACACTGGAGGAAATGACAGTAAATAAACAAGCAGTAAACAGCGCTCTGAGCGACGGAGCCGGAGGAGTGACAATCCCGGAGCGAACCGGCGCTCGGAACACAGCCATCGCGACATGACTGGCAGCCCTGCAGCCGGGATCCCAGCCCAGCTGCTCACCTGCTGTGTGATCCTGAGCAGGTGAGCCTCTCCGGGCCTAATTTCACCTTCAGGGTGCCACGAGGACCAAGAGAAGTAAAGCGTGTAAACCACTGCAAGCGGCCAGTGGGCAGAAGCGCCATCACTGGCACCGCCCAGCAGGAAGGGCCGGTCAGCATTTCCAGAGCACACTCACCGTGCAGCAACCCAAAGCCTGCTCCTCCTAGGGAGGCGTCGGGACTTCACGGGGGGCATTTCTGAAGCACACGTTTGTTTTCATCTTCTGGGTGAACAGAAGAAATTACAGACGCACCGACACGCCCTGTCTAGTAGGGGGTGGCGTTCTGTGCGAGGCTGTATCTCACCCTGGCAGGGCCAGTGCAGGGAGCTGGAAGGCTGTGTGAATTAACTGAAGATCCTATTACTGGCTCGGTGACGGAGAGCTCTGTGCACCATCATGGCCTGTCCTCTCGGTTTTCTCCCCACCTCGATTAGCTCTGTTTGGCCAGCCAAACGCAGCACCGAGACCCAGATCCGGCACTCAGGACCGCTTGGACTGCTCCCTGGGGAGACCTGTCAGCTCCCCAGTGACCCACAGGACGGCTCTTTTCTCATGTGCTGGTGTGGGAGGGAAGGAATGTATTTCTCCGTAGATCATTTCCACGCACCGGCGGCCTGACGGACTTACTAACATTCCCATCAAAGCGATTCTACTGTGTTCCTAAAATCATCCAACATTCTTAACACATGAGCAGCAAGAATAAAACTTCAGGGAACAGTGATGTGTGTTACGGTCAGCCCGGTTACATCCCTGACTGCCACCGGAAACGCACCAACTCACACTGATTTGTGAATCGGGTTCTCCCAGTGACCGGGAGCCACAGAGAAGCAATCCTGAGGTCAAGGGCCACCTAACCCACCAGCGGACACCCGGGCACCCGGCCCTGTCCTTCTCTGCTGTGCTTTTCCAATTAAATTCCAAGAGGCTGAAAAGCCAGTTGTGTCAGACTTTCCCAAAGAAGGCTTCCTGTATGAAATAAGACGAACCCCACCCTGATTTCAAATCCAGCGAAGTGCACTGATCTTTTAAAAGACTGATCGCCACACAGATTGTGGAAGGTGAAGGAGAAACGGTTAAGTGACTGAAGAGCAATAATGACTGCATATTCCTCACGCAGCGTCTGAAGGATGAAGCCAAAACCACCGCCTGAGAGCCCAGGCCTGGTCTCGCAGGGAAACGTGCCTGGAACCTCAGAGCCCCTCGGTCACTGCCCTGCAAAGGCCTGGGAGTCGTGGCCTCACCCGGCCCCTGGCCTCCGGGCCCTCGGCAGCCTTTCCAAACTGCTGCCTGGCCAGGGCTGTGGTATCTGCAGAGCTCACATTTCACTTGGCTACACATGAAAGGGAGGCTCCGAAGCCAAGAGGCTGCAGAGAACCCGGCACTGCGGCCAGCCTCGATCTGCAGCTGCCACTCAGGCCTCGGCAAAGAGCTGGGCAGTGTAGGCAATTTGAGGTTTGATAACGTTTTGGTAAACAGTGACTATTTTGCTCATGTACAAGAGAGTAACGATGCCAGTGTGCCGGTTCTACTTTTCCAATAATGTTTGCTTCCCCATTATATACACAGGTATTTTACAGGGCATTAAAATCCTCATGAGACCGGCACACAAATATTTCTGATTCACTGCTTTCCACTCCATTTCCGTACCATCGACTGTATTCCAATATATCTGGCAAAGCGCTGCTTGATGATCTAGCTGAGATCCTAAGAGGTAAATAAAACATTCACTGCCAATTGATTTTACAGACGCTAAATGCCAGTGCCCAGATACACATGCAAGACAGCCTCTCTAAATTCAAATTCCTTCATGCGTTTCTTACTGCTCCATTAAGTAAAAAAAGATTCAAAGACCTACTAAAAAGAACATCTAGAAGATATGCTTGTCACAGGAAAGTCATAAAATGTGTATAATTTAATAGTTTAGCTGAATTTCAATTGGCATAAACTCTGGCTGGCTGCAACTTGACTTTCAAAAACTTTCCAGAAAGAACTGAGGCCCAAAGAAATAACCAGATAGGAAGCACTAAGCACTGCACACAGAGTAACAAGTAGCAAAATGGTTTAGGAAAAGATTGTTTAAATGTTCCTTGTACACAAAATACGTGTTGGCTTTTCCCTACCCCCCACAAAGTGAAATATCTCTCTGGATGTAACAGCATTTCATTAAAATACTGATTCTTTAACAGTGAATAAGTCTTAAGTGCTGTTCTCAGAATCTCTGGGTTGGATTACCACTCAAATACGACTTGATCATCCCTTGAAATGTTTCCACTTCAATATAACAAACATCCAAGATGAATATTACAAGGTTATTTTTCCAAGGCAACAGCAGAAGGGGCTGTGAATGCCATAATCCCACAAAAGCCCATCACTTTACTCGCTCTTTCCTTTAATATTTCTGTGTGGACAGCACTCTGCCGGGGCATTTTGATCTGATCACTTTCTTAAGCCTCCACCTCCATTTGCCACATAACATTTTCTCATCAGACTGACTTCAACCGTATCTACCAGCACGTGGAGGACAGCAGCTGCGTATAGACAGAAATGAAGAAAACCATGTTTTTTTCACTCGCATTTATTCTTTGTTTGTCCTTATTCTGCTAGGCCAGTGTCCCCTTCCCTGCTTCCAACCGTCTCCTCTGCCCAGACTTGGCCCCTCCACCCGCCATGGAACAGGGCTGCCCAGGCTCGCCTGCCTGCTTCTGTGGCACGCGGCCGCCACTCCTCCTACCACCCTCCCCCTTCCTCTTCCTCACACCCCTCCCGCGTTCCCACCCTCCTCTCCTCCCAGAGCATCTCCTGAGCAAGCAGCAAGCAGCCGGGGACACTTTCCAGCCTTGTTTTAGTGGCATTAACGTTGTAGGGAAGGGTCGGAGAGAGAGAGAGAGAGAGAGACGGAAAAAAAAATAAACTAAAGGTAAAAAGAGAGGCGACGAAGCAGCAGCTTTCTCACCAATTTCCCTGGACTGCAGTCTCGCTGCTACAGACTCGAATGATGATACGTAACTGGTTACTTAACCAGTATTTCACTAAATGTAAAGACATAACAAAGTTAGTTTGAGTCAAATAATTATGTTCAAACATCCGGGGAGAAAGTGAAGAGTTTTCCAAACTTAAGAAAAACTGATATGAGACTCTGCTGTTTCTCCAGGAATCATAATACAATAAATACATCTGTGTGGAGGGCAGTCAGGCCCACCCCGCCCCCGGCCCCTCTCCTACTTGTCCAGGAGAGCCTTGTCCAGAGCACAGTGTCATAGGCAGTGCTATAGGGAAGATGGAGGCCAAAGGGAAAGACCTGTATTTAGGGGATTAAAAACCCTAAGAGGGCTTCCCTGGTGGTGCAGGGGTTGAGAGTCTGCCTGCCGATGCAGGGGACACGGGTTCGTGTCCCGGTCCGGGAGGATCCCACATGCTGTGGAGCGGCTGGGCTCGTGGGCCATGGCCGCTGGGCCTGCGCCTCCGGAGCCTGTGCTCCGCAACGGGAGAGGCCGCAGCAGTGAGAGGCCTGTGTACTGCAAAAAAAAAAATAAATAAATAAAGAATAAATAAATAAATAAAAATTAAAACCCTAAGAATTAGAGAGGGGAAAAGAGAACCAAAGGGCCATAACAGCAGCAGCGGGAGCAGTTCTGGAAGCGTGGGCCTGGCCACACCGCCTGTGTCTCTGGAATCTGAAGATGATCCCGGTTACCCTCTTCAATCAGATTAACGTCCTACACCATGACTTTCACGGCCCTCCTTTTGGATGCTTTCACGTCATATTTTCCACCCTCAGCAAGCGAAGCAGTCTGCTTTCATCACCTCCGGCCTCAAACGTGCCACGCCTCCTGGCTACTGTCTGCCTGTCTGCGTCCCCCCCAAGATTCCTATGCTGAAACCCTACCCCCCAAAGGTGATGGTATAGAGGCGATGGTGTAGAGGTCATGGTGTAGAGGTGGGTGCTTAGGTCAAGAGGGTGGAGCCCTAGAGAGTGGGATCAGTGCCCTAATGAAAGAGGCCCAGAGAAATCCCTCATCCCTTCTGCCCTGTGAGGACACGGTGAGAGGTAACAGCTGTGGACCCAGGAGGGGGCCTCCAGCAGACACCTGATCCTGGACTTCCCAGCCGCTGGAACAGCGAGAAATCATTTCTGTTGTTTACAAGCTGCCCGGTCTGTGGTATTTTATGAGAGCGGCCCGAACGGACTGAGACAGCCCTTCACGGAAGGCCACAGGGCAGCCCCCCTCAACCCCACCTTCCTACCCGGAGGGCCCCCAGCCCCTGGACATGTGCTTAGTTGACAAGGAGGTTGGGTTTCTCCCACTTACAGTTTTCTGTCTGGGACGGATGCCTCTGTTGTTTGGAATCAGATGTAAATAAGACCAAGTTCAGGGTGCAGGTCAACGGGACAGACCGTTTCCCAGACGCAGAAGCCATGCCTGCTTTAGGACCAGAGCGGGTGCGGCCTCCGTGGGGAGGACACACCCCGCCCCTGGTCTGGAGAAGGGGCTGCTCATCCCGCGCCCGGGCCCACGGTTCTCACATCCACCCCTCACTCGGCTCACAGCCTGGTCCCCACGAGAGCCCAACACCTGTGCACCTGAGCTGCATGGCCATCTCTCATCACGAGCACCCACCTCGGTGCCTGTGATTACATCCCTGCTACATGAATACATGAAAAAATGAACGGCATCGCTAGCGGGCTGAGTGCTGAAGTGTGGACGGCAAAGTGGGAAAAACCACAGCCACAGGAAAAGCCGCTTAAAAGGCGATTCTACAGTGGGTCAGGCTTACCAGCTGTGAACACACTGACCACATGCCTCCACGCATGTGTCGTGTTGCTTGGGGACAGCTACCCACCCTTGTGGACTGTTATTAGCACCTCCTCTGGGGCACAGTGCGAGGTAGATACAGGGGAACAGCAAGAGGAAGGAGGCTTATCACTCCCCATCCCCTGGGGCTGCCGGGGAGCCTGGCACACCGAGGTGCACGAGGAGAACCTGGAGAAGCGTGAGCCACTACCGCTCACTGGTGTCCACTTCAGCGTGTGCGAGAAACATAGCTAAAAACGGGATATGCCCTGGAAGAGGGCAGCTGAGGGCTTTGGACTGAGTGAATTGTTGGCATTTGAAAAACATGAAGCAAAGTCTGCAGCACACCACAGCAAACAAGTATCTTCCTTACAGACTCTTTCGGTGGTTATAAGCAAACAGTCACACAGCTGATATATAGCTTCTTTTTCTTGGATGGCCTTTAAACCGGGAGTGTACAACTGACAGACAAACCATTAAAGAAAACAAATCTTATGGATGCTTCCAAGGGCAGAGAGCTCTTGAGAATACAGTCACTGAAATAAAATGCAGGAAATTCATGTCGCTCATTGCCCTGAATATTAGTTTCTCTGTTTCATCACATTTAATAATTATGATAATATTCTGCAGAGAGCAGGAAAATTTACTGGGAAAATTTGCTGCAGTAACTTGAGCTGCCATCTTGAGGATTCATGGCAGGATGAGGGACACTTCCCGGTAAAAAGTCAACTTTCTATCTATTTGGAAGACAGCTAGATTCCTGGCAAAGCCCCTGCCCCAGCCCTGCCTGAACCTCCCACCTGCCACTGGAGTCGTGGGGAAGAACGGCCCTGCATGAGGGGCTCTGCACAGCCCCCATCCAACCCTCACAGAAACCCAGGGAGGTAGGGAGAGCCAGAAACATGGTGGGGCGGGGGTAGGAGCAGGTTTTCATACTAAACGGGAAGGTCAGGTGAGACCTCTAGTTCAACTGCCTGGTTTAGATGTTTGTGTCCAGCGTTTTCATTGATGCAGTGGAGAGAGATGCTCACATAATTTAAACATGACATCAAATGTGAAAGACAGTTCATAGTTTCAGAACTGAAACAACGCTGGAATAGAGCCACGCATATATGGACAATTAGACAAAAGTGTCAAGGCAATTCAACTGGGGAAAAGAAAGTCTTTTCAACAATGGATCTGGAACACTTAGCAGCCCGTGGAGGAAAAAGGCATCTTGACCCCTACCTCACATCACATACAAAAAATAACTTGAGATGGATCCCAGAATCAAATGTAAAATCTAAAACTGTATAAGTTTTCTAGGAGAACACACAGGATACTATCTTAGTGATGAGGCAGACCTCCCTCACCTCCCCCCACAAATCTTAACTAACCATAAAACTTTATAAATTGAACTTCATCAAAACCGAAAAATTCTGTTCATCAAAAAAGACAATTCAGAAAATAAAAATGCATGCTACATATAGGGGGAAACATTTATAATACATATACATGACAAAGGACCTGAATTCAGAAATATAAAGAACTGCAAATAAACAACAACCAACAAACCCAACTGAAAAACAGGCAAAAGATTTGAACAGACACTTCGAAAAGGAAGTAGACAGGTACTCAACATCCTTAGTCATCAGGGAAATATAAAATACAACTACAAGGAGATCGTATTTCACACCCATCAGAGCGATTAAAATTCAAAAGACTGACAACAGAAAATGCTGTCAATATCACAGAACGAACAACTCACACAGCTTGAGTCTAAAATGGTACAACCACTCCGGAAAACTGCTCGACCGCTTCTTATAAAGTTACAAACACATCTACTCACAACCCAACAATTCCAGTCCTGGGTGTTAATGCAAGAAATGAAGACATGTCCACATACAGAGCCACACAGAAATGCTCCCTGTGGAACTATTCACAACACCTCAAACCGAAAACCCAAACGTCCATCTGCGGGAGATGGGCACTGGACTCCTCAGCTATTTAAAGTAGATAAATAAAGAACAACGTACTGATATGTACACGTGGGAAATCAGAATAAACATGTATCAGAATAAATACATACAAATTACATCTACATGACTTCCACAACAGGTAAAGCTCATGTACTGGAAATAAATCCTCACGGGGCATGAGGAAATCCCTGAGATTACAGATGTATTCTATATACCTTGACAGGGATGTTGGGTATCCAGGCGTGGACATGTGTTACAACTCAGTAATTCCACACTTAAGGATCTCCACACTGTAATTCACATAATGTAAATTTTACCTCAATATTAAAATGTTTAAAAAATAACCAGCGGCGGCACTGAGGGAAGACCTTAGAAATGACCACATATGCCAGATACGTGGCAATGTACGCACGTGGAGGAAAAACCACACTAGCATCACAGTGAGTGACAAGCCACACCGGCCATCAAGAGAATGGCAAAACTGGGAAAACAAGAAACCCGGTTCAGAAACAGAGATCGGGGCCCAGCGGGAAGGAAACCCATCACCGAGGCACAGAAGTAAGTGTCCACTGTCATCTGATCCCACACCAGCACTGGGGGCCTCTCACCAGATGGCTAGGAATCCATCAACTAGGGATCCAGCCTGACTCCCACAAACAAAAGGAACACACAACTGCAGGGTTCTCGGTGGGGAGAGAGAGATACAGATGATTTTGCCTACATCTCAACTATACTTCTTTTTTTTCCTATAAATTTATTTATTTAACTTATTTGTGGCTGCATTGGGTCTTTGTTGCTGCGCGTGGGCTTTCTCTAGTTGCAGCGAGCGGGGGCTACTCTTCGTTGCGGTGCGTGGCCCTCTCATTACGGCGGCTTCTCTTGTTGCGGAGCAAGGGCTCTAGGTGCGTGGGCTCAGTAGCTGTGGCATGCAGGCTCAGTAGTTGTGGCTCACGGGCTCTAGAGCGCAGGTTCAGTAGTTGTGACATGAGGGCTCAGTAGTTGTGGCTCACGGGCTCTAGAGCAGAAGCTCAGTAGTTGTGACACACGGGCTTAGTTGCAACGCAGCATGTGGGATCTTCCCAGACCAGGGATCGAACCTGTGTCCCCTGCATTGGCAGGAAGATTCTTAACCACTGCGCCACCAGGGAAGCCCCTCAACTATTCTCTATACGTAATATTTGAAAATACTATGACAGACGAGCTGCAGAAGCTGAGATGTATCCGTGGGGCAGTCGGTCTTCCAATACAACAGAAAAGTCTCACACAGGGAGAGTAAGTCAGCTCCGTATTCACTGAAGAAAACACACAGGCTAACACAGATGCATGCATTATTTAAGTGGGATGAAAGAGTGTCCTGACAGCGAGGGCTGTTAAATATTGCAATGGGTTATGACACCTCTGTCACTGGAGACTCTGAAAACTCCGACCTTCTCACGAGGTGGGTTCTGCCCAAAGGCAACGGAAGAGATGATGACTTAGGATCTCTACGACTTCTGAGCCACCAGACCATTCGAAAGGCTGCTTTTATTCCTGATGCTTCTGTCTCTGTTTGTTTTTTAGGGGTGGAATCTCCGGGATGAGGAGGGAGATGAGCTGCAGGAGGGGGACACCGAGGACACGTGTGGGAAGAAGACATCTTGGAATGTGAAGGAGCTGCAGGACCCAAGTGCAGGGGCCTCAACGCCCCAGGGTCCAGGTCACCGGAAAGCAGAGGCAGCTCGGCCGTGGGCCGCAACACGTAACCTGCGTGTCACCGTCACTGCTCTCCAAAGGACCGCCCTGATGGCCGATGCAGCATAAAGACGGCGTGTAATCACAGAGCACGGACACCCTCTCACTAGGAAATCATCTATTATCAGGACAGAGAGCTGACCCTGTGAACCCAGAGAGTGCAATCAAGGTCTTTAAAAAGCAAATACACAAACCCTACCTAGGCGCATACGCTTCGGGATTTCGGCTTTCAAAAAGCATTAAAAGTACAATCTCACGGCCCTTTCCGCTAAGCTCTTTCACCTTTGACTAAGTCTGTTGTAAAAAGATGCCTGAAAAATACTTGATGATGTTCTGTGAGTAAAATGAGTGTTACTGGAAAACAGTAACTGCCTTTATTCCCTACTTTCTCCAAATATCTGACTATGTAAGAGGAAAAGAAATACCCATTTGCAATGAATAATTACACCACTAGAGAATTATTTTGAAACAATCAATTTTACTGACGCTCCCTCAAAAAAAGAAAAAAAAAAAAACCCAGTAATCCAATTCAAGTATATTGATCTCCAAAAATAAGAAATAAGAGAAGCTTAAGGGGAAAAATTTACTAACTATGCCACTCCTGACAAGCCCAAATCTAACTCTTCTATCTTTTTCTAAATAACTAAACAGTAGGATATGAATTACAGGTATTTTTAACCAAAATGAACCATTAATCAATAGATATATAATTTTTTATATTTCTAGATGATTAAATATCTAGCAGTGAATATAAAATTAAGCAAGACTACTTGTAATAAGCATTTAATATATATGGCATAAAAACATAAAAGATCATTCTAACTGCATTCATAAAAATAGATAATTTAAGATGAGAAAATTGATCATTAGAGATGGCTATGGCAACAGATTAATTATAGCTAAAAATCTATTAATGTAATATACTACATCTATGTTTTTCTAATTTATCTTACTGACGCATAGTTGATTTTTACTGTATAGCAGAGTGATTAACTTCTATATATATATATAGTGTATATATATATATATATATATATATATATATACAATCTATTTTATACATCTATATGCTCTTTCAAAAGTTGTTTAACTAAATGTTTCTTTGGGCAAAGCAACCAGGTTTTCAAGTCCACCAGACTGTGAGCCCCTTGAGGTCGCGGCCAGGTCTCACCTTCACATCGGCTGCCCAAAATTAACCCGTTAGATTTCACTCCATCCTACAGAGATCCACCAGATTAATCGTCTTAAAGAATACCTTTTATCAGATTACCTGTCTGATCAGCCTTTCTGTAATTCCCTTTCTAGCAAACTCAGTTCAAACCCCTCTCTTTGGCACTTGAAACCCCAGACGATTATCTCAAATACCTCACCCTCCTTCTCAACAAGTATCCAGTATTCTAACCAAAGTAGAGACCCTCTAGTTCCCCTAATAGGATCTCTCTTTCCCAAGCCCTGGGACTTTTCTTCAACATTCTCTCCACCTAAGGAGCTCTCTTCTACAGACCACTTGTCAGAAGCCTATGCACCTTGCAACACACAACTCAAATACCACACTGTCCAACCTCTTCCTTATTCCTTAATACAGATGTATATTCTCCGTCTGGACCCCACAGGGTTTTGCCTATAGTTCTCTGTTGGCTTTACTGCACCTTTAAAATATGCATTTGAGATCTTAACTGATGAAGGTACAGAGACTGAAAACGCCTTGAGGGTAGGGATGGTCTCTGATGCCTTCCTGAGTCACCTGCAGGGTCCAGCACTCAGCCCTATTCACAGTAAGCGCATTTACTGAAATGACTAGGTCCCTCCCTCCTCCAGGCACCCCTTCCCACCTGCCACACAAACCTAAGAGAGAAGAGGACGTTCCCTCACCTGCCGCCACCCCGTACCCTGTGTCCCAGGCGGCAGCGTGCGTCTGGTGTCCTACAACCAGGAACTCTGCGGTGGAAGTTAGTGGGGCAGCCTGGGTGGTATCTGCCGATACGTACCAACCAAACAAAACGTCAGGGCACCGAGACGGGCGCCTGCTTGTATTCGTGGTTATTTTACCTGATCCAGGCAAGGAAGAGACGTCGTAAATCAGTGGTGTGCAGTGGTGGCTAAACACATGCGTTTAGTTGCCTTAGAGGCCTCCCACCAAGGTCATACTGAATTTATTAAGAGTTGTTTTTCTTTAAATAAACTATAGCAGTTCTAAAAAAAGAGGGAGAATATCCATTAGCATACCAGAAAATTTTAGGAACTTCGAGAAGAATGAAAGCAAGTGATATCAGAAAAGTTTCACTGGCTGGAGTGAAAAATGCATACGGCAGGGCTAACAGCCAAGATGATGGCCCTCCTTGTGGAGTCAAGGCTATGTCCCCAGACAAAGGGAGGGGGGCTAGGAGAGATGAAAGGGAGCTCTACGAAGCCCCGTATCCGCAAAGAAGGAAGACAGGCAATAAGGGGAAGGAGCATCAGGAAAGAAATACAGGAATGGAAAAAATTTTTTCATGTACTGAAGACACCCAAGATCTCAGCTACAACAGTTTCACGAAGTACCGAGCAGGATTAGTAAGGGTAACAAAGATTCATACTCAGGGCTTCCCTGGTGGCACAGTGGTTGACAGTCCGCCTGCCGATGCAGGGGATACGGGTTCGTGCCCCGGTCCAGGAAGATCCCACATGCCGCGGAGCGGCTGGGCCTGTAAGCCATGGCCGCTGGGCCTGCGCATCCGGAAAGGCCACAGCAGTGAGAGGCCCGTATACCGCAAAAAAAAAAAAAAAAAAGAAAGAAAAAGATTCACACTCAGACACAGTTTATCGCACTTTAGGACTTCAAAGATATGGAAAAAATTCTAAAAGAACTCAGGGCAAAAGAGTTTATCGTGGCAGAACTAAAGTCTGACTTCCTGGCAGCAGTACTGGATAAAAGAGGACAGCAGAGCAATGCCTTTAAACTTCTAAGGGAACATGATTTAGAAAATCTCAGCAAGCTAACCTGTTATTTGTATGTGTGGACAAAACAGAGATATCTTTGAACACACAAAATCTCAGAAGGTTTATGCCCTGTGCATTTCAAATGAGAAAAAAAAAAAAAATTACTGGAGGAGGCACCTCCCATCTGACCCCTCGGATCCACCGTCCAACAGAAGACTCCTAAGAGGTGACATGTGATGCAAGAAACCTGATGGCCCCGTATGATCAAAGATGGAAAACAAATGTAAAGAGGACCCACCGGACTTAGGAGCTGGACCCATCCCACCACGGTGGGGCAGGACCCCTGACACAGGTTACGTGTCCTCCCTCATGGATTCAGACCCACTGCAGTAACGAATGGTTATATAATCGCAATACCGCAGATGCTGTTTTTTTGTAATCCATCTCCAGACACAGCAAAGAAGAATTAATTATAGCTACAGAAGGGAATGTTATAAACTCTGATAATATAAAAAGTCATATGCTGAACAAAAACCAGGAGTTCTGGAAGAGGAGGTGGGAGGTGGAAGAAGAAATCTAAATTTTATCACTGCGTATCTGGAATTGATACTAAGGTTAACCAACCAAGAAATGGAAACAGTATTTGAGGTTGTAAAGGTGACCAGCAAAAGCACTGCAGAAGGGCTGCCCTGGTGGCGCAGTGGTTGAGAGTCCGCCTGCCGACGCAGGGGACGCGGGTTCGTGCCCCGGTCCGGGAGGATCCCACACGTGCCGCGGAGCGGCCGGGCCCGTGAGCCATGGCCGCTGAGCCTGCGCGTCCGGAGCCTGTGCTCCGCAACGGGAGAGGCCACAACAGTGAGAGGCCCGCATACCGCCAAAAAAAAAAGCACTACAGAAGAGAAAACAGTGTATGCACCTACCTCTTGGAAGCTGGACTAGCTATGAAAGGATAGACACTTGTATTTTTTATTTTAGACTCTTCTGTGTGGTTGCATATTTTCTACCATGAATAAAAAAATAAAAGGCATAAGAAAAAGGAATGCAGTGTGCCCCTAGACTTTTCTTCACCAACACATGTAGCCTTTAAAAGGAAATGAAAAGAAGAAAAGCTACGTAAACCCTAAATACCCCCACCCGCCCCCACTGCCAGCCCCAGGCCCGCCCCTCACTGATAAGGATATTCAGTCGCGTAAATAATCGACTCTCATACTTCAATGCAGTATCAGCAGAACGTCAGTAACGTCCCCACTTTGCCCCGTTGTCGTTCAGGCTCTGTCTCATGACAAATACAGACTTTTTGGTTTGCTGGGCTAAGTTCCTTTACGGATACAAAAAAGGAGTAAATGTATACAATAAGTCCAATCGTCTAGAAGAAGGGGGAGGGGACCTAAATTATCTCCACGACCATGCTCACTTCTTTACAAGAACTTTGATGCGCTCATCAGCGTGATTTCGCCCCAAGAATGTGTCTAGTTGACGGTGACCCTGAGATGCAGCAGAGTTAAACATGTCAGCTTCGGAGAAAATAGAAACCTAAATATCAATACCTTCCGTCAAATGAACAAGGGTTAGTTTCCTGAACCGGTGAAATACGTGGTGGTCCCCTGACATGTCACCTTCAAAAATACCTACTTCTTGTGTGAACCTAAGAAATCGAACTGTATTCCCGACGACCGGGTATCTACTCACTGACAAGCTACTTTCTAACAGCGGGGTCGGCGGGGGGTGGGGGTGGTTAGCAAGCTGACAGAGTAAGAATTCTTAGAACCACCGTCACAAAAACTTGATTCACCAGAGAGACAAGATTTCTATATGTTTAAAATAAAGCCATTATTTTCTCACAAAGCCTTTTGGAAACGTAAGAGCAGTCCTAGCACACCATCATCACTGATCTGACTGCAAGGACACGCATCACACTTCATTTTAATCTCTCCTGAGTCTCAGGGTGAAATCACACTGATGAGTGCATTCAAGTTCTTGCAAAGAAGCAAGGAGCATGGCTGCGGATACAGTTTAGGTCCTTCTCTTTCCTTAAACAATTGGACTTACGGTATACATGTGCTCCTTTTTTATACCCATCAAGGAACTCAGGACAGCAAACTAAAAAGTCTGTATTTATTATGAGAGATAGAGCCTGAATGACGAGGGGGCAAAGTGGGAATGTTACTGATATGCTGTGGGCACTTTATATATACATGTATACGAGTATGCGTATGTGTATATACGCATATATATACAGAGAGAGAAAGACAGACACGGAGACAGAGCAATGGGGCCCGGGCTCATACCCGATAACACAATAAATAAAACCTGGTGCTTTGCAGACGTTAGCGAGCACCCCCTGACTAGGCTGTCACCGAGCGCTGCTGTCACTCTGGCTGCGTGGGGCTGGCGGCTCCCAGGCGGTGCTGGGCTGCAGGTCCAGGAACGATGCTCCCCACGGGTTGGGGGAATCCAGGTCAGGCTCCTTCCCAGCCTCCTGAGCTGCTCCTCCTTCCTCAGCTGCTCCAAGCCCAATCTTTCCTAAGTTCCCCCCAAGGTGATCTCACCTGTTGCCTTCTAAAACCACGTATACCTGCTGTTACCAACCAACCTTGACTGTATATTAGGATCAAGTAGAAAGCTATTTTCCTTCTTTTAAAGTTGTTTGAGGTCCCACCCCAAACCAATTTAATAAAAATCTCCAGGACTGGGTCCGAAGTGTCGGTTCTTCTAAAGCTCCATAATGGTTCTCATGTAGATGGCCAAGACCTGCTGGTTTATACACTGATGTCTCCCCAACGCGACCTCAGCCACAACCTCTCCCTGGGCGCCTGCCTCTCCCGCCTCCCTGCTGAGTGTCTAACAGGTGCCCCCAGGTTTGCAGGTAGACCCCTTGCTCCCCGCCTGCTTCCAACACCTGATCCCACCAGTGTTTCCCGCCTGGGCTCCCTGAGCTGCTCGGGTCCAAAGATGCTTCGCCACGATGCCTCTGCTCCTGTCCCCGACACCCCACTCATCAGCAAGCCTGGGGCTCTGCCCTCAGACTCCATCCCAAGCCGGTGCGCTCGGCACCACTCCCAGTGCCACCGGCCTAAGCCAAGACGACACTCACTCTAACGGCCACTCCCGAACCCCTGGAGCCTGCTGCCCAGGCTGTCCTGCCTGGTAGCCTCCCCGAGGTTTCCCTCCCTCCCAGGTTTCCCTCCCTCCCACTGAAAACAACATACAAACTCCTTCCCACCCGGACGCTTTCCACACCGGGCCCTCCCTGCTCACCTCTCTGGCTCTCCCCAGCCCCCTCCGGCTCCAGCCCGACACCTCCCAGGCTCTTCTGCCCTGCCTCCTGAGTGCCTGCATCTTCCCCCGGCCCACCCCAGACCATCTGGGTCTCCCACAGGGCACCGCAGGGGAGCCCTCCTGCCCCCATCTCCCCTGGCTCCTTCCACCTGCCCCTCATTCATCACGCCTCAAGCGGCACTGCTCAGTCACCTACCAGCTAGTAAGCTCTAAAGGCAGCGCGTTGTCTTATTCGAGGTAGGATGGCAGGCCTGTGTCCGTACCAGGCAAGCTGTGGGCACTTGGTGCACGCTGGCTTTTATGAACAAAACGCTTGTGTCCTCCTCAAAATTCATGTGCTGAAGCCCTCACGCCCAGCGTGATGGTATCTGGAGGAGGGGCCTTTGGGAGGTGACAGGTTTGGATGAGGTCACGAGGGTGGAGTTCCCGTGATGGGATCAGTGCTCTTATAAGAGGAGATGCCAGAGAGCCTGCCTCCTCTTCCTCTCCCCACACCTGGGCACCAAGAAGGTCACGTGAGCAGCACGAAGGCAGCCAGCCATCTGCAAGCCAGGAAGACTCTGTTCCCGCCAAGGATGGAATCTACCAGAACCCCCAGCCTCCAGAATTGTTGTGGAAACCACCCAGTCTGTGGTACTTCGTTACAGCAGCCCGAACAGAGGGAGACACTGGTGAAGTGAATGAATGAGTAGTCAGAAAGAAACCTGGATGGAGAATGCTGAGGTGTGCCCCAAAGCCCTGTACCTGCCCATCCTTTGGGGTGGCCAGCATCTGTATCGATGCTCTGAATGGAGGTGCTGAGTGTGTGACGGATCTGTCGCGACACACACCTAGCAGGGAGGGCCAGCCAATACGCTACGACAGAAAGATTTTCACCGATGATCGATATGGGCCAAACCAAGCAACCGTTTTTACCAGAACGAACGTAAATTTGTGTATTTCATCATTTAAAACCACTCACACAGGTACAGGAAACTACAGAAGACCTGCCGGAACAGTAGACTGAATGAAAAAGACTCAAGGGCTTTGCTGTCAGCAAGTTCAAAATAAGCCACCAGTACCATGGAGACGCTAATCAGGACATTAGTCTGCATGAGTGCGATGCTGGTGACAATTGGGGAGGGACAGTCCTTCCACCACTGACTCATCGATGGCACGGGGGAACCTTGCTGGTTCTGTGTATCCTGGTTTAACGGGAATATTAGGAACTTGATCTCTAAACACACAAGGAGAATGGTCTAGAAATCATGTTAGAAGGACTTCACTCGGGGAAAACAAGTAGAAAGGGAAGATGACAACAGGAGTAGTTGAGCACTGACAACGTGCGGTGCACACCCTCACATGCACAACAGCCAGCGAGGCAGGAATCACTACTACTCCCGCTGAATGGCTGCAGAAACCAAGGCTACACCCTGGTGACGGGTGCGGTTCGACCCCAAAGCTCACACTCACGTCAGAACGGAGCTTTGAGAAACTCGACCATTTGATGCAACAGAGCAGTATTATTCTTTTTTTTTTTTTTTTTTTTTTTGCGGTACGTGGGCCTCTCACTGTTGTGGCCTCTCCCATTGCGGGGCACAGGCTCCGGACACGCAGGCTCAGCAGCCATGGCTCACGGGCCCAGCCGCTCCGCAGCATGTGGGATCTTCCCGGACCGGGGCACGAGCCCGTGTCCCCTGCATCGGCAGGCGGACTCTCAACCACTGCGCCACCAGGGAAGCCCTAGACTTATTCTTTCTAATAAGATATTCCTTATAGTTCCCAGGCCTAAAACTAGAACAACAAAGGGACATCACGATGGGCCAAGCTCACGGGCAGTGGAAGGAAGGATATTCCCAGCAGCGGCTCCTGGTCAGCAGCAAGGACTCAGGTGGAGGCTGCCCGCTCGTCAGCATCCTGCCCTGAATGCGCTCTGGGCCCCTGGCAGCGCTATTCTTCAACAAGACACGCCTCCTTTTCCATCCAAACATCTACTCCAAGCCCACAAAAAAGAACACTGGTCATTTTTCCAACTCTTCACAGTGGTGTGAGCCAGGTGCACTGGAAAGGACAACAAGCCACGTCTAAGTACAGCGCTCATCTCTCGTTTAGTTATTATGAGACAAGGGATGTCAGCCGTCCTCTGTCACCCTGCACCAGCCACCTGATGGACACAGGTGTTCTCATAAGGAGCATTTGCTCACCTCTTTGTCCTCCCATTTCACATTCTTTTGGAAAACAGATCTTTTATTAAAGATTTCCTCCGCCTGTATGCTACAGATCTTTATAAACACCTATCTGGACCAAGGAGACATTTTTCATCCTCTAATTAAATAAGGAGATATAAACAAAACAAAAGACAGCATTTGCAAGAACAAAAACAGAGTCATAAAATCAAGCACTGAAAGATCTCCACACTGATCTTAACAAACAATAAATCTGTAAATGCAAGGAAAGTTTATGAAATAAACATGAAAGAACATTGATAATCCACTGTATATGTCCATATCACTAAAAGGATTACTCCAATATAAGCTATTTTACATGTTAACAATTTTATAATGAGGCACATTTTAACCGTGTTAACTGTGTAATCTACTATTTTAAAAATATTTAAATGTTTTAAAATAACTCTGTATTTTCAAGTTGCTTACATACATGGAGACCGGTTTCCACAGAGGTAAGGGGTGAGAAGACAGAGGAAAACCCCTAAACATATATTTCACTGATACAGTTCCCTGCGTGACTGAATAGAAAGCATTCCGTGTGTACGTATGGGCTGAACACACATCCAGACAGAAACTCACTAAGTTGATACGTAAAGGTGCTAAAGCTAAAGCCTTGGTTCTCACAGACAGGGTCCTTGAGAGTTAAACAAATTTTACAAACACTGAGCCTGACCCCTGTTTTGAGACACACAATCACAGGGTGCTGGGGCTGGAAGGAACCTGCAAGATTATTTAGCCCAGCTCTGGCACGTCAAGACAAAAAAGGTGACGCTTATCTCAACATCACGCAGCTGATCAGTGCCAAAGCCAGGACCCTAAAACCCGAGAAGATGTGATTTTATGGGGCCAAAGACACTTGGCAAGTGTGATGCAGTTAAGAGCCTTCGGACGGGGTGCTTAACCCTGGACTGAGCGGGCTGAATGTAATCACAGGGTAATTAGAATCAGAAGCACCCTGGCTGCAATGGGAGTCAGAGGCAGCTGTGCTCAGGGTGAGCCCTGACGCTGTGGACGCCGATGTACAGGCTGCCCCATCGCGAGCTGGGAAGGTGGAGGAGGGTCCCGGTCCAGGCCCACGTGGCCTCCAGACAGTGGAAGCGGCAGGAAACTCTCTGGGAGCATCCGGAGAGCACTCAGCCTTGCCGCCGCTGCAGTGTCAGCCCAGGGAGACTCACAGGGCCTTGGACCTACCAAATTGTAAGAACATACATCTGTGTTGCTTTAAGCCACTAGGTTTGTGGTGATTTGTTACAGGAGCCCTAGGAAACTAACTCACCATGCGAATCCATAGCCACCACTCGCATCCCCGGGCCAGTCCGAGGTCCAAGGCCACAGGGGACAGGCCCGGCCTCACATCACGTCCGTCTGTGCGGAACTTCCCGTCTGTGCTCGGGTCCCACGAGGATAACGAGGCAGCACTGCACGGCTCGGCCCGGGAAAGCAGACTGCAGGGGGCCCAGGCCAAAGACAGCCCCGCACAGACGCTGGGCAAGGCCATTCCCTGTTTACTTGAGCTCATTCTTGGAACTACATTTGCTTCCAAGTGAAATACAATTTACTCTGAATAGATTTTACAGTGTTCTACTTGAAACAGCTGGTTGGACTTTCCAAAAAGCATCTTGTCAGAACTCTGTATTTTTTCCTAAAACATATTCCTCCCACTGAGTCACATCAGAAGCCTCGGTGGTGACTACAGATCACCTCTTGAATGCAAAGCCCTTCGATTCCAGTCTGCAATCGGCGTCTCAGAGGAAGGTGCGGCTCCAGAAGACACGTCACCTGCACGCAGAGACAGCCTGCACACCCCCTGGCCACAGCCCCTGCACGGCGGGCCGAACAGAACACCCAGGTGGCCACAAGTGGTCCTTTCCTTTCAACATCCAACCCAGTGCAGCTTGGTCTGGGACGGGGTTGTCCACGAAGAATAAAGCAGTGAGAGGAAAAGAATCAAACCGAACACCTGCCGAGGAGAAAAGCATGCCAACCAGACCTCCAAAGGCTCGAGTCCCAAATCCCGCTCGTGTAAATACTGAGCCTCCACCGCTGAGCTGTGGGCATCGCCCAACCAGCCAGCAACCGTGCAGGGCACTCCACACACCGCACAACTGGGGATGCTACCAACCACTGCCCAGGTCAGAGCCTCCAAGCAGAGTGTCAGAGGGCGCCAGGTGGCTTGGGGCTCTTTTGACCCACATGGTCCAGCCCCCAGCCTCTCCCCGACCCCATTTGTTTTGTTTTTATTTACTTGGGTCAGCCTTTGGTTGTTGCCTACTCAAGTGAATAAGATTCAGCAAAAGCACCTCAAATACACTGTGCGATCGTGAAAAACACTAATTTACATCAGATTCGTGCGCATTCGAAGCAAACTCAGACACGTGACTCTTCCCCTCAGGAAATTTTAACATAACCACCGCCCTCTCCCCCAAAACAACTGAAACCCAATGCTTTCAGGCACTTTTATTCCTCAATTTCTTAATCTCTAATCTCAACAAACAATTTAAACAAATCTTCCAATGACTCGGGCACCCATGGGCATTCTCCTCACCAGTTCGAGTCTCACCTGCCCACAACCCTGCCTCTGTCCTTAATCACACGCTCACTCCAGGAAACAGAGGAAGCTGCACCCTTTCCTGGCTGAAGTAAATCAAATCTGAAAGGAGCCCACCCAAGGTGCTCAGGGAAAGCACACCCAGTGCAGGAGGGCTCAGTCCTCCCACTGGGACGCGGGGTGCTTCTTTACAACTGTCTGGGGCCATGGTCCCGTACCTCTCTTATCTGGGAGGGGGTTCAGAGATCACCTCTTCTACTCCTCTTGTTTTACAGAAGAAACACAAGTGCAGTGCCTTTCCTACCCTGCTGCAATTCAGCCACAAACCCCTACTACTCGGAGCCTTCCAGGCTGGGCCAGACCCTCCTGAGTTGCTCCAGGCAAGGGCAGAAACAGCGCTGTGGCCCCGGCTCCATCCTGGGAGCCACAATGAAAATAGTGGCCTTTCTGGGAAATACATCCTCTTTCTTTCCTCCCTGATTTGCCTGGTACACCGTCTTCTCCTTGCTCCCTACCTGTGTCCCACATACAAAATTCTTTTCACAAGCATCCCCTTTAGACAAACCTTTTAATACAGAACTCATTAATCAAGATTAATGAGATCTTTTACGTACCAAAGAAGTTAAACTAATGGTGAAATCTGAGGCACCCTGACGATGTCTGAGTGTGTAAGAGTCCTCGTCCCAGCTCTCTTCCATCTATAGCATGTGGACAACTATCTATCATACTCTCATAAATTTAACTACTTATGTCATTCAGTTTTTATTCCTTTTTAAACAGAGATCTGAAGTTGATGATTTTCATTTTATTTATTTATTTTTTTGGCCGTGCCGCACAGCTTGCAGGATCTTAGTTCCCCAACCAGGGATCGAACCCCAGTCCTGGAAGTTAAAGCACCGAGTCCTAACCACTGGACCACCAGGGAATTCCCCCAATTTTTGTTCTTAATTTCATTTTATCGTGGTAGGACAACTTCACATGAGATCTACCCTGTGAACACACTTTCAAGCACACACTGCAGTCCTGATGACAAAGGGCACAGTCTCTTTAGCAGCTTCAGAACCATCATCCTTCCTGCATCACTGAAACCGTGCGCCCTTACACCCACGCCCTTGCCCACTCGGTCCTTTCGAAACTCTGCGGCTGTGGTCCACTCACTCCCATTCTTCTATGACTGTGGTGCCGAAGAAGAGGGGACGGAGACCAACACGAGACCATGACCCCGGGGACCTCAAGGTCACCCAGCTGGTCAGTCCTTCCTGCAAGTGGCTGTGGGGCCTGAGTGAGGCCATCTCTCCATTCTCTCCAGCCACCTTCCTGACCAAGTTTTTCAAACTCAAAATTAAGCTCCACCGTCTGACAAAATTGGTCTGATATTTACACCCCCACCACTCTCCAAATCCTCTTACTGGGCCTCACTTTTCTCTACGGTACTCACAGTCCTCTGCATGTTTACCTATACACCTACGATACTCTGTGACATACCTATTTTTGCTGTCTACTGTGCCTCGCCTATTAAAAGAAGGAGGAGAGGGACCATATTTGTTTTATCTATCGCTGTATCCCCAGCCCAGAGCTGTGCCTGGCATGACGCAAATATTCAAACCATTTTTGTTGAATGAATAAATGGAGATTTTGTGGGAGAATGAAATAGAATATTTGAAATGGAGACTATTCCAGAAAATCCAAATATTTGCCACATTTACACTACATATCCTTTTTTAAATTTTTTTTGGAAGTATAGTTGATTTGCAATGTTGTGTTAGTTTCAGGTATACAGCAAAGTGATTCAGTTAAACACATTATATATATTCTTTTTTCAGGTTCTTTTCCCATTATAGGTTATTACAAGATATTGAATATAGTTCCCTGTGCTATGCAGTAGGTCCTTGTTGGTTATCTATTTTATGTATAGTAAGTGTGTATACGTTAATCCCCAAATCCTAATTTAGCCCTCCCCCCGTTTTCCTTTGGTAACCAGAAGTCTGTTTATGTCTGAGTCTATTTCTGTTTTGTAAATAAGTTCATTTGTATCATTTTCTTTTACATTCCACATATAAGTGATATCATATGACATTTGTCTTTGTCTGACTTCACTTAGTATAACCTCTAGATCCATGTATGTTGCTGCAAATGGCATTTCATTCTTTCTACGGCTCAGTAATATTCCATTGTATATATGTACCACACCTTCTTTATCCATTCCTCTGTCGATGGACATTTAGGTTGCTTCCATGTCCTAGCTACTATAAATACTGCTGCAATGAACACTGGGGTGCATGTATCTTTTCGAATTATGGTTTTCTCCAGATATATGCAAAGGAGTGGGATGGCTGGGTCATATGGTAACTCTATTTTTAGTTTTTAAGGAACCTCTATACTGTTCTCCATAGTGACTGTACCAACTGACATTCCCACCAACAGTGCAAGAGGGTTCTCTTTTCCCCACACCCTCTCCAGCATTTGTTATATGTAGACTTTTTACTGATGGCCATTCTGACCAGTGTGAGGTGAGACGTCATTGTAGTTTTGATTTGCATTTCTCTAATAATTAGTGATGTTGAGCATCTTTTCATGTGCTTGTTGGCCATCTATATGTCCTCTTCGGAGAAGTGTCTATTTAGGTCTTCTGTCCATTTTTGATTGGGTTGTTTGCTTTTTTGTTTTTGAGTTGTATGAGATGTTTGTATATTTTGGAAATTAATCCCTTGTTGGTCGTATCATTTGCAAATATTCCTCCCATTCTGTGGGTTGTCTTTTCATTTTGTTTATGGTTTCCTGTAGAGGCAAAAGACCCATACTCCAAAAACTGTAAGTTGCTGATGAACAAAACTGAAGATCACACAAAAAGATGGAAAGATACACTGTGTTCTTGGATTGGAAGAATCAATATTGTTAAAATGACCATACTATCCAAGGCAATCTACAGATTCAATGCAGTCCCTATCAAATTACCAATGGCATTCTTCCCAGAACTAGAGTAAATAATTTTAAAATTGGTATGGAAACACAGAAGACCCTGAATAGCAAAAACAATCTTGAGAAAGAAGAATGGAGCTGGAGGAATCACACTCCCTGACTAGACTACAAAGCTACAGTAATCAAAACAGTATGGTACTGGCACAAAAACAGACACATAGATCAATGGAACAGGATAGAAAGCCCAGAAATAAACCCACAAGCCTATGGTCAGTTAATCTACGACAAAGGAGGCAAGAATATACAATGGAGAAAAGACAATTTCTTCAATAAGTGGTGCTGGGAAAACTGGACAGCTACATGTAAAAGAATGAAATTAGAACAATCTCTAACATCATATACAAAAATAAACTCAAAACGGCTTACAGACCTAAATGTGACACCCAATACTATAAAACTCTTAGAGGAAAACATAGGCAGAACACGCTGACATAAATCGAAGCAATATTTTTTTGGCTCCACCTCCTAGAGTAATGGAAACAAACCAAGTCAACAAACGGGAGCCAATTAAACGTAAAAGCTTTTGCACAGCAAAGGAAACCATATACGCTACATCCTTGACTGAATGCAATCAATTTAATAATTTTAAAGTTACTTGTGCATTACTCTATAAATTAAAAGAAAGATAATATGTTGTTACAACTGATTGGTTAGATACAGCTGATTTTCATGTTCAAATCAGGTAAAACACAATCATTTACAAAAGAGGCTGACCAAGAAAATCACTTCTGGAGCAAGTGCTTGGACATGAGGACCCAGGTAGCATGACAATGTAAGAATGCCAAAACATTCTCTCCTCCAAAGTACTCTTAACTTCCTAACATTTCCTTAAAGTTCAACATTCCTCAAAAATACGATGACGGAGACTTTGAGAGAATGGAAACTAACATAACAGAAAAACCAACCGCCACAGTTTACAATATAGGAGACACTTTATTAGTTTCTATCACAGATTCATTTGGGATCTTTAGGTGCAGTCTTGGTCTAACGTGACTTACGGGAAAGGTTTCTCCTGAACACAAGTGACTGATTTGGATCCCCGTTAACAAACCCACTCCTTTCTTGCTTCAGAAGGACGGAGAAGAGGCAGTGGTCCAGACCTCAGATGGCCCGTCCACCTCCTTAAAGACATCACACTGCGACTCAGGTCAGTAGGCAAGGCACTGCTTTTTTCTACCATAAAAGGAAAGGAGAAAGGTGACTTTTAGCAGGGTTTTCCGAGACTTTCCAATAACTGCAGAAAAAAATTTTTGACGTCAACAAGAAACAAATGAGTTAGGACATGACTGTGTGTTGGAAGCCTTGGCCAAGAGAAGAGGTATGTAGAAAAGGGATGTTTCATTTCTGTAAAATCACCAATTTATGAGTGTACAAACCTCAAGCTGACAGGTTTTCTCCATGAGCAGGACTCACAGGAAGGGTTGTTTGTTGTTAAAAGCAGTATTAACAACCCGATCCAAAAATGGGCAGAAGACCTAAATAGACATTTCTCCAAAGAAGATATACAGACTGCCAACAAACACATGAAAGGATGCTCAACATCATTAATCATTAGGGAAATGCATATCAAAACTACAATGAGATATCATCTCACACCAGTCAGAATGGCCATCATCAAAAAATCTACAAACAATAAATGCTGGAGAGAGTGTGGAGAAAAGGGAACCCTCTTGCACTGCTGGTGGGAATGTGAATTGATACAGCCACTATGGAGAACAGTATGGAGGTTCCTTAAAAAACTACAAATAGAACTACCATATGACCCAGCAGTCCCACTACTGAGCATATACCCTGAGAAAACCGTAATTCAAAAAGAGTCATGTACCAAAATGTTCATTGCAGCTCTATTTACAATAGCCAGGACATGGAAGCAACCTAAGTGTCCATCGACAGATGCATCGATAAAGAAGATGTGGCACATATACAGAATGGAATATTACTCAGCCATAAAAAGAAACGAAATTGAGTTATTTGTAGTGAGGTAAATGGACCTAGAATCTGTCATACAGAGTGAAGTAAGTCCGAAAGAGAAAAACAAATACCGTATGCTAACACATATATATGGGATCTAAGAAAAAAAATGTCATGAAGAACCTAGGGGCAAGACAGGCATAAAGACACACACCTACTAGAGAATGGACCTGAGGACACGGGGAGGGGGGAAGGGTAAGTTAGGACGAAGTGAGAGAGTGGCATGGACATATGTACACTACCAAATGTAAAACAGATAGCTAGTGGGAAGCAGCCGCATAGCACAGGGAGATCAGCTCGGTGCTTTGTGACCACCTAGAGGGGTGGGACAGGGAGGGTGGGAGGGAGGGAGATGCAAGAGGGAGGAGATATGGGAACGTATGTATAACTGATTCACTTTGTTATAAAGCAGAAATTAACACACCATTGTAAAGCAATTATACTCCAATAAAGATGTTAAAAAATAAAGAAAGAAAGAAATGACAAGGCAAGTTAATGCACTGAGGAAAGTTATTAATAAATATGTGGATTTTTTCATTCACTTAAAATACTTCTCAGCATGTCCAAATAAAAAAAAAATTCATTCAGAAAGCAGTATTAGCTCCTGTCACTCCTTCTGCCCAAATCTGAGACCTGAGGTGTGGGGTGAGGGGCCCAAAGCCCGAGCACAGCCCTTGGTGACACACGGAAAGCCATGCCCGGAGGCCCCAGACCCGGGCGCCCCACGAGCAGGTGGACCGTCACCCCCAGCCCGCCTCCCAGACCCACGTGCTGGAGCATGGGCTCTCCTGCAGGCCACCTGCGTCTTCCCAGCAACCGTCTGCTGGGCGCGTCACAGCAACGCGCTGCATTCAACCCTAGATTTTAACGTGTTTCCAGCTCCATCGGCACCTCACACATGCACATACCGACACAGGTCTGACCTGGAAGATTCTAGAAAAACAGACAGTGAGGGCTGTAGGGGAACCCACGCAGGCTGCGAGTGGTGGGCGTTAGACCTGGGCTTCACCCCCATCACAACTTCTTCACCTCCCTGGCCTCACGCAAGGGAGCTCTTCTCCTTTTGAGCCATTCATTCAAATTTAACAACATGAGGCCATCCTGAAGAGAGCGAAGGCTCACGACCTTCACCATCAATCCACAGCCACCACTCATGACCTGTGGGCCACTGAGGAGATGCCTATCTCTGGATGATGAGGCTGGTCCAGAAAGGATCCCTAACTTCCCAATCACCCGGGCTGGGAGGCCATTCTATTTTTCGCACGCTGGCTCCACAAGGAATATGCCAAGACAGAGTCTGTGTCCCGGGGTGTGCGCTAAATTACAGCTCGGAGAGCACCTCCTCCAACTAAACCAGCAGAAAACACACGGCGGTGGACAAGATCACACATGCGAGGGATTATCTTCAAGATAAAGGCTTTTACTTCCTGACTCAACTTCTTGGTGGCTCCTAGTTTTTAAATAGCAATGTTGCAGGACCACCAAGATAAAAGCCTCCCTATTCCAAACATTTTTTAAGTGTGTTGTTTGTGTTAACTGCTTCCTACGATGATGTTTCAACTGAAAGGGACAAGCCTGGGTAGGAATTTCAAGATTTCCTTTCCTACATACAAAGAAGCTGTTCTTTCATATGTCTCACTCATCGGCAAGTGTTCACTGGGTGCCCAGCCTCATGCTGAACTCTGCAGATAAAATGATGGATGAAGAAGACATGGCCTCGGGCTTCCCTGGTGGTGCAGTGGTTGAGAGTCCGCCTGCCGATGCAGGGCACACGGGTTCATGCCCCGTTCCGGGAAGATCCCACATGCCGCGGAGCGGCTGCGCCCGTGAGCCATGGCCGCTGAGCCTGTGAGTCCGGAGCTTGTGCTCCGCAACGGGAGAGGCCGCAGCAGTGAGAGGCCTGCGTACCGCAAAGAAAAAAAAAAAAAAGAAGACGTGGCCTCTCCAGGTGGGAGCCCACAGCTGGGGAGCAACAAATCCCAGGAGAGATAGGGCCGGGAGGAAACGGAACCTTTCGACTCCGGACCTTCTCAAACAGTTAAAATATTCTAGATATGCTGGAGAGAAAGAATTCTAAAAATTTTCAAGTGAGTTATAGTCTCAGCTGACCTCTTTAGAGGCCTATGGCTCAGGGAGCATCATTCTTTTCTTCTAGGAAAATTAACTGAAAGGTGATTACTACCCGCTGACCCCCATTCTCCAAGCTGGTGTGGAAAGGAAACAAGAGGGATGAATAAAGAGCTGGCATCCACATAGCGGTCAGAGGACGCAGGCCAGGTGCTGCTCAGCCCTGGGGGCGGGGGAGGGACTGGGGGAGGGAGGGCAGGACGAGGCCCAGAGTTAGGGAAGGACGGGTCAAGGTGGGGGTCAGGGGGGGAATGAGTCCAACACCAGGGTCACAGCCTCCAGCCCGAGGTTCCAGGAGTCTGTTCTAAGCTGGCTTCTAACTCAGCCTCCTGTATCCCCTAGCCCTCAGTAGAGTCTGTTACACAACAGCTCTGGGACAAGTGGTACTTTGGGAAGGAAGGAGAAGGGATGCTTTCCCCTGCTTGAGGCAGTGTGGCTGAGAGAGGGCCGCCGGCACGGCTGCGGAGACAGAGACGGGACAGGACAGTCAGGGCCCAACGGGAGCAGGGATCCAAGGCCTCAGAGGCCAGAGAACGTCCACACGGGCCCTCCACCCACCTACTCCCCGGAGCCTCAGAAACGAGTCACATACTGGGCTGCCCAAACTCCATGGGATGGGGACTCCAGCCGTTTTCTGTAACTAGGAAGGAAAGAGCACAGAGCTGAGAGATGTCGGGATCTGGAGATTATACAGAAAACTTAGTGCAAATGAAGCAACGATTCCCCCTTCCAGCACGGGTCCTGATGGCCCTATTTCCCGAGTGCTTACCCTAAGAGAGAGCGCTGGGAATGCCCGACTCACGGCGAGGAATCTGTGAAGTTTAGGTATCTCTCTTTGTGACACTGAACTTATTTCTTCTCAAAGACTGACTATGAAACGACTGTGAATATCATGTTCTATTTTCTTTCTCATTCTATTATCAAGTATCCTGTTCCGGGCTTCCCTGGTGGCACAGTGGTTGAGAGTCCGCCTGCTGATGCAGGGGACACGGGTTCGTGCCCCGGTCCGGGAAGATCCCACATGCCGCAGAGTGGCTGGGCCCGTGAGCCATGGCCGCTGAGCCTGCGCGTCCAGAGCCTGCGCTCCGCAACGGGAGAGGCCACAACAGTGAGAGGCCCATGTACCACCAAAAAAAAAAAAAAAAGTATCCTGTTCCTTTAGGCTGAAGAAATAATGGAAACTGCACTTACAATTTTAAAAGGAACCCTTTATCTTTATATATTCCAAAACATGCTTTAGAAAATACCAATGTTATTAATAAAAATAGTATTTCCACAGGTACATTTTCTTGACTATTAAAATATGCTCTCCTGTCAATAATCAATCTGTTCTTTACATTTGGTTTATACACCCTCTCCACTCCAGGGTAAATTAAGATTCTCTTTAAAATCTCAAGGTCTCTCTTTTACATAAAAGGATTCTTTTCGCTATTTCTTTAACTATGAGAGCTACTAGCAACTACTGTTCTAGTTTCTGGTTAAAGGTTAAATTAGCTTGTTTCACACAGTTTTATTTTCTTTATGACAATCTCTTCCGCTCTCTCTTCTGGTTGACAAGCAATATCTTTAAGCTTATTTCCTTATTCATGAGAATACATTTCACATACTGTATCCAGCAATAACAAAGTAGTCAAGATCTTACTGAAAACTAATCATCTAAAGAAGATGTGATACATACATAAGATGGAATATTACACAGCCATAAAAAAGAATGAAATAATGCTATCTGCAGCAACATGGATGGACCTAGATGGTCATGCTAAGTAGGTCAGACAGAAAAAGATAAAGATCATATGATACCACTTATATGTTGAATCTAAAAAAAAGGGTACAAATGAACTTATTTACAAAACAGTCACAGATGTAGAAAACAAACTTATGGTTGCCAGTGGGGGAGGGCTGGGAATAAACTAGGAGACTGGGATGGACACATACACACACTAGTGTGTGCGTCAATCTTTCAGCAAGGAGTGTGAAACACAGGCTATTTTCTCCTCCAGTATTTTGGTGGCTGAATCAGTAGGGAAATACTTTATCAATGTATCACTTGTAACTGACTTTTTCAACGGAATTATGCAGCTACCTGGACATTTTCAACAAATTACAAACTGTGGAAAAGAAAAAAAAGTATACACACACACACAAATGAAAACTTCTGGGAAGACATTTAAACTCTCATTCTCGTAAAGATAGCTTTGGCTTAAGGAGTTATTCTGAAGAGACTCTTATCGGTTCAAGTAGAAGCTCTGCCAAGCGTCTAAGCCCTCTGTGCTTTTCTCAATTCTGTTTCCACTGATGCAACACTCAAGGGCCCTCAGAATAAAGTGACCATTAATCACAACAATGAACGCAACGCCCTCCACAAACCACTGAAATCGACTCAGGAGAGGCTCTCCGCAATCAGGTACATGGTAGAGCAGCGCAGCCTGCAGCACCCGGTGCTGATACTCTGCTGGTATTCAGTCCCGTGAAAGCCCCTTCTTTACAGAGCTGGTCCCCACATGGGGCCAAGCGGGCAGAGCCAGGGTTCCAGCATGAGCTCCCCGCCCATCAGAGCTCCGGCTGCAAAGCCAGACAAGGCAGCATCCGGGCAGGGGGAGGCCTCGGTCACGGCATGTACACTACGGCTCCCCTACCGGCCTCTCTTCTACGGATCTTTCAAGTCGCAGATTTTCTGTTTCAAGGGCCATCAGCACAATGCCCCAGGAAACCAGTATCTCCCTGTACCTTCAGAGAAAGTGGGGCGCGTAGGGGAAGAACGAGCCGTGGACCCCCTCCACCAAGCTTAGTTAGCTGTTTGCTCTCAGACAAACCACTCAACCTCTCTGAGCTTCTTCACTCATGTTGTTAGGCTGAAGCAAGGACGAACATGCAAAGCACCCGAGGCTACGGATTGCCGCTGTGCTCCCCCAGCCACATTCAGGTTTAAGTTTCAGCAGGAACACGGTGTCAGCCTCCAGCAGACCAAACACGAGGACTCCTCCCCCGGAGTTATTTGAGGGATATCTTTTCCCTTCACATAAGGAAGTGCCGGTAGCTATTCCAGAGCTGCTAGGTTCCGCTTCAGTATATAGAAATATTAAGTCTGCAAGTTCAAGCTGTCATTCAGAACTGCTCCCTCTGGGACAGACAGACTTTGCCCCACTACTAAGGGCGCTGAGCCTGCTGTGTGGCTGAGTGACCGTTACAGTGCGGGCCCTGTCAGCGAGCACATCCCGCCGTGCACACGGGGAGGTGGAAAGGTCTCCCCACGGCCTGCCCGTCACCGCAAGAGAAGGTTCCTGGGCCTGGGGACTGGACCGAGGACAAGGTCTCTGTTTAGAAGTTAACAGACACCCGCTCGGTGATGGAAGAGGACAGCCCACGAGCTTTGGGAATACATCAGCTGCTGCAGGACTGGAAACCTGAATGAAAGAGTCTTTTCCAGGTTTATGTTCCTTTGATGTTACTGGGGTTTTTTTTCCTGCCCTCTCCTCCCTGGATGTTTGGTAAAATCCTCTTTTTAAAAATCTTTATCCGCTGTGCTAGGGCAACCTAAGGGATGTGAATTTTGTTCATATTCAGGCCAGAGCTGTAAAGGGGACCAGGGGACAGGCCGACTCCTGGCAGTGAGCACAAGAGCCCCCGAAAACCTGTCCCAAGAGAATCTCCAAAATATTAAAAGAAAGACAGACACACTCGGAGAAAATGAAATCAAGACAGTCCTCCATCTAAAATATTTTCTGTATAATCCAAGTATGACTGAGTGAGTATTTTAACCTTTTTGTTGTGAAATAAATCATCCGCAGAAACATGTGCAAAACAAGAGATGCAGTTCAAAGACTTACCACAAAGGGAAACACTCACATAGCACCACCAGGTCAAGAGACAGACCCTGTCAGGACTGGAAGCCTCCCCCTGATCCTAGTAACAACCAGCTCCCCCCCTTTCCTAAAGGCATCCACCATCCTGCCTCTTACCTAAGTCTGCATCCTTAAGCACGATGGCTCTGTGGTGCTTTTAAAAATGTTACTTAGGGGCTTCCCTGATGGCGCAGTGGTTCAGAGTCCGCCTGCCGATGCAGGGGACACGGGTTGGTGACCCGGTCCGGGAGGATCCCACATGCCGCAGAGCATCTGGGCCCGTGAGCCATGGCCGCTGAGCCTGCGCGTCCGGAGCCTGTGCTCCGCAACAGGAGAGGCCACAGCAGTGAGAGGACCGCGAACCGCAAAAAAAAAAGAAGACACAGAGGGGAAGACCAAGTGAAGGCCATGAAAGGTGGCACCCACAAGCCAAGGAGAGAGGCTCTCAGGAAACCAACCCTGCCCACACCTTGACCTGGGACTTTTAGTCTCCAGGACCAAGAAAGTAAAAAACAAAGAAAGAAAAACAACAAAAGGAAAAGAAAAAATCATCTGTAATTCTGTAACTTTTGCTTTTAATTACACAAAGGCCCACTGCATAATAACTGTGCTTGTATTTATGTTTTATAAAACAAACTGAATTTGGAATGGCATAATAATCCTTTAAATATAAATGAAATTATTAACATTTTATATTAAAATCACAGACTTGGTACTCTTTCCACAAATAAATGATGCAACTTTTCTAGCACCTCTTGGTTAGAATAGTATTATATCCTTTTAAAATATGAATAAAAGTTAACTCCTGACTATAGGACACCGAGGAAGAGAAAAATATAAAAAGTTCCAACAGTTTTCTTTGCTGTGTAAGAAAACTACAGTTGATTTGCCTGCTGGAACTGCTAAATAAAAACTGACACCTCAAAATGAGAAAGTTCTTCTTTGAAGGAAAAATTAAAATGTTCCATAATAGTGGTTTAGAAAAATCAAATGGCCCAAAGTTACTGCATCACATAAAATTTTCCACTCTTTCTGGCAATATTTTTGAACTGGAGAAAAAGTTAAATTACCTAATGGAAAGGTTAAAAACAAGGTCCTCTGTCCCCCGCTTTCATTTGCTTTCTATAATCAAAAATTGACTGTCAAGCTACTGTAGTTTTCATCACTTTAAACCACAAATGAAAGGCCTCATTTTTAGACCACGAGTAAATGAATACTTTTATACATATGTAACATCCTTAGTTATATTAATATTCGTGTTCTCCTTCTGCAATGCATATATGTCTACAAATAGCAGAGTATTAAAACACCAAGTTCTTAACTCTTTATATGCTGTAATTTTCCATAGGGCTGGTCAATATAAACGTGTATTTAAAATTACACACCTTTGTACATGTCCCCAAAATACATGTATTTGTCTTTGCCCCTACTTTTAATATCATATTCAATGTAATATATATATACACACACACACACACACACACACACACACACACACACACATATATACATACCAACACATGCAACCTGATTTGTACAATATTTGGAAAGAAATTTCTGTTATTAGAAATAATGCATTCCCTATGGAAAGAAATTTTTAAATTGACCTTTTTTAGATCATCCAATTTGTATAAATCTTCATAAATGTATAAATAAATATAGAGCATACAAAAATGAATATTAAAGAGAATAAGTAGGATTGGAAGAATTAATACTGTTAAAATGTCAATACCACCAAAAGCCACTTATAGATTCAATGCAATCTCTATCAAGATTCCAATGCCATTTTTTACAGAAGTAGAAAAAAATTCCTAAAGTTTATATGGAATCACAAAAGACCCCAAAGACAAAGAAACCCTGAGAAAGAAGAACAAACCAGGAGGCATCATACTTCCCGATTTCAAGTTACAGTATAAAGCTAGTCATCAAAACAATATGCTACTGGCATAAAAAGAGAGAAATAGACCAAGGGAACAGAATTAGGAGCCCAGACGTATGCCTAATCGTACCCAGTCAACTGATATTTGACAAAAGAGCCAAGAACATTCAATAGAGAAAAGACAATCTCTCCAACAAATGGTGCTAGGATAATTAGATATTCACATATAAAAGAATGAAGCTGGACCCATTATCTTACACCACTCACAAAAATTAACTCAAAATGGATTAAAGATGAAAATGTAAGACTGTAACCATGAAACTCATAAGCTCCTTGACATGGGTCTTGGTGATTTTTTGGATACAACACCTAAAGCACAAGCAACAAAATAAAAAATGAACAAGTGGAACTATATCAAACTAAAAAGCTTCTGCACGGCAAAAGAAACCAACAGCAAAGTGAAAAACCAACCTACAGAATGGGAAGAAAATACTTGCAAGCTATATATCTGATATGGAGTTAATATCCAGAATATATAAAGAAAACATAAAACAATAGCCAAAAACAAACAACCCAATTTAAAAATGGGCAACAGACCTAAACAGACATTTCTCCAAAGAAGATATATGAAAGGCCAATAGCTACATGAAAAGATGCTCACTGCCACTAATAATTAGGGAAGTGCAAATTAAAACCACAATGAGGAATCACCTAACCTGTTAAAATGGCCATCATTTTAAATGCTGGTGAGGGCTTGGAGAAAAGGGAATCCTTATGCACTACTGGTGGGATTGTAAACTGGTGCAGTCACTATGGAAAACAGTATAGAGGATCCTCGAAAAATTAAATATAGAATTATCGTATGATCCAAAAATTCCACTTCTGGACATAAACCCAAAGGAAACAAAAACCTTAACTCTAAAAGATAGCCGAACCCTAAGGTTCATTTCAGCATGGTTTACAATAGCCAAGACATGGAAACAACCTAAGAGTTCCCTGATTGATGCGTAGATAAATAAGTTATGAGAACACATACACACACACACAGAGTAATATTATTCAGCCATAAAAAAATGAGGAAATCCTACCGTAAGCTACAACATGGATGGAACCTGAAGGCATTATGCTCATATAAGTGAAATAAGTCAAAGACAAATACTACACGGTCTCACTTATATGTGGAATTAAAAACAAAAACCAAACTCCTAGAAAAAGATATCTGACATGTGGTTACCAAAGGTGGAGACTTGTGGGTGGGGGAAGACTGCAATTTGAGGAAGGTCACCAAAAGGTAAAAACTTCCAGTTATAACATAAATAACTGCTAGAGATTAATGTACAACGTGATGACTCTAGCTATCACTGTCAGACGATAAACAGGAAAGTTGTTAAGAGAGTAAATCCTATGAGTTCTCATCACAAAGATATACTTTTTTCCTTTTTAAATTCCTTATTTCTTTTCATTGAAATAAAAGAAGAGGATAAATAAAAAGAAATCACGCCTAGACACATTATAATGAAATTGGAGAACATCAAACACAAGATAAGATTTAAAAGTGAAAAAAAGGTAGAACATATAACAAAGGAATAACAGGCTGAAAACAAATTTCCACCCAAACAGAAACAATGGAGACCAAAAGTTAGTGGAAATATCTTTAAAGTGCTTAAAAAAAAAAAGGGAAGAAAGAAAAAAGAAAAAACAAGCCGTCAACCCACACTTCAAACCTAGAATTAAAAGTATAAGAGAAAAAAAAGACATAGTCACACAGATAAAATGTGAGATTATTTATGACTAGTAGAGTTTTATCCACTAGAGCTTCTAAAGGAGGCACTTCAAGAAAAAAAAAATGTTCCCAGAAAGCAAGTCTGATATGTAACTGACCTACTGAACACACAGAAATAAACAAAGGCAAAATGAGGAGAAAGAGGACTATTTCCAAAGGAAGGAACAAGACAAAACCCTTGAAAAACAACTAAACAAAGAAAAGAAATCTACCTTATAAAGAGTTCAAGGTAATAATCATAAAATGCTCAACAAACACAAGAGGAGAATGGATGAACACAGTGAGAAATTTAATAAAAAGTTAAAAAATATAAATAAGAACCAAACTGAGCTGAAGAATGCAATAACTGAAATAAAAAATACACTGGAAAGAATCAACAGTAGATTAGATGATACAGAGGAACAGATCAGCAAACTGTAAGACAAGAGTAGTGGAAATCACCCAAGCTGAAGAGAAAAAAGAAAAAAGATTTTCTTTAAACAATGATAGTTTAAGAGACCTCTAGGACAACATCATTCATACTAACATCTGCATTATAGTGGTCCCAGAAAGAGAAGACAGACAGAAAAGGGCAGAGAACTTTTTTGAAAAAATAATAGCTAAAAACTTCCATAACCTGGGAAAGGAAAGAGACATCCAGGTCCAAGAAGCACAGAGAATCTCAAACAAGATGAATCCAAAGAGGACCACACCAAGACACACTATAATAAAAATTGCAAAAATTAAACACAGAATCTTAAAAGCAACAAGTGAAAAGCAACTAGTTATGTACAAGCAAACTTCCATAAGACCCTCAGCTGACTTTTCAGCAGAAACTTTGCAGACCAGAAGTTTGCAGTTCTATCTGGCAAGGCTATCATTCAGATTTGAAGGAGAGAGAAGGAGTTTTACAGACAAGCAAAAGCTAGAAGAGTTCAGTGCCACTAAATCAGCTTTCCAAGAAATGTTAAAGGGACTTCTCTAAGTAGAAAAGAATTACAAATATGACTTCTCTAAGTAGGAAAGAATTACAATAGGGAAAAAAAAATCTATTGGTAAAGACAAACATACAGTAAAGGTAGTAGCTCAGCCAATATAAAGCTAGTAGGAAGGTTAAAGACAAAAACAGTAAAATCATCTATATCCACAATAAGTAGTTAAGGGATATACAAAACAAAAAGATGGAAAATGTGATGTCAAAAACATGGGTAGGGGAAGTAAAATGCAGTATTGTTACAATGTGTTCAAACATAAGAGATCACCAACTTAAATTTATGTATATGTTGTTTTATATGAATCTCATGGTAACCTCAAACCAAAAACCTACAATAGATACAGGTAGAAAAAAGAGTAAGGAATCCAAACATAACACTAATGATTGTCTGCAAATCATAAGTGAAAAGAACAAAATAAGAAAGGAACAATAAAGAATTATAAGAACAACCAAAAAAGAATCAATGAAATCGCAATAAGTACATACCTATAAATAATTATTTTAAATGTAAATGGACTAAATGTTACAATCAAAAGACACAGCATATATGCAGCCTACAAGAGACTCACTTCAGAGCTAAAGACAAACACAGACTGAAAGTCCGGGGATGGAAAAAGGTATTCCATGCAAATGGAAACAAAAAGAAATCTGGGGTAGCTTACTTATAGCAGACAAAATAGACTTTAAAACAAAGACTGCAAAGGGACTTCCCTGGTGGTCCAGTGGTTAAGACTCTGCGCTTCCACTGCAGTGGGCACAGGTTTGATCCTGGTCAGAGAACTTAGATCCCATCCCACATGCCACTTGGTGAGGCCAAACCCCCCCCCCCCCCCCCCCGCCAAAAAAACCCCAAAGACTGTAAAAAGATAAAGAATAACATTACATAATGATAAAGAGATCGATTCAACAATATATAGCAATTACAAATATATATATGCACCCAACATAGGAGCACCTAAATACACAAATCAAATATTAACAAACATAAAGGGAGAAACTGACAGAATCACAATCATAGTAGGGGATTTTAACACCCAACTTCCATCAGTGGATAGGTCATCCAGACAGAAAATCAATAAGGAAAGACTGGTCTTAAATGACATATTACATCAGATCAGCTTAATGGATATATATAGAACATTCCATCCAAAAGCAGGAGAACTCACATTCTTTTCAAGCGCACATGGAACAATCTCCAGGATAGATCACATGCTGGGCCACAGTACAAGCCTCAATAAATTTAAGGAAATTGAAATCATATCAAGAATCTTTTCCCACCACAAACGCTATGAGACTAGAAATCAAATGCAAGAAGAAAACTGCAAAAAACACAAACACCTGGAGGCTAAACAACATCCTACTAAACAACCAGTTGGTCACCGAAGAAATCTAAGAGGAAATTTTCAAAAACCCGGAAACACGACCTTCTAAAATCTGTGGGTTACAGTGAAAACAGTTCTAAGAGGGAACTTTCTAGTGACATAAGCCTACCTCAGGAAACAAGAAATATCTTAAGTAAACAATCTAACCTTACGAAACAGGACGTTCTAAAATCTGTGGGTTGCAGTGAAAACAGTTCTAAGAGGGAACTTTCTAGTGACATAAGCCTACCTCAGGAAACAAGAAATATCTCAAGTAAACAATCTAACCTTATGAAACACGACTGTTCTAAAATCTGTGGGTTGCAGTGAAAACAGTTCTAAGAGGGAACTTTCTAGTGACATAAGCCTACCTCAGGAAACAAGAAATATCTCAAGTAAACAATCTAACCTTACAACTAAAGGAATCAGAAGAAGAGCAACAACAACAATAAACCACCAAAGTTAGTGGAAGCAAAGAAATAATCAAGATCAGAGCAGAAATAAGTAAAATGGAGATTTAAAAAAAAGGGAAAGATTGATGAAACTAAGAGCTGCTTCTTTGAAAAGATAAACAAAAATAATATACCTTTAGTGTAATCAGAAAAAGAGAGAGGACTCAAATCAATAAAACCAGAAACGAAAAAGGAGGAGCTACAACTAATACCACAGAAATACAGAGTATCATAAAAGACTATTAGAACAATTATACACCCCAGAAAATGGATAACAGAAAGGAAAAGGATGAATTCCTAGAAACATATAACCTCCCAAGAAAGAATCAGGAAGAAACAGAAAAGATGAACAAACCACCAGTAATGAAACAATCAGTAGTATAAAAAACAAAATAAAACAAACAAACAAAACTCCCAACAAACAAAAGTGCAGATGGCTTCACAGGTGAATTCTACCAAACATTTAAGGAAGAGTTAACATCTATCCTTCTGAAACTATTCCAAAAAATTGCAGAGGAAGGAACACTTCTGAAATCATTCCACAAGGCCAGCATCACCATGATAACAAATCCAGACAAAGTCCCCACAAAAAAAGAAAATTACAGCCCAATATCACTGATGAATATAGATGCAAAAATCCTCAAAAAATTACTAGCAAACCGAATCCAACAAAACATTAAAATGATCATACAATTAAGTGTCATTTATCCCAGGGATGCAAGGTTGGTTCAGTACTGGCAAATCAATCAAGGTGATACACCACATTAACAAATTGAAGAATAAAAAGCATGATTATGTAAATACATGTGGAAAAAGCATTTGACAAAATTCAACATCCATTTATGACAAAAACTCTCAACAAAGTGGGGGTAGAGGGAACATACCTCAACAAAATAAAGCCCATATATGACAAACCCACATCTTACATCATACTCAATAGTGAAAAGCTGGAAGTATTTCCTCTAAGATCGGGAACAAGACAAGGATGCCCCACTCTCACCACTTCTATTTAACATAGTATTGGAGGTCCTAGCCACAGCAATCAGACAAAAACTAAAACAAAATTTAAAAATAAAAGGAATCCAAATTGAAAAGGAAGAAGTAAAACTGTCACTTTTTAGATGACATGATACTATAGAAAGACCTCAAGATGCCACCAAAAAAACTATTAGAATAAATGAGTTCAGTAAAGTTGCAGGACACAAAATTAATATACAGAAGTCAGTTGTTTCTATATACTAACAACAAATTATCAGAGAGAAATTAAGAAAACAATCCCATTTACAACTGCATCAAAAAGAATAAAATACCTAGGAATAAACCTAACCAAGGAGGTAAAAATAAAAAATCTTGTACTCAGAAAACTTTAAGATTTTGTTGAAAGGAACCAAAGATGACACAAACAGATGGAACGATATACTGTGTTCATGGATCGGAAGAAATAATATTGTTAAAATGTCCATACTACCCAATGCAACCTACAGATTCAATGCCATCCCCACCAAAACACCCATGGCATCTCGCAAAGAACTAGAACAAATAATTCTAATGCCTGTATGGAAACACAAAAGACTGCAAATAGCCAAAACAATCTTGAAAAAGAACAAAACTGGAGGTATCATACTCCCTGATTTCAAATTATACTACAAACGTACAGAAATCAAAACAGTATGGTACTGGCACAAAACAGACACATAGATCAATGGAACAGAATAGAGAGCCCAGAAATAAATCCATACACAAATGGTCAATTAATCTGTGACAAAGTAGGCGAGAATATACAATGGGGAAAAGACAACCTCTTTAATAAATGGTGTTGGAAAAATCTGGACAACTACACACAAAAGAATCAGTCTGAACTACTTTCTCATACCAAACACAAAAATAAACTGAATATGGATGAAAGACTTAAATGTAAGACCTGAAACCATGAAACTCCTAGAAGAAAACATAGGCAGCATTCTCTCTAACATTAGTCTTAGCAATATTTTTGTGAATATGTCTCCTCAGGCAAGGGAAACAAAAGCAAAAATAAACAAATGGGACTACATCAACCTAAAAAGCTTTCGCACAGCAAAGGAAACCATGAACAGGCAAAAAAAAAGACTGCCTACTAAATAGAAGAAGATATTTGCAACTGATATACCTGATGAGGGGTTAATATCCAGAATGTACAAAACTCATACAACTCAACATCAAAAAACAAACAACCCAACTGAAAAATTGGCTGAGACCCTGAATATACATCTTCCCAGAAAAAAGACAAACAGCCAACAGACACATGCGAAGATGCTCCACATCACTAATCATCAGGGAAATGCAAATCAAAACCACACTGAGACATCACACCTGTCAAAATGCTATCATCAAAAAAACAAGTGCTGGAGAGGGTGTAGAGAAAAGGGAACCCTCCTGCACTGTTGGTGGGAATGTAAATTGGTGCAGCCACTGTGGAGAACAGTATGGAGGTTCCTCAAGAAATTCAAAACAGAACTACTATATGAGCCAGCAATTTCACTCCTGAAACAGATGTGAAAAAAACAAAAACACTAATTTGAAAAGATACATGTTCCCCAATGTTCATGGCAGCACTATTTACAATAGCCAAGATATGGAAACAACCCAAGTGTCCATCAACAGACGAATGGATAAAGAAGTTGTGGAGAGATATACATATACATATGTATGTGTATATAAATATAACATGAAATACTACTCGGCCATAAAAGAGAATTAAATTTTGCTACAGGCAGCAAAATGGATGGACTTGGAGGGCATTATACTAAGTGAAATAAGTCAGACAGAGAAGGACAAATACTGTGTGATTTCACTTACATGTGGAAACTAAAAAACAAAAATGAACAAACATACAAAACAGAAACAGACTCATAGATACAGAGAACAAACTGGTGGTTGCCAGACGGGATGGGTGGCGGGGGATGAGTGAAATAGGTGAGTCAGATTAAGAGGTACAAACTTTCAGTTATAAAATAAGTAAGTCATGGGGATGTAATATACAGCATGGGGAATATAGTCAATAATATTGTAGTAGTTTTGTGTGGTGACAGATGGTAACTAGACTTATCATGGTGATCATTTTGTAATGTATAAAAACGAATCACTATGTTGTACATCTGAAACTAATGTAATATTGTAAGTCAATCATACTTCAATAAAAAAAGAGAGCCTCTACATAATGACGAAAAATTAACTGGAAGGTATAACAAATCTATATATTGTATATTTATTAAAGTTGCCTCAATTATGTAGATATAAAATTTAATAAAAACACAGGAGAAACTAATAAACCCATCATTTGGTAGGAGATCCCAAGACATGTTCAATGTAGTAAACACAGGCAGTACACTCAATAATAAGAGTACACATTATTTTCACATAAACGTTTTCAAAAACTTTGTATGTGTTAAGCCACAGAACAACTCTCAAGATTAGCTGATTTCAAGACTAGTTATTATACAGACCATGTCCCCTAATCACAAACCAATTAAGTTAAAAGTCAGTAATACATGGATAAATTTGAAATACCTATACTTGGAAAAAATTTTTACCATTTCTAAATAACCCGTAAGTGAAAAGTAAAGTCTGGAAAGGAAATTTATAGATTAGTGAGAATGAACCACAGCTCACAACAACATGGATGAATAGGAAACAATACTGAGTGAAAAAAACACATTATGACTAGTGTATTTCCATTTCTTTGAAACTACTTGGACTAATTTGGTCTTTACCAAATTGTGTACCTTTACACAACTCTATTTTTACAAGACAAGTGAATAATAAACACAACCTGGTAGAGGAATGGGGCAGTGAAAGAACACACTTCACCTCTCACTCGTACTGGTCACACTCTGACAATTCAACAGAGGAAGTTCATCATATACGCAAGTTTCATAACACATACACCTTAAGGTCTCTCCTGGGTATCATGTGTTACCATCATCTGATAACAGGCACTTACACCTGTGACCAATTCAACTCTCTACGTACTCCTTTTGTCATTTTAAATCCTCTTTTATTTAAAAGAAAGCTCCACTTCTACTCACTAGTCTCTTCCTAATCACAGATTAGGAAAACACTTCAGATCCCTGAACAGACTAGGGAGAAACATACTTCTGATCCCACACGAATTTGTGGTACTAACGCAAGTCAGTCAGCTGACAAGCTTCTAGAGCTTCAGAGGCCAGAACCACGGTGAGGCTCCCGTCACAGTAAAAGGGCAGCAGAAGAGAACAGACATCTCCAGGGTGCCCTGGAGCCAGGCAGACACAGGGCCGGTTAGAGACAGAGCACGCGAGGATTCCAAACACACACAAAATAGGCGGTGAACTCTCGCCACCTCCAATTCCCAGCGATCTAAAAAACTTTTCTATGACAAGATGTAAGGCGTATGACCAATGTTTCTGAAAGAAGCATTTTCTGGAAAGGATTACATTTACTGAACAGCGACAGGAACATCGGAATTTGGAATTCAAGTTTCTACTGGGAAAAGAATGTTTTCTTTAATGAACCTCCTCCCTCCAATTGCCAGAATCAGCATTAGCAATTAACAAATACCCACGCTAACTTACTCCACAGGGAATCCGGTGATGCAAAACCCAGGATGAAAAAAAACAAAAAACAAAAAAAACCCAGGATGAACTGGGAGACTGGGATTGACATGTATACACTGATGTGTATAAAATGGATGACTAAGAAGAACCTGCTGTATAAAAAAATTAATTTAATTTTTTAAAAAATTAAAAAAAAAAACAAAACGCCAGGGAACAGTTTATCTCCACTGGGAATATCTTCAAGAAGGGATTAGAGGGGGCTGGGCAGGAAGGATCCAAAAAATAAAAATAAAAAACCCCAGTATCTACTAAACTAAAAACACATACGCACACATGGGAATTATTTTACTTTCATCAAGTTCTGAAAGTAGTAACAAAACCAGGGAGAGCAAAAAGAATCACTTCACACGGGTGTTTCAGGAAAGCTGAAAGCAGCAAGCATTTAGACCTCATGTTGCTGAATTTGTTTGCTTTTCCTCAGCCTCTGTCTCCTTAGGTTGCTAATTTCCCGCTCGAGGTTATAGTTCTGCATTCATAACACCATCATCGTTGCCATGGTAACTTCCTGCGACGTCACAGAGAAAACACAGCTGAGTCCCTCCGGCAGCCCCGACTCCCCGCCCCCCCCATCCCCGTCAAATCCTACGTTGATTTTACTCCTTCCAATGTAAATACGAGGGTTACTATTGAAAGTGCTAGGGAGAAGGTCTTAACACCGAAACCCCACCTACCACCCCCACCGAAGCAAGAAGAAACCCAGCAGCCCAGAACCCTGGTGAAGTTGTAAGCAGAAGCAGCCAGCTCCTGGATTTGTACCCGAGCTCCCCCGGCTCTGAGACACGGGCCTCGGGCACAGCATCCAATGGTCTCCAGCCTCCGTTTACCCATCTGTAAAATGGCCAAGGACCTCATTGGATTGCTCTGAGAATTAAATGAGACACAGCACAGCGCCTGGCAAATGTCCACTTAAGTCAGAGGCCACCCTGAGCTCCCCGGAACTTTCAGTGATCTCTGACCTCCAGATACAGAATTAAACAGGAAGCTATGGGTTCAGTCACTCAGGAGATATCCATTGTGTGCCTGGTCTGCACCACCCAGTGCCCAGGGCCGTGCGTGTGCTGTGGCCACAACAAAGGCTGTTTCTCCCCCAACAACTTCAGTTTAACGTGCACCTCTTCGGCAGGAGGCTGGCTCCTGGGATGAGACCAACCTTGGTTCTGGGCCCCATCTTCTCCTGTGTCCACACATCCAGGCAAATAGAGCACAGGTTTATAACTGAAACAGTGAGCCTCTGTGTGGACGAGAATGGAGTCCAGGGTGGACAGGACTATTTCAATTTACCATCTCCTCCGAAGGAGGGGATGTGGTTCTTTTCGGAAGGGAATTTAAACTGAACAAAAGTCTTCAGCTTGCAGCCAGCTTATAATTATTATTTGAGTTTGAGGCACAGGGACAAATGTCTGAACCTCTGAAAACACAATGGAAGTAAATATCTACCTTTAGAAACCAAAGTATCAGTTAATTCCAGGCCTGTGGAAGTGCCTATTTCTAAAGAAATAACATAATAATTTTACCAGGCAACTTCATGACAAGTGGAGAAGCAGTTTACGTTTCTTAGATACATTTGTCATCAGATACTTAATCTGTGCACCTAAAGTAAAGCTTAATAAATTTACCATTAGAAACGCGGGGGAAAAACAAATACCATATGATATCGCTTATATGTGGAATCAAAAAAAAAAGTGATAAAAATGAACTTATTTACAAAACAGAAGTAGAGTCACAGACACACAAAACAAACCTATGGTTACCTGGGGGAAGGGAGGGGAGGGATAAACTGGGAGACTAGGATTGACATATACGCACCAGTATATATAAAACAGATAACTAATAAGGACCTACTGTACAGCACAGGGAACTCTACTCAAATACTCTGTAAAGACCTATATGGGAAAAGAATCTTTAAAAAAGTGGATATATGTATATGGATAACTGATTCACTTTGCTGTACACCTGAAACTAACACAACATTGTAAATCAACTACACTCCAAGAAAAATTTAAAAATTAGAAACACTGAGGTGGTCTTCAATAAAAAGAACTTTGAAAGACACAATTGTGTGCCTTCTGAGCAGGGAAGGAAAAAAAAAAACTACAGGAGGAAAACATAGCATTCTGTATCTAGACAGTAATGTAAGCTCTCCTGAACACTGGGCTAGAAACTCTTAGAAAAAAAGGGTTGGGCTTCCCTGGTGGTGCAGTGGTTGGGAGTCCGCCTGCCGATGCAGGGGACACGGGTTCGCGCCCCGGTCCAGGAAGATCCCACATGCCGCAGAGCGGCTGGGCCCGTGAGCCATGGCCGCTGGGCCTGCGCGTCCGGAGCCTGTGCTCCGTTAACGGGAGAGGCCACAACAGTGAGAGGCTCGCGTACTGCAAAAAAAAAAGAAAGAAAGAAAACAAGGGTTCATGGTCAAATAAGCTTGGCAATACTGCGTGAGACTGACAATCCACATGAGTGTATTAAGGGCTCGAATAAGTTCTGCAGTAAAGAAACTATTTGTATTTGACCAAATACCCACAGAACACACCTGAAGGAATGGTGCTGTTGAATACTTTCCAATACCACGTAGTAACATAGTTACTGGACGCAGAAAGTGCAACACAGGGTATTAACTCAACACTCAAAACATTTTGCTGTTTGTAGTTCCCTCAAAAGAAAAACATCCTAGTGTTGTTCTCTAGTTGTTTAACAACCTCCACCAGAGATAAGAATTATGGTCTAAAAATGTGTAAATCGTAGCTAAATGATATAAAAGAACGGAAGCCTGTTTGGTTGAGGATACACCTAGAACAGTATCTGGCATATAAAAATACGTGTTGAATGAATGACTGAATAATCCTCTTTCTTCTTCTTCATTCTAGTCAAGAGATAGCTCTTCTGATTTGCCCTCCAAACTCCCTAAGAGGAAGCAGGGACCAGGGATGCTATGAAATCACACACTTACGAGCACATGACAGAAGAAAGAACACAGACCTGGTGCAAAACAGGGCTGTGTGACCTTGAGCACTTACTTTTTGCAAAACAGGAATTAAAACTGTTTTTATCCCAACAGACTACTATGAAGAAAGTGCCTGGCATGATGGTGGCACAGAGAAGGATTCAAAAAATACCAATCCCTTCTCTCTCCCTCATTCTGACTGACTTTTCCCTAATTTAAACCCCGAGGAAACAGCAACTCAAAGGTAAGTAAAACGTCCTGGGGGACTGTTGAGTGAGCTGAATAAGCCAAAATAAATCCCACATCAAATATGAGACAAGAAGGAATGCGCTTCCAAAGACTGTAACACTGCTCCCCGTTCGCCTTCCTCAAGGTCTTGAGTGCTGGAGGGTCTTTTAATCTTGAGGTGCGCATCTTCTTTAATCACACTAATTCAACAAAACTCCGAGCATATCATCTCATTAAATCACCCTATTCTCTGTCGAAGGCTTCACAACTTCAAAATCAAACCAGCCAGTTTTCACCATAAAACACTGTCTCTTTCTTCCAACAGCTCCACACCTAAAAATGTACCCAAATAAGCCAAGTTTAGCACTGCACATACGCTAACAACAATTCGAGTTTGAAGATGGGCATTGAGAACACACCTAACTTACACAAATAAGACTGCATCTGGGGCCCGCCCTGGCGGTCCACTGGGGAAGACCCCGTGCTCCCAACGCAGGGGGCCCGGGTTCGATCCCCGGTCAGGGAACTAAGATTCCACATGCTGCTGCAACCGAGACCCGGCACAGCCAAATAAATAAATAATTTTTTTTTTTTTTTTTTTTAAAAAAAAGACTGTATCTTGCCAAGCTGTCAGATATCAACCTCCCCCTTTGAAGAGTCTGGGCTCCATGCTTATCTTGTTTCTGAAATCCGAAGTAATCTGTAATACTGAGAAGTTGATTTGATGATGAAAAGCCTTTATAACAGGGCTGGGTTTCCTTTCTCTGTGCCAATCAGGGAACGAAGGAGAGATGGGAATCACATATTAAAATGGAAATTCGGGCAGTTACCTGATATGCTGACAGAATAAGGGGGGAGTCAGGAGAAATTGCTTCATTAAATGCACTATTTACGTTCCAGTAAATCCAGCGTTTGAAAATGTTGACATTTGTTTTGAAGCCAGATTCAAATTTAGTACACAGTATTTCTTTCTTGGCAAAAGCTGCAAGTGAATGCCAGTAAGTCCGGCTGTTTTACACACACTCTGTGTGGAGGGTATCAGAGGACCTATGAATCAGGTCAAACTTAACACCACATGGATGACCTTGGAGAAAAAGAAATGACTTGTCAGAGTCCTATCGCAAAAACTAATTTACATTTTTGTAATCCCACTGATAAGGCAGTAATAAGCATGGCTAACTCCCCCATGCGCTCTTTTATATTAATAACTCTGATTTTGCAAAACTAAGATCAAATCACCCCAAAATGCAGGCCTATTTCCAGGCCTGTCAAATGTACTGCCCTGCACAGAGGGGCACACGGAGGCGCTGAGCACATCCTTCTGGGGTGGTTGTTAAACCCTCTGACCTCATTAGAGTGTTGACAAATATTCACCTGTCAGAAGAGTCTCCCAGCATATTTTTTCACTTAGTAACACAGCCAGGAACTCTTGGAGGAGCCCGGTGGCATCCCTAACTGGACTCATAAATATCACTCTTCCCCCTTCTTGAAATTTGCCAACACACCACACTGACACTCAGTGAAAGTTTTCTGACTCAAGAAAAGGAAAGATAACACCAGGAATATGCGAAGAATTTCTTAACAAAACACACACACACACACACACACACGCACACACACATGCACACACACACCCGACTTGGGAAAACAAGCAAACCACAGTCACAGGAGTTCTCAAATCCGCTTTGGTGAAAAAGCCCCTGAAAAAGCAATTCCAGCCCACTTGGGGCCTTTTACAACTGGGTCTTGCCCTTACCACCAACACAAGAACAATAAATACATTTTTAATTCATGTTTCTAAATGGAATAAATAGTGACAGGACCTGGAAGGCAGCCAATGCAGCAGCCTGAGAGGCACCGCGCCCAAACTCTCTCAGATCAATCAATCCTTCCAGGCATTTGCAACAGCGGATCTGCAGAGGGCCCTGAATATCCCACTTGAAGAGAACGTGGAGGAAACATGACCAAACCTAGGAGACACTAACTGACGTTAAGTGACACCACACTTCCAGTTACCTGAAAATGATACCCTTTTGCATCACACATGATTCCGGCCACAAGGGACGCTGGAAGGTCCACTGGATTCATGACCTCTTGCAATAATTTCGCGACCTGCCCTCACCCGAGGCCCGACCAACCCTGCCCTAGAGTCTAACGTCCAAAAAGACTGCTCATAGGATTCAATCAAATTTTAAAAATGAAGTCAAAACACACCTGGGCCAAGCAATTGCCCTGCGCGGTGAAGGTGGGTTATACAGTGAACCCCCATCCCAAGCCCTCAGGACACCGGGTATGCAGCAGGAGACACGCCGAGCTGCAGACACACACAGGGCAGGGACAAAGCGGACGGGCAGTAACCCAAAAAGACACGGCATCTGCTGGCCTCTGGGTATGACACCAGGGTTCCTACGTTTTAAACCAAGTCATCACGATACACTCCAACCTTTCAGGATCGCCTCTGGCCTTGGAGCCATATGCGCCCAGGGAGGCTGAGAAGCTGGGGCTCTGTCCACACACGAGGTCATCAGAGCTCCTCCACAAGCCACCCCGGTGCAGGACGCCGCTTCAGACAGCTCCCCCTTCTTTAACTGCTCCTCTACCGCCAGGACCCACGGAGACGCAGCAAAGGACGCAGCAGAGGGCTGCTGACACGCATGCCACCCTCCAGAGGGACCCCCGGGAGCACCCAGCCTGTGTGGCTTGGACTCAGATCACAGACCTAGTGGCCACACCACGGGGGGGACCCTGCACCGGAGAGGAGCGGGCAGGCGTGGCAGGGCCCAAACCAAGCCGAGTGGCACCTCTGGCCTGCCATCCGGGCCCTCCTGCACCACAGAGCAAGGGGCACCTTCTCCAGCAGAGGAAGCGGGTCTAGAAATGCCCAGACCGAGCTCAGACGTGCTAATTCAAGGCATCCAGTTTGGGCTTTTCTCCTAAAAGAAAACCACCTTCCTTCACTAACCCTCCTTCACCCACGCCCCGCTGTCTAACCCCAAGTAATAGCAGTTTCTGCCCAGAGTTGAAACGACCTTTGCCCTCCCACCCACCCTGGCTTGGCCCGGAATTCCATCCATCCTTTGTGCCCATGGAGCCCACTGGGCCTCACTCTCCGCCCACTTTTACTGTACTCCTCAAGAAACTCTCTACCAAGGAAGCAGTTATCACTGGGCAGAGAAAAAAAGGACGAAAAAGCAATCTGCACAGCATAAAGCTATACCTCTTTTTAGGAAGACAGACACAAAGGTTTCTAAAAAACATACACATGATGTATTTCATGTGAGTTTTAACAAAACTTGGGAAATGTTGCTATCAACTCAAATGTTTCCTTCCTAATGATTCAGTAAACAATTATTTTTCATTCCTATTTAATACACACACCTGAAGGCCCAGTAAATGACAATCAGCCACCCTAGCTACACCAAGTCCGCTGTGTCCCGACAACCCAAGGACAAAATGAGGTGACAGTCAGACTTGAATCAGTGTCAAACGTAGGGCCTGCAGCTTGCAAGCCAGCTCCTAGAGAGCCCCGGACATTAGTTGTGAGTCACGTGTAATTGCAGGGACAGAGTCCAGACCAGATGTAGGCTGTGAGCCCCACCGTGCACAAACCCCTAGGCGTGAATGACGGTATCAGAACTTCCTCAAGACTCTGGTTTCTGTGGCTGGAAAATAAGGAGGAGTTGGAAAAAAAAAAAAATAATAGAAATGGGGAAAGACGAAAACCACACCAAACAAAATAAAAATGAACTCCGAAGTGGAGAGCTGTCTTTGCCTTAGTCCTTCGGTTCTCAAAAAGAAGCCCCCTCCTCCAAGAAGTCTTCCCTGATGCCAGGTCTGTTTGAGGTGCTGCCACCCTGAACCCCCTCACGCACTCCCCTGTCTACAGCACGTATTGCCCTGCAGGTCACCGTGCAGTCACTAGTCCACCCTCCCCACTGGGATTCAAGCTGAGCGAGGACAGGGACCATGTGGCGCCTGTAATTGTAGTGGTTTCAATATCAAGCTTGGCCCATGATGAGTCAGCCACTATTACTAGAAAAAGGAAATCAGATGTGTTCAAACCCTGACTCAACACTGTGACGTGAAGTACTCAAATTTCCTTACCTGCAAAATGGAGACACTAAGGTAGATAAGATTGTATGTAACACACCGGGCTGGCGGGCGGGCAGGAGGGTTCCAGGCTTTCCCTCGGGCCTCTCTGCCTTTTTACCCTTCGCCTCCCTCTTCTTCCCCTTCCTGCTCCTCCGCCTGTGTTTGCCTTCCACCTTATTTCCATCTTCTTACCACAGAGGATCATTTGCATCTGAAAACTGCAAGCTTCACCTTCTAATTCACACTAAGGCAAAATGTTTCGTGTGTGACCGCTTCCCTCATTGTCTGGATACCTTTCAACCTACGATTATGCATAATATAGGCAAATAATGAAGCAATGCTAATTTTATAAATGATAACGAAACATTATGCAGAATTCAGTTTATTATTTCCAAAAAAGATGTACGCCTAATAGGGTGTTTAAAAAAACTTTTTAAGCCTATTGAAATAAAACTGCATTTGCCTAAGTAGTTTATGAAAAACATTTCTTTTCATAATAACATGCACAACTGCATAATTATTATTTTATTGTTTTATGCTGCTTCAATGTTACACTCTCAAAGGAAAAAGAAAAACCACCATGTTCATCAAAACAGAATTATTTTCACAAGACAATGCAAATAAGAACAAAAGATGAAAAACACTTACATCCTTATTCCTAAGCCCCATAAAAAGTCTCCACTAATCTAAAAAATACAAGTAGTGAATATAACAAAAAAGAAGCAGACTCACAGATACAGAGAACAGACTAGTGGTTACCAGTGGGGGGAGGAGCAAAATAAGGGTAGGGGATTATGAGATACAAGCTATTAGGTATAAAATAACCTGCAAGGATATCCTGTACAATAAGGGGAATATAGCCAATACTTTACAATAACTATAAATGGAGTACGACCTTTAAAAACTGTGAATCACTATATTGTACACCTGTAACTTATATAATATTGTACAGCAACTATACTTCAATTAAAAATAATAATTTTTTCAAAGAAAAATTATTAAAATCTATGCATTGCTTAAAAAAAAGTCTCTACTACTGTCCATAATTGAGCGGGTTTGGTGTTTCAACCCATTCTCTAAGGAACTAAGTCCAAGGTCGCCATGCTGCCATCATTCACTGGAGAATCAGAACAGGCTGGGTACCACATCAGCCGGGTCTGTGGCGGATGAGGAACTAGGTCAAATCCTTCTTAGCAAGTTACCTCGATTTCAATGTCGGCCTTGCGTGCGTCCACAGCATGTTCATAGCTAAAGGCACAGAGCACCATGGACAGTTATAGGCTAGACAACGAATGTATGAACCTATCTGTGTGGTTGGTAGATAGACAAAAGCGTTCAGAAGTTTTATTTCCATGTATATCAGAGAATCTGTCAGATGCTGAGGAAACGGGCACAAAATCGTGCTGACGCCACCCAAAGCCACCATCTGGATGGCTACCCCTCTGACTCCACTCACAGATGGGGCTTTTCAAAGTGGTATTAACTTACATTTTACATCCTAATGCTGAAAATGCAAGAAAAGTGGCAAAAATCCAGTTTTAGATACTTTTTCCCAAATGTAGCTAATTAATCTTTCCACCATTCATACCACGACGTAGCCTTTTGCGATTAGCACTGTAGAGAAATAAATGTTTCTGTGATACCTTCATTATCTCGTTTCTAAAATAGCCTCTGAAATGTTTAATCATTACTGAAGAAAAAGGAAAAATTTCTAGTCTGATACAACAGAATGACACAATAAGTTCAGTACTCTTTAATATTTAAGCAGATATCTTTATTTTTTTCCATCATTTCCTTCTATTTTTTTCCTTTTAAATAGACTTTGCCTTTTAGAGCAGTTTTAGGTCCCCAGAAACAGTTAAGCCGAAGTATGAGAGTTCCCATATAACCTTGCTCCCCACACGCACAGCGCCCACTATCAACAACCCTGACCAGAGGGGTACACCTGTTACAATCAACGAACCTACAGTGACACACCTAGGTCACCCGAAGTCCAAAGTCTGCGTTAGGGTTCCGCCTTGTTGAGCGTCCTGTGGGTTCTGACAAATGTATAATGACACCCACTGTTACAGTCTCATGCAGAGTATAGACTCACTGCCCCAGAACTCCCTCACCCCTCCCCCATAACTCCTGGCAACCACTGATCTTTTTACTGTCGCCATAGTTTTGCCTTTTCCAGAACGTCATATGGTTGGAATGATACAATATGCAGCTTTTTCACATTGGCTTCTTTCATTAGTAATACGAATTTTCAGGTTCCTGCATGTCTTTTTATATCTTGAGAGCTCATTTCTTTTTAGTGCTGAATAATATTCCACTGTCTGGATGGACCACCATTTATCCAATCACCTACTGAAGGTTCCTTCCAAGTTTTGGTAATTATAAATAAAGCTGCTATACACATCTGTGTGAAAATACGTTTTGACTCACCTGGAGCACAAGTGCTGGACCGCCTGCTATAAGGGTATGTTTAGTTTTGTAAGCAGCTGTCAAACTGTCTTCCAACGGCAGCACCATTCTGCACCCCCCCAGCACTGAATGGGAGTTCCTGTTGCTCCACTTCCTCAATAGGTTATGGATGGTGTCGTCAGTGTTCCAGATTCTGGCCATCCTAATAGGTGTGTAGTGGTGTCTCGCTGTCTTAATTTGCATTTCCCTGCTGACATATGATGTGGAGCATTTTTTATATGCTTATTTGCCATCTGTGTGTCTTCTTTAATGAGGTGTCTGTTCAGGTCTTTTGCCCAGAGTTAACAGGGTTTTCTTTTTTTTATTGAGGTATCATTGGTTTAAAACATTATGTAAGGATCACATACATTATATTTCAACTTCTGTGTACACTACAGCACGCTCGCCACCAAAAGTTCAGTTTTCATCTGTCACCATACACTTACCTCCCTTTACCCCTTGTTGTTTACTTTCTTATTGTTGAGTTTTAAGAGTTCTTGCAAATTTTGGATAACAGTCCTTTATCAGATACGTCTTTGCAAATATTAGCTCCCAGCCTGTGGTTTTTCTTCTTACTCTCTGGATAGTGTCTTTGGCAGAACAAATTTTAAATTTTAGTGAAGTCCAGCTTATCAGTTTTTCCTTCATGGGTCATGCCTTTGGTTTTGTATCTAAAAAACTCATCATCAGATCCAAGGTCACCTAGATTTTCTCCTATGTTATCTTCTAGGAGTTTTATAATTTTACATTTTATATTTAGGTCTATGATCCATTTGTAGTTAATCTTTATGAACAGTGTGAGGTCTGTGTCTAGGTTCATTTCACTGCCTGTTGTTGTCCAGTTATTCTAGCACCTTTTGTCAAAAAGACTATCTTTTCTCCATTGTATTGTCCTTGCTCCTATGTCACAGATCAGTTGACTATATTTATGTGGGTCTATTTCTGAGCCTTCCATTCTGTCCCATCGATCAATTTGTCTGTTCTTTTGTGAATACCACCCTGACTTGGTTACTGCAGCTTTATATTAAGTCTTGAAGTCAGGTAGCATCATTCCTTCAACTTTTTTCTTCTTCTACATTGTGTTGGCTCTTCTGGATTCTTTTGCCTTTCATGCATACCTTGGAATCGGTTTGTTGATATCCACAAAATAACTTGGTGGGATTGTGAATGGGACTGCATTAAATTTAGAGATCAAGTTGGGAAGACCTGATATCTTGGCAATATTGAGTCTTCCTATCCATGAACATGGACTATCTCTCCATTTAAGTTCTTCTTTGATTTCTTTCATCAGAGTGTAGTAGTTTTCTTCAAATGGATCTTGCACATATTTTGTTAGGTTAACACATATTTCATTTTTGGAGGTGACAATGTAAACAGTATTGTGTTTTTAATTTAAAATTCCACTTCTTGGTTGCTAGTATGTAGGAAAGCAACTGACTTCTGTAAATTAATTTTGTATTTGCAATCTTACTGCAATTGCTTATTAGTTCTAGGAGTTTTTTCACCAATTCTTTAGAATTTTCTACATAAACCATCATGGCATCTGCAAATCAAGACAGTTTTGTTTCTTCCTTCCCAATCTGTATACCTCTTATTTCCTTTTCTCGTCTTACTGCATTAGCAAGGACTTCCAGTATGATGTTGAAAAGGAGTGGTGAGAGAGCACATCCTTGCCTTGTACCTGAACTTAGTGGGAAAGATTTGAGTTTCTCACCATGAAGTATGATGTTAGCTGTAGGGGTTTTGTAGACAGTTATCAAGTTGAAGACATTTCTCACCATTCCTAGTTTAATAAGAGTTTTTATCATGAATGGGTATTGAATGTTGTCAAATGTTTTTGCTGCATATACTGATAATCATGGCATTTTTCTTTTCTTTAGCTTGTTGATGTGACAGGTTACATTAATTCACTTTTGAATGTTGAACCAGACTTGCATACTTAGGATAAATCCCACTTGATCATGGTGTATAATTCACCCTATCCACTGTTGGATCCAATATGCTAATACTGATATTCTGTTGAAGGTTTTTACACCTATGTTCATGAGAAATATTGGTCTGTAGTTTTCTTTTCTTGTAATGTCTTTGTCTGGTTTGGATGTTAGGGTAGTTCTGGCCTTGTAGAATGAGTCAGAAAATATTCTGTCTTCTTAAAGAGACTGTGGAGAGATCAGCTCGGTGCTTTGTGACCACCTAGCGGGGTGGGATAGGGAGGGTGGGAGGCAGACGCAAGAAGGAGGAGATATGTAGATATACGTATATGTATAGCTGATTTCACTCTGTTATAAAGCAGAAACTAACACACCATTGTAAAGCAATTATACTCCAATAAAGATGTTAAAAAAAAAAAAAGACTGTGGGGAGTTGATATTTCTTCCTTAAATATTTGATAGAATTCGTCAGTCAACCCATCTGAGCATGCTGCTTTCTGTTTTGGAATGTTACTAATTACTGATTAAATTTCTTTAATAGATACAGCCCTATTCAGACTGCCTATTCAGTGACATCATTTTTGTTTGTTATAGAAGTTGCATTTTATTTCTCTCAGGAACACCAAATTCATAGATTTACGATTGAATATGCAGGATAATCACTCGTTTTCTTTTTTTTTTTTTTTTTTTTTTTTTCCCCGGTACGCGGGCCTCTCACTGCTGTGGCCTCTCCCGTTGCGGAGCACAGGCTCCGGACGCGCAGGCTCAGCGGCCATGGCTCACGGGCCCAGATGCTCTGCGGCATGTGGGATCTTCCCAGCCCGGGGCGCAAACCCGTGTCCCCTGCATCGGCAGGCGGACTCTCAACCACTGCGCCACCAGGGAAGCCCCAATCACTCGTTTTCTAATAGTCAAGTAATGTAGCATATGTAGTGCATGCTAACTATGTGTCTAAATCTTTATTTCTAAGCCAGGCAAATAACTAAAGAATCCTTTAAAAATCCATATTCTGTAAAAGGTTTAGGAAAATTGGAAATTATACTGTTTAAAATTAAGGGGTTTAAGCATTTAAAAAGTTAGTTTAGCATTCCTCTCCACAATTCCTGAATTAAAGACATCCAGCTATTTTCAACTGCTTTCTCTCATTTTTGAAATATTTTATTTTTTCATATAAAATTTTCTATAATTGTCCTTACTCATTTTGTTGTCGTTGTTGAGTGTGAATAAGATGTATGCAATGACCACCATATCTGTTCAGAAACAAGAAATGCTTTCTCCTCGTGTTTTCGTATCAAAGAGTCATGTTACACTCTAATATATGAAGAATATGTCTTGAAAGCAAGTCATTTGAAAATTACATCTACAGGTACAGAACAGTACAACTGCCTAGTTATTCCAAGCAAAAATTCTTTTCTCTCATCTACTAGATACACACATACACACACACGTAAACTAAATATAACAATTAAGCAATTATTTGGGTGTAGTTAACTATTTCTTTAAAAGACTTCACAGTAAACTAATTAAATCAAGTTTGGAATAAAGTTTTTAAAATCTTAGAAAAAAATGTTAATAAAAACCGTCTTGGGGTACTGTCACAGTGTAAAGGAGCTGGAATGGATTGGGAGGCCATGTGGAGAGGGGCCAGGTGGCCTCTGCTGAGGGGCCAGACGGGAGGGGGCGGTCATCGTGGACTTCCCAGCCCCAGCCAGGCTCCCAGCTGAATGCAGCCTACAGGGTGACGCCTGCAGACAGCACACCGGGTATAGAACCACCCAACCGAGCCCAGCCAACCCAAGAACCAGAGGAAATGATAAACTCTTGCTTTAAGACATCAGCTTTAGTGGTCATTTGTTACACAGCAATAAACCGCAATACAGCAACATAGGAAAGTATCTTCATAACCTGGGTTAGTACAGATTTCTTCAGCACCTCGTCAAATTTCTTAATGGGAATTATTCTTCCATCGCTTTTATATTATTCATTAATTGCTAACTCAAAAATTATTTTTAGAAAAGCAGTTCACGGTCTTCAGTACTTTTCCTGCTATTTAGACTTTTGGTAAATGAAATACATTTGGTATTCCATTTTTCAATGTTATATATTATGACACAGTAATATGCCATTTAGTGCCTTGAACAGTAGACTTCCCAGGGTCAAATTTTAAATCTGCCTGATGTCATTTCTTACATGGTCGGGAGGCCTTGGTCACCCACCATGAGCTGGGCAGGCAGGTCAGGACCAAGGCCAGTACAGGCAGCTGTAGGGAGGCAAACACCAACGCTAACTGCTGGGCAACAGAGAGATGACCCGACAAAGCGGCACCATCAGGAGTGTCCGTCACCAGGCGGTGAATCGGAAAGACAGGAGCAGGGTAGGTGACGGCTGACCGAGTCAGGAAGTCATCAGCGAAGGGGCCTAGACACTAGTCAGAGCTCACGGGAGGCAGGAAGGAAAGCAGAGACAGAAAGCGAACCCAGACCTGGAAGGCATCTGGTTGGGCACTAACCAGGGCTGGGCTGGATAAGACCGGATGTGATTGACAGTAAGGAATAAAACACTGACCTGGTAGCGGGGAGCGGGGGGGCGGAGCAGGGGGTGACTGTTTGCGGGGAAGAGGAGTTCTGCAGACGGATACACAACACCGTGAATGGACTTAATGCGTGAGAACTCTACACTTAAAATGGTAAATTTTATGTTACATATATTTTATTGCAATAAAAAGAAATGTTTCAAAACTGAGGGAAAAGAATGCTTTCTATCATCATTGGTCAAAAATACTGGGTCTCGGGACTTCCCTGGTGACGCAGTGGTTAAGAATCCACCTGCCAATGCAGGGGACACGGGTTCAAGCCCTGGTCCGGGAAGATCCTACATGCCGCAGAGCAACTAAGCCCGTGCACCACAGCTACTGAGCCTGCGTGTCACAACCCATGAGCCTAGAGCCTGTGCTCCACAACAAGAGAAGCCACCGCAGTGAGAAGCCCGCACACAACAACGAAGGGTAGCCCCCGCTTGCCGCAACTAGAAAAAGCCCGAGCACAGCAATGAAGACCCAACGTAGCCAATAAATAAATAAATTTAAAAAAAAGAAAAGAAAAATACTGGGTCTCTTCAATTACCCTGGGAAATTCCTATAATCCCTCAAATCACTGCAGTGCAAGAATGATCTGCAGATTGAACTTCCAACAAGAAATTAATTCAAGTATGAATGCCTTTACCCCTATGGAGAATACGCAGTAGCCAGGATTTGCATCAGAATCAAGTTTGATGCAACCATCTTTACTTCAAATGTGTGTATACATACATACTTATACATATACATACATATACGTATACATAATAAATATACATACACACATTTATATAAAACACTTGCCCCTCCCCCCCATGAAATTCACCAGCCTGACCTGGAAACCCCTCACCATTTCCCTGGAGCTGGGACTGAGAGCCTGGGGATGTGGCTGCAGCCACTCTGACACAGGCAGGGACCAGAAAGGACCACCACCCCCCACGACCAAAATGCAGAGAAAGCCCAGGTCACTTACTGTTCATCAGGGAATTAGAGCAGCGTTAACTACCTAGTGAGAGCTGGCTGAAGCCAATGCTGGGATGTGTTTGTAGGCATGCAAAGTAGGTAGTAGAGTGCCTAATAAATACATACATGTATTAATGGGAGGAATTACGTAAGAATAAAAGGTGTAAGTAAAGGTAATCTAGTAGTTTTGCTCAGGCTATTTAGGGGTTAACTGTTCTTCCAAGGTGCCTTAAAAAGTACACGGTAATTTAGAGCACTTAGAAATCAGACTTTGGACAGATCCACCCTGTAACGCACAGCCTTGAGCACAGAAGCGTGACTCCTCCACCCAAAGAGCACGCACCACAGAGCCCCCAGACCCACACTCCTTCATAACCTTCCTTACGCAGCAGAGAGCTCACAGTAAACCCAGCTACCTGATTTCTCAACGCATACAAGATTAGAAGGCGTATCTGACAGGTGCAAGGATACTAACGTGGAAGAGGTGACAGAGTCTGAGCTGGGTGGAGGCCTGGAGCCACAGGGAGCACAGGGCGGGGTCCCAAACCCTCAGGGGAGGGCCGTCCACACTGGGCAGTTTTTGTCCAACCAGTGAAGGGAGCCCGTGATGCGTTTAAGGAAAGACTTCATAAAAATTACAAAAAGAAAAAGGGTTCTGTTATCCGACGTCATCAGCAACACTCTGACAAATATGCATCCACGAAGATACCTTCTTTCCCACCAATGTCAAGCCGAGGAGCCACTGCCTAAGTTCAAGGCTATCCAACACTGCCTGCTAAAAACGAGCATATTCTCCCCGGACAGCCCTCGCCAAGTCCTGGAAGGATGTGAGCAAGGGCAGCTTGCGTCCCCTCCCCTGTGTCCACTGTCTTCTGCTCCCTGTGGCCACTGCGGGCGGGGACCCGGGACACAGCTGCCCCCCTGACCCAGAGCCAGGTCCCTGCGTTTCCTGCTGCGGAAACCAGGGGCTTATAAGCATTGAAGGTGGGAATATTTCTTCGTTTGTGCTCCTCTATTTTCTCTTATCAAGCCAGCAATCACCAGAATCAATGAATTACTTGTCACCCTGTGTAAAAGCATTCCGTTCACTTAAATGTCATGCTTTTTATTCCGAGATTTTAATTGTGTCTCAGTGACAAAAATGATACTGGGATAGTTTTGTTTTTTTTAAACAATCAACACCCGTGCAATCAATTCAAATCAGCTTGTGCTAATCTAAACTAGGGGAAAAGCAGAAGGGAGGAAAGAAGAAAAAAGAGGAACTTTCCATTAATACATTAAAGAGATACCAAAATTACTTCAACTCAAAGTGAACCGTCAGTCTGCCAGTATGCCTCACTGCCTGTCTACAACTAGAGAAACCTAAGCCACGAAATAGCTTGTGTTCCAGACTGCACATGCTTTTGACTGTTTTAATAGTGAGACTGAAACTGGCACAATTTTCTGTCTTTACTATGAACTCCTTGTAACGGGAAGAAGAACGCCCAGAGCTGGCTGCCTCTTCACAGGAAGACTTTTCATTCTGAATACATGTCACTTGACAAGTTCTAGGAGTAAACATTTATACTAGCTTTCCTTGGTCAGCAATGAATGGGCCCAATGAACTTCTGTGTGATCCTCTCTTCCACAAGATAAATTTCCTTTTTCTAGTACTTCTGGAACGCACATTTTGGCATGGGTGGCTTCAGGAACGGGGGACACTTGCTCGGCTTCAAGAACGGCCACTGTCTGGCCTTTGGAGATTTTAGCAATTCAAGGTCTGGCCCACCGTCCAGCAGTCTGGGCACCTGGGCACCCAGCTGCAGGGCGAGTCGCTTCCACGACACTGGACTCCTCAGCCAGAGGGCTGACCACACGGCTCCGAGCTCACTGTCACGCACACCCGCCTGACCACGCTATCAGCCCCCTATCACGTAGGGGTGGGTGGCACACAGGCAACGCAACTGGAGAGAGTCTACCATCCATACGCTTCACGAGGAAGTCACAGCAGAGGCTCATTATTGTGAAAATGAATGAGGTCGAAGGTCAGTCACATGTAAAATGTGCCTGCAAGGCAGAAGTTTAACAGACAGACAATTCTGGTTCAAAGTTTAGTTAAATTTGAACGTCACGTGTCAAAATGGTTTACACACAACTTAACTGTAATTCCAAGGGGCCCCGAGCGGTTCGTCAGAAATGAGAGGCATACGCTGCCTTTTACACAGCTTCCAACTTGCTGACAACACCCATTCCATGCCTCGGGGGACCCGGAGTGGCCGCAGTGGCATCAGAATGAGACAAGGGGCACCAAACCATAGCAAGTCAAGACATGATTTTATTCCTTTTGTCATTTTTCTTTCGAGCGGAAGATTCCTAACTCTCTGCTCCTGGCAATGTTTATAAACAGAACTTTGAGAAGCCTCCAAACACACACAAAAAATCAGTCTTTTCAACAAAGTGTGATAAAGAGTGAACCAGCTGAGTCCTTACCCTGCAGACTCGGTGGAAGCCCTCTGAAGGCTTCAAAAACAAAAACAGAACTCAAAAACTGCCCAGATTGCTGGTTTTGATCTCCATCAAAGAAAAATCATGTATAACTTAAGCTTTACCATAATCCATTATACTAACAACTCTGTTCTGGGGAAATTTAGAAAACGTTGACATTGGAAAAGAAGATTTGGCCCAATACATGCAGTAGGCTATAACCTTCTCCACGACAGCATTTCATTTCAGCCTAAAAAGACTATACTCTTGGTAATGTACCTCACAATCTACCATTACGTCTTATAATAACAGAATGTAGCTCTTTGAGCATGGTGACCATTTTGAAATACTCATAAATATTGAATTACTATATTGTATACCTTAAACTAGCAGAGTGTTATGGGTCAATTATACTTCAGAAACATATAAACAAACTCAGAAAAAGAGATCCGATTTGCTGTTATCAGAGGTGGAGGTGGAGGGAGGGGGGAATTGGATGAAGGTGGTCAAAAGGTATAAACTACCAGTTACAAGAAGTACTAGGGATGTAGTGTACCCCGTGATTAATATAATCAACACTGCTGTATGTTCTATATGAAAGCTGTTAAGAAAGTAAATCCTAAGAGTATTCACAGAAAGGACAAAAAAAAATTTTTTTTAATCTATATGAGATGGGCATTCACTAAACTTACCGTGATAATCATTTCATGATGTATGTAAGTGAAATCATTATGCTGTACCCCTTAAACTTATACAGTGCTCTATGTGCATTATATCTCAATGAAACTAGAATGAATAAATAGATAAATATTTTTTAAAAGAGCATAGCTGGGCTTCCCTGGTGGCGCAGTGGTTGAGAGTCCACCTGCCGATGCAGGGGACACGGGTTCGTGCCCCGGTCCGGGGGGATCCCGCATGCCGCGGAGTGGCTGGGCCCGTGAGCCATGGTCGCTGAGCCTGCGCGTCCAGAGCCTGTGCTCTGCAACGGGAGAGGCCACAGCAGTGAGAGGCCCGTGTACCGCAAAGAAAAAAAAAAAAAAAGAGCATAGCTGTTAAATCCAAGATGACATGACACTTCATTTTTTCCTCCTTAAATCTGCCATGAATTTTAAGTTTCATCATGCACATAATATCTACATTCTACAACTCCAACAGCTTCTTATTAGAGGGATCCTGAGTCTCTGTATAGCACATATACTAAATTGCTAAGCTAAAGCATAACCACAGTGCTTACTGGATAATCAGACTACAATATAATAAACTGTACAATTCGTCCTTCTAAAAGTAAGCCTTCCTCCCTTCCTCCACCCAAAGGACACGCCACTAGCTCCTCCATGTAACGTTATGAAGTGTGATAATAACATATATCCGATCCATTTGTTTGGTGTTTAAGGCTGACTTGTTTCCCTCCCAGGCAAAACATTCTGCAACATAACGATCAGCCACGATTATTACCTGTTTTTAAATTATAAGTCGTTGGTTGTTCTGTATATTTTGACACCTTCCTAACAGGGATTTAAGATAATAGAGCTTAACTCCAAATTAACAACATCGTTAGATAAATACCGGAACAAAATAAAAACAAAGTCTGCTTCAATAAAAGTGGAATCGTAATCTGAGAATAAAATTCAGTCAGTTTACTGCTTCCCTTGTTAATCTTTCACCTTCTAAACTGCAATTTACAACTAAAAGTGAGAGAGAACTGGGGTTAACAACTCTCTACTTTGTGACTCTTTACCTTTTATGGGTTAATTCCCCGAGACCCGTCCTGCTCCCCACCATACCCCTAACTCACCACCTCTGCTGAGAAAGCGGTCTGCACAGCAAGTTCTGCGTGGGCTGACCCAGAACCCGAAAGGGCGGGACGGAGCCCCCGGATGCGCGCGGTGTGGACGGCACCCCTGGTCCTGTGGGTGTGGGCGACGCCCCAGGATGCGCGCGGTGTGGACAGCGCGCCCGACACGTGTGGGTTACCAGGTGCCCCACGCGCCCGCCGGCCTGCGCAGCCACAGCCCCCATGGGGGAGGCACCCACGACGTAGCCTCCTAGCCTGCGGGTGGCCCAGGTCTCCCCCATATGCACACTTCCCGGCCGACACCTCGGGGGGGCCTCTCCTCCAGGAAGACACGGAAGGGCACCTACTCAAGTGACGGGGGACGGGATAGGCAGATAAAGGCCCAGGAGCGCTCTCAGGAGCCGCCAGATCGGACACGGCACAGCGGCAAGGACCCCCAAAAGACGGCGGGAAGTGGAGGTGCGGACGGAGCGCAGGAACAGGTGCGGCCAGCAGGGGCGAGAGCGGCCGTGTCCACGCCCGCCCCACAGCGCCCCTCTGGAAAGGACGCGTCAGTGCAGGTCACGGGCACTAGGCGGTCACGGCGCCTTCTGGTGGGGGACGGGGTGCACCGCGAACTCGACCGGCAGGCGCCGCGCTCACACGCTTGTTCTCCAGGGCAGGAGATGGATAGACAGACCCGCGGGCAAACACAAAAGCTTACGACAGGTCATGAGGGGTACCGAGAGGAAAGACAAAGTAAAGGCGCAGTGATGCTGGGGGGACTCTGCAAGAGAACCAAGGAGGAGGTGACACGTGAGCAGAGACCAGAACCAAGTGAGAGAAGTGACTCAGGCAGAGGAAGGAAGGATGGGAGAGCACGTGCAGAGGCCCGGAGCAGGAGGGCGGCAGGAGCCTCGGAGGACCCGGGAGGCTGGAGTAGAACAAGTGAGCGGACGGGAGACAGAAGCCACGGCAAAGGCAAGTAGAGGAGTGCACTTTCCCAGCAAGGGCACTGCTGTCACTGGGGTAGGAGAGGGTGGTCCCGTCCCGCTCAGCATCGTGGGCCCTGAGGCACTGGAAGCCCACAGGACCATCCCTGTAACCATCAGAGAACCACCCTCGTGCCAAACACCGCTGCAGGGACAGGAAGGGGCAGAGCCGCCCCTGAGAACTGCCAGCCAGATCCCATGTGGCTTTGCCGTCATGAAGAGTCGGTGCGATTTCGTTCTGGGCATGACCGAGAGGCCTGCAGTGCTGGGAGCAGAGGAAAGAGCACTGTCTGTCCTCTAGAGCTGTGGTCAGAAGCTTATCTTAGAAGACGTCTCTGTCTGCTGCTCGAGGACCTGACTCTGGGAGGGGAAAGCAGCCTGGGGTGACGGGGTTCAGGACACTGAGGTCATTGGGGATTATGACAGCCTGGACAGGGTGGGCATGGCAGGGGTGCTGGAGAGTAGCAAGGGGCGGGGGGGATCATGAAGAAAGGGCCAGCAGAGACTGCCTGGGGCAGAGCGTTGAAGAGGGGACATCAAAGAGGAGGCTGGAGCCCTGAGTCCCTCGGGGCCGGCCTGGGCCACGTGGTGGCCTTCTGCAGGTGCCAGGGTAGACCACCCCCTCTCAGCAGAGACCCCAGCACAGTGCGCGCGCCGCGCAGGGACGAGGACAGACCGCAGAGGGAGCCCAGGTGCAGCAGCCCCGGGGGGCTGGGGGCAGGAGGTCACCTAGACAGGCCGTGGGGTGCTGCCCGAGACTCCCCCGGGGGCACAGGGTGACAGGCCACGAACCAGCCGACCCGGAGAAGGAGGAGAAGGGCCGCGCGTCCAGCTTCAGCCTCAGGCACCTCGGCCAGACGCCTCCCCAGCAGGAGAGTCAGCTGGATGTGGGCCCAGAGCCCAGGCAGAGGACAGGCTCACCGCTCGGCCATCAGCAAGGCGGCTCCCACGGAAGCCACAGACTGATGTCACCACCTGGGGGGGTCGGCAGAGAACACCTGGGCTTGAAGGCTGTCACGGGAGGAGGCAGAGGAGCCTCAGGAAGCAAGCTGTGTGCCTGGAGGGGGACGCCGGTGAGGGACACCTGGAGGGGGACGCCGGTGAGGGGCAGTGCTTGGTCAAAGGAAGGGAGTAAGGGGCGGGGGTAGCTTGAGGGAGGGGCGGGGGGGGAAGGTCGTGTGAGAATGAACTCGAGGAGCTTAGAGGGAAGACCCCAGTGTTAAGGAGAGACGGACCCTCGGGGCGATGCATCTAAGGCACAAGACAAAGAAGACAGCCAGCAGCGTACTCTGAACATCACCAAGCGGGGAGAGAGCATCCCGACGGCCACTATCCCAGTAACGACATCAGAACAGGCCAGGCTGGGACTCAACGCTTGTCTCGTCTTGTGCGTTTAATGCAAAGGAAAGAGGTGGGTGGTTAAATACCCTGTGTTAAGTGAATGAAGAAGCAGCTTCCAGATAAGGCAGAACACGCTGAGCATAAAAGAGTATATTTTGTTTCTGAAATTAAGTTAAACTCCTACTGGGTTTGTTTTTCACCATCACTTGACATTACAATTCAACTTCAAATTCATAAATCAAAAGGATTCTGCTTTCCACCATAGCTGTCGTGTCTCTCAAGGTTTTTCCTGGTCACCAAAACACCCCCATTCCATAGCAGTGAAAAGCAAAACACGTAAGATGCTACAAGAAAATTTCGACGATGCTTCGTTAAAAAAAAAAAAAAAAAAAAAGGCAGGAGAGAACAGAATACCTAGATGAATTAAGTACTTAATGAGATAATAAATCATAGCTCAGGCTAGCTTCATTTAACCATCCTCCCCCCACAAAGGGAGGTATAGAAACAGCACAAAGCAACAACAAAAAGCTTTAGGTCAGAATCTTTCTACATATTTGGCCATGACACACCATCAATTTAATAGGAAACTACTGCAGACGATGACAGTGTATCTTCATAACTGTATCTATTCAGTGCACCAAAACTGTCATGAAGGTAAAGCCTTATAATAACTGTGACTGGGTAACAAACTGAATGAGTTAAAATAGCATTAGTTACCCTTAATTCTAAATCTAAGTTGTACGCACCTCCATCACCAAACTGGTTTTACAAACACATAAAAAAAGAATTGGTGGTTCCATTAATTCCAATTACAAAATGTTAACAAGGATAGGAAGTTAAAAACTCACTAGACTGTAACATCAATCAATAATCTATTTTCCAAAAACTCAATGTATTAAACACTAAACAGATGTGAAATGGCACCTGAGAAGCAAAGAACGATTCCCTATTTCACATAATTTAAAAATGTTCCTCTTGAATGAAATGTAACTGTCACCAAATATTCCATCTTTCCCTGCTAGGTACACGGTAAAATGATCCAAGGAGACCACCAATGGGGACGAAAGTAAGTGGGTTTCTTAACAGGTGTGTCAAGTCGGAATTTCTCCTTTACGACTTGTAACGGAGCCCCCAGCAACACAGTGTTTCTTTTAAAATCCGAATGAGCACTTTATACTCTGAAACATTTGCCGGGGGTAGCCGGGGTCCTTGGGGGTCCCTCGGCATCTCTGCATTACTCATCTCGCTGTACCACACACTGATGGTAATTACTCTCCACCGGTGGAAACACCTTGAGAGCAGAGACCTCGGGTGCCCAGGCAGCAAAGCAGTGCCATCAAGATAAACCCGGCCACTTTCAGGAACGTCAAAGGGCAAGGGTGGCTACGATGGAATTTCCCGCAGGGAAACATACCGTCCAGGATTCTGGAGCAGAATCTCCTGCATCCCCGAATGCTTCAATTCAGGCCACTCATAAGGAAAACTTTTTAAAAGGTATTTCACAAGAGGGAATGAAGGGAACTCTATAAATCCGGGAGTCATGAAGTGACTCTGAATCCCAAACACCTGATCTGAACTTTATTAAGGATTTTATTTCCTATGAAAATAACAGGATACATCTTCAATTCTTACTTTTCTTCAACAAGTCGTTACACTGTGTCACTTTTTAAGTGTTCCCAGGAGGAGTAAGCAGATCACCACTGAATACATATTCTAAATGCACATCTTCTATAAGAACCAAAAGATGTGCACCAGAAAACACTGGCTGTAAAACCAGGTGATCTTCAAATACAGGGAGTCAACCTAAACAGATCACAGTTCGCATGTGTATTCGTTTCCTGGGGCTACGGTAACAAATTAATACAAACCTCATGGGTTAAAACCATCCAAATTGATCGTCTTAACAGTTCCGAGGTCAGAAGTCCAAACTGGGTCTCGCTGGGCTAAAATCAAGTGTGGACAGGACTGCACTCCTCTCTGAAGGCTCCAGGGAAGACCATCCTCTGGCTTGTGCCCCCGTACGGAGGTCACCCACGTTCCTTGGTTTACGGGTCTTTCCTCCACCTCGAAGTTGCAGCAAAAGCTGAGCCCTTCTCACGCGGCATCACTCTGCCCTTCTCTGCTTCTCTTCTCCTTTGAAAGGCCCTTGGGCCCCACCGGACCCATCTGGGCGCTCCCAGGTCATCTCCTCACCTCAAGGTCAGCTGAGCAGCAACCTTAATCCCATCTGCGCCCTACTTCCCCTTTGCCATGTGACAGCATGCTCCCCGGTCCCAGGACTGGGGGGGAGGGGGGCCATCGCTCTGCCCCCCCCCCACAATTTGTAATAATCTACTAGTACACATACCATTTTATTTTTTTCATAGAGACACACAGACACATGCCACACACACACACACACACACACACTCTCTCTCTCTCTCTCTCTCTCTCTCTCTCTCTCTGGATGTTCCTGCTCCAATTATGAGTTCTTGACCGACTCTGCTGAATAATTCTACAAACATCTGTAGAACTTGGTAGTGTTAAAGCTTTATTTTTTTAAAGAAATCTGTTCTTGAAAGAAATTTCAGATGGCTCCTAGAGTACAAACCAGAAACTATCTTTAAGTAAAAAATAATAAAAGCAACAAAGCCCCACCAAAGAGCTGTTTTAGGTTCATGGAGAGTTTGATACCTCCTATAAGCCCATTTCAAAGGGCTTATTCCAAAAAAGATCCAAAGGCTCCTGGAGGTATAATTCATTCTGCTACAGTCAGGTTGACCTATGGCTACACTTCTATTAAGTTAATTTTACTGTGTCTCAAAAGAGTGAGTTTTTCCAGAAACTCTCAAGGTCTCCATTCAGTTAACCAAAGATATCTGAACTCTGTCTCAACTGTCACTGCTTTCCAATAAAAATAAAACATGACATTTTAATTCCAACCTCAGTTGTGGGAACATGGACTCATCTTTACAATTCTCCTTTTTTTTTATTAAGTGAAGAGGCTTGCATAGAATAAATATGTGAATTTAATTAAGAATACTTTCGTCAAACTCAATTCAATTCTCAAATACTTCTGTTGGCCACTTTCTTTAAATAATGATCAAAGGAACAGTTTCTGAATCTTCTAAAGAGCAATGTTAATAATAATTTATTCTAAAATACATGACCTTTTGGTTCCCCAAATTGACTCTGTTCCTTGGAACACTTGGAAATATAAATTGGTATATCTCAAAAAACAACAAAACCCCCAAAAGACAAAAAAAAAACCTCTTCTGTGGCCACATGTGTTTGGGAAAGGATGTATATATTATCCTCTTTTAGAGGGTCACCAATGCACATTAACTGTTTAAAATTCGCAAGTCCCAAAGCACTGAAAGCTCTAAGTGTTCCACCTCACTGTTCTCAGAAAGTTTTCCCAACGCCCCTGTGAACCTCCGGGGAATGAGAACATCTGCACCGGGCATCGCTCTCTGAGCACTCAGAACAGCCTCATCACAAGTGGGAACAAAACCAGCCCCAGCTTAGCCCAAGAGAGTTTATGGGATCTATTTGCAAATATCAAATGTACAATCAATGACATATTGCAGCTAGGATTAAGATTTACTTGAGGGCTTCCCTGGTGGCACAGTGGTTAGGAATCCGCCTGCCAATGCAGGGGACATGTGTTCGAGCCCCGGTCCGGGAAGATCCCACATGCCGCAGAGCAACTAATCCCATGCATCACAACTACTGAAGCCTGCAAGCCTAGAGCCCGTGCTCTGCAACGAGAGGCCACCGCAGTGAGAAGCCCGCAAACTGCAACGAAGAGTAGCCCCCACTCACCGCAACTAGAGGAAGCCCGCACACAACAACGAAGACCCAACACAGCCAAAAGTTTAAAAAAAAAGAAAAAAAAAGGATTTACTTGAAACAACACAACTGTGAAAATGTACTGTAGCCTCTAATGGTATTTATATGCATGGGTCATTTAAAAGAAACAATGTTTAACTCAATATGACTTTAAATGATCCCTGTCTAAACAAACCATACCATGTCTATAAATAGTCAAAATGTATCTTACTCAAAATGCTGGTCCTCAAATACAGCCATGGATGTTTCATCCACTATATATAAGCAACAGATTCGTAAAAGGCATTCCAAAGGTTTTCTTCTTCATCCACGGAGTTAATCAAAAAGAATATTCGGGCTTCCCCGGTGGCACAGTGGTTGAGAGTCCGCCTGCCGATGCAGGGGACACGGGTTCGTGCCCCGGTCCGGGAGGATCCCACATGCCATGGAGCGGCTGGGCCTGTGAGCCATGGCCGCTAAGCCTGCGCGTCCGGAGCCTGTGCTCCGCAACGGGAGAGGCCACAGCAGTGAGAGGCCCGCGTACCAGAAAAAAAAAAAAAAAAAAAGAATATTCAATTCAAATAAGCTGAGGTTAATTTTGAAGGGATGGGGAATTGCTTTTAAGTGGTTCTCACCGTTTTTCAATAAAAGTCTAGAAATATTTCAATCTAAACTAAAAATCTCACCTTTGATCTTAAACTATTAGCTGTTCAAATATTAGTGACTCTCCCTTTTAAAAAAATTCCATAAATGAGTTCTACTTCTTTAAGTTTATAGTCATTAAGTAGAAACAATACACTAGGCTCGACAGGTTAAAAAACACTGTCTTTGGTCAATGAGCGACCTGCTCTGAGAGATGCTAAGATACAGCATAAAGACGACAAGGTCGTGGCCTGGGCAGGATCCCAGCTCTGCACACAAGCTGCGTGCCCTGGGCTCCTCACCTTCCGGCATCCACGTTTCTTCATGAACAAACGGGAGAGGCAAGGGCCCTGGGTTAAAAGATGCAGATGTGGAGAACAGCACCAGCACGGGCATTCAGCAAACGTGTCCTGTTATGGCATTACTGCTGATTTCACGACACTCTGGCTGACCATGCTTGTTGCCCCAAATTTGTTCGTTATTCGCAAACACAAAGGAAAATACATCTGTCCCCCACTCAAGATCCTAAATTGTGAAGATTAGCTTTTCCCCAAAGCCGTGACAGGATACTTCTCCTCCGATGACCCATAAGCACCGACTCCCACTTCTGCTCCCATCAGAATCCTGAACAATTGATGGCTTTTTCTACTTCTGCCTGGACCATCTCTCTTCAATTATGATTCCTTCAGCTATATTCACCAAATACCCACTACCTGTCGGGCACTGTTTGACACAAGAAATATAAAGATATATAAGTATCAGGTCCTGTCTTTAAAAACCTATTAGTCTAGAAGGAGAAAAAATTTTTTCAATAGTTTTAAAAATTCTAGAATGGAAATATATCCAAAACATAGGACAGACTACTGGCAAAAAGGCAGGCCTGGCTATGTTGCTAAGGAGAGGGGCCCGAGGCTGGGGAGCTAGTCAGGTGGACAAGGGGAGGGAGGTTGCTGAGCATCTGTTCTAAGCGCTGGCCGGCTGGGGAGGGCACGAGTGAGGGCCAGCGAGGGGAGAGGGTAAGTGGACAGCAACCCTGCAGCCTGTGGACAGGGCCAACACGGTGAGGCTCTGTGCTCTACCCAGTAGAGGGCCTGAGAGATTCAAGCAGAAGCTTCAGTGCTCACGTTCGCGTTTGGAAAAGATCACTGCGGCAACGTGGACAGTAAAATAAAGGACACAGGAAAAATGGCAGACCAAGTCATGGAGCATCATGGTTTTCACAGGCCCCAATAGCGGTAGCCTGACTGAGCATCCTCACGCCCTTCAATGTGGGACACTGAGCCGCAACTAGGTCACGGCCTTGCCCCAGGTCACACGAAAACGCTGGAACAACGGCGGAGATGGCCCTGAATCCAGGTCTCCTCCTGCCACCGGCCCCTCCTCTGCACCCCTCGAAGGTCAGATCAAAGGTCACCTTTGGTCATATCACGTCCCTGGCATGACCAGGGCAAATGAACCGAACTGGGATCAGATGCCTTCTGATTGAAACAGCAGGGTACCCACATCACAGCTATACCAAATGAAGCTGATGCGGTAAATCTGGGAAAACTGTGTTTGAGCCCTGAAAGCCGGCTGCTACGAGAGATTTTTACCCTTCTCCGGTGATGTGCTCAAACCCCCAAAGAAGATTCATGCCCATCAAATAATGAATGCAGGGGCTTCCCTGGTGGCGCAGTGGTTGAGAGTCTGCCTGCCGACGCAAGGGACACGGGTTCGTGCCCCGGTCCGGGAAGATCCCACATGCCGCGGAGCGGCTGGGCCCGTGAGCCATGGCCGCTGAGCCTGCGCGTCCGGAGCCTGTCCTGTGCTCCACAACAGGAGAGGCCACAACGGTGAGAGGCCCGCGTACGGCAAAAAAAATAATAACAATTAACGCAGGACTTCAACTCTTCCATCCCTGTGAAGTACCACCTGCTTACCCATCCCGTGCTATGAGATATCCCTCGCCTGCCACCCTGATCCTAAGTGACCCCCAAACTGAAAAGGACTCCTGCTTGCTGCTGCTGTTGTTTTTCCATTCTTACCTCACTGTGCCAAACCTTTCCACTTAGTCCACCTAAGCACCCCTGGAAAAGCAGCGTCCTCACCCAAACCACTCCGGAACTGGGCCTCCACGGGGCGCGCTTCCAATGTTTTAGGTCCCTCCTAGTCAGGTGGAGGGGTTTGGGGAGGGGCCTGCTGTTGGCGTCTGGTGGGGAGGTTTCAGGGATGCTGCTAAGTAAGGAACCTACGATGCACAGAACAGACCCACCCAAAAGGAACCAAAATGCCAGTGGTTCGCAGTTGAGAAGCCCCGATAGAGAATCATCCCAGGCCAAGCAGCGCAAGCTTCAAGCTCTCACGGGGCGCAAACTACACACACCTCTCCCAATACAGGGCCACAGCAGTCAGAGAGCGTGGGTTTGGGTGGAGAACCTGTACTGCATCTCAACAGAGACATCCTGATCACTGCCTTCATGGAGGATGAATCAGCGCACTTCCGACAGTAGACTTCTCACTGGCCAGCCTTGCTAGGACAAGCACCCAACGCTTCTGGAGACGGACTCCCACTGTCTCCAGTAGGGGGTTACAATGGCCTCGACGGCACTGGATCCCACCGGACCCGGAGGGCTCTTCCTATGAAAGCCATCCACGTGAACAGACTTCTACCTCTCGGTCAGGTTTCTCTTCCTTGGCATGGCTGGCATTTTAGGCTGAATAATCCTCTAGGGCGGGGTCTGTCCTGTGCATTGTAGGACGTTTAGCACCATTTCTGGCCTCTACGCACTAGATGCCAGCCCCACGTCCCCCATCCAGGTCAACATAGGTCCAGACACTGCCAGACGTCGCTGGGGGTCGAGACCACTCCACTGATGACCTCTTGCTCCAGAGCTTACACACCAGACTTCTCACTTAGGTTTACACATCTGCATTTTCATTCACTGATTTGCTGGGTATAAATGTATTTAATAACTAAATCAACAAGTTCTTTAATGTTGATATTCTTGAAATAGGATACCACCTGTAACCCTACCGTGGGAAACACGACTCAGCAACACTTCCCTGATTCTTGATGAACACAAATGGAAATTTATCAACACTGTTGGCACCAAGCATCAGGACAACCTGGCTTCCATGACAACAGAGCGATACCCTGACAGACCAACCTGGCCATCTGTCTGTTTTGCTTAGAGTTAAGTTTCTAGAGATGTCCTTTACTCTGCGGCATGACGAAATTCACAGTAAAAGGTAGTTAGTAGCTGCCATTTACTATGAATTCCATACTTGCTATTCTAATAGCAATACCCACTCTGTTTTTTTTGTTTTTTGTTTTTTTGCGGTACGTGGGCCTCTCACTGTTGTGGCCTCTCCCGTTGCGGAGCACAGGCTCCGGACGCGCAGGCTCAGCGGCCATGGCTCACGGGTCCAGCCGCTCCGCGGCATGTGGGATCCTCCCGGACCGGGGCACGAACCCGTGTCCCCTGCATCGGCAGGCGGACTCCCAACCACTGCACCACCAGGGAAGCCCCCCACTCTGTTATAAATGATACAGTAACTCTATTTGACAGGTGCTACTGCTATTCCCATTTTAACAGGAGGCAATCGAAGCACAGAGTGGTTAAGTAACTCACCCAAGGTCACACAGGAAATCCACAACAGAGCTGGCATTTCAGTCCAGAATCCACCCTCCTGCCTGTCCTGCTCCTCCGCCTCTCGTATAAAAGCATGCCATATTTATAACTACAAACCATATGATAATGAGCACACTGTAGAGGGATTTTACTTAATCTCTGTCAAAGACACGTCCTCTGCACCATAAGCGACAAAACGCCGTGGACACCACGCGCGTTAGGCCACCTGCCATGCGCTCCCCACGGCTGTGGCCACTGCGCTACGGCAGAGGCTGGGTCCCCCACCAGGCTTGTCCCGAGGCTGCTCACAGACCCCGCTGCTCCCTGCAGGATGCACCTCCCGCCGCCTTCAAACTGGGTCAGGGCCTAGCAAGGGTTTGCACAACGGAATGTGAGCAGGAGGGAAATGTGTCACTTCCGGGGGGCGGGCGGGAGATGCTTTGGAAGCCAGAGCCCGCCGGCCAGCCCCCTCCTGGAAGCAGAGCTGAGACGGAGCCTCCATGGCGCCGGGGCTCAGAGGACCGCACGCTGGGCACACGGCACGAGTGAGCACCGAGTGTGGGTCACGGGGGCCCCTCAGACTGCAGGGCCGTCTGTCACCAGCCACAGCTTAACCCGCCCTCAGTGACACATGCCCTTATCAGCTGAGGGACCCTTACCTGGCCACTCAACTCTCCGTGTCTATTTCCTTATCCCTGAAACCGAGATGGTAACAGCGACCACCCCCCGGTGCTGCAGTGAGAATCACACAGGCTCACACGCGTGAAGACCCGGAACCCGCCCGGTGCGGTCGGCACCCGCTGTCCACCCTAACCCCTCCCGCACGCCGGCCACCTCGCCGCCAGGGTCGAGGGGCTTCACGCCACAAGGAAGGGATGGACAGATATACATACTGCTCCCGACTATTCTAAGAAGGAAACGATAAATACGCAGACTCAGACGCTAACAAATAACTCACTGACCGTACAGAGTTTTCTCAAAACACTAAAAATAGAACTGCCAAACAACCCAGCAATTCCACTCCTGGGCATAGATCAGAAAAAAATGAAAACACTAATTAGAAAAGATACATGCATGCCCATGTCCACAGCAGCACTAGCTACAGATGCCAAGATGTGGAAGCAACCTAAATGTCTATCAACAGAGGAATGGATAAAGAAGATGTGGTACATGTATACACAATGGAATATTACTCAGCCATTAAAAAGGCAAAAATAATGCCACTTGCAGCAACACGGATGGGCCTGGAGGGCATTATGCTAAGTGAAATAAGTCAGACAGAGAAAGACAAATACTGTATGGTTTCACTTACATGTGGAATCTAAAAAATACAGCTAGTGAATAAAGCAAAAAGAAGCAGACTCAGAGATACTGAGAACAAACTAGTGGTTACCACTGGGGAGAGGGAAGGGGGAGGGGCAGTACGGGAGTAGGGGATTAAGAGGTACAAACTATTATGTATAAAATAAGCTACAAGGGGCCTCCCTGGTGGCGCAGTGGTTGAGAGTCTGCCTGCCGATGCAGGGCACACGGGTTGGTGCACCGGTCCGGGAAGATACCACATGCCGCGGAGCGGCTGGGCCCGTGAGCCATGGCTGCTGAGCCTGCGCGTCCGGAGCCTGTGCTCCGCAACGGGAGGGACCACAACAGTGAGAGGCCCGTGTACCGCAAAAAAAAAAAAAAAAAAGCTACAAGGATATACTGTACAACGTGGGGAATATAATCAATATTTTTAAAACTATAAGTGGAGTATGACCTTTAAAAATTGTGAATAACTATACTGTACACCTACCTGTAACTTGCATAATGTTGTACGTCAACTATATTTCAATTTTTTAAAAAAAGTAAATAAACAAACAACTAATAAAAAAGAAAAAAAAAACTAAATAATAACACCCATGATGTCCTCTGGTACAAAGTGATGGAAAAAGAAAGAAAGCAGAAGAGAGATGACTGCATTTATCCAGCCCGACTGTGGCTCCTGCCTCAGCCTCTGCCAATAACACGCATATAAACAAACAGAAATACACACACATCCCCTTCTCAGTGAGCAGACAATCTGCCGGCCAACTAGAGATTCAACAGGAGCCCAGAGTGTGGTGCCAGCTGGCTGTGTGACACGCACGGTAATTAATGTCTCCTGAGGTCAAGGAGGCGGGGACAGAACCGGCAGACAGAGGAGGAGTGGTGTGATGGGGAACCAGCGGCCGAGGTTCCTAGACACACAGGAAAGGTGACAGGCAGGGAGAGGATCGCGCTTACCATCAGGGAACCTTTCGAGGAGCATAATCTTCCAAAGGCCATTCTCACCAGGTGCTCTTTATTTACCTGGGAGAAGAGTAAAACTGCTTTCAAGAGCGGAAACCATTGTCCATGCCCACGGGAGGTCGCCCACAGCAACCACCAGCTTGTTACAAACGCAAGGTTCTGAAGTCTTTACGAGACATAATTTCGGTGAAGAAAACAGAGGGAGACTTTCTTAAACATAGAGAGAAGAACCACATTTACGTACTGAGAAGTATCTTACGCTACTGAAAAATAACCTAGTCGGGGGACTGGTGTGATAAAATGTGTATGTGGAGCTTTACATATCTTTTAAAAATTTTTCTTGGAGTATAGTTGATTTACGATGCTGTGCTAGTTTCAGGTGTACAGCAAAGTGAACCAGTTATACATATACATGTATCCGGCCTTTTTTAGATTCTTTCCCCACATAGGCCATTGCAGAGTACTGAGTAGAGTCCCCTGTGCTGTACAGTAGGGCCTTATTAGTTATCTATTTTATACATAGTGGTGCGTATATGTCAGCCCAATCTCCCACTGTATTCCCCACCCCCCCGCACATATTGTTTAAGTGCAGATCTGGATGACAAGGCCCTGAACGTGGCTGGTGGGAGGTCCACCAGCTGAGTCACGGGCAGAGCCATGAAATCTGGGGAGCTTGCTGGTGGCGAGTTACAGAGGGTGCTGGACAAATCAAGGGGAGCACCCTGCGGCCGGCCAGAGGAAGAAGGTAGCGAGGACAAAGGTCAGATGCAGGCTTCGCCCTGTGAGGAATCAGTGCTGAGACCGCAAAGGGTGGGCACCCCGCAGCCTTACCCAGGGGACAGCAAAACCTGTGCACGGTCCGGCTGTGGAGCCCTGGGAGAGCCCGGGGAAAGTGCAGGGGCCCTCTCTCCAGAAAATAATACATTTTCATGGATACCCAGAATTTTAAATTTTGGTGGCTAGTCCATTAAAACGAAAAGTCTGTTCTGACCACATACATCTACAGACCAAGCCTGACTTTGGCCAGTTCCTAAACACAAGACCATACCAGAGACACCTGGCTCACCTCAGTAATGCTCTGATGATCTTTTGCCTACTTACTTCCCTCCTCAAGCGGAATTTTTGCCTTTTCAAACCATATGTGGGTCGCTCTTTCGGTCACGACTCCACCAATAAGGAAGGTTAACCAATCGACCTGCTTTGTACAAAGGGATGTTTTTGTCGAGGTCACACATTCTCTGTTCAACCATGAGGGGTATCCTGCAGGCCAGGTGTGCAAGCGACGTGCAGACAGAAGCTGATGCCCAGGGGGCAGGGCGTAGGGGAACGAACAGGAGGTTAGCAGGGTGAGCTCGGAGCCACACACGTTGTTCAGAACACAAAACAAAGAAGAGCCAGGAGCAGCCCTGGAGCCAGACAACAGGCTAACATGCATTTGCACCAAACAGCTGTTCACAGGCTTCTCGAAGAAATGAAACGGCGTCGTCTAAGCTTTACAACTTTCAACCACGCCAGCGTTAGCGTCTGCCTCGTTACCAAATATTTCTACCTCAATGAAATAAGTATAATCTTTTAAAATACTCGGGAGAACTGCAATTAATTAACTGCAAATCATAATATAACACGAGACCCATCAGTGAAAAACTTTTCTTTAAAAATAATGAAGGGGGGGCTTCCCTGGTGGCGCAGTGGTTGAGAGTCCGCCTGCCGATGCAGGGGACACGGGTTCGTGCCCCGGTCTGGGAAGATCCCACGTGCCGCGGAGCGGCTGGGCCCGTGAGCCATGGCCGCTGAGCCTGTGCATCCGGAGCCTGTGCTCCGCAACGGGAGAGGCCACAACAATGAGAGGCCCGTGTACCGTAAAAAATATTAATAATAATGAAGGGAGGCTTCACTGGTGGCGCAGTGGTTGGGAGTCAGCCTGCCAATGCAGGGGACATGGGTTCAAGCCCTGGTCTGGGAGGATCCCACATGTCGCAGAGCAACTGGGCCCGTGAGCCATGGCCGCTGAGCCTGCGCGTCTGGAGCCTGTGCTCCGCGACGGGAGAGGCTGCAGCAGTGAGAGGCCCACGCGCCGCGATGAAGAGCGGCCCCCGCTTGCCACCACTAGAGAATGCCCTCGCACAGAAATGAAGACCCAACACAACCATAAATAAATAAATTAATTAATTAAAAAATAATAACGATGAAGGGACTTCCCTGGTGGTCCAGTGGTTAAGACTTTGCCTTCCAATGCAGGGGGTGTGGGTTCAATCCCTGGTCGGGGAGCTAAGATCCCACACGCCTTGCGGCCAAAAAGCCCAAACATAAAACAGAAGCAATACTGTAACAAATTCAATAAAGACTTTAAAAATGGTCCACAGCAAAAAACAATTTTTTTTCAATAAAAATTAGAAAAATAAAAATAATGAAGTCAGACAGTCAGCATCACAGAGGACAGACCCTCCAAGTAGACACTGGGACACCTACTCCCGGAATCTTAAGATGGTCAACTTTCTGAAAGTCAATGAATACTTCTCAACATGCTTTACAATGAACTCAGTTTCACTCAATTATTTAAGGAAGTGGTTTCAGAAACCGTCTCCAACTTGGGATGCCAACCTGCGTTATTCCTTTCCTAGCTACGCTGCCGGCGCACAGCGCTCGCTCGGTAAACGGTCCAGGCCTAACTGAACACTGCCCTAGCATCCTTCTCACTGCAGGGAGGCCTCAGAAGGGAGTGAAGCCCTTCTGAAATGTTTACTAGGAGCTAAAAAATTTAAAGCTATGCCAACGGCTCAAGTCTATGTGAAACAGACCTAAGTTTAAATTAAACCTTCCAATTAATATAGGAAATGCAGGCTGGATACACCTAGAAGGGGCTTGAACAGATCTGCTTCAACAAACACGCCCTTCGGCACAGGCAGTGAACTTCAGCCCCACTTCTACGTAGGATTGTTTGGCCTTATCTCGTAGGGGTGCTGTTTGTGCTTTAAATTACCATCCCCTGCAGTAAGGGCCTCAGAGGTGAGGAAGGGTTCGAACGCACCTGAGCAAGGAGATGTGCTTTGGTGCAGGCCTGCCGCCCACATGGGCACCTGAGCTCCACGCACAGACACAGAGAAAGCCAGCAGGCCCCAGGGTGGGATCCAAGATCAGCGGTTCCAGAAATGCATCCAAACCAAAAGGAGAACATGGCTACCCTTCTAAAAGCTGGGGCCGAGACCCCACTGGAGTGCCATTCGGGCACCTGGACCGGGGACGTGAGGCCAGCTTCCCTCCGCAGGCCCTCGGCGCCCTGCAAAGCCAACCCGGTTCTCTGCCCTTATGGCCGCTCCCTAAATTCGCGACCGGGTAATTAAAACAGCAGAAGGCGTAGCATCAAAAAATGTTTTAAAAAAATATAAGATGACATTTCACTTCAATATTTCCAATGAAATCTGAAAATTTTACATATAAACAATAATACTTATAGGCCCCAAATATTATAAATAGGCTCCTTTGGTGGGAAAGGAAGGGATGTGATTCTTAATCAAATATTTTTCTAGTTGAAGGACTTCCCTGGCAGTCTAATGGTTAAGACTCTGCACTTCCACTGCAAGGGGCACAGGTTCAATCCCTAGCCAGGGAACTAAGATCCCACAAGCCATGCAGTGTGGCCAAAAAATATATATATATATATATATGTATGTATGTATATATTTTTTTCTAGTTGAATTAGAAGACTTTTTTTAAAACAGAGGAGTAAAAACTATAATGATAAGTGACTCTGCCACTGTCCCCAAAGGGGAAATACTCTGCTGAAGCCATTTCGATCATTAATCTGATCTGTGATTTAGTCCCAAACATACAACTGCTTTCTATGACAACTCTTCTCCCCACACAGACGCCTCGCTCATGCAGTGACCCAAATTCTAGCATCCGCATAATCATTTCTATCGAGCAATGCTTTTAGGACGCAATACCACTTCCAAAATTTTCCAAAGTTAAGAGAGATTCGAAAACATTCAATCCCTGCGTCTTAATACCTAAGGTCTGCGTTTACATCTTGCAAGTGTTTTCTTCAACCATTAGCACAAGAACTTGTTCAAAATACAGATTCCCGAGGGCCGGCCCCAGGAAACCAAACCAGTGGGTCTTGGGGGAGGAGGGGGGACTAGGAATCTGCATTTTTAATAAGCACCCTGGTGTTTCTGATGCAGGTGGTCTCGAAAAATAGCACCGCAGGGAAGACAATTCATTTCCATTAGAGCTGTCTGTCCAGGCTTCAACTCCTTGATTTTTTTTTTTTCATTTGACACTTCTTAAACACTTGGATGAGTGTTTTTCAAGGAAAATCTGTGAAATGTCATTTTCACCGCAACTACAGCACAACGCCAGAAGGCAAGGCACAGCAGACAGAGTGAGGAATGCAGGAAAGCTCACCTCCTCTAAGGAATCATTTAAAATTACATCTGCATGCGATCTTGATCGTTCCAGGCTAAGTCTCTCACTTTCACCTTTAAACAATATTTTCAGCACTCCCCTGACTATTCATTTTGTTATCTCCACTCTCCAGTTACCTCATTCCGCTACAAAGTGAGAGGATGCCTGACATTTAAATCAGCCTCAGCAGCCTCTGCCCTGGGTTTTCAGGAAGTCTTGCTTTCATGTACCACGCTTTTCCTATTGGAACTCTTTAGAATCAGATTTTATTTCTGATCCTAGATGTCGTTATTTTCCACAAGATGACTGAGAACCTACTGGAAATCTCCACCCAGCCACAAATGTAATTTGTTGCACCGAATACGGTCAACTCCTATTTTCAAATCACAAATTCAGATTTTCACTCAAATAACTGCAGACAAGGAGAGCTACCCTGGCGTTACCGGAGTTGACATGTGAAGTCTGTCTCCAGGGCAACAGAGTAGTAAGGGAGGTTCTGAACCGCACTCCCGCTCGTCTGTGATTTAGCAACAGGCTTCTACACGCTCCCATCATGCTCTGGCCATCCCTTTGTCTGATCTCGAAATTACACGGAGTGACTTTTGGGTGCTTGTCCTACTATTTTGTTTTAAGACACTCTATTTCAAATTTTCTTGCTGTTTCCACGTATGTTACCTTTTTCTTTTCCTTCGAATTTTCACTATCAAGTCATTACCCGCAGCTGCTCTACACAAACACACAAACTGGACAGGAGCCGCACCACCATTTTCAAAGTTTTCCATGTGAATTGAGGACTGTGTATTCAGTGGCTTAATTAGAAGCCTGCAACCCCCTCCACACAACGGCCTAGTGCTGACTCAGTGAGAACTTCCTGCTGCTTTTGTAAAAGCTCTTCCCAGTTTTTTTTTTAAAGCCACTACCCAGCCGATCTCTTTCTACCCAATTCTGAAGTTTCACAATACATCTTCTTTTTTGTGAATTCAAGAATTCAACTATACTCCCAATGCCAGAACGTCAATCAATCTAAATTCTCTCAGACCACAAGTTAATAATTTAAATTCATCTAACTAGAACCAGAATGACTTGAAGGGGAAAGACAAACACCACCAAAATGCATATGGGAATATTTAAGACAATATTTAAGATAGAATATGGGAAGGCTGTCTAATAAAATAATACAGAGGACAAAATAATGATTTTTTTTTGAGTTGCACGTATTTGACCAAGACACAACGGCAACCCCAGTGATAAGCTTTTCTAAACTTAACCCGTGGTTTTCAGTTCCGTTTTTATAACCTGCTGACTCCTTTAATGTCTTTAAATTGTACTATTATTTAACAGTTTATTAATAGGAAACAAAAAGGATAGTAAATAAGGCTGTGCATGAAAAAGGTACCGATGTTGTAACAAAGCAAAAATGTGAGGTACCCAGTGTTTATTAAAGGTTATACAAAACGCGGGATACACATACACAGAGATGACTACGTATACGTGTATACACGTACACAGAGACGATACAACACACAGAGGTGAATACGCTACAGTAAACAACCCGTATTCTGCGAGCAGATACTCCAGCATAATGACAGCATGACTAGGCATCGAACGTCCGTTTAAAAGAACACATTTATCTTTTGCTTTACTACAAACCAAATTCCTAGACTGGCCTAGATTTTAAAGGAATGTGCTTACGCTTACCATATTAAGAAGAGTGGTTTTGTTTCAAAGATTAAAGGAAGAATAAACTTCTCAAACAACAACACTTTGACAGAGTAACCTCCAAGAAGGAAGGAGAATGTAACCGTCACCTCTGAACGGATCCACTCAGAGTTAAGGCCTGTGTCTGTGGATGAACCATGAACAGAGGCCCTAATGCTCGCGCACAAGCCTCACTGCCCGATGATCTACATATTCAAACGTCCGTGTCAATGTCTCCATCTAAATTTGCCTATCGCTCACCTACATCCACTGCATTCTGACAGCCACAGATGAAGTATGCTTGTCTTCTTACACCAGGATTAGCAAAAACAGTCAGAAAACAAAGGTCCAACTGGCCTAACACCATCAGCCATCTACCCTCAAGATCCCATTCTTGCAGGAGGAAACCTACATGGAGAAAACCGCACAATCCAGTCATAACTAGAGCAATGAGAGTCAAGCCCCAGTTTCTGCAACAAATAACACGGTCAGAAATACAGCAAATGCAGCTGAAAGGAAAAGCAAAATCGCTGTGGTAGGTCAGTAATAAAGACTGTAGCCTTGTAAGGAACGGCAGGATATCCTGTAAAACGAACGTGTAATTTACAAATCATTTTTAAAGCTACCAGAAACCAAAGGAAGGGCAATAGGGGAGGATTTACAGAAGACCACCTTCGATACTTCTTCCCATAAAACTGAATCTACGGAAGAGGAAGAGAAAAGCGCTCCTGTTAGCTTTTAATGAAAAGGCAGGGAAAACATCTCTGGTCCATTCTCCTGTGCAAACACCAACTGCTTATGTCGAAAAGAAAAACAGTTTTTGTCAGGGGTGTCACATCCGTTGTAGCTGCACTAGTTGAAGACCTGGCGGGTATTAGAGGACTTCACACGCCAGGTGGCCCCTCCCCTGGCCCCTCCCCCTGGCCTGCAGCTCTCTTTCATGCTAAGGGTACGCTGTCAGGCAAGGTGCTACTTATTCAAGTTCTACTCTGAAACTCAAATCATTTCATTGTGTGCAGAACAGGACTCAACTATAGTTTACTCCAAACTGGAGCATGAGAAAAATATTTCAGAGAGAGCTCAGCCTTCCAAAAATAAGATTTGGTTGGTGGGGGGCGGTAGCAGCTTGAGAACAAAAATGGTCCCCAGCACGTCTCAGTCTTCCCACCTAAGTGTGCTGGGCAGGTGTTATCGCGGAGCTGGGGGGGTCTGTGACCCTGCCCTTCTGCAGCCTGTCACTCTGTTCTACTCCACAGACTCTGACGAGGTCATGCTTAATGGCCAAAAACTCCACCACATGCCTAAAGGAGAAAGTAGAAAAAGATAGGCAGGCCTGCGGGTGTGACGTCTGTTGAGGCATGCAGCTGTTATTTTAAACATAATTAGACTAATTGCCTCGCCATCTCCACCGATGCAACTGCACAGGCAATTAATTAGAACTGATTTTAAAAGCCCTGTTTGGAATCTTTTGTTCCCCACTTCCTACAGATCAGATTATCAAGGAACAAATTCAATTTTTCAACTTTTATTTTAAGAGAGGCACACACGTGCATTAACTGGGTCTGATCCACTAACGCAAGTCATTTAACCAGCAATTACTCTACTCTGAAACTAAAAGCCAATTCAAATTTTGAACACTGCTATAAAATAATTCCCTGGGAAGTATGACCATCTTGCAAGACTGCTGGTGAAAAACATGAATAATCTCATAGCTCTCCACCTAGAAAGGAAGGTGAAAGAAGACAAAGTTCTGGCACCTCCCTGGTGGCGCAGTGGTTAAGAGTCCACCTGCCAATGCAGGGGACAAGGGTTCGAGCCCTGGTCCGGGAAGATCCCACATGCCGTGGAGCAACTAAGCCTGAGCGCCACAACTACTGAGCCTGCGCTCTAGAGCCTGCGAGCCACAACTACTGAGCCCATGTGCCACAACTACTGCAGCCCGCGCGCCTAGAGCCTGTGCTCTGCAACAAGAGAAGCCACCGCAATGAGAAGCCCAAACACTGCTAGGAAGAGTAGCCCCCGCTCGCCACAACTAGAGAAAGCCCGGGGCACAGCAACAAAGACCCAACACAGCCATAAATAATAAATTAAATCAATCAATCAAAAAAAAAAGACAAAGTTCCATTTCACAGGAAAATTAAAGTAACAAGAAAGTTGCCTCTTACCACGTGTTTTATTCTCCACAGGTTTTTCTACCCCCCAGTCAAACGTAGTTCACTTTAAAAAAGACATTAAGGAAAACACAACAAAGTAGTGAATATAACAAAAAAGAAGCAGACTCACAGACACAGAGGACAAACCAGAGGTTACCAGTGGGAGTGGGGAAGGGCTATGTAGGGGGAGGGGAGGTACAAACTACCGGGTGTAAGACGGGCTCAAGGATGTATGTACAAAATGGGGAATAGAGCCAATACTCTGTGATTACTATAAATTGAAAGTAACCTTTAAAAATCATACAAAACATTTTTTTAAATCTAAAAAGAAAATAAGGACTCCAAGGGCCATTTAACAGAGTCGGGTGCGATGGGCTGGCTAAGTGGGAAAATTGTGAAAAGGTGATGACTGAGGACAAAGGCTGAGATACTGGAGCTGGAGACGGGTGGGGAGGGGCAGAGGGGCAGGAAGATGAAACAAGAGGTCGCAAGCTGGAAAAGAGAAAAAGCAAGCTTGACGGCTGTGGGAAGGAGAGGTGGTGGGACCAGCTGGGGGTTCCTCCCGAATCGGCATCTGTGAAGGGACTGATGCCGGAGGGCAGCGTCCACAGCCATGCCGGAGGTGCGCCTGCCCAGCCGCAGTGACCACCAGTGACCAGCCCCACACGGCAGGCCTGAAGGTGGGAGCGGTCACAGCTCACCTGATCTGCGCTGAAGTCTAAGCTCCCGAGGCGGCCGCACTCTGACAAAGGACGGCGATCCATGCGGGGCACAGCACGAGCTGTCACTACAGAGGGGCTTCTGCCCATGGGATCTGAGGCCAAGGAGGCTCACGCCCTTGCTGCGGGTTCCGCAGACCCTGCAGCTGACCACGGGAGCGGGAACGGGACAGAGAGCCAGCCACGCGGTCCTGCGGCCACGCACCCAGCAGGGGCCACGGCCCCCCGGATGGGACACCAAGGGTCCCCCCAGCGTGACCTCGGAGAACCGCCTGGAACCGCTACTGGACATCCTTGAAATCTATGTGGAGACGGACCGTGTGCCAATACGTGGGAAAGCACAGAATTCTCCGGGACCGAGAAGTACAGAGACCCGTTCCCCCGCTGGGAGCGCCCGGGCAGCGACGGGAAAAATCGGTTTCCAGCAGGCGGCGACCTCCCGGGCGGTGAGCAGAGGAAGCACGTGGGATCTGGTGTGGTCCCTGGTGACACACAAGGGACCACGGGGGATGCCCCGGTGAGTCCTGCGTGTAACAAACACAGCCGCGACCAGATTCTGAACAGGAAAGTGGCTCCTGACAGGAACCGACAGGAACCAACCCCCGTTCAGCTGGGGCATTCTGTAAAGGAAAGTACAGGCTATCTTAGAACGAATTTGCATCCCCACTGCATCACAGGAGGGATATATATGCCGGAGTCACGACACAGCCGAGATGACTAGGTGTTTCCACCCACTCCTTAAACAGCTGTAGGTACAGAAAACAATGTCACTCCTCCTCCCAAGAGTATGTGAAGCCCAGGATTTGCAGAAATATATGAAAAAGACCATGTTCCTCTCTGTGCTCTCATTATTCTGGGAGCTTCAACAGAAGGAGTGCTGAAGCGCTCTGTCAGTGATACAGGGCGCGTGTTCATTTCCAAAAGCTAAAAGCAGAGGCGCCGCTCTAGCCTGAAATCACGTTGCTCACCTCTTGGGTTGAACAAAAGGGCTCACAGCAAGATTATTTTTTAAACCGTTCCACATTTATCCTCATAAAACAGAACAATACAAAATGAATGGCCAAATAAGCAAACATGACACTTTAATGTACTCATCTATAAAAGTTCTCAGTTCCAACTTAAAACATCTGAATGATTCACGATCATTTTCCCATTTGCCACATTTTTTCAGCATGACGTTTGCGGAGTGGTGGAGACCAACATACTTCAAGTAAAACTCATTCACCAATTTCTTAATTTAACAAATTCTTTACCAAGGGCCTATTATGCGCCAGGCAGCGTTGTAGCTGCCGGGGGGCGGGGGGGGGGGGGCGCGGGGGGGTGGTATACAGACAGAAATAAAATGAATCAAAGTCCTGGCCCTCACGGAGTTTACTGTCTATTTAAGGGAAAGAACAAACAAGTAAGTAATCCATGATTTTAAACGGATCTAAGTGCCACAAAGAAAAATTAAGCAGGGCAAGGCCAGCAGGGTGACAGGAGGAGGCCGAGGGGCTTTGGGGGATACGGCGGTCAGAGAGGACCTTCTGAGGAAGACAGCAAACTGCAGAAAGGGAGCGGGCCACGCTGAGATGCAGGTGAAGGCAGCCCTGCCCTCCAGGGAGGGCAAAGAGCAGGTGACAAGGCCCCAGGCCTTGGTGATGTAATAAACGGCAAGAAAGCTTGCGTGGCTGGAGCGAAACACGTGGCTGGAGCGAAACACGTTAAGCGGCAAAGACAAGGTGGCGGGAAGGGCGGGGCTCGGGTACTCGGCTTCCGTGTAACCATCCTGCAGTTTTGAACAACAGGCGTCACGTCACGCTGACGGAAACACCAGGGACCCCAGGGGACCCGGCGGGGCAGGAGGGCGAGTTAGGAGGCGATTTCAAACGTTAGAGCTTAATCTGACGCTCTAAATGCTTTCACCCTCAGATCTCGCAGGGGGTGGTGACCCACTTCTTCAATTCACCTCTTTCTAAAGAAACAAGACATGGAGACGTATTAGCACACATGCCTCGGCGACTTTATTAGTCTGAAAAACTGACAACTGTTGTTTCAAACAATCTCAGTCGAGCAGCCTTAAAATCAAGCACAAAACACAAGGACCATCCTCCCCTCCTTCACTGAAACTACGTGAAAGTCATGTAGGAGTGAATAGCTCTTTTGTCCTTAAACAGGCTATTTGAAAAACAGAAGCACACTGTCTTTTATTGTCCATTCATGGTTCACATAGCCCCTGGGGTTGGCTTTCGTCCTTCAAAAGCCTTTAATGGACAGGTACACGTAAGCCTTGCTCTGTAGACTGTGAGAGCTGGAAGGCGTGGGGAGGGCCCACGACTCCCCTGCGTGCCTGAAAGGAAAGGGGTATCAGGTACGCAGGGTGACCTCACCTGTAAGGTATGCGCCAGGGACTCAGAACAAAGGTGGCTTCCTTCCTTCATAAGGAAACACAATCTGTCCAGAAAACTGCTTCATTGCTCTTGAATGATTTAGGGCTGCACAGTCGACTAGAAACAGCTCCAGTCTTTAACCTCTGTTTATTTTATTAACAAAACTGTGTGTTACATCATTCTTTGTTCAAACCTTAAAGGAAAGCCCAGCATATTCATTAATCAAAACTGTATATTCTTGTTCAGGTCACCTTTGATCATGTGTTTGTGCCAGGTAAGTGCATTTATCAGTCAGAGACTGTAACGGACACACGGTATGTCTCCAGGGTCAGGACTCTGGTTTCCTGTCCACGTGAAATGTGGAAGGAAGGCAATTAAGCTGGTGTTTTAGGTTGTACTTAGTATATAAAAGGAAGGCCCGCGTTTTCACATTTTAGGGCATGTTGAGTTTTCCAGCGTATGAAATGTTATCACTGCTCCCTTTTTCAGATAGGGATATCGATGCAAAACAAGTTCTTGGAGCACAGAACGCATTCAGTCATGGCTCGCCTAGATGCAACCAACAGAACACCAAGTTGCTGAAGTATTACTTCACTCTTTCAAGATCACAAAACATCTTGCTACATATTTTCCCCCCAAGGTCAGGTAGTCAAGAATTTACTCTCTTGAATCCCACGCACATTACTGCATAGGATCAGCTCTTAAAGTGATATCAGACCGTTTAAAGTTGACTCTGCCGTCGAACTACGGTTGCTACTATTTTCACCCTAAAGTTACTGATAGACAGTTGTGATCTAACTTCTCCCAGCTTTGCAGATTGCCTTATCAGGACATAGCTGCCAATAACTGGGAATGCTGCGTACTTGTCAGATAACACTCAACTGACTAGAAAAACTGATACTAAGTATCAAACTGAAAATCAATCTTGGCCTCAATCTGTCTTTAATTCACCTATTCTATTCTTTGGTTTACGTTACCAATGTGTCTGGTAACTTCCATGACATGGTGACCTTTCAATCCAGTAACAGAGGAAAAAATGTGTACAGAACGAGCAAAACACAACCTGTTTCCATACCTTCTGAAACTCCAACATTTATACGTAAGGCATGTTGAACAGATCCCACCCAGTTACAGAAGGGATGGGTGGACCCGCAGCAGGGCTGCGGCTAAACAGAGATAAGACACCAGCCAGCTGTTCATGCCAGGACTCCCTGCCCAGACCCGGACCTGATGCCGCTATTGGAAGGAGAAAAGAGCCGCCGGCAGAGGGGTGAGAAATCTACATATCAGGTTAATGTGAAAAATAAACTTGCCTCTCACTCCAGGAAGTAAAGAAAGCTAGGCTCACAAAGAAGACACTTAAATAAACCTAGCAACACATGCGAATTTGCATGATAAACATGGATGTAGCATCACGCTCCTTTGACAGAAAACTCTGCAGGTACAGCACGCCTAGCACGTGCAGTGCGAAGCATCTCTCAGGTTACCGAGCCTACCTGATGGGCTGGCTGTTCCTCAAGATGGACCACTCTCTTAACTATCATGAAATGTTGGCCCGATGTAGTGCTACTGATTTGTGAGTATCAGACAGCTCAGTCTCCTGACAGAGGTGACAGCAACTCAAGGTATTTCCACGCATTATAGTTAAATATCTGACACATGAACAATCACAGGGACTCATCCTTGCAGGTATTTGAACCAGAGCTGGCTTAGGATTCGAGAACTGGAAAGTGTCCCTTGGGGCTACTTTATTCTTCTAACTGCCCCTTTCTGCTTCATTTTCAGGGATTTAGGGTGTGGAGGTGCCATTCATTGCTACCCACATCATCACCTGTGCTTCCTGCCATCCGCAGGATGGCCGACCACAGGAATTACTCAGTATCTCGATCACCTGCACCAAAACCGAGGCCTTGATTACAGGTAACATTTTCACTCCGACAGCAGACTTGCAAGCAGAGCAATCAGAAGGTGTTTGGTACTTCAGCATGTGCTGTTAGGAAGCTGGACAGCCACACGTAACTCAATGAAGTTAGAACACTCCCTCACACCGTGCGCAAAAATAAACTCAAAATGGCTTTAAAGATTTAAACAGAAGACAAGATACCATGAAACCCCTAGAAGAGAACAAAGGCAAAACATTCTCTGACATAAATCATACCAACGTTTTCCTAGGTCAGCCTCCAAAGGCAACAGAAATAAAAGCAAAAATAAACAAATGGGGCCTCACCAAATTTATAAGCTATTGCACAGCAAAGGAAACCATAAGCAAAAGAAAAAGACAACTCTATGGACTGGGAGAAGATTTGTGCAAATGATGCGACCCACAAGGGCTGAATTTCCAAAATATACAAACAGCTCATACAATTCAATAACAAAAAAACAAAGAATCCAATCGAAAAATGGGCAGAAGACCTAAATAGTCATTTCTCCAAAGACGACGTACAGATGGCCAAAAGGCACATGAAAAGATGCTCAACATCGATAATTATTGGAGAAATGCAAATCAAAACTACAGTGAGGGGCTTCCCTGGTGGCACAGTGGTTCGGAATCTGCCTGCCGATGCCCGGGACACAGGTTCGTGCCCCAGTCTGGGAAGATCCCACATGCCGCGGAGCGGCTGGGCCCGTGAGCCATGGCCGCTGAGCCTGCACATCTGGAGCCTGTGCTCCGCAACGGGAGAGGCCACAGCAGTGAGAGGCCCACGTACCGCACAAAAAAAAAAAAACAAAACTACAGTGAGGTATCACCTCACACCAGTCAGAATCACCGTCATCAAAATGTCTACAAATAACAAATGCTGGAGAGGGTGTGGAGAAAAGGGAACCCTCCTACACTGTTGGTGGGAATGTAAATTGGTGCAGTTACTATGGAGAACAGTATGGAGGTTCCTCAAAAAACTAAAACTAGAGTTGCCATATGACCCAGCAATCCCACTCTTGGGTATATACCCAGACAAAACTATCATTCTAAAAGATACACATACCCTATGTTCACAGCAGCACTATTTACAATAGCCAAGACATGAAAGCAACCTAAGTATCCACTGACAGATGAATGGATAAAGAAGATGTGGTGCATATATACGCTGGAATATTACTCAGCCATAAAAAAGAATAAAATAATGCCATTTGCAGCAACATGGATGGACCTAGAGATTATCATACTAGTCAAAGTCAGAAAAAGACAAATACCATGTGATATCACTTAAACGTGGCATCTAAAGTACGACACAAATGAACCTATCTACAAAACAGAAACAGACTCACAGGCATAGAGAACAGACTTGTGGTTGCCAAGGGGGAGGGATGGTGGGGGAGGGATGGACTGGGAGTTTGGGATTAGCAGATGCAGACTATTACATATAGGATGGATAAACAACAAGGTCCTACTGTAGAGCACAGGGAACTATATCCAATATCCTGTGATAAACCATAATGGAAAAGAATATGAAAAAGAATGTATATATGTATAACTAAATCACTCTGCTGTACAGCAGAAATTAACACATTATAAATCAACTATACTTCAATAAAATTTAAAAAAAAATAAAGAAGGTGTTTGGTAAAGATCAACACCATCATTGCTAGCTAATTCCTATTAGATCCACTTCCCTTTCCTCTGCGTCAGAGTGACAATGTGTCGGGGGTGAGAGAGAACAGATCACATATTTTAACTTTCATAAGACTTTTGATTCAATTCAGCAGAACATTCTTTCTAAAAAACTACGAAACATTATTTCTAGACCACCATGGTGGGGGTGACGCAAACGTCGCGAGGGCCGCCTTCCACAGAGGATCTGATGACAGTGAAGTTTCCCCAACCTCTGGTAACACGCATAGCTGTCTTAGATCATGGAGAATGAACACAATTCAGGGCACCAGAGGGATACGTGTGGTGAGGTCTCTCTCTTATGAAGACAAAAGGGTCGGTCCAAGTGGACCTGGGGTTCTGGAATCTGAGCTGTCAAGCCCATCCAGATGTAGTTCCTGAAATGAACACCCACTACGTTTTCAACCGTAAAGGACAGAAAAGAGACACAAGACACAAGATTCCCGCTCTCAAGTAACATACAACTTGGTACAGGAGACAAAGCTAAAAAAAAATCATGAATTAGAGAACAAATACCAACTGAGAGCGGAGAATCCTCAAAATAAATGGAATAAACAAGTATGTGTTTAAGGTCAAGGGTCCACATAGGATAATTCTCTATTACAGAAACGGCATTTGGGATGGACAGGTTTCAGTTCCCACGGATGGTGACTGACTCCACCGTGAGGATTACAGAAACAAGAGGTGGTTTAATTAGGAAGGTACTCAAAACTAAGGGCTCAAATAAGAGATGGGAGAAAACCAAACTTTCAGGAAGAGAAAATCTGAGGGTCCAGGCGAAGCATGAATCAGCAACGCAGCGAGTTATTTTTAAAGATATACAAGGAGCACTGCACTCAGGAGGGTCACGTGATAGCCCTTCCACAGCGCGAGGCTCTATTCTACCCAGAACTTCTTGACCAGGCTCAGGGCTCCTCTGGACCGGAACCCAAGCACGAGGAGAAGGTGGCGGGCATCCAAAGTAGAGCGACTCAAACGATCAAAACATTAGGAAACAGGTCCTAAGAGGACATGTAAAGGAAGTGCAGTATTTAGGCCAGATAAGGGATGGTTAGGAGCACTTCCTTCCCATTAGGGACAGGACGAGAGAAATGGGATTAAACTGCAACGACAGGGATTTGTATTTGACACACAAAAAAAAGAACTTCCTGGCTACAAAGAGTGTGCGTCTGGAGTAAGTTGTCAACAAGGTTTGAAACGCCCTTCTCCAGAGACTTTAAAATACAGTACATGATCATCTTCATAAAACGTTCACTCAGTGGCCTTTCTTACCCTACAAAGGCAGGAAGTGAATATTTTAACTATAAATAGAAGCTCCATTTAAAAAAAAAAAATCCAGATTTATTGAAAGTGGAAGCACCGCAAGGCTCTTCACTGTTGCTGCATTTTCAAAATGCATCAGAAAGTTACCAGCTACACAAATGTACTTATTTAGCCAGAGATGGGTCTAGTCACATAAACAAGCGATCAGCTGCTCTAGGTAGGAGATATAAAAAGAACCAAAACATGGATAAATTAACCAGAGTGTCTATCTAAAAACATCACGGGGGTGCTCTGGAAGGAGGGGAGGGCCAGGGTGAGAGGGGTAAACAAAAATCGGCCGCAAGGAATAAAACACACATTCTACATCCAGCATCCATTAAAGGACCCCTGTGAGGCCACTGTAATCTTTCCTAACACCAGTTTTTAAAACTTAGAACCAAACTACAAAGCACACCTAGTCTTTCTTACAGAAGTCTTAGGATCTAAGACTTTTCAAAACAATGCCAAAGAACAAAGTCAAAAGATAAGTATTTTAAATTATTTCAGCTATTATTTTCCCCACATCATCAAAAAGAGAGATAGGGAGGGAGGGAGGGAGAGGAAACAGTCACGGCTGGCCAGCACACAAGGAATTCCATGGCCACCGGGGCCACAGAAGCAGGAGGAGAGACATGAGGGCCCCAGCTCCTTTCACAGCTCAGGCCCAGGGTCACACCCAGCCAGTGGCAGAACCTGGACGAAACCAGATTTGGCATCACTCGCAGTCACACTGACTCATGAACAGCTTGTGAACCTAAAGTTTAAGCTGCCTGTTTAAAACAGAACAAAATGCCCGATGACGTGTACATTACAAATGTCGGTTGATTAAATCACCACTCCACCAGCATGCATGCACGCGCGCACACAAGGTTGACTGCACCGCGTAACTGACAGAGGGCACTCCAAGCTCTCACTTCTGGAAAGAGGACCGGCATCTGAGCGTCCCAGGTCCCAGGCACTGGAGGGCGGACCCTCACAGCTCCACGAATGACTTGGGCTAAGGAAGGTGCCGAGCCTCGCAGGTAGCAAGGAGCAGAGGGGATTCTGCCTGGTGCCAAACCCCCTGCCTGTTCTGCCCCATGGCCTGCTCTCCAGCGCTCAGAAAGGAGCGTTGGTTCAGAGCAAGACTCAGCTCCCGAGTCCCCCCGACCCGTCTGAAGGAGCCTCTGTTTTCTGGGACATCTCCCCACCCTGGATGAAGCCCCCGCTGCCCCAGACGGTCCCCGATGCCTCCCGTGGACTCTGCAAACTATCAACAGCATCCCTCCCCACTCCCACCCCACGTGTCCCTGTGTGCAGGATCCAGTCCACAGTCACTGCCCTCCTCTGCCCAGGCTTGTGCGACCCCAGAGAAGCTCAGCTGCTTCCCACCCGCACTCAGCATAAATACGCCGCCCGCCAGCTGCTGGTCAGAGTGGGACAGCACGGCGGTGAGATGGGCTCAGGCTCCTCAAAAGGGCAGCATCCCTGGACGTGGCGATACCCCGTCCCCAGCCGTAGGGGGCCTCAGGCAGCGGGATGACACTGCGGGAGGAACGGGGGGAGGTTGTTCCGCCCAGGAGGTCCAGCGAGCAAACCAGCCCCAAGTCGGGCTCTTAGCTGCCCCCACCTTCCTGCTGAAAGCCTGGCCGACCCTACCGTCTGTCTGAAGGTCCCTGTGACAGGCAGGGCCTCCAGGGGACACCGAGGAGATGCCGGTGTCCCGGGGTGACTCAGAGGCACACTGCAGGTCACCGCACCCAGACGATACCCAGACGCCAGCCTCAGTCTGTCCTAAAAGCTCACGGCCGGAGCTGGCCCTGGCTTGGGCGATCGTGCCAGAATTTTCAGGGCCGCACAGGAACTCAGATACAGAAATCCCTCGTTTTAGAGAAGGGGAAACGCCTGCCTATGGAACAGAAATCATTGGCTGCAAGTCACCAGGCCAGGCCTAACACCAAGGCTCCATCACTTCACCACCACGCAAGTGGTCCCCAAGTCACACTTCCTACATTCTCGTACCTCGTTCAGCGAGACCAGAGCTTTGGTGCCACAGCTGGGTTTTCTTGGGCAAATATTTCACACTGTCACCTAATGACGACCTTCAACCAACACTTCGGTTTCAACAAAATCACTACCTTTGTATGACAAGAGTTTGGGGAGTTTGGGGTTTCCGTGTCTTCTAATATTATGGACTTGTCATAAAAATAAGTAGAAAACAGAAAAATGAAAATGCTAATGGTATTACATACTATGAAATACGTAATACGGAATGCAAGTAATTAGACTGACCAAAAGTGGTAACGTATTTAGCTTGAAAGACTTAAGCACTTCAATTGTGCTCAACTGCGGGGGAGAAAAGGTTAAAAACATATGAAATGCTGGATATAATATATCAAAGAGTGTGTTTAAAAGACAAACTGAACCATGGGAAAAAAAAACTGAGACGTCCGCTAACTAAATGTCACTTCAAATGAGCTGACAAATAAAAATGTAAGCTCTGAGGTTTCATTTATTACATACATTGTTTAATCCATGTGTTTAAAGTGTTAAAGAACTTTTTAAAAGTTCTTTAAAGATATATGTTTAAAAACCAAGCAGTTATATAATGAAGAGTGTTAGAAGATTTTTAGCTCTACAGGAATTTAATCCCCTCGTAAGAAATCTAATGTTCACCCTTTCATCCTTGGTGTCCAAACACCCTTCCAGGAACCTTACACCGGTGCCAGGGCTGCTGGTACCCACACTGAGGCTCTGCTCCGTCGCTGCTGGATTATTTGTGGGGAAGGAGGGGGGTCCTTCACATGAATTACACCCAGGGATGGAGTCCCTACAGCAAACCCGCATTTCATCCTGGGTAGTTCTCACTACATTTTAAAATAATGAAAATTCACCCCTGTTCATTCATTGCTGAATTATAAACAGTGAACACAGAGTGTTTCGAAAGGATTTCTGTCCTTGCAAATAATACTTGGAGGAATTTTTACTTCCTTAGGCTAAGAGAATAAAGTTCAAGCTTGGCAGGCCCCGCCTTTCTGCGCTATGTTTACTGCAACGTAATTCACTTGCACAGCCTGCTTACTGCTACCTTCTTCCACGTTCCACAAGACAAATCATCTACTACTTAACTGCTACCGCCAACCACACGGACCGGCACCTCCATCCCCTTCCCCGCTACCAGGAGGAGCCCACTCACGGGCCGTCCCTGAAGCAGCTGTGTCTGCAGCTGCATGCCTGCCAGTCTTCAAGAGGCCAGCACTCCATCCTCCGGACAGGGCCCAGGCTCGGCCAAGAGCAAGCATGGCGGGGCCGCGCACAGGGTGCTTGGAGCTCACAGGTTCTCTCTTTAGCATCACTGCTCTCAGAAGTCTCTGTAGGTTAGAAAAAAATGAGGAGATACACACAGTCTTTATGACAAAAGCTGGGGAGGATGAAGCCTGAGCTCCACAGCGAGGGGGCCTCAGCAGCTCGGCTGCTTCGAGGGTAAGGTGTGCACCCCAGGACGCTGTGCCGCTGCGGAGAGCCCGCCTGGCCCACGCCCGAGCGGCACCCGAGTCCTCGCCATCCTGGGCGCGGCATGCAGCGGCTCCACCAGGGGCGCACGGGACCCCCAATACCGTGCACCCCGTGCCTGCCCGGCTGTGGGGGGAGATGGGGACGCAGACACACGGGCAGAAGGCCCTGTGAAGAGGAGACGGGGACAGGAGGGGTGCGTCCACAAGCCGAGGACAGTGGGGTGTGCCGGGAGCCCCCAGAAGCCAGCGGAGGCCACAGCTCTGCCGACACCTGGATTTCAGACTCTGGCCCCAGAACTTCTGTTGTTCTCAACCACCGGCCAGGGGTGCTTCGTTACAGCGACCACAGGAAACTAATACACATTCAACAAACCTCTCCTGAGTGTGTCCTATGGGCCAGGCACCACAAAGGTTCTCAAGAGTCACGGGTGAACCAAACTCAGCAATCCTGGCCCCGGGCCCCGCGTGGAGCTTCGGGCCCTCCGGTTCTGCGTTCCTGTGAAGAAACGGAGCCCAGAGCAGCCGAGCAGCGGCCAACACAACCCGGACCTCCACACCTCCCAGTGTGTGCCAGCCACACCGGGGAAGGGCTGGGCCCACCTACCTCCATGGCACGGGGGCCGCCTGCCCCTTTTTATCAGAACAAAACAGGCACCAGGGACGGTGAGGTGAAAGGAGCCCCGCTAGTTACACTGAGGAAAGCTTCCAGGGCCGCAGCAGCTTGAGGACGAGGGGGACACAGTTAAGGGGGCGAAGCAGGGAGCAGACAGGCCTGGGGTGGTGGCTGGCTCCATCCTGACAGCGGGGGGGCCTTGCACGAGTTTCTAGGCCTTTCCAGCCACCCTTCCCTCGTCCATAAAACGAGGATACCTTCCTGACCAGCAACGAGAGCAGACGGGAAGCTCTGAGAGAGATGCCATTTCAGAGAAAACCTCAAATTGCAGAATAGCACGTATAACACGATCCTATTTCTATTCAGTTTTTTCCTGGGGGGGGGGGAAACACACAAAAAAACCTCTGCACGGTGGTCACCTCTGGAGATTAGGGACAGACAGATTAGAAGCCTTGATTTTCCCCTTTACATCCTTCTCTACCACAAATTTCTTACTATGAGCACATATTACCTTCAATTTTTTTAATGGAGAGAAAAACAGTATACAGTCATTTAAAAAGCATGGAGCATGATAATTCAGTGAGTTGTACACTCACAATTCGTGCACTCTTCCGTACGTATAGTATACCTCAATAAACAGGTGTTTTCTTTTTAACGAGGTAGGTGTATGTGCTGAGCCATGACAAGATTTCCCAGATATATTCTAGTCATCAGATATGCAGAGTATGGAATCCCACTTATGTCAAGAATCAAAACAACCAGATGCATACACATATAAACACATAAGAAGAGATACAGAAGGACACACATTATACTTCCAAAGCGGCGAACGTTTTTATAGCCAGAATGTTTTTAGGAACTCATTCTGCAATTTACATTTTGAACATTTTTTAAATAACAATACTCCTTAGCTGCGGAGGGTTGTCTGAGATTTACACAGTAACAGTCACAAGATACAAATGTGATACAAAGAAAACTCATTCAGCATTTTCCTGTTGTACCCAGGCTCCCTGCCCGTCCCAGCCCTGAGCCTCGATGCAGGCCTGACTCAGGAAGAAGGGAGCGGTCAGGGTTGAGGTGGACAGGAGGACTGAGCAGGGGTCAAGGATGACACGATGAATAAATAAGAAGAGGTCAAGAATGTCCGCAACACAGTGTTTGGCAAAAACAAACACCTTTTTCTATTTCGACTCGGCCACTGGGGAACATCAAAACCTCTCCCTCGGTCCAAACCACTACCTGGAAGTCTTGCTTCTTAGGTCCAGGAGGGAGGGTCCCCGCTGTGCCCTGACAGCCAAGCCACCCCCTGGCCAGGGGAAGCGGGTCCTGCCCACTCTCGCCCACCTCCTCCACGACCCTCATCACAGGCACGATCCTGTATCTCACCGCACAGTTCGGGGCCTCACCACCTGCTGCCTTGCTCGCTGTTTCTTGCGTGCTCGCCCACTCTCCCCGACGTGCACGCTCGACCGCGGCCCCGCCCCACGGCGTTACCCCCTCCCCCCTTTCCCCGCCCTCCTCCGGCTCCTGGATCCCGCCGGTCCAGCCGGCCAGGCTCCACCAGTGGGGCTGGCAGGGACTGAAGGTCCACTCGAGGTGACTCAGCACCCAAGGACGCAGAGGCCTGGCCCCGCCCTCCCACAGGCCTGTAGGCCCAGCCCTGGCAGCGCGCGGGGGACCAAGAGGACCGAGGCCACGCGGGGCTGACCCGGAGGAGCCCATCCACGGGCGGCACTGGGGCTGCACAGGCCGGCCGACTGAACAGGCGTTTATCTCATCATTCTGGAGGCTGTGCGCCTGAGACCGAGGTGTCGGCGGGGCTGGCTACCCCCGAGGCCTCTCTCCTCGGCGTGCAGAGGGCTGGCCGTGTTCCCACAGCGTCTCCCCTCTACCCGGCTCTGCGTCCCGATCTCCTCTTAGGAGCACGCCAGACTGTGGATTAGGACGCACCCGCGTAAGCTGCCTTCACCTTAAGCACCTCTTCGAAGGTGCCACCCCTGAGCGCAGCCTCACACTGAAGACCTGGGGGCCAGGACTTCAACCTATGAGCCTGGGGGGACACGTTTCAGCCCCTAACAGTCAGCTGCAGGGAGAGAGGGCGCTGGCACTATGGAGAAATGAAAGCAGCAGGGAGGAAAGCTCCCCTGTGCCCCTCTTCTTTCCCTGTCCCCCAGGCCTCTGAGGCACGCTCCAGGCATGTCCTGAGCCCGATGGCCATCTCGGTCCCAAAGACCCTTCCTTCCGGCCCCAAGGGCAGGGCACTGACCAGTATGGCTCCCGGCCCAGTGCTGCACCAGAGGCCTCCTCTTAGGTCACTAGCCCCTCCCTCGCTTTGTTCTCACTCACTGTCCTTGTTTCTTCCTGGGAGCTCTGCCTCATCCGGCCGTAGGTCAGGACCTCTGGAATACTCTGTCCCTTTCCCCGCCAACCCCTCTCAACTAATTAATACCATTTCACCCTTAAGACCTCAGTTCAAATGCCTCGGCCTGAAGAAGCTTTTGAAGACACACAGACAGACACACACGCACACAAGTGCGCGCGCACACACGCACTAAACCAGGCCCTCGCCTGTCATCTCCCCAGCTCCCAGCCTACCACTTAGCACCTGTAATGACCTACCTGTACTGTCATCATGCTACTACAGGTGTGTCTCTCCCACCAGACACACAGGTTCATGAGCAGAATCTGCGTCTGGTGTGCCCAGCACTATGTATCCAGCAGCTAGGGCAGTGCCTGGTACCTAGTAAGTGCTTGATGAATATCTGCTAGGTTAAAGGAAAGAATACAAGTGCAAGTCAGTGTAAGTCAGGGGTCCTGTGATCAGTGTGTGCTGAAGATGCTCGCTCTGAGGGAGCGGCAGCGTGAAATCATTAAGTATCAGTACCTGGACACACAGATACACGCACAGGTATTAGACCTGGAACCAGTGGAGCCACAGCTAGAAAGCAGAAATTTATTCCATTAGGTCACAATTCTATAGGGGTTAATCAAACATGTCCACACCGAACTCTGTACATACTTATATATATAAAATCCACCTTCTGCAGGTATTTTTCAGCCCATGGAAGCAAGGATCTGCAGCCACCCGCTCCCCACACCTCGTCCCACTGGTCCACTTTGGCGCCAAACCAGCAGCGATTCTTTACTTGGCGTAAAGAGCTGGTGGTTTCCGGTGGTGATGCCGACCCAACACTCTTCCATTTCTTCCTTCCTATGAGGCAGGAAACACTAAAATTCTGGGAACAAGATGTGTGTCACACGTTGGAAATGTTCGTATCTGCTGCTAACACCCAGTCTCCCTGAGGTACACGCATGAGGAAGCCCCATGGCCACGATCTAACGGAACGCGGAACATAACCAATAACCGGACAGCATCCCACGTGGTATCAGCACTGGCTCCCACCACACGTGGGAACAGGCTCTCACACTCCCGGGTCGCGTCAGAGCCGCTGAGGATCTAGGATTTATGATGTCATCCACCCAGGGGACACCTCAGGGGCTGGCTGACAACTCCACGGGTCTCACTTTTAAAAGAAGCATTTTCTAGTTTGGGATTCGCAGATGCAAACTATTACATATAGAATGGATAAACAACAAGGTCCTACTGTAGAGCACAGGGAACTAATTCAATATCCTGGGATAAACCATAATGGAAAAGAATCTGAAAAAGCATGTGTGTGTGTGTATATATATATATATATATATGTATATATATATGTATATGTATGTATGTATAACTGAATCACTTTGCTATACACCTGAAACTAACACAACATTGTAAATCAACCATATTTCGATAAAATAAATTTTAAAAATAAAATAAAGTAAAAACTAAGAGGAGCGTTTTCTGAAATGTATATATCTTTCAGGTCCTTGGGCTGTTTGTGTAGCCCTGGTTGTTTTGAATATTTCAAAGTAGAAGGTACCAGTAATTGCTAATGAGAAATTATTTTAGACTTGGGGGGAAAAGAAGTGCTTTTGACAAGAATTACAGCATCTGCATCAACCCACATTACTGAATAATTTTGTCTGTTCATTGTCTTGTCCTCCACTCTCTGTGCCCCCCGCCCCCCCAAAGTAACAGACATGATCATCTCCTGCTTTTACTGGCCTCAACTACTTTATCCAAATTATTAGGCTCAAGCTCAACTGAGCTTCTTGGCAAGTAATTTTTCTCATGCCAAAGAAGAAACATAAAGTAAATCAGGAAAATCATATCAGCCAGAAAAATAATACTGACATCATCAAAATCATAGAATAATGTACCTAAGAAATGTGAAGCTCAACCTTGGGAGATTAGCAGTTCAAATAAATGAACATTCCAACATCACACTGTCAGTTTCCACATCAGAAAGAAAACTTAAAATCCAAAGGACACTGAGCTGAATGCTTGAGCCCTCTTCTTAAATTCCTTTTTATCAGTAATCAAACATTCACCACATTCCTCACAACAGGTAAGGCAACGTGTCAACAACTGAGACACTTCTATTCACAGCCAGAAGCTGGGCCTCTCCAGTCTAATTAACAAGGAAACAAAATCCCTCCAAGGAAGCAAATCTACCCCCTAATTAAGCGAAGCAGACCTAGGTCGGGTGTCTCAGAAACGATGGTTCTGAGGTTGAAATATTCATGAGGCCACAGATACTAATCGTGTAAACTCCATTAAAAGAAGGCAATCTAAGAAAACGCTGTAAGCAGACCAATTTCAAAACTAGGGGGCTTCAAATAAGAAAAGAAAACCTCCAGAACCCAAAGTTCTCACTAACTTTAAAAAAAAAAAATTAAATATGACTCAAAAGAAACCTGAGAGCCTGGGAATAAAACTGTTTTCCAGCAATTAAAACACTTTGCGTACTCTGCATCTAGTGATGTAAATACATCATTTGTAAAAGATAAACTTGAGAAGAAAGGAAAGGAATGGTTAGAAGGTAGTCGTTCCCTACAGCTCCCAGAGGGCCACATCTGTGAATTTACACTGGTTAATGCCATCCCAAAGGGTTATTCCTACCTCACATGAAAAAAGTCAGTTTTGAGTGTTTACAACGAATATTTGAAAAAAGAATTCTCATCCAGATAACTGTTCTTTAAAAATGTATTTTCTCAGTTTGGCCAATTATCAAGATTGTTTCTTCTGACAAAATTGGAACTGCTTTAATTATCGAATATCCACAACTACTTTTCAGGTTTACAAAAATGAGAAAAGCATGCCTTCACGGGGTGCCATCACCGGCAACATAATTTACATTTCTTCAAAATACCTTACCTTCTAGAAATTTCAGTCGTGGTAACTGCCCAGATATTTAGCCTCACTTCAAATTATTTCAGCCCAAACCCAAAACCCAAGAAAAATCTTTCTGATGGAAACATTTCGTTTCACTCCCTATAAAACCCAACATAAAGCTACATCCTCTGCTGTCTTAGCATGGCTCTCAATGACATTTTGTTGCTACAGCAACAAAACTCTGCTACCTGTGGCCATGATTTGTTAAGAATTCCTCCAACCAGAATATTCTGTGCTGTGCATTCATAAAACCAACAGAATGGCTCCAAGCCACTTAAAAATTAAAGCTCGATGTCCTACTTGTGATCTACCCACACACATATTTATAACATGTCTACATATACGCGCACATACATTACATACTCATGTCTCTCCCAACGCCATCGAAAAGGTAAAACCGCACCAAATTTCCATTTTTAAACTCGGCATAAAAAACTTCTGTATTTTAGATTTCATTGAGTAATTGCTACCGTTTCCCAAGATTTATCTTAAAACGTAATAGAGGCCCACCATCCAGGAGAGAATTTTAAAAACAAGAAAAATTATTTATATCCAATCTCATTCCAAAAAGAAAAAAAAAAAATTCCCAAGGCACAATCTCCTATCTGTTCCAGTATCGTGACTCCTTTAGCCATGAGCTGATTTAGAAAACATCCAAAGACTAAAGAATACACAATGACCATCAGTACCGTCACCCACCGCACCGCCTCTTCAGGCTACTCACCCTCACCGGGGGGCTCCAGGCTTGCGCCCGAGGCTGCTGTCCACCCTGGGGGCAAGGTGGATCTTTGGGCGCAGCACTGCTCTGAGCCCTCGAGGCGTTGGTGCAGTTGGTGCCACTGCCCCCCGCAGGGCCGGGTTTCCAAGGCCTCTGCTTGATGCCATCCAGCAGTCTGACCAGCAGGATGTTGCTTGGAAGCTGCTCCACGCCCGCGCCAACCAGAGTCCGGCACTCGGGGCATCTGAGTTCGTTGCGGGAACCGACGATGCCCAGCAGACACCGTTTGCAGAACGTGTGCTGACAAGGCAGGACCCTGGCAGAGACGTCGAGCCGCTCCAGACACACAGGACACTCCAGAAGGTCCAGAAGGGCCGACTCATCCATCTTCCTCTAGTTCACCGAGGGAGACGCTCCACGCGGCCCTGAGAGTGGCTCATGTAACATCCATGTCAGACGCTGCTCTGGCGGCACCGGGGCAGAGGAAGAAAAGACAGAAAAGTGTGATCGTCTGGGGGAAAGGTGCAGAGGAGAGCCAGGAACCAAAAAGCACACAAAAGTACTGCCTCTGAAGAGCATAGCCTTGCTCTGGAACATGGGGCCTGAACTCCAGCGTCAACAATTTAAAACAAAACAGGCTTTCTAAGTAATTCACAACGAGTCCGTAAAGGTATCTAGTTCAGCGCTTAGAAAGAGCTACCAAGTACTATTCAGGACTCTTGCCATAAACAGGATTTATGAAATGTAATAAGAACATAATTTCTTCGGCTCTCAAAGTGAAATCTGCTGCCTTAGTAAACTCCTCAACTCACCTGAGGAGGTGAGAGTGGCAAATGAACGTTTCCTCCACCTGAAATTCCTTTTCAATCCCAAGTTCCCAGTATTTAAGCCACTCTGGTGGTTAAGAAACCGCACCTCATGTGATTTCTGTGGCACATGGTCCCAATATTAAATACATATGTTTCTTCGCTGCTCTTAAAAATAGAACTGTTTAATCCTGCCCAACCAAAACGAGACGAAGGTTCACAATTCTAAACAACACACTAAAGACGGTCCCGAAAGCAGCTCAAATAGAACAGCACCCATCAGGGCAGCGGTTGCCAAACTCAGAAACGATTTCTGAACGGCCTGTGTTAATCCCATTCAGAAAATCTGGCAAAATTATCACCCAAAGAATTTGAGAATGGAATGCTGGACTGAGAACCGAGGGCTTAATATGAAAATGGGGCCATTCAGGAAAAGAGCGTTCAAACCAGAGCCTGCACCGCTCTCCCCTACCCCCAGTTCAGTGTGGACGTGTCCAAGGGAACCGGGTGGCGTTGTGGAGGTCGGCAGGAACTGCTGCCCCTGACGGCGGGGCGGGGTCAGACCGCCCCTCTGCTCGCCGCAGGTACTGCGGGCCCGCGTGGACGCCGGTCCAGGTGCCTGGCCGTCGGTGTAGACGCGCCCGCAGCCAGGGGCGGGGGCCGCCCGCGCAGACACGCCGGGGCTGGTGCCGGGAGCCGCCCGCGCAGACACCCCGGGGCTGGTGCCGGGAGCCGCCCGCGTAGACGCTCGCCGGGGCTGGTGGAGGGGGCCGTCCGCCTAGACCCCGGGCCAGGGCCGGCAGGGCCAGGTGGCTCCCCCCGCCGCCTGGCCGCCGCCTGGCCGCCGCCCCGCGCCCACGGGAAGTTTCGGGAGCTCAGGACCGCCCGCAGCCAGCGTCGCCAGGTCCTCCCGCCGCGCGACCGGGCGCGCGCCGCCGCCGCAGTGACCCGGGCAGGGCCGGGCCGCCCAGCTCCGCTCTAACCCGGCCCCGGGGGGCGGGGGCCCGGGGACTCGGGGCCGGGGGCAGGTCCTACCTCTGCGCGGCGCCCTCTTTGTCCGCACGCCCCGCGCTCTCCCGCTCACCGGCCTCAGACGCCGCGGCCGCACCGAGCTCCGCTCGCCGCCTGCGCGCTCCCGCCGCCGCCTGCCGGGCCCGAGGGAGGAGGAGGGGAGGGGCGAGGAGGGAGGGGCAAGGAGGGAGGGGATGGGAGGGGCGAGGAGGGAGGGGTGGGGAGGGGAAAGGAGGGGGAGGGGAGGGGAGGGGAGGAGGAGGAGCAGAGGAGGAGGAGGAGGGCGGAGAGCAGAGACTGAGCAGGAGGAGGACGGGCTGGGGAGGCCGGCCTCCCGCCTCCCGCGCCCGGGCGCAGTCGGGGTCCAGGGTAGGTCCCGGGGGCACGGGGGAGGGGACTTGAGCGGCCGCCTCCGAGGCTGGGAGCGCGGCCGAGTGGGGACACGCTGCCCGCATAGGAGCGGGTGCCACCAGGTACCCCGGACACAGACCCGGGCGCGAGCCTCGGGACCCGGCCCAGGACCCGGAAGGCGGGGTCGACGGGACGCCCGGCCCGGAGGCCCGTCCTACCCGCCCGGGACCCGGGGGTCAGCCTGGCCCGGGGCCCGTGTGGCCCGAACCAGCCCCGCGGCCTCTGGGGAGGCCCCCGCACACACCTGTTAAGCCAGGCACACACCTGTAAACCGAAAGGTCCTTTGGAAAAACACGTTGTCCACAGGTTTGGGGGTTTGTTTCTCAGCCTCAGTTTAGAGGTAAAACAAGTTAAAAATTTGTCATTGATCTCAAAATTGTCATTTTATTTGCATTTGCCATCCACGTAACAAAAAGTTTTCCCAAATACCCTCCTCAAAGGTGTGCAGAAAATAAGGAGAAAGGGTGACAGATACGCCTTTTCGAGAAACCAATGGCCGACCTCTAAACAGCCTGACCATTTGAAGGGAGTTGATGAGCGTCTAGTCTCCAGCCAGGGCCACAGCGAGTCCAGTGCAGACAAAGGAGAATCACCTGAGTATGGAACCGCTGTGACACTACAGCTCTCTCTCCCTCACTGTGTGCAGTCACCTGCTCAACGCTGGAGATGCGGTCATCTAGTCCCCACTAAAACTCTGTCCATCTTCCCTCTTTAGCTTTGTGCTAATGGATGGATATGTGCACAGCCCTACTGTATGAGTACCAGAAATGATAGCCCACTTCCCCTCCGTTAGAAGTGAGCAAATACATATATAGAGAATGGATAAACAACAAGGTCCTACTGTATAGCACAGAGAACTATATTCAATATCCTGTGATAAACCAGAATGGAAAAGAATATGAAAAAAATATATATGTATAACTGAATCACTTTGCTGTACAGGAGAATTAACACCACGCTGTAAATCAACTATACTCCAATTTTAAAACATTGATTAAGAAAAGAAGTGAGCAAATACACATGCATTTGAGTTGAGAAAGACAAAGGAAGAAATGATCAGAATAGAGCATTTTTAATCCAGTAATCCACCAACAAGTCACTCTGAAAGTGACTGCTTACCCCATAAACTTCCGTGCCTGCCTGAAGGGGAGGCTGATTGGAAGGTCACGGTCAGTAAACAGATAAACATTAAACATTATTATATGCCATTTACACTTATTAAAACCAAAACTCAAATAGGTTCACTCATCACAGTAAGCCACGTTGGACCAAGACTCAGCCTCATGTCTGGATTCCAAGTCCAGTTTGCTCCCCACCATCCCAAGGACCTCTTTCACAGGTCACCTCAAGCAAACCTGAATGCTCTTTGTGTCCTCCAAGGGAAAGCTGACAGTTGACCAGGTAATGACTCTGGAGACCAAGGGACAATTTTGCTTTATTTTGGTCTTATTTTGGTTGCTTGTTTGTATGTAGAGAAGAGTACACAAGGTCCTGGGTGGAATGGTCCAGCTTTTGAAACCCCGGACCAGAAAAAGCCTAGTCGCGCACCCATTATCAAAGACCCGGAGACTGCGTCCAGGGTTCCAGGATGGAAGAAGCTCTGACGAATGTCACCTGGGACGTGGCTCAGTTCTTTCAACATCCCCGCTGCTCATTCACGCTATTTTTTAGAATGCAACTCTTTGATCAGCTTTAATCACTCCAACTGTACAGTGAAGTTTTAGGCAAATTACTTGAACTTCTTGAGTCATCTTTCCTCCTGTCAAATGGTGAAAAAAAATCATCCCTTCCTTAGACTGTTGTTGAGGAGTCTATGAGACAGTGCACTTGTTCTTTGTAACCTGTACATCTCCTTTAAAGGAAGGTATCATCATTATCTTTATCAGCCAAGAATTACCTGGGAAAAGTTATACTGCGCCAAATCCTTTCTTCCCAGGGTCTTTAAAAAGTTTTCAACGACACTAATAATTGCAGAATACTGTCGAGAGAATACTACAGCCGAAGGGAGAGTTGGGGAAAGAAAAACATGTTCACCTGACCATTTCTGGGAACTGAACCTGAAGGAAAGAATGTACACATGATATATTCATGGCCCCTGTGACTTTGAGCAGATACATGAAAAATAAACACACCCTGACATGATAATGGTAGCTTGGATTTATACAGTTCTTGTCCAACCAAGACTTCAAAGTGCTTCCCTACACGCTATCTCATTTATCTTCTCAACAACCCTCTGAAGCGGTGAAGACAGATATAATCATCCCCACGTTGCAGACGGGAAATAATGAGGTGTCGAGAAGTTATTGCTCGCAGTGATGACGTTCTGACACAAATCAGACTTTTCAGTTCCCAGTCCAGAGTGCTTTTTGGTAAGCTCTGGTACCGTGCTTGCACATACGTATACATACGTGTGTCTGATGATCAGCTACCTTCAAAACTAATTCCTCCTCCAACCCTCCTACACTCTTGGTGGGAATGTAAAATCGTGTAGCCGCTGTGGAAAACAGTATGGAGGTTTCTCAAAACACTAAAAATAGAACTACCATATGACCCAGCAATTCCATGCCTGGGTATTTATCAAAAAAAAATGGTAAAAATGAAAACCCTAATTAGAAAAGGTTCATGCACCCCAATGTTCATAGCAGCACTATTTACAATAGCCAAGACATGGAGGCAACCTAAGTGTCCACTGACAGATGAATGGATAAAGAGGATGTGATATATATATGTATATATATATATATATAATGGAATATTAATATAACATATTATACATTGTATATAATGGAATATTAATCTAATATTATATATTACAATATAATATATATAGGAATATATATATAATGGAATATTACTCAGCCATAAAAAGAATGAAATAATGCCATTTGCAGCAACATGGATGGACTTGGAGAGTATTATGCTAAGTGAAATAAGTCAGAGAAAGACAAATACTGCATGATATCACTTATATGTGGAATCTAAAAAATACAACAAACTAGTGGATATAATGAAAAAGAAACAGACTCGCTGACACAGAGAACAAACTAGTGGTTACCCGTGGGGAGAGTGAAGCAGAGAGAGGCAAGATAGGGGTAGGGGATTAAGAGGTACAAACTATTAGGTATAAAATAAGCTGCAAGGATACCTTGTACAACACAGGGAATATACCCAGTATTTTATAATAACTATAAATGGAGTATAACCTTTAAAAACTGTGAATCACTATATTGTACACCTGTAACTTATATCTTGCACATCAACTATACTTCAATAAAAAATATTAGAAGCCTCAACTTGTAACCAGCCTTCGTTAAAATTAAAATGAATGAAAATTCAATGATGTGTGATGAGAAACATTAAAAAGGCATAAACTAATTCTTCCAACATAAATACATTAAGAAATCAAGAATTGTGCACCATTAGTTACCACCTCAGAAAGTTAAACAAAAGAAAGTTATAAAACATTTATGTTTCAGTAATTCCACAAGAACCTAATAACCAAAGAGGCACTTTGGAAAGCATCCAGGTGAGGCAAAGCTGTACTTGACCTGTTTATTATTACTGTGTTAACAATTCTTATCTATGTTTATTGATATTTAATGACAAATTGAAAAACCTACATAACTTTTTCAACAACAAATATTTGTGCAATTTCCCAGCAATTGCACACTTGATTTTAAGTTTTGTGGTTAAACAAAAAGCTTGTAGGGACTTCCCTGGTGGTCCAGTGGTTAAGAATCCTCTTTCCAATGCAGGGGACACGGGTTCGATCACTGGTCCGGGAATTAAGATCCCACGTGCCGTGGGGCAACTAAGCTCCTGTGCCACAAATACTGAGCACGTGAGCCACAACTAGAGAGAAGCCCGCACGCCACAATGAAAGATCCCGTGTGCCACAACTAAGATCCGATGCAGCCAAAAATAAACAAATATTTAAAAAAAGAAAAGCTTGTAAGACATATTTGTTAAAAGTAACTTGATTTGATTCATAATAAATATTTATTACAGAAAAAAAAAAACTAATTCAAAAAAAAAAAAAAGGGCTTCCCTGATGGTGCAGTGGTTGAGAGTCCGCCTGCCGACGCAGGGGACACAGGTTCGTGCCCCGGTCCGGGAAGATCCCACGTGCCGCGGAGTGGCTGGGCCCGTGAGCCATGGCCGCTGAGCCTGCGTGTCCAGAGCCTGTGCTCTGCAACGGGAGAGGCCACAACAGTGACAGGCCCGCGTACCGCAAAAAAAAGAAAGAACAACTAATTCCTCGTCCAGTTGCCACAATATTGGTAAATAGCAGCACGATTTATTTATCCAGGGTTTAAACCAGGAACCCAGGGGTCATCGTGATTTCTCCCTTTTCCTCTCTACCACTCTCCATCAAGTCTGCCTGCTACACCCCCAGATATATTTCAGTTTCTACCCACTTACTTTGTCATCCCTGCACGTTTCTTTCAGCTGTCACCGACCTTGGCCTCTGCCCCTCCTCACCAGCCTCTCTGCCTCCAATCCTGCCTTCACAGGCTGCCCTGGATATAGTGACATTCAGAGGAAGCTGCAAAATGTGCAAAACATCACGTCACTGCCTTGCTGAAAACTCCTCAATTGCTTCCCATCACACTTGGAGCAAACCTCAGACACCTTTCACGTCTGACAAGTCCCCACGTCACCCGGTCCCTGGGTTAGCAAGTTCTGTACCACGTCACCCCCGTTATCTGTAGAGTACTTTTCACAGGCTAAGCTTTCATTCCTTTCTTATTGCCTATCTCCCTCACCTGAACACAAGCTCCCTGAAGAGGACCGGGGCTGTCTTCGTCACCACGGGAACCTTGACAGCAACTCACAGTGGCGGCCAGAGGATAATTCTCAACTACGAGTGAATCGAGTAAGGGATTGTATGTACTGCCGTCCCAAAGCGACAAATACACTTACTACTTCACGGCCCTTTGGATAGGAAATCAGGCAGACAGTGCTCCAAATTCCGCTGAGTCGTTCTTATAATCGATCAATCAATACATTTTTAGGTAGACAATGAGGACAGGTTCTTCCTCTTATGTTTCACAGGAAAGCTTGTAGAAGTAGCCAAATGCCAGCTATGTAACCCAGAACATAAATGTGATGCAAGTTTATCTTTGTTTTGGGTCTCAGCTAATGGTGTCACCATTGACTTAGTCCCCCGAGAAAGCAAGAAAATGGAGCGCTGTCTTCACTCCTTCCCACACCTCCCATCCAGACAGGTGATCCAGAGCTTGTCAGAAGGGGTTCCCAAATCTGTCCCTTCCTCCCAATCATTATTTCACGTCCGTTTATCTCCTATCCGGGCAATAACTACCTTCCCTGATTACTTGATTCTGGATAGACCACTAGAGTCAGGGCTCCCCCATCTCCTAACAGGGTGTCCTCAGGCAAGTTTCTGTGCCTGCATCCCCCGGAAAAGGGGGCATAATACTCCTCCCTACCTCAAGGTTTTTGTGGCAGTATTACATAAGTTAGTAAAAATACAGTACTTGGAACTATGCCCAACACATGGTAAGTGCTTCATAAATGATAGCTAATATTATTCTTTTCTTTAGAACCTGGATTCAACCCTGGATCTAACCCTGGATCTACTACCTGTTAACTGAACAACTTTGCAAAGTTCTTTAATTTTCTGAGTTTCGACTTCTGTATCTATAACAAATGGATATGATGCCATCCTTTGAAAGTTTGTTCCAAAAAAAATATTGATGACAAAACTGGTTGAAAAATCTAGCACAGCACATTTCTAGCACGTTGTGAGGACTCAAAATTTTGTTCCCTGCTTCTTTTTCTGTGTATCTGTTTGCATCTGTTCCACATAATGATGGAGTAGATTAGATTATCTCTAAGGTTCTTTCCAGCATTAAACAGTTATCTCCATCCTAATTGCATAAAGGACATCTAAGGGCAGTGGAATCCCCATGGAAAAAGGCAAGTGGTCCTGGGGCACTGGAGTTGTCAGGAAACAGGGCTCTTAGCAGCTCAAGGAAGGCAAGCCCAGAGGAGGTATTTTGGTCTCAGTAGTGGGAAGGTGGTGCAAACTCCACTGTCTGGCAAAAAGTCTGAGCAGATGGAATATTTATAGGCCCTCCCTGGGGACTTCAGCTCAATCAGAGTGGGTGCTGGGGAGCAAGACCAAGGAGTGGGTGTAGAACTGCATCTTCCTCCATCATCCCTGAAACAGGGTTGCACGTCTGAGGAGGCGCTTGACAGCCAAATACCTGGGGGAGCTGGGGCTCTCTAAGTGCCTCTGATTCTAACCCAGCCTTCAGGGAGTGTGTCCTGAGGTGTAGTGCGGCCAGAATCACCTGCAGAGCTCATTAAAAATGCAGATGTCCCAGCCTTGTACCTAGAGACACTCCCTCGGTAGGTCCAGCATGGGTTCAGGAATCAGGTGATTCTCACATAGTGATGCTGGGACCACAATTTAGGAAAGGCTAACCTAGTCACCCAGAGCTGACTAGAGAAGCTAGTCCATCGAGGGCCATCTGGGCTGTGGTTAAAAAAACCAAGGAAGGATATGGGAGCTCCAGCCATTGCTGGTTTGCTGGGGCAACAGGAGAGACCCTGCGTGTTGCAACCTTCCTTCATTCTGGTTGGCCCCCCTTCCTGCCCACCCCACCATCCGGGGCTCAGCCTCTCCTCTTAATAAACACTGCACAGATTTATAAAGAATACCAGTTTAGGGACTTCCCTGGTGGCGCAGTGGTTAAGAATCCGCCTGCCAATGCAGAGGACACGGGTTCCAGCCCTGGTCTGGGAAGATCCCACATGCCACGGAGCAACTAAGCCCATGCACCACAACTACTGAGCCTGTGCTCTAGAGCCCACGATCCACAACTACTGAGCCTGCATGCCACAACTAATGAAGCCCACGCGCCTAGAGCCTGTGCTCCGCAACAAGAGAAGCCACCGCAATGAGAAGCCCGTGCACCACAACGAAGAGCAGCCCCTGCTCACCGCAACTAAAGAAAGCCCGTGCACAGCAACGAAGACCCAACACAGCCAAAAATAAAAAAAAAAAAAAAAAAAAAAAAAAAAGAATATCAATTTAAAAGGGAGCCAGAGGATTAGCTTTCCCAGAGAAATATACATGGCTGGCCCCGAGTTACCCCAGGACCCAAATGTGGACCAGGGTCATCCATATCAAGCCTCAGGAGGTCCCGCTGCCTATACTATGAAACTTGTATGAAAGCACATAGAAGCACTGGGTGCTCTAATATACTGCTGACCCAAGTTCAAAGATAAACGTAACCTCTGTGAAGAAAATGTAATAGGATGTCTTCCTTTCTATGAAAAATACTTTCTCTTGTCAAGCTCCATTCTCATTTTAAAAGTTTAAACCTTGAAGTAGTCTTTTTGCTTCTAAGCAGTCTTTGCCCAGCCCAAACCATTAGAGAATATGCATCACTTTATCTCACCATCTCCAGGAAATGAAATCCCATCATCTTTCTTGGCAACCCATCTTTATATATTAAAGGTTGTTTATCAATTTTCAGACTTCTTTTTCTCTGTTCAAAGTAAATATAAATGTTGACTTTTCTAATGGCATTTAAATAGGCCAGCTTAAATCACACACACACACACACACACACACACAAGCATGAATTCACGGGAGATTCATAATGTATGACCCATGTTTCTGTTTTCATTATAATATTGGGTGAAAGATGGGCCTTTCTCCATTTACTCTCCCTAATTCACGTGTACACTCAGACACAGCCTATATTCTGTGATCTCGAAATGAGCGGAAATGATCCCATCATAACATTTTTTGTCTACAGCTAACACGTCACCTTCCCTCTTTCTTGCCGCTAAATAAACGTGAGTTTATTCATGTTCTTTTTAATTTAATTTAATTAATTAATTTATTTATTTTTGGCTGCGTTGAGTCTTCGTTGCTGTGCACAGGCTTACTCTAGGTGCGGCGAGCGGGGGCTACTCTTTGTTGGGGCGCGTGGGCTTCTCATTGCGGTGGCTTCTCTTGTTACGGAGCACGGGCTCTAGGCGCGCAGGCTTCAGTAGTTGTGGCGCACAGGCTTAGTTGTTCTGAGGCATGTGGGATCTTCCCGCACCAGGGCTCAAACCCGTGTCCCCCGCGTCGGCAGGCGGATTCTTAACCACTGCGCCACCAGGGAAGCCCTATTCGTGTTCTTGAAAGCATAACTATCATGACACCAGATACTAATGGTGCCACGCATCAAACCTGTTCTTCTGAAAACTTGCCTGCATTCAGTAAGTGATTTTCCTCCTTTCGCTGAAATCAGATTCCTCACTAATTTTCTGTGCCTCAGTCCCCTCGACCTACAGTGCCAGAATTTTCACCCCAACATTTCACGTTGCTCCTTAGAATTTCTGTCCTCACAGCGTCTTGTACACGTTCTTCCTTTTTTTAAAATTTTGGGTAATGTGTGAATCAGGCAAGCACATAAAGTTTAAAAGGGCAATGGGAAAATCTTTTTTTAAAGTAATAAACATAATTTTAAAAATTAACTTTCCATCATCCTTTAATGGCACATAGGTTGATCTGATGAAATACCTAAAAAATTTATTACAAACGCTGCCCGTGTAAATTATGTAATGTATAATAAAAGTACTGAATAACGCATCTGAAATGTATTACTGGTTGATATTCATGAATTAGACCTAAGCATGGCAAGACAGAAGATGTTCTTAATCATCTCACTCAATTTAATCTCTTTTCCTTGTGATTCAAAATGAGTGGCTCCAATAAATAAATAAGAAAAAATGAGTGGCTACAGAGCTTTTTAAAAAATAGGACACCAAGAGGGTGTCAGTCCACTTGACATTCTCTCTCTTTGACAAGATTGTGGAAGACTAAAGATTAACATAATTTCCCTGTTTTCCATGATGCTTTTATGCAAAAATGACGATTTGCATAATTTCTTTTCAGTGTCAATTGAATTTCTGAAGCTCTTTTTCAAGCAAACTTCCACATGTCTCCAGCGTACACCATCTGTCTCATCTCTCTTTCTCTCTTTTTTTTAAGTATTACAATTATCTTGTAACAGTAGCTGTCAAATCTTTATTCCCCAAGGATTCTTTCTTTTGATAAATGAAAAGGAACTGTATACACTGTTACGTGTGGTTGTACGAATGTGCCACGGGTTCAGGAAAGGTTAGATGTTCACAGCAGTTACCGCTACACTGACATATTGGGGGAAATGTGATCGGGTAAGCTGACTAGAGATTTTCAGTCAGATTCTTTACTCCCGGAAAATGAAGCAATGTTTAGTCAAAAGGTGGGGAGGTCTTAAAGCAAGAAAGAATTTGAACACAGTCTTTCCAAGAGTTCTGTGGCCCATACTGCAAGCATTAGAAAAAATATGGAAAGAGGAGGATGGCCTTACTCAGAGGCTGCAAATTGCTTATAAAACCTATTGGCATTTGCAGATGGTTGATGCTTCTACTGGGAAATCAAGTTTTATGTTTATACAGTAAGTGTACTCAGTAGGAACTTCCAGGAAATCTCATGGATTGCCAAGAAAAAGTCCATATTGAAGTATGATTTTGAAAAAAAATTCTGCCAAAAACATTTAAAAGCCTTTTTAAAATGGACGTGTGTGAGGAAATGCAATAGATGGAACTTACATAGGACTCAGAATTTACAACCAATATATTTTATAGCATTTCATAAAAATGTTACTTGCAACTTGATTGCAACCAATCTGTACAGATGTAATTACTGAAATCTTGTAAGAAGCTGCAAAGTACAGTTAAAGCTTCAGCTATCCAGAATTCTGGAAAAATGGGTCACTCTGGAAAACCAACTTTTATCTGGAAGAAAATATTTGAGAGATACTATACCTTCCCCTGATTTTTGAAATAAAAAACGTCAGAGATTGCTTGCTTCGGCAGCGCATATACTAAAATTGGAACGATACGGAGAAGATTAGCATGGCCCCTGCACCAGGATGACACGCAGATTCGTGAAGCGTTCCGTATTTCTCTACCAAACGTAAAATAGATAGCTAGTGGGAAGCAGCCGCATAGCACAGGGAGATCAGCTCGGTGCTGTGTGACCACCTAGAGGGGTGGGATAGGGAGGGTGGGAGGGAGGGAGACGCAAGAGGGAAGAGATATGGGGACATAGGTATATGTATAGCTGATTCACTTCGTTATAAAGCAGAAACTCACACACCATTGCAAAGTAATTATACTCCAATAAAAACGTTAGAAAAAAATCAGAGATTAACATTTACAGATGACTCCAGGCCGTCACTACAAATATCAGTAATTGTACACACAGAATAGTTAGGACTGTGGCCTCAGACAGACTTGGATTCAAGGGCTTTGGAAATGTTTACTTATGTGACTTCAAGGAAGTTCTTTAGCCTCTGTCCGAGTTAGTTTCATCATCTGGAAAATGGAGATAACGGTACTGACCTCGCAGGTTGCTGTGAAGCTTAAAAGACAGAAGACGTTTGAAGCGCCTGGTGTACTTACATGGCACTTAGTAAGAGCTCAGTAAAGCTTCAGCAGTCTTATCAGTAGTATTACTGTTGACGTGATTATTCTATTTTTTTTATTTATTTTTTATTATAGAAGTATAGTTGATTTACAGTGTTGTGTTGGTTTCTGGTGTGCAGGGAAGTGGTTCAGTTACATAAATATATACTATATTTGTATGTGTGTATATATACATATTTATATATACTTCTTCATATTTTTTCCCATTGTAATTACAGGGTATTGAATATAGTTCCGTGTGCTGTATGGTAGGACTTATTGTTTATCTATTTTATATACAGTAGCATGTATCTGCTAATCCCAAACTCCTAATTTATCCCTCCCCACCCTTCCCCTTTGGTAAACACAGTTTTGTTTTCTAGTCTATTTCTGTTCCGTAATTAAGTTCCTTTGTATCATATTTTTAGTTTCCACATATGAGTGATATCATATGGTATTTGTCTTTCTCTGTCTGACTTACTTCACTTAGTGTGATAATCTCTAGGTCCATCCATGTAGCTGCAAATGGCATGATTTCATTCTTTTTAATGGCTGAGTAATATTCCACTGTATATATGTGCCACATCTTCTTTATCCATTCCTCTGTCGATGCACATTTAGGTTGTTTCCATGCCTTGGCTGTCGTGAATGCTGCTGCAGTGAACGTTGGCGAGCGTGTGCCTTTTCAAGTTATGGTTTTCTCTGGGTAGATGTCCAGGAGTGAGATGGCTGGGTCATAGGGTAGCTCCGTTTTTAGTTTTGACATGATCGTTTTACACTGAGGTATTTACGAGCACTTTTTCTTAATAACATCAGAATTCTATGTTTTAAGTCTTGCGTTTAGCTTTTTTGTTTTTGTCTTTCTTCTCTTTCTCTTGGCACCAGAAGCTGCCCAAACCTCTCATGGTGAGGGGTTGGAAGTCGGAGGGGTTAGGGGACGGGGAGAGGGGGACGATCCACAGCCCTGTTCTGTCGGCGCCCTTCCTGCTCTGAGCTCCAGACCCGTCTCCCAGGACCTGATTCTTTGCTGAGAGCCGCCCCTGAGTCTGAGCGTCCTTGACCTCCGACGCTGGCCTCTCACACCCGACTCTTCCCCCCCTGCTCCCCAACCCCTCACCCGCCTTTGGTAAATAAGCGTCACCTGTGGATCTTGTCTTACACTTCCCTTGGACCTCTGCCTGCACAGATACTTTCCTGAACGTGCTTGTCACCCGTCCTGCCTGCTGCTGCTGGTTCTGGCCCGGCCTCCTCAGCTGGGGCAGCGGATCTACAGACTCTTACCTCTCACTGTCTCACAGCAGCCATCTTTCTCGATTAATTTATCCAGACAGCTGGCGTCTCAGCAGTCAATTAACCCAGATTGTAAGGACTGTGTGCAGAGCCATAGAAATGAGTCAGAATGGAGCAATACCACCAAAACTCATCTTCTCCTTCTTATCTGTATCCACCCGTCCCCCAAACCAATGTATGGTGCTGTAACCACGTGGGTGAGCATCCATATCTTTCTACCTGCTCATGTAACCGTACATAAAAGGGCTATATGTATTGGGAAGTTAGCTTTGTTGAAAAAATAGGATTGTATCTTATATATTTCTCTGCCTCTTGCCTTTTTTCCCCGCTACAAATATATTGTAGGAATCCCTTTTAGTCAGCTGGCAAAGAGCTTACATTCTTTATCATGGTTATATAGCTTTCCACAGGATGCTTGTATCCCAATCACCTTCCTATTAATAATCATTTACTGTTCTGTTTTTGCTACTAAAAACAAAGCCGCGATGAAGATTCTTGTCTCTATATCCTGATTTACAGAATAGATTCTCCAGGATGGAATTTCTGGGTCAAGGGAAATGCATTAAATAATTTTTTTAAATTGAGATATAATTGACATATAATATTGTGTAAGTGTGAGGTGTACAACGTGTTGGTTCGATACACGTGTATATCGCGATATGACTCTCACAGTGGCGTTAGCTAACACCTCTGTCATGTCACGTAATCATCATTTCTGCTTTGTGTGGAGAACAATTAAGACTTAGTCTCAGTAACTGTGACGTTTATAATACAGTGTTATTCACTAGGATCACTGTGTATTAAATCTGCAGAACTTATTTCTCTATTAGCTGTGATGGAATACCCATTTTTAACAGATATTGCCAGATTTCACTCCACAAAAACTAAACAATCTAGATTTCTACCATCAAAGGATGAAAATACTCACTCCACATCTCCAAGTCACACTTTCTGGCTGCCACTTTTTCAAATTTGTGTCATTATGACAGGCGCCTTATGACAGGTGGCCAATATTTTAATTGCTTGTCCCTGACAACGATGAGGTAACCTCTTCTTGTTTGTTTGTTTTCCCCTTGCCATGTGGGTTTCCTCTTATTTCCTCTTTATCTTATCAGTTTAATCAGAGCCCCTAGTATGTTCAAATATTAGCTCTTCTGTAGGTTGGTGCTGCCCAGAGTTTCCCCAATTGCTAGTCTTTTCACTTTCTATATAACTTTTCAGTTTTGTTTAATTTTGAAACAATCTCAAATTTACAGAAAAGTTGCACGTGCAAGATAAAGAACTTCCACTTTCCTGAACCATCTGACAATGAGCTGCCAATATGATGCCCCATCACCACACAGACGTCGCCCTACGAACCACAGCACAGCCATCAAGATGGGAACACTGGCTTTCAGACATCACCACCAGTGAGTCTGGTCGATAGTTAATAAGAAGAAGAAGAAGGAGGAGGAGAAGGGGGAGGAGAAGCCTGCCCAGCCACGTCCTTTGGAGCAGAAATCCGTCTAGTTCAGCGTCACACTTTGCACACAGCTAGCACACCTCTTTACTCCCCTTCAGCTTGGAAATAATTCTCATTCTTGAATCCTTGAATTCTCTTGAAGGTTACAGGCCAGATACTTTGTAGAACTGGGGTTTGAAACTATGCCTCATCATTAGAGTCGGGCTATGCCCCTTTGGAAGAAAATTCACGGTAGAGATGCTGTGTTCCTGCCCAGGCATCCACCAGGGGCACACGAGGTGGGTTGGGTGATGTGCAGTGAGACAGCTTGTTTCAGATGGTGTCACCCGTGCTCTCCACTGCAAAGTTACATGTTCTCTCTCTAGTATTTTCTCAGGAAGTATTTTGAGATGAAAATAGGCTCTTACTTCTCAAACTTGATATGTATATATACACACACTCTCGTGGGTTTCAACTGCCTCCAGAGGGTTATAGGCATTTCTAGCATTAGCTATTTTGATGCTTAATTTGTCCCCGATCTGTGGGCATCCTTCATGCTGGCTTCTGTGTCTCTGAGTTTCGGGAGCATGTCTTTGCTTTCTGGCACTGTAAGGCACTCCAGGTTTCTCGTGGACTCACTGTGCCTCAGCCTTGGAATCACATTTCTCCCAGGAGCCCTGGCTCCTTTCAGTGGTGAATGGTTTTCAGAAACCAAGATCCGAATACTGCTGTGCTCGTTGCTTTTGGAGTATCTCGGGCTCAGGCCACCTCAGTGGACCAAGGAGGAGCACAGACACACACACACATGTTTATTTCTATATCTGTATGTATGGAAATCCATGAGCTCAGGACACTTGCAATTCCAATCAGTACCACAGGGCTGATTCTATTTTCCCTCCTGTATGTATACCTCCCTCCACCCGACCCCCATTTTCCTCAGCATGGGTACTTCTTTGATTAGTCCTCCCATGTGTCACCATCCCCGTGCCCTAGGTTGGCCCTGCCTCTTTGAGGATGCCCTCTCCCTGCCTCAGCTCTGGACCCCTGCTCTCCACACTGGACACCCTCCCTGCCTGGCCCAGCCTCGGGCCAGACCACCCTCTGACACCTGCACCAGGATGCCCTCCTCCGCAGACCCCCTCACCTTGCCTGGGCCCTGACGTCTCCGGTGTGAACCCTTCAGCCAGACACCTTCCCTGCTCATCTCTGACACTCACACCTGATTGCCCCCCCCCCACCACCGATGGACACCCTCTCTGCCCTGGGCTGCCCTCCTGACACCTACTCCAGCCTGCTACTCTGTTGGGACAGCGGCACCATCATCACCCCAGGCTCTGTTGCCTTGGCTGGGACACTCCTCTCCGCCCACGCCATCCACAGGCTGCGATAGCCCCAATCCATGGACACCCAGCTCGCTCAGTTTCACCTAAAGCCCCTGGGACCGATTTGTTCAGGAAGGGAAGGGAGGGGGGAAGGGGAGGCGAGAGGAAAGAGTGCTTTATGGTTTTTCTATATTCAAATATGTCAGTCGTTTTATTTACAGCCTCTAGGTTTTCTTCTTACTTAAAAGGTGTCCCCAAATTCTGGGTCACAATCCCCCTAAATCATCATCTCCTTCTTCTTCTCCTTCCTCTGTACACTGAAGTCTTCACTCCAGCTGGAGCTTATTCATCTTTCACGATGGCATGTGGTTCACCGTTTTATTCCAGATGGATGGCCGTTTGTACAGCATCGCTCAACTCCACATCCCCTCCAGGCGAGAAAGGAGAGGATTAGACTTCAGACGTGGGATTGAAGACAGTCAGTGCAGAGCTGCCAGCTCAGGTGGGAGTGCGGAGGGTGCTGAGTCCCCACCTCCCCTGCAAGTCTGCTGAAGCCAAGCTTCAGGAAATACACTCGTAGTGGTGGACACTTGATGGAAAAGGATCCTGGCATTTCTCCCCCTGGCTGTGGGACCGGGCACACATCTTGAAGCTCCAGGGTCTCTTGTGAATACAGCACTAGAGCTTGTCTAGTGCTGAGGGGTCTGCAGGGGGCAGGTGGGCTGGAGCAAGCCCTCCAACGGCCAGTGGGAGAAGCTATAGCAGCAGAATAAGGAGCGTTTTCACCATCCGACAGTGAAAGGATGCTTCTGCTTTTTTCATAGACCCCTTAGTAGCAGGGCTCGGGTCATCTTGCAATGATTCCTTGAGAGACAGCTGCTTGCCAAGGTGAATTGAATTCCAAAAAACCCCACAAAAGGTAAAAGGCAGGGATGAGGGATGGCTGGGGTGCCTCAGAGATGGGCGGGTGAGTGCATCAGCTGCTCCAGGGAAAGATGCAGTTGTGGTGATCTCCTCCGGCATCTCCCAAGACTCCGCACACCGGAGAGAGAACCAGAACTTGAGAGCGTGTGTCAGGAGAGACCGAGGGAAAAGTACAAGTGGTGCCGGCTCCACAGCTCACAGCCCCAGCTCTGGGGGGCCTGGGGGCCTGGGGGGCAGGGCACAGGCGCAGTGAGCAGTCACGCCCCTCCCCCAGCACTGGTCCAGAGGGCAGTGAAGGGCCTGCCCCAGGAAGAGGGGAAAGCGTGGACCTAATGAGATAGGTTTTCACTTAGGTGGGATCAAACCGCCAAGTTCCTAAAGATGGGACTGTTTTTAGAAGAAAAGTGGATGAAAAGCCATGGGAGCTACCAGAAATGTCACCAAGAGCCAGGCAATGTTTCCCACAAAAACGCGGAGGCAGTGGTGGGAGAGAGGGAAGCAGCTTCCTGACCGCGGCCCTCGGGCCAGCAGCTCAGATCGCGGTCCTTACACGGGTTTTCGTGACTTCTGATTTCCCTCATCAGGCTGGGAGCTCATCTACTCAGGGGGTCTTTCTCAAGAGATCAGCTCTTAGACGGACTTACCTTTTCTACTTGTGTTGTTTTCTATTCATTAATTTCTACTTTATTCTCTTCTCCAATTTTTGGGGGGCGTTCATTTTGTTGTGCTCGTTCTAATTTAGACTGAGCTCTAAGTTTATTTTTCTTCTTTCTTTAATAATAAGGCATTTAAGGCTATAAATTCCCAGTTGGAACAGTTTGAGCTGTGTCATGTATGTCTTGGTATGAAGTTTCCCCCATCGTTGCTTTGTACAATAGGTGATTTGTAACTTCAGTTTTATTTACCCTTTGATGAAGGGTGATTTAGGATATTGGTTCTTAATTTCTAAGTAATTAGAGGATTTTGGAAGGGATGGGAGTTCCTTTTCATTATTTATTCCTTTTTGAAAAATTACAATCAGGTGGGCTTCCCTGTTGGCACAGTGGTTGGGAATCCGCCTGCCAGTGCTGGGGACACGGGTTCGAGCCCTGGTTCGGGAAGATCCCACATACCGCGCAGCGGCTGGGCCCGTGTGCCACAACTACTGAGCCTGTGCTCTAGAGCCTGTGAGCCGCAACTACTGAGCCTGTGAGTCACAACTGCTGAAGCCCATGCGCTGTAGGGCCCAGGTGCTGCAACTACTGAAGCTCGTGTACCTAGAGCCCGTGCCCCTCAACGGGAGAGATCACCGCAGTGAGAAGCCCATGTGCTGCAGTGAAGAGTGGCCCGTTCACCACAACTAGAGAAGGCCCACGCAGCACTGAAGACCCAATGAAGCCAAAAATAGACTTAAAAAACAAATTACAATCAGGGAATGTGGATTATAAAATCTCTACTTTGTTGAATGAGCTCATATATCTTAGATATTATTTGGGACCAAAGACAAAATTAATTTTTATAGATGCTCCATTAAAATACAAAAGGCAGGGGGAATTAAGAAGGCAAAGTAGGAAGACCATGAGCTCACCTCCTGCCATGGATGCACCAAAACTACAACTACATATAAAACAACCCTTTCTGAGAATACCCTGTAGACAAACAGAGAGGTTCTTCTACAATTAAGGATGTAAAGAAAAAAACCACATCAAGACAGGTGGAGGGGCAGAGACATGATCCAGTCAGGACCCACAGCCCCACAGATGACCCAGAAGCAGAAGGTCACAAACTCTGAGGTCCTCCCTAAGGAATGAGGGGTTCAAGCAGCACATTGGGCACCCCAGCCCTGGTGACCAGCACTGGGAAGATGACCCCCTTGATGGGTTTTGAAAACCAGCAGGGCTTACAACTGGGAGAACCGGAGGGCTGTAGGAAACCGAGACTCTAGTCTTAAGAGGCGTGTACACAAACTAACTCACTAGTCCCCGCACAGAGGCAGCAGACGGAGAAGCACCTGGTGTTCTAGCCAGCCTGCCAGCTCTGGCTCCAGCTCTAGCCCACCCTCCACAGGCCCCAGGAGAAGCCCCACCCCACACTGTGCTACAGCTGCAGCCCCACCCTGCAAAGGCAGTGGCCCCCGGGACACCCTAGGAAAAGCCCCAACTTGTTCCCATTCAGTTCCAACTCCTCCACCAAAGCCACCAGGCATACAGAGTCTGCATAGAGTCACTCTCACACAAGGACACACCTTCAAGACCAGGACACGTAACTCTTTTACCTAATTCATAGAGACAAACACAGAAAATCAAACGGAATGAGAAGATAGAAGAATATGTTCCAAATTAAAGAACAAGATAACTCCAGAAAAAAGGGACTTCCCTGGTGGTGCAGTGGTTAGGAATCCGCCTGCCAATGCAGAGGACATGGGTTCAAGCCCTGGTCAGGGAAGATTCCACATGCTGCGGAGCAACTAAGCCCATACACCACAACTACTGAGCCTGTGCTCTAGAGGCCGCAAGTCACAACTACTGAGCCTGTACGCCACAACTACTGAAGCCCGCGTGCCTAGAACCCATGCTCCACAACAAGAGAAGCCACTGCAATGAGAAGCCTGCACACCACAACGAAGAGTAGCCCCCACTCGCTGCAACTAGAGTAAGACCGCATGCAGCAACAGAGACCCAACACAGCCAAAAATAAATAAATAAATTTTTTTAAAAAGGAAAGGTTTAAAAAAAAAAGAACTCCAGAAAAAAATCTAATGAAATTGTGATGTAAAATTTACCTGATAAAGAGTTGAAAGCAATGGTCATAAAACTGCCCACTAACTTTGGACAAAATAGAGGTCATGGTGAGAACCTGAATAAAGAATTAGAAAATACAAAAGAAGACTCAATCAGAGCTGAAGAATAAAATAACTGAAATGAAAAATACACTAGAGGGGCTCAACAGCATATTAAATGATACAGAAGAACACTTAAATGATCTGAAATACAGAATAGCAGAAATCATGCAATCAGAACAGCAAAAAAGAAAAATAAATTTTTAAAAATGGGGATAGTTTAAGGGACCTTTGGGACATCAGGTGTACCAACATTCATATTACAGGGGTTGCAGAGGAGAACAGAGAGAGAAAAGGGCACAACATGTATTTGATAAAATAATGGCTGAAAATTTCCCTAACCTGGGGCAGGAAACAGATATCCAGGTCCAGAAAGCACAGAGTTTCAAATATGATGGACCCAAAGAGATCCACACAAAGACATACTATAATTAAAATGACAAAAGTAAAGAGAGAAATTTAAAGGCAGCAAGAGAAAAGTAAAGAGTCATATACAACAGAATCCTCCATAAGTCTATCAGCTGATTTTTCAGCAATAAGTTAGCAGGCCAGAAGGGAGTGGCATGATATATTTAAGTTGCCGAAAGGGAAAAAACCTACAATCAAGGATACTCTACTTGGCAAGGTTATTCAGAATTGAAGGAGATATAAACAGTTTCCCATACAAGCAAAAACTAAAACAGTTTATTGTCACTAAACCAGCCTTACAAGAAATGCTAAAGGGTCATGTTTAAGCAAAAAAGAAAAGGCCATAATAAGACACAAGAAAATATATGAAGGAAAAAAATCTCATTGAAAAAGGCAAATATATAGTAAAAGCAGTTGATCAACCACTTAAAAAGCCAGTATCAAGTTAAGAGACAAAAGTTATAAAATCGGGACTTCCCTGGTGGCGCAGTGGTTAAGAATCTGCCTGCCAATGCAGGAGACGCAGGTTCCATCCCTGGTCCGGGAAGATACCACATGCCATAGAGCAACTAAGCCCGTGTGCCACAACTACTGAGCCTGCGCTCTAGAACCCGCGAGCCACAACTCCTGAAGCCTGCGAGCCACAACTACTGAAGCCCACGTGCCTAGAGCCTGTGCTCTGCAACAAGAGAAGCCACCGCAATGAGAAGCCTGTGCACCGCAATGAAGAGTAGCCCCCACTCACCGCAACTAGAGAAAGCCCACGTGCAGTAACAAAGACCCAGTGCAGCCAAAAATAAATAAATACAATAAAGAATAATTTTTTAAAAAGTTATAAAATCAACTATAATAAGTAATAAAGGGATACACAAAAGGATATAAAATATGATATTCAAAACATGAAATGTTGGGGGAGAGTTAAAAATGTACATCTTTTAGAATGTGTTTAAACTTAAGCGACTATAAGCCTAAAACAAATACAATAATCCTAAAATTTGTATGGAGCCACAAAAGATCCCTAATAGCCAAAGCAATCTTAAGAAAGAAGAACAAAGCAGGAGAAGAATAGCAGAAGTTAGTTTCCCTAACTTCAAACTATACTACAAAACCACAGCAATCAAAACAGTATGGTACTGGCTCAAAAACAGACATATAGATCAATGAAGAATAGAGAGCTCAGAAATAAATCCATGCATCTATGATCAATTAATCTACAACAAAGGAGACAAGAATATACAATGGAGAAAAGACAGTCTCTCCAATAACTGGTGCTGGGAAAACTGGACAGCTATATGTAAAAGAAATGAAGTTAGAACACTCCCTAACACCATACACAAAAATGAACTCAAAATGGTTTAAAGACCTAAATGTAAGACCTGAAACCACAAAACTCCTAGAAGAAAACATTGACATTGGTCTTAGCCATATTTTTTTCAGATCTGTCTCCTCAGGCAAGGGAAACAAAAGCAACAATAAACAAATGGGACTACATCAAACTAAAAAGCTTTTGTACAACAGAGGAAACCATCAACAAAACAAAAAGGCCAACTACTGAATGGGAGAAAATATTTGCAACAATATGTTCAATTAGGGGTAAATACCCCAAATATATAGAGAACCCATATAACCCAACAGCAACCCCAAACAATCCAATTTAAAAAATGGAGAGATGATCTGAACAGATATTTTCCCAAAGAAAACATACTGATGGCCCACACACACATGAGAAGATGCTCAACATCACTAATCTTCAGGGAAATGCAAATCAAAACCACCTCACACCTGTCAGAATGGCTATTATCAAAAAGACAAGAAACAATATGTGTTGTTGGAGAAGGGGAGAGAAGGGAACGCTTGTGCACTGTTGGTGGGAATGTATATTGGTGCAGCCAGTGTAGAAATCAGTACAGTGGTTCCTCAAAAAATTAAAAATAGAACTACCATATCATCTTGCAATTCCTTTTCTGGGTATTTATTTGAAAAAAACAAAAACATTAATTCAAAAAGATATATATATCCCTATGTTCATAGCAGCACTATTTACAGTACCTAAGATATGGAAGCAACTTAAGTGCCCACCAACAGATGAATGGATACAGAAGTGGTACATATACACAATGGAATACTACTTGGCCATAAAAAAGAATGAGATCTTGCCATCTGCAACAACATGGATGGACCTAGAGAGTATTATGCTTAGTGAAATAAGTCAGACAGAGAAAGACAAATACACTTGACCCTTGAATAACACAGAGGTTAAGAGTGCCAACTCTCTGGCAGTGGAAAACTCACATATAACTTTTGACTCTCAAAACCTTAACTATGAATAGGCTACGGTTGACCAGAAGCCTTACCAATAACATAAATAGTCAATTAATACATACTTGTATGGTATATGTATTAGACGTTATATTCTTACAATAAAATAGAGACAAAAGTGTTATTAAGGAAATCATAAGGGAGCGAAAATTCATTTACAGCACTGTACTGTGTTTATCGATACCATAAGTTTATGTTGTCTGTTTACAAGGTGAATTGTCTTTCACTACCAATGTCAATGTTGTCTTATATGATACAAAACACTGTCGATTCTACTTGTACTACTAACACTAAACATCAAAAATGAAAAGATAAGGTGAAAAAGAAATTCATATTTATTTACAGGTAAAATGATTCATGCATTGATAATGAAGAAGCAGCAATATGGTTCTTATGGTAGACTAACCTATATACTAATGAATCAATTGTTACGGTAATTTTATGACATGCAGTATTACAGTCATATTTATAATACTGTACCAGAAATAACTGTTTTACATTTTCTAAAAAAAACCACTCTCCTGTGATGGTAGGCTGATATTCACTTTCTGTAGTTACGAGAGAGAGAGAAAGAGAGACAGACAGACAGACATACTGTATGGTAATGAATTCTTTGAAAGTTATAAAACAGTAAGAAAACTAATACATTACTAATTATATATTAAACAACACCTATACCTGTGTAAGGATAGACTAGTATCTATATATATTTTATGCATTCATGACATACCTAACGTTTTCTTAATTCTTTTGATATTTCTAGTCTATCTGGTTCATCTGTGAGTTTTTTCAAATTGTCACAGATCTCCAAAATTTTTTTCCAATATTTTATTGAAAAATATCCATATTGAAAAAATCCTTATGTAAGTGCACCTGTGCAGTTCCATCCCCTATTGTTCAAGGGACAGACACACAGATGCAGAGAACAAACTGGTGGCTGCCAGAGGGGAGGAGGTGGGGGATGGGTGAAATAGGGGAGGGGATTAAGAGGTACAAACTTCCAGTTATAAAATAGGGAAGTCACAGAGATACAACGTACAGCACAGGGAATATAGTCAATAATATTGCAACAACCTTGTGTGATGCTATAAAAATATCAAATCACTGTGTTGTACACCTGAAACTATAAGTCAACTCTACTTCAATAAAAAATAATACAAAAGAAGTATAGTTATGAGATGTAGAGGTCCCATACATCTTCTAAATCAAGTTTGTTGGCTGTTTTATTCTATTCCTTTGTTTCTTTCTTTTTTTTGTTTTTGGTCTAAATTTGTCTGATCCTAAGAAATGTGTACTAAAATCCCCTGTTATAATTGCATTTTTACTACATTCTCTGAATAGTTTTTGCTTTATATATTTAGCTACTATACTGATGGGTGAACACAGTTTATGGTTGTTATACCTATTTTATAAATTCGTCTTTTATCATTACATAATATCAATCTTTATCCTGTTTGTTCCCATAGTAATGGCCAGACTTGGCTTCTTTGGGTTTATATTTATCTGATGGCATCTCTTTACATCCTCTGAATTTCAACCTCTCTCGCTTCTTTAAAGTGGGTTTCTTAAGTAACATGTGGCTGGGTTTTGCTTTTTTACCCACACTGACAGTTGTCAGTATATATTACCCTGCTGCCCTCTGATTTCAGAGTTGTAGATAGAAATCTAAAGCCAGCCTTACTCTTCTGCGTCAATAACTTGTTTTTCCTGTCTGGGAGACTGTGGAACTTTATCATTATCCTGGAATGAGGACATTTTACTGCAATCTATCTTGAGTGTCCTTTTTTTGTGTGTGTGCTCCTTCCTTGGAACTCAAAGAATCCTTTCTATCTGAAGATTCAAATTTTCTTTAGCTCTAGAAGATTTTCTTCACCTATTTGCTTAAATATTGCCTCTCCTCCCTGGCTTGCTTTCTCTCCTTCTGAAATTCCTACTTACGTATACACTACAACTTCTGCATTTACCCTCTGGTCCTCTTATATTTGCTCTGTGGTTACTGTCCTTACATGTTTGCTGCTTTGAGAGATTTTTTTCCGCTTGTTTTTCCAGGCCTCTGTTCATTTCTCAACAGTGGCCGTACCCTTTTTCAGCACATCTGCTGCTTTTTTAAAGCTGAAGCTCGTGTTGCTGAGTCCCGGTGATGGCGGCTGAACGCTCTCTTTGGAAATCAGTGCCCTCCTCCAGCCTCTGCTCTGCTGGCAGCTGCCCACCCAGGGAGCTCTGCTTATCCTCCCCTACCTGCAGTGCTGTTCACCCTGCAGCCACATCTCAAGGAACAGTGATCCTATGAGTTATGGGAGGCTTGGTGGTCTCTGCCCACCCTAGACAGACACGGTATCAGCTGGAAAATTCTCAATTTCTCATCCCAGTTTCTCTGCCTGCCCCGCTCCAGGTTCCTCAGCTACAAAGCTTAGTTTTCCTACAGCCTTGAAGATACAGAGGCTTCAGCTCACCTGTTAACTCCCAGCCACTCTGTGAGGGCCAGCGAGACCAGCAGGTCCTTCAGGGATGCCAGATAAAATGGATTCCATGGGAAACATTTACACTCTGAGAATTATTCATTATTTATGTGAAATACAAATTTTTTTTTTTTTTGCGGTACACGGGCCTCTCACTGCTGTGGCATCTCCCGTTGCGGAGCACAGGCTCTGGATGCGCAGGCTCAGCGGCCATGGCTCACGGGCCCAGCCGCTCTGCGGCATGTGGGATCTTCCCGGACCGGGGCACGAACCCGTGTCCCCTGCATTGGCAGGCGGACTCTCAACCACTGGGCCACCAGGGAAGCCCCCTGAAATACAAATTTAACTGGACGTTCTGTATTTCTCTCTCTCTCTGGATAAATTTGGCCTTCCTATCCACCTGGGTGGTTCTCTTCTAATCCTTCCTCTTATCTATGGATTCCATGGCCCAAGCTCTCTCCAACTTTGGGACTCTGACCCTTGTATCCAACGATCAGATCATTCCTGGATGTTCACTCAGAGTTTATCCTATTCAGACTCCTACCCTCAGGGGCCAGTCTCAATCAAACCAGTATCTGAAGGATGAGATAGGATGTATGTTAAAAAGCCAATCAATGCAATCAATCCTGCTGAAATTCAGATTTCTGAGATTTCAAAAGAATTCACTTCAAACCTTGAGTTCCCACATTTGTCCTGCTTCCACCCATTCTAGCTAAAGAAAAATAGACTAAAAAGCGTACTTGTGGCTCTGGTCTGGCATGTCAGGAGCTTGGAAGTTGCCACTCCATTCTAACAGGGTAAAAAGCTGAACACACTTGAGAACTAAAATGTTGCAGCCATCAAGCCATCCCATTACAGCAGCCTGGATGGTGCACCTGAGGACACTCAGGATGAGAAAGCACAGGATGTTGGCCCAGAGAGCTGAGGCGCACATCAAAGGAATGATTGCAGTGAGCCCAGCCTTTGCATCTTCCCATACACAGAAAAGCTCTAAATGCATTAACTTTCTTTAATTAACGGTAATCTTTTGATGTTCCGGCTACCTGGTCTTTGTTGCAAAAACTCTTGTATATCCTGGCTCCCCTCATCACCTCCTCAGAGCAGTCTCTCAGAGTTATCTGAGATGCTGTCTCCTGGGCCTGAAGTCCTAAGCAGGTCCACCTCATAGAACATAACTCTCAACGTCTAGGTTGTGCATTTTTTTTTTTAGTTGACACATGAAAATCAACTCTCCTGAGATCTGTCAGAGAAGTGAGGGAGCAGAGCAAACCACTGTCACCAAAACTGGAGACAGACAGATGGATACAGAGGATTGGTAGTGACTGGTGACTGGTGCACATATCCACAGCTGAAACGTCTGCTGAAACCAGTGGCCGGGTAGGGAACCCTGCACTGTAGCTGACACATTGCTGGAGGCCCGTGTGGACAATGGGCATGGGGTACAATTGTGTGAGTTGCCCCTGTTGGAGCTCTACCAGCTTCTCACAAAACGTCAGAGAGAATCCCCTCTGCTTCTGGTAGGGGAGGGAAACACATAGGGCCTTCTGTTTGTTTTTAACAAGGTGTCTGTCCTCAGGTGAAGCTAGTCAACCAAGGCCTAACCTGCTGGGTTTTATCAGAGGCTAACTGACCTGGGGGAAGGGAAAAACCCAACTCCAGGTCCCTCTAGCTGCCCGTCCCACCTGTGGTGGGGGTGGGGGATGCCTGAGAAGTACAGGTGAAGCTCACAGTCCAGAGGCACAGGTCACAAAACACTAAGACCCAATCCAGGACCACAGAACGCTTCCACTCCCCTGCACCACAGCACCTCATTACTAAGAGCCCACTTACAGAAGTTGCTTCTCGCCAGCACATCACATCCAGCTATCAAGAAAAATGACAAGAGGGGCTTCCCTGGTGGCACAGTGGTTGAGTCCGCCTGCCGATGCAGAGGACACGGGTTCGTGCCCCGGTCCGGGAGGATCCCACATGCCGCGGAACGGCTGGGCCCGTGAGCCATGGCCGCTGAGCCTGTGCATCCAGAGCCTGTGCTCTGCAACGGGAGAGGCCACAGCAGTGAGAGGCCCGTATATCGCAAAAAAAAAAAAAGAAAAATGACAAGACATACTAAAGACAGAGCAAGCATCAGAACCAGGCTCACATACATCAGAGATGATGGGATTATAAGACATGGAATATAAACCAACTGTCATTAATACGTTTAGGGCACTAATGGATAAAGACACTAGTCCTTATTAGACAACATCCAAGAACAGATGGGAAAGGTAAGCAGAGAGATGAAAATTCTATGAAAGAACCAAAAAGAAATGCTAGAGATCAAAAACACTCCTAAAAAAAAAAAGAACAGTATATCCAAGAACTCTGGGACAACTACAAAAGGTACAAATACATGAACTAGGAATACTAAAAAGAAAAGAGACCAAGGAACAGGAGAAATGTTTGAACAATAATGACTGAGAATTTCCCCCAAATTAATGTCAGACAGTTAACTACAGCTCCATGCAGCTCAGAGAACACCAAGCAAGATAAGTGCCCCAAAACGACACCATGCATATCATTTTCAAACCACAAAAAAATCAAAGATAAATGAAAAATCCTGAAAAAAGCCAGAGGGGGAAAAAAGACTCACCTCTACAGGATCAAAAATAAGAATTACATCTAACTTCTCCTCAGAAACCATGCAAGCAGGAAGAGATTAGAAAAGGAAAGTATAAAGTACTTGAGGTACTGAGAGAAAAAAACCCCACCAACCTAGAATTCTATACCCTGTGGAGTTCTCCTTCAAAAATGAAGCAGAGGACTTTGCTGGTGGCGCAGTGTGTAAGAATTAGCCTGCCAATGCAGGGGACACAGGTTTGAGTCCTGATCCAGGAATATCCCACGTGCCACAGAGCAACTAAGCCCATGTGCCACAACTACTGAGCCTGTGCTCTAGAGCCTGCGAGCCACAACTACTGAGCCTGCATGCCACAATTACTGAAGCCTGCATGCACAGAGCCTGCGCTCTGCAACAAGAGAAGCCACCATAATGAGAAGTCTGTGCACCGCAATGAAGAGTAGACCCCACTTGCTGCAACTAGAGAAAGCCCACGCACAGCAACAAAGACCCAACACAGCCAAAAATAAATAAATAAATTTTTTTTAAAAAATGAAGGAGAAATAAAAGCTTTGTCGGACAAAACAAAAACTGAGGGAATGCATTGCCAGTGACCTGCCTTGCAAGACATATTAAAAGAAGTTCTTTAGAGAAAAGAAACATGATATAGGTCAGAAACCTGGATCTACATGAAGAAAGGAAGCACAACAGAGAGAGAATAAACACTTTCATTTTTCTTATTCTTAATTGATCTAACAGATAACAGTTTGTTCAAAATAATAATATCAACAACAGATTATGTATGCATATATATATATGTGTGTGTGTGTGTGTATATATATATATATATATATATATGTAAAATACTGATGTATGCTAATGTATAAGTGGAATGAATGACAGCAATAATACACGGGCAGGAGGGGGAAATTAGGATTATTTATCATATAAGTTACCCACACTACCTATGAAGTAGTATAGTGTTATTTGAAAGTGGACTTGGATTAGGTGTAAATGTATAGTGCAAACTCTAGAGCACCCACTAAAAAAGTAAGAAAGAAGAAGCATAAATGATGTGCTGAGAAGAGGGAGAAAATAAAATCATGTAGAATGCTCAATGAAAACCACAAAAGGCAAAAAAAGACATGGAAGTAACCTAAATGTCCATCAACAGAGGAATGGATAAAGAAGATGTGGTACACATATACTATGGAATATTACTCAGCCATAAAAAAGAACAAAATAATGTTATTAGCAGCAACATGGATGGACCTAGAGATTATCATACTAAGTGAAGTAAGTCAGACACAGAAAGACAAATATATGATATTGCTTATATGTGGAATCTAAATAAAGGTTACAAATGAACTTATTTACAAAAGAGAAGCAGAGTCACAGATGTAGAAAACAAACTTATAGTTACCAGGGGTTAAGGGGGAGAGGGGTAAATTGGGAGATTTTTGGAACTGACATATACACACTACTGTATATAAAATAGATGACTAATAAGGATCTACTGTAAAGCACAGGAAACTCTACTCAATACTCTGAAATGGCCTATATGGGAAAGGAAGCTAAATAAGACTGGATATATGTATATGTATAACTGATTCACTTTGCTGTACACCTGAAACTAACACAACATTGTAAATCAACTACACTCCAATAAAAATTTTTTAAAAATAAATAAAACCACAAAAGGAAAAAAAAAAAAAGACTAGAAGATAGAAATAGGAAGAAAGAAGAAGGGCATAAGTAGAACATAGTAACAAATATGATAGACATCAATTCAACTATATCAATAACCACTTTGAAAGTCAGTGGTCCAAAGTGCACCAATTAAAAGATGGAAATTATCAAAGTGAATCAAAAAACAAGACCCAACTATATGTTGTCTATAAGAAACCAACTTTAAATATACAGAAACATGTAGACTAGAAGTAAACGGATGGAGAAAGATGTATCATGTAAACATGAATAAAAAGAAATCAGGAGTAACTATAATAATTTCAGACTGAGCAGACTTCAAACTAAGGCAAGTTATCAGAGATTAAAAAAGGGCATTATGTAATGATAAAGGGGTCATTTCTCTAAGAAACATAACAATCCGTAATGTACATGCACTTAACAATGTTTCAAAATATGAGGCAAAAACTTATACAGATGAATCTACTTATTACAGGTGGAGACTATTTCTATCAGAAATAGCTCCAGCAGGCAGAAAATCGGTACGGACATAGTTGAAATCAATCATCTGGATATAATGGACATTTATAGACTATTTCATCCAGCAACAGCAGAATACACATTCTTTTCAAGCTGACCTGGGACATTCACCAAGATAGACCACATTCTCAACCATAAAACATACCTTCACAAACTTAAAAGAATAGAAATCATACAATGTCTGTTCCCAGACCACAATGGAAATAAGTTAGAAATCAAAAACTGAAACATAGGTGGAAAATCTCCAAATACTTGGATTTCAAACAACAAACTCCTAAATAACACATGTATCAAGGAAAAATATTCAAGATAAATTTAAAATATTTTAAACTAAATTAAAATATAACTTATCAAACTTCGTGGGATGTGGCAAAAGCAGTGCTTAGAAAGGAATTTACAACACTGAGTGCACATATTAGAAAAGAAGAACTATCTAAAATCAATCATCTAAACTTCTACCTAAGAAAACCAGAAAAAAGAAAACAAATTAAATCACAAGTAAACAGAAAAAAAGAAATAATAAGAATTAGTGCAGAATCAATGAAATTGAAAACAGGAAATTAATAGAGAAAGTAAATGAAATCAAAAGCTGTTTCTTTGAAAAGATGGATAAAATCAATAGCCCTCTAACCAGGCTAATTAAGAAAGGAAGAGAGAATACACAAATTAGTAATATCAGAAATAAAAGAGGGGACATCTCTGCAGATCCCATAAACATTAAGGGATAATCAAAGAGGAGATTGGTTCAAGATGGCAGAGTAGAAGGATGTGCCCTCACTCCCTCTTGCCAGAGCACCAGAATTACAACTAACTGCTGAACAGTCATCAACAGGAAGACACTGGAACTCACCAAAAAAGATACCCACATCCAAAGACAAAGGAGAAGGTGCAATGAGATGGTAGAAGGGATGCAATCACAATCAATTCAAATCCCAGAACCACTGGGTGGGTGACTCACAAACTAGACAACACTTATACCACAGAGGTCCACCCACTAGAGTGAAGGTTCTGAGCACCACGTCAGGCTTCCCAACCTGGGAGGCTGGCAGTGGGAGGAGGAATTCCTAGAGAATCAGACTTTGAAGGCTAGCGGGATTTGATGGCTGGACTTCGACAGGACTGGGGGAAACAGAGACTCCACTCTTGGAGGGCACACACAAAGTAGTATGCACACTGGGACCCAGGAAAGGAGCAGTGACCCCATAGGAGACTGAACCAGACCTACCTGCTAGTGTCGGAGGGTCTCCAGCAGAGGAGGGGGGTGGCTGTGGCTCACCGTGGGGACAAGGACACTGGCAGCAGAAGTTCTGGGAAGTACTCCTTGGTGTGAGCCCTCCCGGAGTCCACCATTAGCCCCACCAAAGAGCCCAGGTACGCTCCAGTGTTGGGTCGCCTCAGGCCAAACAACCAACAGGGAGGGAACCCAGCCCCACCCATCAGCAGACAAGCAGATTAAAGTTTTACTGAGCTCTGCCCACCAGAGCAACACCCACCACCAGTCCCTCCCATCATGAAGCTTGCACAAGCCTCTTAGATACCTTCACCCACCAGAGGGCAGACAGCAGAAGGAAGAAGAATGAAAATTCTGCAACCTGTGGAAGGAAAACCACATTCACAGAAAGATAAACAAAATGAAAAGGCAGAGGGCTATGTACCAGATGAAGGAGCAAGATAAAACCCCAGAAAAACAACTAAATGAAGTGGAGATAGGCAAATTTCCAGAAAAAGATTTCAGAATAATGATAGTGAAGATGACCCAGGACCTCAGAAAAAGAATGGAGGCAAAGATCGAGAAGATGGAAGAAATGTTTAACAAAGATCTAGAAGAATTAAAGAACTAACACCTAGAAGAATTAAAGAACAAACAGAAATGAACAATACAATAACTGAAATGAAAACTACACTAGAAGGAATCAATAGCAGAATAACTGAGGCAGAAGAACGGAAGAGTGACCTGGAAGACAGACTGGTGGAATTCACTGCCATGGAACAGAACAAAGAAAAAAGAATGAGAAGAAATGAAGACAGCCTAAGAGACCTCTGGGAGAGCATTAAATGCAAGAACATTCTCATTATAGGGGTCCCAGAAGGAGAAGAGAGAAAGAAAGGACCTGAGAAAATATTTGGAGAGATTATAGTTGAAAACTTCCCTAACATGGGAAAGGAAACAGCCACCCAAGTTCAGGAAGTGCAGAGAGTCCCAGGTAGGATAAACCCAAGGAGAAACACGCTGAGACACACAGTAATCAAATTGACAAAAATTAAAGACAAAGGAAAATTATTGAAAGCAACAAGGGGAAAATGACAAATAACATACAAGGGAACTCCCAAACTCCCATAAGTTTACAGCTGATTTCTCATCAGAAACTCTACAAGCCAGAAGGGAGTGCCACGATATATTTAAAGTGATGAAAGGGAAGAAGCTACAACCAAGATTACTCTACCCAGCAAGGATCTCATTCAGGTTTGACGGGGAATTCAAAAGCTTTATGGACAAGCAAAAGCTAAGAGAATTCAGCACCAGCAAACCAGCCCTACAACAAACGCTAAAGGAACTTCTCTAAGTGAGAAACACAAGAGAAGAAAAGGACCTACAAAAACAAACCCAAAACAATTAAGAAAATGGTCATAGAAACATACATATTGATAATCACCTTAAACGTGAATGGATTAAATGCTCCAACCAAAAGACACAGGCTCGCAGAATGGATACAAAAACAAGACCTATATATATGCTGTCTACAAGAGACCCACTTCAGACCTAGGGACACATACAGACTGAAAGTGAGGGGATGGAAAAAGATATTCCATGCAAATGGAAATCAAAAGAAAGCTGGGGTAGCAATACTCATATCAGATAAAATAGACTATAAAAGAAGGAATGTTACAAGAGACAAGTAAGGACACTACATAATGATCAAAGGATCAATCCAAGAAGAAGATATAACAATTATAAATATATATGCACCCAACACAGGAGCACCTCAATACACAAGCCAATTGCTAACAGCTATAAAAGAGGAAATCGACAGTAACACAATAATAGTGGGGGAGTTTAACACCTCACTTACACCAATGGACAGATCATCCAGACAGAAAATTAATAAGGAAACACAAGCTTTAAATGACACAATAGACCAAAGAGATTTGATTGATATTTATAGGACATTCCACCCCAAAACAGCAGATTACATTTTCTTCTCAAGTGCACATGGAACATTCTCGAGGACAGATCACATCTTGGGTCACAAATCAAGCCTCAGTAAATTTAAGAAAATTGAAATCATATCAAGCATGTTTTCTGACCACAACACTATGAGATTAGAAATCAATTACAGGGAAAAACTGTAAAAAAACACAAACACATGAAGGCTAAACAATACGTTACTATATAACCAAGAGATCACTGAAGAAATCAAAGAGGAAATCAAAGAATACCTAGAGACAAATGACAACGAAAACACGACGATCCAAAACCTATGGGATGCAGTAAAAGCAATTCTAAGAGGGAGGTTTATAGCAATACAAGCCTACCTCAACAAACCAGAAAAATCTCCAATAAACAATCTAACTTTACACCTAAAGGAACTAGAGAAAGAAGAACAAACAAAACCCAAAGTTAGCAGAAAGAAAGAAATCATCAAGATGAGAGCAGAAATATATGAAACAGAAACAAAGAAAAGAATATCAAAGATCAAAAAAACTAAAAGCTGCTTCTTTGAGAAGATAAACAAAATTGATAAACCATTAGCCAGACTCATCAAGAAAAAGAGGGAGAAGACTCAAATCAATAAAATTGGAAATGAAAAAGGAGAAGTAACAACTGACACCGTAGAAATACAAAGCATCCTAAGAGACTACTACAAGCAACCCTATCCCAATAAAATGGACAATCTGGAAGAAATGGACAAATTCTTAGAAAGCTATAACCTTCCAAGACTGAACCAGGAAGAAACAGAAAATATGAATAGACCGATCACAAGTAATGAAATTGAAACTGTGATTAAAAATCTTCCAACAGACAAAAGTCCAAGACCAGATAACTTCACAGGTGAATTCTATCAAACATTTAGAGAAGAGCTAACACCCATCCTTCTCAAACTCTTCCCAAACTTGCAGAGGAAGGAACACTCCCAAACTCATTCTACGAGGTAACTGCCACCCTGATACTAAAACCAGACAGAGATACTACAAGAAAAAGAAAATTACAGACCAATATCACTGATGAACATAAATGTAAAAATCCTCAACAAAATATTAGCAAACAGAATCCAACAACACGTTAAAAGGATCATACACTATGATCAAGTGGGATTTATCCCAGGGATGCAAGGATTCTTCATTATATGCAGATCAATCAACGTGATACACCATATTAACAAACTGAAGGAGAAAAACCATATGATCATCTCAATAGATGCAGAAAAAGCTTTTTACAGAAGTCAACACCCATTTATGATAAAAACTCTCCAGAAAGTGGGCATACAGGGAACCTACCTCAACATAATAAAGGCCATATACGACAAACCCACAGCCAACATCATTCTCAATGGTGAAAAACTGAAAGCATTTCCTCTAAGATCAGGAACAAGACAAGGATGTCCACCCTCACCACTATTATTCAACATAGTTTTGGAAGTCCTAGCCATGGCAATCAGAGAAGAAAAAGAAATAAAAGGAATACAAATTGGAAGAGAAGAAGTAAAACTGTCACTGTTTGCAGATGACATGATACTATACGTAGAGAATCCTAAAGATGTCACCAGAAAACTACTAGAGCTCATCAATGAAGTTGGTAAAGTTGCAGGATATAAAATTAATGCACAGAAATCTCTTGCATTCTTACACACTAATGATGAAAAATCTGAAAGAGAAATTAAGGAAACACTCCCATTTACCATTGCAAGAAAAAGAATAAAATACCTAGGAATAAACCTACCTAGGGAGACAAAAGACCTGTATGCAGAAAACTGTAAGACACTGAAGAAAGAAATGAAAGATGATACAAACAGATGGAGAGTTATATCATGTTCTTAGATTGGAAGAATCAATATTGTGAAAATGACTATACTACCCAAAGCAATCTACAGGTTCAGTGCAATCCCTCCCTATCAAATTATCAACAGCAGTTTTTACAGAATTAGAACAAAAAAATCTTAAAATTTGTATGGAGACACAAAAGACCCCGAATAGCCAAAGCAGTGTGAGGGAAAAACACAGAGCTGGAGGAATCAGACTCCCTGACTTCAGACTATACTACAAAGCTACAGTAATCAAGACAATATGGTACTGGCACAAAAACAGAAATATAGCTCAATGGAACAGGATAGAAAGCCCAGAGATAAACCCACACACCTATGGTCATCTAATCTGTGACAAAGGAGGCAAGGATATACAATGCGGAAAAGACAGTCTCTTCAATAAGTGGTGCTGGGAAAACTGGACAGCTACAGTTTACATTTACAGTTTCATTACAGAATGAAATTAGAACACTCCCTAACACCATACACAAAAATAAACTCAAAATGGATTAGAGACCTAAATGTAAGCCTGAACACTATAAAACAGAGGAAAACATAGGAAGAACACTCTTTGCCATAAATCACAGCAAGATCTTTTTTGATCTACCTCCTAGAGTAATGGAAATAAAAACAAAAATAAACAAATGGGACCTAATGAAACTTAAAAGCTTTTGCAAGGCAAAGGAAACCATAAACAAGACAAAAAAGACAACCCTCACAATGGGAGAAAATATTTGCCAACGAGTCAATGGACAAACGATTAATCTCCAAAATATATAAACAACACACGCAGCTCAATATTGAAGAAAGAAACAACCCAATCTAAAAATGGGCAGGAGACCTAAGTAGACATTTCTCCAAAGACATACAGATGGCCAAGAAGTACATGAAAAGCTGCTCAACATCACTAATTATTAGATAAATGCAAATCAAAACTACAATGAGGTATCACCTCACACCAGTTAGAATGGGCATCATCAGAAAATCTATAAACATCAAACACTGGAGAGTGTGTGGAGAAAAGGGAACCCTCTTGCACTGTTGGTGGGAATGTAAATTGATACAGCCTCAATGGAGAACAGTATGGAGGTTCCTTAAAAAACTAAAAATAGAATTACCATATGACCCAGCAATCCCACCACTGGGCATATATCCAGAGAAAACCGTAATTCAAAAAGACACATGCACGCCAATGTTCACTGCAGCGCTATTTACAATATAGCCAGGTCACAGAAGCAACCTAAATGCCCATCGACAGACGAATGGATAAAGAAGATGTGGTACATATATACAGTGGAATATTTCTCAGCCATAAAAAGGAACGAAATTGGGTCATTTGTAGAGATGTGGATGGATCTAGAGACTGTCATACAGAGTGGAGTAAGTCAGAAAGAGAAAAACAAATATCATATATTAACGCATATATGGGGAACCTAGAAAAATGGTAGAGATGAACTGGTTTTCAAGGCAGATTAGAGACACAGGTGTAGAGGACAAACGTATGGACACCAAGCGGGGAAAGCGGGAGGAGGATGGTGGTGGTGGCACGAATTGGGAGATTGGGATTGACATATATACAGTAATACGTATAAAATGGATAACTAGTAAGAACATGCTGTATAAAAAAAGAAATAAAATTTTTAAAAAAAGATTTATGTCCACAATGTTCTATGATAATTTCTTCAGAAATTAAGACAGTATTAAGCGAGCGTATTAAGTAAAACAAAAATCAGTTCCTAAGAGCTCGACATAAACTGAATAACACTCTCATGTAACAAAACCTTTACTCCTTGAGCTGGGCCTTGTTCGGGAGTCGCTGTAACCACCAGGACTCCCTTCCGCCCTCAGCTCGCTGTGGCCTGTGGCACCACAGACAGGCTGGACCTGTGAGCAGTGTTCCCCCCGGTTCTCCACGTCGTGAGTTGAATTGTGTCTCCCAAGAGATTGTATGTTCAAGTCCTAATCCCTGGAGCCTGGGGAGGTGACCTAATAGGGCAACAGGGTTTTTGGCAGATGCCAAAGATGCAGTCACCCTGGATTTGAGTGGCCCAAAAGTCCAGTATCTGGCATCCTTAGAAGAAAAGGGAAGTTTGGCTGCAGAGACACAGACACATAGGGGTGGAGGCCATGGGAGGACAGAGACAGAGGCTGGAGTGTTGCTTCTACAAACCAGGAAAGCCAAGGATTGCAGACAACCATATGCTACATGAGGTAAGGAAGGCATCTTCCCCAGGCCCCTGGAACATTCTTCTCTAGGCCCTTTGGGGGAGCAGGGCCCTGCCAGCAGGGATCTTGGACCTGTAGCCTCCAAAACTGTGAGAGGATAAATCTCTGTTCTAAGCCACCGAGTTATGGCAGCCCTGGGAAACTTACACACCTCTCTCCCCAAAAAGCCTCTGAACTCTGCCCTAGGGAACCACTAATCTACTTCTTGTCTCTATAGATGAATGCATTCTGGATATTTCACAGAATGAAATTGAATTACACAGTATGTGACCTTTCTTTCATTGAGTGTAAAGTTTTCACTTAGTATAAGGTTCATCCACGTCGTAGCATGTATCACAGTACTTCACTCCTTTTTACTGCGAAAGAATGTTCCATCAGATGGGTGACCTAACCACGTTTTCCTTATCCATTCATCAGTTGAGGGACATCTGGGTTGTTTCCACTGCTGGGTCTTTTGAATAACGCTGCTACGAATATTCACGTGCAAGTTTTTCTGTGGATGTGTTTTCACTTCTCCTGAGTACATAGCTAGGAGTGGGCCTGCTGAGTCATAGGGTGACTCTATACTTAGCCTTTCCAGGAAATGCCGTGCCATCTTCCAAAGTCACTGCACCATGTTACGTTCCCATCAGCAGGGTCTGAGGGTACCAATTTATCCACATCCTTTCTGACACGTTATTATCTGTCTTTTAATCACAGCCATTCTCATGGATGGGAGGTGTATCTCACTGTGATTTGGGTTTGTGTTTCTCTGATGGCCAGTGAAACTGAGCATCTTTTCACATGCTTACTGGCAGCTTCTTTTGAGAAAAGTCTATTTGGATCTATTGCCCATTTAAAAAAAATGGGGCTGTCTTTCTTTTTGTTGTTGAGTTGTAGGAATTCTTTATATATTCTGGATAATTGGTTGTCTCTTGCTTACTGTGCTTTTTGTATATTTTATGGCCTTTAGCTATTCCTTGCCGTTCTCAGTACACTGAGAGCAGGCTGGGGAGTATGTCTGTCTCTTGCGCATCACTGGTGTTCAGAAAGGATCATGTGGTTTTCATTTTATGCTTAACGAGCAGGCTGGAATAAACATCTTCCAGAGCTGCTGGGCCACAGTTTGGGGTAAAGAAAGGAACATAATCTTTACTGACTGCCCACCAATGCAGGTGTTGCTACCGGGTGACCCTCACAACAAACTAAGGAGATTCCGTGTCATTATCCCCAAGAAACAGGTGAGCCCAAGGGAATTACTTCCCAGACATCACACAGTTGATAAGCAAGCAGCAGAGCTGCTTTTGTCCCTAAAGCCTGTGCTTTTTAAACATCCTGCCCCTTTGTCCGTTCACGATGTGGTAAAGCAAAGAGACATCAAAGCAGAGGGACCCTCCCCCGGGCCTCTGACGCATGTACACGTCACCTCCCGATTTCACATCTCACCCGAGATGTATAAACAGTTTACATGGTTTTCCAGCTCATAAATGCAGAAAGTCTGTGCAGATGCTCCTCTTGTAGTGAAGTATAGGAATATCCGTATTGCGCCAATTCTTCTGTTAAAACTGAAGCCCAGGATGGGAATATGTGGAAATTCACTGGGCAGTAGAAGAAGGAGCCTGTGCTTCAGGAGTTCCAGCAGGGAGCACGTGAGTCCTGCAGAGGCTCCCTGACGGGCCCGCGACAATGAACTTCTGCGACATTTCCCAGGGGCTCCGAAGTGCACCTGGCTCCTGCAGCTCGTGGTTCTGGCTCCAGGCCAGCAGCGCGCCTGCTGGACCTGCAGCCAAAGGCCACGGGCTCTCTGCCGAGCACGTGACCGGCGTGTTTCTGCCACAGAGTGTGCCCTCCTGGAGACCCGCTGACACCCCGTTCTCAGGGATCCAATTTCAGTTTTATGGACAAGTGTCTTCACACTTCCAACCCTAAATATAGAGGTGAGACGAAAACTAGGAGTGATAGTTGGGAGGGTCTTGAAAGCTCTCTATAAAGTCCCCCAAACCTTTCAAATCCTCAGTCATCTCTGGGAAACAGTGCATCTGATTATCTTCATTTATAGCCTATTCTGGAAATTTCTCTCCTGAGAAAAAAGCCATCTGCAAGCTATTCTTTTTTTTTTTTTTGCAAGCTCTTCTTGTTTGTAAATGAATTATTTTCTTAAATGTCAAAGGAAGACATCAGAAAGTAGAAAAATAATTACAAGTGGAATAATTTCCTGAAATTACCCTAGTTGATTATGGGCAAGACAACCCATAGGTCTCAGGAAAAATGAGAATGAGATTAATACGGTCATGTCAATAGTTTGACTTATTTTCCAGGGCTTTCCAAGCAGAGAGAGAGAAAGAAATTATTTTGCAATGAGATAAGGCTAAGCCCACCCCTGCAAAAGGGAATCCCCAGAAAGATTGCTGCTAATGCAAGAAAGATCATGTCTTTGGGATTTTCTCACATGGCCTGTGCCTGTGTACTTCTGTCCCGTGGGGACCTGCTTCCTGCTTGAATGCCCCCATGAGGCAGGCTCCACGAATGCCCCCAGGACACCATTCCTGCCAGAATTCTAGAGATAGTGGACGATGGAATTTTGCCTTCCTGGTCTGAGAAAAGGGCTGAGAAATGTTAGATTTCCCCAAAGGCCAGTTGAAGAGTGAAGCCCAGCGCTGGCCCTTCCCCCTGCACTGCTGGTCCTCTGTCTCCCTCCGTGGCTGCAGCCTCCCAGGGCCTTGGAGATGCTTGACAGCTGCAGCTGGAGTGATACTTTCTTATCCCAAGGTGGCAAGTGGCTTCTGCAGGTTCTGAGACCCCACCAACAGTCTGCATGTTTGAATGCGTGAGACCTAATTTTAACATCACTTAGAAGAAGCATTTTGTATTTATTTACACAGTGAGTGTATCTTTTTTATTCTCTACTTCCCCGGGAATGCGTTAATGGAAGGTCATGCATCCTAGGTCTGGAAGGGATGAGGGTGACGAATAAGTTTCCTCTGGTCGCCAACTCTCCAGCTTTCCTCACCTGCAGCTTGGCTGAGTATTATCCGTCTCATCTGAACACCTAGTTTGAACTAAAAATGGCTTGAGAGGAGTAACGGCTGAAAGGATGCAGTTTTCTCTTAGATCACTTACTCAGCGGGTGCTACAGATTTGGGGGACTTCTTGCCTTGATTGACTAGTTGGCCTTTCCTTGGGTTCAATCCAGTGAATATCTGACAGAATTACATAGACTAGGCCCAGAAAATTGTCCAGTATATGTAAAACATGATTTTAAATGTAAATCTATACTCCTCCTTCCCCAAAAAGCCAGTCATACTGGTGACAATAATGTATTTTTGCATATTTTTGGAAAATACAAAATCACAGGCAAATCACTACAGCACCTCTGGAATCACAGAACTGACTTACTGAGCACCCACTATGGGGCAAGGCCAGTCACTTTATGAATGGGATTTCTAATCACCACACGGTGGATATCATTACTTGCAATTTACAGATGAGAACTGAGGTTCAGAGAGAAGTCGTTTGTCCGAGGTCTGAGCCTCACGGGATCAAATCCACAGTCCACCAGGATCGAGCAGACCACACGGGTCTGAGGTCCTAAAGCTGAGCTCAGTCAAGGACACGGTCACTGTGGACAAATGGGAAGTGCACGGGATGCCAGCACACACGATCCTTTAGGCTACAGTGTATGCTCTCGAGAGTGCACGCACCTCCTCCTCCGTCTGGAAGTACTCCGTGTGCAGGGGTTGGGGCAGTGCAGTGGGGTGCGGGGGGCGCTTCGTAGGAGAGTGGAGGGTGAGGAGGTGGCTCTGACAGTTAGTCTCAGGCAAGCTGTTCAAGGACCTAAGTGCCAGGAAAGGGGCCTGACCTTGCCCTGCGGGCAAGTGCTTCACCCCTGTTATTCCACTTGACACCGAGAGGGTGACAGCTGGTTCCCCCAGAGCAGTCGGGGGACTCTCCCAAGACCACTGGACTGCCGAGCAATGCGGGTCCCCGTTTCTGCAAAGCCTGGGCTCTCCCCGCTTTTTCATACCACTTGCTAGCCTCCAAGCCATGCAGTCCTTTGGGATTACAAACTGCCATGAGAAACCACCGAGAAAAAGTGAAATGTTTCACGTGGGAGAATAGCACATGGCCAACCCATTTTTCCGTGAGCAGGGCTTGCAGCGGTTCTCCTGGAAGGGAACGAAGTCCTAGGGGTGGATGTTAGGAATGAGGAAAGGGTGCGTCATCACCTTGCCTTGATTATGAAAGTAGTAAATACTCTATAGAAGACTGGGAGATAGAGCCTGTCAAGCAGAACACAAAAGTCCCTGATAATTTCACAGCTAAGAGACAACTTTACCATTTTGGTACTTTTTCTTCCAGGCTTCAGCACACGCTGGCCAGAAACATGAGTGTCCTTCTTCCCTTTACACTTTGCATCCATCTGACCCCTCCCGGCCTCTCTTGCACAGGCCGCCCTCACCCTCGCCTGGATCTTTCCCTGGAGCATATCCCACCCAGTCTCCGGGGCTCCAGCCCAGCACAGCCCTCCCCGGCACACATCACACATCACACTCCATCCAGGGCAGTTTTCTAACATGCAACCTGCCGGAAGGCCGAGGACGGCTTCCACTGCCCCTGGGATAAGGCTCGAAGCACTCACCCTGGCTTCCAAGGCCTTCACCTCGGCGCTGGCGCCTCACCTGCGTCTCCCACACCCAGCTCCACACACCTGGGCGCGCCCCACGGGAGCCGCTGCTTGCGGCTCAGGCCCTCAGGAAGATTTGTTGGCCCCCTCCCTCTCTTTGCACCGGGTCAGAGGCTCCTGCCACAGTCTGATTTCTCCCTTGTAATAATCACTGCGTCATCATCGCCCTGTTTAACTGCCTGCAGCCTCCTCGTGGTGGGCCGGGAAGGGGGTCTGCACCCCCGTGCTCACTGCCCCACAGTCTGCATGGAGCTCAGTCCTGGACGAGGGAGGGCACAGCGCATCCCGACGTGAAACGTAGTTGCCCAAACTAAGAGGCCCAAACATCTTAGTCATCTTTCCGCGGGTTCTCCTGGGTCTTCTATGTAGAAAATAATGTCATCTCTGAATGACAGCTGGGCGTCTTCCTTCTAGGCCCAATCCCTTCTGTTGTTTTCCTCGTCTTGCTGTGCAACTAAGAAGGAGACCTTCAAGGCAACGTGGAATAGACGTGCTGATTGTTGGCACATTTGTACCTGATTTACAAAAGGAAAGATTTACCATTTCAACGTTAAGTACCATGTGCGATGTAGATTTTTGACTGTTACTCTTTGTCATTTTAAAGTAATTCCCTTCTAGTCTTAGTTGACTAAAATTTCTCTTTGCATAAATGACAATGAACGCCAAATTTTATCTAGTGCGCTGTCTGCTTCACTGAGATCGTTTATCTTCTTTAATCCACTGACGTACTGAATTATATTAGACTTTCTAATGTTCCAACGTGCCACATCCTTGCATTGGTCATGATGTATTATCATTTTATACCCTGCTGGATTTGATTTGCTCAAATTTTATGGAGAATTTTTAAAATCTAGGTTTACTAGTAAAATTGGCCAGTAATTTTCTTTTCTATTCTTATTCTTGTTTACTTGTGACATTGAGAATCTTTGTAGTCTCATGAGTTGGGGAAACTCTCTCTTTTTTCTATTCTCCCAGACAATATATGTACGCAAAATAGAGATTCCTTAAACGTTTGGAAGAACTCATTTATAAAGCTCCTGGACCTGGTGCGGGTTTATGCATCTCTCCATTAACTGATGGACAATTGTTAATTGTCTTGTTCAAGTCATCTGTGTCCTTCGACCTCGTGCTTCTTGTTTTTGGAACGATTCTTAAATTTGTGCTACATTTCAAATTCAGTTTTCAACACTGTCAATTCTGCTCTGTATTGCCTTTACAAGCATTTTAATTTTGTTTTATTCTTTTAATCCAGGGCTGTCTTTGTCTCAGGCTGCATCCTTACCCGTTGCTCTTTTGTAGCTTCCATACCATTCTGTAAAGTTAGTATTTTCATGTAGTTGTTTGAGATCACAAACAAGCTGGTTTCCAAGGCTGGCATCCACTTGTGCTGTAGTAAATCTCCTCTAAAGTACAAACTTACTCTTCTTCTTTAGGGCCATGCTCTTCATACTTTAAAAATTTTATGGCCCCTATATTGTTGTGGTTTCTGTTCATTCATCCATAAACATGAAAATCTGGAAATGCCTATGTACAGTGACTATTAGAAAATATTCAACGGTACCTATTACCTTGAATACGTGGCTGTATCTAGAAGGTTCCATATCATTCTAACGTGCATTTTTCACACGATGCCTTGGTAAGAGAGTCTTGTCCACAATGCTCAGCCCCTGCCACATCCTCCAAGGAGCACAAGCCCATACTGCTTTTTCACCTGGTGTAGTCTAGATGCAGTGGACCACTGGAAACTTCACACAGGTCCTCCATCTGCAGACAGAGGCATAATAGGAGGCGGCCATCAGTAACCAACAGCACAGCACGGGGATAACACATGGGCCTCATCTCAGCATCCTCATGACACACCAGGGAGTGACTCCCTGGATAGCTTTGTTCAGGAAGATTCTGAGGCCCCCTCTGGCTTGGTGGGAAAGACTGCATTGATTCATTAGTGATATCTACCAGGGGCGTGACAGTGGGAAAAGGCAGAATGAAGCCGCTGTCTGCTGTCCTGTTCTAAGGGCTGTTGACAGCTGTGGCTGAAGATACAGGAATCTAGACTTGGCTTAAAGGGCCCTCGCCTCCCTGAAGCTTATAAGGGAGTCCGTTCCACAGGACAGTGGAATGTGCTTGCCCCAGACACTGGTGACCAGAAATTGGCCAAAACCCCACCCAATAGCAGACTCAACCCAGGCCCACCGTGTGTGGTTCATTAAGTGCAGAACCGCCCAAGCTGCCGTCGGTCTGGCTGTGGAAGCGCCTGGCTGTTCACGGCCACTGCAGAGCTGGGTCTGCACTGGCCTTGGAAGGGGCGTCTCCCGTTATGTCTGTGAGGACCTGCGCCCCACACTCTCCCTCTCGCCTACAAAAGAGCCGGCCACCAGTGGGCGCTCAGCCCTCCTCATCCAGGTAGCACGTGAGGCCACCCTGGCACAGGCCTGGACCCCCAAATGGGGGGTGACCCAGGCTGGAACAGAGCCCTTGTCTTGGATCTTATGGCTGAGCAGTGGGATGCTGAGCAGGGATGCAGACGCCGGGTGCTCTCCCCACAGGGATGCGGACGTGTACAGAGGAGGAGAGGCAGTTGCCCTGACATCAGAGGGGTCTCCCGAGCCTGTGATGGACACTCCACCCCCAGACTTTGCTTGTTGACTCTATAAGTCCACATTTGATTCGGGTTTCTGCCCCTTATGACTGGAAGAGTCTTGATGAATAACACGGGGACTCCTTTCCCGAGACGCCAGAGACGTTGGTCTGTCTCCGTTGTGGACGGACTGATGGGCAGAGGCTTCCCTCGCTGGCACCGCCTCCACTGCCCTGGAGGCTTTCCCGAGGCCCGGGTGCCCCTCGCCTCCTCCGCTGAGGGGAGGGTCCTGCGGCTGGTGCAGCTGCCGCCCTGGGTCCACAACCCTCCAACCCCAAAGTGGGGGAAGGCACAGGGCAATCCGGATAGCGATCTTCTCCCTCTGACATTTACGTCTCAGTTCAGCCCGTCTACGCTGGGGTCCCAGCCTGCGGCAAGTGGCTTTCAGGCTGTGCTGCTGCCGCGGGGGCCTCCCGGGCTCTCCACGCAGGAAGCAGGAAAGGAGGTGAGGGGCTGGCGAGCCAGGGAGAGCCCGGCCGACGTGCTGGGCAGGAAGGATGCTGTGCAGAGCAGCCTCCGGTCCACACTGCCTGCAGCCTGCCCTTGCCAACGACCCCATCCTCCTTGCCCTTCCTCCCGCCCGGTGCTCCATGACGACAGCGCTGCTGATAGGATGGGTTTATGACGTTTAACCACACAGGGAGCCAATTAGTCATTTCATAAAGCTCACCGTGCACCGATATGATTCCTTATCTGAGCTCTCCGGGGCGGGCGGGGGGATTGGGAGAGGAATGCGTGTCTCTCGCCTACAGAGGAGTTGTCAACAAATCAGCTCCCCATCTAATTCGAGGGGACAAGTAGGGATGATCTGTCCTCAGGAGAGCACTCTTGAGTCCACGTGACTTTGTGAAGATAACACCTGTTCACGTTCCTGCGTGCCCCGTCTCTACTCCTTGACTCAGCAGATTTTTAAAAGCAAAAATTTCCCTCTTCTCTACTCCCCTTCCCTAACCGACACAGATATACAACGTTATAATAAATCGACTTCTTTACAATTGTTCTGCTTCTCTGACAAGTGACTCGTTCACGTGTTTTAGAGAATTTCAAGGGAGGGGATGGAATTAAGTGAGGCGTGTGCAGAGCATGGAGGCAGAGCTAGAGCGGTGCCCACAGCCTGATGACAGAAGATTCAAGAATGGTGTCTGTCAGTAACTGGGAGGAGGCCGAGATTCAACCTACCGTCAAACCCACAGGTAAATCTGCAGCTTCCTGGATACTGGTAGGAGATACGAGACTCCTGGGGTCAGAGACGTGGTATCACTCACAGGAATGGCAGAGCCCAGGTGTCAGCATTCTGCATGGCCCCCAAGCCCCAAACCCCACAGGTGATGGAGGCGGGCCAGATGATGCCTGAACACGCAGTAGGCTGCACTGCAGGGAAGCCCTGAATATGGGGAACCTAAACCTGTTACAAGGGGCAGTAGTTGTCCTGCCCTTGGCTCTGAACGGAGATACTGTCTCCAAGGCTGATCCTTGAAAAGATGATCCAGGACAAAGGGCGGTCAGTGCCTTCCTTGTAAGACACACAAAAATGAGAACATGGAAGCAAACTACTAAGTGTCCATCGACAGAGGAATGGATAAAGAAGATGTGGCACATATATACAATGCAATGTTACTCAGCCATGAAATGAATGAAATAATGCCATTTGCAGCAACACAGATGGACCCAGAGATGATCACACTAAGTGAAGTCAGACAAATATCATTAAGATACCGTGTAGGGCTTCCCTGGTGGCGCAGTGGTTGAGAGTCCGCCTGCCGATGCAGGGGACGCGGGTTCGTGCCCTGGTCCGGGAAGATCCCACATGCCGCGGAGCGGCTGGGCCCGTGAGCCATGGCCGCTGAGCCTGCGCGTCCGGAGCCTGTGCTCCGCAACGGGAGAGGCCACAACGGTGAGACGCCCGCCTACCGCAAAAAAAAAAAAAAAAAGATACAAATGAACTTATTTACAAAACAAAGAGACTCACAGACATAGAAAACATACTTATGGTTACCAAAGGGCAAAGGGGTGCAGAAGCAATACATTAGGAGTTTGGGATTAGCAGATACAGTTGAAACTTTAAGTCTTCAAATTCACACTACTCTATATAAAATAGATATAACCACAAGGCCCTACTGTAGAGCACAAGGAACTCTACTCAATATCTTGCAATAAACCATAATGGAAAAGAATATATATGTACAACCGAATCACTTTGCTGTACACCTGAAACTAACACAACACCGTCAATCAACTATATTTCACTGTAAAAAAAATGAGATACTCATGGAAAATTTTCTTCCAACAATAGCCAATCCTCATTTCAACACGGTTGTATCAGTTTCCTGAAAGCCCCAGAGCCAATGACCACAGATTAGGGGGCTCAAAACAACACAAACTTATTCCCACACAGAGGCCTGGAATCTGGAATCTTTTGTCATATATATATGACAAGATGACAAATTATATATATACATATATATATATATATATATATATATTTGTCTGTGTCTCCTATACTCTTCCCTAGGATTTCAGACAGCTTACAAATACATATCAAGATCACAGTAATTACGTATCGGTAAAAATATGCTGCAACATGGAAAAATTGATAGATAAAATAGAACTAGGAGTTAATTGACGCAAGAACATATACTTCTAAAGTTTAAGCAACAAATTTGATTCTAAGTTTTCTGCCAGCCAACAGAAAGAGGAAAAATGTGATCAATTACACAATTCAAGGTTCAGAAAACCCACAAACTAGTTGCTGTGTTACCGAATCAGGTTCATTTTGCCCGTCTCACAGCAGAGGGTTTATTCTCCAGGCAGGCAAGTGAAGACATGGAAGAATAGACCTCATACCTGCCCCCAAGGCAAGGGGCCAGTGGTATTTATAGGATAAAGAAGCAGGGAGGTCTGAGGCTGGGGAGCCTGGGGAAAGGGGATTGGAAACAGGTGCGCAGTCTTCAGGGCAGGTGTACCTGGACTACAGGCCGATGCAAGTCCTAAAGGTCACCGAGTGGACACTGGCACAGGCTAAGTCGGAGGGTCTGGGGTCCCATCCAGTCTCAACCAGCTCAGCTCGAATTCGACACAGCTGATTCCAAGTTTCTGGCAAACAACTCTGGCACACATCTTATTGTTTAGGCTCCATGCTGCTTGGAGGAACTGCAAGCCTTAAAATGACCGATTAGTGACGGCAGGTGAAAAGGATTTGACTAATAATTACAGATGGTTTCACTTGTGAGAAGCATGTCTATTTCTAATATTAAGCCTGAATCATAAATGTTCCCCAAGGGTCTTTAACTAATAGGGTATAATGTAACAAAATGAGCACAAATCTCAACCAAAAGGAGTTGTAGGGTATTTTTAGCGCAGTAAGCAGCTCCACCTGCAGTGCTGAGTTAGGGAAGATCTTTCGGTCTGTTTTGTTCATGTAGCTGCAACCACATCACACTGGCTTTGGGACTGTTCAAGACAAAACGTGAAAGAAGAAAGAGGAAGCCCGCGTGTATTTATTGGGTGCTCACCGAGGGCCAGACACGTTTTATGCGCCTCACTCAATGAAGCATTTTATATGATATTTCGCTCAGCAGGACTTTGAGGCCGCTCCATTTTACAGATGTGCAGACTGAGAGGTGACTGACCTAGGTCACCAGACTAGGTATCACTTCTTTCTAGAACAAGTTTCATCAGCCAAAGTGACTTCCTCAGCGTCTATTACTGTTTTATGTTTGTGACCTAAAGAAGCCCCTCATTTGTATTAACTGCCCCAAGAATATTAATAAAACGTCCATTCAATGAATTTCTGAAGCTCCATGCTGGACACCCCAGGGAAACCAAGGGGAACTAAATACAGTCCCTTTCCCGACTATGGAACTCACAACCGAGTGAGCTGTTCCTGGTGACACACTCTGAGTAGGTAAGTCATGTTTCAAACAAACGTGAGACTTTTGTTACAAATTTCTGTGGCCACAGTTGAAGTCTTTCAACTTACTTTAAAGATGGTATTATTGTATTTTGTAATGGCCTTTGACTAAAATCAGGAATTAGTTAACTCTTTAAATTTTAAGTCTTCAAAGCTAAAAGTTCTACTTTGGAATTTCCCAGGAAGAGGAATGAAGAAGGGAATAAGAATTGAAATATTCGGCAATAATTCAGGGAGCCCCTTCAAAGCAAATGCTCTCTCCTGTGATTCTAGCTCCCCTGCCCCCACCCGCCTTCCAGTCCACAATGGGGCATAAAATCCACACAGAGTATCTTTAACTTAAGACAATTTAAGAAAGAGTGACCATTAACCGATTTACATAGATACAAACGACAGATTCCAAACTGACTAGCGTTTCCTCGGAAAACAGAAGCATGGTCTTTGCAAGCAGCAGCAGGACGCATAGAACCTCTTGAGGGCGGGGTGGGGCTCGAGCACGCCAGGGGCAGAGGGAAGATGCCCTGTTCAGAGAAAAAGAGCCTGAAGACAGATTCCACTTTTGTGAGAAGCCACAGTGGACACCATGGCTGATATATTGTTGGGAAACGGGAGTTGAAGGGGGAGAAGCTAAAATCTGAGAAACAGATACTTTTTTCCACGTCTAGTCTGTAGAAAAAGCCAAAAGTATTCATCCTATCCTATCCCAGCAACTTTTTTTCCGGCTCTTCTGATTATCTACAGGTCACCCTTAAGGAGGTACATTCCACTGTGACTCTCCTAAGTTTCAGTATTCTAAGAAGCATTTTTGTGCCCTCGAAAAAAAAAATCAACTCATTTTTTATAAGGTCCTTGTGATTCCATCAGACGGCCCCACTTGGAGCTTGGAAGCAATAATGGCGACCAGCTTATGCAGCTAATTAGCTGGTGATCTCTTCCAGGATGATGTCAGGGAAGGGCCTGACCCGCCGTGAACACTGCCTTTGGCAGTGCAAGCAGCCGTGACTGCCAAAAGGTGCTATCTGTTGAAGCGTGAAACCAAACCAGGGCAGGATAAAAGGAGCTTAGTCCTTATAAAAATAGTATTGTTTTTCGTTAATGAGCTCTTTCTAATCAAGTGCTCTTAATCAGAAATGCTTTTCTTAACTGAAGTGTTGAGTTTCCATTTTCAGGTAAGAAGTTTTGTGTGCCACATGTAAAAGTTATCTGATGGGGCTCAGCCACTTTTATTGGCCAGCTACAGGAGTTCGTCATTTTCATTGCTTTTGTCTAATTAATACTACGCAAACTTTATACCGAAGATAAAATTTATTTTCTAGAATTTCCACAGGCTGTAAGGGATTTCTGTATTCATCCATTCAACAAACATTCACTGAATCCCTACTCTCAGCCAGGCATGGGGCCAGACATCAGAAATGCAAAGACAAATAAGACAGTCATTGCTGTTAAGAACCTCGCAAAGCCTTTCGGGAAGGAATACTCAATCAATAATTGTTCTGCAATGTAGGAAGTGCAAAGCTTTGCCGTCTGCGTGGTGTCAATGTTTTCACAGAGGAAGGAGGAATTTGCAGTGTCTGAAGCGGTAGAACGTCGAAGAAGACGGAAGGGGCCACCCCCAGATGGCACCTCAGCTCCTAAATGGAGCCTGTAAGTGAGAACAGGCACCAAACCAGCCTCGCCCCTTCAGGAGTCTTCATGCCAACCTAGTTGTTTTCACCTTATGTATCATTTATGCCACTACTTACTGGAACTTATTCTCCTGAATGACTCACTTCGAAGATTACATTCAGTCTGCGACATGCTCTGACATCGTGCTTGTAAGTGACCGGGTTAGCCTGGGTCACTGTCCACCACTTTGCGTGTCCTGAAGCCTCCTGTACTTTTGCTACCAACAGTCAACACTTGGGACATTCCTTCAGGCCACCAGAGCACTGCAGCTTCTTTTATCTATATATTTAAATTGGGTTTCCCTTAGGCAGGCATAGACTTGGCCTTATTATTTTTTTTTAATCCAAACTGACAATTTCTGCTTTTCAGTTGGGGTACTTAACACATTTGCACATAATGCGATTATTGATGTGGTTGGGTTTAAATCTGTCCTCTTGCTATTTGTTCTTGATTTGTCCCACTTCTCATTCGTTTCCCTTGTCCTCTTTCTTTTTTTTTTTGATTAACTGAATTACTGTTATAATTTCATGTTATCTCTTGTTGGTTTATTATACATAACTCTTTGTTTTCTTTCTTTTGGTGGATGTTTTAGAGTGTATAGTATACAACTTTGCTACATACCATGTAAAATTACTGTACAATTTTTTTTTTTTTTTTTTTTTTTTGCGGTACGAGGGCCTCTCACTGCTGTGGCCTCTCCCGCTGGGGAGCAGAGGCTCCGGACGCGCAGGCTCAGCGGCCACGGCTCACGGGCCCAGCCGCTCCGCAGCACGTGGGATCTACCCGGACTGGGGCACGAACCCCGTGTCCCCTGCATCGGCAGGCGGACTCTCAACCACTGCGCCACCAGGGAAGCACTACAGCATAAATTTTTGATGTCAAATATACGTAAAAATGGAGAAGAGCATCTGAAAAATTTCTCCTCCATAAAAGCAATGATAAAATTTGCAAAAATGGTCAAGTTCAACTTTTTCAGAGCTCTGGAAATTAACCAAAAGCTTTCAGCAATCCAGGGAGCATTTATTTAATAAAAATGACAACCTCGTTAAGAGCAGTGAGATTCGTGGCACTTTAACTTGCCCTACTCTCCTCTCCCTTTCTCTGGTTCTGAGGTAGCCTGGAAAACGAACATCTCTTAATCCTAATGAAAAACAGCAGACTGGCAGCCACCAGAGGGCGCAACTTTGGATTGGAACTCCTTCAAACCCTCATTCCCAGAGAACTCTGATTATATAACCTCTTTGCTGGTTCCCAGGAAGACCCCACTGCCAAGGCTGTTTTAGTTAACCTGACTTAGAGCTCACTAAGTACAACACTCTCTTCTCCAAAAGATCTGTTGAAAATAATCAGAGGCACTTGTTGAATATCATGGCTGCCTCAGGCAGTGGCTAACAATTGGGACAATCAATAAGCTACCCAAAAAACGTAAAAGGAAAAATCTGGGGACTGAGACCGCGCTTTGAAATGCTCTGACATATTCCTGGGAATTTAGAAGGCTACGTGCTTGCACAGGGCTGTGAAGATGCTCAGGAGAGACCTGAGAAGGCCCTAAGCTCTCACCCTTGCAAACAGTTTGTTCTTTTTGAGGCTTACATTCAAGGTGGTCCTGTTAGGAACTGTCAGAACAGCCTTGGGTCTAGGAAGAATTCTGCGCTACTACTGAGGCGATATCTTTCTGAGTAGTCTACCCAATGCCCCGTGCATTGTCAGGTTTTTCCACTCCAGCCAGTGGGGACATGAACGCTTCCTGGCCATCTCTTTGCTCTAAAGATTGTTCCACCTGCTCTGTTCCATTAGTGCCTTCCTGGAGTTTCCTTACACACATGCTAATCAGGACTGACTGAGGCGAGGACTTGGGGGAAGCCTTCTGCTGGTTTCAGCTTGTCATGCGCAGCTTTCTCCTGTCCAGGGCTTTATTCTGCGAGTTTTAGCCATCTTGGTGTCCTCAAATTCTCAACTCTGTTTCCTCATCCAAGGGAGACCAACACGGTCTTGTTTGCCTTCCTCTCCCTGTGCTGTATCCTCACAGCGTTTTCTAGGCAGTAAGCTGGGCAATGATAAAATTCACTTAATCTGTTTCCTTTCACTCAGAGATCATTGTTCTGTAGGGCTTTGTGTCCAATGTCTGAAAACTGTATTTTGTCTGTTTTTGAAGTCGTTTAAGGTAGGAGGGTGTGATGATTAATTTTACATATCTACTAGATGAGGGCTTCTGTATGAGATGAACATTTAAATCGGTGAACTCTGAGTGTAGCAGATTGCTGTCCATAAATGTGATGGGCCTCATCCAATCAGTTGAAGGCTTGAAAAGAACAAAGAGACTGGTCTCCCCGAGCAAAAGAAAACTTCTCCAGCAAACAGTCTTCAGATTCCACCTGCACCACCAGCTTTTCTGGGTGTCTGTCTGCCAGTCTTTGCACCATCGACTCTCTCCAGTCTCCAGGCTAGTGGCCTTAGAACTAGACCTGCCCCGTGTCTCTCCTGGATCTTGGGCCTGGTCCACACTGCAGATTTTCTATTTCCTGACTCTATAATTATGTGAGACAGTTTCTTATGATAAACGTGCATCCTATTCATTCTGTTTCTCTGGAAAGCCCTGAAATTTACAGAGGGTAAATCTGTTCCATATTATTCCATCATGACGCATTCCAAAGCTGTAATAATTAAGACAGTTTGGCATTTATGCATTGCAAAGAAAATGAGATAGTGAACTACAACAGAGAGCCCTGAAACAGATCCACAAGCACGTGGATACTTGACATATACTGGGATTGCACATTTCTGGGGAAAGGATGGCCGTATAATTATTTTTGCCGGGGCATATGTTTATCTATGTGAAAAATGAAAAAAAATGATTGCATTATAATCAAAAATCCATTTTAGAATTAAAGAATCTAATGAAAACTTTTGGTAAGTAATAATGTAAAGTATATTAATAACCTCTGAGCATGAAAAAAAAAAGAAACATTTTCAACAATGCCCCCAAAGCACAAATTATAAAGGGATTATATTTTTAAAAAGTGAAAATCAACCTATAAATTTGGAGTAGATATATGTAGTACATACAGCAATCAAATATTAATATTCAGAAAGTATTTAATCTTTAAAGTCAACAAGATAAAAAACTCAACTTTAAAAAGTAAGCAAGATATTTTAACAGGCATTTGCCAGAAGAGAAAACCTATCTGGCTAATGGAACAATCAAAACGGGCTCAGCTCAGGGAAATTCAAATGGAAACCACTGTGGGACACAACTTCACACCCACGAGCCTGACTGGCGTTAAAAGGATGACAATAATAAGTGTTGGTGAAGTGCTGGAATAGGAGGGCAGACCATGGATAAATGTAAGAACTGGGACAAACACTTTGGAATATGATCTCCCCTCGTAAATCTGAGCCGCGCTTCTAACTGAGTAATTCTTTTCCTACAGAGTAGGAATACTTGACACTCACACGCATCAGGAGACATGTGTAAGAGCGCCACTGTCTGTAACAGGGGCAAAAAAACTGGAAATATTCCAAATATCCTTTGATGGGACAGTGAAAAACTAAACTGTGATATATTCACACATTTGAATACTTTTTAGCAGCTTAAATGAACGAACTTCAACTATTGTCAACAACATGGATGAACCTCAGGAAAATAATGTTAAAATTTTAAAAACAAGTTAGAGGAGAATAATACCATACAACTATTTATACAACATTCACACACAAGAAAAACTATCCAGTATATATTTTAGGTAAAAATATATAAGCAGCAAACCCCAAAGATGATAAAACTCAGCAGGGTGTTATCTCTGCAGGGGAGAAAGGAGCTGTGTTCAAGGAAGGGCCCAGTGGGTTTCATGACAATATTTTGTTTCTTAAGCTGGGTATATGGGCATTTATCCCATCGTTATGCTTATAAAGTATGTAAATCATATATATTCCATAGTTATCAGGTATTTCATAAATTTTAAAAAGTTAAAGAGGGAAAATGGAAAAAGAAATTGAAGGATGGAGAAGCAAGAAGGCAATCACAAGAAAACAGTTGAGAGAATCGGGATCAATCAAAACAGGGAATGAGATCAAGAGTTGATCATGAGAGGGACTTCCCTAATGGCGCAGTGGTTAAGATTCTACGCTCCCGATGCAGGGGGCCCAGGTTTGATCCCTGGTCAGGGAACTAGATCCTGCATGCCACACCTAGGAGTACGCATGCCGCAACTAAAGATCCCACATGCCGCAACTAAAGATCCCACATGCTGCAACTAAAAATCCCGCATGCTGCAACTAAGACCCAGTGCAGCCAAAAAAAAAAAGAAAAGAGAGAGAGAGACGATAATGAGAAATGTGCATCCCTAGAAATCCCAGAAAGTGCCAGCTGAGTTTCCCACAGTGCTTGGAATGAGGACTCAAGCCATTTTATTTAAGTATTAAAAGAAGGGATTTATTGAGGACCTATTATATCCAGGCCCTGTATCCAATGCTGATAATGAGCCTCATTTCTCAATGTTGGTCTTTTAAATACTTGTTCTATTTTAAAAATTATTTTGTTGACCCCAATTTACTTAAACATCTTTATTACCCTGGTTCTGATTTCACTTTAGAAAGATGGTAATGATGAGTAGAAAAGTACCCTCCTGCAATTCTATGCCACCCCAAATAAATAGATACAAACATCATCATGGTAAAGTACCAAATAAGAGAATTAGCATCCTTGAGAGGACCCACATGTAACCTTAAGAAACAAGTGGTCCATCTAGTAGTCTCTTGCTTGACATGAGTCAAGAACTAATAGATGGTTTTGTATTAACAGGTCACTTTCTGGGAGGTGTGGTTCTGCAAGCCTAATTCGTTTGAAATTGGTTATAACCGTACCCTGGTCTGGAGTCATAGATAACACAGACTTGTATCCTAGTTAAGAAATTTCAGTGATTTACCTGAAAGTAATGTTGGTAATGGCTGTGAGATTTGAATGTTTAAAGCTGTATGGGAAATGGAGGAAGATGATTTCAGTCCCAAATGAAGTAAACTGTACTCGTGAAAGAGTCCTGCGTTCCTTTAAAATGAGAAAAAATGTTCCAGTGCTAATTGTGAGGCTTTGATAAATGAAACTGTGTTGGCTACTCCGTCCCTGGACACATTCAAGGATTAGAAGTTCCACAAGTAAGGAACCAAGTGCAAAAGCATGTTTACTTTAGAAGCTAAGACATGCCCGTAATCTTCTTGTTGAGTCATAACTCAGCACACAAAACCAACGTTTTCATGTTAATTCTCTAGAACGTTTTCTGCTGAATAATTTACAAAATTACTATAATTGTCATAAAAAGCAGTCTCATTATGCTTGATTTCCTTTCTAATTATTGGGGACGCTGATTTAAGTATAATTAAATAATTATAACTGAGTGTTTTTATTTATTTATTTATTTATTTATTTTGTGGTACGCGGGCCTCTCCTGTTGCGGAGCACAGGCTCCGGATGCGCAGGCTCAGCGGCCATGGCTCACGGGCCCAGCTGCTCCGCGGCATGTGGGATCTTCCCGGACTGGGGCACGAACCCGTGTCCCCTGCGTCGGCAGGCGGACTCTCAACCACTGCGCCACCAGGGAAGTCCAACTAAGTGTTTTTAACTCATTAAATGTACATTTCAGAATCTTGATAAATAACATTAGATGCTATTTTCAAAAACTGTCTTGCATTACATTTATTTTTACCATGTAAATAGAACCTACAATATACCCCCCTGGAGATGGCATTCTTATATTCTTATAACTCTATAATCGGTTGTGAAGGTGCAGGTAATACTCCAAGGAGTCTGTCTCAATGTGTGACACCAACTCCTAATAGAACATTTTTAGAAAGACAGCATTCCTCGTAGTTCCTGGCTGGGAATAGTGTTTCTCTAAACCCTCAAAATCTCAGTTTTACACCTAGAAAACTATTTTAAATGGGAACAAAGCAAATGTCTTCAGTCAATTTTTCAAAATTTTGAAACAGATACATTTGCTAACATTTCCAGTGAGCTATAGTTTATGAAATATTCCCACAGACAATTTCTCCTTTGATAAAACCACTCACTTTGCACTTGAGAGAATGGGATCCTGACTACTGGACCTCAGGGAGAGCATCACTTGTCAGGTGAATAACAGACTTAAGTCAAGTAATCAGGCAGCCGAAACAAGCCTGGGAATCGGGTCTTCTCACTACATTCCCAGAAAGAAAATTGAATACGCATACACAAGCACTCATTCTGCATTCTGGCACATTATGGTGATGGGCACAAACATATATCCCAAATACGGCAGCCTGGGTCACTTGCCTAGAATGGTTCAGAGTGGCCAGAAACTACCATCCCACCACTGGCCCTGGGTCTCCTTCTAATTACAACCCCTCCTCCCTTTCATGATAATTTATTTCCTTGTTTTTCTCTGTAATTTTACCCTTTATGATTGTTTCCCTAAGCCTACTTCTTCGAGGCTTTGAGTAGGTGGAATCCCGTTGGGTACATTCTGTTATCTTGCTTAATTCACACAAAACTCTTAAAGATTCATTCATGTTTTTGAATGTGGTGTCATATTCCTTCATACAAACAGTTTAGCTATCATCCCTTTTAATGTTGATGGACATTTGGGATTCTTCCAATCTGGAGCTTCTAAAAACGATGCTGCAGTAGGCATTCTTGGGCATGAATTCTCGTGAACATGTGCACCCATTTCTGTTGGTTATATACCTCGAACTTGAATACTGGTTATCAGACCTGCATATCTTCAACAATCTACAAGACAATGTCAAATCATTTCCAAAATAGTTGTACAAATTTATACTTCCATCGCAACATGTGAGAGTTTACTTTGCCCCACAAAATTACCAAGTATTGGATTCATCTCATCTTTGCTAATCTGATGGGTGTTTAATGGCTTTGCATTGTGGTTAATTTGCATTTCCTTGTTTAACAATAAGATTGAACCTCTTATCAACTCTTTTTTGGCCATAAGGCTTTTTATATATTCTAAATACTAGTCAAAATTTTTACTCTGTGGCTTGTCTTTTCAATTCCACTATGGTATCTTTTGAGGAATGGAAATTCTTTGTTTGTTTTTCTTTTCTATTATGGTTTATTACAGGATACTGAATATAGTTCCCTGTGCTATACAACAGGGTCTCATTGTTTATCCATCTTAAATACAATAGTTTGCATCTGCTAGTCCCAAACCCCCAATCCAACCCTCCACCGCCCCCTGCCCTTGGCAACCACAAATCTGTTCTCTATGTCAGTGAGTTTGTTTCATAAATAGGTTCATTTGTGTCATATTTTAGATTCCACATGTAAGTGATATTATTTGGTATTTGCCTTTCTGATTTATTTCACTGAGTATGATAATCTCTAGGTCCATCCATATTGCTGCAAATGGCATTATTTCATCCTTTTTTATTGTTGAATAGTATTCCACTGTATATACGTACCACATCTTCTTTATCCATTCATCTATTGATGGATGTTTAGGTTGTTTCCATGTCCTGGCTCTTGTAAATAGGCTGCTATGAATATTGAGGTGCATGTATCTTTTAGAATTATGGTATTCTCTGGATATATGCCCAGGAATGAGATTGCTGGATCATATGGTAGCTCTATTTTGTTTTCTGAGGAACCTCCATACTGTTTTCCATAGAGGCTGCACCAATTTACATTCCCACCAACAGCGTAGGAGGGTTCCCTTTCTTCCACATACTCTCCAATGCATATTATTTTTAGACTTTTTGATTATGGCCATTCTGACTGGTGTGAGGTGGTACCTCACTGTAGTTTTGATTTGCATTTCTCTAATACTTAGCAATGTTGAGCAGCGTTTCATGTGCTCTTGGCCATCTGTATGTCTTCTTTGGAGAAATGTCTACTTAGGTCTTCTGCCCATTTTTCGATTGGGTTGTCTGTTTATTTTGTCATTGAGTTGTATGAGCTGTTTGTGCATTTGGGAAATTAAGCCCTTGTCAGTCACATCATTTGCAAATATTTTCTCCCATTTTGTAGGTTTTTTCATTTTGTTTATGGTTTCTTTTGCTGTGCAAAAGCTTATTAGTTTGATTAGGTCCCATTTGTTTACCTTTGCTGTTACTTCTATGGCCTTGAGAGACTAACCTAAGAAAACATTGGTTATGATTTATGTTAGAGAGTGTTTTGCCTATGTTCTCTTCTAGGAGTTTTATGGTATCATGTCTTATATTTAAGTCTTTAAGCCATTTTGAGTTTATTTTTGTGTATGGTGTGAGGGTGTGTTCTAACTTCATTGAGTTACATGTGGCTGTCCAAATTCCCCAACACCACTTGTTGAAGAGACTGTTTTTTCTCTATTGTGTATTCTTGCCTCCTTTGTTGTAGATTGACTGTAGCCATGTGGGTTTATTTCTGGGCTCTCTATTCTGTTCCATTGACCCATGTGTCTGTTTTTGTGCCAGTACCATGTTGTTGATTACTATAGCTTTGTAGTATTGCCTGAAATCTGGGAGGGTTATGCCTTCAGCTTTTTTCCCTTCAGGATTGCTCTGGCAATGCTGGGTCTTCTGTGGGTCCATATAAATTTTAGTATTATTTGTTCTAGTTCTGTGAATGATGTCATGGGTAATTTGATAGGGATCACATTAAACCTGTAGATTGCTTTGGTTAGTATAGCCATTTTTTAACAATATTAATTTTTCCAATCCAAGAGCACGGGATATCTTTCCATTTCTTTGAATCATCTTTGATCATTTATCAGTGTTTTACAGTTCTCAGCTTAATAGTTTTTCACCTCCTTGGTCAGGTTTATTTCTGAGTATTTTTTTTTTAAGTGATTTTAACAGGGATTTTTTTTTTTTTTTTTTTGGCAGTAGGTGGGCGTCTCACTGCTGTGGCCTCTCCCGTTGAGGAGCACAGGCTCCGGATGCACAGGCTCAGCGGCCATGGCTCACGGGCCCAGCCGCTCCGTGGCATGTGGGATCTTCCCGGACCGGGGCAAGAACCCGTGTCCCTTGCATCAGCAGGCGGACTTTCAACCACTGCGCCACCTGGGAAGCCCCTGGGATTGTTTTTTTACTTTCCCTTTCTGATATTTCATTGTTAGTATAAAGAAATGCAACCAATTTCTGTATGTTAATCTTATATACTGCTATCTTGCTGAATTCACGTATCAGTTCTATTAGTATTTGTGCAGAGTCTCTAAGGTTTTCTATATACAACATTATGTCATCTGCGTATAATGACAATCTCATCTCTTCCCTTCCAATGTGTATACCTTTTATTTCTTTTTCTTGTCTGATTGATGTGACTAGCACTTGAGGAATGGAAATTCTTAACTTTGATGTAGTTGAATTTATCAATCTTTCCTTTATGGTTAATATTTTAGAGCTGCTTAAGAGATTCTTCTCTACCGTAAAGTCCAGAAGGTATTTGCTTCTGAAAGATTTTTTCACATTAATATTTTGTCTGGAATTGATTTTTGCATGGAGTAATCTAGGTCCAGTGTCCTCCATCCCTTCTTTCCTTCCCTCCCTCCCTTTCCCTCATTCTTGTCTTTTTTCCTATGTAGATATGCTACTGTCCCAGCACCATTTGTTTAAGAGACTCTTTTCTCTACACCCCAGAAGTGCTACTTCTATGAAACATCCATATTTGGATGAATATGTTTCTGGGAAGTCTACTCTGTTCCACTGGCATACTCATTTTTCTCTGCACTATTATATCTAAGTTGCTATCGTTTTATAATAATTCTTGATACCTGGAACAGGTATCAAGAATTATTTTTATTTCTACCCTTTTATTTCTAAAAGTCTCTTCACTGTCTCTACCTTTTTATTTCTAAAAGTCTCTTCACTATATCCGGCCTTTTCTATTGGGTTGGCCAAAATGTGCCTTCGATTTTTAAGTAAAAATAAAACACCCATTTTTCATTTTCACCAAGGACTTTATTGAACAAACTATTCACCCTTTTGTTCTATTACCTTCTGCCATTTTTCAGGCAACTTCATAATTCCATCTTTCAGAAACTTTTTATCTTTTTGAGAAAAGAATTGTTCCAGGTGCCTTTTACAGTTTTTCACGGAATTGAAATTTTTTCCATTAAAATAATTTTGTAAAGACCTAAATAAATGGAAATCCGAAGATGCAAAGCCTGGTGAATATGGCTGATAAATCAGAACTTCCCAGCCAAGCTGTAACAGTTTTTTCCCAGTCATCAAAGAGACATGCGATCTTGCATTATCCAGATGGAAGATTATGTGTTTTCTGTTGACTAATTCTGGACGCTTTTTGTTGAGTGCTGCTTTCAGTTGGACTAATTGGGAGCAGTACTTTTTGGAATTAATCGTTTGGTTTTCCGGAAGGAGCTCAAAATAGAGGACTCCCTTCCAATCCCACCATATACACATCACCTTCTTTAGATGAAGACCGGCCTTTGGTGTGGTTGGTGGCGGTTCATTTCACTTGCCCCATGATCTCTTCTGTTCTACATCGTTGTACAGTATCCACTTTTCATCACCTGTCACAATTCGTTTTAAAAACGGAACATCTTCATTACGTTTAAGTAGAGAATCACACACGGAAATACGGTCTAAGTTTTTTTCACTTAACTTATGTGGAACCCAAACATCGAAGTGATTGACATAACCAAGCTGCTGCAAATGATTTTCAATGCTTGATTTGGATATTTTGAGTATGTAAGCTATCCCCCGCATGGTATAACGTTGATTGTTCTCAGTTAATGTCTCCATATGATCACTATCAGCTTCAACTGGTCTACCCGACCGTGGAAACTCGTCCAGCAAGACACTTGGCAAACCACTTTTGACAAGTTCGATCAGTCACAGCACCTTCTCCATACACTGCACATATTGTTTTTTGCATCTTGGTTACGTTTTTACCTTTCCTAAAATAATAAAGCATAATATGCCGAAAATGTTTTCTTCCATCTTCAGTGTTGAAATGGCTACACAAAAATTCACCAATTTTGGGGCTTCCCTGGTGGCGCAGTGGTTGAGAGTCCGCCTGCCGATGCAGGGGACGCGGGTTCGTGCCCCGATCCGGGAGGATCCCACATGCTGCAGAGCGGCTGGGCCCGTGAGCCATGGCCCCTGAGCCTGCGCGTCCGGAGCCTGTGCTCCGCAACGGGAGAGGCCACAGCAGTGACAGGCCCGCGTACCGCAAAAAAAAAAAAAAAAAAAACCACACCAATTTTGATGTCTTTTTCAAAATGCATGCTAATATGACAGCTGTCACATACAATCTAAAAAAACTGTTTTGAATGAAGTTAAAGACAACTAAGTGCTACTAGAGCCATCTTATGGAAAAAACCAAATGAACATTTTGGCCAACCCAATATTTTCATATAAATTTAAGAATGAGCTTATCAAATGAAGATTTAGATTTTGATTGCACTAAACCAATATATCAATTTGGTAGGAACTGACATTTTTATACTGTTGAGTCTTCTAATTCATGAATATGGTACTCCATTAATTTAGGCTTTCCTTTATGACTCTTAATAATGTTTTACAATTTTCCCCTTGGAGGACTGCACACCTTTTGTTATTTAATATTTTTGATGCTATTATAAATAGGACCTTTTATTTTTTATACGTTTCTTGCTGATATACAGAAATATAATTTGCTTTTATATATTGATTTTTTATCTAGGAAACTGACTAAAATCATTTATTAATTCTAAAAATTTGAGTTGGGAGGTTTTCTATGCACATAATGGTTTTATCTGTGAATAAATGATTCTCTTTCTGTTCAAAACGTACAATTTTCTTATATTATTGCACTAAGATCTCCAGGACAATGTTGAATAGAAATGAGAGTAGTCAGCATCCACAACTTATCTCTCCATTTATTTATGTCTTTTAAAATTTCTCTCAAAAGACATTTTGTACTTTTCAGTATATAAAGCTGTTCAGATATTTTGTCAGATGTATACCTAAGTATTTAAAATAATTTATGCGATTTCATTGGGAGATTTAAAAATGCAATTTCTGACTGTTGCTAGCATACAGGAAAACAGTTGATTTTTGTATATTCAGCTTGGACCCTGCAATATTTCTAAATTCATTTATTAGTTCTAGTAACTATTTTGTAGATTCTATCATGTTTTCTAAATGTAGAATTTTATTGTCTGTAAAAAAGGACAGTTCTACCTCTTTCCAATCTGGATCACTTCTATTTTCTTTACTTGTCTTATTGTACTAAGTGGAACTTGCAGTACAATGTCAAATGGGAAGAAACATTACAATTTTCATCATTAAGTATCATTTTAGCTGTGACTTTTTCATAAATGTCCTTTATCAACTTAAGGAAATTCCCTTGTATTCCTAGTTGCTTAGATATTTTTTGCAACATGTGGTGCATTTTCTCAAAGAATTTTCCTGTGAATATGCAGATAATCATTAACTATTTCCTTTTAGTTTTGTGTCTTTATATGTTCCGTGGTGTAGCTTTCTTCATGTTTCTTGTGCATGAGATTTGTTGCATTTCTTGAATCTTTGTATTTACAGTTTTAATTAAACTTGGGAAAATTTCAGTCATTATTTCTTCAAATATTTTTTAATGTCTCCTCCCTTTCTCTTCTTCAGAGATTCCAATTAGACATAATTAGGCCACTTGGATTTGTTCCAAAGCTCACTGTTGCTGTTTTATCATTATTACTATTATTATTTTGTTTTATTATTAGAAATCTAGTTTCTACTGTTATGTTTTCAAGCGTGATAATCTTTTCTTCTGCAATGTCTATTCTGCCATTAATCCTCTTCAGGGTATTTTTCATCTCACACATTGTGGGTTTCATCTTTAAGTGTTTCATTGGATCTTTTATTTCTTCCATGTTTATTTTTTTGAACTTATGTAATATAGCCAAAATAACTATTTCTAATTAAAATCTTTATTGAGATAACTGTAGTTCATATGCAGTTGAAAGAAATTATAGACACACTTTATTCAGTTTCACCAGATGTTAACATTTTGCAAAACTAGTACAAATCACAACCAGGATATTGGCATTGATATAATCCATCTCTAATTCATACTTCCCCAGCTTCTCTTGTACCAACATGTGTATGTGTGTATGTATGTCGTTCTACAGTTTTATCACATACATGTTTATGTATCCATCACCAGAGTCAAGATAAAGAACAGCTCCATCTAGGCAGAGGGGAAGATGGCGGAAAAGTAAGACGTGGAGATCACCTTCCTCCCCACAGATACACCAGAAATACATCTACACGTGGAGCAACTCCTACAGAACACCTACTGAATGCTGGCAGAGGACGTCAGACCTCCCAAAAGGCAAGAAACTCCCCACGTACCTGGGTAGGGCAAAAGAAAAAAAGAAAAAACAGAGACAAAAGAATAGGGACGGGACCTGCACCAGAGGGAGGGAGCTGTGAAGGAGGAAAGGTTTCCACACACTAGGAAGCCCCTTCGCGGGCGGAGACTGCGGGAGGCGGAGGGGGTAGCTTCAGAGCCGTGGAGGAGAGCACAGCAACAGGGGTGCGGAGGGCAAAGTGGGGAGGTTCCCGCACAGAGGATCGGTGCCAACTGGCACTCACCAGCCCGAGAGGTTTGTCTGCTCACCCGCTGGGGCGGGCGGGGCTGGGAGCTGAGGCTTGGGCTTTCGTTGGAGCGCAGGGAGAGGACTGGGGTTGGCAGCTTGAACATAGCCTGAAGGGGTTAGTGCACCACGCCTAGCCGGGAGGGAGTCCGGGGACCTGCTAAAGAGGCAAGAGACTTATTCTTGCCTCTTTGTTTCCTGGTGCGCGAGGAGAGGGGATTAAGAGCGCTGCTTAAAGGAGCTCCAGAGACGGGTGTGAGCCGTGGCTAAAAGCGCGAACCCCAGAGACGGGCATGAGATGCTAAGGCTGCTGCTGCCGCCACCAAGAAGCCTGTGTGTGAGCACAGGTCACTATCCCCACCCCTCTTCCGGGGAGCCTGTGCAGCCCGCCACTGCCAGGTTCCCAGGATCCAGGGACCACTTCCCCAGGAGAACGCACGGTGCGCCTCAGGCTGGTGCAACGTCACGCCGGCCTCTGCCGCCGCAGGCTCGCCCCGCACTCCGTGCCCCTCCCTCCCCCTGGCCTGAGTGAGCCAGAGCCCCCGAATCAGCGGCTCCTTTAACCCCGTCCTGTCTGAGCAGAAAACAGACGCACTCCGGCGACCTACATGCAGAGGCGAAGCCAAATCCAAGGCTGAGCCCCTGGGAGCTGTGAGAACAAAGAAGTGAAAGGGAAATCTCTCCCAGCAGCCTCAGAAGCAGCGGATTAGAGCTCCACAATCAACTTGATGTACCCTGCATCTGTGGAATACATGAATAGAAAACGAATCATCCCAAATTGAGGAGGTGGACTTTGGGAGCAACAATATATATATATTTTCCTTTTTCTCATTTTCTGAGTATGTATGCGTATGCTTCTGTGTGTGATTTTGTCTCTATAGCTTTGCTTCCACCATTTGTCCTAGGGTTCTATCTGTCCTTTAAAAAATTTTTTTCTTAATAATTAATTTTAATAACTTTTACTTTACCTTCTTTCTTTCTCTCTCTCTCTCTCCCTCTCCCTCTCTCTCAATCTCTCTCTCTCTCTCTCTCTTTCCTTCCTTCCTTCCTTCCCTCCTTCAGACAATGAATCATCCCAAATTGAGGAGGTCGACTTTGAGAGCAAGATTTATGATATTTTCCCCTTTTCCTCTTTTTGTGAGGGTGTATGTGTATGCTTCTGTGTGACATTTGGTCTGTATAGCTTTGCTTCCATCATTTGTCCTAAAGTTCTATCCGTCCCTTTTTTTTTCTAAATAATTATTTCTTAATTTAATAACTTTATTATATTTGACTTTATTATGTTTTACGTTATCTTCTTTCTTTCTTCTTTCCTTCCCTCCTGCCTTCCTTCCTCCCCACCTCCCTCCCTCCCTACCTCCTTTCTTTCTTCCTTTCTATCTTTCCTTCTTTTCTTTTTTTTTCCTTCCTTCCCTCCTTTCTTTCCTTCTTTCTTCCTACTTCTACTAATTCCTTCTCTCTACTTTTCCTCCCTTTTATTCTGAGCTGTGTGAATGAAAGGCTCTTGGTGCTGCAGCCAGGAGTCAGTGCTGTGCCTCTGATGTGGGAGAGCCAACATCAGGACACTGGTCCACAAGAGACCGCCCAGCTCCACATAATACCAAATGGCGAAAATTCCCAGAGATCTCCATCTCAACACCAGGACCCAGCTTCACTCAACGACCAGCAAGCTACAGTGCTGGACACCCTATGACAAACAGCTAGCAAGACAGGAACACAACCCCACCCATTAGCAGAGAGCCTGCCTAAAATCATAATAACACCACAAGACACCCCAAAACACACCACCAGATGTGGACCTGCCCACCAGAAAGACAAGATCCAGCCTCATCCACCAGAACACAGGCACTGGTCCCTTCTACCAGGAAGCCTACACAACCCACTGAACCAATTTTAGCCACTGGGGACAGACACCAAAAACAAAGGGAACTACGAACCTGTAGCCTGTGAAAAGGAGACCCCAAACACAGTAAGATAAGCAGAATGAGAAGACAGAGAAACAGATGAAGGAGCAAGATAAAAACCCACCAGACCAAACAAATGAAGAAAAAATAGACAGTCTACCTGAAAAAGAATTCAGAATAATGATACTAAAGGTGACCCAAAATCTTGGAAATAGAATGGACAAAATGCAAGAAACAGTTAACAAGGACCTAGAAGAACTAAAGATGAAACAAGCAATGAGGAACAACACAATAAATGAAATTAAAAATACTCTAGATGGGATGAATGGCAGAATAACTGAGGCAGAAGAACGGATAAGTGACCTGGAAGATAAAATGGTGGAAATAACTACTGCAGAGCAGAATAAAGAAAAAGAATGAAAAGAACTGAGGACAGTCTCAGAGACCTCTGGGACAACATCAAACGCACCAATATTCGAATTACAGGGGTTCCAGAAGAAGAAGATAAAAAGAAAGGGACTGAGAAAATACTTGAAGAGATTATAGTTGAAAACTTCCCTAATATGGGAAAAGAAATAGTTAATCAGGTCCAGGAAGCACAGAGAGTCCCAAACAGGATAAATCCAAGGAGAAATACGCAAAGACACATATTAATCAAACTGTCAAAAATTAAATACAAAGAAAGCATATTAAAAGCGGCAAGGGAAAAACAACAAATAACACACAAGGGAATCCCCATAACGTTAACAGCTGATCTCTCAGCAGAAACTCTGCAAGCCAGAAGGGAGTGGCAGGACATACTGAAAGTGATGAGGGAGAAAAACCTGCAGCCAAGATTACTCTTCCCAGCAAGGATCTCATTCAGATTTCATGGAGAAATTAAATCCTTTATAGACAAGCAAAAGCTGAGACAGTTCAGCACTACCAAACCAGCTTTACAACAAATGTTAAAGGAACTTCTCTAGGCAAGAAACACAAGAGAAGGAAAAGACCTATAATAAACGAACCCAAAACAACTTAGAAAATGGGAATAGGAACATACATATCGATAATTACCTTAAATGTAAATGGACTAAATGCTCCCACCAAAAGACACAGATTGGCTGAATGGATACAAAAACAAGACCCGTATATATGCTGTCTACAAGAGACCAATTCAGACCTAGAGACACATACAGACTGAAAGTAAGGGGATGGAAAAAGATATTCCATGCAAATGGAAACCAAAAGAAAGCTGGAGTAGCAATTCTCGTATCAGACAAAATAGACTTTAAAATAAAGACTATTAGAAGAGACAAAGAAAGACACTACATAATGATCAAGGGATCGATCCAAGAAGAAGATATAACAATTGTAAATATTTATGCACCCAACACAGGAGCACCTCAAAACACAAGGCAAATACTAACAGCCATAAAAGGGGAGATCAACAGTAACACATTCATAGTAGCAGACTTTAACATCCCACTTTCACCAATGGACAGATCATCCAAAATGAAAATAAATAAGGAAACACAAGCTTTAAATGATACATTAAACAAGATGGACTTAATTGATATTTATAGGACACTCCATGCAAAAACAACAGAATACACATTTTTCTGAAGTGCTCGCAGAACATTCTCCAGGATAGATCATATCTTGGGTCACAAATCAAACATTGGTAAATTTAAGAAAATTGAAATTGTATCAAGTATGTTTTCTGACCAAAACGCTGTGAGACTAGATATCTAGTCCAACACCATGAGACTAGATATCAATTACAGGAAAAGATCTGTAAAAAAATACAAACACATGGAGGCTAAACAATACACTACGTAATAACAAAAAGATCACTGAATAAATCAAAGAGGAAATAAAAAAATACCTAGAAACAAATGACAATGGAGACACGACGACCGAAAACCTATGGGATGCAGCTAAAGCAGTCCTAAGAGCGAAGTTTATAGTAATACAAGCCCACCTTAAGAAACAGGAAACATCTCGAATAAACAACCTAACCTTGCACCTCAAGCAATTAGAGAAAGAAGAACAACAAAACCCCAAAGCTAGCAGAAGGAAAGAAATCATAAAGATCAGATCAGAAATAAATGAAAAAGAAATGAAGGAAACGATAGCAAAGATCAATAAAACTAAAAGCTGGTTCTTTGAGAAGATAAACAAAATAGATAAACCACTAGCCAGACTCATGAAGAAAAAAAGGGAGAAGACTCAAATCAATAGAATTAGAAATGAAAAAGAGAAGTAACAACTGACACTGCAGAAATAAAAAAGATCATGAGAGATTACTACAAGCAACTCTATGCCAATAAAATGGACAACCTGGAAGAAATGGACAAATTCTTAGAAATGCACAGCTTGCCAAGACTGAATCAGGAAGAAACAGAAAATATGAACAGACCAATCACAAGCACTAAAATTGAAACTGTGATTAAAAATCTTCCAACAAACAAAAGCCCAGGACCAAATGGCTTCACAGGTTAATTCTATCAAACATTTAGAGAAGAGCTAACACCTATCCTTCTCAAACTCTTCCAAAATATAGCAGAGGGAGGAACACTCAGAAACTCATTCTACGAGGCCACCATCACCTTGATACCAAAACCAGACAAGGATGTCACAGAGAAAGAAAACTACAGGCCAATATCACTGACGAACATAGATGCAAAAATCCTCAACAAAATACTAGCAAACAGAATCCAACAGCACATTAAAAGGATCATACACCATGATCAATTGGAGTTTATTCCAGAAATGCAAGGATTCTTCAATATATGCAAATCTATCAATGTGATAAACCATATTAACAAATTGAAGGAGAAAAACCATATGATTATCTCAATAGATGCAGAGAAAGCTTTCGACAAAATTCAACACCCATTTATGATAAAAACCCTGCAGAAAGTAGGCACAGAGGGAACTTTCCTCAACATAATAAAGGCCATATATGACAAACGCACAGCCAACATCATCCTCAATGGTGACAAACTGAAAGCATTTCCACTAAGATCAGGAACAAGACAAGGTTGCGCACTCTCACCACTCTTATTCAATATAGTTTTGGAAGTTTCAGCCACAGCATACAGAGAAGAAAAGGAAATAAAAGGAATCCAAATCGGAAAAGAAGAAGTAAAGCTGTCACTCTTTGCAGATGACATGATACTATACATAGAGAATCCTAAAGATGCTACCAGAAAACTCCTAGAGCTAATCAATGAATTTGGTAAAGTTGCAGGATACAAAACTAATGCACAGAAATCTCTGGCATTCCTATACACTAATGATGAAAAATCTGAAAGTGAAATCAAGAAAACACCTCCATTTACCACTGCAACAAAAAGAATAAAATATCTAGGAATAAACCTACTTAAGGAGACAAAAGACCTGTATGCAGAAAATTATAAGACACTGCTGAAAGAAATTAAAGATGATACAAATAGATGGAGAGATATACCAAGTTCTTGGATTGGAAGAATCAACATTGTGAAAATGACTCTACTACACAAAGCAATCTACAGATTCAATGCAATCCCTATCAAAGTACCACTGGCATTTTTCACAGAACTAGAACAAAAATTTCACAATTTGTATTTAAACACAAAAGACCCCAAATAGACAAAGCAATCTTGAGAATGAAAAACGGAACTGGAGGAATCAGGCTCCCTTACTTCAGACTATACTACAAAGCTACAGTAATCAAGACACTATGGTACTGGCACAAAAACAGAAATATAGATCAATGGAACAGGATAGAAAGCCCAGAGATAAACCCACGCACATATGGTCACCTTATCTTTGATATAGGAGGCAGGAATATACAGTGGAGAAAGGACAGCCTCTTCAATAAGTGGTGCTGGGAAAACTGGACAGGTACATGTAAAAGTATGATTAGGTCACTCCCTAACACCATATACAAAAATAAGCTCAACATGGATTAAAGACCTAAATGTAAGGCCAGAAACTATCAAACTCTTAGAGGAAAACATAGGCAGAACACTCTACGACATAAATCACAGCAAGATCCTTTTTGACCCATCTGCTACAGAAATGGAAATAAAAACAAAAATAAACAAATGGGACCTAATGAAACTTCAACGCTTTTGCACAGCAAAGGAAACCATAAACAAGACCTAAAGACAACCCTCAGAATGGAAGAAAACATTTGCAAATGAAGCAACTGACAAAGGATTAATTTCCAAAATTTACAAGCAGCTCATGCAGCTCAATAACAAAAAAACAAACAACCCAATCCAAAAATGGGCAGAAGACCTAAATAGACATTTCTCCAAAGAAGATATACAGATTGCCAACAAGCACATGAAAGAATGCTCAACATCATTAATCATTAGAGAAATGCAAATCAAAACTACAATGAGATATCATCTCACACCAGTCAGAATGGCCATCATCAAAAAATCTAGAAACAATAAATGCTGGAGAGGGTGTGGAGAAAAGGGAACACTCTTGCACTGCTGGTGGGAATGTGAATTGGTTCAGCCGCTATGGAGAACAGTATGGAGGTTCCTTAAAAAACTACAAATAGAACTACCATATGACCCAGCAATCCCACTACTGGGCATATACCCTGAGAAAACCAAAATTCAAAACGAGTCATGTACCAAAATGTTCATCGCAGCTCTATTTACAATAGCCCGGAGATGGAAACAACCTAAGTGCCCATCATCGGATGAATGGATAAAGAAGATGTGGCACATATACTCAGCCATAAAAAGAAACGAAATTGAGCTATTTGTGATGAGGTGGATAGACCTAGAATCTGTCACAGTGAAGTAAGTCAGAAAGAGAAAGACAAATACCATATGCTAACACATATATATGGAATTTAAGGAAAAAAAATGTCATGAAGAACCTAGGGGTAAGACAGGAATAAAGACACAGACCTACTGGAGGACGGACTTGAGGATATGGGGAGGGGGAAGGATGAGCTGTGACAAAGCAAGAGAGAGGCATGGACATATACATAGAGGCATATACACTAACAAACGTAAGGTAGATAGCTAGTGGGAAGCAGCCGCATAGCACAGGGATATCAGCTCAGTGCTTAGTGACCGCCTGGAGGGGTGGGATAGGGAGGGTGGGAGGGAGGGAGATGCAAGAGGGAAGAGATATGGGAACATATGTATAACTGATTCACTTTGTTATAAAGCAGAAACTAACACACCATTGTAAAGCAATTATACCCCAATAAAGTTAAAAAAAAAAAAAAAAGAACAACAGCTCCATCACCACAAATATCCCTCAAGCTGCCTTTTTGTAAACACACCCATTCCCTCCTCCTGGCCCGTTCCTACCCCCTGACAAACACTGACGACCTGTTTACTAATTCTAAGTTTTTATCATTTTGAAAATATTATGTAAATGTAATCATACAGGATCTAACCTTTTGAGATATGCTTTTTAAAAACAGTATAATTCTCTGGAGAATCATCCAAGTTGTTACATGTAACAGCAGCATACTACTATACTACTATTGCTAAGTAGTATTCCATGGTATGGATGTACCACTTTATTTAACGATTCACCTGCTGAAGAAACTCAGGGTTGTTTACAGCTTTTGGCTATAGCAAATAAATCTGCTATGAACATTCTTGTACATGTTTTTGTGAAAATGTTAAGTTTTAATGGTTCCCTAAATAAATGCCTGAGATAGTTAGATCAGTTGTGTTGTAGTTGCACGTAGCTTCATAAGAAACTGCCAAACTGTTTCCAAAGTGGCTGCATCACTTTACATTCCCTTCAACAGTATATACACAATCTGGTTTCTAGGCACACCCATCAGCTTTTGGTGTCTTTGTTTTTAATTTCAGTTATTCTGATAGGTGTGTCTTATCTCATTGTAGTTTAATTTACATTTCCAACTGCTCAAGATTTCAAGCACTTTTCATGTGCATATTTGATATCTGTATATTCTCTCTGGTGAAATATATGTTCATGTCTTTTACCCATTTTTAGATAGATTTTAATGTTGAGTTTTGAGAGTTCTTTATATACTCTAGATATTAATCCTCTTGGATATGTAGATTGTAAATATTTTCCCCAGTCCACGTCTTCTCATCCATTTCACATGATCTTTTGCAGTGCAAAAGTTTTAACTTTTGATCAGGTTCAATTAATATATTTTCTTTTTATGGATCATTCTTTTGGTGCCAAATATAAGATTTTCTTATACCTAAATCTCAAAGATTTTCTTCTATTCGTTCTAAAAGTTCTATAGTTTTATGTTTTACATTTAAGTCCATGGTGTATTTTGAGTTAATTTCTTTCACAGGTTGTGACATTTAGGTTGTTTCATTTTTTTTCCTATAGATGTCCATTTGCTCCAACAAAATTTGGAAAAAAGGCTATCTTTCCACCATTGAAATGCTGTTGCATCTTTGTCAAAATCAGTTGTACAGGGCTTCCCTGGTGGCACAGTGGTTGAGAGTCCACCTGCTGATGCAGGGGATATGGGGTTGTGGCCTGGTCCAGGAAGATCCCATATGCCGCGGAGTGGCTAGGCCCGTGAGCCATGGACGCTGAGCCTGTGCGTCCTGAACCTGTTGCTCCACAACGGGAGAGGCCACAAAAGTGAGAGGCCCGCATACCGCAAAAAAAAAAAAAAAAAAAAAAAAAAAAATCAGCTCTACATATATGTATGGGTCTATTACTTGCTTCTTCATTCTGTTCCATTAGTCTATATGTCTATTCCTGCACCAGTACTACACTGCCTAATTTACAATAGCAATATAGTGAGCCTTAACTTGTGTAGGGTTAGTCCTCCCACATTATTCTTCTTTGACAAGATTGTTTTAGCTATTCTAGGGCGGTACCTTTCCATATTAGTTTTATAATAAGCTTGTCTGTTTCCAAAATCCCTTATTGGGATTTCAATAAAAATCTCATTAAACCTATAGATCAATTTGGAAAAAACTGAAATAATTACTATGCTAGATTTATAGATTCACAAAGTCAGTATGATTCTCCATTTCCACAAGTCTTCTTTGATTTCCATCATCTGCATTTTGTAAGTTTCATCATATAGACCACATTGATTCTGTATACGGTTTGGGAAGTACTTCATTCACTTTAAAGTGGCTATGTATGGCATTGTGTTTTAACTTCAGTTATGGCATGTTCATTGTTTATAGAAACGAGAATAATTTTTTATATTGATCTTGTATCCTGCATGTTTGCTGAACACATTTATTAGTTCCAGGAATTTTGTTTCTGTATTTCTTCCTTTCCCATTCACATGTCTGTTATTTCTTTTCCTTGCCTTATTATGGTGGCAAGAATTTCCAATACTAGGTTAAATAAGATTACAGAGAGTGGGCATTAGAGAGTGTTGGCTCTGATCTTCAGGTAAAAGACTGTAGTGGTTCCCCATTAAGCATGATGTTAGTTGTAGAATTTTTTGTAGAGGTTGTTTATCAAGATGAGGTAGTTTCCTCTCTATTTCTAACTTGCTAAGAGATTTTTATTATGAATTAATACTTTTCTTAGCCTGTTGACATAGATTACACTGTTTGAATTTTCAATGTTGAACCAGGTTTGCATACCCAAATAAATCCCATTTGGTCTTGACGCATAACTCTTTTTTAACAAAATTTTGGGGGGCAGATAGCATTGATTGATTGATCGATCTATCTTAATCTCACAGCCCTAACTTTCCGTCCCTCCTTCCCTTTCCCCTTTGATAACCACTAGTTTGTTTTCTCTATTTCTGAGTCTGTTTCTGTTTTGCTACATATATTTTTTGTGTTATTTTTTAGGTTCCACATATAAGTGATATCATATGGTATCTGTCTTTCTATTTCTGACTTCCGTCATGTACTATGATAATCTATCCATGTCTACCCATGTTGCTGCAAATGGCAGAAATCCATTATTTTTTTATGTCTGGGTAATATTCATATACATACACATATACACATACACATACACCACATCTTCTTTATCCATTTATCTGTTGATGGGAACTTGGATTGCTTCCCTATCTTAGCTATTGTAAATAGAGATGCTATGAACATTAGGGTGCATGTATCTTTTCAAATTAGTGGGGGTTTTTCCCCCCCAGATACTTACACAGGAGTGGAATTGCTGGATCACATGAGTTTTTAGTTTTTTGCATAACCTCCATAATGTTTTCCATAGTGGCTGCAACAATTTACATTCCCACCAATAGTGTAGGAGGGTACCCTTTTCTATACATCCTCACCAATATTAGTTATTTGTAGACTGTTTAATGATAGCCCCACTGACAGGTGTGAGGTGATATCTGATTGTAGTTTTGATTTGCATTTCTGTAATAATTAGCAATGTTGAGAATCTTTTCACGTGACTGTTGGCCATCTCTATGTCTTCTTTGGGAAAATGTCTATTCAGGTCTTCTGTTCTTTCTTTTGAGTGGGTTTTTTCTTGTTTGTTTTTAAGTTGTATGAGCTATTTATATATTTTGGATTAACCACTTGTAACTTGTATCATTTGCAAATATTTTTCTCCCATTCTGAATGTTATCTGTTCATTTTGTTAATGGTCTCTTTTGCTGTGCAAAAGCTTTTAAGTTTAATAAGGTTCCATTTGTTTATTTTTGCTTTTATTTCTTCTGCCTTAGGAAACAGATCTGAAAAAATACTGCTGTGATTTACATCAAGAGTGTTCTCTTCTAGAAGTCTTATAGTTTCAGGTTTTACATTTAGGTCTTTAATTCATTTTGAGTTAATTTTTGTATATGGTGTGAGGAAATGTTCCAATCTCAATGTTTTCCATGCAGTTCTCCATTTTTCCCAGCAGCACTTATTGAACAGACTGTCTTTTCTTCATTGTACAATCTTGCCTCTTTTGTTGTAGATTGACCATTTATACATTGGTTTATTTCTGGGCTCTCTGTTCTGTTTCATTGATCTGTGCCTGTTTTTGTGCCAGTACCATACTGTTTTGATTACTGCAGCTTTGTAGTATAGTCTGAAGTCTGGGAGGGTGATCTCTAGCTTTCTTCTTTTTTAACAAGGTTCCTTTGGCAATTTGGGGCCTTCTGGGGTTCCATGTGAATCATAGGATTATTTGTTCCAGTTGTGGGGAAAATGTCAAGGGTATTTTGATGGGGAATGCATTAAATCTGAAGATTGCTTGGCCTAGTATGGTCATTTAACAATATTAATTCTTCCAGTTTAAGAACACAGATATCTTTCCATCTTTCTATCATCTTCCGTTTCCTTCATGAATGTTTTATAATTCTCAGAGTAGAGATATTTCACCTCCTTCAATAAGTTTATTCCTATGTTTCATCCCTTTTGATGTGATTTTTAAAGGGATTTTAAAACTTTCTCTGATAGTTCACTATTGGTGTACAGAAAAGCAATAGATTTCTGTATATCAATCTTGTATCCCATGACTTTGTTGAATTCATTTATTAGTCTAATAGTTTTGGGGGTAGAGACTTTATAGTTTTCTATATAAATTATCACATTATCTGCAGATAGTGAAAATTTTACTTTTGCTTGTGTGATTGTTGTGGTTAGGGCTTCTAACACTATGTAAACATAAGTGCAAGAGTGGGCATCCACGTCCCGTTCCTGAATTTAGAGGAAAGGCTTTCAGCTTTACACTGTTGAGTATGATGTTAGCTGTGGGTTTGTCATAAAATAGCCCTTATTATGTTCAAATACGTCCCCTCTATATCCACTTTGCTGAGAATTTTTTAAAATTTTGATGTTGAATTTTATCAAATACTTTCTACACCTACTGAGATCATCAAGTGATTTTTTAATGCTTCTTTTTAACATTTTTATTGGAGCATAACTGCTTTAAAATGGTGTGTTAGTTTCTGTTTTTATAAAAAAGTGAATAAGCTATACATATACCACCGTATCTCCTCCCGCTGGCATCTCCCTCCCAACCACCCTCCCTATCCCACCCCTCTAGGTGGTCACAAAGCACTGAGCTGATCTCCCTGTGCTATGCGACTGCTTCCCACTAGCTATTTTACATTTGGTAGTGTATATATGTCAGTGCCACTCTCTCACTTCATCCCAGCTTACCCTTCCCCCTCCCCCTGTCCTCAAGTACATTCTCTACGTCTGCGTCTTTATTCCTGTCCTACCCCTAGGTTCACCAGAACCTTTTTTTTTCTTTTGTAGATTCCATATATATGTGTTAGCATATGGTATCTGTTTTTCTCTTTCTGACTTACTTCACTCTGTATGACAGACTCTAGGTCCATCCACCACACTATAAATAACTCAGTTTCGTTTCTTTTTATAGCTGAGCAATATTCCACTGTGTATATGTGCCACATCATCTTTATCCATTCATCTGTCGATGGATACTTAGGTTGCTTCCATGTCCTGGCTATTGTAAATAGAGCTGCAATGAACATTGTGGTACATGACTTTTTTGAATTATGGTTTTCTCAGGGTATATGTCCAGTAGTGGGATGGCTGGGTAGTTCTACTTTTAGTTTTTTAAGGAACTTCCATACTGTTTTCCATACTGGCTGTATCAATTTACATTCCCACTAACAGGGTAACAGGGTTCCCTTACCTCCACACCCTCTCCAGCATTTACTGTTTGTAGATTTTTTTGATGATGGCCATTCTGACTGGTGTGAGGTGATACCTCATTGTAGTTTTGATCTGCATTTCTCTAATGATTAGTGATGTTGAGCAGCTTTTCATGTACTTCTTGGCCATCTGTATGTCTTTGGAGAAATGTCTATTTAGGTCTTCTGCCCATTTTTGGATTGGGTTGTTTCTTTTTTGATACTGAGTTGCTTGTAAATTCTAGAGAATAATCCTTTGTCAGTTGCTTTGTTTGCAAATATTTTCTCCCATTCTGAGGGTTGTCTTTCGGTCTTGTTTATGGTTTCCTTTGCTGTGCAAAAGCTTTTAAGTTTCATTAGTTCCCACTTGTTTATTTTTATTTGCATCACTCTAGGACGTGGGTCAAAAAGGATCTTGCTGTGATTTATGTCATAGAGTGTTCTGCCTATGTTTTCCTCTAAGAGTTTTATACTGTATGACCTTACATTTAGGTCATTAATCCACTATGACTTTATTTTTGTGTATGGTGTTAGGAAGCGTTCTAATTTCATTCTTTTACATGTAGCTGTCCTGTATTCCCAGCACCACTTACTGAAGAGGTGTCTTTTCTCCATTGTTTATTCTTGCCTCCTTTATCAAAAAAAAAGGTGACCATCCATGAGTGGGTTTATCTCTGGGCTTTCTATCCTGTTCCATTGATCTGTATGTCTCTCTTTGTGGCAGTACCATACGGTCTTGATTAGTGTAGCTTTGTAGTATAGTCTGAAGTCTGGGAGCCTGATTCCTTCAGCTCCATTTTTCTTTCTCAAGATTGCTTTGGCTGTGCGGAGTCTTCTGTGTTTCCATACAAACTGTGAAGTTTTTGTTCTAGTTCTGTGAAAAATGCCATTGGTAGTTTGATAGGGATTGCATTGAATCTGTAGATTGTTTTGGGTAGTATAGTCATTTTCACAATGTTGATTCTTCCAATCCAGGAACATTGTATATCTCTCCATCTGTTTGTATCATCTTTCATCAGTGTCTTATACCTTTCTGCATACCTGTCTTTTGTCTCCTTAGGTAGGTATATTCTTAGGTATTTTATTCCTTTTGTTGCAATGGTAAATGGGAGTGTTTCCTTAATTTTTCTTTCAGATTTTTCATCATTAGTGAATAGGAATGCAAAAGATTTCTGTCCATTAATTTTTTTATTCTGCTATTTTAGCAAATTCATTGATTAGGTCTAGCAGTTTATTGGTAGCATCTGTAGGATTCTCTATGTATAGTGTCATGTCATCTGCAAACAGTGACAGCTTTACTTCTACTTTTCCGATTCAGATTCCTTTTATTTCTTTTTCTTCTCTGATTTTTATGTCTAAAACTTCCAAAACTGTGTTGAAAAACAGTGGTTAGAGTGGACAACCTTGTCTTGTTCCTGATCTTAAAGGAAATGGTTTTTCACCATTGAGGACGATGTTGGCTGTGGGTTTGTCTTATATGGCCTTTATTATGTTAAGTTCCCTCTATGCCTAGTTTCTGGAGTTTTTTTTTTTTTTTTATCATAAATGGGTGTTCAATTTTGTTGAAAGCTTTTTCTGCATCTATTGAGATGATCATATGGTTTTCCTCCTTCAATTCGTTAATATTGTTTATCACATTGACTGATTTGTGTATACTGAAGAATCCTTGCATTCCCGGGATAAACCCCACTTTATCATGGTGTATGATCCTTTTAATGTGCTGTTGGGTTCTGTCTGCTATTATTTTGTTGAGGATTTTTGCATCTATGTTCATCAGTGATATTGGCCTGTAGTGGTCTTTCTCTGTGACATCTTTGTCTGGTTTTGGTATCAGAGTGATGGTGGCCTCATAGAATGAGTTTGGGAGTGTTCCTCCCTCTGCTATATTTTGGAAGAGGTTGAGAAGGATAGGTGTTAGCTCTTCTCTAAATGTTTGATAGGATTCGCCTGTGATGCCATCTGATCCTGGGCTTTTGTTTGTTAGAAGATTTTTTTTTTTTTTAAGATTTTTTTTTAAAATTTATTTTTATTTTTTTAGCGGTACGTGGTCCTCTCACTGTTGTGGCTTCTCCCGTTGCGGAGCACAGGCTCCGGACACGCAGGCTCAGCGGCCAGGGCTCATGGGCCCAGCTGCTCCGCGGCATGTGGGATCTTCCCGGACCGGGGCACGATCCCGTGTCCCCTGCATCGGCAGGCGGACTCTCAACCACTGCGCCACCAGGGAAGCCCTGTTAGAAGATTTTTAATCACAGTCTCAATTTCAGTGCTTGTGATTGGTCTGTTCATATTTTCTATTTCTTCCTGGTTCAGTCTTGGAAGGTTGTGCTTTTCTAAGAATTTGTCCACTTCTTCCAGGTTGTCCATTTTATTGGCATAGAGTTGCTTGTAGTAATCTCTCATGATCCTTTATGTTTCTGCAGTGTCAGTAGCTACTTCTTTTTTATTTCTAATTCTATTGATTTGAGTCTTCTTGTTTTCCTGATGAGGCTGGCTAGTGGCTAATCAATTTTGTTTACCTTCTCAAAGAACCAGGTTTTAGTTTCATTGATCTTTGCTATTGTTTCCTTCATTTCTTTTTCATTTATTTCTGATCTGATCTTTATGATTTCTTCCTTCTGCTAACTTTGGGGCTTTTTCATTCTTCTTTCTCTAACTGCTTTAGGTGTAAGGTTAGGTTGTTTATTTGAGATGTTTCTTGTTTCTTGAGATAGAATTGTATTGCTATAAACTTCCCTCTTAGAACTGCTTTTGCTGTATCTCACAGTTTTTGGGTCGTCATGTTTTCATTGTCATTTGTTGCTAGGTATTTTTTGACTTCCTCTTCGATTTCTTCAGTGATCTCTTGGTTATTTAGTAGTGTATTGTTTAGCCTCCCTGTGTTTGTGTTTTTTACAGATTTTTTCCTGTGCTGATACCTAGTCTCATAGCGTTGTGGCCGGAAAAGATACTTGATACGATTTCAATTTTCTTAAATTTACCAAGGCTTGATTTGTGACCCAAGATATGATCTATCCTGGAGAATGTTCCATGGGCACTTGAGAAGAAAGTGTATTCTGTTGTTTTTGAATGGAATGTTCTGTAAATATCAATTAAGTCAATCTTGTTTAATGTATCAATTAAAGCTTGCATTTCCTTATTTATTTTCATTTTGGATGATCTGTCCGTTGGTGAAATTGGGGTGTTAAAGTCCCCTGCTATGATTGTGTTACTCTCAACTTCCCCTTTTATGGCTGTTAGCATTTGCATTATGTACTGAGGTGCTCCTATGCTGGCTGCATAAATATTTACAATTATTATATCTTCTTCTTGGATTGATCCCTTGATCATTATGTAGTGTCCTTTTTTGTCTCTTGTAATAGTCTTTCTTTTAATGTCTATTTTGTCTGATATGAGAATTGCTACTCGGGCTTTCATTTGATTTCCATTTGCATGGAATATCTTTTTCCGTCGCTTCACTTTCAGTATGTATGTGGCGCTGGGTCTGAAGTAGGTTTGTTGTAGACAGCATATATACGGGTCTTGTTTTTGTATCCATTCAGCCAGTCTACGTCTTTTGGTTGGAGCATTTAATCTATTTACATTCAAGGTAGTTATCGATATGTGGGTTCCTGTTACCAGTTTGTTAATTGTTTTGGGTTTGTTATTGTAGGTCTTTTCCTTCTCTTGTGTTCCCTGCCTAGAGAAGTTCCTTTAGTATTTGCTGTAAAGCTGGTTTGGTGGTGCTGCATTCTCTTAGCTTTTGCTTGTCTCTAAAGGCTTTAATTTCTCTTTTGAATCTGAATTGAGATCCTTGCTTGGTAATCTTGGTTGTAGGTTTTTCCCTTTCATCACTTTATGTCATCACAAATATGTCCTGCCACTCCCTTCTGGCTTGCAGAGTTTCTGCTGAAAGATCAGCTGTTAACCTTATGGGTATTCCCTTGTATGTAATTTGTTGCTTTTCCCTTGCTGATTTTAATATTTTTTTGTTTTTAATTTTTGGTAGTTTGATTAATATGTGTCTTGGCATGTTTCTCCTTGGATTTATCCTGTCTCGGACTATCTGCACTTCCTGGACTTGATGGTCTATTTCCTTCCCATATTAGGGAAGTGTTCAACTATAATCTCTTCAACTATTTTCTCAGTCCCTTTCTTTTTCTCTTCTTCTTCTGGAACCCCTATAATTCGAATGTTAGTGTGTTTAATGTTGTCCCAGAGGTCTCTGGGACTGTCTGCAATTCTTTTCATTCTTTTTTCTTTATCTTGTTCTGTGATAGTTATTTCCAGTATTTTATCTTCCAGGTCACTTTTCCGTTCTTCTGCCTCAGTTATTCTGCTATTGCTTCCTTCTACAGAATTTTAAAATTCGATTTATTGTGTTGTCCATCATTGTTTGTTTGCTCTTTAGTTCTTCTAGGTCCTTGTCAAACATTTCTTGTATTTTCTCCAGTCTATTTCCAGGATTTTGGATCATCTTTACTGTCATTACTCTGAATTCTTTTTCAGGTAGTCTGCCTATTTCCTCTGCATTTGTTTGGTCTGGTGGGTTTTTACCTTGCTCCTTCATCTGCTGCATATTTCTCTGCCTTCTCATTTTGCTTAACTTACTGTGTTTGGGGTCTCCTTTTCACAGGCTGCAGGTTCATAGTTCCCGTTGTTTTTGGTGTCTGCCCCCAGTAGCTAAGGTTGGTTCAGTGGGTTGTCTAGGGTTACTGGTGAAGGGGACTGGTGCCTGTGTTCTGGTGGATGAGGCAGGATCTTGTCTTTCTGGTGAGCAGGACCGCATCTGGTGGTGTGTTTTGGGGTGTCTGTGAACTTTTTATGATTTAGGCAGCCTCTCCACTGATGGGTGGGGTTGTATTCCTGTCTTGCTAGTTGTTTGGCATAGGGTGTTAAGCACTGCAGCTTGCTGGTCGTGGAGTGGAGCTGGGTCTTAGCATTGAGATGGAGATCTTTGCGAGAACTTCGCTGTTTGATACTACGTGGAGCCGGGAGGTCTCTGGTGGACCAATATCCTGATCTTGGCTCTCCCACCTCAGAGGCACAGGCCTGACACCCGGGCGGAGCACCAAGACCCTGTCAGCCACACGGCTGCATGTGTTGGAGGGCCTCCTGCAGAGGTGGGGGGTGGTTGTGGTTCACTGCAGGTACAAGGACACTGGCAGAAGTTCTGGGAAGTAATCCTTGGCATGAGCCCTCCCAGACTCCACCATTAGCCCCACCAAAGAGCCAGGCTGCTTCCCTTTGTTAATGTGGTGCTATCACATTTGTTGATTTGCAAATGTTGAACCATCCTTGCATCCCTGGAATAAATACAACTTCACCATGGTGTATGATCCTTTTTATATATTTTTGGATTTGGTTAGCTAATATTTTGTTGAGGATTTTTGCATGTATATTCATCAGAGATTGGCCTGTAATTTTCTTCACTTGGAGTGTCTTTCTCTGGTTTGGTATCTAGATAACGGTGGCTTTGTAGAAGAATTTGGGAGTGTCCTGTCCTCTTCAACTTTCTGGAATAGTTTAAAAAGGACAGGTATTAGATCTTCTTTATATGTGTGCTAGAATTCCCTGGGAAGCTGCCTGGTTCTGGACTTTTTTTGCTGGCAGTTTTTTAAATTATAAATTCAATTTTAGTACCAGTGATCCATGTGTTCAAACTGTCTCTTTCTTCTTGATTTGGTCTTAGGTTGTATGTTTCTAGAAATTAGGCCATTTCTTCTAGGTTGTCCAATTTGTTGGCATATAACTATGTGTAGTATTCTCTTATGATTTTTTGCATCTCTGTGGTATCAGTTATTATTTCTTCTATTTCAATTCTTTTTATTTGGATCCTCTCTCTTTTCTTCTTGGTGAGCCTGGCCAGAGGTTTGTTGATTTTGTTTATCCTTTCAAAAAACCAGCTCTTGGTTTTATTGATTTTTTTCAATTGTTTCCTTAATCTCTATTTTATTTTCTCTCTGATCTTTATTATTTCCCTCTTTCTGCGAGTTTAGGTTTCATTTGTTATTTTTCTTTTAAGTGGTAGGTTAGGTTGTTTATTTGGAATTTTTCCTGTTTTTGAGGAAGGCCTCTATTGCTATGAACTTCCCTCTTAGGACTGTTTTTTGCTGCATCCCATAGATTTTTGTATAGTTGTGTTATCATTGTCTCAAGGTATTTTAAAGTTTCCTCTTTGATTTCATCATTGACCCATCGGGTTTTTTATTAGTATGTTGTTTAGTCTCCATGTAGTTGTTTTTTTCTTGTTTCTCCTTCTGTGTTTGATTTCTAGTTTCATGCTGTTTTGGTCAAAACAGATTATTGAAATGATTTCTATCCTCTTAAATTTGTTGAGGCTTGTTTTGTGTCCTAGTATGTGATCTATCCTAGAGAATATTCCATGTGCACTTGAAAAGAATGTGTATTCTACTGTTTATGGATGTAATGTCTTGAAAAATATCAATTAAGTCTAAGTGTTCCATTGTTTCATTTAGGATCTCAGTTGCCTAACTGATTTTCTGTCTGGAAGCTCTGTCCACTGATGTCAGTGGGGGTGTTAACGTCTCCTACTATTAATACTACTTTTGTATTCCTGTCAATTTCTCCTTTTATGTATGTTTGTATTTATATTTTTAGCCTCTCCTATATTGGGTGCATGTATGTTAATAAATGTAATATTCTCTTCTTGTATCTATCCATTTATCACTATGTAGTGTCCTTTATGGCCTTTGTTTTATTTCGTTATTTATTTTTTTGCGTTACGTGGGCCTCTCACTGTTGTGGCCTCTCCCGTTGCGGGGCACAGGCTCTGGACGCGCAGGCTCAGTGGCCATGGCTCACGGGCCCAGCCGCTCCGTGGCATGTGGGATCTTCCTGGTCGGGGGAACGAACCTGCATCCCCTGCATCAGCAGGCGGACTCTCAACCACTGCGCCACCAGGGAAGCCCTGGCCTTTGTTTTAAAGTCCATTTTGTCTGATATGAGTATTGCTACCCCACTCTCTTGTCATTTCCATTTGCATGAAATATCTTTTTCCATCCCTGAAACATATCTAAATCATTTTGCTGTACACCAGAAATTAACACAATATTGAAAATCAAAAATACTTCAATTAAAAAAAAAAGTAATGTGTTTACTTTTCAAATATTTGGAGATTTTCTAGCCCTCTGTGCAGCTCTCTGCTTTCTAGAACTCTGCAGTGCACATTATGGCTGCTTTCACCTCTCTAAATTCTAAGTTCTATATCCTCAGTTTAGGAAGAACCCTGGGTTTTTTATGGGTCCCCTGACGTCCATGCTATTTCTATGCAGTAAACTTGGGCAATCACATGGTTTACCGTATGTTTCCCTTTGTTGTCTGTCTCCCATTGTCTGAGAAGCATTGCTTCATGTATTTTGTCCAGTGTTTGAGTTGTTAAAGGTGGGAAGGTAAATCCCCTCTCTTTTACTTCTTCATGGCCAGCAGTGGGAGTCAGGATTCATTTTTATCCACCCATGAGACATTTTTACTACGTATGTAATTTGGAATGACAATTATTTTCTTTCAGTCCATTACAGATACCATTTCAGTGTTTCACTACTACTGCTGAAACACCGTCAGTCTTTAACATTCCTTTGAAAGTAGTATGCCTTTTTTATCTTCAACTTCTTTTAAGATTTTTTTTTGTCTTTGACTTTACACAGTTTTACTTTGAAGACACCAAGCGTGCTTTTCTCTTACTTTATCCTGCTTGAAATTCACTATGCATCTGCAATCTGTGGACTGGTGTCTTCCAACAGTTTGGAAAAATTCTCAGCCTTTATCTCTATGAATAACTTTACCCCTTTCTTTTTTTCCTAGGACTCCAATCAAACATACATTAGACGTTCCCACTGAATCTCTTACCTTCTCCTGTATACTTTCCATCTTTTTCTCTCTGTGTGCTTATTATGGATAATTTCTTCCAGTTTGTTAATTCTCTTCCCTGCCACATACAGTGTGCTGCCAAGTATGTCCACTTGGTTTTTAAATTTTGGTTATTGCATTTTTCATGTAAATGAATTCTATTTGGTTCTTCAAATCTACATCACTTTTTAGCTTTAAACACAGTAAATATAGTTGCTTTATAACACATCTCTTATAATTCCAAATCTGAAGTCTGTGCATATCCTGTTCCTGATATTTCCCACTTACATTGTCTTGATTTCTTGTGTACTAATATATTTTTAACTCTGTGTTTATCATTGCTCTTAAAATGTTATTTATGGTGCTTTTCAAGACACGAAAGAAATGTGCCTTCCTTCAGAGAGGCACTGGAATGGCTTCTTCTGCATTCACGGGGCACTACCAATTGGGAACCACCTTAAATTATGTTTGAGTCTAAATTCCCCGACCCACCCAGGTTTTGTTCCTCAAGATACAAAACCAGTTGATGGCTGGTTTGTGGCTACAACCTCCAGGGGAATTTTGGTCCTCTTCTCTTCTGACAGTCCCTGAGTTTGGGGTTCTCATTGATTGTGAGGATGTAGCCTTCTGGGGTGTTACCTTGACACAGGGTTTCCTACACGATTCTCCAGTGTGGTGGATGCTTGGCCTTACCTTTTGCACCTTTGCTCCATGAGCCCATTCTACCCAAGTGAGAGGCACTGGACATATTCTCCAGTCAAAAGTGCTTATTTATTCTCCAATATTCCAGTCATCTCTGGGTTGAGGCTTTCTCCAAAGTGATGGGCTTGCAATTCATCTTTTTACCTCTTCTGTTTTCAGGTATATATTAAACACACACATACATAAGCAATCTTGAAAGATTCATCAATGAAGTGATAAAGGGTAGAGTACGTGCTAATTTATGGATAAAAAGCCAACTTTATTTAACATTTACAAGTTGTTTTCAATAGCGAGGTAAATTAGAATAGTGCACTACTCCCAGAAACAGAACATCTCTGCAGAATTCTTAATGCATTAATTCTAAATGTACCTTTTCCTATTAAATCTATTCTTTTTCACTCTCTAGAGGAGATAAATTTTAAAAGAATGTGGAAGTAATAGCACAGGGTAAGGCCAGGAACTGGTCTGACCCTGGCCATCTACACAAGTGAATGCACTCATGTGACAACTCAGTGCCCTCACCTGAGAAATGTAGATAACACTAAATTATCCTGATAGCCCTCGCTCACTCTAACATTCTATGAATCTATAGATACTTCCACGTTCCTCCCCCAACACCTACAATAGACCTTACTGCACAATAAAAACCCTCTTTACCACTGGCAGACAACCTTTCCATAATAACACCCCAGAGCCACTCACTACCAATTGACTGAAGATGGCACATATCCTATTTGTCACTCCTATTCTTGTATAGATGACATCTTTTGAAATATGGCTAAGCAACTCTTTCTACTGTGTTATACTCCTACTTGCATTTCTAGGTTAAGAATTTAAAAATACTCACTCCCACAAATCATTATCATCATTTAAGACTGTAGAGAATTAAAGTACAGAATTCAAATATTCTTCTATTGAAAAAAAAATTAAAATGTTCAGGTAAAATAATCCAAAGTATTCTCAGCTCTCTGTAAAAGCATTCTATTAATAACAGTGCTATTAAATAAAAGACAACCAATAGTGTACTTCAGGTAGAGAGTAAAAATTTAATAGCAATATCATAAGATAAACAAACATATAAAAATCAAGTATTTAGCTTTGGATGTTAGAAATAATATACATAATTAATTCAGCATACAACTGATAGTGCTGCAACATACGATTTTTCTGTTCAAATTACAGATAATGCCAATAAGGCTTCTTTGTTCTCAGAGTTTCCAAAATTCTGCTTTTATTACTAAAAGCATCTGGACTTCAGACATCTCTAATGATGTAATACCTGGCATACTGCAATTGAAGCTGTGTGACCACTGTCTTATTGACCTAACAAAATCTTCTCCCAATGGTATTGAAAGAGACAAACATTTCCCCCCTTTGGAATACTAGTTACCAAAACTGTCACACTGTCAAAATAAAAATGATTCATTTCTCCTTTTGAATCTCAATTAAAAAGCACATGCATGAGAGGAAGCTGAAAACCAAAAGGGCAACTTTATGTTATATGCTAGATCAATGTTAAAATTCACAGACTAATTTTTAGATATAGTCTTCCTTGTTCTGGTCCTCAAAAAGAAACAAAAGTAATTAACTACCTTTTTCAATATCAGGAAATATATTTTTGCTATTCTTTCGTAATCAAATTTTTCAATGACTTCTAAGACTGTTTTTATAGCCTGTTTCCATTCAGCTAGTTCAGGAGACACACTGGTTGAAAAAGGACTGAGAATATAAACTTTAAAGCTAAAAGTTCCATCTTCGAAATGTTAAGATTTAAATAGAGCCCTTGACAAGGTTATTTAATCTAGAATTGCTGGCCATGAAAACAAGTAGACAGAAAAAAGGGTCATGCTTAAATGCATAATTGAAAAAGCAAAGGCAGGTCTTTCACAACAGAAGTTACTCTTTCAACTTAAAGACATTTGCTGAAAGTAAAAATTACCTTGCTGCATGGTACATCTTCTTCAAAGCCATTGAGTCCAGTCTGGATCACTGTGTCTTACACTTTGGTTGGAACATTTAATAAAGTATATATTCTGTAGGAGATAACTATAGAACTCAATAAACAAAATAAAATAGATAAAAAACTAGAATCTTAATTGAAAAATGGCATGTTTTTCCATCATTTTCATGTAATCAGCATGCTCATTTTAAATCTAATATTTCATTTATAAAATATCTCTATATTTCCCACTGAAGCTTGTTATTCTGATGAGCCAAAATTTAAATGCTTTCATTCCGTTGAGGATTAAACGTTCTGAGCATTATTCATCATTATCTGTACAAAAAGAAAAAAGTTTAATTCATTCATTGCAAATCAAGCTCTATGTATTTACTTAGTAAAATACTCATTCTCTGTCACACTAAAGGAAAAGAGCCTTACTGTAGTTTTAAATGTAGTTTTTATTACAATATCACAAACTCAATGTAAAATATTCAGACAGTACAATAAAGAATTAAGTGGGAAGCAAAAATCACCTAACAGCCAAAGACAACCAAAGCTAATAGTTTTATATAAATCTTCCCAGATTGCTTACTTATGCATACACAAATATGTTTTAAAAAATTACAACAAGATGCAGTTCTGAGACTCAAGTTTTTCCCTTTGAAACACATAATGGATGGAAAGATGGACAAATAAGTGATAAAGCAAGATTATAAAATGTTAATGGAAGAATCTAGATGGTGGGCATATGGGTGGTAACTGAAGTTTTTTCAACATTTTCATATGATTAAAATTTTACAATAAAATGTTGAAAATGAATAAATCATAGATATATTCCATGTTAGTTTCAATGGCTGTGTAGTATTTTCTTTACAGATATGGTATATTTAAATTAACCATTTGTGTTTATAGACATTCATCTCCAATTTTCATTAGTCTAAAAAAACACTGTGGAATGAATTAAACAGACTGCTTAATTTAACCTTACATAACAGTCACTATCTTCACACTCCAGAAAGCTCTTCCGTTAAAATCGAAGTGTCATCTCTAATCACTGCACTGCTTGAAACCCCTCACGAGCTCCCCACAGGCTTAGGACAGAACCTGTGCTCCTTATGTGGACTGCAATGCCCTTCAGGATCTGGTCTTTTAAGTACTTCTAGTCTTGCCTACTTCCATTGCCCATCTTCCCCAGCTGTCCCCATAATAAATGCTCTAGTAACACTGAAGAGCTTACAGTTCCTGTAGTACAACAGCTGGCACCCCTCTATGTACAAGGAGACATATGCCTTGGGGGATAAATCCCCACTTATCTTTCAAAATCCAGCTCTGATGTCCTCTCCTCTGGGAAGAATTATCCTGACACTTTCTTTCTTCCAATATAGCTGGACCATCACTTTATACAACATGTTTTATTGCTTTCAGTGTTACACTTATTGTTGTGTACTATAATTTACTTATTTTTTTTTACAATGACAAACTGTTTCAAACAGAAAAGTACAGAGAATAGACTAATGAACACACAGGTACCTAATATCTAGAATTAGTAAAAGTTAACTTTGGCCACACTGGTTTGGATAACTGATTCAAGAAAAACACATTAAAGAGAGAGAGCACCCTTTTCCCATCTTATTGCCTTCTCCTCCTGCTGAGGGGTGTTATCAGTATCCTGAAATCGATGTGTCCCCTTCCTTCCCATGGCTTTTTATTTTTATTACATATATGCACATTTAAGTAAAATTGCTTTTAAACATTATATAAATGGTATCATGTACTACTTATTCAACTCATCATATTGGTGGGGCTTATCCAAGTGATAGATGAAAATTTCATTCCTTCACTATAACTGGTGTACAGAATCTCATCACATAAATAGCACAATATTCTATCTAAAATAAATGTAGAAGGAAGGTCTTTGTTTCCTTCTTAGCCGTTTACAAGTCTGAACTGCTAAGATCAATGTTCTACACGAGGACCTGCTGGCCTTTGCCATTCTATGACTGTCTACACTTGGCTCCTCCTCTCCTTAAAGAATACATTTTTTAGGAATAATATAAAGCAGTTCACACATTGTACTATCTCTATTTGATCTCTGACTCTAGACTAGCTAGTACCTAGCTAAAGACTAAGTGGCATTAATTTTACCAATTGCTACACCTGTAGGCATTTAGCAAATCTGCAATGTGACAATATGAGGGAGTTGTATACAGTGGGTTCTTACCACATCTGCACAGTGACAGGGGAGTTGTATACTGTAGGTGCTTACCAAACCTGCACTGTGACAGTATGGGGGTGTTGTATACTATAGGCGGTTACCAAACCTGCACTGTGACAGTATGGGGGTGTTGTATACTGTAGGCGCTTACCAAACCTGTACTGTCACAGTCAGGGGAGCTGTATACTGTAGGTGCTTACCACGCCTGCACTATGACAGGGGAATTGTATACTGTGGGTGCTTACCAAACCTGCACTGTAACAGCTGGGGGAGTTGAATAGTTCAGGCTGTCTTTTGAGGACTCACATAATTTCTCATTAAATAAAACAGAAATGTGTTATAGAAAATCTTTTTAACTTCTAACTTAATGCCCCTGATACCACTATTGGGTGTACTACATATCATCATTCATCCCCTCCCTCATTACGCCCCACCAACACAGAAAATAAAAGTGTTTAAGCACCATATGCAGATGACATGGTTTTACTGTTATCTCCTAAGATGTGGCCTAAAAGACGACAGTCTGGGGAAAGACAGCTAGATATGCAGTATAAGAATTTCGAATAAGAAGGACTCTAAAGGGAGAGATCAAGATGGCAGAGTAAGAGGATGTGGAGCTCACCATCACCCGCACCAGGAACACATTAAAAATACATCTACATGTGGAACAATTCTCACTGAAAAACAAACTGGAAACTAGCTGGATTGCTGTACAAGCAAGGCTGTAAGAAAGATTCTCAGAGAATCTGGTATGATGGGAAGAAGAGAGATCAGGTCGTGACCTGTGCCCCTGGGAGGGGACTCAGAGGAAAAGGGAGACTGCAGCGATGGACACTTGCCTTGGGGAGTGAGCGGGTCAAGCCACAGACTGGGCGTCCCAGTCCTGGGGTCCTAGACAGAGGACACAAGCCCTGTTGGCTGGCTGGAAGATGCTGTGACAAATACAAGGGCTGGAGAAGTCTGGAGTCCAGTTGTGAGGAGCTCGAGTATTGGCCCCAGAGGCAGTGCAGAGAGAGGTGTGCTCTAACGGCTGAGGTTCTTCCCGGGACCACCTCATCACACAACCCCAGCCCAAGCAGAGCCAATTCTCCAGCCCCATTCACTCCAAGCCACAGTGTAGCACTGGAACTGGGGTAGCCAGGACTGGGGAAGAGACTGAACCTTGGGACACAGAGGTGACCCAGGCCTGAGGCAGAGCCAGGTGGGGCAGCAGGTGCCACTGTTGGCACTTACTCAAGTGGTACCATATGATATCACTTATATGTGGAATCTAAAATATGACACACATGAACTTATCCATGAAACAGAAACAGACTTACAGACATAGAGAACAGCCATGTGGTTGCCAAGGTGGGGTGGTGAGGAGGGATGGATTAGGAATTTGGGGTTAGCAGATGCAAACTATTATATATAGAATGGATAAACAACAAGGTCCTACTGTACAGCACAGGGAACTATATTCAATATCCAGGGATAAACCATAATGGAAAAGAATATAAAAAAATAATGTGTGTGTGTGTATATATATATGTGTGTATATATATATATATATATATATATAACTGAATCACTTTGCTGTACAGCAGAAATTAAAACAACAATGTAAATCAACTACAGTCAATAAAAAATTTTAAAATAGGAAAAAAAAGAAAGAAAAGGCAGAGGAACTGCTCTCAATTCAAAGAGTAAGAGAAAACTCTGGATAAATAATGAAATAGAAATAAATAATTTTCCAGATAAAAAATTCAAAACATTAGTAAAGAAAATGTTAACTGAATTAGGGAAAAGAATTGATCTAAACACTGAACATTTTAATGAAGAACTAGAAAATATAGAAAAGGGCCAATCAGAAATGAATAATACAACAGCTGAAATAAAAACACACTATAAGGAAATGAATCACTAAGTGATACAGAAGACTGCACAAGTTATCTGGAAGATATAACTGAACAATGGAAACCACCCAATCAGAACAAGAGAAAGAAAAATTGCTTTCATTTAAAAAAGTTTGTTTAAGAGATATTTGAGATAGCATTAGATGTTCCAACATTCACATTATAGGAGTCCCAGAAGGAGAAGAGAGAGAGAAGGGGATCAAAAATGTATGTGAGTAAATTATGGCTGAAAAATTCCCAAACCTGTAGAAGAATATAGATATCCAGGTACAGGAAGCACAGAGTGTTCCAAGTGAGATGAACCCAAATGGACCCACACAAAGACCTATCATAATTAAAATGGCAAAAATTAAAGATAAAGAGAGGATTCTAAAGGCAGCAAGAGAAAAACAAAGAGTTATATAAAAGGGAACCCCCATAAGGCTATCAGCTGATTTCTCTGCAGAAACTTTGCAGGCTAGAAGGGAGTGGCAATATACATTCAAAGTGCTGAAAGGGAAAAACTTGCAACCCAGGACACTCCACTCAGAAAGATTATCATTTAGAACAGAAGGAGAGAGAAAGAATTTCTCCAACAAGCAAAAATTAAACAAATACAGCAATACTAAACTGACTCTAAAAAGAATGGTGAACTGTGTCCTCTAAATGGAAAAGAAGTAAAAACCTATAAGAAAGGGAAAATATGACTAGGAAAGGCAAGTATATTATAGTAAGGATTGAAGATCAACCACTTAAGCCAGTACATAGGTTGAAAGACAAAAAAAATGTTAAAAGCAACTATAATTACAACGAACAGTTAAGGGATAAGCAAGAATATATGACATAAAAAACACAAAATGTGGGAGATGGAGTAAAAAATGTAGCTCTTTTGGAATACCTTTGAACCTAAATGACTAGCAGTTTAAAACACGTAGATATAATTATGAGTCAACATGCCAACATATATGAATCCCATGGTAACCACAAATCAAACCCTACAATAGATACACAAAAATCAAAAAGAAAAAAACACAGCATACCACTAAAGAAAATCATCAAACCATAAGAGAAGAAATTAACAGAGAAGAACTACAACAGCCAGAAAACAGTAAGAACTACAACAGCCAGAAAACAGAGAATTACAACAGCCAGAAAAAAGAAAACAGTAAGTACATACCTATCAATTAAGTACTTTAAATATCAATGGATTAAATGCTCTCATCAAAAGACATAGGGTAGCTGATTAGATTTTTAAAAAAACCCCAAAACCAAGGCCCTTCAGTATGTTGCCTACAAGAGAGACACTTCAGGGCTAAAAGCAAACACAGGTTGAAAGTGAGGGGATGGAAAAAGATATTTCATGCAAATGGAAATGACAAGGAAGTGGGGGTAGCAATACATATATCAGACAAAAATAGACTTTAAAACAAAGACCATAAAGAAAGATAAAGAAAGATATTATAACAATAAATGGATCAATACAAGAAGAGAATATTACATTACTTAACATACACGCACCCAATATAGGAGCACCTAAATATATAAAGCAAAAAATAACAGACGTAAAGGGAGAAACTGACAACACTACAATAATAGTAGGGGACTTTAACACCCCACTTACATCAATGGACAGACCATCCAGACAGAAAATCAATAGGCAACAGTGGTCTTAAATAGCTCAATAGACTAGTTGGTCTTAACAGATCTCTATAGGACTTTACGTCCAAAAATGGCAGAGTACATATTCTTTTCAAGTGCCCATGGAACATTCTCCAGGATAGATCACATGCTAGGCCACAAAACAAGTCTCAACAAATTTAGGAGGACAGAAATTATATCAAGCCATATATCAATTACAGAAAGAAAACAGGGAAAAGAACAAACACATGGAGACCAAACAACATGCTACTAAAAACCCAATGGGTCGTTGAAGAAATCAAAGAGGAAATCAGAAAACACCTCAAGACAAATGAAAATAAAAACACAACATTCCAAAACCTTATGGATGCAGCAAAAGCAGTTCTAAGAGGAAAGTTCATAGGCATACAGGCCTTCCTCAAGAAATAGGAAAAACTTCAAAAACACAACCTAACCCACCACCTAAAGGAATTAGAAAAAGAAGTACAAACAAAGCCCAAAGTCAGCAAAAGGTAGGAAAAAATATAAAGAAAATAAATAAAATAGAGACCAAAAAAAAAAGACAGAAAAGATTAATGAAACTAAGAGTTGATTTTTGATAACTCTTTTTTTTTTTTTTTTTTTTGCGGTACGCGGGCCTCTCACTGTTGTGGCCTCTCCTGCCGCGGAGCACAGGCTCCAGATGCGCAGACCCAGCGGCCATGGCTCCCGGGCCCAGCCGCTCCACGGCATGTGGGATCCTCCCGGACCGGGGCACGAACCCGTGTCCCCTGCATCGGCAGGCGGACTCTCAACCACTGCGCCACCAGGGAAGCCCTTGATAACTCTTTTTGATAAAGAAAGTTGATAAACCTTTAGCGAGGCTCAAAAAGAAAAAAAAGAGGACCCAAATAAACAAAATGAAAGTGAAGAAATAACAACCAATGCCACAGAGGTAACAAAAAAATCATACTACTATGAACAGTTATATGCCAACAAATTGAACAGAAGAAACGGACAAATTTCTAGCAACACACAACCTGTTAAGACTGAATCAAGAAGAAACAATCTGAACAGATCAATCACTAGTAGTGAAACTGAATTTGTAATAAAGAAAACCTCCCAGCCAACAAAAGTCCCGGACCAGAGGGCTTCACAGGGAAATTCTACTAAACATATAAAGAAATAATAGCTATCCTTCACAAACTATTCCAAAAAATTAAAGAGGATGGTATGCTCCCAAATTTATTCTACGAGGCCACCATTACCCTGATACCAACACCAGACAAAGGCACTACAAGAAAAGAAGGTTACAGGGCAATCTCTTTGATGAATATAGATGCAAAACTCCTCAACAACGCTTCCCTGGTGGCGCAGTGGTTGAGAGTCCACCTGCCGATGCAGGGGACAAGGGTTTGTGCCCTGGTCTGGGAAGACCCCACATGCCGCAGAGTGGATGGGCCCATGAGCCATGGCCGCTGAGTCTGCGCGTCTGGAGCCTGTGCTCCGCAACAGGAGAGGCCACAACAGTGAGAGGCCCGTGAACCGCAAAAAAACAAAACAAAACAAAAAATCCTCAACAAAATATTAGCAAACCAAATCCAAAAATATATAAAAAGGATCATACACGACGATCATGTTGGATTTATTCTCAGGATGCAAGGATGGTTCAACATTTGCAAATCTACGAATGTGACAGCACCACATTAACAAAGGGAAGCATAAAAAAATCACATGATCATCTCAATAGGTGCAGAAAGCATTTAAGAAAATTCAACATCCATTCATGATAAAAATTTCCATCAAGGCATGTATAAAGGGAACTCATCTCAACATGATAAGGGCCATTTATGACAAACCCACAGCTAATATCACACTCAACAGTGAAAAACTGAAAGCTTTTCCTCTATATTCAGGAACTAGACAAGGATGCCCACTCTTGCCACTCCCATTTACATAGTGTTAGAAGCCCTAGCCACAGCAATCAGACAAGAAAAAGACATAAAAGGCATCCAGGCATCCAAATTGGAAGGGAAGAAGTAAAACTATCACTTCTTGCAGATGACATGATACTTTATATAAGAAAACACTACTCTCCCCCACAAAACTATTAGAACTAATAAATGAATTCAGCAAAGTTGCAGGATACAAGATTAACATATAGAAATCTGTTGCTTTTCTAAACATTAATAATAAATCATCAGAAAGAGAAAAAAAATCCTGTTTAAAATCACATCAAAAAGAATAAAATACACAGGAATAAACTTAACCAAGGAAGTGAACGACCTATACACTGAAAACCGTAAAACAGTTATGAAGGAAACTGAAGATAATACAAAGAAATAGAAAGATATCCTGTGCTCTTGGATTGGAAGAATTAATATTGTTAAATGGCATACTAGCCAAAGCAGTCTACAGATTTAATGCAATCTCTATCAAAATACCCATGACATTTTCCCTAGAACTAGAACAAATAATCCAAAAATTCATATGGAACCACAAAAGACCCTGAATTGCCAAAGCAATCTTGAGGAAAAAAAAAAAACAAAGCTGGAGGCTATCTCCCTCCCAGACTTCAGACTACAGTAAGTCCCCTACATATAAATCTTCAAGTTGCAAACTTTCAAAGATGCAAACATGCGTTCTCATGTCCAATCACATAAGTTAGTTCACATGTCTGGTGTACACTGTCACATGTATGCATCCTCTATAAGTGGCTGTGCTTTTGTGTACGCTACTGTACAGGACTGTACAGAGTACAGTAAGACAGTATCTTTATTTCAAGCCCAGAAAGCACACGTAAACGCAGCGGTGTGTAGCTGGTATGGCTAAGAAGTGCCAAGCGATAACAATGGAAAGAAAAGTGAAAATAATCGAGAGAGTGGAGCTACAAGAGGAAGAAGTAACTGAAGAACCGAAGAGATTCACGATGCAGGAAATGGCAAGGGGATTCTCTTTGTTTGAGGAAGCACTGTTAGTCTCTGAGGCTCAGGACCCAAACATAGAATGGTACATGAAGGTTGCAGCAGCCATTCAGAATGCAATCCAGTGATACCATGTCATCTATGATGAGAAAAAAAGAGCTACTACACAGACATCATTGGATCGTTTTTTCAAGAGGGTAGATAGAACTGAATCCAGCAAGGAAGCAGAACCTGTGCCATCAACGTCAGGCATGAATGAAACTGCAGCTTGCTCTCTGTCTCCTATTGCTGATGATCTTTCAGCTCCGCCATCTCCCACCGCCTCTCCCTCCTCCAGTTAGTAGCTCTTCTTGCCTATTCACTCGATGCCAGCCCCTGGATGCCAGCTGTTGTACTGGACTACTGTACTTTTCAAGGTACTATACTATAAGATTAAAAATATTTTATTTTTTGTGATTCTTTGTTTTTTACATATTATTTTTGTGAAAAGTATTATAAAACTATTGTGGTACAGTACTATATAGCCGACTGTGTTATTTGGGTACCTAGGCTAACTTTGTTGGACTTATGAACAAGCTGGACTTATGAATGTGCTCTCAGAACAGAACTCATTCATATGTAGGGGACTTACTGTCTACTACGAAGTTACAGTAATCAAAACAGTGTGGTGTTGGCACAAAAACAGACATATAGATCAATGGAACAGAATAGAGAGTCCAAAAACAAACCCACACACCTATGGTCAATTAATCTATGACAAAGGAGGTAAGAACATGTAATGGAGAAAGACATTCTCTTCAAGGAGTAGTGCTGGGAAAACTGGACAGATGCATGTAAAAGAATGAGATTAGAACATTTCCTCACACCATATACAAAAATAAACTCAAAATGGATTAAAAACCTAAATGTTAAACCTGAAACCATAAGACTCATAGAAGAGAATATGGAGCCCTCCTGACATAAATCATAGCAGTATTTTTTTGGATCCATCTCCTAAGGCAAAAGAAATAAAAGCAAAAATAAACAAATGAACCTAATTAAACTTAAAAGCTTTATGCACAGCAAAGGAAACCACCAGCAAAACAAAAACACAACCTCTGGAATGGGAGAAAATATTGCAAATGATATGACTAACAAGGGATTAATATCCAAAGTATATAAACAGCTCATACAACTCAATATAAAACAAACCCAAAACCAAAAATCAACCTAACCAAAAATGGGCAGTAGAGGGAGTTCCCTGGTAGTCCAGTGGTAAAGAATTTGCCTTCCAATGCAGGGGACGTGGGTTTGATACCTGGTCAGGGAACTAAGATCCCACATGCCATGGGGCAACTAAGCCCGCGCACCACACCTACTGAGCTCGTGTGCCCCAATGAGAGAGCCCATGTGCCGCAAACTACAGAGCCCACGCACTCTGGACTCTGCGTGCCACAACTAGAGAGAAGCCTGCATGCCACAACAAAGAGCCTGCGCTGCAATGGAAGTCCTCAACGAAGACTCCCGTGTGCCACAACTAAGACACAACACAGCCATAAATTAAAAAATAAATAAATAAATAAATAAATGGGCAGGGGCTTCCCTGGTGGCGCAGTGGTTGAGAGTCCACCTGCCGATGCAGGGGACACGGGTTCATGCCCCGGTCTGGGAGGATCCCACATGCCATGAAGCGGCTGGGCCCGTGAGCCATGGCCACTGAGCCTGTGCGTCCAGAGCCTCTGCTCCGCAACGGGAGAGGCCACAGCAGTGAGAGGCCAGCGTACCGCAAAATAAATAAATAAATAAATGGGCAGAAGTCCTGACTAGACATTTTCTAAAGACATACAGATGCCTAACACACATGAAAAGATGTCCAGTGTCACTAATTACTAGAGAAATGCAAATCAAAACGAGATATCACCTCATCACCTGCCATCACCAAAAAGCCTACAAATAACAAATGTTGGAGAGAATGTGAAGAAAACGGAACGCTTGTACACTGTTGGTGGGAATGTAAATTGGTGCAGTCAATATGGAAAAAACTAAAAATAGAACTACCATATGATCCAGTGTTCTATTCTTGGGTATATATCCTGAAAAAAACCAAAAACACTGATTCAAAAAAGATACATGCACCCCAAAGTTCATAGCACCATTATTTACAATAGCCAAGATATGGAAGCAAACTAAACGTCCATCAACATATGAATGGATGAAGAGGATGTGGTACATATATACAATGGAATATTACTCAGCCATAAAAAAGAATGAAATCCTGCCACTTGCAGCAATGAGGATGGACCTAGAGAATATGCTTAGTGAAAGCAGTCACACAGAGAAAGTCTAATAGTCCATGATACCACTTATTTTGGAATCTTGAAAAATAATACAAATGAATATTCATGCAAAAAAGAAACAGACTCACAGATACAATAAACAAACTAGTGGCTACCAAAGGGGAAAGGGAAGGGGGGAGGGGCAAATTAGGGGCATGGGATTAAGAGATACAAGCTACTGTGTATAAAATATATAAGAAACAGGGCTTCCCTGGTGGTGCAGTGGTTGAGAGTCCGCCTGCCAATGCAGGGCACACGGGTTCGTGCCCCGGTCCGGGAAGATCCCGCATGCCACGCAGTGGCTAGGCCCGTGAGTCATGGCCGCTGAGCCTGCGCGTCCGGAGCCTGTGCTCCGCAACGGGAGAGGCCACAACAGTGAGAGACCCGCATACCACACACACAATAACAACAAAAATCCCTTGCTTGCAGACTCACACCAAAACCCTATCAGTGAGTGGCAAGTGACAATTAAGCTGCATCTAACGGGGTAGACTGGACATAAGCAACGCACTTAGGGTGTCATTGTCTCCCATCACGTGGGACCATCTAGTTGCAGGAAAACAAGCTCAGGGCTCCCACTGATTCTGCATGATGGTGAGTTGTATAATTATTTCATTATATATTACAACGTAATAATAATAGAAATAAAGTGCACAATCAATGTCACGCGCTTGTTTCATCCCCAAACAATTCCCACCCCACTCCCCACTCTGTGGAAGAACTGTCTTCCACGAAACCAGTCCCTGGCGCCATAAAAGCTGGGGATGGCTGATTTAGAGAATTCAATATACACTTTACAACCAGCTTAGTGAGTTGATATGTTTAGCTGCTTTACCTTTTTTTCCAGGCTAAAGGAATCACTGCAGGCTTTATGATCCAGAACTTGGGGTCCTCGTGCCCTTTCATTTGTGTGGTAGAGTAAACCTGGTACTGCTTCTTGAGGAGTGCATTAGCCGGCATGATTGGTGGTGTTTTGCAGGGGAATGGCCTTCTGTGTAGGCATATGTCCTTCTGAAACCACTCAGCTGTCACAGGACGGTGTCAATTCTACCTCATGGCTCAGCTGACTGTGCTTTTTCTCCAAGGAAGGGGCAAGTTTTCCAAATACCTGTCAAGCAACGCTAACTCCCAAGCACACTGTTGCTGACTACTCATGGAAAGCATCTTGAAACGATACTTGTGAGAACTGCCTGAAGGATGCAGTCTGAGTATGAACAGAACTAGTCTGATACTCTCCACAGATTCACTCAAATACAATCATTTTTCTGGCCTCATGCCATTAACTTCCACATGCCATATTATGAGAAAGGGTCCTATGAAATCCAAATATTGTAAAAGTTACTGAGAATGTTTTCAGGCCATAACAGGGCTGTTTTATAAAATGGTGTCCAAGATTTCAATTAAATCAGGAATATATAAGTTCCAGATAATGTTTATATCTTATATATTCATTTTGATAAAAATATTTTATATATATATTAAAAAAAACCCATGCTTTACAGTAATAAACACAACTGACAGATATTTGCAAACACTAAGACTTCAGTTTTTCACTGAGGTCTATGGACTTAGATTCTTGGAGTCTGAAAAAGTATTTTCCCCTTTAGAGGACTCTACATGCTACCCGAGTTTGAGGAACACTGTATCATAGTCTCCTTTTTAGAAGAATCACTGGACATTTTTCCTTTGTTTCAATACCAAAAAGAGCTGTCCTCTGAGTAACGGACATATTTCGTCTCAGGTTATTAGTTAGGTTTCCTGCTTTGCTACAAATCTCAGCACCACATTTGTGAATTACCTTCCCAAATTGTAGAGACACTTCGACCACGAACTTTCTGTTCCTACTTCAACTTGGCTTAATATTATATTGCTTGCACTCATTTGCCTGAGGTATTCATTTGCCTGATATGTTGACTTTCCCAAACACTTGTTTTTAACTTAACTTCAGTTTGTTCTGTGTTTATGTGTGTATAAACACACACACACACACACACATATATATACATTGCACTATATATCATGTAGTTAAACCTTTTTTGGGGGAACGAGATGGAATATAAATAAATCTTATGAAAATTTATACTGCCAAAATTATGCATCAACACTTTAAATCCTTGACTTTAGTCTACAAATCATACCTTTAAAGTAATAGTATTAATTTTTGACAAATATTTTTAGAAATGCTTTTTTTTTTTTTTTTTTTTTTTGCGGTACGCGGGCCTCTCACTGCTGTGGCCTCTCCCGTTGCGGAGCACAGGCTCCAGACGCGCAGGCTCAGCGGCCGTGGCTCACGGGCCCAGCCGCTCCGCGGCATGTGGGATCCTCCCGGACCGGGGCACAAACCTGTGTTCCCTGCATCGGCAGGCGGACTCTCAACCACTGTGCCACCAGGGAAGCCCTAGAAATGAATTCTTGTTCAAAATATTCCAAATCAGTTTACAAACTAATTATACAAATTAGGCTCATTACTGCATGGTAAGTTACTGAAAAAGATCACATATCATTTATTTTGATTACCCACTTCATTCACTAAATTTGGTTGCAAGTAACTTTAAGCTTTTTCCAAAAAAAATTAAATGCTCTCAGAATAGACTTGTATCAAGAAAGACAGTCAAAAGAATCTGGTATCTAAGCTGTCAGGGAATTTCTGAAAGAGAAGTTTCAAGATATTTTGTGTAATGGAATACCTTCATTAGAATAAGTCTGTATCTCTGCTTTGAAGACACTAAACGTTTATTTGGATAAGTACGTTCTTATATTTTTTTCCCCCAAGTGGAATTATTTTATTGTCCTTTGACATTTTTTTTAATAAAGAAGAGCTCCCTTAAATTTCTACTGATAGGTTTCATAGCAACCACCGTAAGCATAAAACGTGATTCTGTTTGTGCCATGTCTGATAATCTGAACTACCACATAGTGAAGCACACAGGCAGCACTACCTGCTGGCTTATAAAAAGGACTGGTTTACATTCAGCCTGTTCCTTGCTGCTAATGGCCTGAACTACTCCTTGGCAGTTATTCTGTTAGCTTAAGAAGACAAGTAATGAAAATGCAGTGGGGTCTGAAGCTATAAGAGTACTTACTGGGCTTCCCTGGCGGCACAGTGGTTAAGAATCCGCCTGCCAGTGCAGGGGACACGGGTTCGAGCTCTGGTCCAGGAAGATCCCGTATGCCGCGGAGCAACTAAGCCTGCACTCTAGAGCCTGCGAGTCACAACTACTGAGCCCGTGTGCCACAACTACTGAGGCCTGCACGCCTAGAGCCTGTGCTCCGCAACAAGAGAAGCCACCGCAACAAAGAGCGGCCCCTGCTTGCCGCAAGTAGAGAAAGCCCACGCACAGCAACAAAGACCCAACGCAGCCAAAAGTAAATAAATAAATAAAAATTAAAAAAAAGAGTACTTACTCTACCTGAAGATTTTCTAGTTTCAATTCAACGATAACTACTAGAATTTTATCAAGAATTTTACTTCCATTAAAGCAACTCAAGAGACAGTTTTCGCTGAGCTTATAGTTAATGTAAATAAGTCTACAGAACCATAAAGTTTCTCCCAAAACAAAAAGCATTCTTGAGCTGTGATTTTAGCAGACTTAATTTTTCATGAGTCTAAATGTCAAATATTTTAATAAAACCCTGGTTCTGAAATACCTGAACTGAACACGAAGTCCGGGTCCTCACCAACTCACGCCAACTGCCTCTACCGTTTCCATCAGGTGCTCCCGCTGCCTCTTCCACTATGTCAGTCCTTTCACTTCAGAAACCTTCACTGGTTTCCTCCAGTTTCTTACACATTTCACAGGGTCAATCACAAAGACGAATTCTCAACATGAAGCTCCTAATACAGTCAGTCTAAGCCTAACACACATGAATCGCTGGTTTGTTCTTTTCCTACAAGTCACACCTTCTACGTTTCTTTCCATTTTTCCCAGTTTGATCTCCCTTCTCTAATTCCTACTGCACTGAAAACATTTCAGAATGAGCACTTCTATGTATAGTTTTACACTTTCTTTCCTATCTATCTGTCTTATCTCCCAAGGAAACTGTACACAACATGGAAGCACAGACCATGCCCTTCAGTGGCCACAGAAATGAAGTGCCAGGACCACGGGGGCTCCATAAACACTCTGAAAATCCACCACAGTGCATGAGGTTGGAGGTAATGCTCCATCTGATAGCAAAGGAAACAAACTCGAGACAAAATAAATCACCTTGTGTCATGACCAGCTAGTCAGAGTCGGGAATGTAACTCCGGTCTCTAGGTTCCATGCTTAGTGCTCTTGACCAATTTAAGGGGAAAAACATTTTTAACTTTAATAACTTTTAATAAAGTCCTAACACATTCTGAGTGATTCTATTGGTAAATATTTTCCAAATATAAAAATGGTTTACCCTCAAATCACTGTAGATGAACTCTACTTACTCTCAACAGAAGAGAGTACATTTGGTTCTAGTTAGGAGAAACCTTACGTATGTGTCTAAAAATTTAATTCTGCCTCCTTAATAAAAGAGTATTCTAATTTCTAGAGCTGTCCAATAAGGAGGCTTTTTAAAAATCTCATTCAAAATGTTACTTGCAAATTAAATTAAAATATTGACTTAAAAAACTTAAGCCAATAAAAGCTTATGCCAGAAACAGTCAAAAAGGACACAGTTAATTGCTTCAAAGTACTACATATAATTCCAATATAGATTTCACCAAAATGCATGTGATATAACGTCATCAATTTACATTTGTCATTTTATTTTTTGCACATTTATTTAAAATATAAGGATGTGAGGAAATCTTACCTTCTTGATAGGCGCCATCTGCCATAACTAAATGAAGAATCTTGGAATAAAGATGCTGATGTTCATTTCCCAAAAGACTCTGAACTACTGTTGAACAAATCTCAATATTTTCATCTTCATCTTCATGAACAGCCTATACCAAATTTCCAAATATACATTAATATTTGAATGTTAACCTCCTCTAATTGGAGACTTTGTTTATTATTTATAATGGGTCTACTGACCAATAAAAATCACTGACATTTCACTAGTAATTCAAACAGAGCATATTTCAAAATTAAATGCTTTAAGTGACATTTTACTCACTTTTATTTTCTCGTAAACCTCAAAGAACTTTTCGAAGCCTATTTCCTGCTCTAGGTGAAGCCTTAGTTCCTCTAAATGATTAAAGACACTGTCGTATTCACATTCACTAGTTATCTCACCATCACTGTTATCTAAAAAACATAAATAAAAAAGAAGACATTTTATGATGTAAAAGACTGAATAATTCTTACCGTAACTGATTAAAATCCTGTGACACGTGAATACTGTCACTGGTAGACTACTTGTACGTTCAATATAAAGTTTCTGTCATTATAATACTTGTCATTTATGTAGGTAATCAATGTATGTATATATAAATTTGTCTTAACAGGAATGTTACTTTAGAAATCTTTTCTTTTATAGACATAAACAGTGAGTCAGGTTAGAATAAAAACTATTCCAAGAGATGTCACTGAATTTAGCTTAAAAAAAAAAAAAAAAAAAAAAAAAGGAAAAAGCATACCCATATGTTCTGCACTGAGGCAACCAACTCTATTTTTAAAAACTTGATATTAAACATAGGGCAAAACATGAACGAGCATATAGATGACCTAAGATGTATATCATAAAACTTGGAAGGCACTTAAGAAGTATTATAAATGCTTTATATGTTTTATGTCATGTACATGTCCAAGGTAATTTGAAAAATTCTAGTAAAAGAAAAATGAATGCAGAATCATTCTTTTTCACATTACCTCTTCTTCTCAAATAAATCGTTATTTAAATACACAAATTTTCTATGCACCTTAGGGTCAATGGTATGAACAAGGAGCTGTTTCCAAACCAAAAAAAAAAGTGTCAAGGTTTTAAAAACTCTTTCAGTTTAACCCTGCTGGTTAAGCTCTGTATGGGGAAGCCCTTGTAAAACATAAAGGCTAAGAAAACTAAGTTACTATCCTTATTACTAGGAAAATAAGTCAAGAAGTGGAGGGTAACAGGATAAAAATGCTTCAAAAAGCATTTCCATACTTTAGTGGAAAAGAAATGGGACAACTATGTATGCAGACTGTGTGAGAAGAGAGAGTGAACGCAAGTCAGCGACGCAGAACAGGCTTCAGCCTCACTGCAGGCTGGAAGGGGCTCGTGTTGGAGGCCAGAAAGAGACACGCTGCTTGCAGTGTGGGCCACCACGCACCCGAGTGCCACTCCTCGTTGAGAGCGCTCTCGCTGCTAGGGCTGTCGTCCTCATCGCCCGCGTCCGTGCCGTTGGCGGCCTGCTCCGCGTCGCTTGTCTTCAGGCCCAACCCCTCCTCCTCGCTGTAGTCCTCCCCAGGCTGCTCCCGCAGCAGCTGCTCCATGGAGGCCTGAAGCTCTTGTAAGTCTGTGTCAGCCTCTTCAAACACACTGAGAATTAAAAATTAAATGGAACGTTACCAAAACTTTACCTTTCTGAAATTTTACTTCAACTCCATACACATGCGCTCCTTTCTACTTAAAAGTACTCGTTGTGGGTAAAAAGAAATCTGAAAAAACACATAGTTTTTAACAAAGGAAATGAGGATTCACACAACTGATAAATAAAGCACACGACACATCTTCTGGAATACGTACGCCCGAAGATGACTTGTATAAAATGGTCCTGATTTGTCAGAGAGAATCATGTAACTATCAACGTTATTAATTCCTTACGTTTTGAAAGAATGCTTCAATATTGAAGAGCCAGACTAAATATTTTTCTTTCATGTAGTTTTGAAGGTTCAGCAAAATCTTGGTGTGGATGTGCGACAGCCGGGCACTAGCCTCACTGCGGGGGTCTTACCCTCCAGGCACTGCCCAGAGTATTAATTCTACTTTTGTGCAATTACAGATGCTGAAATGAACTGATTTATGCAAGTAATATCTTACATTCATATAACACCTTAGTTATTAAAGCTGCTTATCCTACTATTTAAATTTTATCCATACAAAACTCACTTTAGAAACACGGGAACTATGCATCAAGGTGCTCAAGTGACTTGTCAAGGCCACGTGGTCAATAAATGACAAAAACGAGACTGAGATTTAGGCCTTCTGACCACATCTACAAGACCCAAGAAGCACACTCAGCAGTTCCATTCCCCCGGGGAGCTGCTTCTTTCTCCCTGGCACGCAAATGGAAGAACTTGTAGACTAACGGTTAATTCGAGTTTTAGATACGTAAAGTCCTCTGAAGGATTAGGGACCCACGGTGAGGATTTCAATAGTGGAAAAGCAGTATTAAGCAGAACACAAGGCTGATGAAGCCCTTTCTTAAAGTTTAGACTCTAATTGAATAAACAAATACTTACTGAAGAACTAAAACATAAATATTATTATGTGAGACCTCATACAAAATTTTCATTAACAGAAAAATAATTTTTAATGTAGAAATATCTTTATTTTGTACATATGTGTACAAACTCCTACACTTCGACTTTGCAGCACTTAAAGAAAAGCAAACATCATCTAATTAGAATGAGAAGGACAGTGTCTAATCTTTTGGATCATCCTTCTAGGAGCATTTAGCTTAATATTTAATTACCAGACTTACATACCACGCACATCTGCTAGGTACCATTGCTATGTGACTAGGCATTAACCCATTGGTAAAATCTTCCTGTAGAGGAATTAGTTTCCACCACAGATGGTATTAAAGCAAGTGGGCTGCTAACTATGCCAGTGTAAGAAAAGTGTAAGAGGATTAACATTTTTTATGAAATGAGCACTCAGAAAATTGACTCAGGTACTTTAAAACCTGGTCCTGAATTTTCTTTTTAGTAGGTTTTATTATATGACCATAAATAAAGTTTGGATCAAAAACATGCATATTTTCCAAAGAAAAATGTCAAGTGAAATTTCCCTATATGCATATGGAGTAACTTACTTGGAAAAAAACTTACTTTTCAAAATTTAAAAATAACATTAAAACCTCCTAACTTAAATTTTAAAATAAAATTCTGTCATCAACTAGTAATTAAAAGAATATAAGCCACAAATAAGCTATATTCACTCAGATAAAAACTGATGACTTATAAAAACTCTGAGGAAAAAACTGTTACCAAGGATTTTGTCAACCACAGAGGTGCTGAAATGTTGTCCGGTTATCCAACAGGCTTAATAAAAATACAACGTAAAGTGCTTAATGACCACAGCCAAGCAGAAGAAGCAGGATAAAAAGGTAACTTTTCCTCCAAATTTTGAGGGCACCAGCAAAAATCTACAGAACTCTATGGGGGAAAAAAAAAGTCAACCTTTATTTATTTTTTTGGCCACACTGCGTGGCTTGTGGGATCTTAGTTCCCCGACCAGGGGTTGAACCCGGGCCCTTGGCAGTGACAGCATGGAGTCCTAACCACTGGACAGCCAGAGAATTCAAAAGTCAACCTTTGAAAGATAAACTTTGGCTAGAAATTTAAAAAGAAAGGGCAAGCCTTAAGAAAAACAAAAACAGAAAATAAAATGCACCGGATGCAGTGCCCGGCTCAAGAATTAGAGGGACAAAAATCATGAGACTGATATCATGCTTTCAATTAGATCAAAACACACATTGTTTCTACTGAAAGGCAGAGGTAAAAAGGAGAAACTTAAATTCAAACAAATCAAAAAATAAATCATAAAAATTATAGCATTTTGCAACCTATTTTCCCGGTGACTTGAATACACTTCTTGAACACTCTGGTTTTATTTCCCCCAAAACGCTGTAACATTTGTCGGATGGGCTGAGAAGGCTGACTGATATCAAGGAAGGTGAAGGGGTATTACTGTCTAAGGAGCTGCCAGTTCCCAGCTCTTTCAGGAGTGTTGTTAAATTTTCCTCTGGGATTCTAGATTCCTCAGGCACTAATAAGGAGGGGATTTTGTGAAGGTAGTTAAGTGCAGAACTCACATGTGAGCATCATGTGCGCACACATACACACACACACACACACACACACTATTCCACCTGCTACCTCCCCACTGCCATGGTTTTGAAATCACAGGCGGCAGGAGACAGATGGGGAGCTTTGTGGCATCTTCCTGGGGAAGAGTAGAGTAGTGAGTCCTTCAGTTCCCCACTGCAATCCCTGTACCATGTGGCATTAAGCTACCCAACAGTCATTATCCTGCTGAGGTTCACTCAATTACGCACCAGCCAGTAAGACAGAGAACACATGGTGACCCTGTCCTTACATTCCTCAAGTGACATTAAGTTACAGTGTTTAGAGGCAGACACACATATCAAAGTTTCCTTGACTGTACTTTAAAATACATTGTAAAAAGTTAAAGGAGTAGTGCAAGGTCAGCTACAGATCATGTCTGAAAACTGTGGGTGAGGCTCCATCTCTAGAACATGTGTAAATTCAGAAACCCTGTTAGTGTCGGTATCTACGAATGTCATCATGCTCACATGTCCTCAGAGTCGGAAGGTCCTTCCTTAACATGCTCATCTTCCATTTCATCCATTTCAAGATTGTCCTGACGTCCATCTCCGACAATGGGGACATCCATCAGTGTTCTGAACAGCTTTGAGAGGTCTGGAAGTGAACATGTCCTCAACATCTATAAAAAGGCAACCGATATCTTATTAGGAGTGAGAAAGTGAGAAAAAACGAGAGAAAAAATTAGAAAATTGGAGCTAATAATAATTTTGTTATTTATATATACACATCGATCATCCATTTAAAGCTAGACGCTTCAGGGGCGACTTGCCTAAGCTGAGAACCTACTTGTCTTGAACTTCAGCTCGTATTTTTTCAGTGATGAAAGTAAGCTTGCGAGTTCTGCTTGGGTTTCAATGTGAAGTGGACTTTAAAAGGTAGGGAGGGTGTTTATCTGGGGTGTGCACATGGAGGGAGCTGGAGCTGGAGCTGGGTCAGGCCATGCCACCCCTCGGCCACAGCACCCCTCCTGAGTCTTCCTCTCGCTTCTCGACATCCAACGCGCTCCGGGTATTTTTGCCCAAGCTTGACTAAGCAGCACCCCACACAACTGGTGGCCCTTAGTGTCCCTTTGCCCTAACAGATGCTAGGTGGCCAACAGCTTAAGGCAGGGCCTCCAGTTAGTGCAAAGAAGAGCCCACTGGGGCCTCCCTGAGCAGCGGACTGCAAGCAGCCGACTGCGAGCAGCGAGCGCCTTTCCCACCAGAAAGGACGGCTGGGAGGATAGGCACCTCCAAGTTCACGCTGACAGCACCTGGAGCAGCAGGGTGAAGAAGAGCCGAGCACACCGAGATGAGACAGCACAACACGGCGGAGGTGCCTGAAACATGAACCGCGTTGGATAAGACCAGGATAACAGGAACAGGCTCTGTCCAGCACCCTTTCCACAGTCGGAACGTGACGGACAGACAGGGCTAAGGCACACACATCTACAGAAGTCAGTCTCAGGGCTGGTCAACCCTAAAGGGGTCGGTAAGATCTGAAACGTGACTCCTAAGGCCCTGATAGGAGCCCAGCACCAGATGGGAGACTGTGCAGAACACACAATGTTTGGCACGTTAATGAAAATGTATATACTTGGCCAATTTTATTGGTACAATCTGTTAGTGAGAATAAAAAGGAATAGACTTCTATTATTTGAACGTAATTTACATATCATAGCACTCAAGAGAAAAGAAATGGTGATGCGCTACAAGATGGCGCAGATACACTGCCTGGTTAAAGCACTTGACAATGGTACTGTCAGCAGAATTTACGCTTGACCTGTTTGTTATTTTAATGGTTTGAGCCACATATATTATAAACCCGGGGTACGCAAAACATGCAGCCACTAACAGTTTACCCAGATACATGCTAATCGATAAAAATAAATAGCATATACGCATTATATACCTAAATACAAGGGGACTACACAAAAGGATGCAATATTTTTTAGGCTGAGATAAATTTTAGCCCTGGTAAAATCATCTCAATTCTAGTTTATTCCTGTCATTAATTAAAATAAATTTTATCACCTAACATAAAATAATAGGGTTAGAAAGAAATTTCAAGTGGTCTGTACCTCTGGGAATGGGTTTATACACCCATCAATCCAACAGTTCCTAAAGGTCCTATATTTAAAATCCTAATGTTCACAGTCTTCCCTGACAGACTGCTAAAGTTTTAGACAGGATATTCATCTTCATAAGAAGAATTTCATATAAGAACACTTCCAGTTCTGTAATTCTGAGTCTACTAGATTTCTTTCATATTGTTTAAATAATATTCTATAGTTCTGACATTAATAGAAAGAAATCCTCCTGAAAATAGTTATTAATCCAGAACATGTTGCCTGAGATCTTACTTCATTTACAGTCAGACTCATTTTTTCCAAAATTTTTTGTAGTATGATTATTTATGCAGCTAGCATTTGGTACCATTATAAATCAAACAGGAAACCAATGTTTTAGAAAACCTTAAAACATTTTTAAAAATGCAGTTCCTTTAGATCTCTCACTGTTGGTTCTATTTTTTCTCAAAAATGAAGACAACCACATAAAGAATGAATGAATTTAGTAGTAGTTGCACTAATAGAACTTCACATGAAATTCTACTTAATTCCATCAACTCAGTTTTTCATCTGTAGTATTTTTAATATAAAATTATGTGTTAGTAATCCTCTGGCTGTACTATAAAATAGTTTATGATGAGCACATTTGTTTAGCTTCTGCTTACTGCAATTCAACGGTAACACTACACCCTCAAAATAGCTTGTACAAATACTTGCTCACTTCAACCCATAAACAAGGTTAAAAATGGACTTAAAACATTAAAAAATTATGAACACTTACCAAAGGCAAAAATTACGGACATTTTCTAAGAATTGATATTTTAGCAAATCAAAAGAAGACATTTAAGGCACTTGTGTTATTTGTGAATTGTACATTAATATTTACTTTCCCCCACTCTGCATTTGCTATAACAAGAAAATAAACTCTCCAGTTTTCATAGAGATCAGTCTTCCACTCTACTCCCCACATGAGATCACTAGAAGGTCTCATCTTTACACTATTTCATCCTGACCTATTACAAATTTACCTTCAATAATCTTCATTTATGTGTTATACTCTCAATTTTGTTAAGTCACTCTGTTACAACTGCGTTATGAAAGCTGCCACTGTATTATTTATGGTGTTTCTTGTCAGAAACAGTGCAGCCCAGAAGACAATGTAAGTCTAGATCTAGTAGAAATACCCTTTCAAAGTGAAAGTGAAATTAAAATGTTTTTAAATAAACAAAAGCTAAAAGAAAATCATCACCAACAGGGACACAAGAACTGTTAGAGAAGTTCTTAAAGTGGTAGAAAAATAATACCAGATAAAAATTCGAATTCTACACAAAGGGATGAAGAATGTTAGAAACGGTTAATATGTAAATATAAAAGACTTGCTTTCTCAATTTTTACTTTCTGTGAAAGATAATTGCATGTTGAAAGCAAAAACAATAGAAATGTATTGTGGAATTTATAATACATGCAGAAATAAAACACATGGCAACAATTCCACAAAGGATAGGCAAGAGTAGGGGAATGGAAATGTACTGTTGTAAGGCTCTGATGCTATTCATGACACAGTACAATATTTGAAGGCAGACCAGGATAAACTAAAGATTTATACTGAAAACTGAGAATGACCATTAAATATTTTTTAAAGTCTACTTTATAAGCAAATAGTAGAGATTAAATAAAATACTAAAAATACTCAATCCAAAAGGGAGAATAAAAGTAAAAAAGGAATGAAAGAAGTAATGAGACAAATAGAAAACAAATAGCAAAATGATAAGTTTAAACTCAATCATAATGATATTGAAAATTACACTAAATATAAATGGTCTAACCACTTTAATTAAAAGACTGTCAGAGTGTTAAAAAGCAAGACTCAACTATATGACAACTACAAGAAGTCTATACGAAATAAGTATGATTTCTTAATAAAGAAATGGGGCTTCCCTGGTGGCGCAGTGGTTGAGAGTCTGCCTGCCGATGCAGGGGACACGGGTTTGTGCCCCGGTCTGGGAGGATCCCACATGCCGCGGAGCGGCTGGGCCCGTGAGCCATGGCTGCTGAGCCTGCGCGTCCGGAGCCTGTGCTCCGCAGCAGGAGAGGCCACAACGGTGAGAGGCCCGCGTACCACAAAAAAAAAAAAAAAAAGTAAAGGATGTAGGGACTTCCCTGGTGGTGCAGTGGTTAAGAATCTGCCTGCCAATGCAGGAGACACAGGTTTGAACCCTGGTCTGGGAAGATCCCACATGCCGTGGAGCAACTAAGCCCGTGCGCTACAACTACTGAGCCTATGCTCTAGAGCCTGTGAGCCACAACTACTGAGCCCACATACCACAACTACTGAAGCTCACACGCCTAGAGCCCGTGCTCTGCAACAAGAGAAGCCACTGCAATGAGAAGCCCGCACACCACGACGGAGAGTAGCCCCCACTCACTGCAACTAGAGAAAGCCCGTGTGTAGCAACGAAGACCCAATGCAGCCAAAAGCAAATAAATTAATTTAAAAAAAAAGTAAAGGATGTAAAAATATATACCATATAAACACTAAGCATAAAAAAGCTAGAATGGCTATGTTAAAACCAGGCAAAGTAGATTTCAGAACAAGGTGATAGGATCAGGGATAAAGTGAGTCATTTCATAATGATAAAGGGGTCAATTTATAAAGAAGACATAAATATTATTAATTTACACTCAATTGACTGGAAATGTCAACAGTGCTTTCCCAGTCATTGATAAACAAGTAGAAAGAAAAGAAAAAGGATACAGAAGACTTGAACAACACTATTGCAGAGTGACACTTCAGAACAATAAATGTATCAATTCACCCAGAAGACAGAACAATACTAAATTCTTATTCAGTCAGTAACAGAGCTTCAAAATACACGGAGCAAAAGTTGACAGAACTGAAAGGAGAAATAGATAGTTATGCAAGTATAGTTAAAATTTTCAATCTTCTTTTCTCAGCAACTAATAGTTAATGTAGACCAAAAAAATCAGTCAAGATAAGGAAAACATGAACAACACCACTGGACTTAATTCTTGACATTTACAGAACAATTCACCCAACGACAGAAGAATCTATACTCTTTTAAGGAGATCTGTTAGTAGGAGTGGCTGCAGCAAAGGAAACCGGAGAGTGACAATGAATGCAGAGGAAAACCAGGAAAGTATGATACGCAGCATGCCTACAGATAAAATGATTATAAAAGAAGGTGTATATCAACTCTGTTGAAAGAAAAGTCAAGAAAGGTGAGAGAAAAAGGTACAGGGAACTTGATAATGTACTGGTAATTGGTGATTTTGGCAAGAGAAGCTTCAGTGGAGAAGTGGGCTGACAACCACACTGGAATGTACTGGGAAGTGAGTGGCGGGGACACTGCAAAAATACAACAAAGAAAAGTGCAGTGGGAGCAGGGGAGGACGTGTGCTTACAGGAAGTTTGCCATTTATGATGGGACCTGTTAGAGCAGGTGTCCTGTGGGAATAACCCATCACAGAGAAAGACATTCATGACGTAAGCTGGAGGGCAAAAGTAAAGGAGTGACTTCTTTAAGAAGGTGAGGGAGGTTAGGATCCAAAGCTCAAGAAGGATTTCCTTTAATAAAAAAAAGGACAAAAGTAGTATGACTTAACATTAAAAAAAAAAAAACTTTTAACAAAAATCTCTGTAGGAGGTTAAATTATCCCATTTTAGTAAACGGATTATATAAACGCTTATAAATAGTTTTCACCTTTTCTTCATGATTCAAAGCCACCATTATGAACACTGATTATTTACTATTTTGGCACAGTGATGAACTCTCACAATCTCAGAAATTTACGGGACAGGCAGGCATGGCTTTCTGTCCTTGCCTTAAATGGCTATAGACTGCTTTGATTTTCCAGAGATTTTTCTTGTCCCCTCCCTCTACATGAAATCTGCTTTGCTGTAAGTCCAGAGTAAGTACTTCTACAGAACTACTAAGGCTGAACTAAGGTCATGAAAGGAAATCAAGTAATCAAATGTATTATTCAGTTAAAAGTCCATTAACTTTTATAGACAGCAGTAAGTTATTAAAAAGCTTTGAGATAAAGAAAGCTATACACCTTCACGACAAAAGTAAGTACATGAATCATACGGATACACTACGTTTACACCTTTGAAAACCTGAATGCTATCAGATGAGTGAGAGAATTTAGCCATCTCTACATTTAAGAAAATCATAAGAAAATACTCCACAAAGTAAAAACATATCCATCTGGAAAATTAAACTGAAAATCATTTTTCACTTAAAAAATATTTTAAAAACAGTTAAGGACAAGAGAATTCAGGTAATTCACTCATATGCAGGGTTAAATATATGAAAAATGTTCAACTCACTGGTAAAAACAGAAATATAAACTTTAAAGAGTTGATACCATTTCTCATTCATTAAACACACAATTTTTAAGTAAGTGATAATAGTTGGTATTATTTAGAGTATGAACTCTCACATACTATTTATAGCACTATACAATGTTTCTTGAAGGAAAATCAGACATTATACAATACACTCTTTTGAATTACACTTACAGAAATTTATTTTATGGAAATAATTGTGGATATGAACAAAGATACAGATGAATGTGGTTATAACAACAACAAAAATTGAAATCTAAAGGCCCAACAATAAAAACAGATTAAAGAAAGCATGATATAGCAGAACAATGGAATTTGTTGCCATTCAGAAGGATATGAGAGAATATATGACAGTATGACAAAATGCTGTTTTTGTAAAAATAACATTTGTAATAATTTTATAATATGTACTAAATAGAAAAGCAGGTTACAAAGAGTATGCATAATATCCTATTTTGTTAAAAAGTTACATATGTGTAAAAATTACATATATGAAAAGTAATATAACAAAATGATACGTGATTACTTACATTTCTAAATTTTCTATAATGTTCTAATCTCTTAATAAGAAAAAAATTGGTTACATATTCTTAAAACAGAGAGTGAGGAAAGATAAGAGGTCTGGAAAACTTTTACCAGAAAGTGCAGATACACATCTACTAATCCTTCTAGGCATAAATTAAGCAACATGGCACTTCTATCCCTTTAAGACATAATGCTCAAGCTTAGTCTAATACTAAAAATGGAATTGGGGTTGGGAATGGGAAAGGGGGACAGAAAAAGAGGGTGTAAGAGGGATGTTCTGCTCAAATAAAAGTAGACCCTATGAAGAGACCCTGCACATGGAGCCAATGAGGCAGCCTTTGTCCTAGCTGTGCTCTCAATGGCAATTTCTTTTCAGTATTGGAGAGAGGATGGAGGGGTTTTCTTGTTTCTGTTTATTTTGATGAGTGTGTTTTCGTGTGTATGTGTTTGTGTTTTTAAGGGATTAAAACTCAATATTATAGCTTATCAAAGAAAAATAGTAAATGTGAAATGTTATCAAACGGACAACGTTTTCCATCTGAGGAGCATACTTGCCTTTGGGTTGTTTGCATCAAACAGACCAGTTGAAAGTCCAATCAGCAAGGAATTCTGTTTTTTATTTCTTCGTGGTGAACCAGAGTGCGATCGAAGTGGAGAGGATTCTTCTGGTGAACAGAGGACTGACTGGACTTGAGAGGCTGCTTTCAAGCGTTTATGGAAAAATCGTTCTGGTTGCATAGATTCATCTACATCACACTCAGAGTGTGAAGAACCATCCACTCCAGGTTCTGTGGAATAAAGGAAAGATTACATGACAAGTCTATACAGTACTCAGTGTGCTAAGGGATACTGAAAAAGTATACTATTTAACATGAATCATAGCAAAAAACTCCATGAAAAACAAAATCAAATATATATGTGATTTTATTACCTTATAAATAATCTTTAACCGGGTATGTTTTATTTTCAGAAAGATTTAATTTGTTAAATTCTTCCATTATAACAGAAGTTCAAAAATGTGACACAAATGCAAGGACATGTGAAAAAGTACTGTTTAAACACTCAACAGCTCCAGGTTATTTTTGTTCCTATAGGTTAGATATTAAAAAATTGTACTTCTTATATTTTAATTAATACTATTAGAAATAAGAAGACCACTTATTTAATGTCCTGAGATACTGGCTTAGCTTTGGCAAGCAACTCTTTTTGTTTTGAACGTTCAGTAAGATAACTGACCAAAAAGTTACACTGCCCACATTGCCAAACAATACAGGCTTATAAATGCAGAGTCCAGGAGCCACAAAAAAGAATGAAATTCTGCCATTTGCAGCAACGTGGACCTGGAGAAAATAATGCTTAGTGAAATAAGTCAGGCAGAGAAAGACAAATACTGTACGATATAACTTATATGTGGAATATAAAAAATAATACAAATGAAGCTATGTACAAAACAGAAACAAATTCACAGACATAGAAAACAAACTTGTATTTACCGAAAGGGAGAGGGAGCGGGAAGGACAAATTAGGAGTATGGGGTTAACAGATACACACTACTGTGCATAAAATAGGTAACCAACAAATATAGCACAGGGTACAATACCCAATATCTTGTAATAACCTATAATGGAATCTAATCTGCAAATTAAAAAAATGAATCACTATGCTGTGTACCTGAAACTAACACAATATTGTATATCGGCTATACTTCAAAAAAAAATAATAAAAAAATAAATGTGGAGTCCAGTGCTCTATGCCTATTATATTTTTTAGATAATTCAGGTTAGTGGTTAGCGATGCACTCTATTAATATATAGTCCAAATAGAACAGGTTAGTGCTAACGACCTTCCAGAAAGTAATCAGGCCAATACAGTGATGCTCACCTACATGAACTTCACCAAGGTGATCCATGCTCCTTGGGGCTCCATCTTCAGAAACTTCATTTTGCTGAATGGTGATCCTATCTTCCAACCTGCCACAAATAGAAACACCAGTTAAGGAAACATGGTTTACTAGAAATAAAAACACGTTCAAATACAAAAGAGTGGGAGAATCAAATAGAGTGGAACACAAGTTCACTAGAGCCCTGTGATCCCTCTTCTGAATACTCTTCTCACTTATACACACACTGTCTCTCATAAACACAATCCTACGTTCCACGCGTTCAAACCTTCACCAGTCACACTCATTCACAACAACCAGGCTCAACATTCTCATCCCAGTGGTTCCCAAAGTGCAGCCCCTAGATGTCAGCAACACATGGAGACCTGTGTGAAATGCAAATTCTCAGGCCCTGCCCTAGTCCTGTGAGTCAGGAACTTTGGGGGATAAGGCTGAGACAGTTGTTTTAAAATGTTGCAATGTTTGAGAACCACTTCTGTAAGCAATCAAAATGCCCCTTAATATCAGAGAATAGAAAACGATGATGATATACACTATGAAATATTACACAGCTATTTAAAAAATGAAGTAGACATCTGTATAACCAGATATGGAATGATAGTCAAGATATATTATTAAGTAAGCAATTTTCAGACCAATTTATATTAAATGGTGTTAGGATTTGAAAAAATGCTGGGTAGCACAGTAAAAGGAATAGAATAACATGCACAAAAACGTTTTAACCCCTAAAGGGAATGAACTGATTTATGTAAAGAAGGACTCACAATTTTTATCTCAATACATGCTGGGAACTAAAGGATGTATTAATTTTTTAACAAAAATGTAAAAACTAGAAAAATATATTGTAAAAGTTGCCAGTAATTTATTACTGGGGTTTTCGTTTATAAGGCAGTTTTAATTTTGCTAGTACTTTTTAGTCCATTTCAAATTTAAATAATTTTTCACTTTTAAATTTTAAATTTTAAAATTTGAATTTCACTTTTAAATTTTGAACAGTATTTTAAATTTTGAGCAATTTTCTATTTTTATTTCTAAAAGTTTTTCCTTATTTTTAATCATACAAGTAATACATTTCTTCATTTGAAATGTAATTTCCTTGGTTCCTCAAAAAGTGAAACATAAAATTACCATATGCTGTGGCAATTCCACTCCTAAATATATATACTCAAAAGAACTGAATACAGGTGTGCAAACATAGAATTGTACACAATGTTCATACCAGTACTATTCAAAAGAACCAAAAGGCAGAAGCAACTCTGGAAATGACCCACCATCATCTGCTGAATGTCGTCAACTGCTCAATGGATAAACATATAGGGTATATTCATATAATGGAATATTATTCAGCTATAAAAAGGAATGAAGAACTGATACATCCTAAAACACAGATAAGCTCTGCAAACAGTATGATAAGTAAAAGAAGTCAGAGGCAAAAAGCCACACACTGTACGGTTCCACAGGAAATGTCACATCCAGAATAGGCAAATCCAGAGATAGAAGCAGATCAGTGGTGCCAGGGGCTGAGGGAGGGGAACATGGGGAGTGGCTGCTTATGGGCACAGGGCTTCCTTTGGGGTTGAGAGAATGTTCTGGAACCATACAGTGGCAAATTGCATACTTTAAAATGATTAAAATGATAAATTTAATGTTATAAATTTTACCTTAATTTAAAAAAAGTGATTCTTTTAGGAGTCCCCTAACCACTCAATTCCCAGTTGCCTTTACTGTTATCAGTTTTGTGTACATCTTACCATACTTTTCCCTTAAATTTACATACATGTTTATTCACTTAAGGATATATAATAATTTTAATAGGATTATCATAGCATTACTCTAATATATGGAAATGTTTTTTATTCAATATAATTTTATTCTGTTAATCATTCAATATTTTGACATATTTCCATATTAATACATAGAGCTCCATTTTATTTCAGTGCTGCATACCCACTATGCAGTATACTGAGAACAGTATTTTAGCTACTTCCATATTAATGATTATTTAGACTATTCAAATGATTTCCTATGACTCTCCTGCAATAAACATGCCTGTACAGCTTTGCATCCATGTCCAAGTCCAGCCCACCTCCTGTTTTCACAGATAAAGTTGCACTGGAGCAGCCATGCTCACCTGTTTATGTGTTACCTATGGCTGCTTTTGCAGAACAAAGGCAGAATTGAACAACTGCATCACAGACCATATGGTCTACACGGCCAAAAAAGTTTACAATCTGGCCCTTTACAGAAATCATCTGACAATCCCTGTTACAAGCACAGCAAAGGAAGGAACTTCCAATTACTTTTTAAGAAGGAAGATAAAAAGAACACCAAAATACAACAGTGATTCCCCATGACGAAAGGGAACTACAGATGACTCTCCAGAGTACTAATGCAAAAATCCTAAAATGAAGCATTAGCAAACAGAAGTACATTAAAATAGTAGCACATCATGGCCAAGTAGAGTTTACTAAGGTATGCAGGATAGTTCAATATTAGGTAACCTATTAATATAATTCATTATACCAATAGATAAAGGAAAACAATTATACGAATGGTTCCATATGAATGGTTCCAATGGTTCCATAATTATCAAAATCCATAGATACCGAAAGGTCATTTGACAAAATACACATGACTTTTTTAGCCAGTAAAATACGAGTAAATACTGCTCTGAGCTAGAAATTATAGTCATGCCTAACGAGGGTTAACATCAGAATCATTTCACTGAAATTAAGAACAAGACAAAGATAGCCCTACTTCCAATATTTAACACTGTATAAAAGGTGTACTAAGCAATGCAACTGGAGAGAAAGAAACGAGTGTTAAAAAATACTGGAAAGGGCTTCCCTGGTGGCGCAGTGGTTGGGAGTCCGCCTGCCGATGCAGGGGACACGGGTTCGTGCCCCGGTCCGGGAAGATCCCACATGCTGCGGAACGGCTGGGCCCGGGAGCCACGGCCACTGAGCCTGCGCGTCCGGAGCCTGTGCTCCGCAACGGGAGAGGCCACAACAGTGAGAGGCCCGCGTACCGCAAAAAAACAAACAAAAAAACTGGAAAGACATAAAGCCATCATTATTTTCATATGATACGACTGTATATCTGAAAAATACAAAAGATTCAACTGAAAATCTATCATGAACGATAGTAGATACCAATAAGATGGTGGGGTACAAAATCAATATAAAGAAATCCACAGCTTTCATATATACAACCTTCTAGTTACAAGATCTCACAGAGGAATAGGCACCATTTACAACACCAAACAAAAGATAATAAAGCTAGGAATAAGCTTACCCATAAAAGCACAGAGCCTAGATAAAGAAAACTCCCAAGCTGATCATAAAACAAGGCCTATTCTGTTCTTCTTGGACAGGAAGAACACACACAGCATGTTCATGTCCCTGCATTAATTTATGATAGCGTCCCGATAAAATATAAACTGATTTTTTTTATGTGAGGGAAGGTGGGCTAAATTTAATAAATTCTAAATTCAGATGAAAAGTTATACAGGCAAGAAGAACGATGAAAGTGAATAAGCCTTACATGATCTTAAAATATCTTTTACATTTTAATTAAACCAGTGTGTACCAGCACACTGAACAAAGATCAGTGGAACAGGAAAATAAAGTATAAGCATGAACCCAAATAATTAAGAAAATTCAGTACATATTAAAAGTGGCAATTTAAATCTGTGCAGGAAAGGTGGGCTCTTTAATAAATGGAGTTACGACAACTGTGTAGCCATCTGGAAGAAAAACCGAGTCCATGGACACCAGGATAAATTCCAAATAGATCTAAGAGGTAAATGTAAGAAGTGCCTACATGAAATTACCAGAAGACTGAAATACTCTTTCAAAACCTTAGAGAAAACAAAGTTTCTCTGAATAATTATCAAAATCCAGGTAAACATGACAACGTGAAAACAAACAACCAAAAAACTTCTGCATGGCAAAAAAATAAAACATAAGTGACCAACAGTGAAAAAATAGTTACAATTCACATAATAACCAAGGCAAATATTTAAGGAGTTCTTAAATTTATCAAAGACCAAACAACCAAATTTTAAAAATGGGTCAAAGATGTAAACAGGGAATTCACAGAAAAGGAAATACAAATGCGACTTAAACATCTGAAAAGATGTGCTCAACTTTACTAATAAAAAGAAAGAGATAAACTAAGACCTCAAACTGAGATACTACTTTTTACCTATCAGATTGGCAAAAATCAAAAACTTTGATTGGCAAGGCTGTGGGGAAAACAGGAGGTTTCATACATTCTTTCTGAGTGCATAAACTAGTACAATCCCTGGGGAGAATAATAATTGCATTTATAAAATCATACTTCTTTGTCTCTATCCTCCAGATACACAGTAGTCCCCCCTTACCCACAGGGGGATACAGTTCAGGACCCCCAGTGGATGCCTGAAACATGAACAGAACCAAATCATGTTTTCCGTTCATGCCTTTTACCCACAAATTTAATTCCTTTTCATCTTAACTAAGCACCTATCACACCGTGTAGGTGTAACTTTTTTTTTTTTTTTTCCGGTACGCGGGCCTCTCACTGTTGTGGCCTCTCCCGTTGCGGAGCACAGGCTCCGGACGCGCAGGCTCAGCGGCCATGGCTCACGGGCCCAGCCGCTCCGCGGCACGTGGGATCCTCCCGGACCGGGGCACGAACCCGTAATCTCCTGCATCGGCAGGCGGACTCTCAACCACTGTGCCACCAGGGAAGCCCTGTAGGTGTAACTTTTGCAGTTGGAGGTTCGACAGCAAAACTAGCACAGATTTCCTTTTCCATCTTCACAACTTCACAGATAGAAGTTTCATTCTTAACATAGACCTTAGCAACCTCAGGTATACAATTTTTTTCTTTCTGTTAGGTCGAGAACTTTCACCTTTCACTCACTTAAAGGAAGCATCCTGTGGCTTCTCTTTGGCACATCCGAACTGCTAGCATCACTACTCTTGTGCTTTCGGGCCGTTATTAAGTAAAATAATGGTCACAGGAACACAAGCACTGGGACACCCAGACAGCAGATCTAATAACCTAGACGGCTACTAAGTGACTGACACGCAGGTAGCACACACGTGGACAGGCTGAATGAAGGGATGGTTCACATCCTGCACAGGAAACATGGGGACAGCAGGATGGGTCACACCACTCAGAACAGCACACAATTTAAAACTTATGAATGTGTATTTCTGGAGTTTTCCATTTCATATTTTCGGACTGTGGTTGATGGCAGGTAACTGAAACCATGAAGAACGAAACCCTGTTGAATAAGGGGGGATGACTGTACCTATATACGTGCAAAATACCCTTATTATTTAGGTTATCCACTATAGCATCATTTGTAGTATCAACTACTGTCGGAGACTAATCAGAGTTATAGTGTATTCATACAATGGACTACTACATAGCCATGAAATAACAAAAAAAGAGGAAGCTCTCTGTGTGTTAGTATGAAAAAATTCCCAGGTTACTGACTAAAATAAAAAATGTGTACATTATACTAACAACTGTATTTGAAAGCGAGGGAGACTGTATATTCGCTTCTGCTTCTGTTTATGTTAATATTCATTACTATTAAACATGTCTGGAAAGAGGAGAGAGTGGGAATTTGCTGGATGGGGATAGAAGTGGGAAAGAGACTTTTCACTGTTTATCTTTATACACTTGCGGATTTCTGAACCACATGAATGTAATATCTATTCCCAAATTAAACTATTTTTATAAGGTATTATAATAGGATTTAATATAATATTGGGTTATTACACTATTTCTTTAAAAGATATTACAGAAAGGAACCAGGTTTTAAAACGTAAGAAAGAGGTAACGTACTCAGCCTCCTTTGCTTCTTTAATCTCACTAACCCACACGTCGAGTACAGGGCATTGCAAGCCACCGTCCCCGTCTGCTCTACTTGGCTCCTGTAGAAATTCTGCTTCCAAGTCATCAGGCTCTGCATGGTGAAACATAACAAGAAAGAGGTCTCAAAGCAAAATCCATTTAGAGAAAATGGAATAAGCCTCCTATAAATTATCATACCTAGTTTTAGGCTAAAGTATTAATAGTAATTACAATGAAAAATTTAATATTTTATCTATAGATCTTTAATCTTACTGTGTTGACTCTCTAGTTGTTTCTGAAATAACAGACTTTTCCTTGTGCATTTTCACTGCAATAAAAATACCCCAAAGAAATACAGTACACTGTATTTTGATTATTGTAAAAAATTTTCTCTTCATTAAAATTTCAATAATATGTAAATTGCTTTCTTGAAGGTATAAAAACTAGTTTAAAGAACAACACTATCTGTGGTTAGAAATATGGAAGGGGAGAAGATATTATTGATTAGTTACTGATGGGAAAGTTCAATCATCAAAAAAAAACAAACAAAAAAACACCAAACACCCCATTACCTGGACTTTTACAATGATATTGAGAACATAATTGGAGTGCACTAAATCTATTTTCCTAGACTCTCAGACAATTAACAACCAGGGTACTACCTCTGTTTTCTGGCAGTAGCTCATTTTTCAACTGGGTGATAGTTCCTGGAAGTAAATAGCAATGAGAAATGGTTTCTGTCTTCATTTGTTAACTTTTCTTTTTCTTCTCCAGTTCTTATTTCAGCCACCATGACCACCGCTTTTTTCCCTAAAATCCAGATACTCTTTCCTTCTGTATTTTAAAAGTTTCAATCAGTTGTCCAGTTTAGAAAGATGATTGGTATTGTACCAATCTTTAAAGTTCTTATCTTTTACTCAAATGATTATTTGGTCATGCATACGAGGTAAGCAATTGGGGGAGAGGGATCCTTAAAATTCTTTTAAAATGAGTATTTGTTCTCTAACACCTTAAGCCCTATCAATATGACTCATTCTACAAACTAGATTGGTCAATGTACTGCCCATAAAGTCGAAAATATTTACTATGTGACTCTCTGTAGAAGAAGTTTGCCAACTCTTGCACTAGGCTATACAGCCTCTATTATATGCCTAACAGGGTTTTTCTTTGTTTCTTTTTAAGAAAAGGCGTAAGGTACGTGTTAACTATGATTCTAATGAATAAGACTATTTACGTAACTATTAAATTACTATGGTGAATTAAAGACAACCACACATGAAGCAAGGTGTCCAGCGTTCCTCTCATCTAGAAGGGACTCTTTTGCCCCTCTCCTTGAGTTTGCCCCGGCAGTGAGATCACCTGGACCAGCTGAGTACAGCTGGAGTCTTGTAAGCCAGTTCCACGTCCAGCCTTGAAGAGAACTGGCAGCTTTCACCTTGGAATCTGGAAGCCTAAGCCACAATGAAAGAACTTTAATGATCCTGCAAAGACCACATGGCAAGGCCCTGACATTAAGCTAAGGGGCGGGACGCAGTGGAACAGGCCCAGCCAAGCACTGCCGAGACGCCACAAGTGGGAGTGACACCATCTCCCACCCTCCAAGGAGGTGCAGCTGGCAGCTCAACACCACTGAGCGATGCCAGCTGATGCCACAAGGAGGAGGAGAACCTTCCCAATTCCTTATGCACGAAAGTGTGAGATAAAACAAAACAGTTCTTTTAAGTCACTAAGTTCGGGGAGCAATCTGCTTTGTAGCACTAGATAAGTAAGACAGAATTTCATATCTGAAGGTGGGGTGCTGCCATGACAAAGCTTCTACAAGAACAAGCGGCTTCCACCTGGGGATCTGGGAGCCCTGTGAGACGTCAGACCGCCCTGCTGGAAAGAGTGCATAGAAAGGCCTGGAGACCGCATGAAGAGGAAGGGGCGAGCCGGGCCCAGCCTCTGAGCTGTACCTGTCAGGACACCAGCTAAGCCCTCTCGGACCCATGAGACCAGATGATCACAGAGACAAGAGCACATGGATTAGAAAAGCACATGGCTGAGCCAGGCATTGACTCAATTCCCAACACACAAAATCAGGAGACAGAGTAAAATGGCTGTTCTTTTAACACTAAGTTTTGGGGTGATTTGCTATGTGGCGATAAAAAAAAAAAAAAGACCAGTTACTAGAAAAGAGAGTGAACTTAATTTGAGATGGATCACCCAAACATATATACATATTTTGAAGATCTGTTTATAAAGAAGACATCAAAGTATTATTAAATCAAATCAATCTCATTTTGCCCCATTAAAACAATACCATCCAAATTTCCTTCTGGTTTCAATGCTGTCTGTGGAGATGGCTCACTAAAGTTTGGACTGTCTGTCTCAACAGAAGAATCAACAGTAGCTGATGGGTTCATTTCAGGTGAAATACATTTTATTTTTTCTTCTCCAGTAATTAAGGGTTTGCACTCTTCCCCTTGAGGAGAAATCTCTGAAACAACAAAAAGATGAGAAATCATGCTACATTCTCAAAGTGACTTGAATTTTGTCTGTAACAGCACTTAGAACAAAGTTCGTTATTACAGCAGGTAATTACTGGGTAAGTTCTGTAATGTACTAGAAATTAATAAATGATTAAGGCACATGATAGCCACACAATTCAAATTGGAAAGGCATTTTTGTTATAAAGACATTGCTTTTCAGGCTTTTCAGATCAGTTAGAAAAATGTTTGCCTTTACTTAAAATCACAGCTCTCATTAAATTTAAAAGTGAGATAGTACTAAAACTCACTTGACAAGTATTCTGGACTTAGACATTTCAGCATTAAAGCAAGTTAGGGGTTACCCTGGTGGCACAGTGGTTGAGAACCCGCCTGCTGATGCAGGGGACACGGGTTCATGCCCCGGTCCGGGAAGATCCCACATGCCGCGGAGCGGCTGGGCCCGTGAGCCATGGCCCCTGAGCCTGCGCGTCCGGAGCCTGTGCTCCGCAACAGGAGAGGCCACAGCGGTGAGAGGCCCGCATACCGCAAAAAGAAAAACAAAAACAAAAACAAAAAAACCCCAAGCAAGTTAGTACACATCAGTGCACTAACCTTTTTGAAAGTCTGACACCTAGGTTAAGAGCTAATTTAGCGTGTCTGGGTGGTGTTCTCCACATGAGCACCCAGTGATACCGCTGCTCTAGTACCTAGTTTTCTACAGCAATATATATTCCCCTCTAAGCTCTGTGCCTCATCTGTAATCACTGATGACAAGCATGACTATGAAGCATGACCACACTGTACAATTGAATAGGATATTTTTCTAAAACTATGGTGAAATACACATGTGATATGGTTGACCCGCGTGACTTTTCTATTTGCTGGGACTGGGTCTGCATTATGCCCATGGATAGACATGTTAATGATTATGAATTATAAAAATCCCTTAAAATAAAAAGATTTTAAATCAAAAGTTTCCCATGGGATAGAGACATATTTCAGTGTCAAGCATAAAGATTCTTAAATATATGGAATTAGGTTACATCATTCATATGTGTGTGATGTTGTAATAATACTCTCAAATTAATAAAAAGATTTCAATTTCTACCATTGTTGTAGGAATGTAATTTTATTTTTTAATAACCACACTCATGTATGGTTTTGAGTATCCCAGTTGAGTTATTGTGTATGTATGCATAGGAATGTTTTGTTCAAACATATTTTTGAATTTTCAATAATCATAAATCAAATCTTACCTTTATGTATAAAACCCTTTATATAATATAAAATATATAATATTATACATAACATTCAGAATACAATTACTTTGGCATGTTGGTTTGTATTTTTAATGTCCCAGTTGCAGTAATTATTTGAAACAGACTGAAACTTGGTAATAGTCAATAAAGCTAAAAAAACCAAGTGGTAAAACAAATAAACAAAAATAAATTTCTAAGGTGGCTAACATACATTTCTAAGGTGGCTTACTTGTCTTTTCCTTTAGATGAAACTTTTACATATATATATAAATGTCAGAATGATATATTTATGTCCAAATGATATTTTAAAAATTATGAACTAACTGTTTTTGTGTGTTTCTGGTAATTGCTCAGAGACTTCCCATACTTTAAACTGACACCAGGAGAGGATGGATTCAGCTCAGAAAGATGACTGCAGTTACCTGGAAGATGCCCAGGGCAGTCCCGTCCATTCCTTGGAGAAGCTCCTCTCCAGCTCACTACTGGGAGCCCCCCTAACGCCCATTCTGTCTTAGCTAATCTGCTGGACTTCTGTCTACACCAATAAGCCTTCCTGTATCTATCTGGGCTGGTCAGTACATCTCCATGATGTTTTCTTCTCCCTCCCTCGGTCACTCCAATGCTCACATCTTGGAGATCCTGTCATTCAGTACAGCTCCTCAAAAAGTTCACTGTTAAATACCCCACCTTCTAATTCCCAACATCCTGTGTTTCCACTCACCTCCCTCTACTACCCCAACTCTAAAGAATGTTACCCGACCAGGACCTAAAATGCACTGATCCTACCATGGTTTCTCTCCCCACCGTCCCCATTAAAATCCATCTACAGCCCATCATTAAAAACATTCTCTTCCATACATCCTCAACTCACGGTATTCACAGCAAAACCCCAACTCCACATCAATTCCATCTTCTGCCTGTCGTGTCTGAACACATGTGGCTGGAACAGTTGGAGAAAAACACAGAGCCTTGCTGCCTGGTCCCAACTTCAATTCATCATCACTGAAGTGAGGTGGGGCCTTGGTGTCGCCCATGTCCTTCTATAACACTGGGCTAGCAGGCACTGCCTGGTTCAGTTAACTCCTTAGGAAAAACAGTTGTGTACAGGTGCTTCTGAGCTGCTTTACTTCTTACTTCTTCCTGGTCAATGAGAACAGAACTACAGTGCTGCCCATGTTCTGGAACATCTTCCCTTCACCAAGCCTCATCGACAGTGTGACAGCGGCAGAGGTCACATCTGTGCTCTGCTCATTCAGTCTAAGTGTTCTGCTATAAAATAATGTCTATTAAAACCAGGAACAAGGATGCCAGACCGCACTATGATTACTGAAGATTGCTCTGGAGGGTCTAACAATGCAGTGAGAAGGAAAGGGAATAATCAAATAAATACTGGACAAAAACCCCTATTTCTTATTACTGATGAGATAATCTGCACATTTATGAGATTTACGATGTCAAAAAAAACCTTAATAGATTTAATGAAATAATTCAGTAAGGAGTCTGGCTATAAAATTTTACATAGCTGGGTAACAGAAAGAATAGCTTTATTTTAACGAGAAATAACAACCTAGGGAAATGGAAAAAATACATCATCTATATTATAATAAAGACAAAAATATACCCATTGTATAAAAATAAATTTACCAAAAAAGGTTTTAGAACTTAAACGAACAAAACAAAATGTTACTGAAAAACACAGAACAAGACTGGTGCAAAAAGAAAGACATACTTAAATTCTTGAAATAAAAAAAATTCCAAAAATCATGGGGACTTCCCTGGTGGTTCAGTGGTTAAGACTCCGCCTTCCAATGCAGGCGGTGTGGGTTCGATCCCTGGTCGGGGATTCCACATGCCGCGGGGTGCAGCCAAAAATTTAAAGAAAAAAAAATTCCAAAAATCAATATACAAATGTAATACAATTCTAATCATACTCAATTAGATAAAGTGAACTTAAAATTCCTTTGAAAAAATAATTGTCTAAAAACAACCAAGGACGGGACTTCCCTGGTGGCACAGTGGTTAAGAGTCCACCTGCCAATGCAGGGGATGTGGGTTCGAGCCCTGGTCCGGGAAGATCCCACATGCTGCAGAGCAACTAAGTCCGTGCGCCACAACTACTGAGTCTGCGCTCTGGAGCCCGCGAGCCACATCTACTGAGACCGCGTGCTACGACTACTGAAGCCCATGCACCTAGAGCCCATGCTCCACAACAAGACAAGCCACCACAATGAGAAGCCCGCACACTGCAATGAACAGTAGCCCATGCTCGCCGCAGCTAGAGAAAGCCTGCGCACAGCAACAAAGACCCAACACAGCCAAAATTAAATAAATAACTAACTTAATTATTTTAAAAAATACTACTATAAAAAAAGTAAAATAAAAACAACCAAGGAAAATATTTTAGAATTCCAACTAGGTTAAAGATTATATACGTACATGCATGCAAATGTGTACACATGCCTGTTATGTATCTATCTAATCCAAAGATTTGCCAAATTTTTCACCCAATAAAGGAAATTCAGAAGATATAAATAAAAGATATACTTGCATGAAAATTTTAAAAAAAGAAAAAAAAACTCTGTATGGCCAAAAATAGCATAAAAATAAGTGAAATAGCAGAGGGTGGAAAAAAACTGTGATGATATACTAGATAAAGGTTATTTATACCAGATTAAAAATTCACAAGAAAAAAAATTGGAAATGTAATATAAAAAAGGCAAAGAATATACACACAATTTACAGAGAAGCAAAGCAAAATGGCCAAAAGACTGTGACATGATGAAATTCACTCACAATCAGAAAATCACAAATGGAATCTTAACTTGTAAGATTGGTAACAATGAAAAAAAAGTGATAATATTGACAAGGCCTGCTTAATATTTGAAAATCAATCAATGTTATTTGTTACATTAATATAATCAAGGAGAAAAATCATACAATCATCTTAATTAAGTCAGAAAAAGGGTGAGATAAAATTTAATGACTATTTATAAAATAAGACTAGAAGGGAATTCCTTAATCTGAAAATGGATATTTTCAAAAAAGACTTGAGTTAACATGATACATTTACTCCCTTGAATCAAGAACATGACCCTTCTATTCAACATTCTACTAAATGGCATTTTTTTTTTAAATGGCATTTTTTGAAGAGAAGTTGTTAATTTTATTATAGTCCAATTTATTCAGTCCTTTTCTTTACAGTTGGCATTTTTAAGGACAAGTTTAAAAGGACAAGCCACTAAAAGACAAAATATATTTAGAACACATGTAACTAACAAAAGGCTTCTATCCAGAATATACAAAGAACTCCTAAACACCAAAGGGAAACCAACATAATGGAAAAATAGGCAAGACACTTGAATAGGCACTTCAAAAAAGAGCATACGCATCTTAGTAAGAAATTTTTGGATATGATACCAAAGCACAAACAAAAATAAAACAAAATGGTGGGTCTACATGAGTAAAAGCTTGTGCACAGCAAGGAAAAATCAACAAAATAAAGAGGTAATGTACGGAATGGGAGAAAATATTTGCAAATTATATATCTGATAACAGGTTAACATCAAAAATATTTAAGTAACTCAAACAACTCAACAAAAAAAGATGGACAAATTAAATCTTTTTTGCCATTATTAATTAATGACAGCAATTTAAAAATCGGCAAAGGAACTCAATAGACATTTCTCAAAAGAAGACATATATACGGCTAACAGATATACGAAAAGGTGCTCAACATCACTAATAATCAGGGAAATGCAAATCAAGACCACAGTGAGAGATCATCTCACTCTTGTTAATACAGCTATTATCAACAAGAGAAGAGGTGACAAATACTGATGAGAATGTGGAGAAAAGGAAACCCTGTGCACTGTTAGTGGGAATGTAAATTGGTGCAGCCACTATGGGGAACAGTACTGAGGTTCCTCAAAAAACTAAAAGTAGAACTACCATATGATCCAGCAATTCCACTTCTGAGTATTTATCCAAAGGAAATTAAATCAGTAACTTGACGAGGTATCTGTACTCCTATGTTGACTGCAGCATTATTCACAGTAGCCAAGACATGGAAACAACCTAAGTGTCAATGAAGGAATAAAGAAAATGTGGTATATATATATATACACAGTGGAATATTACTCAGCCTTAAGCATGAAGGAAATCCTTGGAAGATACTATTCTAAGTGAAATAAGTCAGACACAAAAAGACAAACACTGCATGATATTACGTATGACTGGAATCTAAAAAAGTCGAACTCAGAAACAGAAAGTAGAATGGTGGTTGCCAGGGGCTGGGAGGTGGGAAAAATGCAGAGATGTTGGCAAAGGGTACAAACCTTCAGTCATAAGATGCATAAACTTCTAGAGATCGAATACACAGCATGGTTAATTACAGTTGCCAATAATGTATAGTACACTTGAAATTTGTTAAGAAAGTAAATCTTAAGTGTTCGCATCACACACACAAAACGCTAACTATGTGAGGTGATGGGCATGTTCATTGGCTTGATCGTGGTGATCATTACATGAGGTATACTTATGACAAAACACCATTTTGTAAACCTTAAATATATATAATTTTTAAAATTTGTCAATCATAACTCAATAAAGCTGGAAAAAGAATTAAAAGCCATATGAACGGCTATTTTACTCTGGATACAACCTATTCCCACGGCCACACCCAGCTGCAAAAGGAAGCTGGGAAATGATGTCTCTGCCTAGGCAGCCATGCGCCAACCCAAATCCAAAGTGGACGTGGGGGCATGGAGAGACGCTAGTACTAAAAAGGAAGGAGGGAAGATTGGACACCGCAGGACAGCAGCGATTTCTCTCTCTCTCTCACACACACACACACACACACACACACACACACACACACACCCTGTCCCATAGATGCCAGTAAAATGGGGGAATATATCAAGAAAAAAGAAGCCATGGACTCCAGACAATAAGAGACCTAACATCAGGACAGGTTAGGGGAGAGGCCAGGATGACATCTTTCCAGCAGGTCAAAGGAAAAACTCGTCTGGTTTGGAGCAGGTCAGAGGGGATTCCAAAGAAATGGAATACCATATAATACCTAATGTATCTGGACGATCTGAGAAGAGATAAACATATCTAGGGAAGAGTCTGGCAACAAACTAGAAATAAGTTTGTGAAAAACAAAGCAATTATTCACTAAAGGGAAAACAAAATATTGTGCAAGAAAGAAAAGTAGTCATGGTACAGCTTTGATCAGAATATACATGGTCAAAGTAATACCAACACTGTACAATGATTTCACCAAAATTACAAGTATATTTGGAGGATCTGGGGATAGGAAGTACAGCTGTATATGGTGAGATCGGGGAAAAAAAAACAGATGGAGGAAAGGCAGCTAAATTCTTACCTTCCAAAGTAGGAAGTCCATAGATAATGTCTAAAACTAAAATAATAATAAACACTTTTAAAAATCAAGAAGTAATAGTATAGGTATATGATTTATAATTATGTTGATAAATAAGAAAACAAATAGTTAAAAGAACTGTAAGTGGCTGACTTTGGGAAGCAGAAAATAACGTGATGAGGGAGGTCTAAGAACTGCAGTTTTTCGTAAAAGACTTCCAGAGCTACTTGGCATTTTTCATTATGTGTACAGATTACTTTTATAACAAGAGAACTAGATTTTTAAATAAAAACAAAATTTATGTGATTAACAGGAACATAATCTCTAGGTAGCAAGGTTCTAGGTAATTTCAATTTTCTACAGCACAGTTTTTGGTATTTTCTAACATTTTACAATGAAAATATACTATTAGAGTCAAGGGAAAAAAAAGTTAGTTTACAAAAATGTAGGGAATTGTTTTCCTGGCCATGACAATGTAACTCATACTGCTCACTGAAAATAAATATAAACGATGAACAACAACAAAAAATATTGAAGAAGCTATTTGGAAGCACTGGCGAGTAAGTGATGCAGGCAGGGTGCACTGGGCCACGACTGACAGCAGCAAACACTAGGATGAGCTCCACTCCATCCCAGCTTCCCTGCGGGCACTTCCTAAGTCCAGCACAGGTAGAAGGCAAGTCTTACTGGGATAATAAGTCTGCGGCTACAAAGTGGCCCAGAATGCAAAGAAAAAAATCACCAAAAAGTTCCCCTCAGCACAACAAAAAAATCCCCTCTATTTTTGGCTAACTCCTAAACTATGCATTCATTCACAAGCAACACTCTGGGAAAACCAGCACAAATCAGCAGCCAGGAGGGTGACGTGCTGGGCAAAGATGAGCATCTGCATGGTGCTGGGAGGGAGAGTAGAGATCGGGTCTCAGGAATGCGGAGGGCATGGTGAACAAACACCATCAACACTGAGAGGAGGTCTCAGGCAGATCAAGGTGTAGGAACAAGAGCTACCGCCTGGAAACAAACAGGCCACAACTAACTTCAACAGTATCAAGGTAATCTGCTGGCATTATTTAGTTTTAAGAAGAAAACTTAATCTTCTTTGAAGAAAGATAACATTACCCAGAGGCTATTAAATTTTTCATCCACAATGTCTGGCATCCAATCAAATACTGTAAAACTCAGGTACAAAAATTCTAATCTGCGCTGTGGTTTTGTATAGCCTACAAGTTATGAAAAGCTTTTACATTTTTAAGGGCTGTAGAAAATTTTTAAAAGAAGAAGAATAATGTATGTATGGGCTCACAAAGCCTAGAATATTTACAATCTAACAATTTATAGAAAAAGTTCATTGCTCTATGATATAAAGCATGGTTTATAACAAAGAAACAGGAAAAAAATGACAGAAAACCAAGAAAAAGAGACAACAGAAATAGAACAAATCTAGCTAACAACAGAAACAGATCTAGATGACTCAGTTATGAGATTTCTCAAGGAGGGACCTTAAAATAAGTGATTAGTATGGTCAAGAAAATAGAGATGGGCCAAATGGACAAATCCATGAATACTTTCAACAGAGAGCTGTAATCTAAAAAATATGAAACGCACATCCTAGAACTGAAAAACACAGTATCATATTAGGAACCCACTGGATTTGTTTAACAGGTTAGAGAGAGCAGAAGACAGAATCAGTGAAATGCTAAAGGGCTCAACAGATTTAAACAGACTGAAGCAAAAAGGAGAAAATGTAAAAAAGCAGAACAGGGCTTCCCTGGTGGCGCAGTGGTTGAGAGTCCACCTGCCGATGCAGGGGACACGGGTTCATGCCCCGGTCCGGGAGGATCCCACATGCCGCAGAGAGGCTGGGCCTGTGAGCCATGGCCCCTGAGCCTGCGCGTCCGGAGCCTGTGCTCCGCAACGGGAGAGGCCACAGCAGTGACAGGCCCACGTACCGCCGCAAAAAAAAAATCTTTTCAGACAAACAAAGGACTACAGGAAATACTAAAGGAAGTTCTTCACACTATAAGAAAAAGATATCAAATGGAAGTGTGTGACTTCAGTTAGGAATAAAGAGCACTGTAAAGAATAAAATATGGGTAAATGTAAAAAAATATTGATTGTTTAGCATAATAAAAACAGTAATAATGACGCTCCTTATGAGCTGTATAAGATAAAATATATAATCATAGTGGCATAAAGGGTTTGGAGGGGAATAAATAGAATAATATTGGTAATAGGACTGTGTATGGTTTGAGAAGGGATATAAACACTAAATTTAGGTATATATAAATGAGCATTACGGTAGAATTAAGCAAGGATGCAAACTGTAATCTTTAGGACCATGACAAAGGGCAAATGAAAAATGTACAATTGAAAACAAATAGAAGATAAAAATGAAATGTTTGATTAATCCAAAAGGAGGAGTGAAAATAAAGGAAAAAAACAATAAAGAACAGGGCTACCCTGGTGGCGCAGTGGCTGAGAGTCCGCCTGCCGATGCAGGGGACATGGGTTCGTGCCCCGGTCTGGGAGGATCTCACAGGCCGTGGAGTGGCTGGGCTCGTGAGCCATGGCCGCTGAGCCTGCGTGTCCGGAGCCTGTGCTCCACGGCGGGAGAAGCCACAGCGGTGAGAGGCCCGCGTACCGCAAAAAAAGAAAAAAAAAGAAACAAAGAACAGATGGAACAAATAAAAAACATATAGGGACAAATATATACACAGGCTAAGTCAAAGCAAATCAGTAATTACATTATATGTAAATAAATTAAACTATCTGAAAAAAAGACAAAGACCGTGGGGCTAGATTTCAGAGAAGAGACACGTTTAAACATAAAGAGCCAGAGAAAATGAAAGAAAAGGCTACAGAAAAAGATATACTAAGGAAACATTAACCAAAAGAATGCTTGCTGGTGTAGCTCTATAATAGGACATAAAGCAGCCTTTAAAGGAAGTAATGTTACTAGAGATAAAAATGGACATGTCATAACAATAAATGGTCAGTGCAGCAGGAAGATGCACAAACTGACCAGTGCAATGATCTAAACACTTTAAGGCAACAACTTAAGTTGCTATGCACTAAATAACTTAGCTTCAAAGCATAAATATCAAAAATTGATAGACTTAAAAGGAGAAAATGAAAAAATCCACACATACACATGGAGATATTAATGCTCTTCACTCAGTACCTGATACAACAAGCAGACAAATAATCAGTTAAAAATACAGGTGATTTAAACATCATGATTAAACAACACAGAATATATTGGGTGGGCCAAAAGGTTCATTCATTTTTTTCCCATAAGATGGCTCTAGTAGCACTTAATTGTCTTTAACTTCATTTGAAACAATTTTGTTAGGTTGCATGCGACAGCTATCATATAAGCGTGCATTTTAAAAAAAGGATCTACATCGACAGATGAATGGATAAAGACGATGTGGCACATATATACAATGGAATATTACTCAGTCATGAAAAGAAACAAAATTGAGTTATTTGTAGTGAGGTGGATGGACCTAGAGTCTGTCATACAGAGTAAAGTAAGTCAGAAAGAGAAAAACAAATACCGTATGCTAACACATGTATATGGAATCTAAAAAAAAAAAAAACACAAAAGAACCTAGGGGCAGGACAGGAATAAAGACACAGATGTAGAGAGTGGACCTGAGGACACGGGGAGGGGGAAGGGAAGCTGGGACAAAGTGAGAGAGTGGCATGGACATATATACACTACCAAATGTAAAATAGATAGCTAGTGGGAAGCAGCTGCATAGCACAGGGAGATCAGCTCATTGCTTTGCGTCCACCTAGAGGGGTAGGATAGGGAGGATGGGAGGGAGGCTCAAGAGGGAGGGGATATGGGGATATATGTATACATATAGCTGATTTACTTTGTTATACAGCAGAAACTAACACAACATTGTAAAGCAATTATACTCCAATAAAGATGTTAAAAAAAAATTCAACTCAAGCATTACTCAAGCAAAAAAATAAATAAATAAAATAAAAATAGACTTAACAAATCGGTGAATTTTTGTGTAGCCATTTTAATATTGAAGATGGAAGGAAAAAAAGCAACATTTTCGGCATATTATGCTTTATTATTTAAAGAAAGGTAAAAGCTCAACTGAAATGCAAAAAAAGATTTGTGCAGTGTATGGAGAAGGTGCTGTGACTGATCGAATGTGTCAAAAGTGGTTTGCGAAGTTTCGTGCTGGAGATTTCTCGCTGGACGATGCTCCACGGTCGGGTAGACCAGTTGACGTTGACAGCGATCAAATCGAGACATTAACTGAGAACAATCAACGTTATATCATGTGGGAGGTAGCTGACATACTCAAAATATCCAAATCAAGCACTGAAAATCATTTGCACCAGCTTGGTTATGTGAATCGCTTTGATGTTTGGGTTCCATGTAAGTTAAGCTAAAAAAAGCCTTCTTGACCATATTTCCGCATGACATTCTCTACTTAAACATAATGAAAATGTTGCGTTTTTAAAACAAATTGTGACGGGCAATGACAAGTGGATACTGTACAATAATGTGGAACAGAAGAGATCGTGGGGCAAGTGAAATGAACCACCACCAACCACACCAAAGGCTGGGCTTCATCCAAAGGTGATGTTGTGTATACGGTGGAATTGGAAGGGAGTCCTCTATTATGAGATCCTTCCAGAAAACCAAACGAATAATTCCAACAAGTACTGCTCCCAATTAGACCAACTGAAAGCAGCACTCAACAAAAAGCGCCCAGAATTAATCAACAGAAAACGCATGATTATGCGTTTATCCATCAGGATAATGCAAGACCGCATGTTTCTGTGATGACCAGGCAAAAACTGTTACAGCTTGGTTGGGAAGTTCTCATTCATCCACCGTATTCACCAGGCACTGCACCTTCGGATTTACATTTATTTCGGTCTTTACAGAAGTCTCATAATGAAAAAAATTTCAATTCCCTGGAAAACTGTAAAAGGCACCTGGAACAGTCCTTTGCTCAAAAAGATAAAAAGTTTTGGGAAGATGGCATTATGAAGTTGCCTGAAAAACGGCAGAAGGTAGTGCAACAAAAGGGTGAATAGGTTGTTCAATAAAACTCTTGGCGAAAATGAAAAATGTGTCTTTCGTTTTTATGTAAAAACCAAAGGCAATTTTTGGCCAACCCAATACATACATAAATACAGTAACTGTGAAATACATATTCCTTTCAAATGCATATGAAACATTTACAAAAGAGACCATAAGTTGGGCAAGAAAGCAAGTACCAAACATTTCAAAGGACTGAAATCATGTACACTATGATGTTCTGTAACCACAACACAGGCTACAAAGCAACAACAGAAAGATAACTAGAAAAACCCCCAAATGTTAGGAAATTAAATGCAGAACACTTGCAAATGGTCCACCGACACGAAAGAAATCACAACATAAATTAAGTTTATGATTTAAATCTTCCCACAGAGAAAATACCAAGTCCAGATGGCTTCACAGGTGAATTCTTCCAAATACTTAAGGAAAAAATAATATTAATCTTTCACAAAGTTTTCCAGAATATAGTCAAAATGGGAATGTTTCTGTCAATAATAAACGCTGTCTGCCACATCGATAAACAAAGTAAGCCATCACATTACAGCTGCCCCAAAGGTGAGCCCTGAGGAGACTCAGGGTAGAAACAGGATACTCCCCCCACCAAAAAGTCACTGCTGCAGCCACTCCCCATCCCCCTCCGGCCCCCTCCCCAATGGTGCACCCTGAGGGGACTCAGCAGAAAACACAGGATTCTGGCCCCACACAGCTGAGGTGCATATCGAAAGGTAAATATCAAAAATAATTATTTCAGTGAGCCCAGACTCTTGCATCCTCCCATACACAGAAGAGTGCTTACTAATTCCTTAACTTGAGATGTCTGGTTTTCTCGAATTAACAGCAATCTTCTGAAGTTCTGACTACCTGGTGTTTGTTGCAAAACCCCCTATATATCCTAGTTCCTCCATTACCTCTTTGGAGCAGCCCCTCGGAGCTGTCTGAGATGCTGTGTGCTGGATTTAAGTCCTCAGTTTGGTTCACCAAATAAAACATAATTCTCAACTTTTAGGTTGTGTTTTTTTTTTTTCAGTCGACATTTGCCACCTTGTTTCATAAGTCAGGAAAACCTTAATTCCAAACCACTATAAGCACTTTACAAAAAAGGAAAATTATAGGCAAACTTCCCTCATGAATTATTTTCTTGGGTAGAGAGTATAGGTGTTACATGTTAAGAAGGGAAGAATAGTCAAATTCAACAAAAATTTTTAGAGAACATCCTCCATGGCTTAAATATTTAAAGCCAAAGAGATATGGGAACATATGTATTTGTATAACTGATTCACTTTGTTACACAGCAGAAACTAGCACACCACTGTAAAGCAATTATACTCCAATAAAGATGTAAAAAAAAAATATATATATATATATATATTTAAAGCCAAATAGAGAAATTCTGGCAAGATAGCAAAGAACATAGTTTTTTTTATTTTATTTTTTTTTTATTTCCCTGAACCCCTCCACAAAACAGACAAAACCAAGAGAACCAAACACCCACAAATAACATCTAAAGCAAATCTAGGTGACCTCACAACCCCCAAAACACATGTGAACAGGGACAAATCACAGTCAGCTCCAGACTCAGGTGGCAATAGCATCTGTGCAAATGAAAGCAGAGGGAAACAATGGGGCACCCGATAGACCCCAGATCAGGAGAACCCCCAAAAGCCAGCAAGTATTCACAGTCAAGCACAATGGGCCAATTTAAGGAGAGTAGCCAAAACAGGAAGTGTTTTTACACATTCCAATTTTCATTTAAAAGGAAGGACCAATGGAGAAGTCAAAAAGTGTGGGGCAGTCTGCTCCTAAGAATTCTCGAAACTAACCACCTGAAGCTCCCTTCGAGATCAAAGCCCCACATTGAGGAGAAATCGCTGGAAAGAAAATCCAAATTGATCTGTGCAGGGATAACAGAAACAATGGACAGAGAAAAGAGGGGGAAAGGAGCAAAGACAGAAGAGCTCAGACTCTACGAGGCCATGGTTTTTAAACATGTCATAAAAATAACAGAAGAGGAAGCTCAAGTTATGAAGTTAGAAAAGCTACTTTTACCCACTCATCCTTCCTAAAATTTTAGCAAATCTAATTTCACATGAAAATAAGTAACATAAAAGGATCACTATTAAATTCTATACAAAGTTACTGTCAGAAAAAAAAAAAAGAATAAGAAGTAGAATAGGGGGACTTCTCTGGTGGCACAGTGGATAAGACTCTGTGCTCCCAATGCAAGGGACCAGGGTTCGATCCCTGGTCAGGGAACTAGATCCCACATGCGTGCCGCAACTAAGAGTTCGCATGCTGCAACTAAGGAGCCCTGGAGCTACAACTAAGGAGCCGGCCTGCCGCAACAAAGAGCCCGTGCAACCAAATTAATTAATTAATTTTTTTTAAAAAAAGGAAGAAGAAGTAGAATAATGTCCTCATAGATGTGTTTCCCAACTTTGGCACTATTGGGTCAGATAATTCTTTGTTTTGGGAGAACACTTGTTAAAATATGCACTCTGTGTGGCCTCTCCCCACTAGATACCTGTAGTAACCTTATCAGTGACAACCAAAAAGTCTCCAGACAACGCCAAGTGTCCTCTGTGGGCCAGAGATAATAAAAACCCATGAAACAAATTAAAATTATAACCTACTACTCAAAAATCAAATAGAAAAACTAGGAACATGGTAGAAGATATAAGAGAAAAACATAAAAATATAAATTACAATATAATACAATTACAGTGAGAAAAGAATCTGAAATGAGGTAGTTGATAGAGCTCAGGAAAGATTAGAAAAGAAGGAAAAAATCTGAAAAATAAAGATTCTAGAACAAACACAAGATCATATAAGCAAAACACACAATGTCTTAAGAGATATGTAAGGCACATAGGAGAAAAAAAATTTTAATTAAAGAAAATAATTGACAAAAAGGATTCAAGAGGGGCTTCCCTGGTGGCGCAGTGGTTGAGAGGCCGCCTGCCGACGCAGGGGACATGGGTTTGTGCCCTGGTCCAGGAAGATCCCACATGCCGTGGAGTGTCTGGGGGCCCGTGAGCCATGGCCGCTGAGCCTGCACATCCGGAGCCTGTGCTTCGCAGTGGGAGAGGCCACAACAGTGAGAGGCTCACGTACCGCAAAAAAAAAAAAAGATGCAAAATATACTTAGAAGTCCCTGAAGTAAACTTAAGGAACAGAATAAAGAACTCAAAAAACTATAATTCAAGAATACTTTCCTAAAAAAGACTGGAAACTACATATTAAAAAACATACCATGATGAAGAAAACTACAAAACTCTAATGAAAAAGATCAAAGAAGAACTAAGCAAATGAAGACATATTCCATGTTCATGGATAGGAAGACTCAATACTGTCAAGATGCCAGTTCTTCCTGACTTGATACATGGATTCAATGCAATTCCAATTAAAATCCCAACAAGTTATTATGTGGATATCGACAAACTGATTCTGAAGTTTACATAAAGATGCAAAGATCCAGATTAGTCAACACAGCATTGAAGGAGAAAAGCAAAGCTGGAGAAGTAACACTTCCCAACTTCAAGACTTACTAAAAGCTACAGTAATCAAGATAGTGTGATACTAATGAAAGAACAGCAAACAAATCAATGGAACAAGCAGACAGCCCAGAAGTACAGTCAACTAACATTTAACAAAGGAGCAAAGGCAATTCAAAGGAGAAAGGACAGTCTTCTTAGCAACAAATGGTGCTGAAACAGCTGGACATCCACAGGCAAATAAACAACTTTACACTCTTCACAAATATTAACTCACAATTGATTACAGTCCTAAATGTAAAACTCAAAACTATAAAACTCCTAGAAGATAACATAGGAGAAAATCCAGGCGACCTTGGGTTTGGCAATGACTTTTTAGATACAACACCAAAGGCACAATCCATGAAAGACATTTAATAAGCTAATTTCATTTATCTTAAAAAACTTTTGCTCTGTGAAAGATATTGTCAGAAGAATGAAAGACAAGCCACAGACTGGGAGAACGTATTTACAAATGAAATAAAAACAAAGGACTGTTAACCAAAATACATAAAAAACTCTCAGAACAAAAATAAGAAAACAACCCAGGATTTCCCTGGTGGCGCAGTGGTTGGGAATCCACCTGCCAGTGCAGGGGACATGGGTTTGAGCCCTGGTCCAGGAGGATCCCACATGCCGCGGAGCAACTAAGCCCATGGGCCACAACTACTGAGCCTGTGAGCCACAGGTGCTGAGCCTGTGCTCTACAGCCCATGCTCCGCAACAAGAGCAGCCACCGCAATGAGAAGTCCACCCACCACAACGAAGGGTAGCCTCCACTCACAACAAGAGAAAGCCTGCATGCAGCAACAAAGTCCCAATGCAGCCAAAAATAAATAAGTACATAAATAAATTTATATTTTAAAAAAATCCATCACCTTACATAGTTACCAAAAAGAATTAAAAAAACCAAACCAAAACAAAACCAAACCCAATTAAGAAACGCACCAAAGATCTGAACAGACACCTCACCAAAGAAGATACAGAAGGCAATGAAGCCTATGAAAAGATGCTCCACATCGTATGCCATTAGGGAACTGCAAATTAAATCAAGGTAACACCACTGCACACCTACTATGGTTGCTAAAACCCACAGCAGTGACAACAACAAATGCTGGTGAACGATGTGGAGCAACAGGAACTCTCAATCCACATGTGTGGGAATGCAAAATGGCACAGCCACTTTGGAAGACAGTTTGGTGGTTTCTTACACAACTAAATATACTCTCACTCCATACAATCACAATTGGGCTCCTTGGCATATACTCAGTATGAGTTGGAATCTTATGTCTACACAGAAACCTGAACACAGATGTTTACAGCAGTTTTATTCGTAATTGCCAAAACCTGGAAACAACCAAGATATTCTGCAATAGGTGAACAACCTATTAACCTTTATTGACAAACTGTGGTATATCTATACAATGGAATATTATTCAGCACTAAAAAGAAATGAGCTGTCAAGCCAGGAAAAGGCATGGAGAAAACTTAAATGCATACTCCTAAGTGATAGAAGTCAGTCTGAAAAGGCTACACACTGTGTGATTCCAACCATATGACATTCTGGAAAAGGCAGAACTATGGAGACAGTATAATGATCAATGGTTGCTAGGAGTTTGGGAGAAGGAAGGGAAAGTCAGATAGAACACAGGGATTTTTTAGGGCAGGAAACTATTTTGTATGATACTGAAACGGTGGATAAAGGTCAATAAATATTTGTCAAACTCCACAGAAAGTACAACAGCAAGACTAAACCCCTAAGGTACACTATGGATTGGGGTGACAATAATGTGTCGATGTCGATTCATCGACTGTAACACATGCACCACTCTTGGTGGGGAGTGATGGTTAGGGAGGCTCTGCATGTGTGGAAGAAGGGGGTATATGGAAACTCTCTGTACTTGCCGCTGAATTTTGCTGTGAACCCCAAAATACTCTAAAACAAAAGTCTATGAAAAGAAACAAACCAACCAACCATGTACTAAAAAAACAACAACAAAATATATTTTAAGAAGTTGGATTTTAAGGAAAAAGATATCCTTTGAGTATCCGAACAAAAAGACCAAGTCATTTAAAAGGAAAAGAAAGTAAGATTGTCACCAGACTTCCTGACAGCTATGCCTTATGTCACAATACAACACCGTTATCCATTAAAGACATTCAAGGAAAGGAAATGTAAGTCAAGGATTTATATTTAGTCAAACCTACCTTCAAGAAGAAAGTCTTCACACAACCTTATGAACATGCAAAATCTTTGGCTGCATTGTTCACATGAGCTCCTCCCAAGGAATCTATCACCAAAGAGCTTCAACAATCAAAATGATGAAAGACATTGACATAACGATTGGAAGACTAAAGACAACACAAGTCCATCCTGTTTGTCATTTAATCCACAGAACAGTCCTGAATGGCAGTGTTTCCATTCTACACACCGAGCACTTGGAAGTCAAAGTCAGAGGAATTTGCCCCATGGTTGCTGGCAAGTGATGAAACCAGAACTTTCTTTCCACCACATGAAGATGGCTCTCACACACGTTAACAAAACCTTTGCAACTTTGCAAACTGCCTAGAATTTCGTCCTCTCCCGTAACTACCCAGTGGGCTCTTTTGTATCTTTGGCCCAGCTCAAAAGCACCTGCTCTCTCTGTGGCTTTTCCCTGACCCAAAAAGCCCAGCACCATCAATGACACAGGACAGTACTGATAACCCAGAGCCTCCTCAGCTGTGGGCCCACACCGTCTCATAGGCGACACCTCTGACACACACTCTGCCACATGTGATCTCCGTGATGCTAACAAGTGCAACTTCTCTGTCTTAAAATCTCAGCACAGAGCATATTCTTGTAGGTAAATGTAGTTAGAAGAAAAATTTTAAAGACAGCAGATGACAACGCCTGGAAGCCTTCCACTCTCACAGATAAAGTCAATTACATAAACATCTCTGCACTACCTCTTAATTTTGTGGGTACTTCTATTCTTGCCCTTTTCATGCAATATTACCCTTTATTTGTTATGATTTGTGTCTGCCTTCTGAGAGCAACTACCATCTTTTACGCTTTGTAGCTTTACCACCAAACACATAACAGTATGCACAGGTAATAAGTATTCAATAGTTGGTAAATATGATTTTTTAGAAAGACAAATCATAAAAAAAAAATTCAGTTCCAATTCTATGTAGATGGACTATTTATATGGAGAAGGAAAGTCCTGCTTTCACACTGCCTAACTCTTACCATAGACCATTATTACATTTATTTAAGCAATAAAAATTTTACATAAGAGGAATCTGAATTTAAATGTAATAGTTCTAATGGTACTGAACATATTTAGGACTTTTAGACTACCAAATAATCTGAAATTTTTATTATTTTTGAAATGTTTTAGCCTGGAGGTACTTCTTTCTAAATAACGCCTGGAGCATTTGAGAACAGGCTCAGACTGAGGTGTAGGAATTTGTTACTACTATTGTATTTTTGGTTGTGATTGTTATTTGGCATCAACAGCACAACTTCCAGACCCAAGAGTGTGAACAAACTGATTACAAATATACACACTCATGTACTTGCCCTTTTTTCAAACAAATGATTTTATATACTTTGTTCAAATTGTTTTTTTTCCCTTTAATATTAAAGAAATGCTATAATGATTAGTGGCTGGAAGGCTCACTATTAATAAGGAAAGAACAACCTACTTTTGCTACTTCTGTAATAAGTATGTAGGTTCATTTCCGTAGCTAATTGTCAGCATCTGGCTAATTCCTTTTTACACAATGTGAGTAGCTTCACCTCCCAGGTTATTCTTCTGTCAGTTTTGGATATAAGTTTCACTCCAAGCTTTAAGGAGAGGCAGATAAAAAGAAAGTGAGGGTGGGAGTGAGCATAAACCCACAGAAAAGTGAAATACACACACATTCAAGCCTTGACACAACTTCCATCTTCGACTCCCTCTTGGTTTGAATCAGCTGTTAACTCCTAAAACACTTGTTTGATAACAGGAGCACTCTCCTCTTTGCGTAGTTGTAACACTGAGACCCACCACACTCATGCACCACAAGCGTGTTCCTCTTGCCTCACAACAACTCATCCCCCCAGGCCTAGGATAACGCCTGCCATACCTACGACAATATCTTTTAGTCCTTCAGTCCACTCGACTCCTGAATTCCCATTAAACATACACCACTCATCTCAATGCACTGCTACTCCATCTTTCTTCATGTCAAACAGCATTCTGACTGCTCTATTTTTCCGGCTCCCCCTCTCCCATATACATTTCCTCTTCCTTTATTTTTAGACCCCACCCAGGTTACTTCAGATCAAAACTCAAGACTACCATTTGAGACAACTCCCCAGAAAATGCAACCATTCTCCAGCTAACTAGAAAGTTATTATAACAAAAGGTAGTCTGTTACAAACAATTCATTTAAAATAGACACAACTTTAAAAATACAATTCCATTTTTAATATTATTTCTAGTATAGAAAAACTACTAGTTTCTCTGCTTACCACTTCTAATAGTTGTATTTTCCAATAGTTCTGTCTGAAGTTGTAGTTCAGCTTCTCCAAGTACCTTTAGAACAGAATCTACAGGACTTTTTCCCCAGACTTTTCTTGGAGATCCACCAGGATCTAATTTAATAACCTCTCCCACTGTACGTTCTAGAAGAAAAAGATAAAAAAAAATATCTTAAGGCAGATTTAAGATCTTCTATCCAACTGAGTGCTTCACAGGAAAAAAAGGTTACATCACACAGAGAATATAACGATGGTGCTTAAAAATGGACCTAGAGATTATCGAACTAAGTGAAGTCAGATAGAGAAAGACAAATATCATATGATATCACTTACATGTGGAACCTAAAACAATGGTACAAATGAACTTATTTACAAAACAGAAACAGACTTACAGACTTCAAAAACAAACTTATGGTTACCAAAAGGGAAAGGTGGGGGGGAGGGATAAATCAGTAGTTTGGGAGTAACATAAACACACTACTATATATAAAATAGGTAAACAACAAGGGTCTACTGTACAGCACAGGGAACTCTACTCAATACTCTGTAAAGACCCATATAGGAAAAGAATCTTAAAAAAAGTGGATGTAAGCATATGTACAACTGATTCACTTTGCTGTACACCTGAAACTAATAGAACATTGTAAATCAACTATATTCCAATATAAAATAAAAATTAAATTAAAAAATAATAAATAGTCATCAACATAAAAAAACAAAACCAAACCCCAAAAAAGGACTTTCAGGGAATGAATAATAAATGATAGAAAAAAAAAAAAGCAACTAATACTACTAATAATAAATATATCTAAAGTTGCCTTTTAAAACACTTATGAATTAAACTCTAGTTTTAGGGAATATAAAAAGGAAAAAAACATAAATTATGTTTCTGTAAAGTTTTTATTTGAGAAAAAAAATTTTTTTAAACCTAAGATAATTAAGAATAACTTGGGGTAGTACATAAATAGATAAAATATAAATTAATATTTTGCTTCTATAAATTTCACTGAAGAGAATAGAAAAAATAATCCTAAAATAAATGTGCATATGGATTAAAAGTAGAGAAAAGTATTTCTAAGAAAATTTGTTTTACCTTATTTATCGTACGTAGGCAACTGACACTTTCTTTTTGACAATAATAATTTGGGGTAAACCTTTTTACTAAAATTTAGCAAAGGAAAAGCCAGAAAAGGACCTACTGAAGTTTGAGTCTTTAGAACATTTGATAATAATACATGAAGCATATAGGCACCTAGCAGTAACAGACAGGATATTATTATAGAGTGTAAGTCATATAAACTTTCAAAGGTGACCAAATACATGTTGATACAAATTTTTGTGTACTAGTCCATGAAAGTAAATATCTGCAGATTAGCAGGTAATTTCAGTTTTGTTCAGGGAAAATGATTACCAATAAGGAACAATTTTTAAAAGGATAGTTAAGAAGGGTAAAGAACCCAGAACCAACCCATAACTTACAGCCACATGGTGTTGGATAAAGGTGCCAAAGCAATCTAAAGGGGGTGGGTGGGAAACGGGGTGAAGGGGGTGGGGGAAAAGTGTGGAGCCAGCACCCGGCTGTACACAGACAATACTGTGAAGAGCTCTGCTACAAGGAGGGCTTCAGAAATGGGGGGCAGTGGAACAACAGGGTCCGAATGAAGAAAAGGAGGCCGCCGTGCAAAGGGCTTGGGAAAGAGGAGAGGGGAGGAGGGCTGTGAAGTACAAAGAGCAGCTGGGCGCCAGCGGCGGGAAGGGAGCCTCACAAAGGCAGAAGGGACAGAGCGAGAGGCGGGGGGGCCACGGGGCGCCGGCGCAGGCACCGGAAGGGACGCTGGGTTCCAATGTGCACTGCGACCGAGGTCAGGCAGATACTAAAATGGGTGCGGGGATGCACTTTTATCCTCAAGGCTCTTTTCCGTAAGGTTCCACCACCCGGCGCCACCCTCATCTCTCTTCTCCTCACAGCTTAGCTTCTGGAAGAGGCTCCTTCCTCAGTTGCCATGCGCTCCTTAATCCCTGGATTCTGTTTCTGCCCCTAGCCCTGTAGCAACGCTGCTTTCATCAAGGTCACCATGCCTCTACCGACAAACTCAGTGCAGATATTCTAGCCCTTGTCTTGCTGCTGTCTCTTTTTCTTGTAAATCTATACCACACTCTCAGTTTTCCTAACTCTGATGCTGCCTCATCTGCTTATCAAAGTTCTTGCCCTGACAAACCTGTAGAAGAGTTTCCCCTGAAGCCCTTACAAGTCTGTCCTCGAGAGTCTCTTACATATGTCCGCTTTTATTATCTCTCAGTTAAGGTCTTCAGTTTTTGTCTAGATGAGTGCAACAGCCTCTAAAAACTGGTCTCAAGTACGTCCACTCCCAGTAAGATAGAACAGGGTGACCAGAGTTATGCTATTGCCTGGATAACCAAAACAACTGGACAAAATATATAAAACATCAGTCTCAAGACACTGGACAAGAAGTAAGATAAGAAGAGGTAAGAACATGGATCCTGGGAGAAGAGAAACAAACAAGACAACTCCTATGACGGCCCCTCCTGCTGCCTTGGGAGTTTCCAGCTGCAGCTCGGGGCGGGGGGACCCAGGCAGAGCCCAGCAGATTCCCTGAGTTCTGGCGACAGAGCTGGGACTGACCCTCGGGAGACTAAGGCAGAAGAAAAAGAAGTCCAGAGACTTCCAGAAGGTAGCCTTGAGTATTCAGCAGAGCAGTGAAGGGAGCAATGTGTGAAGAAACGACCTCAGGTAGGAAAAGAACCACCCGAGAGACTACAGGGAATACAGGACATGAAACACTGCTTGTTCCCAGCAGCCAGACTGGAAAATATCATAATTCGTGGTGACTGGACACTCAGAAGGGCTTTCCCTCTGTGCTAGGAAGAATTTGCACTCGAGTTAAATGTGGCCCTGATCTCACCTAACAAATCTTAAAAACAGACATAAACGAATCAAACTGAGCCCCACTAACTTAACTGCATTCCAGAACAAAGCTCCAGAATAATTACAGAAACACAAAAAATCCTGGCACCCATCAAGGTAAAATTCACAATGTCTGGTATCCAATCAAAAATTGCCAATCATGCAAAGAAGCAGAAGAATGTGACCCACAATAAGGAGAAAAATTAACCGATGAAAATGGACTCAGAATGGAGACAGACATTAGTATTCTCACACAAGCACACTAATAAAGTTTTTATAACTGTATTCCACATGATCAAAACGTTTAGTACAGACATGGCAGATACTTAAACCCAAATCGAACTTCTAGAGATGAAACCCACAATATCTGAGATGAAAAATACACTGGATGGGATTAATACTAGATTAGGCAATGCAGAAAAAAGTAAGTGAATTTGAAACTATCCAGAACGAAAGGCACAGGAAACAACAGAATCTTAAACAATGAAAAGCACATCAGTGAACTATGAGACAACTTGATACACATGAGGGCTGCAGCCCCCAGAGGACTGGGAGGCAGCACAGGAAAACACCTGAAGAAATATTGGAAAAGACGTTTCCAATCTGATGAAAATGATAAACCACAGACCCAAGATGCTCAGTGAACCCCAAGGAAAAGAAACGTGAAGAAAACTGTGGTAAGGCACTTCACAGTCAAACTGCTCAAAACTAGTGATAGACACAAGTCTTAAAAGCAGTCAGAGAACAACAGCATGTTACGGAGAGAGGAACAAAGGTAAATCTGATTTCTTGTCGGGAACAACGCGATTAAAAGGACAACAGAGCAACATCGTTAAAGCACTCAAAAATGACACTGCCAACCTAGAACTCTATACCCAGAGAAGACATCTTTTAAAAGTTAAGGTATACAGTTTTTAAATTTGAAAAAATTTAAATTATACCTTATAAAATAATATAATTAAATCTATATTAATTTAAAAATGAGGTATAAAATTAAGTAAAAATACTCTTCAATATACAAAAGTTGAAAGAATCTATCACCTGCATTGCAAGCAATGTTAAAAGAAGGAAGGTGATACCACGGATACATAAATCTAAACAAAGAAATTAAGAACAGCAGAAACGGTAACTACATGGATAAGTACAATAAACGCTTTTTTTCTTAGTATTTACACGTCTAAAGGATAACAGGAGTTCTGACTCCTGGGAAGGTGGAGTACTAAGCCCGCGTCAGCCGTGCCCCCACTGACACAGTTCTCAGGACCAGGACCCGCACAGGAGCAGCTGCACGGGACGCAGAGCAGCAGCTAGCAGCTGGAGGGGTGAAGAAGACAGAACCTCAAAGCGCCCCCGGCACGTGGTACACTCCATCCCCCTCCCGTTTTCCCCAGTCAGGAACCCAAGGGAGGGCACTGGGCTGCGGACAGAGGAAGCTCTAGGAGGGGCCTTCCACTCTGTCTCAAGGGCCGTGCCAGGGAACCCTGACGCCTGGAGAGAGAGAGAGGGTGAGATCTCTCGCTCTTCCCTCAGCTGCCTCCTTTCCAGCCCCCACGCGCTGCCACAGGTAATCAGAACCCAGAGCCCGTAAAGCTGGGGAGAGGACGCTTCCGTCCTGTTTGGTGGAGACGTGGTACCCAGACAGCAGGGCTGTTTCCTCCGGCTCTTGGCCACCCTGCTTCTGGCCACCCTGCTCCAAGCACAGGGCAGAGTGAGATAACCAGAGCCTCAGCTTTCTGACCAGAGGACCAGAGACAGAAAACACCGGGGAGACAGTGCAGACAAAAGAACTCCAGAAGGCAACCTCCTGAAGTTGACTGCTATTACCTGAGCTCACCTCCTGTGCACACGTGGATCTGATCCTGTGTTGTGTATCAAAGACTGAAAACTGAGCCAGCAGACCGAGGAACACCCAGGTCCCAGACCAGTCACCACGTGGTACACAGCCGGACAAGTCAAAGCAGCACTGCCAGGCTCTGAAAAAGGAGCCGATACTGAAAGCACAGGCCACAGAAGGCAGATGGGAACTCAGGACCTGACTCTAACTGGGCCGACTGCAAAACTCTCAATGTTCTCCATCAGATGTAAACAAGACCCAGAGCCTTGTGAGAGCATATTCACAGTGTCTAGGGTATAAGTCAAAATTACTCAGCATAAGAAGAACCAGGAAAATCCTAACTCTCTCGGGAGGCGGCTGCTAGCAGCCGACAGCAATGTAACACAGATGCGACAGTGATCTAACAAGGATTCTAAGACAGTTGTTATAAAAACGCCCCAGGAAGCAATCATGAACACTCTAGACAGCAAAGGAGAAGAGGAAGTTGGAGAAAAGAAAGAAGATATAAAGAAAATTTTATGAAATCACAGTGTCCCTAAAAAAAACCATCCCGGAAACACGGCCCGACGAGGGCCTCTGCGCAGCGGTGAGCGGTGTCGGAGTGGAGAAGCGGCAGCACAGTCCCCGCGGCCTGCGAAGCCTAAGCTATTTCCTACCTGGCCGCGGACACAGCCCTCTGCAGGCACGGTCCGCTCCAGCTGCGGCTTCTCCGTGCTCTGGGCCCGCTCACCAGAGGCTTCGGGGATTCTCACCTTCACGTCCGCGCTAGCTGCATCGGCTCCCCAGGGTCCCAGGCTCTCCCCAGCGTCCTGGGCTCAGGGCAGCTCACGCGTCTCAGCCCTCAGCACGCCACGCCACCCAGAAACCACCTCCTGGCGACTGACCAATGCCCTGACACGCGCTCTGCTCTCAGGGAGGGGCTCCGTCTCAACCACTGTGGTGTCCTCACTGCTCAGGAGTGTGTGTGGCAGGTAGTGGGACTCAATACAGAACTGCTTGCTGTGGAGCCTGTGGACTTTTCTCCAACACAAGAAAGAATTCTACCAAAGTGGTCCATCAGAAAACTCACGTAGAACTGTACTTACTTAGCTTGGACAGACCGGCCCTTTAGAAAGTGAGCCCCCTGCGAGCACGTATGTCTGTTGGTTCCCTGCTGCACCTCCAGCACCGGGAACAATGCGAGGAAAGGGCAGCGGCTCAGGAATCATCACTGCGCAAAGGGATCACTGCGTGAGACCCTCTCGTGTGACACCCCTGCTCAATGCCGACAGGACCTTCTGGGTCTTTGCTGAAATTCACTACTCTGATTCTCACCAAGACCTACCCCTGCTGACAGGTGACTCTAACGTGGGAGAAAGGCCTAAAGTACAGTAACACAATTTAAACGTGCGCCGCTAGTTCCCGCTCTCACACTACAGTCTGTTGTGGAACACCCTTGCCATGTGAAAGCTGAATCGTCTTCTCCACGTTTCACCTATTACAGAAACCCTCCCAGCCTCTCTCAGCCCCTCTAAGCATGCCGGGCCGCACCAGGCAGGACACGAGCACGCTCATACGTACTTTCAGTCACAGAGAAGGACGTGTCCAGTGCCAATTCATCCACAGGAATCACCAGGTGGCCTCCAGCCTCCCATTTCTTGCGATCCGATTTTTCTTTTTCCTGCTCTTTGGCGTCTTCGTGAACAATTATTGCACCCATTTCAGAGTGACTCTGCTTTCCGTTTTCATCTTCTTGAGCTTTAAGATTTTGATTTAATCTACGTAGTATTTCGCGCTTACTCTGAAACAGTTAAAATGTGGTATTTTAATAGGTATACGATTAAGTAAATGATTGAGAGAGAAAATTTGAAAATTGTACCTACCGAAATAGCACTGTTAGTCTTTTGCATTTCTTCTGAGGTTTCTTGGGCATCAGTCAAACTTCTGTCCTTTAAACACAGATAGTGACAGAGTAAGAAATAATGTTATTTTAAAAGTCCACCTTAAAATTTTTGATATTTTTACTTTTTGTTTTCATTAACATTTCATGCTCCTTGTGAATCTTTTTATTCCTGTAAAATGTTAACACAGCTTTCTTCATTATCAGCAATGAGAAATAGTTACATATTATCATTTAATAGATGTAATATATACTAGAAGAGCCAATTCTCAATTATTTGTCATATTTTTGGATTGCTTGATCACATATTTAACTATATTCTCTTCCTCTTTGGCACCTGATTCTTGGTAATTTTACATTTACTGTAGAAATTTTAAAAATTAATTCATATACTCAGAGCTAGGGAAGTTTTGATGGATGAATAATTCAAGACAGGCTGTGTTATTTTGAAGCTGTCTTTATGTTTCAGGTACATATATTCTTATTAAGCCATACTACTTACTAAACATAATTGAGAACTTGCTTTTCTCCCTAAGTAAAGAGTAAAGAGTTCTGAGTCCTTGGTACCAAAGATAAAATAAATTTTGTTTTATGATTAGTATAATCAGAGTAATCTAGACGATCTAGAATATGTAAATATATGAAAAGAAGAAATTAGTAGTTATGAAAACTGCGAAAGCAAAGGTATCTGGAAGACTCAGGGCAAGGAAAAGTGGTTCTCAAAGTTTTAAGGAAGCGATACTTAGCAAGAAGACACATAAAGAAAAACCATTTAGTTACATGGATTGCCTCAAATATTATTAAATAGTGGTCAGTTTTAAAGTAATACATGTAAAGCAGACAAAGAGCATTTTACCCAGTAAAGTGGCAGGCGTTAGCAGTCGCTACGACCAGAGAGGTGAGCAGCTACGTGGGATGTGAGACTGGGGACCAGGAAGGGCCCGCACAGGGGCATCTGAAGTTGGAGTGAACAACGCAGCACACACTCGTTACCAGAGAGAAGAGAGACTACACCTGCTTGAGCAACAGTGGCTTCCTATATCAAGTCCTTGAGGGTGACCAAGGCTGGTATTTCCCACTCAATCTTATTTTCAAGATAAACACAAAGGCTGTAAAAGACTGGTGTGCCAATAACGTCAGTGCTGTCTGCAAAAATTTTGCGAAATTCAACAAATAAAAGGCGCAGACTTCAATGACCAGGAAAGGACAGAATCAGGGTAATGTGTAATATGACTCGGACTCTTCCCTCTGCCTACGGATCTCTAGGCTGAAATTCCACACCATGAGCCCCTTTCCCTGAACCTCAGAACAGAGTTTTTCACATTTCAGAGAGATGCCCAAAACATACTTCCAAGTTTCAACTTGTTACTTGCCCACAGTTCTCTGTTTTACTATCCATATGACATGACAGAGATTCAAAAGTAGAAGGTTAAAGAAATAATTGATAAATTAAGTGCAATTATGCTGAGTCCTCTAACATTTGCTATGCCAAAAAGTTTTAAATACATGTACATGTCCTGGACACTATTCCCAGAGTTAATTAAGTACCAGAGAGACATTATTTGTTTAAAAAGTGAACCTTGGCTAATTGTGAGTGCTAGGGTATAAAAACATTTTCTGCATTGTTTTTCATACATTTCTATATGTTTTTCTGTCCAACAGTCTTTTAAAGTAAAAAAGAGAATCATTTCAATATATTCTTACCTACCAGGTGGTCTTAGGTATAAAACCTAAGACCAGTGAGGCTCCAATATTCAGAGTAAACCACACATGAAAACCTTAGGAAGTAATTTTTTCCCTAGAAAAACTTAATGGGACATTAGGAATTAATGTAATTTCATTAAATTTAATCCTTTTAATAATCTTTTGACTTTGAGGAGTTCTAGATTTTATGAAACTTACCATACCCACTTCTTTCAAAGCAGAAGTCACAGAAATAACAGGTCTCATCTGTTGCTTTGATGGAGAGCCACCTGTTTCCTGCTGTCCTGAAGGTGGAGACATATCAGAATTCTTTATCCCTTTGGCCACCAACTGTAACAAAGAATGTAGGTACATTGGGGAATTCATATTTGCATGAAGAGGTAAAATGGTGTATATAAGGTCAGTGTCTACATACTCTAACCACAAGGAGTTTTCTTCATCCCTCAAGTTTTGTTGTGCAAAAGGCAATGTACTAGGTGCTGGGGAAAGATCAGCGGACACAGAGAAGCATCTCTGGCCTCACATGTAAACCTAATCATGCGCCATGTGGTACTAAATAACTCCTTTCCATTGCATTAAAAATGTTTCACAAACAGCCTTCTAAAAGATTAAACATTAGTCCTCTTACTCTAATTTTAATCCATTATAAAATTTGGCAGAAAAAAAGATTATTTACTAATCTTATACTTCAAAAAGAAATGCTTCTGCAAATTCTACAAGTTTGGCACAATCTTAAAGTCTGAATATCAATTACCCAACATGAGAGCCCTGATTATAAAAATGTCAACATAAATAAGAAAGGAAGAATTGAAAAGTACAGGTAATAAGATTTACGTCACTAAAAATACCATTTGTTATATTCATATATGTTTTTGCTTTTATCTTGACATTTAGACTCTGTAAACAATGTGAAATGATGTTCTGAACCTTCAGTAAATATAAGGAAATGGCATTTCGCAGTATGCTCACAGGAACATGGCAGCAAGTCACTCCCAACTTCTATCTCTTCTTCAAACCAGTAAACAAGAATTTCTGTTGAGTAAATACCAATATTTCAAACACAATATTTATTGAGCATCTTCTAAGCATAAGACAGTAATCCAATTCTAATATTTACTTTTCTGTACTTTCATTTTACACCAATATCTGTTTTGCTCAAAAGGAGATGGAAATAGCTAACACAGTATTGAAGGAGAAGAACTAAGTTGGAGGAATGATACTACCTGACTTCAAGACTTACTAGAAACTACAGTAATCAAGATAGTGTGATACAAATGAAAGTAGAGCAAACAAATCAACTGAACAGAACAGAGCCCAGAAATAGAGTCAACTAACATTTAACAAAGGAGCAAAGGCAATTCAGTGGAGAAAGGACAGTCTTCTTAGCAACAAGCGGTGCTGGAATAACTGGACACCCACAGGCAAACAAACAACCTTACACCCTTCACAAATCTTAACTCATAATTGATTACAGACCTACATGTAAAACTCAAAACTATAAAACTCCTAGAAGATAACATAGGAGAAAATCCAGGTGACCCTGGGTTTGGCAATGACTTTTTAGATACAACACCAAAGGCACAACCATGAAAGAGAATTAATAAGCTGGTTTCATCAATATTAAAAACTTCTGCTCTGTGAAAGACACTGTCAAAAGAATGAGAAGACAAGCCACAGACTGGGAGAACATATTTACAAACAAAATAAAAACAAAGGACTGTTAATCAAAATACACAAAAAACTCTTAAAACTCAAAAATATGAAAACCACCCAATTAAAAAATGAGCAAACAACTACTGAGCCCACATGCCACAACTACTGAAGCCCACGCACCTAGAGCCCATGCTCCACAACAAGAGAAGCCACCGCGATGAGAAGCCTGCGCACCACAACGAAGAGTAGCCCCTGCTCGCCACAACTAGAGAAAGCCCCCACGCAGCAACGAAGACCCAACACAGCCGAACATAAATAAATAAAATAAATTAAAAAAAAAAAAAGGGCAAAAGATCTGAACAGACACCTCACCAAAGAAGATACAGAAGGCAATGAAGCCTATGAAAAGATGCTCCACATCGTATGCCATTAGGGAACTGTAAATTAAAACAAGGTAACACCACTGCACACCTACTATGGTGGCTAAAACCCACAGCAGTGACCACAACAAATGCTGCTGAACGATGTGGAGCAACAGGAACTCTCAGTCCACATGGGTGGGAACGCAAAATGGCACAGCCACTTTGGAAGACAGTTTCGTGGTTTCTTACACAATTAAATATACTCTTACTCCATACAATCACAATTGGGCTCCTTGGCATATACTCAGGATGAGTTGGAATCTTATGTCTACACAGAAACTTGCACACAGATGTTTACAGCAGTTTTATTTGTAATTGCCAAAACTTGGAAGCAACCAAGATGAATGGATTAAAAAACCAGTACATACATGGAAGAGTATTCAGTGCTAAAAAGAAATGAGGTATCTAGCCATGCAAACACAAGGAGGAACCCTAAATGCATATTCCCGAGTGAGAGAAGTCAGTCTGAAAGGCTACATCCTTTAAGTTTCTAGCCATATGACATTCTGAACAAGGCAAAACTACAGACACAGTAAAGAGATCAGTGGTCGCAGGGGCTGGTGAGGGAGTGGGGGTGGGTGGGAGGGATGAGCAGGCAGAGAGCACAGAGGGCTTACAGGGCCTGAAGACACCATATATGATGCTATAATGATGGATACATGTCATTATACATTTCTCCAAACCACAGAAGGCACAACACTGACAATGAACCGTACCGTAAACTATGAACTTTCGGTGAGGATGTGTCCATGCAGGTCCATCCACTGTAACAAATGTACCATCTAGTGGGGGATGTTGATAATGGGGGAGGCTGTATGCATGTGGGGGACAAGGGGGTACATGAGAAATCTCTGCACTGTCCCTTCAATTCTGCGGTGAACCTAAAAATGCTCCAAAGAAAATAAAGTCCTTATTAAAAAAAGAAGAGGAAGATGGAAACATTGCTTTAATCCCACAGTTCAGCACTGTTGAAGTATACTGATATTTAATGTTATTATAAATAACTTTAAAAAAATCTAGAGCTCACAAAACTGAGTATTATCTACCTGAAAAATTATATAGAAACGTGTTAAAACTTTGATTGTCTTATTACCATAGAGTATATTCAAAAAAGTATAGATTCTGAGGAAATATAAACATACGTCAATTGGCTCTGATCAAATAGCAGCATTTTTAGGACAAGTATGTTACTTCCCTAGATGATTATTTTGAAGGAAACAAATTAATCTGGGTGTGCAAAGTCTGCCATTTTATTTAAATCAGTAATTACTGATTGGAGAATTTGAGAATTATTTGAGGGTTACAGCTCAATCAAGTTAGGAAAAAACCCAATATATAAGAGACCAGAACTAATTGCAGAAAGCAATTTTCAAAAAAGGAGGAAAAACCAAAATAATGACAAAGTGCTTTCTCTGAAAGGATTATAAACTAGAAGAGAACAGGGAACAGATAAATCAATCAGCATGCTGCAGTGAAGTAAAGTGGGCAGATGTGTGCTCAATGCTCTGGGGAAGAAGGAACTCCGGACTAGGGAAAGAGTGTGAGGTCGGGCAGCCCCGCGCACAGCCCTGCGAGTGCACACAGGCAGGAGGGGCCCACAGCTCTGGCCCCCCTGCCCTCTCTGGACCCCAAACCTCTCTAAGATGGGAATGCGGTACTCACTGGATTAAGTGTGTAAAGCGCACAGCTGTGTACCTAATAAATAGTAGTAATCATTAGAGTTCAGCAAACACTTATTCAGTCTCCGTTAAATAGGGTTATTTGCCTTAAACACTCAGAATCCGGTTTCAGTGCCTGACGAGGTGAAGAAGTTTACACAAAGCAAGTTTCTGATCTCTAGAGTACAGCACAGAACAAAACCCTCCTATCAGTGCAGAATCAGAAACGAAAGTGTTAGCACCGTATGCAAAGGTTTTATAGAAGTCAGTATGAAGCAGAAACCTGAAACACAAACACCTTACATTACAAATTTTTAAAAATCTAAGATAAAAAAGTGATCAATACAGTAATTTAATTGTATGAATAAACAAGAGTGATAATATGAATTTAACCAATTTCACTGAAGCAAGAATAGCACCAACCTCCCTTCTCAGCCTCTGATACAATTTTCATTGATGCTTACAGAGACTACCTCAAAAGTCATTCCCAAAATCACTGGTCAGCTGCCTAGAATAAGAACATTAAGGAAATTCTTAATAAAAGAAAAAAAAATTCACCCATATACCCCTGCTCTGGCTAACTGCACTTCATTTATCTATAGCTCTTTTTAATGTTTATACACACACACACACATAATTCTTATACAATTTAAACAAGACACTGGCACAACTCTCTGAAACTGGAGATATGTGACCTAAGAAGAATTTAAAAACCTCTATGGAATACTTAGCAAATTTGTCCTTAGTTAATGGCAAAAGTCACATACAAAGGGATTGAAAACCTTTTATTTTGACCTTAGAGTCTTAAGTTGTAAAATATATTAGAGACATTCCTATATTAGTCTCAACCTTAAGAGAAACCTCAAGTAACAGAAAAAAAATCTGCTTATTGATAAAGTGCTATGAGTTAAACAGGGCCTGAGACCAACGACAACCAAATTCAGTCCAGCAGGACTGTCTCTGTTAAATTCTCTGCACGCTACTCATCTCTGAAAGGAAGTCTCTTCTTTTAGCCAACAAAAGGCAATTTAATGAAGAAAAAGTTTCACCCACGACTATTAAAATTCTACTCCATAGTATATTAAAATCTGTCTTGCTGCCATACATATGGCTAACGACTGGCACAGACAGAGTCTCTAAGATATCTGATTCACTGTGTAAGAAAGTCATTGGCACCTTTATAAGAAGGATCGTCTGCAGCCTTCAGGAAATGCTTACGTTCCATAATCAAACATGTACTAGTCTCTCCCCGGGTCAGCTAACCTAAACATAGCAAAAGAACCTGAGATAACAAACAAGCAAAGGAAGATATATGAAACCTAAACCAAAGAACAAAAACAAACAGAATACCCAACTGACTCTTAGAAATACTTTATAACAAAACTAATTCAGTTATTGAAAAATTAAGGGTAATTCAGGGTAACTACTGAGACGTGGTAACACCTTTATAAGCCAAGGTAACACGCAGGAGAACTTGGGCCTTCTGTGTAAACATCATGGATATATTATTTTTAGCCAGAAACGTTAATGCTATTCAGTATTAACCAGACCTTGAGATAGAAGATAATAATGTATCTTTAAATTTGTCAAAAGAGAAAACATTAGATTGAGCCCTTAATTCAGAAAGATGACTGAATATGGTAGAACAACACAAAAATTAATTAAATTAAGAAAACAAAACAAAGTTTCACAGAAGAAAAAACCATAAAACAAATAACCCAATTTTGTTACAAATTGATCACCTGGTTATGTCTAGAATACCTACTTTATTCTAACAGTTCTTCAAAATTCAAAGTTTAAAAAAACAATTGCATTAGGACACTAATGCACAAGTCAACACTGACTTGAAAGTTTCATAAGTCAGGTTTAAGAAACAAATTGCTTTAGAAGATTTTTTTTCCCCTAGCTATTTTATCACCAGGTTAATAAATTCAAGACTTTTTCATACTGCTTATATTTCCACAAGATTTTTAATTATCACTGTAAAACTCCTTCTATTTTATCTGTCAGTTTTACTATTTGCTGAAAAATTAACCAGCAATGCCACCTAATGACAAAACTAAAAATTTCACCAACTACTGAGGCCAGGTCTATAAATACATGGAATTATAAGTTTAGCTACTATTGAAGTATAAATATAAATACTATTTCATCTCTATATGCTGAATGACTAGTAAGATTTTAATGTATATTAGAAAAATACTATTAAATGCCCTGATTTAATATTTTGAGTACAAAGCAACTTCACACATAATTTTATGTAGCCTAAAGATACATCTTGGCCAAATGTTAGCAAATTCATATTTAACTTCTCAAAGCCTTGTCTTTGAAGTACCAAAAATATAAGTGTTTGTATCTGAATTTCTTTTCTGAACTAGTACTACTATAATGCATTTGTAAGCATGTCTAAGAATAGGAACATGCCAAGGTAGCCAGAAGGGTAAGTGTGTCCACCCTAGGGGAGGCTTTATAGGCCTATGTGGCAGGTCTAAAGAACACGACAAAGACAGAACACAAATGAAATACACAAGAAAGAGTTCAACGCAATTCAAAAGAAACTCGTACTCAAAATATAGTCTCTGAATTTCCCTAATTCTATTTTTCACTGAATTTTAGATTACTAAATACACTGCTACCATTTTAAAAAACTGAACCTATCTTCCTTGTATGTTTTACTTACGATATAAGCATATACGCTGCCTGGGAAAAGCAACATTATTATTTGGGTGGAAAACCTCTATCATCACACACGAAAATCATTCTCCATTCTAAAGTCCTATTTAGTACTACAATTTTTACCATTAAGTGTGCCAAAAAGAAAAATTTATAAAATTGGGTATACATGCCAAAGAATCAGAATAATTAAGGCAGTGATTTTTACTGTTTGTTAGATCAAGGATACTCTTAAGAATCCAATTAAAGATAGGTGGTCTTCCTGGGTAAAAATGCATCGACATACATACAATCAAACCTTTAATGCACATTTCCGGGAGCGGAATAATGCTAAGCCCAACCTGAAATACCATGTTAGCCACTCCTGAGTTAGAGTAGGAACAGACACAAGTACCTATAATACATCTAGCTTGTGCTAAATTAGACTTCCTGTTCAAACAATTACTTGGTAAAATAACTTTTATCCACTCTTGTAGATTAAACTGGACCTAAGTACTTACACTGTGAAGGTTATTTTTCAAGGCAACATTGAGACACAACAACATTAGAGATGGATGAGGCAATCAAGGCCCCCAAACATTGAGGCAGTCCCCCAAACAGGCTAATTAACTGGCAGAGCTGAGACTAGACCCAGGTCTCCTGACTCCCAGCCTGCCGCTGTCCTCACCACTCCAGCACGCGTCCTCTGTGCACAGCTCCGCACAGCACGAGCCACAGAATTCCTGGTGAACTCACTGCTGCTGCTATTCGCCAGGTCCCATGCAGAGCACGACACACAATCAATCTGTGAAGGTTCTTTGGCTGAAGGCAACAGAAACTAACTCTGGAGGAAGGACATGCGGGGGATGGAGTTGGAAGAGAGGAGGGGAGCGGGCAGAAGAGAGAAGAGAGCTGTAGGCGGATCACAAAGCAAAGGGAAGCTTCTCTCCACGAGAAGAGAACAGGAGCCGGGGTAGCTGCATGGATCTGGCAGCAGAAGCTCACTCCTGGCTTCACCAAGTTCTCTCGCTTGATTAAATCAACTCCAACTTCCAACCTGCTCAAACTTCACGCCCTGGAGAAGGTCCAGCTGGTCCACCTTAGATCACCAGCCTGTCCCTCAGCTGCGAGAAGCCAGGGCACCTTGTTCGACGGTCTTTCCAAAAGTGCACACAATGAAATAATTCTCCCAAACGAAAGGGGGCTGGCTTGCCTGCTGCACCTCAAAAGCCAGGCTCACTGCCACAGTTTAATTAACGTCGCCACCGTAAAAACCTTTGTGAAAAAACACGAGGAGATACAAAGTTGTGCTGCACTAGGAACTAGTATTATCTACCAGGAATATAGCCATAATATCTGTCATTTGTGTGTACCTGAGAACTATCGAAGACAGATCTACCATTAAAATTAACAAAAATTTACACTGGTTTTACATGGCTTAGAGCCGAGACTTCTACGGGAGCTCTTCCTGGACTGTACCATAAGCATGTGCTCGTGCAAGTGTACTGGTGGGTGTGTGAGGTCTAGGGCAGCCTCTGGCAGAAGAGGCCGGGCTCCAGCTGCCATCTGAGGAGTCAGAATCGCTACTATGCACGTGTGCAGCTGCCCAGCACTAAAGGTCTTATGATAAGAACGCCGAGCACCTGCTCAAAGCCGAAGCACCACCGGACACAGTCTGTGAAGCACACTTGCTGGAACGGAACACCTAACAGTGCTTCCAGAGGTGCTCCCCTTCCCCGCCTCCACCGACTGAGGACCCTCTGCCCCTGCTGCTTGGGGAAAGCCAGCCTGATGTCAGGGGAACATCAGAGGATTCCTCGGCATAAGTGGAATCCTGATTCTCTTTGATGTTCTTGAATCCTTTGATGTCAAACATATATTTCAGAGATCTCTGGAACTCTGTTAATATCCAGTGAGACTTGGCTCAGAGAGCATGATTCCAAAGTGACCTCAGGATGTGTCTATTTAGATGGATGAGATTAGATGGCAAGACTAAGGAGAGAAGATTCTGAGGTAGCCAAGATGGGGGCAGTGTGTCCACCCTGGGGGAAGCTTCTAGGCCTGTGTCCGAAGAATGGGACAAACACAGACATGAAATACACAACGAAGAGGGAAATGCAATAAAAGAGGAAGTCATCATATTCAAAACACAGTCTCCGACCTAACCAAGGAGCAGACATTCACCAACATGCCGCCTGAACTGATGCGAAGAAGTGGGCAGACTGGGCACCAGGCTGTGACAGCTTAGATGACGGGGCACGACCTCACCCAGAGGGCAGCACAGTGAGGAACAAGTGATGGAAAGGAAGCCTGCTTGGGGAACTGCGCTTTAGAAAACCATCCTACAAGATGTGCTCAAGACCGCGTTTAAACATGCTTGTGGACTATGTTTCTACCCACCAAGGGCAGATTTTGGGAAAGAAATATAATGACAAACCTCATGCTTGCGTTCTTTGAGATATACTAACTTGAGCTGTTAGAAGTGTGACGTTCTAAATCACGAACGTGAGCGGTGCCTATGTGACTGGGAGAACAGGAAACATCTCCCAGTGATCAAGGTGCTCTTCCAGGGTCCCACGTGCCAACCACAACATGAACGATGACACAGCCATCCGCTCCACCTTGTGTAAGGAGCCATACAAGGTGTATATACAGGCAGCACAGGGAGGGCCTCTGCAGGCACACCGAGGGGACAGACGTGGGGCACTGACCCACCTCTAAGACTCCAGGGTGTCAGCACGCAGGCTGCTGTCATCAAATACTCAGAGGCCCCGTGCAGCTCTGCATAGCAGATCACGTTCTTAAAATAAGGCTAATCTGCACGAAGCATAAGCTCCTCACTGGATTTAATGGCTACCTTCCTCTCACAGTCACCTTCATGTGCCATGCGGACGGCCAGAATGGATTACTAAAGACTCAGCTATAAACTAGGAGGGAGCGACGGCCCGTAAAGCTTGCAACTGCGATCCTGCAGCTCGACACACGGACGACAGCAGCAGGCTCAAGCCAAGGAAAGCTGATTAAAAAGGATACACAGGCACTTTCATGCTGATTCACCCTGACAGAAACTGCCCCACTGTGCAAATCGGCAAAGGACGACATGTTTCTGTTTCCTGGGCCCAAGAGAACAAAAGTAGACTGTTCCCCACTCCGCTAGACAGAGGCCACCAAAGCTAAGCTCACCCTCTTTGCCACATCAGGTAAGTTTGAAAGGATTTGGCTAAGAGGACAAATTACTAACTCTGACTATGAAGATGAGATATTTCTACTTCTGACAAATGTGGTTGCTACAACATTCTCTTGCGGAAGAGGCAATAAGTTAGCACAGCCATTATTTCATACTCACACCATAACACAGGAAATGAAACAGCCACCCAAGTCCAGAAAGCACAGAGAGTGCCAGGTAGGATAAACCCAAGGAGAAACAGGCTGAGACACACAGTGATCAAACTGACAAAAATTAAAAGCAAAGAAAAATTACTGAAAGCAACAAGGGAAAAATGACAAATAACATACAAGGAACTCCCATAAGGTTAACAGCTGATTTCTCAGCAGAAACTCTACAAACCAGAAGGGAGTGGCACGATATATTTAAAGTGATGAAAGGGAAGAACCTACAACCAAGATTACTCTATCCAGCAAAGATCTCATTCAGATTTGATGGAGAAATCAAAAGCTTTACAGACAAGCAAAAGTTAAGAGAATTCAGCACCACCAAACCAGCCCTACAATAAATGCTAAAGGAATTTCTCTAAGTGGGAAACATAAGAGAAGAAAAGGACCCGCAAAAACAAACCCACGGGCTTCCCTGGTGGCGCAGTGGTTAAGAGTCCGCCTGCCAATGCAGGGGACACGGGTTCGTGCCCCGGTCCGGGAGGATCCCACATGCCACGGAGAGGCTGGGCCCGTGAGACATGGCCGCTGAGCCTGCGCGTCCGGAGCCTGTGCTCCGCAACGGGAGAGGCCACACAGTGAGAGGCCCGCGTACCGCAAAAAAAAAAAAAAAAACCATAACAATTATGAAAATGGTAATAGGAACATACATATCAATAATTATCTTAAACGTGAATGGATTAAATGCTCCAACCAAAAGACAAGGCTCACTGAATGGATACAAAAACAAGACCCATATATATGCTGTCTACAAGAGACCCACTTCAGACCTAGGGACACATACAGACTGAAAGTGAGGGGATGGAAAAAGATATTCCATGCAAATGGAAATCAAAAGAAAGCTGGAGTAGCGATTCTCACATCAGACAAAACAGACTTTAAAATAAAGAATATTAAAAGAGACAAGGAAGGACACTACATAGTGATCAAGGGATCAATCCAAGTAGATATAACAATTATAAATATATACGCACCCAACACAGGAGCACCTCAATAAATAAGGCAACTGCTAACAGCTATAAAAGAGGAACTCAACAGTAACACAATAATAGTGGGGAACTTTTAACACCTCACTTACACCAATGGACAGATCATCCAGACAGAAAATTAATAAGGAAACACAAGCTTTAAATGACACATTAGACCAGATAGGTTTTATTGATATTTTGAGGACATTCCATCCAAAAACAGCAGATTACATTTTCTTCTCAAGTGCACATGGAACATTCTCCAGGATAGATCACATCTTCGTTCACAAATTAAGCCTCAGTAAATTTAAGAAAACTGAAATCATATCAAGCATCTTTTCTAAACACAACCCTATGAGATTAGAAATCAATTACAGGGAAAAAATGTAAAAAACACAAACACATGGAGGCTAAACAATACGTTACTAAACAACCAAGAGATCACTGAAGAAATCAAAGAGGAAATCAAAAAATAACTAGAGACAAATGACAACGAAAACACGACAATTCAAAACCTATGGGATACAGCAAAAGCAGTTTTAAGAGGGAAGTTTATAGCAATACAAGCCTACCTCAAGAAACAAAAAAAATCTCAATCTATAACTTATACCTAAAGGAACTAGAGAAAGAAGAACAAACAAAACCCAAAGTTAGCAGAAGGAAAGAAAGCATAAAGATCAGAGCAGAAATAAATGAAAAAGAAATGAAGGAAACAATAGCAAAGATCAATAAAACTAAAAGCTGGTTCTTTGAGAAGATAAACAAAATTGATAAACCATTAGCCAGACTCATCAAGAAAAAGAGGGAGAGGACTCAAGTCAATAAAATTAGAAATGAAAAAGGAGAAGTTACAACAGACACCACAGAAATACAAAGCATCCTAAGAGACTACTACAAGCAACTCTATGCCAATAAAATGGACAACCTGGACGAAATGGACAAATTCTTAGAAAAGCACAACCTTCTGAGACTGAACCAGGGAGAAATAGAAGATATGAACAGACCAATCACAAGCACTGAAATTGAGACTGTGATTAAAAATCTTCCAACAGGGCTTCCCTGGTGGTGCAGGGGTTGGGATTCCACCTGCCGATGCAGAGCACACGGGTTCATTCCCCGGTCCGGGAGGATCTCACATGCCGCAAAGCATCTGGGCCTGTGAGCCGTGGCCACTGAGCCTGTGTGTCCGGAGCCTGTGCTCCGCAACGGGAGAGGCCACAACAGACAGAGGCCAATGTACCAAAAAAAAAAAAAAAAAAATTCCAACAAACAAAAGTCCAGGACCAGATGGTTTCACAGGTGAATTCTACCAAACATTTAGAGAAGAGCTAACACCCATCATTCTCAAACTCTTCCAGAAAATTGCAGAGGAAGGAACACTCCCAAACTCATTCTACGAGGCCACCATCACCGTGATACAAAAACCAGACAAAGACACTACAAAAAAGGAATATTTCACACCAATATCACTGGTGATTACAGATGCAAAAATGCTCAAAAAATACTAGCAAACAGAATCCAGCAACATATTAAAAGGATCATACACCATGATCAAGTGGGCTTTATCCCAGGGATGCAAGGATTCTTCAATATATGCAAATCAATCAATGTGATACACCATATTAACAAACTGAAGAATAAAAACCATATGATCATCTCAATAGATGCAGAAAAAGCTTTTGACGAAATTCAACACCCATTTATGATAAAAAATCTCCAGAAAGTGGGCAAAGAGGGAACCTATCTCAACAAAATGAAGGCCATATATGACAAACCCACAGCCAACATCATTCTCAGTGCTGAAAAACTGAAAGCATTTCCTCTAAGATCAGGAACAAGACAAGGATGTCCACTCTCGCCACTATGATTCAACATAGTTTTGGAAGTGCTAGCCATGGCGATCAGAGAAGAAAAAGAAATAAAATAAAATAAAAGGAATACAAATTGGAAAAGAAGAAGTAAAACTGTCACTGTTGGCAGATGACATGATACTATACATAGAAAATTCTAAAGATGCCACCAGAAAACTACTAGAGCTAATCAATGAATCTGGTAAAGTTTCAGGATACAAAATTAATGCACAGAAATCTCTTGCATTCCTATAAACTAATGATGAAAAATCTGAAAGAGAAATTAAGGAAACCTTCCCATTTACCACTGCAACAAAAAGAATAAAATACCTAGGAATAAACCTACCTAGGGAGACAAAAGACCTGTATGCAGAAAACTCTAAGACATTGGTGAAAGAAATGAAAGATGATACAAATAGGTGGAGAGATATACCGTTTTCTTGGATTGGAAGAATCAATATTGTTAAAATGACTATACTACCCAAAGCAATCTACAGATTCAATGTAATCCCTATCAAATTACCAATGGCATTTTTTACAGAACTAGAACAAAAAATCTTAAAATTTGTATGGAGACACAAAAGACCCCAAATAGCCAAAGCAGTCTTGAGGGGAAATAAACGGAGCTGGAAGAATCAGACTCCCTGACTTCAGACTATACTACAAAGCTACAGTAATCAAGACAATATGGTACTGGCACATAAAGAGAAATATAGATCAATGGACCAGGATAGAAAGCCCAGAAATAAACCCACACACCTATGGTCAACTAATCTATGACAAAGGAGGCAAGTATATACAAAGGAGAAAAGACAGCCTCCTCAATAAGTGGTGCTGGGAACACTGAACAGCTACATGTAAAAGAATGAAATTAGAACACTCCCTAATACCATGCATAAAAATAAACCCAAGATGGATTAGAGACCTAAATGTTAGGCCGGACAGTATAAAACTCTCAGAGGAAAACATAGGAAGAACACGCTTTGACATAAATCACAGCAAGATCTTTTTTGATCCACCTCGTAGAGCAATGGAAATAAAAACAAAAATAAACAAATGGGACCTAATGAAACTTAAAAGCTTTTGCAAAGCAAAGTAGAAACAAGACAAAAAGACAACCCTCAGAATGGGAGAAAATATTTGCAAACAAATCAACAGACAAAGGATTAATCTCCAAAATATATAAACAGCTCATGAAGTTCAATATTAAAAAAAAACAAACAACCCAATCCAAAAATGGGCAGAAGACCTAAATAGACATTTCTCCAAGGAAGACATACAGATGGCCAAGAAGCAAATGAAAAGCTGCACAACATCACTAATTATTAGGGAAATGCAGATCAAAACTACAATGAGGTATCACCTCACACCGGTTAGAATGGGCATCATCAGAAAATCTATAAACATCAAATGCTGGAGAGGGTGTGGAGAAAAGGGAACCCTCTTGCACTGTTGGTGGGAATGTAAACTGATACAGCCACTATGGAGAACAGTATGGAGGTTCCTTAAAAAACTAAAAATAGAATTACCATATGATCCAGCAATCCCACTACTGGGCATATACCCAGAGAAAACCATAATTCAAAAAGACACATGCACCCCAATTTTCATTGCAGCACTATTTACAATGGCCAGGTCATGGAAGCAACCTAAATGCCCATCGACAGACAAATGGATAAAGAAGATGTGGTACATATATACAATGGAATATTACTCAGCCATAAAAAAGGAACGAAACTGGGTCATTTGTAGAGACGTGGATGCACCTAGAGACTGTCATACAGAGTGAAGTAAGTCAGAAAGAGAAAAACAAATATGGTATATTAACGCATATACGAGGAACCTAGAAAAATGGTACAGATGAACTGGTCTGCAGGGCAGAAATAGAGACACAGATGTAGAGAACAAATGTATGGACACAAAGGGGGGGAAGTGGCGGGGGTGGTGTTGGGATGAATTGGGAGATTGCGATTGACATATATACACTAATATGTATACAATGGATAACTAGTAAGAACCTGCTACATAAAAAAATTTAAAAAATGAAATTCGAAAAAAAAAAAGAAAGGGGAAAGTAAAAGCACTAGAATTAAAACATGATTTAAACAGCATAACAATCTGAAGCCAGGGAAGACTGGGACCAGTAGGCCAGAAGATAAGTACCAGATAATAGTAATTATGATTTGGGAGGAACATGAGATACCCTGTGACAGTTACTGCCTCATAGTCAAGACCTGTTCATGATGTGGCAAACAAGACGAGAGTTGTCCACTATTGGACTCCGGAAACTACAGAGAAAAATGGTAACTAGCGGAGGGTGGAGAAATCAAAATTGCTGGGAGGAGAAAACGAAAGGGAACTATGAAAAAACCCTTAGACTTATTCTGATTTCTGGAGTTCTGTCCCTTTCACTCATGCTTCATAGCTAAATGGTTCTTTTTCTTTAGGAATATGGTACGAGAATCTCCCTGTATATGACATCAACGGGTGGATTCAGAAGAAACACAATCATGTTAAGAGATAACACAAAAGACATCTGATAAAACGCCAAAACACAAGTCTGATAAAAACTGTAAAACCCAGACGTAAAATTATATTCCTTACTATTTTACCATACATAACAGAGAAATGACTAAAGTATTTCCATTAAAGACAGGAACAAAAGTATTATCTCTATTACTATTTAACTCTGCCCTAGAAGTTCTGGCCGATGCAGCAAGAATAAAGTGGTAATAAAAGGCAAAACTTAAAGAAAGCAGGGGAGTTAGGCGTACTGGCTATGAACACTAAGACTTTGATACCTGACAGGCACAGGTTCCTATCCCAATTCCACACTTCCTGAAAATGTGACCTCATCTAATTGTTTTATCTTTCTTTATCTGCTTTGTAAAGTCGTAAAGAGTAAGCAAAGCGATCCATGGGCAGTGGTTATAATTTGCCTTGCATACAATAAACAATTATGAACTGTAGCAATTACTGTTATGATGTATATCATGACTGCCTGTCAGTGATATTGTTGCATGCTGAAACCCCTCAACATTGGTAGAACAGGCACACTCACTGCATAAGAGATAAGCAAAACCCAACAATTTCTCCAAATATCAGCACTATTCTGTTAGAAAAAGCCAAACGTTTAAAAGCAGAAATGGAATTATAAACCACCAAGAAATGAGCTTTATAAGAAATATAACAAGTACGAGTTAAAAATGATCAAAATTATGTAAGAGATATAAAAGATACAAGTAAATGTAGATATTTAACACGCTTCTGGATAAAGACTATTATAAACACGTCAGCTCTTCTTAAGTTAATTTGTAGGTTTAAGGTAGTATGATCAAAATCCCAACAGGATGTAAGAAAAGAAAAAAGAAAAAATATTACTCTAAACTGTATCTCTTAGAGAAAAAGAGAGCAAGTAAGTAAGGAAAACAAATGAAAAAGAAGAGTGAAGGGGAAATGAGGGAAGAACCCTTCCAAGAATTAAATATATTCTAAACCCATAATTACAAGCACAACGGGGCCCTGGGGAACAGACGTGGACTCATCCTCCAGGACACACAGGCGTCTAGTCTCTCACAGGCAGCATTGCAGATCAGGGGCAGAAGAAAAGTTGCAGGCACTAAGTGATGCTGGGACTTTGATTAGCTACTTGGCAATAAAAAAGACTTAAAAAAAAAAAAAAAAAAAAAAGACTAAACACATTGGGTTCTCACCTCAAGTCAAACCCCAAAATAACTTCCATATGGATCATCCTTAAATGATGACAAAGACAGAGAGACGTAGGGGAATTGAACGAGAGGAAGAAAATAGGACCACAGAACCATAAGGCTGGCGCAGCACCCAGTGAAAGCCCGCGTGCAGGAGCCCGGCAGGACGACAGGGGCAAGGCTCACATGCTCCTCCCACAGCTTCTTCTCTCTCTCGTACGCCTCCTTCCTCCTACGTTCTAGCTGCTCCTTCAGCACAGCCGCGCGGGCGCTCACCTGGGCCTGGAAATGAAGACAATCAGCACAGCTAGTGCCAGAAAGAAAGGCGCACGTTTGCCTGTTTGTTTGTCCAGGTCTATAAAAATATTTCCTTATTAGCCAAAAAAGAAGTGGGTGAGTGTGGTTCCAGAACACAAACGTAAGCTGCATGCCCAGCACCTAAACGGGCTGCCAACACACAGCAGCTGCTCAATAAGTATTTCTGGAATGAAAATAAATGCAGGTACAGTCAAATGGAAATAAAAATTTAAAAATTTACAACTATGACTATTATGCACAAACTTGTCTTCACAGAAACAGAGATTACGTTTTTCACTTTTAGAGTTACCATTTTCTCTTCTTAAGGTTACTTGTGTGATAGTTTCATGTATTTATGCTGTGGCTTCATCAAATTGCTCTCCATCAATATGACATGAAGAGAGCAAAACGCTATTTTTCGGAAATGGAAAAGTGAGGGATAAAAGGGAAAGAAAAGTTAAGGCAAGAGAATAAGTTGGTTTACTATGAAAGACTTAAGAACACAACTTTCTATCTCGGGTTTCCATTTCCTCTAGGAAAACCTGTATCGCTTCCAGTACATACCTTCAGCACTTCCACTTTCTTACGCCTCACGTCAGCCTCCTCACTTCCTTCCTGTCCTTCGGAGCTGTCAGCTTCTTTCTACAAAATAAGTAGTGAGCAGACCACTTAGGATAGAACCGCAAACTCACTGTAGACTTCACATGAATAAACTAACATCTAAAAATGAAAAATGGCAAGTCGTTCACAGCTGCAACTGAACGCTCCACAACCGTCAACTCCTATGGACACTGAGAAAAAAGACAGAACAGAAGGATATAAAACGTACCATTTTATATGTCCATGGGTACCACTCACACTTTCCTCTCAGAATCCCCCCGGAACAAAAGGTCTTATCAATTTTAAGTCATATAAATAAGATATACTGTAACACTATGTATAGTTTTCTGGTCTTTGACCTTCACTGTCTTCATCAGACTTTATTTTGTGTTAGTGGCACATAATCTCAGTGTATTATAATGTCATTCAATTACTTTCTGAAAAAGATTTTCAACCTGCCTTTTCACCACGAAGCTTCGCTCTAATCTGTTGGCGCTCATTGAAATTCTGCAGCCTTATTTGTCTCAGCCTTGCCAGATAAACCTATGAAGAGAAAAAAAAACACAACATTTTAATTAAAAAAAAAAAAACTACCGTTTTCATTGCTAAAATGTTTTTTATTTAAAGAAAGGTGTTAATGTGAATATAAGAAATAAAAGTTTTGAAATCTGGTTAATGGCAATGTAATATTAGCTTTCAAGTGTTTAATCTAGATCAATTTGTTTCTGAAAAGAAAAACAACACAATAACAAATTTTTAATTTTATCAAAAGAAAAGAAATTGAACTCAGAATTCTGAATAACAGTTATGGGGCAAAATTATGACACAGTATGTCAGTCAAAATATATTAACAGGTCCCTACAGACCTAAAGATCGTCCAGTCATTGTTAGGAATTTAAACCATGCAGGAAAGGAAGGCAATCAACTCAAAGTGACGGCGTGAGGCAGCGAGCATGCAGGAGGCGTACCTCTTCCTCTTTGCTTCTCGGCTTCCCTCCTCGTGAAGAGCTGCGCCTGCCTTCGCACAGAGCTGCCAGGTTGTGCAGGGTGCCCTGTGCATCATTTAATGTACTAAGGTTAAAGAACGACTAAGGCTACAGCAGCATCTTACCTAGGGACCGCCCGGCGCCACTACTTCTGGTGGCAAATAGTGATCATGTCTAAATGATTAGCTGATAAACTGATAAAAGACGCTGGCATTCTCCTTTGGCGATTTAACCAACACATTCAGTGAGAACAGAAGGAAGCAATTAAACCCCAAATGTAATTATTTAAATAGAGACCAGCTACCTTTTTATTAGCCATTTATGTCAACATGTTTTTTAAAACTGCTTTGGAGGTTAACTAAACCCCAAATCAAAATCTTCCTCTACAAAGGCCCATCATTGCTACATGTTCGCTTACAAAGTACACACACACGTGCACACACACACACGCACACAACAGGGAATAACATGAGCTCCAACTCCCTGCACCTGGGCATGCCCTGGTCCTGGACTGCAAATGACCCGCCCAACCACATGCCGACTAACATGGTTTATCACAAGCATGGAATGATCTCCTCATTAGAAATTACTCATAATTACCCACTTTCTCTTCCTGCGGCACCAGCTGTGGATCGAGAGCCTCCCAACTGAAAAATCCTCGTCCCACTTCCCCTTCTCACGTCTTTCTGTCGGATTGCTGAACGTGTACTTTTTATATTTCCGTGCTTTTACCTGCTTCCCATTTATTTTTAAATCTGCTACACTCTGTGTTCTGATCCCACTGTGACTCTGAAAATCTTTCAAGGCTACCAATGCCCTCCAAGTTCGTAATTCAAATGGACTCTTTTGAGCAAATTTTGCAATGAACATTTCCATTGGAAATTAGTTTTCATTTAGCTTATGCCAGTATTTTTTTCTCTCATAAAAATCATATATGTACACTGTTGAAAACGTATGAAACAAAGAAAATACAAATCATTCGTAATTCTACCATCTGAGAAACTTACAGTTTCAGTGTTCTCCTCCAGACTTCCTTCTATGCCTATGTAGGAATTTAACCATTTTAGTTTGAAATATTATAGATAACAACAGAAAGGTGAGAAGTAATGTACAGGGAAGTCCCATGTATCCTTCACCCACCCTCTCCCAACTGTATCGTCCTGCATAACTGTGGTACCTATACACACTGGGAAGCTGGCACTGCACGAACCAGACATTTCACCAGTTACTAGTGCTCACGTTTCTGTATCGCCATCAGTACAATTTTATCACACGCGTAGCCTTATGTGACCACCATCAAATCAGGATACTTAACTGTACCATTACTATGTCACTTGATAGCCACATTCACTGCTCCCATCTCTGCCCGTCAACTACCAATCTGTTCCCCACGCCTACAACTATATTTCAGAAGTCCTATATATACGTATGGAATCGCGCAGTATGCATCCTTCTGAGGTTGACTGTTTTCACTTGGTATTACTTCCTCGGAGCCCATCCAAGACACTGGACGCATGACTGAATGGCCTGTTCCATCTCAGTGCTGAGCAGCAGACTATGGTATGGAAGTACCATAATTTGTTCATTCATTCACCCTCTGAAGGACATTGGGGTTTCACAGTTTTGGCTATTAAGAACAAAGTTGCTGGGCTTCCCTGGTGGCGCAGTGGTTGAGAGTCCGCCTGCCGATGCAGGGGACATGGGTTCGTGCCCCGGTCCGGGAGGATCCCACATGCCGCGGAGTGGCTGGGCCCATGAGCCATGGCCGCTGAGCCTGCGCGTCCGGAGCCTGTGCTCTACAACGGGAGAGGCCACAACACTGAGAGGCCCGCATACCACAAAACAAAACAAAAAAACCCACAAGAACAAAGTTGCTAAGAACATGCATGTAATAAGTTTCTTAGTGAAAATAAGTTTTCTCTTCTCTGGGACAAATGCCCAAGAGCGCAGCATTACCTGCTCTTGGTGTGACAGATCCATTTGTAGTTTTAAAAGGGACTGCCAAACAGTTTTGCAAAGTGGCTGTATCATTTAACATCCCTACTAGCAATGTTACGGTCACCCACTTCTTCCACATCCTCACCAGCATTTGGTTTTATCACAATTTTTATTTGAGCCATTCTGATGGATGGGTAGTGATATACTACTGTGGTTTTAATTTGCATTCCCCAGATGGCTAATGATGTTGAACATCTTTTCATGTGTTTATCTGCCATCTGTGTCTGCCATTCATCCTCTTCAATGAAATGTTTAGATTGTCTTTTGCCCATTTTCTAACTGGACTCTTCATATTTTTAATGTTGAATTTTGGTGGGTTTTTATATGTTCTAGATACAAGTCGTTTGTTAAACATGGGGTTTACAAATATTTTCCCCCAATCTGTAACTTGTATATTCTTCCTCTTAACAGAGTCTTTTGCAGAGCAAAAGTTTTAAATTCTCATGAAGTCCAATTTATCAAGTTTTTCTTTCATGGATTGTGCTTTTGGTGTTAAGTCTAAGCACTCTTCGTCTAGTCCTAGGTCTTGAAATTTTTCTCTAAGTTTTACAATTTTATGTTTTACATTAGAGTGCATGATCTGTATTGAGTTACTTATATTACGTGTGAGGTTTAGGTCAAGGTTCATATTTTTGCCTACAGATGGATGTCCAATTTCTCCAGCACTAATACTGAAAAGGCAATCCCTCCCTCACTGAACTGCTTTTGCTTCTTTGACAAGAATTAGCAGGGCATATTGGTGTGAATTTACTTCTGGGTTCCTCACACTGTTCCACTGACCTATGTGCCCGTCCTTCCACTAGCACTATACTGCTTCGATCACTGCAGCTACAAGCAAGCTGTGACACCAGGAAGAGTCATTCTTCCCACTTAGTCTTCCTCAGAATTGTTTGGCTATTTTAAGGCCTTTCTCTGTCTATATAAATTTTAGAATAAGCTCGTCTACAAAAAAAATGTTTCTGAGGGTTTACTAAGAACTACAATTATTAGTAAAACAATTTAAGAATACTTGCCATTTTCATTACCTTGAGTCTTCCAATTAATGAACATGGTATGATTCTCCAAATATTTAAATCTTCAATTTCATCAAGATTTTGTCATGTTAATTGCACAAATCCTGCATGTTTTATTATACTTTTGTTCATTTTCTTTGGAGCAATTGTAAATGGTATTGCGTTTTTTTAAATATGTTTCCACTTGTTCATTGTCAATGTATAGAAATCAGTTGATTTTTGTGAAGTGACCTTATACTTTTATAACAATAATAAATTCATTTTTTAGTTCTAGGAGTGTTTTGGTAGAGTCCTTCAGATATTCTATGCAGAAAATCATGTCAACTGGAAACAGCAATAGTTTCATTCCTTCTTTTCAATTTGTATGTCTTTTCTTTCTTTTTCTTTCTTTACTGCAGTAGCCAAAACTGCCGGCAGTATGTTGATTAACAGTGGTGAGAGCTAACTTCCTTGTCCTTTTCCAGACTGTAGAGGGAGAGCATTCAGTCCTCTACCTGTAAGTATTGTTAGGTGTAAGTTTGTTTATAGATGACTATTATGAGGTTGAGGACATTCCCCTTGCTTTCTACTTACTGATAGTTTTTATTTATTACGATGCTGAATTCTGTCAAAACATTTTCTGCATCCATTGTTATGATCACATGATTTTTCTTCTTTAGCCTGTTGATATGGTGGATCTCATTTTTTTTTTTTTTTTTTTTTTGCGGTACGTGGGCCTCTCACTGTTGTGGCCTCTCCCGTTGCGGAGCACAGGCTCCAGACGTGCAAGCTCAGTGGCCATGGCTCACGGGCCCAGCCGCTCCGCGGCATGTGGAATCTTCCCGTACCGGGGCACGAACCCGTGACCCCTGCATCGGCAGGCAGACTCTCAACCACTGCACCACCAGGGAAGCCCCTCATTGATTTTCTAATACTGAAACAGACTTGGGTTTCCAGACTAAATCCCAGTTGGCTGTGGTTGGATTCAATTTGCTAAAATTTGTTGAGAATTTTTGCATTTAAGTCAATGAGATATTAGTCTGTGGTTTTCTTTTTGTGCTGTATTTGTACAGTTTTGGTATCACGGTAATACAGGCCTCAAAATGAGTTGGGAAGTGTTCCTTCTGCTCTGACAGCCTGAAAGAGATGGTATCATTTTATCAAATTGATGTTAATGCTTTCTGTGTTTGGTAAAATTCTCCAGTGAAACCACTTAGGCCTGGAGATTTATTCCTTTTCAGTTTTTAATCAAAAGTTCAATTTTAAAAATAGTTACAGGACTATAGAAGATATCTATTTCAATTTGGCTAAGTTCTGGTAGTTCGTGGTTTTCAAATAGTTGGTGCATTTCTTCTAGGCTGTTTAACTTATGTGTAAAGTTGTCATCTTTTTACTCACTATAAGATCTGTAGTGATATCCTGTTTCATTCCTGATATTGGTGATTTGTGTCATCTCTTTCTTTTTATCAATCTTGCTAGAGATTTATCAATTTCATTCATTTTTTTCTAAGAACCAATTTTTTGTTTCATTACATTTCTCAGAAGGGTTCCTGTTTTCAATTTCACTGCCTTCTACTCTTAATGATTTCCCTCATCCTGCTTGCTTTGGGTCTATCTTGCTCTTCTTTTTCTAGCATCTTCAGATAGGAACTTAGACTATGGATTTGAGACTTTTCTTTTCTAATGTAAGCCTTTAGTGCTATAAATTTCCCTCACAGCAGTGCTTTAGCTGCATCTCATTTATTTTGATATGTGATGTGTGTATTTTCATTCATTCTTTGTATTTTTAACTTTCCTCTTAGATTTCCCCTTTGTCTCTGTATTATTTAGAAGTATCTTTAACTTTCAAGTGTTTGTAGATTTTCTTGTCACCTTTCTATTATTGATTTCTAGTTTGATTCCATTACGTTCAAAGAATATATGTCATATAACTTTAATTCTTCTGAATTAGTTAAGATTTGTTTTATGATCCAGCATATGGTCTATCTTGGTGAATGGTTCGTGGGCACTTGAAAAAATAATGTATTCTGCTATTGTTGGATAGGATGTAAATTAGATCTTGGTGGCCTGTGGTGGTGTTTAACTATTCTATACCCTTGCTCATTTCTGACTAGCAGTTCTATCAATCACTATGTTCAAGTCCCCAACTATACTTGTGGATTTGTTTATTTCTCCTTTCAGCTCTATTAGTTTTATATATTTTGAAGTTTGGTTGTTTGGTATACACCCATTAAGGATTGCAATAACTTCTTATTGGACTGATTCTTTTGTTATTATGTAATGTCTCTCTTTCTCCCTAGTAATTCTGTTTGCTACGTTAACAATAAATTCTTTTAGCTTATTTCGTTTGAGAACGTCTTTATTTCCCCTTCATTCCTGAAGGATGTTTTCATCAAATATAGGATTCAGGGTTGACAGTTCTTTTCTTTCAGCACTTGAAAATTTTTATGCCACTTCTTTCTGGACTCCACGGTTTCAGATGAGAAATTTGGTGTTGTTCCAATTGGTAGTCCTTTATATCTAATGTGTCATTTCTCTCTGGCTATTTTAAGATTTGTTTTCTTTGTCTTTTACTTTCAGAAGTTTAATATTCCTAGGTGAAGATTTAAGTGTATCCTATTTCAGGGTTTGCTCAGCTTCTTGAAGCTTTAAATTTATGTCTTTCACCAAATGTGGAAAGTTTTCAGCTATTATTTCTTCAAATACTTTTTACACTCCCATGCTCCTTCTATTATCCTTTGGGCTCCAATGATACAAATGTTAAATCTTTTGTTATTGTCCCACAAATCCTTAAGACTCTGATAATTTTTTTCAGTCTTTTTTCTGTTAATCAGGTTGAGTAAATTCAACTGATCTGCCTTCAAGTTCAGTGATTATATCTCCATCAGCTCCACTCTACTACTGATTCTACCCAGTGAATTTTAAACTTTGGTTATTATGTTTTCCAATTATATAACTGCCAACTGGTTCTTTTTATAACTACTAATCCTATACTGAGATTTTCTCCTTTTTTCATTCCAAAGAATTCCTAATTGCTTGTTGGAGCATTTGTTTAAAGCAGCTTGAAAATCTTTGTCAGATAATTCCAGTATTCCATTGGCCCTAGGTCAGCTCAATGTCAAGTTGTGGTTTTCCTGGTTCCTGGTATGACAAGTGATTTTTTTATTGTATCCTGAATATTTTAGGTATTATGTTAGAAGACTCGTGATCCTATTTACATGTTCTGTTTGAGCAGGCCATTTAGGTCCTGGCCTACTGTTGTGGGGCTTCACTCCAATGACAGTTTGGCCTTCTGAACTCTTGTGATGTTAATCTGGTCTGCTTTGTTGTTCTGGTGCTGATGGAGGTCCTGCTCAGTCCGTTCTGCTGTTATTCTATGAGGATGAAGTTGCTTCCCTGGGTCAGCTGCTGTTACTGAAGATCTCCTGAGGGTGGGGGTGACGGGCAGATGCCACTGGGCCTGGTCTCCTTGTCATTACGTGGAGAGAATGGGGACACAGCTTTGTGGCAACTTCTGCTATGGATAGATGGAGAACCTGCTCATGTACCAGTTGTTGAGTAGACCAGGACAGTCCAGGGCTTTGTTGCCACTGATGGGTCAAACTGCCCTCCAAGTCACCTGCTGATGCTCCAGTTGTGGGATGGGGTAGGGACACCCTGGGGCTTCACTGCTGCCCACAGTTTAAATCACTCAACAGGACCCCCCTGTGGCACATATTGGGGTTCTTCTTTCCTAGTACGTTGGCAAGTGAGAGGATTTTCTGGGGTTTTTTTTGCTTGTTTGGTTTCTTTGTATTTTTGTCTATGTCAATGGTGGATCTGGATTTCAGGCAGGTCCAACACCCAGTCCATGATATACAGGAGATGTAACTTCCAGAGTATTTAACTGTATTTAGGTGGGAAAAGCAGGGAAAACTGAGTCTATGCCATCTTGTCCTGGAACAATGCAGAAGCCATTTTTTGGCAGCTAGGGTTTCTGCACTGCAATACGCTCTACGATAAGACCAGTACAGTTGACCCTTAAATAATACGGATTTGAACTGTGAGACCCACTTATACTCAGATGTTTTTCAATAGTAAACATACTACAATCCTACACAATCTGCAGTTGTTGAATCCATGGATGCAGAGCTGCAGACATGACTTGGAGGAACCATGTATATGGAGGGTAGGCGGAGGGTAGGCTTAAGTTATATGCAGATTTTCAACAGGAAGGCAGGTTGATGCCCTCATCCCCACACTGTTCAAGATTCAACTGTATATTAAGGTTCCACAGAGTTACCTAGGATTGCTATAAAGACTAATAGAGAGCTTTCTGGGTTGAACTGTATTCCCCCAGAATTCATATGCTTAAGTTCTAACCCCTAGTACCTCAGAATGTGACCTTAGTTGGAGACAAGATCTTTATCAAGTTAAAAGAGATCATGAGGGTGGGCTCCAATCCAGTATAACTGGTGTCCTTAGAAAAAAGGGGAAATTTGGAGACACACGCCTGTACAGGTAGAACACCATGTAAAATGAAGGGAGAGGCTGGGGTGATGACTCTACATGTCAAGGAATGCTAAAGATAGCCAGGAAACCACCAGAAGACAGGGAGCAGATTCTTCTCACAGCCCTCAGAAGGAACAAACCCTGCTGACATGCTGATCTCTGACTTCTACCCTCCAGACTGTGAAGTAATAAATTTCTGTTGTGTAAGACATTCAGATTGGAATTTTGTTTTCTTACAGCAGCTCTAGTAGACTAATACAGAGATAATGCACATAATTGTTTAACATAATGTCTGGCATAGTAAGCTTTCAATAAACGGCTGTCATTTATTACTTAATTTTTGGTTTAATTGTCTATCTCCTTTACTGTTTAAGTTCTCTTGCTGGCACAGAACCTAATATATTAGTCAATAAATGTTTGTGTAATACTAAAAAAATGAGTGAAAGAATGAATTAAATATTTAACACTTCACTGCACATTTTAAAGGCATTTTTCCATTAATGTAAATAAATAAAGAATGATTTAAGATGAGGAAGTAAGACAATAACATTTCTCAAGGTAAATAATACTGCTTCATCATTTTTTATAAAATTCATAAGTGTTCTGTTAAATCATTCAACAGAAGAAAACAGATAACCAAGGAAATTCTTGTATATGTGTACCAGGAAACATGTGCAAAAACGTTCAAAGCAGAAACTAGATTCAACTTAAATACCTACTGTCAGGTGAATTAACTGCGGTATATTCACACAACAGAATATTATACAGCTAAACCCAACTATGTAAATGAATCTTAGAAAAATAATGACGAATGAAAAAAAGCAAGTCCTAATCTATATACAGTATGATGTAATTTTTATAATGCTCAAAAATAGGCAAAACAGAACAAGACATCATTCAGACACATATATGTAAGAGGAAAAAGCACTTTAAAAAAATCCATAGGAATGATATATCCAAAATTCAAGGTAATGGTCACCTCTGGGAGAAGACAGAGGCACAGTCAAGACAGGGGTTGACAAACTATGGTTCAGGGGCCAAATTCAGCCCGCCACCTGTTTTTTTATGTTTCATAAGATAAGAATGGTTTTGCACATTTTTAAATGGTCAAAAAAATGAAGCGAGTATTTCATGAACACATAAAAATTATATGAAATCCAGATTTCAGTCCCTAAGTAAGTTTTACTGAAAGTCAGCCATGCTCACTCATTTACACAGTGTCTATCGTTACTACTTTGCTACAATGCATAGTTAGTAGTTATGACAGAGATCTTACAGTTTGAAAAGACTAAGATATTTACAATCTGGCCCTTTACAGAAAAACACCCGCCAATCCCTAGATTAGGGAATAGTACACAGATAGAACTTAGTGTTCTAACTGCTGGGTATGTTATTTTGCTTGATAGTTTACACATATATATTACATATATGCTTTTTTATGTACCAAAAATTATATTTTACAAGGACAATAAGGGAATCATTTTTTTAAAAGAAGTGAAAAAATAATCTTCTCAAAATGAACAACTTAGTGTTGAAGAACTCTACAAGAGTCAGCAAACTACAATCCTCAGGTCAAACCTGGCCAGCTGCCTGACGGTGTAGATGAGGTGTTTGTTTGGTTTTTTTAAACATCTTTATCGGAGTGTAACTGCTTTACAATGGTTAGTTTCTGCTTTATAAAAGGTCAATCAGCTACACATGTACATATATCTCCAGATCTCCTCCCTCTTGTGTCTCCGACCACCCTCCCTATCTCACCCCTCTAGGTGGCCACAAAGCACCGAGCTGATCTCCCTGTGCTATGCGACTGCTTCCAACTAGCTATCTGTTTTACATTTGGTAGTATGTAAGTCCAAGGTACTCTCTCACTTCGTCCCAGATTCCCCTCCCCACCCCATGGTGTCCTCAAGTCCATTCTCTATGTCTGCGTCTTTATTCCAGTCCGTTCTGTAGGTTCTACAGAGCCCTCTTTTTTTTTTCTTTTTTTAGATTCCATATATATGTGTTAGCATACGGTATTTGTCTTTCTCTTTCTGACTTACTTCACTCAGTATGACAGACTCTAGGTCCATCCACCTCACTACAAATAATTCAATTTCGTTTCTTTTTATGGCTGAGTAATATTGCATTATATATATGTGCCATATCTTCTTTATCCATTCATCTGACAATGGACACTTAGGATCATTCCATACTCTGGCTATTGTAAATAGAGGTTCATTCCATGCTCTCTGGCTATTGTAAATAGCGCTTCAGTGAACACTGTGGTACATGACTCCTTTTGAATTATGGTTTTCTCAGGGTATATGCCCAGTAGTGGGATTGCTGCCTCATATGGTATTTCTGTTTTTCGTTTTCTAAGGAACCTCCATACTGTTCTCCATAGTGGCTGTACCAAGTTACATTCCCACCAACAGTGCAAGAGGGTTCCCTTTCCTCCACACCCTCTCCAGCATTTATTGTTTGTAGATTTTTGGACGATGGCCATTCTGACCAGTGTGAGGTGATACCTCATTATACTTTGGATTTGCATTTCTCTAACAATTAATGATGTTGAGCATCCTTTCATGTGCTTGTTGGCAATCTGTATATCTTCTTTGGAGAAATGTCTATTTAGGCTTTCTGCACATTTTTGGATTGGGTTTTTTTGATATTGAGCTGCATGGCCTGCTTGTAAAATTTGGAGATTAATCCTTTGTCAGTTGCTTCACTTGCAAATATTTTCTCCATTCTGAGGGTTGTCTTTTCGTCTTGTTTATGGTTTCCTTTGGTGTGCAAAAGCTTTTAAGTTTCATTAAGTCCCGTTTGTTTATATTATCATTTCTCAAGGAGATGAGTCAAAAATGATCTTGCTGTAATTTATGTCACAGAGTGTTCTGCCTATGCTTTCCTCCAAGAGTTTTATAGTGTCTGGCCTTACATTTAGGTTTTTATCCATTTTGAGTTAATTTTTGTGTATGCTGTTAGGGAGTGTTCTACTTTCATTACTTTACATGTACCTATCCAGTTTTCCCAGCACCATTTATTGAAGAGGCTGTCTTTTCTCCATTGTATATTCTTGCCTACTTTATCAAAAATAAGGTGACCCTACGTGTGTGGATTCATCTCTGGGCTTTCTATCCTGTTCCACTGATCTATCTTTCTGGTTTTGTGCCAGGACCACACTGTCTTGATTACTGTAGCTTTGTACTAGAGTCTGAAGTCAGGCAGCCTGATTCCTCCAGCTCCATTTTCCTTTCTCAAGATGGCTTTGGCTATTTGGGGTCTTTTGTGTTTCCATACAAATTGTGAATTTTTTTCTTCTAGTTCTGTGAAAAATGCCACTGGTAGTTTGATTGGGATTGCACTGAATCTGTAGGCTGCATTGGGTAGTAGAGGTATTTTCACGTTTATTCTTCCAATCCAAGAACATGGTATATCTCACCATCTGTTTGTATCACCTTTAACTTCTATCATCAGTGCCTTAAAATTTCCTGCATATAGGTCTTTTGTCTCCTTAGTTAGGTAGGTTTATTCCGACGTATTTTATTCTTTTTGTTGCAGTGGTAAATGGGAGTGTTTCCTTAATTTCTCTTTCTGATTTTTCATTATTAGTGTAGAGGAATGCAAGAAATCTGTACATTTTGTATCTTACTACTTTACCAAATTCATTGATTGGCTCTAGTAGTTTTCTGGTAGTATCTTTAGGATTCTCTACATATAGTACCATGTGATCTGAAACACTGACAGCTTTACTTTTTCTTATCCAATTTGGATTCCTTTTATTTCTTTTTCTTCTTTGACTGCTATGGCTAAAACTTACAAAACTATGTTGAATAATAGTGGTGAGAACGGACAACCTTGTCTTGTTCCTGATCTTAGTGGAAATGGTTTCAGTTTTTCACCATTGAGAACAATGTTGCCTGTGGGTTTGTAATATATGGCCTTTATTACGATAAGTTCCCTCTAGGCCAACTTTCTGGAGGGCTGTTTCATAAATGGGTGTTGAATTTTGTCGAAAGCTTTTTCTGCATCTACTGAGATGATCGTATGGTTTTTATTCTTCAGTTTGTTAATATGGTGTATCACATTAATTGATTTGCTTACATTGAAGAATCGTTGCATATTTGGGACAAACCCCACTTGATTATGGTGTATGATCCTTTTAATGTACTGTTGGATTCTGTTTGCTAGTATTTTGTTGAGGATTTTCGCATCTATATCACTATGTTCATCAGTGATACTGGCCCGTGGTTTTCTTTCTCTGTGACACCATTGTCTGGTTTTGGTATCAGGGTGATGGTGGCCTAGTATAATGAGTTTGGGAGTGTTCCTCCCTCTGCTATATTTGGGAAGAGTTTGAGAAGGACAGGTGTTACCTCTTCTCTAAATGCTTGATAGAATTTACCTGTGAAGCCATCGAGTCTTGTGCTTTTGTTTTTTGGAAGATTTTTAATCACAGTCTCAATTTCAGTGCTTGGGATATGTCTGATTATATTTTCTATTTCTTCCTGGTTCAGTCTTGGAAGGTTGTGCTTTCCCAAAAATTTGTCCATTTCTTCCACATCGTCCATTTTATTGGCACAGAGTTGCTTGTAGTAATTTCTCATGATCCTCTGTATTTCTGCAGTGTCAGTTGTTACTTCTCCTTTTCCATTTCTAAGTGTATTGATGAGTCTTCCTTTTTTTGTTGATGAGTGTGGCTAATGGTTTATCAATTTTGTTTTCTTCTCAAAGAACCTGCTTTTAGTTTTATTGATCTTTGCTATTGTTTCCTTCATTTCTTTTTCATTTATTTCTGATCTGATCTTTATGATTTCTTTCCTTCTGCTAACTTTGGTTTTTTTTTTTTTGGTTCTTTCTCTAATTGCTCTAGCTGTAAGGTTTAGGTTGTTTATTTGAGATGTTTCTTGTTTCTTGAGGGAGGATCGTATCACTATAAACTTCCCTCTTAGAACTGCTTTAGCTGCATCCCATAGGTTTTGGGTCATCATGTTTTCATTGTCATTTGTCTCTAGGTATTTTTTGATTTCTTCTTTGTTTTCTTCAGTGATCTCTTGGTTATTAAGTAGTGTATTGTTTAGCCTCCATGTGTTTGTATTTTTTACAGATTTTTCCCTGTAACTGATATCTAGTCTCACAGTACTGTGGGCAGAAAACATACTTGATACGATTTCAATTTTCTAAAATTTATCAAGGCTTGATTTGTGACCCAAGATATGATCTATCCTGGAGAATGTTCCATGAGCACTTGAGAAGAATGTGTATTCTGTTGTTCTTCGATGGAATGTCCTATAAATATCAATTAACTCCATCTTGTTTAATGTATCATTTAAAGCTTGTGTTTCCTTATTTATTTTCATTTTGGATGATTTGTCTCTTGGTGAAAGTGGGGTGTTAAAGTCCCCTATTGTGATTGTGTTACTGTCGATTTTTCCTTTTATGGCTGGTAGCATTTGCCTCACATACTGAGGTGCTCCTATGTTGGGTGCATAAATATTTACAATTGTTATATTTTCTTGGATTGATCCCTTGATCATCATGTAGTATCCTTCTTTGTCTCTTGTAATAGTGTTTATTTTAAAGTCTATTTTGTCTGATATGAGAATTGCTACTCCAGCTTTCTTTTAGTTACCATTTGCATGGAATATCTTTTCCTCCCCTTCACTTTTAGTCTGTATGTGCCCCTAGGACTGAACTGGGTCTCTTGTAGACAGCATATATATGGGTCTTGTTTTTGTATATATTCAGCCAGTCGATGTCTTTTGGTTGGAGCATTTAACCCATTTACATTTAAGGTAAGTATCGATATGTGCATTCCTATTACCATTTTCTTAATTGTTTTGGGTTTGTTATTGTAGGACTTTTCCTTCTCTTGTGTCTCCTGCCTAGAGAACTTCCTTTAGCATTTGTTGTAAAGCTGGTGTGGTGGTGCTGAATTCTCTTAGGTTTTGCTTCTCTGTAAAGGTTTTAATTTCTCTGTCGAATCTGAATGAGATCCTTCCTGGGTAGAGTCATCTTGGTTGTAGGTTTTTCCCTTTCATCACTTTAAGTATGTCTTGCCACTCCCTTCTGGCTTGCCGAGTTTCTGCTGAAAGATCAGCTGTTAACCTTATGGGAATTCGCTTGTATGTTATTTGTTGTTTTTCTCTTGCTGCTTCTAGTATTTTTTCTTTGTATTTAATTTTTGATAGTTTGATTAACATGTGTGTTGGCGTGTTTCTCCTTGGATTTATCCTGTATTGGACTCTCTGCTCTGCCTGGACTTCATTAACTATTTCCTTTCCCATATTAGGGAAGTTTTCAACTATAACCTCTTCAAATATTTTTTTAGTCCCTTTCTTTCTCTTCTTCTTCTGGGACCCCTATAATTCAAATAGTGGTGTGTTTAATATTGTCCCAGAGGTCTCTGAGAGTGGCCTCAATTCTTTTCATTCTTTTTTCTTTATTCTGCTTTGCGGTAGTTATTTCCACTATTTTATCTTCCAGGTCACTTATCTGTTCTTCTGCCTCAGTTATTCAGCTATTGATTCCTTCTAGAGGATTTTAAATTTCATTTATTGTGCTGTTCATCATTGTTTGTTTCCTCTTTAGTTCTTCTAGATCCTTGTTAAAAGTTTCTTGTATTTCCTCCATTCTATTTCCAAGATTTTGGATTATCTTTACTACCATTACTCTGAATACTTTTTCAGGTAGACTGCCTATTTCCTCTTCATTTGTTGGTCTGGTGGGTTTTTACCTTGCTCCTTCATCTGTTGTGTGCTTCTCTGTCTTCTCATTTTGTTTGACTTACTGTGTTTGGGGTCTCTTTTTCGCAAGCTGCAGTTTCATAGCTCCTGTGGTTTTTGGTGTCTGCCCCCAGTAGCTACGGTTGTTTCAGTGGGTTGTGTAGGCTTCTTTGGAGGGGACTAGTGTCTGTGTCCTGGTGGATGAGGCTGGATCTTGTCTTTCTGGCGGGCAGGTCTGTATCCAGTGGTGTGTTCTGGGGTGTCTCTGAGTTTATTATGATTTTAGGCACACTCTCTGCTAATGGGTGGGATTGTGTTCCTGTCTTACTAGTTGTTTGGCTTAGGGTGTCCAGCACTGTAGTTGGCTGGTATTTAGTGGAGCTAAGGCCTAGCACTGAGATGGAGATCTCTGGGAGAGCTTTCACCGTTTGTTATTATGTGGAGCTGGGAGGTCTCTGGTGGACCAATGTCCTGAACTTGGCTCTCCCACCTCAGAGGCACAGACCTCACACCCAGCCAGAGCACCAAGACTCTGTCAGCCACACAGCCCAGAAGATAAGGGAGGGAGGGGGAGGGAGAGAGAGAGGGAGAGGGAGGGGGAGGGGGAGGGGGAGGGGGAGAGAGGGAGAGAGGGAGAGAGGGAGACAGGGAGAGAGGGAGAGAGGGAGAGAGGGAGAGAGGGAGAAAGAATGAAAAAATAAAGTTATTAAAATTAAAAAGTAATAAAAAAGAAATAAGAGAGCAACCAAACCAAAAAACAAATACACCAATGATAACAAGCGTTAAAAACTATACTAAAAAACAAACAAACCAAAAATACGGACAGACAAGACCCTAGGACAAATGGTAAAAGCAAAGCTATAAAGAGAAAATCACACACTGAAGCATACACATACACACTTACAAAAAGAGAAAAAGGAAAAAAATATATACATCATGGCTCTGAAAGTTCATCTCCTCAATTTGGGATGATTCGCTGTCTATGCAGGTATACCACAGATGCAGGGTACATCAAGTTGATTGTGGAGATTTAATCCACTGCTCCTGAGGCTGCTGGGAGAGATTTCCCTTCTCTTGTTTGTTCGCACAGCTCCTGGGGTTCAGCTTTGGATCTGGCCCTGCCTCTGTGTGTAGGTCGCCTGAGGGCATCTGTTCTTTGCTCAGACAGGACTGGGTTAAAGGAACCGCTGATTAGGGGCTCTGGCTCACTCAGGCAGTGGGGAGGGAGGGGTACGGAATGTGGGGCTAGTCTGGGGCGGCAGAGGCCGGCGTGACATTGCACCAGCCTGAGGCACTCCGTGTGTTCTCCCAGGGAAGTTCTCCCTGGATCACAGGACCCTGGCAGTGGCGGGCTGCACAGGCTCCCAGGAGGGGAGGTCTGGAGAGTGACCTGTGCTTGCACACAGGCTTGTTGGTTGCTGCAGCAGCAGCCTTAGCATCTCATGCCCGTCTCTGGGGTACGCGCTGATAGCTGTGGCTTATGGCCTGGAGCTCATTTAGGCAGTGCTCTGAATGCCCTCTCCTCACACACCCCGCAACAATGGTCTCTTGCCTCTTAGGCAGGTCCAGACTTTTCCCTGGACTCCCTCATGGCTAGCTGTGGCACACTAGTCCCCTTCAGGCTGTCTTCACACAGCCAACCCCAGTCCTCTCCCTGGGATCTGACCTCTGACGCCCAAGCCTCAGCTCCCAGCACCCGCCTGCCCCGGCGGATGAGTAGACAAGCCTCTCGGGCTGGTGAGCGCTGGTCGGCAGCGATCCTCTGTGCGGGCATCTGTCCACTTTGCCCTCCGTACCCCTGTTGCTGTGCTCTCCTCCGTGGCTCTGAAGCTTCCCCTCCACCCTCCTTGTCTCCACCAGTGAAGGGGTTTACTAGTGTGTGGAAACCCTTCCTCCTTCACTGCTCCCTCCCACTGGTGCAGATCCTGTCCCTATTCTTTTGTCTCTGTTTTTTCTTTTTTCTTTTGCCCTACCCAGGTACATGGGGTAGTTTCTTGCCTTTTGGGAGGTCTAAGGTCTTCTGCCAGCGTTCAGTAGGTGTTCTGTAGGAGCTGTTCCACATGTAGACGTACTTCTGATGTATCTGTGGGGAGAAAGGTGATCTCCACGTCTCACTGCTCCGGCATCTTGAAGGTCTCCTAGGTAAGGTTTTACCAGCACAGCCTCGCCCATTTGCTTTGGCTTTCACTGCCACGGCAGAGTTGAGTAGTTACTCAGGACAGCCTATGGGCTGCAAAGCCTAAAACACTGACTATCTGCCCTTTTACACAGAAGGTCTGTCTATCCCTGCACTACAAAATCATCAAATCCACAAGTATTACATAAAGTAAAGCAAATACTAATATGGGATTTAAAAACGAACAAACAGCAAAGCAAAATAGCTAGAAGAATGATCTCGAAAGTCAGACACACTGGGCTTGCATGCTGCCTCTGGACATACCAAGTGATCTCAGGCAAACTACTAATGACTGAGTCAGTTTCACAACCTGTGACCTTGGAATAAAAATCCCCACTGCAGAGAATTACTGTCAGGATTAGATTCTAAGTAACTTTAGTTAATTTTTATAAATACTGCTCAGAGAAAAACAAACAAACCACCTGGCTTGAAGTGTTACTTGTTAAGAGTTTCCTTAACCTGCATTTTTTTAAAATTTCAAATTACCTGAACAGGGAAAATTTTAAATTCGCATACAAGCATATGAAATTACTCTGAAATCCATGATTACTTTAAATTACAATTCAATCCAAAAATTATTTATGTCCCAAATGCTTATTCATAGGTCAGGGACTTGGATTTCATTTTGCCACAGAAACAATGTTGTAATCATTATGATTTCCCAAAGCAGTTAATAAAATTTACTGATCAAATAATTTAACTACAGCAGTTTCCCAATTCCAGAGGATCAATCTTTAAGACTCAGAACTTATTCTTAACTGTTTAGGTTTGATTATTTATAATGAGATTGTAAGTATTAGAAAACACATATTAGGTTTAAGATATGTATCTGTCACAATACCTTTAAGACTCCTCTTCATTAGCAAAATGGATATTTTATGACTGGTTATAAGGACAAACCACAGTGTAACATCTATACATTTTCAAACTGTACAAACAAATCATGAGTATTAATATTTATCAGTGGAAAAATGTTTATTATGTGCTGCCTTAAATCACTGGTGTTAATATATTTTTCTTGACGAGTCAGGGTTATTACCATAAATATCCATCACAGTCCTGTGCTATAGGTACAGTTGTAACATAAATACCTCAGTATTTACAATGCTGAATGCTGTCAGAGTCCAAAAATAAGCATTAATGACCACTATGAAAGTAGCCCCCAAGTAACACCAGTTTCTCCTCATTCATCACATCAAGGTCTCTGTTGATCCATCTCTCCCTGATTGTGGAATGTTGTAAATATCTGACAACATAGTGCATGTCTAATGCAAACTGTCTGACAAAGAAAATTATTAATCTTGCCAAAGATGAAGGGTTTCATGAAGATGATAACAATGATACTGGAAAAATCTTCAAATCACATGCAAAACCGTCTACAAATACAACAGGATTAGATAAATTAAGTGAATTTTTAAAAAGTGCACAGAATGATGATGTTGGTCCTTCAAAATATTATTGGTATTAAAAAATTCAGGGCTTCCCTGCAAAATATTATTGGTATTAAAAAACTCAGGGCTTCCCTGGTGGTGCAGTGGTTGAGAGTCCACCTGCCAGTGCAGGGGACGCGGGTTTGTGCCCCAGTCTGGGAGGATCCCACACGCCGCGGAGCGGCTGGGCCCGTGAGCCATGGCTGCTGGGCCTGCGCGTCCGGAACGTGTGCTCCGCAACGGGAGAGGCCACAACGGTGAGAGGCCCGTGTACAGCAAAAACAGAAACAAAAACAAAAAAACACATAAAAAAAATTTCAGAAACGATCTTTGGAAAACTGCCAAAATCTCAGCCATTTTTGCAAGAAACAGCCATCTTTTATAATACAGTTATAAAAACAAACGTACAAACATTTTGAAGTGAAGGGTATACCATCTTTCATCAGTTCTAATATGAACAGTGTTCACATTTTAACATCTCTGAAATGGGGTGCATCTTACAATCAATAGCATCTCTATGATCTGTTATAATCTTATAAACTGTGGGCCAGGCAGCAGTTACAACATAGATGTTACTGCCAGAGAATGTATGAGCTTTGTCAATTTTTTATTTCTTGGTGTCATAACTGGAAAACCTCAACTCCTCAGTTTTAAATTAAAAAAATCACGTACTGGCTTGTTCAAGAGGAAACAGGAGCCTAGCAGTTGTTGAAAACCTTCCATTGATTCCCTCTGATAAGAGCAAGAAAGCACCAGCACCAAAGCCTGCAGACTGGTGCTGACGCCCTGAGAGAAAATTGGGGTTCTCTTTTAAGAATCGCTGAAATCTCAGTGCACTTGGTGGCACAGAGGATAATATTATTTGAGAAAACATGAACGTCAATGATCCTAATTTTAAAAACGAATGATTGGAAAGTCAAAGTATGAAAGTAGATTTAGGAATGAATACCTTTACTGATTTATTTCATTCATATTTTCCTTTGTATGGATGCTCAAGAATAACATAATAAAAAAAATCCAAAAGACTTATTTCAACAAGTATAAAATAAAAAGGTTAAGTGATAAAAAGCATTGTATCAAGTTAAACTGGCAAGATTTTTTCTCTTTTAGTCATATATAAAATAACAATATGCCTTATAGTTGTATCTTAGATTTGATAAAATACATATTGTATTCATTATACAATTCTAACAGAAAAATTATAATCCTCCTCAAGTTAGTTACTTTCAGAATCAATATGGATTCGGAAGTATATCCAAAATTCTGACAAACGTAAGACAAAATAATTTTAAAATTTCATTTTTCAAGGTAAAATCCCAATCAAACCCTTTTTCCACTCTTTACTACAAAATGTGGGTCTCTATTTTAGCTGGATTTACTTTAAGTGGCTTTACCCAACATGAATGCTGCTGGGCTAAGGAGGGTCTCCTACACGAGACACGGGGCTGAATGACTCAGCACCTCATGCTGAGTGAGTGACAGTTCCCAGGCTCCTGGCTGTTTTCAGAGGAGACTGCAAGGCTCTCCCTGAGGCCTCTCCTCCCTCAGGTTCCCCGGATGATTCGTTAGAGCTGATAAACTCTCAGAGCAGCCACGTCTCCCTGCTCCAGCCTGTGCAGCCTAAGCGTGCCGTACAGACCTGTGGCACAGAACCAATCGTTTTCCCAGGGCAATAACGGGATGTCTACTCTTTGAAGATACACGAGGCTGGCAAAATCAGAAAGCTTTAAGTAAACTACCTAAGATGCTATGCAAATTAACAGTAATTATTTCTAGAGTTAATCGCCATCTCCTCCTCAGCAGGAAACAAATGCAGTGGCAGTAAAAACATGTCTACCTTCCCCCTGAATCTCTCCCACAGCTTCAGCCACAGTCCCCAAGCCAGCAAGGCAACAGAAAGGTACCGTGAACTCTCTCACGAAGATAAGGCAGATGGAATCTCAGTAGAAACTAGAAACAGCGTTTTCTGGGAACTGCACGTAGTCTGGTATGGTCGAAGCTGAAGGGATGAAGAGGGGAACAGGAAAATCAAGAGCAGTAAGAAAGACAAAGGGTAGACCCCTTGTGCTAAGCTACCAGGTTTAATTTATCCTCTAAACAATAAACAACCACTGAGTAATTCCAAGCACATGGGCAATGTGTTCCATGTGGCTTCAGAAAGATCACCTTAGCAGCCCAAGCCAAAGATGCATTAGAAGGATCCTTAGTTAGAAGCGGTGAGATGAAAAGACTAACAAGACATAAGGATCTCAATGAACAAGGGCAAAAATAACAAAAACAGAAAGGAGGAGGTGGCTACGGGATATTCAGAAGGCAGAAAACGCGATCTGGTCGCTGACTGGCTACGAGTTGGGTGGGACGTGACAAAGAGAAGATGCTACAAGATGGCTTTCAAACCAGAACCCAAAAGTCAAGACATATTTGATGGTGATTCTCTGCAGCAGGATGGGTACTACAGGAAGGGCCATGGGTCTGAAGACAATGAAGTGAATTTAGTTTTGGAAATAAAAGAATGAAGTACAGAAAGCTCTAGTCCCGGGTAAGATGGAAGCACACACACCCCCTTTCCCAATGAACACATGATAAAGTGCAGGCACATCTGGGGACCCTGAAAAGTAAACAGAGGCAGGCAGACTTGAGAATGCCAGAGCTCAGAGTACCTGTAAATGCATGATGAGGGTACCACACTTTTAAAACTGCGGTATCTTATGACCTAAACCTAACTTGGCGAAAACGCCGAAACTGAGCACTCTGGTAACAACAGCAGTAACTCTGGTTATCTCTTCCAGTTCCAGAGTGTGGGGGGGAAACTTAAGGAGAAAGTAGGAAATGTTCCAGTTTTTTTCTTTCTGTCTCCTTTTCTTCTTGTGCTGCAGCCCCCAGGAAAGCTCACTGCTGTGGTGGCAACCAAGACAGCAAGAGGAGCTTCTGGGAACTACAATGGTGAGGGGGGGACCCTTTGTCTCCTGTGACGATGATACTCCAAAAGCCAGAGCAGGGCTTCCCTGGTGGTGCAGTGGTTGAGAGTCCGCCTGCCGATACAGGGGGACACAGGTTCATGCCCCGGTCCAGGAAGATCCCATATGCCGCAGAGCGGCTGGGCCTGTGAGCCATGGCCGCTGAGCCTGCGCTCCACAACGGAAGAGGCCACAACAGTGAGAGGCCCACGTACTGCCAAAAAAAAAAAAGAAAACCAGAGCAAAGTCTGTGGCCTCTGCCTCTCTCTTTCTCTCTCTGCCTCTGTCTGTCTGTCTGTCTGTCCTCCCACTGCTTCACTCTAGGAGTGAGGGAGCCCTAGGTATGCGAGGCCTCAGACTGAGAGGTGAGCCCAGGGAAAACGCGGGCATCAGACCAACGGCACACTGTGGGGCTCCGGAAAATGGCCCCAGAGTTGTTATAAAGTCCTGGGGTTGCCTGCATCTGTGTGTGGACAAGACCCTGCTCTGCATGAGCACAGGGCTGGCCGAAAGACTTCCACCCAAATGCCGGGCAAACAATACTGCACAGTGCACACGAGGGACAAAAGGAAAACAGGAATTTGAAGTCTGACCCCGACAGGTCAACTGCCTGCTAAAACAAATAAAATCAACAGCCTCCATAAAATTTAAACAAAATCCAAAGTCTAATAATGTAATATTCCAAATGTCCAGGGTGCAACTCAAAATTAATCAGCACATGAAAAACGACAAAAATCTCAACCTACCTGGGAATATACAATAGACAGATAATGATTAGATGAAAGAGATGATATAATTATGGGACAGAAACTTCAAAGAAACTATTTTAAAAGTATTTGAACAGCAATCAAGTGGTGAAAAAAGGTTAACATAGAAAATACTAGCAGGGAAAGAAAAGAAACAAGGAAAAACCAAATGAAAACACAAGAAATGAAAAAATAAAATTACTAAAATAAAACCCTCCCTGGCTGGACCAAATAAGCAGAATAAAGATGAAAGGGGAAAGAGGAAGTGAATCTGAAAACAACAGAAATTAACCAATCTGAACAACAGAGAAAAAAACTGTAAAAAACAAAACAGAGCTTCACAAACCTGTGGAACAAGAACAAAAGGTCTAACATTCATGTCATCAGAGAACCAGAGAAGAGAAAGAGCACAGAGCTGAAAAAAATATTTGAAGAAATCATGGCTCAAAAATGGCATAAGGCATAAATCTACAAGTCCAAGAAACTTAGCAAACCACCAACAGAATAAACCTAAAGAAATCCATGCCCAGAGACAACTTAATCACACTGCTGGAAACTACAGACAAAGAAAGAATCTGGAAGCATCCAGAGAAAAATAAGACATACCTGCAGGAGAAAAAAAGGTGAGGATTTCTCTTCAAAAACTATGGAGGACAAAAAGCAGTGAAGTAACTTTTTAAATGAAAATAGAAAAGAACTGTCAACCCAAAATACTACACCCATCGAAAATACTGCTTAGAAATAAAGATGAAATAAAACTAAGAGGACTTATAGCCAACAGACCTAACCTAAAAGAACTGCCAGTCTTTCTGCGAGTAGGTGTGCGATCGAGCGGCTGTGTGCGTGCCGCATGGTGCTGGTCTCCGTTGCCGCTGAGAAGGAAGCACAGGCGGCAGTGGAGGCAGGAAAGCAGGCAGCGGCCAGCCGGGCCTTGGCAGCTCCCTGTGCGCAGCGGGCGGCGACCTAGACGGCGCATGGTGGTGCTAGGTCTCGCGGCAGCAGCGGCCCAGCTGTTGGCAGCGAGCCACCCCAAAACACACCACCAGACGTGGACCTACCCACCAGAAAGACAAGATCCAGCCTCATCCACCAGAACACAGGCACTAGTCCCCTCCACCAGGAAGCCTACACAACCCACTGAACCAACTTTGGCCACTGGGGACAGACACCAAAAACAACGGGAACTACGAACCTGCAGCCTGCAAAAAGGAGACCCGAAACACAGTAAGATAAGGAAAATGAAAAGATAGAAAAACACACAGCAGATGAAGGAGCAAGATAAAAACCCACCAGACCTAACAAATGAAGAAGAAATAGGCAGTCTACCTGACAAAGAATTCAGAATAATGATAGTAAAGATGATCCAAAATCTTGGAAATAGAATAGAGAAAATGCAAGAAACATTTAACAAGGACCTAGAAGAACTAAAGATGAAACAAACAACGATGAACAACACAATAAATGAAATTAAGAACACTCTACATGGGATCAGTAGCAGAATAACTGAGGCAGAAAAACGGATAAGTGACCTGGAAGATAAAATAATGGAAATAACTACTGCAGAGCAGAATAAAGAAAAAAGAATGAAAAGAACTGAGGACAGTCTCAGAGACCTCTGGGACAACATTAAACACAGCAACATTCGAATTATAGGGGTTCCAGAGGAAGAAGAGAAAAAGAAAGGGACTGAGAAAATATTTGAAGAGATTATAGTTGAAAACTTCCCTAATATGGGAAAGGAAATAGTTAATCTAGTCCAGGAAGCACAGAGAGGCCCATACAGGATAAATCCAAGGACAAACACACCAAGACACATATTAATCAAACTGTCAAAAATTAAATACAAAGAAAACATATTAAAATCAGCAAGAGAAAAACAACAAATAACACACAAGGGAATCCCCATAAGGTTAACAGCTGATCTTTCCGCAGAAACTCTGCAAGCCAGAAGGGACTGGCAGAACATATTAAAACTGATGAAGGAGAGAAAACTACAACCAAGATTACTCTACCCAGCAAGGATCTCATTCAGATTTGATGGAGAAATTAAAACCTTTACACAAAAGCAAAATGTGAGAGTTCAGCACCACCAAACCAGCATTACAACAAATGCTAAAGGAACTTCTCTAGGCAAGAAACACAAGAGAAGGAAAAGACCTACAATAACAAACCCAAAACAATTAAGAAAATGGAAATAGGAACATACATATCAATAATTACCTTAAATGTAAATGGATTAAAGGCTCCCACCAAAAGACACAGACTGGCTGAATGGATACAAAAACAAGACCAAAATATATGCTGTCTACGTGAGACCCACTTCAGACATAGAGACACATACAGACTGAATGTAGGGGGATGGAAAAAGATATCCCTAAAAGAACTAAAGAAAGCTGGAATAGCAATTCTCTTATCAGACAAAACAGACTTTAAACTAAAGACTATTAGAAGAGACAAAGGAGGACACTACATAATGATCAAGGGATCGATCCAAGAAGAAGATATAACAATTATAAATATTTATGCACCCAACACAGGAGCACCTCAATACATAACGCAAATGCTAACAGCCATAAAAGGGGAAATCGAAAGTAACACAGTCATAGTATGGGACTTTCACACCCCACTTACACCCATGGACAGATCATCCAAAAGGAAAATAAATAAGGAAACACAAGCTTTAAATGATACATTAAACAAGATGGACTTAATTGATATTTATAGGACATTCCATCCAAAAACAACAGCATACACATTTTTCTCAACAGCTCATGGAACATTCTCCAGGATAGATCATATCTTGGATCACAAATCAAGCCTTGGTAAATTTAAGAAAATTGAAATTGTATCAAGTATGTTTTCCGACCAAAACGCTGTGAGACTAGATATCAATTACAGGAAAAGATCTGTAAAAAAATACAAACACATGGAGGCTAAACAATACACTACTTAAAAACGAAGTGATCACTGAGGAAATCAAAGAGGAAATAAAAAAATACCTGGAAACAAATCACAATGGAGACACAACGACCCAAAACCTATGGGATGCAGCAAAAGCAGTTCTAATAGGGAAGTTTATAGCAATACAATCCTAGCTTAAGAAACAGGAAACATCTCGAATAAACAACCTAACCTTGCACCTCAAGCAATTAGAGAAAGAAGAACAAAAAACCCCCGAAGTTAGCAGAAGGAAAGAAATCATAAAGATCAGATCAGAAATAAATGAAAAAGCAATGAAGGAAACAATATCAAAGATCAATAAAACTAAAAGCTGCTTCTTTGAGAAGATAAACAAAATAGATAAACCATTAGCCAGACTCATCAAGAAAAAAAGGGAGAAGACTCAAATCAATAGAATTAGAAATGAAAAAGGAGAAGTAACAACTGACACTGCAGAAATACAAGAGATCATGAGAGATTACTACAAGCAACTCTATGCCAATAAAACGGACAACGTGGAAGACATGGACAAATTGTTAGAAATGCACAACCTGCTGAGACTGAATCAGAAAGAAATAGAAAATATGAACAGACCAATCACAAGCACTGAAATTGAAACTGTGATTAAAAATCTTCCAACAAACAAAAGCCCAGGACCAGATGGATTCACAGGCGAATTCTATCAAACATTTAGAGAAGGGCTAACACCTATCCTTCTCAAACTCTTCCAAAATATAGCAGAGGGAGGAACTCTCAGAAACTCATTCTTCAAGGCCACCATCACCCTGATACCAAAACCAGACAAGGATGTCACAAAGAAAGAAAACTACAGGCCAATATCACTGATGAACATAGATGCAAAAATCCTCAACAAAATCCTAGCAAAAAGAACCCAACAGCACATTAAAAGGATCATACACCATGATCAAGTGGAGATTATTCCAGGAATGCAAGGATTCTTCAATATATGCAAATTAATCAACGTGATACACCATATTAACAAGCTGAAGGAGAAAAACCACATGATCATCTCAACAGATGCAGAGAAAGCTTTCGACAAAATTCAACACCCATTTATGATAAAAACCCTGCAGAAAGTAGGCATACAGGGAACTTTCCTCAACATAATAAAGGCCATATATGACAAAACAACAGCCAACATCATCCTCAGTGGTGAAAAACTGAAAGCATTTCCACCAAGATGAGGAACAAGACAAGGTTTCCCACTCTCACGACTCTTATTCAACATAGTTTTGGAAGTTTTAGCCACAGTAATCAGAGAAGAAAAGGAAATAAAAGGAATCCAAATCGGAAAAGAAGAAGTAAACCTGTCACTGTTTGTAGATGACATGATACTATACATAGAGAATCCTAAAGATGCTACCAGAAAACCATTAGAGCTAATCAATGAATTTGGTAAAGTAGCAGGATACAAAATTCATGCACAGAAATCTCTGGCATTCCTATACACTAAGGATGAAAAATCTGAAAGTGAAATCAAGAAAACACTCCCATTTACCGTTGCAACAAAAAGAATAAAATATCTAGGAATAAACCTACTTAAGGAGACAAAAGACCTGTATGCAGAAAATTATAAGACGCTGATGAAAGAAATTAAAGATGATACAAATAGATGGAGAGATATACCATGTTCTTGGATTGGAAGAATCAACATTGTGAAAATGACTCTACTACCCAAAGCAATCTACAGATTCAATGCAATCCCTATCAAACTACCACTGGCATTTTTCACAGAACTAGAACAAAAAATTTCACAATTTGTATGGAAACACAAAAGACCCCGAATAGCCAAAGCAATCTTGAGAACAAAAAACGGAGCTGGAGGATTCAGCCTCCCTGACTTTGGACTATACTACAAAGCTACAGTAATCAAGACAGTATGGTGCTGGCACAAAAACAGAAATATAGATCAATGGAACAGGATAGAAAGCCCAGAGATAAACCCATGCACATATGGTCACCTTATCTTTGATAAAGGAAGCAGGAATGTACAGTGGAGAAAGGACAGCCTCTTCAATAAGTGGTGCTGGGAAAACTGGACAGGTACATGTAAAAGTATGAGATTAGATCACTCCCTAACACCATACACAAAAATAAGCTCAAAATGGATTAAAGACCTAAATATAAGGCCAGAAATTATCAAACTCTTAGAGGAAAACATAGGCAGGACACTCTATGACATAAATCACAGCAAGATCCTTTTTGACCCACCTCCTAGAGAAATGGAAATAAAAACAAAAATAAACAAATGGGACCTAATGAAACTTCAAAGCTTTTGCACAGCAAAGGAAACCATAAACAAGACCAAAAAGACAACCCTCAGAATGGGAGACAATATTTGCAAATTAATCAACTGACAAAGGATTAATCTCCAAAATTTATAAGCAGCTCATGCAGCTCAATAACAAAAAAACAGACAACCCAATCCAAAAATGGGCAGAAGACCTAAATAGACATTTCTCCAAAGAAGATATCCAGATTGCCAACAAACACATGAAAGAATGCTCAACATCATTAATCATTAGAGAAATGCAAATCAAAACTACAATGTGATATCATCTCACAGCAGTCAGAATGGCCATCATCATAAAATCTGGAAACAATAAATGCTGGAGAGGGCGTGGAGAAAAGGGAACACTCTTGCACTGCGGGTGGGAATGTGAATTGGTACAGCCACTATGGAGAACAGTATGGAGGTTCCTTAAAAAACTACAAATAGAACTACCATATGACCCAGCAATCCCATTACTGGGCATATACCTTGAGAAAACCATAATTCAAAAAGAGTCATGTACCTAAATGTTCATCCCAGCTCTATTTACAATAGCCAGGAGATGGAAACAACCTAAGTGTCCATCATTGGATGAATGGATAAAGAAGATGTGGCACATATATACAGTGGAATATTTCTCAGCCATAAAAAGAAACAAAATTGAGTTATTTGTAGTGAGGTGGATGGACCTAGAGTCTGTCACACAGACTGAAGTAAGTCAGAAAGAGAAAGACAAATACCGTAAGGTAACACATATATATGGAATATAAGGGAAAAAAAATGTCTTGAAGAACCTAGGGGTAAGACGGGAAGAAAGACACAGACCTACTAGAGAATGGACTTGAGGATATGGGGAGGGGCAAGGGTAAGCTGTGACAAAGTGAGAGAGTGGCATGGACATATATACACTACCAAACGTAAGGTAGATAGCTAGTGGGAAACAGCCGCATAGCACAGGGTGATCAGTTCGGTGCTTTGTGACCACCTGGATGGGTGGGATAGGGAGGGTGGGAGGGAAGGAGATGCAAGAGGGAGGAGATATGGGAACATATGTATAACTGATCCACTTTGTTATAAAGCAGACCCTAACACACCCTGTAAAGCAATTATACTCCAATAAAGATGTTAAAAAAAAAAAAAAAAAAAGAACTGCGAAAGGAATTTCTTCAGACAGAGAGAAATTATATAAGAAGAAACTTGGATCATTAGGAATGAGTGAATAGCAAGAAAAACGGTAAATATTTGTGTAAATATTAGAAAGTATTCCTGTCCTATTGCCTTCTTAAACATGTTTGAAGTTGTAAGAAAAATTTATAAGACAGCCTAATGAGGCTTTAAATTTATGTTAACGTAATATATAAGACAACTATGGCATAAAGGGGAGAGGGTAAGGGTACCTACATGATGGAAAAATTTCTACATTCCAAATTGAAACAGTAAAATAGCGTTTACAGCTGACCCGGGAACAACAAGGGGTCTGGAGCACCGACCCTTCATACAGTTGAAAATGAGATAACAAATACATGTTGTTAAAAGCCACTAACTTGTGGTAATTTGTTACACAGCGAAACAAAAACAAAAACAAAAACGAACCCCTCCAGTAATATGAGAAACAAAAAGAGATTACATTTTGGTAAGAAAGGTCAATTCACTCTAAAACCCCAACGATTCTAAATGTGTATGCTCTCTAAAAAAAAAAAAGAAAGAAAGAAAGGAAAAACTGACCTAACTAAAAGGAGAAACAGATAAATCTATAATTATATCTGAAGGCTTCTACTCTCCTACCTCAGTATCAAACAATGTTGGCATAATGTCAGCATGGATTAAGTACTAAAAAGCATCAACTCACTGGATCTAATTGAAACATATAGCACTCCACCGAACCACAGCAGGGTACACATTCTTTTCAAGTGTATGTGGAACATTCACAAAGATAGATCATATTCTAGATCAAAGTACAAACAGTAACAAATGTAAAATGACTGAATGAAGTCCTACAAAGTATGTTCTCTGATCATAAAATAAAACCAGAAAACAGTAACAGAAAAAAGTAGGAAAATGTCCAAACACTTGGAAATTAACCCATTTCTAAGTAATCCTGGGCCAAAGAGGATGTTTCAAGGGGAAATTACAATAAAGTTTGAACTGAATTAAAATGAAAATAGAACACAGAAAAATTTGTGGGGTGCAACTAAAGCAGTGCTTAGAGGGAAATTTACAGCATGCAATACCAATATTAGAAAAGAAAAAAGGTCTCACCCTCAGCTATCTAAGCTTCAACCTTAAAAGACCAGATAAGAGCAAAATAAACAGAAATCAAGCAGAAGGAAGATAACATTGTGAATGTACCTTATGCTACTGAATTGTGTATTTTTAAATGGTTAAGACAGAAAATTTTATGTTTTGTGTATTTTACCACACTAAAAACATATTCTTTCATGGATCATAGGTCTAAAGGTTAAAAGTAAAACTATAAAAATTTTTTTGAGGGCTTCCCTGGTGGCGCAGTGGTTGAGAGTCCGCCTGCCGATGCAGGGGACACGGGTTCGTGCCCTGGTCCGGGAGGATCCCACATGCCGCGGAGCGGCTGGGCCCGTGAGCCATGGCCGCTGAGCCTGCGCGTCCGGAGCCTGTGCTCCGCAACGGGAGAGGCCACAACAGTGAGAGGCCCACGTACCGCAAAAAAAAAAAAATTTTTTTGAAAAATAGGAGCAAATTTTCATGACTGCTGGATAGGCAGAGAGTTTTTAGACATGATAGAGTAAAAGCATGATCCGTAAACAAGAAACCTGAAAACGTACACTTTATCAAAGTTAACATCTTGCGCTCTGTGAAAAATATTGTTAAGAGAATGATAAGCCAAACTGCCACCTAGGAGAACATATTGGCAAATCACTTACCCAATAAAAGATTTGTCCAGAATATAAAGAACTCTCAAAACAAAACAGTAACAACACAACACAATTAATATGGACAAATTACTCAGACACATGGTTCCCTAAAGAGGATATAAGGATCACAAATAAGCACATGAAAAGGGATTCAACATCATTAACATTTAGCGACATGCAAATCAAACAACAATGAGATACCCCTATACATAGATTAGATGACCAAAATAAAAGACACAGACAATACCGAATGCTGATGAGGATGTGGGGCAACGGGCGCTCTTGATCACCGATGCTAAGAAGGCAAAAGGGTGCGAGTGCTCTGCCAAATGGCTGACTTTTGAAAACTCAAGGTAAGTCTACACTTACCATATGATCCAGAAAAGCCGCTCTTGGGCATTTACCCTAGAGGAACAAAAACTTACTCTTTTCCAAACACCTGTAAATGAATGATCAAAGCAGCACTGATTATTAATTAACAAAAACTAGAAACAACCCAAATGTCCCTCGGTGGGTGAATGAATAAATGAACTGTAGCACATCCATACAATGGAATACCACTCAACAACAAAAAACAAAAAGTTACTGATACATGCAACAACTTGGATGAACAGCATCAAGGTGAATGAAAGAAGCCAACCGCTAAAGGTTACATACTATTATATATACCACACACAAATACCATATAAGACATTCTTGAAGAAAAGACAAAGCCATAGTAATGGAGAATAGACAGTGGCTTTCAGGGCATTAGGAGTGAGGGGACAGCATGACTATGCTGAGAGAGAGCACGAGAGAGTTTTGGGGTGATGGAATGGTTCTGTATCCTGACTGTGGTGGTCGGTACGTGAATTTATACTTGTGTTAAAATTCATAGAACCGGAAAAGAAAAATAAAGTTAATGTTATTGTATGATGATTTACATAATAAAAGGAAAATTTTTAAATAAGGTACCAATGTGACCGCTAGGAAATGATGTCCAGAAAGCAGCTAGACAGGATGGAAGTTAGGAGGGTAGTCTGCGTAACTGACAGAGACTTTGAGGTCACCAGTCCCTTGTAGAATAGTGAGTGAGATCACCCCAGGGTATTAACTTACAGTGAAAAATAGCCAAGGACAGAACCCCAGGAAATATCAGCCTTAGAAACTACGGAAGAAGAGAATCCTGTAGAAGAAGATATTAAGAAATAATAATCAGAAAACTAAGGGATAAAGAAAGAGAATTTGGTGTCACGGAAGGCAAGGAAGAAATTTTGAAGAAGTAACTCATGAGATCAAATGTCACAGAAAGGTCAAGTAAGATAAAGATTTAAAATACTCGATTATATTTGGCAGGATGGACATCGGTGACTTTCAACAGGATTTCAACAGGATTATGAATAGCGGGTAAGCAACGACAGAGAACAGAGCTTCATTCATTTGAGGTGTCTGGCCATGAAGAGGAGGAAGGAGCCAGGAACGTGAGAAACATGAATATATTTATGGGCTATGCCAGGAAAGACGGGAAGTTCAGAAAAGGGAGGAAACAAGTGATAGAGTAAGGAGGACCCTTGAGGAAACAGACAGCATGGCCCAGAAAATAAGGCCATGAAAGCGTGGGCTCTCAAGTCAGACTGCAGGGATTCAAACACGATGTAATCTATCATTTGGCTGCTGTAAAGCTCAAGCTATCGCTTTAGCTTCTCCACCTCTGCCTCAGTGAGATGTAACATGGGAAGACGACAGAACCTGCCTCAGAGCACTGCTATGACAAGTGAGTGAGTACAGGTATAGAGCTTAGAACTAAGCCTGACACATAAGCACCCAGTAAACGACCAATGTGAACAATTACCAGCATTAGAATCACCAAATAGGATGGAACAGGAAGATTACTTTTGAACAGAGGAAGTTATATCCTTCTCTGAGACTGGAGAAAACAAGGATAGATTGGGCACAATTATGCATAAGTTTATAAGTATGGAGGCAGAAAATGTGATGAAATGTGGGATTTTTAAGCCCAATTTTCTCTGTGATGTAATGATTATCTTCACAGAAAGGGAAGAAGGATGAAACCATGGAGGAAAGTCCCCACTGTGGGCAACAGGAGAGGCTGCTGACCACGGAGATTCAGAGGACAGCCGAGAAGGACTGACAGCTCTGCTGAAACCAGAGCCATAAACCCATCTGACACTAGTCACCACAGCTTTAACTTTCTCCAGCAGTGTTCAGAAGTCTTAGAGTAAAAACAGTCACCAACTGAGTTACACGTAATAAAGAGGGATATGCCCACTCAGACAGAAGGGCTCTGTGGGAGCATGGGGAGCATATAATTGAGGGAATTTAATGATCGGCTACTCCCATGAGCTTTAAAAGCATCTCTTTTAGAAACTACACAAATGCCCATCAACTGAGGACTGAACAAATAAACTGTAGTACATCCACACGATGGAATATGACTCAGGAATAAAAAAGAACTACTCATACACACCAGCCTCAAAACTCCATATACTGTATAATAATTTTACATGACATTCTAGAAGAAACAAGACCACAGTGGCAGGAAGCAGACCGGTGGTTGCCTACAGCTGGTAGAAGATTGACTGTCACAGGGCACAAGGAAACTTCTTCCTCCAGTGTTACTGAGACACAACGGACTTACAACACGGCTAGTTTAAGGTGTAAAACATAATGGCTTGATACACGCATGTACTGAGAAAGGATCACTATGGTAAGTCTGGTTATCATCCATCATCTCACATACCGACAGCTTTTTCTCTGGTGGCAAGAGGAGCAACCTTTTAAGAAATGATGGAATGGTGCTGTCCTGTGGTTGTGGCAGTGGTTACATGACTACATACACCTGTCAACACCATCCAGATACACTCCCAACACTGGTGAATTTCACTGTATTTAAACTTCATGTTAATACAGCTGACTTCTTACAAGGCTCTGTGTGGACGCCTGGGCTGCGTGCTCCACCACCAAGCACGGGCTCGAGACAGCTCCTCCCCGTCACCTTGTCTACATCCCCAGACGCGGCCTCTAAGTCACAGGCAAAGGGACTGTGGCGGGCAGAACCTGGAGAAGACCCCAAAGGCTTCCCGATACCCACACCCACTCCCCAGGTATGCAAGTCTGATGGGTTGTAACCCCAGGATTAGGTCACGATAAATGGGATGAGGGGTGTTAAACCAGTGAGCTGACCATTAAATGCAGTTTTCCTGGCTGGTTGTAGAAGCGGCAGGTGGGGGGTTGATGTACAGGGAGTTCTTTGACGCTGAGATGAAGGGGCCACATGGTCCCAGTCAAAGCTCTCAGACAGCGAGGCCTGAGTTCCACAGCAGCAGGGAGGGAAGTCCTGCCAGCACCCTGAGGGGTCGGTGAAGGTGGCTGAGCCTCCAGCTGAGGACACAGCTGTTGACACATCCACCTCAGCCTCAGGAGACCAGGAGCAGAGAACTGTTACAACGTGCCAGAGTCCTGGCCCGGAGAAACTGTAGGTCATAAATTTGTGTTGCTTTAAGCCACTACATTATGGTAATTTGTGTTATACAGCATGGAAAAGGAGAGGCCAATTTTAAACAAACCCTCTACCTCATCATAAAAAAGTTCCAATTTAGAACTTAAAATTGTGTGAACTTAAAATCTTAAAATCCCCACAGGTAACCTCAGCTTTCGCCTCTGTTCTTTACCTCACGCTTCCAGAATATATATTCTTGTCTAACACCAGACTCTAAGTTATTCCAGAGAGAAACTATATCTGAGTAAGCTTTAATTAAGTCATCTTTAATCAATTAATTAACCTATTACCCCCAAAGTGTTTAACACACTGCCTTGTTGTTATATTAGTGAATAAAGAAAGTAATATACGATGTATCCACCCAAATATACTGAAAAGTAAAAATTCTTCACTTTTTAGCCACATTTTTCTAAAGTAAAGTTTCACATACACATATAGTCATGTAGGGAATGAAGAAACTCTATACAGGTTAACAAAACGAATCTTGGAAAGTCATATAAAAATCACTGTCAAAAATGCACTGATTTCTAAAGCACATCTTTTAAAAATGATAAAACAACAAAATGAAAATACTAATATCTGATTGCAGTGAGACCATGGCCTCCCCTTCTTCCAAAATTCTACACTTGAGAAGTTGTTAAGTGAATGCATACCAGCACTCCCAAACAAGTGAAACTCTGGGTAGTCCCAAGAACAGAAGGAACCCAGAGGTAAGGAAAGTACACACGTGGGTTTAAGATGAGAAGCGTCATGAGCACAGCCTGTAGGGAAGAGGCCTCGGCAGAAGATGTGAGCAACAGGAGACTGCTCTGCAATGAGCTGGCAGCCGGGGCACGAGGGGAACAGCAGCAATGGCACTTAAAGAAGAGGTCACCCAGCACACTCCATCTCCGCGAGCAGCTCCCTTCAGACACGAGTAGTGAGAGAGCCCGGACCGAAAGGCCAGGCCGATGCTCCAGGTGACCGGTGACACCCAGGAAGGTGGGGTCTCCAATGCCCAGAAAGTAAGCTGCTACGTATTTGCCTGGCCGAACAGCAACGTGTCCCACCCATCCTCTACTGTGATGAAAAAACTGAACAGAGGAGAGGTCAGCAACATGTGCCCATCTCGCCAGGGGGCCACCCAAACAGAGGCAACGAAGGGTAAAATAGACACCCCCAAACATGAACACACCAGAAAGAACACTAAATGTATGAGGGATGCCAGTACCATGAAACAGGGGGCAGACTTGCTGAAAAAAAAACTGAAGACACCGAGGTGACACGGCCAAGAGTGCACTAAGAACAAGACCTTATGATAACCAAAGTATCATTAGAGAAATGAGCACAAGATCACAGAGCTTTCAAGGAAAACTAAGAAGATTCATGGACATGAGAATACAAGTTTCTAAACTTAAGAGAAAACATCACTGGATGGGCTGAAGAGCAGAGTAGAGAAAACAAAAGAACATGTTACGAGCTGAAATTAGGGCCCAGGAATCCTTCCAAAACAGTAAGAAGGGACAAAGGGATAAAAAAGATGAAATAAAAGTACAGAAAAAAAGACATTTGATGCAGAGGTTCCAGTCTATCCATTTAACGGGAGTTCTCTTAAGGAGAAAAAGGAGAAGCGATATGTGAACAAGCGTCAGTTAAGAATGTCCTAGAACTGAAGGTGAGCGCTCAGACTGAAGGCATCTGGTTAGAGTCATGACAGGTCAATTAAAAATACCGAGAACACTCAAGCGATATTTCAGAACACGGAAGGCAGAAAAACGGTGCCAAAAGCTTTCAGAGAGGCAAAACCCCTTACAGAGGAATGTGAAGGAAAACCATGTCACAAGACTTGAGAGCGACAATGAGACCATGATGAGGCAGCAGCTTCAAGGTGGGGTGGGGAGAGCTTGCCACCCACATTTCTTCACCCAGCAAACTACCAGTCAAGACTTCCACTTGCAGCTGTGCGGGAGTAACAGGGACCAGGTCTACCCTCCCACCTTCAGCAACTACAAGTCTGGACAAAGTGGATGAAACAACGATTTTCCAACACTGGCCAACAGGCAGCACAAGACAGTGATCCTTGTGAGAAGGGTAACAAGTGAGGTAAGCTCAGCAACTGCCCAGTCTCCAGGCTGCAGCACAGGGAGAGGGTGTCCTGAGTCAGGGAAACAGCAGCCAGAGCTTGGGAGGCTGAAGAGCAGTACCATTTGCAGGAAGGGGTACCAAGGAAGAGAGAGCTGCCCAGAGAGTCCTGGAATCGGCAGAGGTTTCCCCTGCGTTTCCTGCTGAGGGACGGTTACCATGACATCACCAATCCCTCAGGCTCACTGAGGGCTGGGAACACATCACACTTCCAACAGCCAGACTAGAAAGGCCTCCAAATCAACAGAGCATTGGAGTACCACCAATCCATCATCAGAGCGTCAAGAGTACTGCCTCGCTTTTCCGGTAAGCAGCCTGAGGTGACCCCTAAAAATGGTTCGCTAGTCACTTGACCCAGAAAACCCCACAAAATCATGCAAGTCGAGAGGTTCAAATCTTCGTGTTCACTTTAAGAACACTTGTGAAACGGCCCAGGCCGTTAAGGGTATGCATATCCGAAAAGTCACCAAGTATCTGAAGGATGTCACTTTAAAGAAGCAATGTGTGCCATTCCGTCGTTACAATGATGGAGTTGGTAGGTGTGCCCAGGCCAAACAGTGGGACCGCATGCAGGGTCGGTGGCCCAAAAAGAGTGCTGAATTTTTACTGCACATGCTCAAAAATGCAGAGAGTAACGCTGAACTTAAGGGCTTAGATGTAGATTCTCTGGTCATTGGGCATATCCAGGCGAACAAAGCCCCCAAGACGCAGCGCAGGACTTACACAGCTCATGGTTGGATCAACCTATACGTGAGCTCTCCCTGCCACACTGAGATGATCCTTACTGAAAAAAACCAGATTGTTCCTAAAGCAGAAGAGGAGGTTGCCCAGAAGAAAAAGATATCCCCGAAGAAATTGAAGAAACAAAAACTTATGGCCCCAGAATAAATGCTGCAAAAAGTAAATGCAAATAAAAGTAAAAAACAAAAAAAAAAAAGAGTACTGCCTGAGTGGTGGTGCCAAGTGCATTCTAGACGAAAAGCTGTTCTCCACCTGCCTAGCAAAGCTGAGAATCAACCTTGAAAGACTCAAACTATTTTCAAGTAACATAACTGCATCGCAGAATAAATTTATTAATTTGTATTTAAATACAAAAAATCCAAGCTAAAATACACAATGCCAGGCATCCAACCACAAATTACCAGGTAGGGAAAGAAGCAGGAAAAGATTACCCAAATGAAGAGAAAATCAGTCAACAAACAGACTCAGGAATGACACAGATAATAGAATTAGTGACAAGGTCATTAAAAAGGCGACTCTAATCATATTTCGTATGTTCAAGAAGGTAGAGAAAAGTGTAAGTATTATAAAGACAGACATGGAAAGTATAAAAATGACCCAAATAAATTTTAAGAGATTAAAAAATACAGTATCTGAAATGAAAAATATACAGTGTCTGGATGGGATTAAGAGCAGAGATTACACAAAGCAGACAAAAAGAGTAATGAACTTGAAGATACAGTAACAGAAGCTACCCAAAACCAAACACAGGAAAAGGACCAAAAAGAAATGAACAGAGCATCAGCAAGCTGACGTATGGCTACTGAGCCCCCAGAGGAAAAAGGAGAGGAGAACAGAAAAGGATTTTGAAGAAATAATGGCTGAATTTTTCCAAATTTGATAAAAACAATAAATCCACTGATCCAAGAAGCTCAATGAACCCCCAACAAAATAAAAATGAAGAAAACTACACCAAGATACATCTAAATCAATCCACTTCCAGCGATAAGGAGGAAATGTTAAAAGCCGTCAGAGGGAAAAGACACATTACACGCAGAGGAAAATTTAAGAATGACAGCAGACTTCTGGTCAGAACCGGCGTGCCAGGATGTAAGTGGAGAAACACCTTTAAAGAACTGAAAGAAAAAGAACTCTCAACCTATAAGACTACATCCAGCAAAAATATTTTTCAAAAAAGAAGACAAAATGCTTTTTCAGACATATAAATGCTAAGCAAATTCACCAGCAGACCACCACTACAAATTAACATTTAAGTGTGAAGACAAAATAAGGACCTTCCCAACAAATCTTTGACAGTTTCTCTCCGAAAGGTTACGAGAGGATAGTCTCCATCATGAAGACAAACTGAGGGAGGACAGTAGTATATAAGGAACTGTGCTGAGGAAAGAAATGTGTAAATCTTGGTAAGTCTAATAACTATTTTTAAAATCTGTAACTAAAATTCCAGATGCTACTAACATGGGAGAAATAGGGCAAGGGAAAACAAAGGAGGTTCTCCTCTGTCTATAGAGAGGATACAAATACAGATTAATTCCAGGTATTAGAAAAACAAGCTCATGGGTGTTACACATATACAGGGTAACCATTAAAAAATTTAACTATTTTTCTGTGATATTATTTCAAAGAAAAAAAAAATCCTAAATTGGAATAACTATATTAATTAACTCATAAAGATATCACTTATGGACTTACAGTAAATCTAAGTCTAAAGAACACACACTACCATACAATTGACCTATTTCCTACGTGAGCATGATGCTTCACGGGTGCTGAGCTGACCAACAGTCACCACTTGTTCTGTGGACAAAAGGTGGAAAGGCATTTGTGTACCTCTGCAAGTCAAAACTATTAACTACTGAAATGATGATTTAAAACTATTAATATTTTCTTATGTACATGACTTAATTCAGCTAACTGGAATAATTAGGGGCTTTAAAATACTTTTGTTTCTAATTTACTTTTGAGTAAATGCAGTTACATGTATATTTACCCAAATGTTTATTTCCCATTTTTCTTCTACAATTCTTTGCTACTTAAAAGTATTTAAAACCAGAAGCATATTGGAAGAAAAAAGTAATGTAAAAACTTATTTATTTAATATAAATATCTGGGTTGCTATACCTACTTCAACTCTTTTAAAAGGAAGGATACAGCTACGAACTTACTCTCAATTAACCAAGGAACAATACAATTTCACGCTTGGCATAAAAGAAATAACTGAAGAGAGGTTAAATGCTCTGCAAATGTTCAGAGGAAATGTTTGTAAAGGATTACAACTCTTGGCGTTTATACCTACCTTGTTCCAGACCTTCACTTTGAATACTAACATGTTCAAAAATCTCAAAAACAAAATCCTACCATATGCCCCTCAGCCCGAGCCTTGTTCTGCCTCGCTTCCCGTCTTCGCTGTAGAAACTCTTCTACCTGCTTTGCTCTTTCCACAGCCAGCTGCCCCTTCTGCCTGAGGAATTTGGACAAATAGCAAAGTTAGAAATTCTGAACATTAAATATTTCAAAAAGTTTAAATTTACACTTCTTCTACATATTTTCTTTAGAGATATTTGCAAAGTATGAAGGCTGACATGAAGTAAAATCTTCCTCTGTAATGAAGAAATTGCTACACATATATTAGAATCTACCACTTAAATTGGAGACATTATTATTTTAAATAGAGGTAAAATTTCCACTGCTATGTTCATTTAATCTATTCTACTTATAGACACATAAAATGATTTTAGACTATACCTACAGAAAAATCTCAATAGTTTCCAAGTAGGTAAGCTTATTTCAGAAGTCTGCATCAAAGATATCAATCAGTATGGAAGTAAGATCAAAGCAGCAGAGTAGCAACTTCAAAGCTCATCAAAAATAAGGAAGAGTTTGTGTGAATTTTCAAAACTGCAGTAAAAAGTAAAATCTGAATTCCTTGAATATCACAACTATTAAAAAGAAAAATGGATAGATTAGGGGAAAAAACTAAAAGCACACTTATTTGTTTCCACCTTTTTCAGTTATGTTTCTGTATCTTCCTCTAACAACTATGAGAGAATGTAAACATGTTGGCCTTAGACGACAACTAAAAAATATCAATGACATTTTGAACATCTAATATATATTGTGTGGGACTTCCCTAACCAGTGGAGCAGTGGTTAAGGATCCGCCTGCCAATGCAGTGGACACAGGTTTGATCTCTGGTCTGGGAAGATCCCCCATGCCATGGAGCAACTAAGCCCATGCGCCACAACTACTGAGCCTGCGCTCTAGAGCCTGTGAGCCATAACTACTGAGCCCACGTGTCACAACTACTAAAGCCCACGTGCCTAGAGCCCCGTGCTCCACAACAAGAGAAGCCACTGCAATGAGAAGCCTACACACCGCAACGAAGAGTAGCCCCCGCTCACCGCAACTAGAGAAAGCCCACATAGCAACAAAGACCCAATGCAGCCAAAAATAAATAAATAAATTTATAATATATATTGTGTCTGTTACCGTGTACTAGGAAAGATACAAAAATAAACAAAACCCACCCCCCGTAAACAGAGAACTCATTGCATAGTATCAACTGCAGTAATTTTGTGAGTAAGGAAGAAAGATGAGAAAGTTATTGACTGTACTTCTCAGATATTGGCTACGAAGGCACACAAAATTCCTACAGCCTCTGTGATGGACCATAACTAAGTTATGTTCAGAAAAAGATATGAAATAATGCCTTCTCTCTTCCAGTAGATTTAAACACTTCTGATTTTCATACCCCAAACAGTCATTTCTTTTACATGTTTTGTTAACAATTAAAGTTGACCCTTGAACAACACAGGTTTGAACTGTGTGGGTCCACTTAATGCGGATATTTTTCAACAGTAAATACTACAGCACTACATGTTCATGGTTGGTTGAATCCATGGATGCAGAGGAACCTCAGATATGGAGGGCTGACTATAAGTATATGCAGATTGACCCCCATATTGTTCAAGGGTCAACTGTACTGAGACATGTAAGGATTTTAAATATGAAATTAAATGGTAGAAATTTAAAATCTGATTTACCATAAAGCTATGGAAGACAGTACCCTAAGATTCATTTAACTTTCATAGTGCTTAAAAGATATTCTTGTGAAACTCCATCATTGGAATTTTCTAGGATTGGATAATCTCTATAGCTGGTTCAGAGCCTTTCCAGTGTATTAATTTTGTAACCTGGAGCTTTACCAAATTCTTTGATGAGCTCTAGTAGTTTTTTGGTAGCGTCTTTAGGATTTTCTATGGACAGTATCATGTCATCTGTAAACAGTGACAGTTTTAGTTCTCTTCTTCCAATTTGGATTCCTTTCATTTCTTTTTCTTCTCTGGTTGCTGAGGCTAGGAAAATCTCCTTCATATACAGCGTTGGCCAAAACGTTCATTTTTCTGTATGTTACAGAAAAACCTGAACAAACATTTTGACCAGCTCAATATATAGGCAAGGCTGTTATTCTGGTCTGCTATAGCCCCATTTATATAAGGCTGGGCCTAAAGACGACAGATAAACTTTCAGAGAGTATGACGCTCAGATATGTCATCTGAAACTGTATAGCTACTGATAAGGCTGTTTTGAGGAGTCCTGGACGCTTACACCACCATATACAATTAGATAAAATCTCTGCTTTGTATCCTGACTGTGCTGACTTCCTTTTCTAACCTTTATAAAAGTAAAACTTCTATAAAGTTTTTATGCTTGATTTCCCATTCTAAGATACTGAGTATCTCCAATGTTTGTCAGTCTGGGGTTCCAACTCAGCATATGTTAATTCATATTCACTGACTGATTTGATTCACTAAATCAAATAATTCAGCTACAAAGAAATATTTTACTAAGAACCTGATCATACACATAACAGCTTTGATTTAAAGAATGTTCACAGCATTTATGTAAATATAGTACTATCCATTCTATTTATTTATGTAATCTATAAGTTTTGCTTTACTGAATAGTTTTTTCCAAAGCTGGTTTAAATAAGCAAGTATATATAACTGGTTGCTTTCAATCACAAACTTAAAACCTGTAGTGATTTTTGCTTACCATTATTTCTTTTATCTTCTCATTTATTAAACAAATACTTATTGTCAACTATTTACCAATATTACATCTGTCTTTGAAGATATAAGATGTATAAAACAGAATTCCAGGAATGCAAGGTTGGTGCAACATATAAAAATCAATCAGAGTAATATACCTTATCAAAAAAATAAAGGACAAAACTAGTTTAATTGATTCTATGATTCCTTATAATATTTAAAAACCTATACTGTTTTCATTTTTCACATGCATTTCTGTTTACTACTTAATACATACCAAAAAGAACCCATTCTTATTCCCCTTTCAGTAGTAAAACTGTACTGAACTGTGAGCACAAACTATATATGTGTGCAAGGCTTATAGGGATAGAGGAAATAGTCAATTAACTTAATAGTCATTTAATAGTCATTCTCTTCATTAAATGTTATTAAGAATTTATATGTGGGACTTCCCCAGTGGCTCAGTCGTTGAGAATCTGCCTGCCAATGCAGGGGACACGGGTTCAATCCCTGGTCCGGAAGATCCCACATGCTGTGGAGCAATTCAGCCCATGCACCACAACTACTGAGCCTGTGCTCTAGAGCCCATGAGCCACAACTACTGAGCCTGAGTGCCACAACTACTGAAGCCCACGCACCTAGAACCTGTGCTCCACAACAAGAGAATCCACTGCAATGAGAAGCCCGTGCAATGAAGAGTAGCCCCCGCTCGCCACAACTACAGAAAGCCCGCATACAGCAACAAAGACCCAACAACTACAGAAAGCCCGCATACAGCAACAAAGACCCAACACAGCCAAAAATAAATAAATAAAAGAATTTATATGTGTATACTCTTTTTTAAACAAATTAAATAGACCATATCTTTTGAGTTCCAAACTTATGCCACTTAAAATTAGTAGAACATTAATCTAGATTAATAGTAAAGGAATGATTAATATAAATACTATATAAGCCACAAATATACAGTAAGAAATTAGGAATCTGGAAAGTGAAATACAGAGACATTAAAATGGGTAAAAAAGAAATAATGAGACAAACTCTTTTTCATCCTGACAAGAGAAAAAAGGAAATTATTTTCATTTTTTTATACAAATGCATGAATAAATGGAAAGATCTGGGTAAGATACCTCATATCCATGGCTCAAACCTTTTACTAAGGGAAATTAAAAATTTTGAAAGATGACTAAAAATGGATTTGTTTAAGAGGTGAAAGCAACATAAAAATGGCAGCAATCTAGGTAGCAGAAATAATCCGAGAAATGAAAAATGAGTCAATATGGTTTAAGGTAGAAGAATTGGGGTGGTATAGGGTTAATGAAATGAAAAAAGGATGTCGTGGGTGCATTCACTAAGCTTCCTCCTCTGTTTAAGTGGCATAATGTCTATCTGAGGGAATGGAATTGTTGTCAGCTTTACTCAAATGAAGCAATACAAAGGAAAAGACTTGGAAAAGTAAAAGCTCAATAAAATGCAAATGATTAGAGGCACTCAATGGTTTCATAAGATGGTCTCACGTGATTGAGGTTCTAACGTTAAAAGCTAACTGAATATAAGCTCACCAGCTGTAACAAACATACCACTCTGGTGGGGGACACTGACAACGGGTATAGGGACAGCATGTGGGAAATCTCTGTACCGTCTCCCTCAGTTTTGTGGTAAAGCTAAACTGCTGTAAAAAGTTAGTCTTCAAAAAAACATGCTAATTGAGGTGTGTTATCAAGACATGGATATAAAAAGCAAAGTCGGACTGACTAGCCAGAGTTACTGATAAAAAGGGAAGAAGAGGGCTTCCCTGGTGGCGCAGTGGTTGAGAGTCCGCCTGCCGATGCAGGGGACACGGGTTCGTGCCCCGGTCTGGGAAGATCCCACATGCCGCGGAGCGGCTGGGCCCGTGAGCCATGGCCGCTGAGCCTGCGCGTCCGGAGCCTGTCCTCCGCAACGGGAGAGGCCACAACAGTGAGAGGCCCGCGTAACGCATAAAAAAAAAAAAAAAAAAAAAAAAAAAAAAGGGAAGAAGAAAAATAACACCATGAAAAAGGAAGAAGCAAATATGGGCTATCTAAAATATGAGGAAAAGATAACCTGAAGCACTCTTAGATGACTATAGATTTCAGTTTGCTAATTCAGTTTGAATCAGGGAAATGAACTGACTACATATGACAATAACAAACAAATTATAAAAACCAGAAGTTATGACAGTGTGGAGAAAATGCTCTATAATGCCAATGGTGCTAAAAAGTTCAACAAAAGAATAGGGAAGCAGCTGCATAGCGCAGGGAGATCAGCTCAGTGCTTTGTGACCAGCTAGAGGGGTGGGATGGGGAGGGTGGGAGGGAGACGCAAGAGGGAGGAGATACGGGGATATATGCATATGTATAGCTGATTCACTTTGTTTTACAGCAGAAACTAACACAACATTGTAAAGCAATTATACTCCAATAAAGATGTTAAATTTTTTTAAAAAATCATAATATTCAAATTGGAGGAGACCCTGAGTATTAACTAATCCAACTTCTTGCTGAATAAAGTATTCTCATATCCCCATCTAAATATCCCCGACACATGGTCATTCAAACCCCTAGTGTAATACTTTCAGTTTGAGAGCACTGATTAAATCCCATAACAGCCCATCCACTAAACACACCTCATAATGGATGGAAATCTGCTTCTTTACTTCTAATCACAGTACTTCTACAATGTGGATCTACAAAGAAATCTAATTCCTCTTCTACAAGACAAGCCATCGAATTCTTCTGAACTTGTTCCTTTAAGCATGCTTTCTTTAATGGTAGCGAAATTTTCCCAGCTTCTCTAATTTTCCTCATAAAATGTTTCAAGCCTTAGTAAAGTCAATATGGCACAAAAGTTAAGTGAGTGAACTTTGGCACCAAACTGTCCAACTTCAACTCCCGGTTTTACTAATAAACAGTTATGTGGCCTTCAAGAAATTAGTTATTTATACAGTCATTTATCATATATCAATTTCTTAATCTATAAAACTAGGAACAGTAATATGTGCCTTGTAGCACTGGGGATGACTAGATGAGCTAATAATAATCAACTCTCATTATTCCTGGTAGTTATGTTGTATAAAGTCACCGCGAATATGAATTAGCGCATACTGAATGATTACCCCGAGGAGAATTACAGAGTTAGGCTCCTGACAGCCTCTTGCTACAACATTTTCACCAATGGATTAATATACAACCTTGTTTTATGTGTGTTTCTGTTTAAAGACACCTTATTACAGGGTCCATTCATTAACACTGAACTCTCGGCCAACAACACTGTAACTCACACCTGAATGAAGCTTCTCTGATACAAATATTTCCTCCATAAGGAACATCACAGCCTTCTTGCACTTAAGAACACGAGACAGCACAAGGCGTGAGGGCCATTTTAAGCAATGAAATCACCAGCAAAATGCCCCCAAATGCAGAAAATGCAGCTGAGCAGACTATGAAAGTACATTTGTTCATGAGCGCTGAAACAGGAAAGCAGAGCTGGCCTTGCTCCCGCTCAGCTGGGACTTGCGCACTGGGCAACTCAAAGTCCCTGGGGCTCTGCACATGCCCAGGAATGACCGTGAAGGGACTGGGAGTACTGATGTGCGGCTACACATAAATTTTAGCAAGCAGGCAAATCCACAAGCACACAATCCACAGGTAGCGGGGACGGGTGAGGCACGTAAATCCCTCCGCGGTGGTCTTGGTACAGAGTACGCAACCCAGCAGCAGCTCCTATGTTTATGTCACTATCATCCTCCTCATCCCCATCCTCATGGGCACATGCTTTGTCAATATTCTGTTGTGTGGCCAGTAGTGAATATAGTGAAAGCTTCATTTCCTCCATTACTTTAATTTAAAATTTTATATTTTTCAAAAACTTCTTTAGCTCCTAGGAGTAACTGGTACTAGTCAGGGGGCAATAAAATGGGCACAATCATATACTGTTAGACCGAGCATAAATTGGCACAGCTTTTGTAGAAAGAAAATTAGTAGTATTTAGTTAATAAATTTAGTTAAATAAATTTAATTTCATAAATTCAATAAATTTAGTAATATTTCTTTCTAGAGCCTTCATAAAGAACATAACAGAGCAAGTCCTTTAATCCAGGAATTACCCTTCTAAGATTGTATTCTACAGAAATAGTGAGAAATAAAAAATATGTTCAAAACACAAAGTGTTCAAAAAAGTGAAAAATTACAATGTCTTATATTAGAGGATTTGCTATATAAACTATAGGTAACAGCACTGGAATCGAATACAGACATCAAAAGTCCCATGAAAACAATTTTTTGCATGGGGAAATTTTTATGGTAAAAATGTTAAATAAAAACAGATACCAAAAAAAAAAAAAAAGAAACCCCAGCAGATAAAACTTTGTGCATGATTTGATCTCCTCTAACTATAGAAAAAGAAATATGAACAAAAGATGCGAAAATAGACCACAGTTTTCATAGTGACTGCCTTGCAGGATGAGCAGTGATTTCTTCTCCTGTTTCTAACACCTACTGATACCTTCCAATATTTCTAAAGCTAATCTATATCACCTTGGTAAGCAGAAAAACAAGACCAAAAAGCCACTTGCGATTTTCCTTCAGGTTTTCTTTTTCCTTGAGCGAAAGGAGGAGAAAAAAGAGGTCTGAACATTTGGCTATGAATCCTAAGTGAAAGGGGGACAACAGGATGGCCAGCTGCCACTATTTTAAAATCAGGAAATATGTGAGCTTTCTTGACTTCAGCAAAGGAAACAGCATTAAAATGGAACTTGAGGATTAAAGGAAGTAAAATAAATAAATGCCTTTGAATAAAGCAAAACACTGGCATGCAAAGATGACACTTAATAAACATTGTGGTACATGATTCTTTTTGAATTACGGTTTTCTCAGGGTATATGCCCTGTAGTGGGATTGCTGGGTCATATGGTAGGTCTATTTTTAGTTTTTTAAGGAACCTCCATACTGTTCTCCATAGTGGCTGTATCAATTTACATTCCCACCAACAGTGCAAGAGGGTTCCCTTTTCTCCACACCCTCTCCAGCATTTGTTGTTTGTAGATTTTTTGATGATGGCCATTCTGACTGGTGTGAGGTGATACCTCACTGTAGTTGTGATGTGCATTTCTCTAATGATTAGTGATGTTGAGCATCCTTTCATGTGTTTGTTGGCAGTCTGTATATCTTCTTTGGAGAAATGTCTATTTAGGCCTTGTGCCCATTTTTGGATCAGGTTGTTTGTTTTTTTGATATTGAGCTGCATGAGCTGCTTGTATATTTTGGAGATTAATCCTTTGTCAGTTGTTTCGTTTGCAAATATTTTCTCCCATTCTGAGGGTTGTCTTTTCGTCTTGTTTATGGTTTCCTTTGCTGTGCAAAAGGTTTTAAGTTTCATTAGGTCCCATTTATTTATTTTTGTCTTTATTTCCATTTCTCTAGGAGGTGGGTCAAAAAGAGAAAAACAAATACCATATGCTAACACATATACATGGAATCTTTAAAAGAAAATGGTTCTGAAGAACCTACAGGCAGGATGGGAATAAACATGCAGACGTAGAGAACGGACTGGAGGATATGGGGAGGGGGAAGAGTAAGCTGGGATGAAGTGAGAGAGTGGCATGGGCACATACACACTACCAAATGTAAAACAGACAGCTAGTGGGAAGCAGCCACATAGCACATCAGCTCAGTGCTTTGTGACCTCCTAGAGGGGTGGGATAAGGAGGGTGGGAGGGAGACGCAAGAGGGAGGGGATATGGGGATATATGTATACCTATAGCTGACTCACTTTGTTATACAGCAGCAACTAACATAACAATGTAAAGCAATTATACTCCAATAAAGATGTTAAAATAAATAAAAAGTTTTTTAAAAATGTGTACCAAATATTAAAAGATAGTCTGTCTTAGAATAATTTCATATCACACCAGATTGCAAACAAATGAGTCCTTGTACCAAGGTGCATTGGTAATTCCTGGATATGAATGACATTAAAATGAAAGTACTGATTGAGAAGGCAGACCCATTGAATTCTCCAGGCTGGATACACAGCTTGCTTCATTGTTAATGGCACTTGTGTGTTCACACAGTTGGAGAAACAGACTTCTGTTCGTTTGTTGCTTTCAGTATGGAATACTTTATACCAATAAATTTTAAAATGTTAAAAAAAAAGACAACACTTTAAGTGTGACGGAGTAGGAAAAGTTATTGATCTACGACAGTGGAAAAGGATTACAATACATACGTAAATAAGAGACAGTGGGTATTAGTAAGTATGAAGTTAGGAGCATATCACACACACAATAGTTGAATTCGTCTCTTACCAATGATTACTAGTTATAAAAGGTAAGGGCATTTTTATTCTTATAGCAATATATCATTATACTAGTTTGAAAGCTTTTTATTATTTTCCTTTTTCATTCACAAGGAGTTTGCAGGAGAAGCAAATCCTTCAAATGTGTTTAAACTGGCTGATTTATCAACGCGTTTTAACTTGCTTCTTTTCCTAATTTAACCTACTGGAGTGTATACCGTAGCAGGATCTGAAAACAAAATAAATAAATTTGACTTCTTAATATTGAACTGTAAAACGAACATATTGAAAGAAGCAAGAGCTGTAAAGCTGCCCTCACGAGACAGAATGGCTTGCTGACCAAGGCAGAGTTGTGGGAAACCTGGTTATACTAAGGTTACACATAAAAGCCCTAAGATGAGGACAGCGGTAGAGGCACAGTGGTGGCGATGGCGACAGTGATGGGGGTGCCCGAGAAGCTCCCTGAGGAGCCATCCAAGCAGCAACCGAGGGGGCTCTCCGGCTCACAGCTCAAGCCTCATGAGGAGACCCACGGTGGGATGTGAGAGCAGCCCAGACCACAGCTAGCTGAGGCTCGGAAGAGCATGGTGATCAGCCTGGGTACGTCCCCTAACCGGTGGTCACTCATCACTGAGTTTTCAACAGTTGTCAACAACATAAAGAAACGACTAATATAATTTTCACAAATCCAAATTTATTTAATCCCAAAGGACAATCTGCATTCTAAGACTGTGTCACCCTACTTTTTTCACATTAAAATGTTCATTCTTTTACCAAAGGATGGAATTAGGGCTGAGAAACTTTTTTTTTAAATGAGCTTACTTGGCAAATTAAAAGTTGGAAGTCCTCAATCAGGTCTCCAATTTTATTTTATTTTTCATTTTATAGACCTAGTAAGTACCTGTCAACCTAAACCAACGCCAGAAAAGTAGGAATTAACCAGCAAAAATTTGGGCAGAGGGAGCAGCAGGTACACAGGAACAAGGATGAGGAAAAACATGTCTTTTAAGTCTGCACTCCCAGAACTCTGGAAAGAAAGAGCAGAAGATAAGGCCAAGGAAGGACACAGGCCTCCAAGAGACACTGCAGGCTACTTAGGGGCTGCAATTCGATCCAAGAGGCAATGAAAGGTCATTAGGTCAACTTTTTAGTGTATGCTATTTACAAACCTTTTCCAAGGGTATATTTATTTGGTCAGATAATTTTTCAGACTCAAAACTATATCAAATTCCCATTAAGTTTTCTCTAAATCAAGTTAGTTGTAGCTATGGTCTACTGAGATTATTTTGTTTCCTGATCAATCATACAACATATCTACTATTTCTTTCCACTTTATGTCTTCTGGAAATATGACTATATCCTTTGAATGTTTTTTCTATGTCCTCTTTAAAAATGGAGATTAGTTACAGGAGGACACGCTTCTAAAACTTTTTTAATTTGGACATCAAAATATTAACCAGCATCCTCTGAATATAATTCTTTAACCAATGACTAATCCACCTAACAATTTTTATTTATATTTCTTTACCATGTCTACACTGAGACACCCTGGTAACAGTATCCTGCTGAAGTTTATATACCCCACTAGGTATCTAAGTAATTTTTTCACAATGCCTCGAAGGCCAAAAGAAATACCTAGCAGTCCCATTCATTAAACAGTTAGGTCAAAACTGCTCAACAGTATGGTCTACACTTTGTCCAACAGATGTAGTTACGTTTCCCTCACAACTGTAAAATATCCAAGGCACTGTGAGGCTCCAACTTGCCTCAGCACACAGGTTGAGAACTAGAGTTCTAGCCTACAACCCTAAAAAGAAATAAAGGCTGTATCTGACAAAATCCATTCTCTGTGAATTTATGCTGCATTGCAGTGATGACTGCTTCCTTTTTTCTTTTCTTTTTTTTTTTTTTGCGGTACGCGGGCCTCTCACTGTTGTGGCCTCTTCCGTTGCAGAGCACAGGCTCCGGACACACAGGCTCAGTGGCCATGGCTCACAGGCCCAGCCGCTCCGTGGCATGCGGGATCTTCCCAGACCGGGGCACGAACCCGTGTCCCCTGCATTGGCAGGCGGACTCTCAACCACCGCATCACCAGGGAAGCCCGACTGCTTCCTTTTAAGATGTTTGCAGGCTCTACTTTTAATCTTGCCTGGGATGAACATGAAAAAAACTAGTCTAGTTTTTAGAATCTGCCTTTTGAAAATTATATGATACTTGATGATCTCCAGTTTGCTATCAATTCTTCCATTTTCTACATCCTCACATAAAACCAAAATAAATTCAATGAATATATATGAAAGTTCATTCAGTATTTGGTATCATGTTTAATCTTTCAAGTACCCAATATTTTAAAATTTTATAACCAACTAAACCAATAACTGTTTTGCCTGTTCACTAGTAGTATCTCAAGAAGCTGAGAAGTCCTTAAAACGGTGCTCGAGGAGCTCAACTCTACACTCAGACGGACTTAGTTTAAATCCTACCTCCGCCACTTACTAGTGGCCTGACCATACACAGGTTTTAAATCTCTGCAGGTCCTAATTTCTTCATCTTATTAAAAGAGTGATATCTAATTCAAAGGGATGCTGTGATAAGTAAATATAACTTGGTACATAATAAGTATGCAATAAATAATATCTATCGTCAATAATAACAAGTTCAAAGCAATATAAGAAAAGGTATACTATATGTCTGAGTACTGCTAAACCCCCCAAAGTTAGCAGAAAGGAAATGATAAACGATCTCACAATCACAAATGGTTGAAAAGCTGAAAATTAAAATATTGAAACTATATCTGATGCTCAGACAAAGACTGAATGGAAGTTGTGTTCTAGTGGAAGAAGTAACTGAGATACACAGTCATTGAAGACAATATGAAAGAAGTGTAAATGTATGTGAACATTCAAGGTTATATGGGAGCCTGATGCAAATGGACCACACTAGTCCATTACTCGTCACTCCAACTGTGAAGAACCAAGAAACCTTATGGAAGATGAACAGCATGAAGATGCATAACATAGTTTTCCCTATTTTCTTTATACTATACACATTTATTTTAAGAGATCTGATTAAAATTAAACAAAAAAAGGGGCTTCCCTGGTGGCGCAGTGGTTGAGAGTCCGCCTGCCGAGGCAGGGGACACGGGTTCGTGCCCCGGTCCGGGAGGATCCCACATGCCGCAGAGTGGCTGGGCCCGTGAGCCATGGCCGCTGAGCCTGCGCGTCCGGAGCCTGTGCTCCGCAACGGGAGAGGCCACAACAGTGAGAGGTCCGGGTACCACAAAAAAAAAAAAATAAAAAGCCATACAAATTATATAGTAGAAAGGTCAATAATACCAGCGGATAAAACCCCACACAAAAATCTTCTTTACCATTTCATAAAAAACATGCATATGTGGAAGTCTGTAGCCCTCTTTTCTCAAAAATGGGAAGTATTTACAATTAGCTTAACACTTCAGGCTACTGTACATAATTCATAATGTTAATTTGTATTCCCCTCAATTATTTACCTCTGCTCAACTACCTTTTAATAATCTTTTATAATTGGGAGAGCCATAAAGAGTTTTATCACACTCAAAAGTATTCTCTGTAAAATGACAAATTAAATTTTCACAAAATGGTATCTGCTCTTAACTGGAACGTTTTTATGGAAGAAATGGGAAGATCTAAAAAAACACATATGCATACTTTAAAAAAAGGAACTATGCAAGTTAAAACTATTGACTGCAACCATATTAAATTAATTAATGGAAGAAAAGAAAAAACCCAATGAACAGGATCATAGTGAGCCATCGATCAGAGATGAACATGCAGAGAAAGAAACAGAAAAGTGGGGTTCTAAGTAATGAGGAAAAGGAAGACCCAAAGGCATGTCTTGGATTTCTGCATAGAATGTAATTCCATTTTAAATATATTCTGATTTATTTAAAGCAAGTGGATAAAGTTATTACAACCATATGTTGGTTCAAAGTTATCACATGTTCCTTTAAATAGTATGTGCAGCCTATAACATATATAAGCTACAAAAATCAGGCTGAAGAGCTACATGTTTTCCACATGTAATCAAGGGCCAAATTTGCACATAAGAAAATGACTGCATCCAGAAGGCAAAAAATATTCTATATAACGGAGAAAACACCCGGAAGGTGTAGGTATTAGGCTGTACATGGCCTAAAACAAATTTACAAGCAAGGGTGAATTTATGGATCATCACAGTCCAACCTGTTTATATTGGCTTGTTTAGACACGGCCTTCAATCTTTTCCAAGTTTTTCTAAGAGCATCGGCATCAGAGGAATGGTGATGACCTGCAGCCCCCTTGGGAAATCCTGGATGTACTCCAGGTGGGATTCCTCTGCCAATAAATACACATGATGACTTCCATTATTTTCTCTAAAGCAAAGCACAAGCAACTTCTGCAGAACATGCCATACCTTTCTGGAAGCCTTCGGCCATGTCTTTCTCCTTTCCACTTAGCTTCATTATCTTCTGCTCTTTGTTGCTGCATTTGATCAAAAATGGCATGGTAATGTTCATACTGTCCTCGAGAAGAAAAAGATGATGGAGCCACAGCCCCTCCACTGCCAAAAAGGGGAGCCTAGGAATCAAACAAAGAGCTCTCACATGCTTGTCTCACAAGACCTAAAAGGTCTGTACTACCCTCAAAAGAAAAAAGTAAATTTCAACACTTGACTCTTAAAAAGCAATTACCTAATTTAACGTTTTCCTACTATATTATAACCATTAACAATCAAAAACTAGTATACTTTGTTACTAACAATAAAGCTTAATTCAATGTAACTAAAATATAAACTATCACTAAATTTATGTAACTATGAAAAAACTTGGTCTTAATTAACAAGTTTTGAAACAAGTTTCTAGTATACATTTTATGTGATCCCATCCTATTAAGTTTAAATATGTATAGCTTATAAATAAAACAGAGCCTGCTTTTTGTAACACTCAAAATTATATCTAACGAAAACATATGGCATTTAACATACCCCAAATCCAATTCAACAAGCAATGAGGATATAAACACCACTGAAACATACTCTAGGTGTAAATAAAAGAAACAAAACAACATACCAATCCTTAAGCAGTTGACAAACAAACTGGGAACCAAAGTGTAAAGCTTGAAAAACATTTCATTTCCTGTAGTAAATGAGTGGCCACAGGCACACTGTAAAGTAGTAAATACTGAACAAATTTACAAAATAGAAAAAAAAATTATGAGAAATAAAAATTCCAAAAAAAAAAATCACTGGAGAAAAATATTATTCAACCCAGCCTTGAAAGCAATGTAACAAAGAAAGAGTAAATGATTAAGTATGAACCATGGTATTAAAGTAAAACTTAAAGTAAAAAATAAGCACTGGAGGTGTATGTTTAGGTGTTGGCAGTAGGGGGAAAAAGGACGCAGGAAGACACAAGAAGTTAACTAGAAAGAAGGCAGATAGGAAGTGTTATTTGGTCCTAAAAGGTCATCACAGGTAACTACCCTCAGCTGTGCGAGTTCATAGACTAAACAACAGAAAGCACGCATACATTTTCTAGCAGGAAAGTGCACTAAGACAGTTTCTTAGAAGGTTGGTGGGACTTCCCTGGTGGTGCAGTGGTTAAAAATCCGCCTGCCAATGCAGCGGACAAGGGTTCGAGCCCTGGTCCAGGAAGATCCCATGTGCCACGGAGCAACTAGGCCTGTGCGCCACAACTACTGAGCCGGAGCTCTAGAGCCTGCAAGCCACAACTACTGAAGCCTGCGCACCTAGAGCCCGTGCTCTGCAACGAGAAGCCACCGCAATGAGAAGCTCATGCACCGCAACAAAGAGTAGCCCCCGCTCACCACAACTAGAGAAACCCCCTGTGAAGCAACAAAGACCCAATGCAGCCAAAAATAAACAAAGTTTAAAAAAAAAGGTCAGTAAGTCAAATTACGCATGATAAGCAAGAATAAAAGAGAGAACAAAGTAGAGGAACTAATTAGAAGGTTTGCTGCACTGACACCAAGCCAAGAAGCCTGCGAGCAAAGAAAGGCAATCAGAGAAGAAGTCAACGGTGAAAGGAGCTGTGGGTTCTCTGCGGAAATAACAAAGGATGAAGGCAAAGGCATAGGACACAGCCTCAGAACACACGCACCCAAGCGCATGGAAAACTCACAGAAAACAGAGATGTCAGGATGAGAGTTGAGTAAGTGTAGAATGTTACAGAGGTCAGGGGGCAAGAACTGCACTGCAAAGAGGAAATAGGAACCTAAGAGGCAGAGGCCAGCAGCACCAAAACGAAGACAAAGTGACATGACTCAAGTGGAGGGGCAGCACTCAAACGCAGATGAGAGCAGAAGCCAGAACACTGCCCGGAAAGGGAGAAGAGCTTCCAGGTGACGACATCCTGAGGAAGAAGTCTGGCTAAGGAAAATACGAGAACCAAATAAAAGGCATTTCAGGTACCCAGTGAGATAAAACTTGTGTTAACATCTTGACGCAAGAACTGTGTACAGTATTATAAGAAAGCCTGATTTTTAAAAAAGTCAGCTGAAGATAAAAATAGAAAACTGATTCAAGATGCTTGAATAGCAAGAGATGAAAGTTGCTAGAAATAGGGAAGATACCTCATTAGGCAGGAAACTCCATCAAGGTGATTTTCATATACATTTTCAAAATGTGCATCTCAGGGCAAGATTATCAGAATCACAATTCTGGTAAAAGGTGGTCATACCTCCTACGAGCCTGGTTCCTCAAGTTTAGTCTGGCGCTAATATCAACTTAAGGTTGAGTGTTCTAAGTTTTCTCTCTAGCAAAATCAAATGTATGTACATATCTCTGAAGATACCTATACTCAAAATAATGCTGAAAACACTGTACTAGAATACTGAAACAACAGGATCTTTTAAACATGACTTTATTCACCAATTATAAGCGCAGGTTGATGTTCTGACAAATACAGACACTCTCGGAACCACTACCACAATCGAAAGCACATCCATCACCCCAAAAGGTCCCTCATGTTCCTTTGCAGCCAACATCCCCTCCCTCCTTCTAGCAAACACTGATCTGCTCTCTGTCACAGAAATTGGATTTGCCTTTTCTTATCATTTCATATAAATGGATTCATACAAAATGTACTCTTGTGCCTGGCTTCTTTCACTCAGTATGCTGTTGACTGACCCATGTTGTTGCATGTATTAACAGGCTATTCCTTTTCAATGCTGAGCAGCATTCCAATGTATTGTCAAACAACAGATACACTCTTATATATAATGGCTATCTATATAATCAAACTATATATGTGGAACATTTCATAATTTTTCTAAAAACACACTTTCATAAGAGATATATCAAAAATGGATAAAGCACTGAAAATCAACTACAATTTAAAAAAAGAAAAAAATACCTACCAGAAGAATCAAAAAGAAAAAATGGACAAAGCAAAAAGTCCCAGATTTTGCAGATACTAAGTAATCAAGGACAGTAGGTTATTTATACTGTGCATAATGTCTTGGTATTTAGAGGTATATAATAATAGAATATTAACTTTGAAATATTTCCCTTAATGTTTAGTTTTTGTTTTATCTTTATTTTGGGGAATCTCCTTAATTTGATTCACATTTTATTGAGCTTCCAGGTCCTTATCAACTGTACAGAAATCAAACAGCTGAAGAAGTTAAATATTTCAAACCTCATAGGGAATAAGTACAGAAACTAACATAGACTTTGCTTTACATCATGGAAAATAAATTGTTTTATTAATCCTCACAGAAAGCAGTATAGAAGTTTATGAAGCGAAGCAGAAACCTATTAAGCACATAGTATCTCACACTGTTGAGAAACTATAATCAAACATTGGTAAAACTGGACTTTAGGATTAAATATGGCTTTAGACATCATAGGAAAAAAAGGTGCTTTACTGCATAAAGAAGATATACGCAAACGGAGAAGAAAAAATAATCAAATTCTCAACACTGATCATGGACTGATATAAAATGCTTGACAAGATCTGAGGGCCTGCACTTTGGTAAGATTTTACTTTCTAATCATATAAGATATAGGGTTAGTCATTTTAGAATGGGCCAAATTCTGTCTGAGTCATTCCTTATCACTCAGGAGGTTAAAAGTTCAATTTCATAGTAAATTGGATAGTACAGTACAAAAATAGTAAAGTACAATTTTAAAGATAAAATTGTATTACTAAAAACTGTATAAGTCTATATTAATACAGAATTAGAAAAAGTGACTCCTACTGGGTTATTGATATGTAATACGAAAAATGTGTCATCTCAAGACACTGAAATACAAACCAAGAAAGCCAGGGCAGAACATGTATATCTACATAAACAGATAAATTTTTATTCAAATCATATCTTTCGGGGAAAAAGAAACAAGTAAGAATGGTAATCATTTCAACTTAACAAATATCTACTGGGCACCTAAATACCAAGTTTATTGAGCAAGGTCAGGTGAATTCACAGTTTAAAGACCTTAAGTAACAGTTGATTGGATTATACAAATTAAAACTGATAGTACAGAGGAATAATAGTATGTATTCACTTTTTATTGCTGTGTCATAAAGTACTACAAACTCAGCAGCTTAAGACAGACCCATTTGTGGTCTCAGGAGTCTGGGCATGGTTAGCAGGGTCCTCTGCTGGGGGTCTCACCAGGCAGAAATCAAGGCGTCAGCCAGGGCTGCCACCCTCATCTGAGGCTCAGGATCCTCTTCCAAGCTCATTGGTTCCTGGCAGAATTCACGCCCTTGTGGCTGTCACGGCTAAGGTCACTACATTCTTGCTAGCTGTTGGTCAGAGACCACTATCAGCTCCCACAGGACACCTGTGCTTCCCTGCCACGTGAACGCATGCTTTTTCCCAGGCCAGCAGAGGCTGTCTCTCTGACCTTCTCCCTTCCAGGCTGCTATGAGGGAGGCTTATAAAATAGTGACGTGACCACAGGAGTGGCTACCCCATCAGCAGGGCCATACAACACAGCCTAACTAAGAGGCTGTGACACACCCTGTTCACAGGTTCCCCCATGCTCCAGTAGAGGGATAACATCAGGCCTGACCCCTGGAGTCAGGAATTTTGGGACCACCTTAGAATTCGGCATGTAAAGGATGTTATGAGGGCGAAAGAAGAAATGCAAGATTCAGACTGGCAGAGCAAGGAAAGGAAAAGGAGCTTAACAGGTGAGTCCTTGCAGGCCAAGCTCAGGCACTGCTCTTGAAATTCATTCCTCCTTCCTTCCTCCCTCCCTCCCTCCCTTCTCTCTTTCTTTCTTTCTTTCTTTTCTTTTTCTTTCTTTCTTCCTTTCTTTCTTTCCTTTCTTTCTTTCTCTTTCTTTCTTTCCTTTCTTTTTCTTTCTTTCTTTCTTTCTTTTCTTCCTTTCTTTCTTTCCTTCCTTTTCTTTCTTTTCTTTCCTTCCTTCCTTCCTTCTCTTTCTTTCTCTTTCTTTCCCTCCCTTCCTCTCTCTCTCTCTCTCTCTTTCTTTCTTTCTTCTTTTAAATGAAGAAATTAAGGCTCAGGAAAGTTAAGTAACTTGCCCAAGGTTGTACAGTGTGGATCTGCCCAAAGGAAATGTCTGACTTAACCTACCTAGGTAAATGGCTGGTTAGGTCACTGGTTACCTAGGTAAATGGCTGGAGGTAGGAGTGAGAGTGAGGAGGGACGGAGGGTGCTTTCAGGTAAAGACTAATACAGGTATCAGGACGTAGCTCCAGCAGGCCACACACAGTGGGGAAACTGCAGTACGGTCCTTAGCTCAGCATGACTAGAGCGCATGGCACGACCAGGATGAGTGCGGAGAGACTGGCAGGGCCCCGCTTAGTACGGGTCTCCTGGAAACGGAATCTTCAGGTCTGCGTGAAGCTAGAGGAGGACTTTAGGCAGAGTGGAGACAAACTGTATTTGATTTTAAAAAAACGCCTCAGGCAGGAATGGTGTATCACAGCCTTCACAGCAAACTTTTTATGCAATTTTAACAGTGTCACATATTAGTTATCAGTACAAATTACAAACCATATACGTGCAGGAAAACTAAGGAGTCATAATAGATGCTGAAGAACTCTAGTAAAAAGTAAGTGTATCCCCCCAAAAAGCCAATTGTATACCTTTTCAAGAGCAGGAGGAAACTGGAGAAAAAGCAGTAGTGTAAGTGCACTGGCACCAAAGGCCTACCTTCATTTCACCGCTTCCACCAGCACTCAGCACGTTTCTCCATCCTTGTTCCCTGGCCCTATTTATTTTCTCCAACTTTTGGGGAAAAGAAACAAACGAAACACCATTTCAAATATTTAGTATAAAGTACATGAAATACATTTAGAAATAAAATGGAATCAGTGTATCCCTTTTAAAAAAAAAAGGGCGGGGGGGACTTCCCTGGTGGCACAGTGGTTGGGAGTCCTCCTGCCGATGCAGGGGACACGGGTTTGATCCCTGGTCTGGGAGGATCCCGCGTGCCGCGGAGTGGCTGAGCCCGTGTGCCACAGCAACTGATCCTGCGCTCTCGAGCCCGCAAGCCACAACTACTGAGCCCGCAGGCCTACAGCCCGTGCTCCGCAGCAAGAGAGGCCACCACGATGAGAAGCAAGTGCACTGCAGCGAGCCGTGGCCCCCACTCACCGCAACTAGAGAGGACCAGCGTGCAGCAACGGGGACCCAACGCAGCCAGGGAAAAAAAAAAAAAAAAGGCGCATGTGTAGGAGGCAGTGCAACACACCGGGGAAATGGACCATCCTCTTACCCTTTCCTTTTCTTGCCTTTTCATCTGTTCAGCCTTCATTAAACTAATCTGTAACAAGTTTTAAAGACAAACTTTTTAGAACACTTGAAACTATTATCCTCTCCAACTTGGCAGGGGAAAAAAGTAAGAGCGAAATAACTACCTGATCCTTTTGTTTCTTTTCTTTTTCATTCAATTCCAATCTTCTCTTCCTTGCTGGTTCCTTAAATAAAAAAAAAGAACAGTTTTTAATCAATAATAAATATTACTTCTTCTAGTTTCATCAGTAAAGCTAGCATACCAATGGTAGACATATGCCCAGGGAGGTTAAGAAACAGAAATAAGTTAGAGGTATTTGTTTGAAAGAAATAAGGAGGAAAGGTTTGGAGGTTTTATAAGATTTGTTTCTTCTTTTATAATTATTTTTACAAAGCTTTAAAATAAGCAGACAGATGTCTTTATACCTCAAACAGTTTCCTCCTTTCTTCTCCAGGATTCACTTTCTTCACTGGACTTTGATGGGCCTGGACAAAAAGTAAAACTACAAATTAGATAAGGATTTTGAAAAATTCAAATGTATGGAAATTTAAAACAGGAAAAAATGTAAAGTCAATACTGCCATAACTGTCTTTCAAAATATATTATCCCTGGGGCTTCCCCGGTGGTACAGTGGTTAAGAATCTGCCTGCCAATGCAGGGGACGTGGGTTCGATCCCTGGTCCGGGAAGATACCACATGCCGCGGAGCAACTAAGTCTGTGCACCACAACTACTGAGCCTGTGCTCTAGAGCTGGCGAGCCACAACTACTGAGCCCACGTGACACAACTACTGAAGCTGACGCGCCTAGAGCCTGTGCTCCGCAACAAGAGAAGCCACCGCGATGAGAAGCCTGCACACCGCAACGAAGAGTAGCCCCCGCTCGCAGTGATTAGAGAAAGCCCACGCGCAGCAATTAGAGAAAGCCTACACACAGCAATGAAGACCCAATGCAGCCAAAAATAAATAAATAAATAAATTTTTTTAATAAATAAAAATAAAGTCACCTATAAAGAAGTAGATAAAGGACATACAGAGAGGTTAGCAAAAATAAAGGAAATAGCCAGTAACTACCACCCAAGTCAAGGCACAGAATACTGCCAACAAGCAGAAGCCCTCCACCAGAGAGGTAGCCACCATCCTGACTTTACTAATCACTATCTTGCCTGTCTTTATGGCTTTGCCAATTATGTATGCCTTCCTAAGCAATACAGTTTAGTTTTCTGTGTTCTGAGTTGTATATTAATGGAATTACACAATATATATTCCTTTGTATCTCACTTCTGGTGCTCAACATTGTTTTCAGAATCGTCCATGTTATTATTTGCATCTGCATTTGTTTCCTTCATTGATAAGTAATACTCCATTGATGTTGATTCCTTTCTTGCATAGTTATCTTGCACTTTTCTCAGCAGGTCTAAAGTATTTGAGAATTGGGAGACTGGGATTGACATATATACACTAATATGTATAAAACAGATAATAAGAACCTGCTGCATAAAAATAAATAAACAATGAAGTATTTGCGGCGTCTGTCGCTGCGTCGCTCCATTCCCTTTTCTGATCACTCATTGCTGCATGCTGAGCTTCTACCAGGCCACTTCACTGAACTCACTAGGAATGTGCTGCTGCTTCACTAGGATGTTCCACCTAGGGAATCATATCATGTGCAAATGTCTGTTTCCTCTTCTCTCCCAGTGTTTATGTTTCTTATTTCTTTCTCTTTTTAATTACATTAGCTAGGCTTCTGGAATAACATTAAATAATAGCAATCGTTGCAAACATCCTTGTTTTGCTCCTAACTTTAATGTAAATGCTTCCAATTTTTCAGTATTATGTATAATGCCTGACATGGGTTTCTAGTATATATAACTGTGTCATGTTAAGAACTTTCCCCTATATTTCTTGAATGAAAGAAATTTGGATTTTTAAAATTTATTTATTTATTTGTTTTTGGCTGCACTGGGTCTTCGTTGCTGCACGTGGGCTTTCTTTAGTTGCGGCGAGCGGGAGCTACTCTTTAACTTTTTTTTTTTTTTTTTTGCAGTACGCGGGCCTCTCACTGTTGTGGCCTCTCCCATTGCGGAGCACAGGCTCCGGACGTGCAGGCTCAACGGCCATGGCTCACGGGCCCAGCCGCTCTGCGACATGTGGGATCTTCCCGAACCGGGGCACGAACCCGTGTCCTCTGCATTAGCAGGCAGACTCTCAACCACTGCGCCACCAGGGAAGCCCGGGAGCTACTCTTTGTTGTGGTGCGCAGGCTTCTCCTTGAGGTGGCTTCTCCTCTTGTGAAGCACGGGCTCTAGGCACACGGGCTTCAGTAATTGTGGCATGTGGGCTCAGTAGTTGTGGTGCACGGGCTCTAGAGCGCAGGCTCAGTAGTTGTGGCGCATGGGCTTAGCTGCTCCACAGCATGTGGGATCTTCCTGGACCAGGGCTGGAACCTGTGTCCCCTGCATTGAGAGGTGGATTCTTAACCACTGCGCCACCAGGGAGGCCACTGGATCATTTTTAAAAACCATTTTATTGAGGTACGATGGACATACAAAAAGTTGTACATGTTCGATGTATACAACCAAAGAAGTTTTTTTTTTAAACTGTTAAATTCTACTAAACTTTCAGTATCTACCGAGATCATTTATGTATGATTTTCTCAACTTACTAATGAAGTGAAATTAATCAGTTTCCTACTGTTGAACCATCCTTGCATCCCAAAATGTATCCTATTTAATAATTCTTAAATCATTCTTTTGATAAATGGTTTGAGTTTTTGAAAAACTTCTTTTAGGATTTCTGCATGTGTGCTCATAAGTATAATGACCCATGGATTTCTTTCTTTTTTTATTTTGGGCTAGCTACTCAATTTTGTGAGCAATGTTAAGCCTACTGTATGATCAGTGTTTCAAACCATTCAAAATACAATTCCATACACCAAAAAAGATTTAAAGTATTTACAGGAAACTCTAGTTATTTATCATGAACGAATTTTAAATTTTTCAGCTACCTTAGGAAAAAATGAATATAAAAAGAAACACTGTACAAAATTATTTACCAATGTTGGGTTTCAACTCAAAGGAAAGCAAATGCTACTTTAAAAAAATTATTTCGGTGGTCATTTACATTATTAGTAAAATAATTCAGCATTTGATTATATCATTAAAGTGTCTCCACTAACAATTCCATTTCAATAGCAGCTGTATTTTGGCAAAAGTCAATGTTATGAAATTACTCTCATATACCACTTATTGCTTCTACTTCCTAAATTTTGTAAAATGACCATAATGGATAAGCACTAAAATTCTAAATGCGAATTCAGAATATTACAAAATAAATATGACCCACAATCAATATGAAATTAACATAATTAATTCCAGAAATATATTACTGTTAAGATATTATATAGCTACAATACATAAAAAAGAACTAGAAAGGCACCAAAAGTTTCCTTTCACTAAAAAAAAAAAAATTCAAAAAGATATTTAAAGTTTCTGCTTACTTTAGAAAGCAACATGATACATAATTTAAACACAATTTCTTCCTTAGGAAATGCAACTAACTTATTTTAATGAATACATTATTTAATCTGAGCACAATAAAATGATAATATTTACAATACGTAACATCATCAAATGGGTTGATAAACTGTTAAAATGAGAATAATGATTCTCTTATACTGTGTTTTGGCATTTTAATTAAATGACCATTATAAACCAAATCCATTTTATTGATACAGTATGTTTTAAACTCAAAGCTACATCATCAATGTGATAAGTGGTATTAAGTCTCATACCAGGGACTTCCCTGGCAGCCCAGTGGTTAAGACTCGGCACTTCCACTGCAGGGGGCATAGGACTGATCCCTGGTTGGGGAACTAACATCTCGCAAGCCGCGCGGTATAGCCCAAAAAACAAAAAAAAACAAAACCTCACACCATGACTAACTAAATGGCAAGTCTACTCCCTGACAAAACGACCCAAGCAGTAGGTTCCCGGAACCGTCCCTTCTCCTCCTCACTGTATTATTAGGTCCTAACTCCTAACCTAATGCCGGCTAGTTATTTCAATTCAACCTTCACTTAAGCTGAACCATGTATCTCACCACCTCGCCCCAGGAAAGACACTAGGGTTAATGAGATGACAATAATACTGAAATATTTAAACAACAGTAGCTTTCAAACTTTTTGTAAAAGCAACCCACTGTAAGAAATATATTTCAGGGCTTCCCTGCCGATGCAGCAGACACAGGTTCGTGCCCTGGTCCGGGAAGATCCCACATGCCGCGGAGCGGCTGGGCCTGTGTGCCATGGCCGCTGAGCCTGCGCATCCGGAGCCTGTGCTCCGCAACAGGAGAGGCCACAACAGTGAGAAGCCCGCGTACCGCAAAAAAAAAAAAAACAAAAAAAAAACAAGAAATATATTTCACATCCAGGCCCAATTAAGATACATACACATACACACACACACACACACACACACACACACACACACACACAAGTTCCATAAAATACTTTTACTATGTGTAGCTGAGTCTGTTACTTTCCATTCTATTACTTAAAAAAAAAAGTCCGTGCTCTTCACCCACTAAATGGTTTTGCTACCACTAATAGATAGCAAACCCCTCTTTTAAAATAGTCAAGAGAGCGTTCTGGGGGCACTATTACTGAAGTACAAGGAAAAAACAGTTGTATATAATTTTTTTATGGCATTACAATCACAAAGTTAACATTTCAAAGTATGTTTTATATATATATAGAATTTAAACTAGTGGGGAATGCTACCCAGGAGCTTTGTAAAAATACATATTCCTTCCATACAAAAGAGTATTACTTGGCAATAAACAGCAATGAAGTACTGATACATGCTACAACATGGATACATGCTACAACCTTGAAAACACTATACTAAGCAAAAGAAGCCAGTCACAAAAGACCAGGTACTGTATGACTCCAGTTACATGAAATGTCCACAACAAGCAAATCTATACAGAGACAAAAGTAGATTAGCAGTTGCCCAGAGCTAAGGGTTGGGGAAGAATGGGGAGGGAATGCTAATGGTAAAAGGATTTTGTGGGGAGGCAAGGAAAATGTTCTAAAGTTGATTGTGGGGATGGTTGCACAACTCTTGCAAATTCATTGGAAACCATTTAATTCCAAACTTCAAATGGATGAGTTGTATAGTATGTGAGTTATATCTTGATAAAGCTATTTTCAAAAAACACATATCCCCAAGAGTTGCTGAATTATAATTTCTGGACACAGAGCCCTGCGTACTACATTTTAACAAGTTCCACAGGTGAACCCTTATGTAGCAGGTCTAGCACTGGTCTCCACATTTGTGAACCACGACACCCAACAACTTAAAAATATTAACATGAGTGATACAGCATCTCACTATACATGACCAGATTTACACCAGATTACACAACTGTGCACAACAAGAGAATGTTTAACTAAGACACCTGCGTACTCTTGGGTAAGTCACATGAAAGCAAGAGTTACATTCATGTTTTGGTTCTCCAGATTGCAGCCTCACATAAGATATACAAATATTTGTGAAATAAAAATGCCAAGCTGTTCCTCTGACATCACACAAGTGTTTTCAGAACACTATTTCTACACAGAAGAGAAAAATATGGTTACATAAAACATCCATATTAAACGAAAAGTGTTGTTTTGTTTCTTTGCCCAAGTCAGAACCAAAATACTGAAACATACTCACAGAGCTCCCTCTGGTGGCTTCATAACCACTCCTCTGTTTTAACTGAAGCCTTTAAGAAAACAGCTATGATTATTAATAGGAAGTGGAGCAAAGAAAGTTTTTATGACATGCAGATATTTTTAAGATATGCTGAGTAATAAAAACTTAATGTGTATTAGCTTAATTTTCTGCAGTTAAAAAGAGCCAGACAGGACTTCCCTGGTGGTGCACTGGTAAAGAATCTGCCTGCCAATGCAGGGGATACGGGTTCAATCCCTGGTCTGGGCAGATCCCACATGCTGCGGAGCAACTAAGCCCGTGAGCCACAACTACTGAGCCTGCTCTCTAGAGCCCACAAGCCACAACTACTGAGTCCATGTACCACAACTACTGAGCCTGCGCTCTAGAGCCTGTGAGCCACAACTACTGAGCCCGTGCACCACAACTACTGAAGCCTGTGCGCCTAGAGCCCGTGCTCTGCAACAAGAGAAGCCACTGCAGTGAGAAGCCCGCGCACCACAATGAAGAGTAGCCCCCGCTCACCGCAACTAGAGAAAGCCCGCACAGCAACTAAGACCCAATGCAGCCAAAAATTATTTTTAAAAAAGAGACAGGCACTATCAGTAAGGGGTTATGGTTTTCCTTATAAACTTCTCCTTTTCAAGCTTGATAGAAAGTTAAATTTAAAATTCTAAGAGCCATTATGAATTTGAATCTAAAAGATGCTTTAGATTTTCTGGGGACAAAATAAGTCTTTTAAAAAAATATATGAGGACTTCCCTGGTGGCGCAGTGATTGAGAGTCCGCCTGTCGATGCAGGGGACAGGGGTTCGTGCCCTGGTCCGGGAAGATCCCACATGCCGCGGAGCGGCTGGGCCCGTGAGCCATAGCCTCTGAGCCTGTGCCTCCGGAGCCTGTGCTCCGCAACGGGAGAGGCCACAACAGTGAGAGGCCTGCGTACCGCAAAAAATAATAATAATAAAAATAAATAAATAAATAAATAAATAATATGAGTCATATAAAAACCAAAAAAAAACCAACTTATTTTAAAAAATCACATTTAAAATAATTTAGACATTTAGTTTCTTTCCTTTAATTCTTTTCATTGTTAGGGTTTTTTTTTGTGGTACGCAGGCCTCTCACCTCTGTGGCCTCTCCCGCTGCGGAGCACAGGCTCCGGACGCGCAGGCCCAGCGGCCATGGCTCACAGGCCCAGCCGCTCCGCGGCATGTGGGATCCTCCCGGACTGGGACACAAACCCACGTCCCCTGCATCGGCAGCGGACTCTCAACCACTGAGCCACCAGGGAAGCCCTTCATTGTTAGGTTTGAAAAACTTCACGCATGTGTCGTTTCTTTTATTTTTATTTAGTTTTTATTTACCTGAAATTTTTTCTAATTTGTTTTCATCATGGTAAAACACATATATAATTTACCATTTTAGAAAACAGTATGGAAGTTCCTTAAAAAACTAAAAATCGGGCTTCCCTGGTGGCGCAGTGGTTGAGAGTCCACCTGCCGATGCAGGGGACACGGTTTCGTGCCCTGGTCCGGGGGGATCCCACATGCCGCGGAGCGGCTGGGCCCGTGAGCCATGGCCGCTGAGCCTGCGCGTCCGGAGCCTGTGCTCCGCAACGGGAGAGGTCACAACAGTGAGAGGCCCGCGTAACGCAAAAAAAAAAAAAAAAAAAAAAACTAAAAATAAAGCTACCATATGATCCAGCAACCCCACTCCTGGGTATACATCCAGAAAAACCAAAAATTCTAATTTGAAAAGAAACATGCACCCCAATGTTCACTGCAGCAGTATTCACAATAGCCAAGACATGGAAACAACCCAAGGGCCCATCAACAGACGACTGGCTTAAGAAGATGTGGTACGTATATACAAAAAGAATGAAAAGTTGCTATTTGCAGCAACATGGATGGACCTAGAGATTATTATGCTAAGTGAAATAAGTCAGACAAAGACAAATACTATACGATACCACTTCTATGTGGAATCTAAAATATAATACAAATGAATGTATATGTAAAAAAGAAATAGACTCACAGACACAGAAAACAAACTCATGGTTACCAAAAGGGAGAGGGACAAATTAGGAGTACGGGATTAACAAATAAAAACTACTATACATAAAACAGATAAGCACCACGGATTTACTGTATAGCACAGGAAATTAATACCCAATATCTTGTAATAACCTATAATGGAATATAATCTGCCCCCAACAATAAACTGAATCACTAGAATGCTGTACACCTGAAACTAACACAATATGATAGATCAACTATACTTCAGCTAAAAAAAATTTACCATTTTAACCATTTTTTTAGTGTACAATTCTGTGGCATTAAGTACATTCACACTGTCGTGCAAAGAAATCTGTCGTGAAACGTTGTTTAAATAAGCTGCATGATTATTTCATGTGCTAATTATTACTTAGTTCTCATTGGTCTGGTCTAGAAAATCATGCCAAATGCCTAAAAACTTTAAGGGCGACAACCTTGCCTGAACTCCAAAACTCTTATAACCATCACCTGAATCATGTACCTGTCACTAACTATTTGATGGGATGGTATCTGCTATTCAGGATATTATTAATACCACAGCATGCTGCTCTTGCATACTGAATAAATGCTAACTGAAAATGAGGGAAACATTAAGAACACCAACATACTGTTTGATTCGACCAGCCATGTGAAAGAATAAACACTCGGCTACGATCCCGCACAAGGGTGAGGACCACCTGCTACATCTTCAGCCCAGCCTCACCAAGCGCTCTGATCTCTCCACTGGTCAGGTGAACACTTGGCCCAGAGATAAGGCAAATGACCTTCTACAAGTCCACCCAAGTATGTATTTGGGTTACAAGAGAAAGTTAAAGGGATCGTATTAATTTTTAGTCTCTTCAGTACAGCTACCGATAATAATCTTGTCTTCCTAACTGAAGAAAATAGCTATTGCGTCTATTTTTTTCCTCCTGTGACCTTATGGAGTACAGACACATCCCAGTGTGCTCAGGAGTTGGTCATTATCATTCTTTTCTCTCTTGGTTTTGTTTTTCTAATAGTTATCAATGTGCTAACAACGGCAACAAAATGGCCTCTGCACAGTTTTACTAACAACCTTTGGGTGTTATTCATTCTTTTAAAGAATTAACACTTGAGTGACTTGACAAACTCTGTTAGTGCTCTCTAATCCACTCATCACTCACTTATCCAGTCAGTGTTTACTGGGGGCCCCACTGGTTCAGGCACCAGTGAACAACATCACCCCTGCTCTCACAGATTCACACCTCCACGGAGGAGGCTGGAAACAAGCACATGCAAGAAAAACAGCAGAGGAAAAAGCACACGGAGCTGCGGGGGTGGGCCAGAAGGCTGGATGGCAGTTCTATCCATAGAGTTGCGAGCACAGCCCGGAAGGAAGGAAGGAGGAAAACCATGCAAGAGAGAGAGAGTCCTCCAGGAGAAGAGAGGAGCAAGTTCAAGTGCTCTTCCGCAGATAAGTGCTCGGCATGTCCGAGGACAGCAAGGTTTCATGAGCGCTGCTGGATGGAGACTAGCAAGGAGGGAGCAGAGATGAGACTTGCGGAGGTAACAAGGGCACCTTCTCTGAGCGGGAGGAAAGGCTGCTGGCACCTCTTGAGCAGGAAAGGGCGACGATTACCCTTCACCACCAGAGCAGCATTGAGGCTGCCGTGTGCAGACAGACACAGGACGCCGGTCTGAGAGCAGTGAGGTCAGGCCGGGGAGGGCGAGGTGGCCTGGATCAGTGTTTGACAGAGTGGCGAGCAGCAGTCAGACTGCGAACAGGACAGGTTCTGCAGGCGGTGGACAGGATGTGACGGTGACGGGGCATCAGCGGACTTCAGGAGCGTGAGGCAAGATAAGAAGGATGAGCCTGGGGACGGCACGGGACATGGCGTTCAGACTTACACAGCCTCACGCTGGGATGCCCATCAGACACCCGGTTAGAAACGCGAGGACAGCACGGGTCTGGAGTTCAGGAAAGGAGTCCAGGCTCGAGACGCAGATGTGTCGGTTTACAGGTGCTGTCAGAGCGCGAGGATGGTCCGGGGAGGTGTCCCCGGCCGGCGTCCTGAAGCACTGGAGCGTCAGGGGTCAGCGACAGCAGGAGGAGCTTGCGCTGCGGCAAGAGGAGCAGGCAGGCAGGGAGGAGGACAGTCAGCAGAGGGCGGTATCTGGACTCACGTGAAGAGAACGTTAAAGGAAGAGCAGGTAATCAGTGAGTCCAAAACTGAGGCAGGGGAACAAGACACCTGACCCCTGGACATACCCAAGTGGGCTCCCTGCGGTCCTCGCCAGGAGCCGCGTCCTAACAGCCGTGACAAAGCAAGAGGAAAGGGTAAGCAAGGAAGCGAAGACGTACAGACAAGGCTGGGGGAAGTTCTGCCATTAAAGGAGCAGAGATACAGGGAAAGGGCTGGATCCAGGGAGACATGGGAGGGAGGATTTTGTTAAGAAGACTGAAGATATAACATGTCTGTTTGCTAACAGGAGTGATTCGGGAGAGAGGAAAAATATGATACCGAAGAGAGGGTGAAGTCCTTTAGCAGGCAGAAATACTAACAACAGATGGTCCACAAACAGCTGGGTCGGCTCTGGATCAAAACACAAATAGATCAGCACAGTAAGAGGAAGAAAGGCAGGATATTTACAAACACGTAGGACTGATTGGCAAGAGGGCTGCTGAGTGTGGGCAATTTCCTTCCACTTGCTTCTGTTTTCTCAGTGAAACAGGAAGCAAGGCCATACCCTGAGGTGAAGAGCAAGGAGAAAGCAGGAGATAACCATCCTGGAAAGTGGGAAGGGAACTGGACTGTGGAAACATAACAGGGTGGTAGCGGCAGTGCTTGCCTGACGCTGGGGGTTTAAATTTAAAGCGAGACCAGTTAGAACAGCTGCCTGTTTTCCTCACCACATTCCACTGGGGCAAGACAGTCGAGGTTCTGGAAACTATTACAACGAGAGAACATGAAATTAAAGCCGGAGAAAGAAAATAAAAATGAAGAAGGGATGGACAATGAAAAAACTAGCTAAGATCCACGGATCCAACAGAACAAAGAAGTTTTGGTGGCAGAGTCCTCAGGGAATGAGCTGAAAACACAGGAAGTAGTGGTCAGACAGTGGGGTACTTGTAACTGAGACTACGAAATAGATGCTATTATCGATGACAAATGTGATGGCATGACTACAGGGGAGAGTTCCAAGGTGAGGCAGGAGACACGATCACTGATGAAAGAACCATCAAGAAAACAAGGCCGTGCACTACTGCAAGGGTCATCTTCTCAGATACGGAAGTCACCAAGAATCATGACAGTGCGGGGAAGTGTCTAGGATGACCCTCACGGAGGCGCAGCAGCTGACACGAAGCCTGGCGGAGTGGCTTAGGGAGCAGGGGAGAATCTGGCAATGACAAGCGAGGACCACGCCTCCGTCGGCCGACCTCTAGGCCCAGCAGGACTGAGGGACCAGAGGGAAAACGGTCCCCAAGAGAGATGCATGACAGTGTTCAGGGCAAGCCAGACTTTAGAGCAAAAGAGGTGAAGACACTCTTGACAAGGTTAGAACACAGGGGAGTTTGCTGGTGATGTGCTCTCCAAGGCTCTGTGGAAGGGTTCGGGGGTGGGATCGGGGGAGGGCCAGAGCCTTAGGGAGCTGAGAGGCTACGGAATGAGGGCATGCCGGGGGCGCTGGGTGTCTTGTGGTGACTAAAGAAAAGAGGGCTAAAGGCTATGATGGAATTGTTCCACTTAGGCCTGAATAAACATGGTACCAAAAAACAGAAACACAAACGCGGTGTGCCAGCTGTCACAATGCCCCTCAGCTCGCAGTTCACCCTTCACTGTCCTGCTCGTGACCCTGGAGCTGGACAGGGCAAACCTCGGGCCTGCAGCAGGATGTAAGCTTTGTCCGCAGACCATGTTGGAGAAAGGGATGCTGCACAAGGAAAGGGCTTCTCTTCCTCTTGTCCCTGTGGGTACAGGACAGGCAGTGACACCACCCCTGCAGGCAGAGTACCCCCGGCAGCCCCTCTGCGAGTTTCAGCGGCAGCCTCGAGGCCAGCTGCCCGCCGCACCCGGTGCCCCAGCCGGGCAGCCCAGCCCAAAGGGCCCAGCAGTGCCGGCAGGCTCCTCCATGGGCCTCTCAGCACGGTTCACCCTATGAAGGTTCCAGGCGTCTGATCAGCTCCACAATGGACAGTCTCGCATCTGCCAGCCTCGGCCCTGGCACCTCAGCGAACTCCACTACCCAGGGGTCACCTCCATGCACACCCAGCAGGCTCTGAGTCTCAGCTTTAAGGGCAGGCGAGGTGATACTCTGGCCTCTGTCTCTCCTATGGGGCCCTGCCTCTGCACCAGGAGCAGTGCCTGCTTCCTGCGTCTGTCTGCTAGGCCTGTATTCTTTAGAGTTCTCTTTACCCCTTAGAAGTCAATTACCTAAAAACAGATCATAATGACTTACACCAAACTTCCCCCTATCAAATTATTATGTTTTCTGTCTCCTGACTGGATGCTGACTTACACAACTTATTTGAAGACTGCTTTACAAGGATCACGTTGAACTTTATCATAGCTTCTACCCAAAGAGACGGACCACCGCTCCTAGGAGGTCTGCCTTACAGCATTACACACACCTTTGTAACTACATGTGTGTGTACGTGTATGCATGCATGTGCACACGCAGTGCAAACCAACAGGTTCCATATACCAGAGGACACAGCTAGTGACGTGAAGAAAAGTATCAAATTCCAGGAACTAATACTGTGTTCTTAGACACAACCCCTAAATGCTACAGGCCTTAGTTTTCATCTGAAATATGACAGACTATATGATCATATTCCTCCAGCTCTATGATTTTATTTATCTCATCGTGAAATCTTAAATTCAACATTTCCCCAGATTTTTATGATGTTTATCACAGATATTTACTTATTTCAGGCACAAAGACAAATGGCTCTGCTTAGGTTATTCAAAAATGATTTCATTTATAATGTTACTCTCTTTTTACTGCACCAGCTACTTTACTTAACTAATGTTTCTTTATGACTTCTGTAAGTCTCCCAAGTTTTAGAAGACTGGTGAAGCAGAGAACAATGTTCTTTAGTAACTTAATAAAAACAATCCTATGAATATCCAGATTAACTGAACTGAGCTACAATAAAATAAGGTCAAACCGAGCATGTTATTAATACACAGTTTGTAGCATGATCATCATACCTGTTTATGTTTTTGGAGTGGTTTCTTTTCATGTAATTTTTTATCTCCGTATTTCTTATACGTTAAAGGGACTCCATATTTAGCAGCAGGCTTTGTAATTTTCTGAGCAGACACAACAGAAGCCAGGCTTTGTCCTGAACCTGGTCTTTTGGCTGTGTGAAAAAAATAGAAAAAAATTTTCAGAGTTCTTAATAGGAAACCCCTAATTTCAAAATTCTTCAAGATGGCCTTGTTCATGTTCACAATCACTGAGATCACTGAATCTGAGACTTTTCATTAAACGTCTCACTCCCTCCTTACCACCCGGCAATGCCTTCATTAGGGCCATTCCACACCAAAGCCACTCTTTGAAAGAAGCAAGAAGCTAACTTGTTGAAATTTCTCACATGTTGAAACTTCTCACACAGAACAAGCACGTCCCTAAAACTGACTGTGGATGATGACTGCACGTATCTGTGAATATACTAAAAAACACTGACCTGTTGACTTTAAATGGGCGAATTGAATGGTATGCGGATTATATCTCAATACAGCTGTTAACAATAAACTTTAAAAAGAACATTCAATGTCTTAGAAATTACTTTTGAAATCAGAATATAAACCTTAAGAGCACCTGTTAAACATTAATTCCATCACTATGAGCACTTTAATATTTGCTTCACATGTAGTCTGAGTAATGCCTACACCTATAGACCCATTGAAGAAGACGTACTTAAAAGAATCTCTATAGCTAAGGGTCCCATGAAATAAATATGTTTATGCACTGCTGGTAGGAATACAAACTGGTCAAACTTTCCAGAGAGCAATCTATATCAAGAACAATGTTTATGGGAATTCCCTGGAGGTCCAGTGGTTAGGATTCCACGCTTTCACTGCCAAGGGCACGGGTTCAATCCTTGGCTGGGGAACTAAGATCCCACAAGCCGCGCAGTGTGGCCAAAACAAACAAACAAAAAAGAACAACGTCTATGAAGTGATTTTAAAGACATAAACAGAGAAACACAAAAATTTATACACAAGGATAAACCCTGCAGCATTCCGTATTAAACTTTTATTGAAGCTCAGACAAGATTCAGTCTTAGAACAATGACAAATTCAAGAAAAATAGACTAAAGTAATGAAAAAGAAAGTCTACACCATACGGCCATCAAAGATACTAAAGGAGGTCAAAGAGTCTCCTCTGCTCGAAGCCTTCCTGGAGCCCCTTCCTCCATGACCCCCTCCCCCTGCTCTGCCCCACTCCTCACTCAGCCTGCCCTCCATCCCAGGGGTGTACCATGTCCTAGAGCCACGTGATTAACCTCTGCCAACAAGCACGCTTCTTCTTTAAGAGGGGAATGGAGAAAAAAATTACCTGGGAGTTCACGAGGAAATACTACCATTAAATTCTGTTCTTCAAAGAATATTTAATTGTATTAGAAAATGATCAACATATAATACTGTGAATTAAAAGAAACGAACCTTTGTTTATATAACACAACCCCAATTTTCAATCATTACACATCTCCTATCACGGAAAAAAATATACCAAATATAATAGTCTGTGTTAACATTAGGGTAATTTCTATTTTCTTCTTTTTAATTTTTATAATGAACACATACTGTTCATATAATTTAGTAAACTCTTACAAAAATAAAAATAATATAAGCCATTTGATTGGCAGTTTAGAGATTCACAACTAATGTGTGAGATACAGTGTGGTACAGTAAGTTTTTCCAAACACATACTCCAACTGTATCAGAACAGGAACTAGGAAATGTGAGAAAAAAAATTTCCCCTTTGAAAATTCAACTGCAAGTTCCAATCGGAAGACAGATATACAAAGTCACACCGCTGCAACCTGGCTACTTATATTAACATAACCAAAGAAATACCGTGTAAAAAAAAAAAAGGAAATACTGTGTGTACCAGAAAAGGGGCAAGAGGCAGGAAAGCACAAACACTCCCCAGAGAAGAGGGAGGATTACTTGTCTGGCTGCTGAGGTGTCTCATCTCAGAGGTGAGGCTCCCAGTAGGAGGAAGCTTCCTGCCCACAGGGAGGGGGCCCACAAGGTAGTGCCTCGCCATTACACATCTCCTCCATCCAGCTCCTCACACCAGAGTAGAGCAGAGCTCCTGCGCTGTGCTTCCCAGGAGGCTCGCCCACTGGGAAGAAAGTGCTGACACAGGGATTCCTTCCTGCCTGTGCGACAAGGAGGCTTTTGAAGAAGGTGTGACTCCTCGCCAGGAGGGACACGCTGACCCTGCCCTGCGTTTGTCTCATGAACTTGGTTCCAAGTGGATCTGATCTCCCAGGACTGCCAGTCTCGGCCGGCACAGAGGATGAGCCCCAGGGTGTTTAAGAAGAGCTAAACCCAGCTGGCCTCCCTAAGAACACACACTCACACCACATCCAGCTGATATGGACTCGCTTTTACGATACAGGATTTATTTTTATTAATGTGTTCATACTCAAACTGGAGTAGAACATGCAAAGCATTGTGTTTGAAAAACAACACAATCTTCAAATTTTAAATGACTTCCACTGATTTTAGAAACCCATTCTGAAATCATTCCATGCAGAAAAAATGTAATTTCCCTCTCACAGAGATACACTTACATACATAAACATACTATATAACCACACTCACAGCCCTACAAATATTCCACCACTGCTGGCCATACTTAAAAGAAAATCTATCCTTACTAAGGTGCCTGACTTCACACTGATTTACATTTAAAATATTCCAGAATACTAAATATTTCTCAAAGAAAACTATTTTACATAAATATTAAGTATTTCTCAAAGAAAATTAATTTACATAAAGATTTGCAGTCAACTAGGGCATTTTATAACATTTTGTAACAATGTTCTCAGAATATGAGCTGAACATTTGAATATGACAGATTTCAAAATAGAATTCATTTAAATAAGGCAGATAATAAAGGGAAATTTTGTTATGAATTCATCAGAAAGTGTTGTATATTGCCACATAACATAAAAAATTTAAAGACGCATTTCCTCTGGATTACCCCAACTTACTACATCTACAAATACCTCTAGTATAATTAGTATACTGATTATGGCAAACAGGGGAAAGGATTCATATTAAATTTCATTTACCTGCAATAGGCTGTGCTCCAAACCTGGAAAATGTTTTTAGACAAAATTCTTCTGCAATAAGCTTAAATTGAAAGACAGGGGAAATCGTTAGAAAAAATGTTAAATTACCAAATTAAAAAAAAAAAACCTAGCCATTAATCAGAACACATTTTTTTCCCTTTTTCAGTCACAATTATGCTGCCAAATAATCTGTACTAAAATCCAAGCTACCCATTCAACAAATTCCTCTCACGCTACCTTCTCCCCAGTCTTACCAATATCTTTTTATTATTTCTCTGGACAAGCTCTCTTCTTGAATTAACAAAACGCACCCCCCAGGCCCCTGCACATTGCCTTGCCTGTTCTGCGTTTCGGCGATTTAACATCACTGCCCTCCATCTGAAATAACCTCTGTATCGAGGTGCATCCGTCTCCCTCATCTACTTCAAAACTGCTGAAGAATCACTTCATTATCCCTCCCCTGGATTAACCTCTCGGTTATTTCAACTTTACTCTGAATCTTCTCAGCATCTCCAATGAGTTTTCGATCTTATCAATATATAATTGTAAACATATTACTGGATAAATATTTGAATATTCTTTTTTTTACATCTTTATTGGAGTATAATTGCTTTACAATGGTGTGCTAGTTTCTGCTTTATAACAAAGCGAATCAGTTATACATATACATATGTTCCCATATCTCTTCCCTCTTGCGTCTCCCTCCCTCGCACCCTCCCTATCCCACCCCTCTAGGTGGTCACAAAGCACCGAGCTGATCTCCCTGTGCTATGCGGCTGCTTCCCACTACCTATCTATTTTACGTTTGGTAGTGTATATATGTCCATGCCACTCTCTCACTTTGTCACAGCTTACCCTTCCCCTCCCCTATTTGAATATTCTTACATAACTTAAAAGTTATCTCCTTTTACTATTCCTACAACACTCCACTACTTATTTTGAGAAGCGGAAATCATTAGTATTTCCTGCAAGTAACTTTCTCTCCCTACTCACTATATTTTTTCTCTCTTTAAATGTAAAACTATGTTAGCAACAATATAATTGCTAAGTCGATTTAGGCCTGCTTTTTTTCTTACTGGGCAAAGAAGGGAAAGGCAAGTGAATTTTCTCTTTCTTCGAGAGAACAGAGGGGTGGTGAAGGGAAGACTGCCCACAGTGGAAGGGATCAGAAACTCCAACAGGCAAAAAGCCAGAAGCTAAGATGGTCGCCTTTCCCATCAGGGATCCCTACAGGAGCAGTTCTCAAAGCCTCATAATATCAGTGAATCAGCATCACCAGGAACTTATAAAATACGCCAATTCTCAGGCTCCATCTCAGATTTACTGAAATAGAAATAGAGGTGGGATTCAGCAGCGTCCTCCAGGTAATTTTTATGTATGCTAAAGTTTGAGAACCACTGCATGAAAAGTCTGCTTCACAGGCAACTGAGAGCCAACTGTGTGAGTGTGCTTTCTCTTCTGAACATGTGCGGGTTTTTTTCCTTTCTTTTTCATGGAAGACATGCTTTATGATCTCCACCTTGCCCTAAATCTGAGTGTGAGTCTGTCTTTTCCCCTGTGTGAATGCACATGTGAACTGAGAGATGGGACATGTGGAATCCAAGAAGATTCTGGAATTCCTATGTTGTGGCATCCAATATAGTTGCCACCACCAACATGCAGCCATTTGGATTAAAATTTAAAATAAATAAAATTTAAAGTTCGGCTCTTCAGCCACACTAGCCACATTTTAAGCTGGTGGCTATGGGGTTGCACATGCAGATATAAAACATCTTCAGCCTCACAGAAAGCACTACAGGACGGCACCTACATTCCTCATGGACCAAAGCTTGTCCACGATCTATCAAGCCACATCCAAGAAGACATCTCCAGGATGTGCTGGACTGAGAACTATGCCCCACAGATCCTGGCTGACGGCACTGAGAGAATTCAGGGACTAGAAATTTAAAGACAGTACAGAATCTTACAGTGATAATAACAGTTCATATGCTACAGTAAAAGTTCATATTGTTTCAAAGTTAAAGCCTTAAAAAAAGTATCATAAACTTTGTCGTTAAAGTACTGAACAAGGGATATACAGCAGAAAAATCATAAGAACGAAAGTTTTTCGTGAAGAGTGAAATCTAAGTGGCGCATAAACAGCGACGGGGTACTTTGTATTTAGTAAGCACGTGTGTCAAACACTCTGTTAACGGCCATAATCTGCCCTTTTGTCTTTAGATGTTACAGGCTTTGTGTATATCAGGCTTGAATATTTCTTCTGTAGCTGGCTAATTGAATTCCAGTGCTTCAGCCTTGGGACTGCACGTCCTAACTGCTGGTATGCGGGCGAAAGAAACAGCGAGATTAAATGCAGTCATCCTTTCTTCTCCAGTAGTTGCCAAAAAAACAATAGTAGGCTGCACCATAAACCTGTCCTTGAAAATGTTATTTATAACAAAGGAGTCTTGTAAGACACCCACGCTTCAGAGATTGTAGCTATGTCCTACATAAGTGGCCTTTAACCGCCAAATTTTAATTGGCTTTCTTGCTTACTAATGTGTTTTCCTGGATGTTAACAGTTAAATCCACATCTCTGTTTTCTAAAGATTGTTTGTTCATACGGATGTTCTGTTAAAAGCCAGAGGATATACGACACTTCCCTCTCATCTCATGAACATATAAAAGTAATAAAACTATGATTTTGCTAGATATCTGATTTATACAAGAGTATACATGATCACTGTTGATCATTTAAATCAGCAAAGGCCACACAAACTACGTAAAATAATTCCACTTTCAGGTGATCATATTTATATCAATAACTTAACACTAATTGACTTATAGATGTTTGATAAATCCTGTCAAAATAAAATTCAACACAACAAATATTTATTATGCACCTATCTGCAAGTACTAGAGGAGGAATCACGAGTCACTAATCTATCACACACACATACAAATGCCCACACATCCGCGGATTCCAATCATCTTCTGTTACAGAAAAAACAATTACAATCATATGAATTATAAAGATAACATATTTATATTAGCATAATAAAGTGATATACGGATAATATTTAATATATATTGAGTATACTGAGTACTTATTAAGTATGAGGCATCAGGCACTTCACATGCAAGTGTCACTTTTGATTCTCACAACCGCCTCATTTACAATCCCATTGTTCACAGGTGAGGAAAGGGAAGCACACAAGTGTTCGATAATCTTACTGTCAGAAACCAGAGAAGACAGAGAGTACAGAAAGATGGGTGTCAGGGCTGGGGAGAGGGGAAGCAGAGTTACTGGTTAATGAGTAGAGTCTGTTTTCCAAGATGAAAAGAATTAGACGATGTGGCGATCACTGTACAGCGTTATGAACGTAGTTAGTACTACTGAATTGCGTACTCAGAACTTGTCACCATAATAAATAAATTTAATGTTATGTCTATTTTACCACAATAAAATAAAGTGGAAAACCAAACGAGAGGAACACAAGAGACAGAGGAGTAACTCTGTCCTGAGGCGACGACGTTAGGGAACATATACTTGGCCTTCGCTCAGTTCTTGGCACACAGCCCTCAAATCCCTGTTTTTCCCTCAGCGGGAAGAGCACAAAAGTGTCTGTTGTTGTTCAAAACAAGCCCCTTTCAAACACACCTGAATTTATGTTAATGCGATGATATCTGGAAAGCACCTAAGGATGGAGGCTGCTTGCCAGGGAAACCAACCACCTGACTAGAGGGTTAAAACTTTCAATGCCACTCCCCTCCCCTACCCAGGAGAGGAAAGGGGCTGGAGCCAATCACCAAGAGCCAGTGATTCAACTGATCGTGCCTACTAATGAAGCCTCCATAAAAACCAAAAGGACAGGGTTCAGAGAGCTTCTGAGTCGGTGAACATTCACAGAAGGACCCCAGTTCCTACACTCGGGACCCTTCTGGACCTCACCATACGCACCTCTTCACCTGGCTATTCATCTGTATCCCTTATCCTATGCTTTATAATAAACTGGTGAACGTAAGTAAATGTTTCTCCAAGTTCCGTGAGTCGCTCCAGCAAGATATTAATCAAACCAGAGGAAGGGGAAATGGAAAACTCTGATTTATAAGTCGCTCAGAAGCACAGATGGCAACCTGTGACTTAAACTGGCTTCTGAAGTGGGGGTGGTCTTGTGGGAGAGACGGAGCCCTTAACCTGTGGGATCTGATGTGATCTCCAGGTACACAGGGTCAGGGCTGAAATGAATTCTACTTGGTATGTAAAAACTGCCACACATTTGGTGATGAGAAGTTCAGAAGTTCAGCAGTAAGTGTTAAGAGGAAACACAGAAGGTATGTTTTCCCTCCTATGGATGCACAGCTCAAAAGCCGACAGCAAGGGGAAGAGCTATGTGAGAACAGAAAGTAAGCTGACGCCAGTGTAAAGGCAAGCATTCCCCCACAGCTGCGATGTGCTCTCCTCCAAAGAGGAGGCCACGTCCTAGCCAAGCACCATAACCCGACTGTTCAATTTAATTATAAAATAAAAAAACATACCTGAGGGGAGAGAAACTTTTCAATGCGTTTGGCTATAAAACCTTTCTCCAATATGGAGTTGACTGATGGTCTATCCCTAGGATTTCTTTTAAATAGTTGAGAGAGCAAACTGCGGAGATCATAAGAATAATGCAAAGACACGGGTGGAAAAGATCCAGATATGATCTTCAGTACCAGGTTTTTCATATTGCCAGCTTCAAACTAAAATCCAGAAAATAAATTAACGTATATGAAACGTAAGTCGAAAATGTCAGTTTCAACAATGAGAAACAGTACTTTTCCTATCAATATAGAACAGAATTGCAACCCTCTTCCCAGTTTTAATCAGCACATGCTCTCTAGAGCAAGGTTCACTTGGTTATTTACGAACACATTTGAAAGAGAGTATCAGTCCTCATAAAATGGTACCACTCGCTATAAGATTAACTTTTACTTATTCAAAAAACTAAAAGATGGGATATAGGTATCAATTAAAGAGTTTATAAAAACATAACAGTAATCAAGATGGTAAAACAAGCAAACCCGGTAGTCTTCATTTAACACCTGCCTTCCTGTACCCCTGCTGTAGCAACTAGAACAAGAAATTAACTACAGAACTAAAACTATTTGGTAAAAATATAATAAATAAAGGTACTGATTAATTTCCTTTTATACACTGCTCATTATTACTTTTAAGTGTGTGATGCTCCCAAAAGCCATGCGATCAGCGATGTGGCAAATATTCCAAAGGGGAATATAAGCCTTATCAATGGGAATATATATTTTAGGATTAAACACAATATAAACTCTAACTGAAGTGGGGGGGAAAAAGACATGGGGCAGTTTAAAATCTAAAGAGATTTCATTTTGAAAGTAAAATTAAGCTTTTGACATCTCAGCTAAAATAGTATAGAACAGTTGTACACTATCAATATGTTCTTAATGCACACGTTAAGAAAACAAAACATGCTATAAGTTAGGCACTGGTGATTATATCCAAGTATAAAAAAGTTCTGTTAAATGCGGAATTCTCCTAGCATTTAAAATATGATATTGTTTATTAAGATTTGAGTACAATTCCATCATCTAGAAATACCTATATACCTAAGAAGGATCCTAAATGCAGAAATAGGTTATTACTCTATTCTTTCATTACAATGAAGTTTTATTTATCTCTCAACTGATAAGCTCTTCATAAATAAAGGTTAATGAATTACTTAATTTTATGTGTCCACTTAAGGGAAAACAATTCCAAAATACAGAAACAATGGTGACAGAACAATGTATTGTAAATGAAAAGACTATCTAAAAGTATGTAGATTTAGACCTACATGACTGTGTGTCACAGAAAAACTGACCAATTCCTTAAAGTACAGATCTAATATCCACCAGGCCATATCACTTTGGCAGTCTATGTTTTTTTCCTTCAGAAAAATAAAATCTTAAGGGAATACAGTAGAAGAGTATGCAACTATGAATAAACACAACAAAGAAAAATACTCCCCAAATAATATCAGGCAATAAAAACAAACTATAAAACTACTTATACCATATAACCAAAATCTTGAGGGAAAAAGAACAAAAACTCATTTTATAAATTATTCTATAAGTCTAGAAGGAAACAACAAAATATTACAAGTAATCATTATTGGCTGGAAGAATTGCTTTTGATATTTATTCACTTACTTATATTTTAATCTCTTCCCTTAAGTTTTCTGTAATGAAAATATATTATGGCTTAATCAGTGGGGGAAGCATTTTAAAAAGATTTAAAAATGGAAAGTGATTAAAATTCAACCTATTTTGGACAAGAACTCCCCCTTTTTGGTGAATTATGTGTGATCTCAAAAGAATCTCAACAGTGAAATTTTTAAATACTCTATATTAAACATTATTTAAATTGATAAAATCCCCCCTCAACAAATACGCTGAGATATGTTCTTCAGATAATTTCAATTCCAAACTCAAATAATTTGGATGCTTTGAGAAAAACTGCTAAAATGAAATTAATAAAGTTTGTTAAGCTGAAATATCAAATTCATACGTGAATTTAACATTAAAAAGACAGCAAATTTGTCTTTAGAAATAATTTTCTGGAATAAAGTATGATACATGTATTATAATAACATATATAATATGTATATATGCATACAATTAAGGGGAAATTGATTTAAATTTATACCTCAGAAAAGAAGAGAAATCTATAAACCGACAGAGAAGAATTTCTAGCACAAGAGGGTCATCTGAAAGATGGCATATGATTTTTTTAAATCAGAAACATTATACGTACTTTTTGACATAATTTTTAAAGTATCTCAGAAACTTCTACTTACTGCATGTTTAAGTGTGCACATCTCATAAAGGACACACCCCAGAGCCCAAATGTCACTAGAAAAGAGAAAAATAAGAGATATTCTCTAAATATCAGAATTTACTTTAAAAGGTTTTTTAACTTAAAGGAGACAAAAGCAGCATAAAAATGCTTTGCAAAAGTATGTGTTCCATAAAACATGACCTTTCAAACTTAAAATTACAACCATAACCAAATGACAAAAGCAGCTATTCCAGATTAGAAAAATAACTGTTGCCCAAGTAATTACTTTAAAAGTTTCATTAAAGAAATCTAATATTTAAAAGGACAAAAATCAGTAAATTTCATGGATGCTTCATTTAGTTTTTTTATTTTGCATAAATCAAAATGTTTTGTTCAATTATTTGCAAAATACCACAATTTCTTAAATACTATAAAAGCAAAATACTGCTTTAATGAAGAAAATATTAATTTACTAAAATTAAATCTGAAACAAATCTGTGACAGCCAACTAAAATATGTAAATACATTAATTTATTTTCTCCTAATTTAAAGACTTACACTATCTTCTTTATCCACTCTCTTCCGCTCTTTTATCTTAAACAGATAGTTCTGTAACTAAAAGACTACTTCTATTTTTAAAAGGAAAAAACCCCACAATTTAGAGCTACAGTGGTCCTTAGAAGTCAAAAAAAAGAAAAACAAAACCACTGCTCCTGGAAGTTGAACTTATTGAAAAAGAATAAAGCCCATTATCGAAATCCTAAAGTTATCTTTACCCAAACTCTCACAAAAATCTATATATATAAACCTGTAACCTCCAAAATCTGTTTAATTTTAAGATTCAACTAAGAAAAAAATGTAAATGTAATTGAGCTTTTAGTAACTTGTACATGTTACAAACTAAAAGCTATAAACAAAAACATTAAACTAATGATCTTATCAATAAAATACTTTAAAATACATTTGGGAAAATATGAATTTCAAAATATAATTGATGATGTTCATGCATTACATTTTTAAAGCATTTTTCCCACAAAACCAATTTTACATAAAATTCTCCAAGGGATGATTAAATCCATTTCAAATTTAAAGACTAATATTTTCACAGTTGAGTTATCCACAAGACACAGAAACAGCATTAAAATGTAAAATTACTTTAGCTCAAAGTAAATACTATTTTCTTTTAGAATATCTACTAATAATACACTGCATGAACTTGACTGATCATTGTAATTTAAACTGATCTTAAATACATTCCTCGGATGACGTTCTCAGACCTTCTGCTCAGGTCTGAAACACAGCTTCCTCTCTACCCTCAAAAAAAAAGGGGGGGCGGGCAGGGGGATAGCAACCATGAACACATGCATTATTGCCAGCTACCACTTTCTTCCTTTCAGCTTCTAAGGGTGCTTTCAAAATTAAGACCAATGCTTCTTGGTTGGCATTTTTAAATTAGTGAGTATGAGAGAAAATAAAGGGTAACTGGAATTCAGTGGCAGAATTCCTCTTCCCAACACACATATTAGTCAATCTGTTAGCCATAATACGGCCCAGTGATTAGGAATTTGTGCTTGGGAGCCAGATGCCTGGGACTTTGAAGTTACTTTACCTCTTTCTGCATTTGGTTCCCTTATAAGGAAAGGAGGAATGAGTAATACCTGTAACTCACAAGGTTTATCGTGAAGATAAAAACAGTTAATGCATAAAATGCATTTAAAACAGTGCCTGGCATATAGTAAGTGTTCAATAAATATTAACTATGATAATTCAATAAGTGACTATTACAAACAGAAAGACAAGGAAGGCACTCTATTTCCCATTATAGCTTAAATAATAAAGAGATTCTATACTTCCTTCAGCAAGACAGTGAAATAGCTGCTTTATAATTCCCCTCATTATATACTAAAAAAATGTATATACATATGTATATATATGTCTACATATGTGCATTACTGATTTTAGAATAATATTCTGAAGGTTAATAAAGACAGTACAACAGAGAAATATGTAAAGGAAATAAACACGTAATGAATATCATTTTAAATACCTTTTATTATTATATGGTTTGTTTTCACAGATTTCGGGTGACAAGTAGTATGGGGTCCCTATGCAAGTCCGAACCAGCTCCACAGTACTAGAACAAAAGAGAGTTACTGGAGAAGCTTAAGACATTTAAAGACATTACCACACGTACATCACCAGGGATTAAAATTTCACTGAAGACATTATAGCAAACCAAAGTTTAAAACTGTATGTTACCTATTAAGAACTCTAGCGATTCCAAAATCTCCAAGTTGTATTGTCCCATCTTTGGTTAAAAATATGTTCTGTAAAAGAGACGAAAAAAAGCCAGAAATGTTGCTACAGTCCAGTTCTTAGTCAACGACTTCTGTCATAAAAATGAATCCAGTTAAAAAATAATGCTGGGATAAGTGGATATCCACATGCGAAAGAATGAATGTAGACCCCTATCTCACACCATAAGCAAAAATTAACTCAGAACGGATTCTAGACCTAAATGTGAGAACTATAAAACTCCTAGAGGAAAACACAGGAGTAAATCTCCATGCCACTGGGTTACGCAATGATTTCTTAGATATGACACCAAAAGCACAAGCAAAGAAAGAAAATACAGATAAACTGGATTTCATTAAATTAAAAACTTTTGTGCAAAGGACACCATCAAGAAAGTAAACAGACAACCCACAGAATTGGGGGAAATATTTGCAAAGCACGTATCTGACAAAGAATCTGCATCCAGCATAAAGAACTCTTACAATTCAATAATAACCAAAGACAACCCAATTTTAAAATAGGCACAGTCATATATTATATGATCCATTTGTATCAAATGTCCAGAATAGGCAAATCCACAGAGACAGAAAGCATACCACTGGTTTCCAATGCTCTATCATCAAACTGCAGAGCCAGGAGTTTGTGGGATTACATGATTTAAACTCCATCATCAGTCAGATGTGAACCAAGCACATGCTCACAGCCACAGACGGCACAAGGCAGGGTTGAGTGGAATGGAGTAAAATGGTCTAAAATGGGATTAGGAGGCAGAGGGTCGGGAGAAAGGAAAGATGGGGTAGGGAGCCCCACCACAGTCCCTCTCCTTCCCACTACTCATCCTGGGGCTACAAGGCTACATAAGCAGCTGCAGGCCTAAGGACGTAAGAAGACAGACACACAGCCTTGACATCAGGAAACAAAGCCCCTCTGTACTACCCGCTCTGGGAAGGGCGTGAGCCCAAGTGACGCAAACGTGAAAGAAACCTCGATGCAAAGATGAGTGAGCTGTGGGGACAAAGTATCTCCCACAAAAGAATCCAATACACGTGAAGAAAGCTACTGCAAAGAAAACAACCAATAAAATAACCAGAACCAGAATTCACTACAGACAGAATTAGTTTTATAAAGCAGTCCAATAAAAACTCTGAAGTAAATATATTTAGAAACTTGCAAAGAAATAAATGAAGAAATAAATATGCATTTGAAAAGAACAAGACATTATGAAACAAAACCCAATTACAATAAGAACAGATCTATATGAAAAACCATTTAGAAACCTTGGAGAGAAAAAAAGTCATAATAAAGTCAACAGATGAGAAAAGCACTAGTTTACACAAAATATCAAAGGGATTTAGTTAACTAGAAGATAGGTCGAAAAATTCATGTAGAATACAACTGAGAGAGACACAGATAAAATGTGAAAGAACAAATAAGGCACTTGAAGGGACGAACTGAGAAGCTCCAACGTGTGTCTAGAAAAAAATCCAGGAGACAACTGTGAAAGTAGCAAAAGAGAAATTTGAAAAAATATAACTAAACATTTTCTACAACATTTCTAGAAGAAATATACATTCTCAAAAGTACACAGCATAATGAATAAAAGTGAGCCTCACCAATTCACAAACTATGAAATTTCAGAACCATGGGACAGAGAGAATATCTTAAATGGGTCAGAGAGAAGAAACAAGGGCAAGAGATTGCAAATTCCTAAACAGCAACAGAAGAAGCCAAAAGACAAATAGGCAACATCTTAAAAATTCTGTAAGAAAACAATTTCTAACCAGAAGTTGATAACCAAATTCTCATCAAAGTTAGAGAATCCTGGACTTCCCTTGTGGCGCAGTGGTTAAGAATCCACCTGCCAAGGCAGGGGACACGGGTTCAAATCCTGGTCCGGGAAGATCCCACATGCTGTGGAGCAACTAAGCCCATGCACCACAACTACCGAGCCTGCGCTCTAGAACTCGCGAGCCATAACTACTGAGCCCGCGCGCCACAGCAACTGAAGCCCGCGCACCTAGAACCCGTGCTCCACAAGAGAAGCCACCACGATGAGAAGCCCACACACCGCAACAAAGAGTAGCCCCCGCTCACCACAACTATAGAAAGCCCGCGCAAAGCAAAGACCCAATGCAGCCAAAAATAAATAAATAAAAAGTAAATAAATCTTTTCAAAAATTAAAAAAAAATAAAGTAGGAGAATCTTCAAACATGCAAAATCTCAAAAACAACCCAAAAAACAAATCCCTTCCACATAACCATTGTTTTGGATTTCTTCCATCATAATGAAAGAGCAGGACACGAAAAGCAGGCAAAGACCTAACACACGACGCCTGTGTGATATTCAGGGTTACAGTGGAGTGGGGACCGTGAAGGGAGAAGACAGTCGGATGCAGACTGCACCAAGCTCAAACATTCTAGCCCAAGACAATGCTGGCCCCACGTCCACATCCACTGAGAAGTTAGTAGTGACGTAATAAACTTACCTGTGATTTTATGTCTCGATGAAGAATTTTTCTATCATGTACATGTTTCAGGGCCAAACATATCTGTACAAACCAGTCCAAAATCTAGGGGGGAAAATAAGATCTGTCATTTCTTTTAAAATTCACATTTCACAGTAGCCTTTCCTTGATCATTAAAATGCTTCAGAAATATTCAGGGATGAGGGGAACTAAATCCTTAAAATAATCAGGCGATAATGTTTCACTTGACTGTACTGTAATTAATGTCACCAACATTAGGTAGATATTCGAGCCAACTGACACATTACGTGCAGCACGCATGGTAAGCTTAAATGTAAGACACTGCTACTGAAGCATCTCCTATAAATCAGAATTAATACGGAAAGAACTTCCAGAGAAAAGTGAAAAATGGAACTACTTTATATTTTAGTACAGTATGATGGTAAGTGACTTTTCTCTGTTGTTAAATATATCTTTATTTCTATATACGTAAACAGAAATCATAAGACGAAAAAAATTAGGCTGGAAATTTGGAAGACATCTCTGACTTTTTTCTCGCCCCCCATTCATCACATAAAAACACACACTCTGGAGTTGGCCACCTGAAAGTAAAAAGGCTGAATTTCTACCTCACTCCTAACACCAAAAAAATTCCAAGTAGACGGCATTTTTAAACATGAAAAAATTAAAGTTTAAAGCGAGGAAGAAAACACAGGTTAATTTTCTATACTCTCTGACTGACGCAGGACTTCCAAAACATGATACCAAACCCACAAGTCACAAGAAAAGTTCCCTATATAAATTTTAAAACACCTGGATGGCAAAATATACAATTAAATTTAATAATTATTTGAGAAAATACCTGCAACATAACTGATAGACTGCTAATCTTCTAATACACAACAGTTCTTCCACATCACTGAGAAAAACATGGCAGCCAAAATAAGAAGTGGACAGAAGACGGGAAAGGCAAATGACAGAGGAAACATAAGCCAATCAACACATAAACCAAATACTAACTTCCCTCCAAATTAAGAAAATTGCAATTAAACAAGATACCACTGTAACCTGACAAAGATGAAGTGATGAACAATGTTGGCCAGGATGTGAGGAAATAAGTCTTTGCATACCCTGTTTGTGAGAAAGTTAATTACAGTTACTTGGTAAAAATTTTAAATTCACATACCATTTGAAAGAGCAACTGAAATTTCAAATTTATCCTACAGATAAAATGTCACAAATACAAAAGAATATGTACAAGGATATGTACTCCAGCATTTTTGCTCCACCTAAACATAATCAAGGGCCTGGGAAAATATTACAGCTGGAATCACTAGAATTCTATGCAGCCACTGGGAAGAAGGAAGTACTTCTATGTACGTACACCGTGAAGGGAAAAGAAGAAAGTCACAGCACGGTATGCAGAGAGCACTCCTTTTTTTAAGTCTCTTTCTGTCTGTAACGTACCAGAACTCTGTATAATTGTTTACAACTGTGTGCTGTGTGTAGGGAGGATGCACAGAAGGACAGCTACCCATCAGTTAACAGTGTGTTCTTCAGGGAAGTAGATTTTCAGAAGAATGAATGAAAGGCAAGTAGCAGGCTTTACTTTTTATTCTTACCTCTTCAGTATTTTTTTTAAAGAAGAAATGTTACATTAAAGTAACCTAAAATTAGAGACTCTGGGAGGGCTCATGCCAAGTAGTACTTCCCAGCACTTCTGCTGCCAGTGTCCTTATCCCCATGGTGAGCCACAGCCACCGCCCACCTCTGCAGGAGACCATCCAACCCTAGCAGGCCAATGAATTGGGAGACAAGGGATAACAACTTTGTTCAGTGAGCAGAGAGTCCAAGAAGATGGCAGACTAATGTCCCAGAGAACCATCCTGCCAGGCTCTGAATTCTAGTTTCTTTTACAGAACAAAGAGGCATTATAAGATTCAGGCTGCTAATGTTGGCATATGCGCATTTAGCCTTAAAAGAAATTAACTTGAGAAGCAAGAAGAATTACAATCCTGCAGCCTGTGGAACAAAAACCACATTCACAGAAAGTCAGACAAGATGAAAAGGCAGAGGGCTATGCACCAGATGAAGGAACAAGATAAAACCCCAGAAAAACAACTAAACGAAGTGGAGATAGGCAACCTTCCAGAAAAAGAATTCAGAATAATGATAGTGAAGATGATCCAGGACCTCGGAAAAAGAATGGAGGCAAAGATTGAGAAGATGCAAGAAATGTTTAACAAAGAATTAAAGAAAAAACAAACAGAGATGAACAATACAATAACTGAAATGAAAACTACTCTAGAAGGAACCAATAGCAGAATAACTGAGGCAGAAGAACGGATAAGCAACCTGGAAGACAGAATGATGGAATTCACTGCTGCAGAACAGAATAAAGAAAAAACAATGAAGACAGCCTAAGAGACCTCTGGGACAACATTAAACGCAACAACATTCGCATTACAGGGTTCCCAGAAGGAGAAGAGAGAGACAAAGGACCAGAGAAAATATTTGAAGAGATTATAGTTGAAAATTTCCCTATCATGGGAAAGGAAATAGTCACCCAAGTCCAGAAAGTGAAGAGAGTCCCAGGTAGGATAAACCCAAGGAGAAACACACCAAGACACCTAGTAATCAAATTGGCAAAAATTAAAGACAAATTATTGAGAGCAGCAAGGGAAAAACAAAAAATAACATACAAGGGAACTCCCATAAGGTTAACAGCTGATTTCTCAGCAGAAACTCTACAAGCCAGAAGGGAGTGGCATGATATACTTAAAGTGATGAGAGGGAAGAACTTACAACCAAGATTACTCTACCTGGCAAGGATCTCATTCAGATACGATGGAGATATCAAAAGCTTTACAGACAAGCAAAAGCCAAGAGAATTCAGCACCACCAAAGCAGCTCTACAGCAAATGCTAAAGGAACTTCTCTAAGTGGGAAACACAAGAGAAGAAAAGGACCTACAAAAACAAACCCAAAACAATTAAGAAAATGGTCATAGGAACATACATATTGATAATTACCTTAAACGTGAATGAATTAAATGTTCAACCAAAAGACACAGGCTTGCTGAATGGATACAAAAACAAGACCCATATATATGCTGTCTACAGGAGACCTACTTCAGACCAAGGGACACATACAGACTGAAAGTGAGGGGATGGAAAAAGATATTCCATGCAAGTGGAAATCAAAAGAAAGCTGGAGTAGCTATACTCATATCAGATAAAATAGACTTTAAAATAAAGAATGTTACAAGAGACAAGGAAGGACACTACATAATGATCAAGGGATCAACCCAAGAAGAAGATATAACAATTATAAATATATATGCAACCAACAAAGGAGCACCTCAATACATAAGGCAACTACTAACAGCTATAAAAGAGGAAATCGACAGTAACACAAAAATAGTGGGGGACTTTAACACCTCACTTACACCAATGGACAGATAATCCAAAATGAAAATAAAAAAGGAAACAGAAGCTTTAAATGACACAATAGACCAGACGGATTTAATTGATATTTATAGGACATTCCATCCAAAAACAGCAGATTACACTTTCTTCTCAAGTGCGCAAGGAATATTCTTCAGAATAGATCACATCTTGGGTCACAAATCAAGCCTCAGTAAATTTAAGAAAACTGAAATCATAACAAGCATCTTTTCTGACCACAGTGCTATGAGATTAGAAATGAATCACAGGGAAAAAAAACACAAAAAACACAAGCACATGGAGGCTAAACAATATGTTACTAAATAACCAAGAGATCACTGAAGAAATCAAAGAGGAAATCAAAAAATAACTCGAGACAAATGACAATGAAAACACGATGATCCAAAACCTATGGGATGCAGCAAAAGCAGTTCTAAGAGGGAAGTTTATAGCAATACAAGCCTACCTCAACAAATAAGAAAAATCTCAAATAAACAAGCTAACCTTACACCTAAAGGAACTAGAGAAAGAAGAACAAGCAAAACCCAAAGTTAGCAGAAGGAAAGAAATTGTAAAGGTCAGATCAGAAATAAATGAAATAGAAACAAAGAAAACAATAGCAAAGATCAATAAAACTAAAAGCTGCTTCTTTGAGAAGATAAACAAAATTGATAAACCATTAGCCAGACTCATCAAGAAAAAGAAGGAAAGGACTCAAATCAATAAAATTAGAAATGAAAAAGGAGAAGTTACAACATACATCGTAGAAATACAAAGCATCCTAAGAGACTACTACAAGCAACTCTATGCCAATAAAATGGACAACCTGGAAGAAATGGGCAAATTCTTAGAAAAGCACAACCTTCTGAGACTGAACCAGGGAGAAATAGAAAATATGAACAGACCAATCACAAGCACTGAAATTGAGACTGTGATTTAAAATCTTCCATCAGGGCTTCCCTGGTGGCGCAGGGGTTGGGATTCCACCTGCTGATGCAGAGCACACGGGTTCGTTCCCCGGTCCGGGAGGATCTCACATGCCGCAAAGCGGCTGGGCCTGTGAGCCGTGGCCGCTGAGCCTGTGTGTCTGGAGGCTGTGCTCCACAACGGGAGAGGCCACAACAGACAGAGGCCAATGTACCAAAAAAAAAAAAAAAAAAAAAAAAATTCCAACAAACAAAAGTCCAGGACCAGATGGTTTCACAGGTGAATTCCATCAAACATTTAGAGAATAGGTAACACCCATCCTTTTCAAACTCTTCCAAAAAATTGCAGAGGAAGGAACACTCCCAAACTCATTCTATGAGGCCACCATCACCTTGATACCAAAACCAGGCAAAGATACTACAAAAAAAAGAAAATTACAGACCATATCACTGATGAATATAGATGCAAAAATCCTCAACAAAATACTAGCAAACGGATTCCAACAACACATTAAAAGGATCATACACCATGATCAAGTGGGATTTATCCCAGGGATGCAAGGATTCTTCAATATATGCAAATCTATCAATGTGATAAACCATATTAACAAATTGAAGAAGAAAAACCATATGATCATCTCAATAGATGCAGAAAAAGCTTTTGACAAAATTCAACACCCATTTATGATAAAAACTCTCCAGAAAGTGGGCATAGAGAGAACCTACCTCAACATAATAAAGGCCATATATGACAAACCCAGAGCAAACATCATTCTCAATGGTGAAAAGCTGAAAGCATTTCTTCTAAGATCAGGAACAAGACAAGGATGTCCACTCTCACCACTATGATTCAACATAGTTTTGGAAGTCCGAGCCACGGCAATGAGAGAAGAAAAAGAAATAGAAGGAATACAAATTGGAAAAGAAGAAGTAAAACTGTCACTGTTTGCAGATGACATGATACTATATATAGAGAATCCTAAGAATGCCACCAGAGAACTACTAGAGCTAACCAATGAATTTGGTAAAGTTTCAGGATACAAAATTAATGCACAGAAATCTCTTGCATTCCTATACATTAATGATGAAAAATCTGAAAGCGAAATTAAGGAAACACTCCCATTTACCACTGCAACAAAAAGAATAAAATACCTAGCAATAAACCTACCTAGGGAGACAAAAGACCTATATGCAGAAAACTATAAGACACTGATGAAAGAAATTAAAGATGATACCAACGGATGGAGAGATATACCATGTTCTTACATTGGAAGAATCAATATTGTGAAAATGACTATACTACCCAAAGCAATCTACAGATTCAATGCAATCCCTATCAATTTACCAATGGCATTTTTTACAGAACTAGAACAAAAAATCTTAAAATTTGTATGGAGACACAAAAGACCCCAAATAGCAAAAGCAATCTTGAGCGAAAAAAATGGAGTGGGAGGAATCAGACTCCCTGACTTCAAACTCTAATACAAAGCTACAGTAATGAAGACAATATGGTACTAGCACAAAAACAGAAACATAGATCAATGGAAGAAGATAGAAAGCCCAGAGATAAACCCACACACCTATGGTCAACTAATCTATGACAAAGGAGGCAAGGATATACAATGGAGAAAAGGCAGTCTCTTCAATAAGTGATGCTGGGAACACTGGACAGCTACATGTAAAAGAATGAAATTAGGACACTCCCTAACACCATACACAAAAATAAACTCAAAATGGATTAGAGACTTAAATGTAAGACTGTACAGTATAAAACTCTTAGAGGAAAACATAGGAAGAACACTCTTTGACATAAATCACAGCAAGATCTTTTTTGATCCACCTCGTAGAGTAATGGAAATAAAAACAAAAGTAAACAAATGGGACCTAATGAAACTTAAAAGCTTTTGCACAGCAACGGAAACCATAAACAAGATGAAAAGACAACGCTCAGAATGGGAGAAAATATTTGCAAATGAATCAACAAAGGATTAATCTCCAAAATATATAAACAGCTCATGCAGCTCAATATTAAAAAAACAAACAACCTAATCTAAAAATGGGCAGTAGACCTAAATAGACATTTCTCCAAAGAAGACATATAGATGGCCAAGAAGCACATGAAAAGCTGCTCAACATCACCAATTATTAGAGAAATGCAAATCAAAACTACAATGAGGTATCACCTCACACCAGTTAGAATGGGCATCATCAGAAAATCTACAAACAACAAATGCTGGAGAGGGTGTGGAGAAAAGGGAACCCTCTTGCACTGTTGGTGGGAATGTAAATTGATACAGCCACTATGGAGAACAGTATGGAGGTTCCTTAAAAAACTAAAAACAGAATTACCATATGACCCAGCAATCCCACTACTGGGCATGTACACAGAGAAAAGCATAATTCAAAAAGAAACATGCACCCCAATGTTCACTGCAGCACAGTTTACAATAGCCAGGTCATGGAAGCAACCTAAATGCCCATCGACAGACGAATGGATAAAGAAGAAGTGGTACATAAATACAATGGAATATTACTCAGCCATAAAAAGGAATGAAATTGGATCATTTGTTGAGACATGGATGGATCTAGAGACTGTCATACATAGTGAAGTAAGTCAGAAAGAGAAAAACAAATATCGTATATTAACGCATGTATGTGGAACCTAGAAAAATGGTACAGATGAACCGGTTTGCAGGGCAGAAGTTGAGACACAGATGTAGAGAACAAACGTATGGACACCAAGGGGGGAAAGCCGCAGGGGGGTGGGGATGGTGGTGTGATGAATTGGGTGACTGGGATTGACATGTATACACTGATTTGTATAAAATTGATGACTAATAAGAACCTACTGTATAAAATAGTAAATAAAATAAAATTCAAAAACAAAACAAAAAATGTAACCTAAAATTAATTTTTTAAAAATTAGAAAAATAGAATAGTGATGTCTAGTGACAAGGGAAAGAGGGGAGTGGGGAGAAGAACCCCCACTCCCCCCCCTTTTTTTTTTTTTTGCGGTACGCGGGCCTCTTACTGTTGTGGCCTCTCCCGTTGTGGAGCAACAGGCTCCGGACGCGCAAGCTCAGCGGCCATGGCTCACGGGCCTAGCCGCTCCGCGGCATGTGGGATCTTCCCGGACCGGAACACGAACCCGTGTCCCCTGCATTGGCAGGCGGACTCTCAACCACTGCACCACCAGTGAAGTCCATGTTCGTTTAATAAACAACCCTCTTGGTTCAGTTCGGTAGATATTTACTGAGGACTACACAAATTTTAAGTTCCTTTCCATATTCACATAAGGCGCTGTAAGTAGAAAAATTAAATATAGTTCTCTGAGTTCGTTCATACAGTGGTAGAAATATACTTTTAGACAAATACCTCATAAAACGCACAAGTCTTATAACAGCAATGTGCACTGAGAAAGCAATTAACTCCAGCAGGGAGGGTCAGGAAAAGTATAAAACGAAAATGAAAATTCAGCTCAGCTGAGTCTTATTGTTATACAGTCTACCTGGAGTGCCTGGGACACATGCTAGAAACCACCAATGCCTCGTTTTACAGACTAATGTTTTTCATTACCATATTTCCCATACCTGTACTCCTTTATAATTTGACAAAAATGTATTCAGCACCAACAATGTACCCGATATGGGCTGGAATTGGCCAAAAAAGTTAATAAAAGCTCACAGAGCAGCAGTCAGCAAATTTATTCTGTCAAGGGCCAGAGGGTAAATATTTCAGGTTTTGCAGACCCTATGGTCTCTGTCCCAAGACAGATTTGCCACTGTAGTATAAATGCAGCCAGAGATTATATGCAAACAAATAAGCATGAACTGTTTAAATAAAACTTTATTTACAAACAAAGACGTGGGCCAAGTTTGCTGACCCGCATCAGAGACCAGGAGGGAGATGAGTAAGTAGAGCAGAGGTGATGCTCTGAGTGTTGACAGCACAGAGGACAACAGCCAACGCAGCCTGGAGGCGATAAAGCAAAACCTGACAGAAGACGAGGTTCCAGAGCGAAGTTGTGAGGAGGAGGAGGAGGGCACAAGTCTGTGCTCCCTCTGTCCGTCTAGTTCAGCCTGTCTTACATCAGGGCTGGAGGGGAGGGAAGGCCATTAAATTACAGGCCTGCTTCTAACCGCTCCTCCTCTTCACTTCCTTGTACACATTAGCTCACATTAATATTTACAAAATAATGTTGGGATAATGGCATTCTCTTGCTCAAAAGAGAATGTCCTTATTTGTCCCTATTTGCCAAATTCCAATGGTATAAAATGCTGAGCCAGCCCAACTAAACACATGGTAATTATCATACACTTAGACGTCTGAATTACAGCTTTATGTGTACGTGTTATTTCCATTACTGTAGACTGCCTTAGAGCACTAAAACAATTCCACAATCCACCTTCTCTGCTCCAAAACTCAGGTTTCTTTGTGCAATGAAATGTGTTAAAATTTACTAAAGTATGCTGTTTTAACATGTTTATTCTTTGTAAAAAATCTTTTGAGAAACTTTTACTGCCAAATATTATATTAGTGGAAAAACGGAACTTGGCTTTCTCTCTAATAGAACCGTAAATTGATCTCAGAGCGCCTGTAAGAGGTTATAAGAGCTTACTTACTATTTAACTTCCATGAAATTTGCCCAGAAAGCAGATATCCCAGGTCCACCAGAATAGTTTTCTCTGCTTTCTACTGACTTTACTGTTTCTGTTTTTGAAGAAAGGTTCCTCACCTATGAGAGTGCTAAGGATCCTTATAATTGTATTACCTTCATGTATATTTAAAAAGATTTTTAATTGTAGTAAAATACACAGAACACAAAATTTACCACCTTAACCATTTTAAGTGCATACTTCAGTGGTATTAAGTACATTCATATTGTTGTACAACTATCACCACCTGTACAACTCTTTTCATTTTGTAAAACTGAAACATTAAATGTTAAACAGTTCTCCTCACTCCCCTCTTTCCCTCTTCCCTAGACATCACTATTGTGCTTTGTCTCTATGATTTCGAGTACTCTAAGTATGTCATACACATGGAATCATACAGTATTCATCTTTTTGTGACTGGCTTATTTCACTTAACATAATGTTCTCAAGGTCAATCCACTGTATTATATGTCAGAATTCCCTTCCTTTCATAAGGATGACTGATACGGAGGGTTATTTCTGTCACTTTGCTATTTGTTTTCTATATGCCTTGTGGTTCTTTTGTCCCTATTTCCTGCATTACTGTCTTCTTTGTGCTTAGTTGACATTTGTATTGTGAAACATTTAAATTCATCTCTCATTTACTTTTTTAAAAAAATTTATTGATTTATTTATCTTTGGCTGTGTTGGGTCTTTGTTGCTGTGCACCGGCTTTCTCTAGTTGCGGCAAGCAGGAGTTACTCTTTGTTGCGGTGCACAGGCTTCTCATTGCGGTGGCTTCTCTTGTTCCAGAGCACGGGGCTCTAGGCACGCGGGCTTCAGTAGTTGTGGGGCGCAGGCTCAGTAGTTGTGGCTTGCGGGCTCTAGAGCGCAGGCTCAGTAGTTGTGGCACACGGGCTTAGTTGCTATGCAGCATGTGGGATCTTCCTGGCTCAGGGCTCAAACCCATGTCCCCTGCACAGCAGGCAGATTCTTAACCATGGTGCCACCAGGAAAGCCCCTCTCATTTCATTTTATATATTTGGTTGGCCAAAAGGTTCGTTCGGTTTTTTTCCGTAAGATGGCTCTAGTAGCACTTAGCTGTCTTTAACTTCATTTGAAACAATTTTGTCAGATTGTATGTGACAGCTGTCATATCAGCATGCATTTAAAAAAAGACATCAGGGACTTCCCTGGTGGCGCAGTGGTTAAGAATCCACCTGCAATGCAGGGGACACGGGTTCGATCCCTGGTCCGGGAAGATCCCACACACCTCAGAGCAACTAAGCCCATGCACCACAACTACTGAGCTTGTGCTCTAGAGCCCATGAGCCACAACTACTGAGCCCGCATACTGCAACTAATGAAGCCTGTGCACCTAGAGCCCATGCTCTGCAACAAGAAGCCATTGCAGTGAGAAGCCCACGCACCAGAACAGAGAGTAGATCCCTGCTCGCCACAACTAGAGAAAGCCCGTGCGCAGCAACGAAGACCCAAGACCCAATGCAGCCAAAATAAAATAATAATAAAAAAATAAAATTAAAAAAGACATCAAAATTGGTGAATTTTTGTGTAGCCATTTTAATACTGAAGATAGAAGAGAAGGGGGCTTCCCTGGTGGTGCAGTGGTTGAGAGTCCCCTGCCGATGCAGGGGACGCGGGTTCGTGCCCCGGTCCGGAAGGATCCCACATGCTGCGGAGCAGCTAGGCCCGTGAGCCATGGCCACTGAGCCTGCGCGTCTGGAGCCTGTGCTCCACAACGGGAGAGGCCACAACAGTGAGAGGCCTGCGTACCACAGAAAAAAAAAAAAAAAAAAAAAAAGATAGAAGAGAAAAAGCAACGTTTTCGGCATATTATGTTTTATCATTTCAGGAAGGTAAAAACACAACCGAAATGCAAAAAAAGATTTGTGCAGTGTATGGAGAAGGTGCTCTGACATGTCAAAAGCAGTTTGCACAGTTTCATGATGGAGATTTCTCACTGGACGATGCTCCACTGTCGGGCAGACCATATGAAGTTGACAGCGATCAAATCGAGACGTTAATTGAGAACAATCAACATTACACCACCTGGGAGGTAGCTGACATACTCAGAATATCCAAATCAAGTGCTGAAAATCATTTGCACCAGCTTGGTTATGTCAAACGCTTTGATGTTTGGGTTCCACATAAGATAAGCGAAAAAACCTTCTTAACTGTATTTCCGCAGGCAATTCTCCACTACTTAAATGTAATGAAAACGTTCCGTTTTTTTAAAACAAATTGTGACAGGCAATGAAAAGGGGATACTGTACAATAATGTGGAACAGAAGAGATAGTGGGGCAAACGAAATAAACCACCAACAACCACACCAAAGGCTGGTCTTCATCCAAAGAAGGTGATATTGTTTATATGGTGGGATTGGAAGGGAGTTGTCTATTATGAGCTCCTTCCAAAAACCCAAACGATTAATTCCAACAAGTACTGCTCCCACTTAGACCAACTGAAAGCAGCACTCGACGAAAGGAGTCCAGAATTAGTCAAAAGAAAACGCATAATCTTCCATCAGGATAACGCAAGATTACATGTTTCTTTCATGACCAGGCAAAAACTGTACAGCTTGGCTGGGAAGTTCTGATTCATCCGCTGTATTCACCAGACATTGCACCTGCGGATTTCCATTTATTTTGGTCTTTACAAAATTCTCTTAATGAAAAAATTTCAATTCCCTGGAAGCCTGTAAAAGGCACCTGGAACAGTTCTTTGCTCAAAAAGATAAAAGTTTTGGGAAGATGAAATTATTAAGTTGCCTGAAAAATGGCAGAAGGTAGTGGAACAAAATGGTATATACGTTATTCAATAAAGTCCTTGGTGAAAATGAAAAATGGGTCTTTTATTTTGACTTAAAAACTGAAGACACTTTTTAGTCAACCCAAGAAGTGTAACCTATTTTCTTTGTGTTAACAAGGGGATTACTTTCGATACCATAAAATTACAATACTCTAATTTGGACTTCTACCAGCTTAACTCCAATAACATATAAAAACTCTGCTCCTCGGCTTCCCTGGTGGCGCAGTGGTTAAGAATCTGCCGGCCAATGCAGGGAACACGGGTTCAAGCCGTGGTAAGGGAAGATCCCACATGCCACGGAGCAACTAAGCCCGTGCACCACAACTACTGAGTCTGCACTCTAGAGCCCTCAAGCCACAACTACTGAGTCCGCGTGCTACAACTACTGAAGCCCACGTGCCTAGAGCCCATGCTCCGCAACAAGAGAAGCCACTGAAATGAGAAGCCCACACACTGCAAGGAAGAGCAGCCCCCCTCGCTGCAACTAAAGAGAGCCCACGCGCAGCAATGAAGACCCAATGCAGCCAAAAATAAATAAATAAAATAAATTTTAGAAAGAAAAAAAAATACTGCTCCTTTACATCTCTGTCCTACTTCTTTCAGTTGCTGATGTCACCAAATTACATCTTTGTACAATGATATCATTGTTTGTATGTTTCAAAACGTAAAACTAATAATTTTTTTAAAGTGCATTAGTCTCTTAAATCATGTAGAAAAACAAAATGGGGAGTTACAAACCAGTTACAATAATACCAGCTTTTAGACTAGTAATTGCTTTTTAAAAAATTTATTAGTCTCAAATCATGTAGAAAAAGGGGAGTCACAAACCACTGCTGTAACAATTCTAGCTTTTATAACTGCCCGTGTATTTACCTTTACTGAGCTCTCCATTTCTCCACATGGCTTCAAGCCACTGTCTAGTGTCCCTTCCTTTCAATCTGCACGACTCCATTTAGCACTTCTTTCAGTGCAACTCTAGTAGTAACAAATAGCTTCAGCTTTTGTTTATCTGGAAATGACTCTCATTTCTGAAAGACAATGTTGCCAGATATAGGATTGCTGGTTGATAGCCTTTTTTCTTTTAGCACTTTGAATATATCAGCCCAGTTTCTCCTGGCCTGTAAAGTTTCCACTGAGAAATCTGCCGGAAATCTTACTGACGATTCCTTGTATGTGATGAGCCACATCCCTCTTGCTGATTTCAAGATTCTCTGGCTTTCAACAGTTAAGTTATAGTGTGTCTGGGTGTGGGTCTCCTTGAGTTCATCCTACTTGGAGTTCATTGAGTTTCTTGTATGTTTATATACATGTCTTTCATCAAATTTGGGAAGTTTTCAGCCATTAACTCTTCAAATACGTTGTCCGTCCCTCTCTCCCTCTTTTCCTTCCTATGATGCACATGTTGGTCTGTGTGACAATGTCCCACAGGTCCCTTAAGCTCTGTTCATTTTTCTTCAATCTTTTATCTTTCTGTGACTCAGACTCAATAATTTCCATTGTCCTAGCTTCCAGTTCACTGAGTCTTCTTCTTCAGGAAAGGTTCAAATCTGCCTTTGAATCTCTCTAATGAATTTTTCATTTTAGTTATTGTATTTTCCACCTCCAGACTTTCTTTTTTGGTTTCTTTTTAGATTTTCTATCTCCTTATTGATATTTCTGTTTTGTTCATATAGTTTTTTTTTTACTTTCTCCATGTCTTCTTTTAGCTTTGAGCCTCTTTAAGACAGTTGTTTTCAACTCTTTGTCTAGTATATCTGCCATCAGATCTTTTTCAGGGATAGTTCCTGTTAGTTTATTTTTTTTTTCCTATGAATGAGCTATACCTTCATGTTTCTTTTTTTTTTGGTGGAAAGTAGTCATTTGAATCTAAAAATGCGGTACCTCTGGAAATCAGATTCTTCTCCTTCCCCAACATTCGCTGTTTTTTGTGTTTTTGTTGATTGTTGTACGTTGTCTCTGAGCCAAGATCAGTGTGAGGCACAAACTTAAAATCCTCTCAGGTCTTTTCTGAGTCTGCATGTTCTCTGGATATGCATGGTGACTTTTTTTTTTTAAGATGTTGGGGGTAGGAATTTATTTATTTATTTTTGCTGTGTTGGGTCTTCATTTCTACACAAGGGCTTTCTCTAGTTGTGGCAAGCGGGGGTCACTCTTCATCGCGGTGCGCAGGCTTCTCACTATCACGGCCTCTCTTGTTGCGGAGCACAGGCTCCAGATGCACAGGCTCAGTAGTTGTGGCTCACGGGCCCACTTGCTCCGCAGCATGTGGGATCATCCCAGACCAGGGCTCAAACCCGTGTCCCCTGCATTAGCAGGCAGATTCTCAACTGCTGCACCACCAGGGAAGCCCCATGGTGACTTTTTAATTTCCCTCAGATCCGTGGTTGCTTTGAATGCCTTAAGTTTTAACGTCTGTCTCCCCAAAGGTGAAAAGAAAGAAATGTAGCAGGGGGGAAAAGAGCTGCTGGCCCTTTAAATCCTCTGGAAGTCACATCAGCCAGAAGGGGAGAGGCTTGCAACAAATTGGGGAGGAACAATAACAATGGCTGCCCACCTCTTTCCCCCCAGATCTGAAGTAGCCATCAACAATCAGAGCACAGATCCCTGATATGTGGAGGACAGGGACCTGTCTGCCCACCCTGGTTCCCACAAGGTGCAGGCAAGCTGCTGCTGGGATGTATGCACAGCTGGATGTCTCAGTGCTGGGATGTGGGGGATGAGTAGCCCCTGCTACCTAACTAAGAGGTGAAATTGACTGAAATTAACCACAATTTACTATCCAAGTCTTCCCCTGGAAGTTGCAAAGATTCAAGAGATTCCAGAGACCCAAAATAGTTACATCAGATAGATTCTGCCACTGTATTGTTGTACAGGTGGGGAGACAGATTCCTAGTGTTTCCTACTCTACTATCTTCCCAGAATCTTCTCCATCTGTATTTATTTTAAAATACTTTTATCTCTTTGATTAAATAGGTAACCAAATATTGCTTTTCAGGTACCCAAAACCGTCTCTTAATCAAGTGACCAAATCTCTGACAACTCTGTAATCTTTCCTCCCCAAGATTAGATCCTAAATTTAGAAAAAATAAAATAAAAATTCTAGGCTACCTCTCACCATATGTATTAGTTAGCTCAACATTTTTATAAGAGCTGCATGGGAAGACTTACCAAATCAACAAAGATGCTCAGCATTTTCTAGGTTAAGTTTGTATACATAAAATATTATTGGGCTTCCCTGATGGCGCAGTGGTTAAGAGTCCGCCTGCCAAAGCAGGGGACACGGGTTCGTGCCCCGGTCCGGGAAGATCCCACATGCCACGGAGTAGCTGGGCCGGTGAGCCATGGCCGCTGAGCCTGCGCGTCCAGAGCCTGTGCTCCGCAACGGGAGAGGCCACAACAGTGAGAGGCCCGCGTACAGCAAAAAAATATATATATATATATTATTAATATAAATATTTCAGAAAATGCATGCTTTATGGAGGTCCCAGAGATTTGTCAATGACTTTGCTGTCCGTTTTTACCCTTAGGGAAAATATTCATCAAGCCAGTAGCAAATACCCCTATGGAGAACTGTATTCTATTACTGGTTACTATAAGAAATTAACTACAGCCTTTCAGTCTCATTATCAAACAGGCCTTTGCTTCTTGATGACCAGAAGGCTCCTGGAAAAGACTCTACTAGGAACACTAAACTACTGACACCTCAGAAAACACACTCTTGAGTACAGGCTTCTGAGCTGACGCTGCTTACGTTGAACAATGGACTGAGTCAATATTCCTAAGGCTTTTTCAGTCCAGAAGCTGATATACATCATAAAAGCAGACTCACCCAAAACCCAGCATGATAAGAATTACTAGGACTGAATGAACTGAGTTAAATGAAATTTAATTACGTGTATTTATTTGAAATACAACTGGTATTATACATGTATTTTTAACGTTTCATCCTTCTATACTTAATGAACATATGAAGTTCTCTTCTTTCTCTTCTTAATCTATCTCTACCCTCAATTTAGTAAATTGTGCTTTTCTAGACTGAAATATAACATCTTGAAATGATTATCTGCTTCTCACTGACCCTTTCAGAATTTAGAAATAGTTTTACTGAGTTTTACTTTTCAGGAATATTGTAATTTTCATTGGTTCAATAAGAATGTACACTCCTTTTTACCAGAATATAACTACACAAATCAATTGTGCAACCAAAGCCATACTTGGACTGTCTTATGTGAGGATGAATTTCATTCAATCAGTTATGACAAGCCTGCTGCCCACAAATACACACAGAGCCAATTCCTACATTGTGCCACCAGGGTACTGGCCTAGTGCCTGACTTACAAGGTCTCAGCATCACAGGTGGCAAGGTCATTTAGTAGTAGCCAAAAACCTTGGCAAATCTGAAAACCCTCAAGAAGAAAAAAAATCACCCAAATTTATAGGTACTGCAGGTGAAATTCAGTGGAAAATGTACTGGGGTTGGTTTACTGGCCTTGGGATAGAAGAACAAATAGTATTTTAAAAAGTCCAATCTAAGATTCCTTATGAAAACTTCTGGACAGAAATCAATTCTGTGGCCTTAGTAGCTACATAGGTGCTCAATTCTATAAGGCTCTGGATTTTCAGAGCAAACTCAAGGAAGTCTGTATGACTAATTAACACTCTGACTGCACCTAAATATTAGGGCTAACCCTACGAGACCAGACTTTCTTTTAAAAGAACATACATTTGTAAATTACCAGGAGACGAGACTATCAGAAAATTTATCCAACACTTAGAAATAAGCCAAAAATAGTCAGTGGCACATCTTTTTAATATCTACATGGGGAAAGGCCATTCAAGGATTGTTCAGCAGAATGTACTTACTTCATATCATTGTTTACTACTGAATAAAAGTCACAGACTTAGCCTGCTTCCTAACTTGACGAGGTTTTTTTCTGGTAAAGATGCAAACAAGGAAGTATCACTGAAGAGAATGGCTTGAGCAGTTGGAGAATTTCCTTGTCTCACGCGTCTCTGCTCCTCACGCGTCTCTGCTCCCACTTCCATTCTAGAGATGGAACAAAACCATCTCAGACTGATTTCAACCTACAGCCTACAGCAAAAATGGCCTCTGACCTCTGTTTTCCTGCTTCAAAGCTCAGAGAGTAGTAGGTTGTTTTTGTGTAAATAATTACCATTTTAAATAGGCTAACAAAACTTGTCATTTTGAAGGGTAGGAAAAAATGCTATTAACTTAAAAGAAAGGCTTGCCAAATTTTTATTGTTTATATGGAATAATCTCAGATGGACGAAAAAACTAGAGTAAATCTCCATAATTTCTAGGATTACAAGAAAAATGTATGTACACACACACACATATATATCGTTATGTACTAAGAATATTTATCCAACAGAAAAACCAAATCCATAGGGCTTCCCTGGTGGCACAGTGGTTAAGAATCCACCTGCCAATGCAGGCGACACAGGTTCAAGCCCTGGTCCAGGAAGACCCCACATGCCGTAGAGCAACTAAGCCCGTGCGCCACAACTACTGAGCCTGTGCTCTAGAGCCGGCGAGCCACAACTACTGAGCCCACGTGCCACAACTACTGAAGCCCATGCACCTAGAGCCTGTGCTCTGCAACAAGAGAAGCCACAGCAATGAGAAGCCTGCGCACCACAACAAAGAGTAGCCCCCGCTCGCCCCAACTAGAGAAAGCCCGCATGTAGCAACGAAGACCAAAAATAAATAAATAAATTAATTAATTAAAAAAACTAAACTAAACTAAACCCATAGATTATCAATGTACTTTACAGTATAATGTTACGGAATTTAACAGCAAGCATTTTAAACTCCAAAAGAGACAAAAGAATAAAAATAAGCACAAGCAATGGAACATATCAGATAAAACTGTAATAAAAAAATAGCACCTGGTACACAAACAAACATTACTATCTGACCTTCACCACAACAGTACCGTCGGCTACCTGGTAGGAATATCCCTACTACTGAGTGAGGATGTAAAGTCACAAAGCAGTTAAGTAACTTGTGAACGTAATTACCAAGCTGATAAGTAGGACAAGCACTCAAACCCAAGTCTTCTCACTCCAAGTTTTGGGCTCTGCCTAGTAGGCTTAATTGTGGAACATGAGGTAAGGAAAGCTTGAGGAATACGATACTACCCTACTCGATAGTACTTGTAACTCAAGCTCTCATCTTACCATATCTCCAAGTTGCTGCCAAGACCCTCAAAGTCCCCATCTGTATGACGTTATCAATCAGCTGATGAATTGTGCCAAGGCGGTGCTACCACAGACGCAGCCTTCCTCAGTACCTTGACATAAGCAGACTGGGGCCTCCGCTCTACAGTAAATTACAACCTGCTTGGAGAAACAACTCTAATGTGACATTATTCAGAGTACAATAATAAGGGTGCACAATGCACTGAAGGTGAGTGTAGACTGGGAGGAATCCCATGGACTATTAGGTCGGAGCTAGAAACAACAGATGTACAGACAGCAAAGCGGATGGATCAGAAACAGTCCTTAGGGGAAAAGTAAAACTGAATGAGATATAATACAACAGGTACACATTTAAAAATACATGTATACAAAACAATGATGGCTATTTTGCAGACATAGACAGAGATATTGATTAAAGACATTAGAAGGGCTGCCTAAGGATAGAGGGGAGTGGAACAGAAATGAGTACGAAGTGAAAAGAAACAAAGCAAGGGCTTTGCTGGAATGAAATATAACGCACCTCTTAAAACTAATGCAACTGATCTAGGGACTTCCCTGGCGGTCCAGCGGTTAGGACTCCGAGCTTCCACTGCAGGGGGGCACGGGTTTGATCCCTGCCTGGGGAACAAAAATCCCGCATACGGTGTGCCCGAAAAAACAAAACAAAACCTTATACAACTGATCTATATGGACCGACATGTCAATGTAATCAAGATAATTTTTAAGCGACAAAAGCAAGACAGAGCATGGTATGTATACTATCCCATTTCTGAATATGCATGTCTCAGTGTATACGTGTGTATGTTCAATATGAAAAAGAAAGCACACCAAACCAAAAGCAGTGGTAATCTCAGGAACAGAACGGCAGGGGAAGACGGCTTTCCATCTCCAAACCTCTGAATAATTTTACAATTTAAGTTTGTAAAAAGAACATTTTATAAACTCTGCTGTTAGATAGGGGTAGGTTCAAACACCAATTGTGACTTTGGGCAAGCTACTTAACCTTAGCTTTCTTACCTATTAAATAGAGAAAACTACAGTACGCTAATTCACAGGGGGATTTAAGAATTAAAAGAGACAACAAATGCAACACTCCTAGCACAGAGCTCCCTCCATTCTCCTACGTAATAGCCTGCAATTAAAATTAAGGATGGGTGATAATGAGAAATGCAATAGGAATTCAGAGAAAGAAAAGATCATGGAAAATCAGGGTACCTATGGAAAATCTAAAGAGGCTGGGACTTGAGCTGAGTTTTTTTAAAAATGGTAAAATGTTAGTCAGGGATGCGGAGGAGAAGGTACTACCAAAATAAAATAAATAATCAAAAAAATACACAGGAAGAAGAATGAGAGGTATAAACCTGTGTCCCAGTGCCAACCACAAAATGAATGTGCGATAAATATCTGGCACATCCATGAAAAAGGGTGCACACTAGGGAACAAGAAACAAGACTGTGTACGTAGAATAGCTCATATTTTAGAGATCCTTGAAATCAAAACAAAGACTGGATTTCACGCAGTTGCAGGGCAAGGCTTCTAGAGCTGGAGTTAACAGCAAAGCCACATTCTAAGATAAGGTGGCAGTAAGCCAACTGACAGCATATAGAGTAATCAATCAGCTACCCGCATAAAAATATAGTTACACACACACACAGGACACAACGTATACGACACACACAGCAGCATCGCCATAGACGGAAACGAGACGGGACCTGAACTCAGGAGGGAGGTCACGAGAGCTGGAGTAGGCGTCCAGTTAATACTCGTAGTACAAACAAACAAGCGCTGAATGAATTCTCAACAACACTTACGGAGTAAGAGCCAGTCTCCCACGTGCTAACTCACCTGGTCCTCTTGAAACAAAATGCCTTTCTGGGCATTTATTCGTTTAAACAGATCCCCTCCTTCACAGTAATCCATCACTATGTAGAGAGAGCCATTTTCTAAAAAATATAAACGTTACAGTCCATTTTTTAAAATGTACATCAAAAGCATAGCTACATTAAAGGTACCTAAAGGGTTTACTAAAAAGCAGCAATTAATTAAATACGTTGCACTAAACTAAAAACAGAACCACAGCCAGAAGAACTGAAGTGCAAAGTCAAGGTTTACTGGACGTACAGACTGTGCGGTAACTTGGGTTAACAGGCAACTCCATCATTAATGACTTTTCTGCCAAGAATATATCATCCCATTATCCACACTGACATAAACATCTCTGCAATATGGACAAAATGCAGACAGATATAGTTGATTTCATTTAATAGATATATTTCCTTAAACGTCAACTATAAAAATCACATTTTTCCAATCATTTGTCAGAGATGGGTAACCTTGGTTTTTAGATGACCATTACTTTCCAGCTTTATTTCATCCACTTAATTACCTGTTAAACAAACAAAATAACAGATGCTGCGATGAACTGTCAGGACTCAACAGTGAGACAGTCTCTACTCTCCTGGAGCTCTCTTTGTAGTGATATATAATCTGTGAACGAACATGAAGATGGGGCACTTCCCTAATCACCTGTATGCCTCAGTCCACAGGATAAAAGACTTCCATGACCCTTCCTGTGGTAGACAGGATGAGAAGAACACTTCTAATCCTTCTCTCCACCCTCACTCTTCCATAGGACTAAGACCACACCACTTCTTCCCAGGTAAGGAAGAGTGGCCAAGATCACCTATTACAGCTCCAGGAACAGCCTTCCCAGAGTTCACTTCTCTTGCTGCCTTGTGCTGACGGCCTTGCTCCCGGCACCCTGGATGGTGGTCTTGTTACTCGCGGTGCTCACATTCACCTTGTATACACTGCTTCCACTGTGCCCAGGGTTGGGAACCTACATGAATGAGCTGATTAAGAATCTGTGTAACTCTTTACAATTGATACGAAAAGATCATCCAAATATACATGTGAGAAATCACTGTGCGAAAAAAAGAAAACAGAAGACCGTACAATCTACTACTTATGAAAAATATGTATAGAATGTCACCATTTACATAGTATGAGAAACAAAAAGCCAAAAAAAACTACCGTGTGCTATGATTTATGTATGCTTATTAACGCTTAGAACATTTCTGGAGGGAAACTCAAGATAGTGGTAAAACAGTGGGTACCTCCAGGAGGGAAAAACATGTGACTCAAAACTAGAAACAGAAGGCAAATTTTTTACTGTTATGTAACCTTTGAATTCTGTACCATCTGCATGTAGCAAAAATTAAATAAAACCATTACAAGGTTTTTTTAAAAAGGTGTGTATGTTTGTGTGTGAGAGACAGAAACAGACACAGAGACAGGGAGACAGAGAAGGTTAAACAGGACCTGAGAAAGGAAATGGAGAAGCAATCCTGAAGAAAAATATCTGAGCTCTGCTATATTTTTTTGCTGTTTAAACAATTATCATTTATTTTGGGATAAGTACTAGTTAAAATGTAAGGTTAAAAGAAAAGTCTTTTCTGCATGAGGGAAATACTAATCTGTTTTGTATTCCTTCGATCATTCAAGCATCTGAGTGCCAACTATGTTCCAGGCACTTTGCACAAGATGCCAGGGATACAGAAATATAAGACACCACCCCTATCACCAATGGGCTCACACAGTACTGAAGAAACACCCTCCAAAAAACCCCAACATAATGACCACCTAGAAACTGCTTGAAATTGAAGCAAAAAGACTGTAAGGCGAGTGACAAAGCCTCAAGGCATGTTAAAAACGACCGAGAGTTTAAGAGAGGACACGAACCACGACCTCTCAGCGAAGCACGCACTGCTGGCAGGCTAACCCTGTAATTCTAACACTTTTCTCCCTTCATCGCCTCTCACTTGAGAAGCTGAAAAAAATCCTAGATTCCCTAATTCCCAGTCTCCCCTACAGTTGGAGGTGGTTACTGACTCCATATCGGTCACTAAGATCTAGGAGGAAATCTGAACAGTGGCTTCTGAGAAAGCACTGGCTCGTCTGGTCACAGGACAGACAAGAGCAAGCTGCTGGTGCTGCCCTTGCCCCTTCTTTTGGCATCTTTTGGATGCAGGCGCTGCCTGGAGTTGCAAAGCGTCTTCTCAGGACAAGGAGACAGGATTGGGCTTAAAACCATGCCTATTAAGGATGTCAGAGTAGAAATCAGACAGGGCCTAAGCTGCCATATACACAGGACAGCTCATCTTTCAGACTTCCGGTTAGGTGAGATCATTAAATATCTTTCTCACTTAAGCCAATACTGGCCAGATTTTCTGTTACCTGCAGCAAAAAGCAATCCGAATTTAGCCTCAAAGAAAAGCTTTCTTCAAGTACACAGAGAAGTTAGATTTTGGCAACACCAATGGGGAACAAGGTGAATGCCAACACAAGCTCCATAAGTGAGACTGAGAAGCTTCCATTAAAGATATAAAAGCTACTCTTGCAACAGTAAGAAGTAAAACAAACTTATGAGGTTAAAAAAACACAGACTGTAGGAAAATACAAACAAAAGAATGAAAGCAGTTAGAAGGTAATAGCTAGAGACAACTAAAAACAGAGAGCAATATATGAATAACAGTAGAGAAAACAGAACTGTATATAACACAGATACCCCAATATACAGTGACACAACACTATCCCAATGATAAGGTCAAATTTTTAAAAATTTTAAAATGTTAGGAATATAGACAAAAATGTCTAATTATAATATTTAATATAATCTAATTATACATTTATATACCTGAAAATACTGTTTTCTCCCCACTCTCCAGTTTTACAAAACAATTTTATCTGAATTTTTCACGTGTCATCAATATAAATGTCTTTTATTGATTCACCTATGTTTCCCCCATACACATGATCTTCATTTCCTTTTAAGTTAACTGAAAGAGAGCACTTTTAAAATCTGTTTATGTTGTCAGTGGAATTTTTTCTATGTCCTAATTCCCATACACATAAGATTGGGACCTTAAAAAAAATCCTAGAGAGTTCCTATGCATGATTGTCACAACATAACCATACTACCTTTTAAGTGACTTTAGAAGGCTTACAATAGTATCTGCAGTTATGACATCAGTATTAAATTTCTCTGACGCCTCTTTTTAAAACTGATTCTGCCTGAGGACCTCTATAAGCACTCAAAACTAACTCAGTGAAGTTTTCTTCCCCAAAACCACTTTGTTATTTAATGTATTTTAAAATTTGAGAACACATCCTGTAATACAAGAGACTTTATAAGAAAGAATTCATCTGTAAGCTAAGACAACTTTATGACAAACAAATTTTGGAATATTTTTCCTTATCTTAAGATATATATGGATTCTTTAAAAACAGTGAAATGAAAACTTTCCTGAAACAAAGAAAAACCAGAATCTGCAGGCAGAAGGGGTACAAAATGTTCCAAGAGAGACAGAATCAGAATTATTAATACTAAGCCATATTCTGGTGAATTTCAATTCTAAAGAAAGAATCCTTTGAGCATTGAGGAAAGATAAAGTAAATTACCTTCAAGAGGAGAAGCTTTATGCTGACCTCAAACTTTTCTACAGAAACATTCAATGCCAGAAGATATAATGTGATTGTAAGGGAAAAGGGGTCATCAAAGATATTTACTCACGTATAAAAGCATCAGTTAGACACTCTCAGAAATGCAAACAGTAACTGCATTGAGGGAATACAGCATCCATAAGCTCGTCATGAAAAAAAATTGATGAAATCCAGAAAAGTTGGAGATAAATTCAAGTATCTCTGGAAAGGGGTATCTAAGTTATAAAAGAACTAACAATAAGAATTGAATCTGTCTAAATATAGAACCAAGGCCAAACAACTCTAAGAATTATAATTTCAGAACAAAAGATAATTATTAAATATTTTTACCCTGTCAAGATGAACAAAAACCAGTGGGGAGGAATTGTAAAGACACTAATTTCCTCACCTTTCATGGCAGACATTGAAAATAACATCAAAATTTTCACTTTTTTAACCAACTTGCTTATTTTTAAAAATTGAGAGATTTAAAATGTTCACATATGTAAGTTATTTTTAATCATTTTAGAGAAAAATTAAATATTTGTGTTTCAGAGCTCCCAAAAGCTCTATGAGAATCTAAGAGGTCCAAAGAGCTACATGATTAAAATGAGAAGATGGCTCAGGTGAGGCAGAAACAGGGACCAAATTCTATACCAAATGTATAGAATCACCAGACGAAACTACATCTTATAAATCTGAGAATGAACTATAGGCCAGGGTTGGAGAGCTTGTGAGAAAAAGGAACTCTCATGCCCTTTAGTCTAAGGACTCCACTCCTAAAAGACTGCCACAGTACACAGACACCTGTACAAGGAGGTCCAGTGCAACACTACCTGTAACAGTGAAACACTAAATACAACCTAAGTATCCATAACAGAAAAGAGGCTAAACAAATTGTGATACAGCCATAAAGTGCATCCGATGGAAAACACTGCAGATGTTACAAGAAAGTTGTAAAGAATGGGGTGCATCAATACACAGTAACATGGAAAGATACCCATGAGAGACAAAGTGAAAAGAACTAGATGCAGACATAAATAGACACAATCCCACTTGTTTTTAAATGTCAAAGGCTACAAACATATGCCTGTTCCACACGGTCACAGAAAATATAGGAAGGAATCAATGTGGAATTATTCACATTGCTTACCCCTAGGGAATGAGAATGAGTGGGAGGAACAGAGAGCTTGGGGTTCATGCATGTCTGCACTCCTGAATACGTTTACCACGAGCATTTACTCCTTTAAAACTAAACGCCAGTAACAATACAACCTTATTTAAAGAACGTGCTATCCCTTTTGAATCATTCAGATGTTTCTAGGTGAAGCATTCAACATAAATACAAAACATCTGATAGAACATGTGTTGACATACATTCAAACCTTTTACCTTGAAATAGTAAAATCTTGGTGACGAAAGAAGAAACTAAAAGACAGATGCTAAGGGAAAGATAAAAAAAAGGAAATTCAAGGTCCTGAGAAAGAAGAGATGGTTAACATTGTACTCTTTCACAGGAGCTATAAAGCCTCATTTCACTGCCATCATAAAATAAATAAACTGAGTACTTTATGGCATAAGGTGTTAATGATCCATATACTTTTTAAAAGTATGTTCTACTTTACTAGATACCAAGTTTATTTGGGAACAAGGACACTTTAATTCAGCTGCTGAAACTGGTATGTAATGTGACCCTGAAATGGTCATTTAAACTATCTTTTACTTTCAATCTAGATTATCTATTTTGCAACTGACAGAGATTTATGATAATGGGAATGGCTTCAATAAACCACCTTCTCCTGCCTTTAGAGAAGCTTTGTCTTATCTTAGTTCCTGCATTACCAAATATGATGGTAGATATTTCCAAAACAGCAATACTTTATAATATTTTAAGAACCTGAGAACACTCTCAAGCAGGATAATTTCTAAAATCGGAACATTTTCTCAGTGGCAGTGGTGGTAGCACTTAAAAGAAGTTTAGTTAAAAAGGTGTAAATGACTGTTCCTCCTATGTCTAAAATGCATGTGTATTGAAGCAGAAATGATATACTTTTCTTCCTGAGAATAATTCACAAAAAGATCCTTAAAAGGGAAGTATACAACAGTTGTCATAAGGCTTAGGAGTTCTTTTGAGCGTTCTTGCAAAATTTATCTGACCTTCAAATGATTCTCTATACTGGACAATATTTGGATGCTTCATGTTTGCCAGCACTGCAACTTCTCTCCTTGATTCTTCCCTTTCTTTACTGGACATCTTAAATAGAAGGAAAAAAGAAAATAGTAAATTAAGTAAATAAACAACATAATAGTCCATCAAAAAGAGAGTGCTTAAAAATAATGCTACCGGGACTTCCCTTGTGGCGCAGTGGATAAGACTCCGCGCTCCCAATGCAGGGGGCCTGGGTTCAAACCCTGGTCAGGGAGCTAGATGCCACAGGCATGCCGCAACTAAGGAGCCCGCAAGCTGCAAGGAGCCAGTAAGCCACAACTAAGGAGCCCGCCTGCTGCAACTAAGACCCAGCACAACCAAATAATAAATATTTTTTAAAAAATAATAATGCTACCAATGAAGCACAGCCCAAATACTAAAATATAGCTAGAAGTTAAAAAGAATAAGTTGAAGGCACAAATACAACAAAAACATTTTAAGATGTTCAAACCAGATTAAGTCACAGAACAGTAGGTGAGGTATCTTTTTTAAACACATAAACATGAGCACACATCACAGAAAAAAATCTGAAAGGATTTACAGACTCTTCTGCAATTAGTGGTTCTCTCTGCGATTACGGCAGTCTTTCACTTTCGGTCATGCATTGCCATATATTTTTTTATTCTCTCCTGTAACCAGACTTCTACTTGGATGACCAAATGAAAAATATACTTACACTTGAGATGTTAATTTCTTTGATAACATACTGTCTGCCATCTTCTATAGATTTAACGAGAATGGCTTTTCCGAATGAACCTTCTCCAATCTTCTGTACTCTAACATACTTCTCCATGGTTCTTTTTCTAAGGCATCTTAACAGATAGGCTAGATATTTAAAAAAAAGAGTAACAGTTAATAGAAATAAAGCATGTCGTCTATAACAATTATAATATTTAATTCAAATTCTATTCCTCAGTGATTTGCTTACTTAAAAAAAAGATACATAAAATCTTTACTGAAGGTTAAATAAACTTTAACTCAATTTTAGTCATGCAACCTAGAGATAGCTAAAAAGAGAAAACCAGTGACATTTCAATCTTATAAGAATACTTTGGAAAGTCAAATACTGTACATACTTAATGGAGGATGAAGCAAACCTTTTCCTACATGAACTAATTAATTAGCAGCATTACTTTACTACCTGCAATAAGAACACAAGCTTAGCAAGACTATTTCCCAAAGTTATTTACCTAATCCTCTCTTATTAGACATTTAGGCTGTTTACAGTGTTTGCTATTATAAAAGAACTTTAGATTAAATTTCTGTACATACATTTTTATGTACTCATTATAAAGATTTCCATAGTACATACTGTGAGTTCAAAGAATACGCACATGTTAAAGCTTTCAAACACGCCTACTAGCTTGCTTGCATTCTGACCAGCAGTGAATAAAAATGCCTGTTCCTACGTACTCTTTTAACAGTGGTTATTATTTATTAAAATATTTCAGAGGTAATAAAGGGTAGTAGTCAAAGAGCACTAAAACCGGGCTTCCCTGGTGGCACAGTGGTTGAGAATCCGCCTGCCAATGCAGGGGACACGGGTTCGATCCCTGGCCCGGGGAGATCCCACATTACGCGGAGCAACTAAGCCTGTGCGCCACAGCTACTGAGCCTGCACTCTAGAGCCCATGCTCTGCAACAAGAGAAGCCATGACAATGAGAAGCCCGCGCACCACAAGGAAGGGTAACCCCCACTTGATGCAACTAGAGAAAGCCCGTGAGCAGCAACGAGCCAAAGATAAAAACAAATAAATAAATTATTAAAAAAAAAAAAAAAAAAAAGAGCACTAAAACCTTAGAGTCAGAGAGCCTGGGTTTAAATCCTGGCTTCAGCACTTATTTGCTATTTGACCTTGGACAAGTTACTTATGTTTAAGTAGCACAGTTTGTTCACCTGTACAATATGGCGAACAACAGGACCTGCTTATAGAGCTGCTGGGAGGATTAGTCAATTTCATTAATGTCTAGAGAACAGTGACCTACAGACAGTGAGCACTGTGTCACAATCTGTTCTTACTGTTATTCGTTATGTTGGATGGGGGGAAGCAGTGTCTCACTTTTTTTTGTAAGCTCCTTTGCTTACCAATGAATCTGAAAAATTCTTCCACGTTTCTGAACTGTTGCATTTCTTCTCTTTTGAACTATTCATTCAGGTTCTTTGTCCATTTTCTACTGGGATAGTCTTCTCTATTGTTTTTTAATTGAAGTATAGTTGATTACAATACTGTGTAAATTTCAGGTGCACAACAAAGTATTCCGTATACATATTTTCAGATTCTCTTCCACTGTAGGTGTTTACAAGATTAGGAATATAGTTCCCTGTGCTATACAGTAGGTTCTTGTTGTTTATCTATTTTGTATACAGTAGCTTGTACCTGCTAATCCCAAACTGTTAATTTGTCCCTGCCACCCGTTTCCCCTTTGGTAACCACAATTTTGTTTTCTATGTCTGTGAGTCTATTTGTTTTGTCAGTAAGTTCATTTGTATCATTTTTTAGATTTTACATAAGTGATATCTTATGATATTTGTCTCTGTCTTACTTCACTTAGTATGATAATCTCTAGGTCCATCCATGTTGCTGCAAATGGCATATTTCATTCTTTTTTATGGCTGAGTAATATTCTATTGTATATATGTACCACATCTTCTTTATCCATGGCTGAGTAATATTCTACTGTATATATGTACCACATCTTCTTCATCCATTCCTCTGTCGATGGACATTTAGGTTACTTCCATGTCTTGGCTATTATAAACAGTGCTGCTATAAACATTGCATCCTCTTTATAGTTTCTAGTTGCTTGTTACAGTGACCTGCATTTCTATCAATAGTCTTTCTTAACTCCTTCAGCATTTTTATTACCTCCTTTTCTGAATCAGGGTCTGGTAGACTGGAGAGGTCTATTTCATTGTTCCTTCAGGGGATTCCTCTTGTTCTTTTACTTGGGAGTAGTTCCTCTGCTTTTTCATTTTAGTTAAATTTCTCTGACTCTAAGAATTTAAGAGAAACAGTTATCTATCGTGGTCTCACAGGGCTGTTTTTATGTGGGAGTGTCCCTGTGTAGACTGTGTGAGTCTGATATTTTTGGTGTGAAGGCTGTTTTTAGTGTGGATGCTTGCCATGTCTTTCCTCAGGGTGTGCTGGCCCTTGTCCCCTTGCTCCCTTGCTAAGGGGTGTGTCTGGTGTTGTGGTGACCAGAGCCTGCAGTTGTTACTGCGTGGGGCCTCTTCTCTGCCCTGTAGTTGTCACAGCCCTGTCGGGGACAGGGTCTGCTCCTCGGCTGTCACAGGTGAAGCCCCCAGATCCAGTTCCAAGCTGCAACACGAGGAGTGAGGGCCTGGAGCACTGGGAGACAGGAGCCAGTGTGTGCTCCTCCCCAGGAGCTATCCACCAGGACACGCAACTCTGTGACGCCACCCGTGCGCACACACACAGACGTCACTGTTAGTGAACTAGTGCTAGTGCTGCCCTCAGGGGCCACCTCAGGGCCGCCGTGGACGTCCCTCAGGCATGCATGAGTTGTCCCAAAACCCACGCACCACCACGAGAGCCAGCCACCGCCACAGCCCGGGACCCGCTGTGGGAGGACCGGTGACGGGCTCTGATTTCAGCCCCGCCTCTGTGTGCACGCCCACAAACTGCACAAACTCCACGGCAGCCAGAGCCATGCCCGCTGTGAGCATGCTGATAGTGGGCTGCTAAGGCGGCCCACACCCCTCCCTTTATGCACTGACAACAGGCTCGAGGGCGGGCCCACGCTCCTGCTGTGCGCACCCCCAGGTGTGTCCTGTGCCACGCTCCAGGCCCGTCGGGCTGTCTCCATGCACCCAGCCCGAGTCCCTCCCCGGGTCTGTCTGCTGAAGCCTGAGTTGCAGCACCCAGCTGCTGCACACACCAGCAGGCGCATCACAGGCTGGAAAGTGCAGCGGCACGGCCAAGATGGTCTGTGCTACACTCTCTCTACCCTGTAGGACAGCAGGCCGGTTTCCACACTGTCCTCCCAAGCCTCTGAAGCTCCCTATCTGTCCCACCGAACCTCCCAGCCGGTAAAGGAGGTCCCCAGAGCGAGGGAACATTTCCTCTTTCACAGCTCCCTTCCAGGGGGCAGGTCCCATCCCAATTCCTCGTCTCCCTTTTCCCTTTGTCCTATTTAATTACTTGGGGATCTCTACTGCAGCTTTGGTTGTATGAGATTTTCTGCCAGCTTTCAGTAGGTATTCCATGAGAATAGTTTCACATATAGATGTATTTTTTAAAACGTATTATTTATTTTTGGCTGTGTTGGGTCTTTGTTGCTGCGCGCAGGCTTTCTCTAGTTGCGGCGAGCGGGGGCTACTTTTCATTGTGGTGCATGGGCTCTCACTGCAGTGGCTTCTCTTGTTGCAGAGCACGGGCTCTAGGCGAGCGGACTCAGTAGTTGTGGCTCATGGGCTCTAGAGCACAGGCTCAGTAGTTGTGGTGCATGGGCTTAGTTGCTCTGCAGCATGTGGGATCTTCCCGGACCAGGGCTCGAACCCGTGTCCCCTGCATTGGCAGGCAGATTCTTAACCTCTGCACCACCAAGGAAGTCCTATAGATGTATTTCTGATGTACTTGTGGGAGGAGGTGAGTTCCACATCCCTCTACTCCACCATCTTCAAGTTCATCTTCTTTTCATTAGTTTGTAGAAGCTTCTTTAATGACGATGTTAGCCCTTCTCCGGTATGAATTTTTTTTGCTTATATGCCATTTGTCTTCAATTTTATTGAAATACAAAAGTTTATTTTGATGTGAACAAATTTATTAACGTCTTCCTTATATTTCTGCCATCAGTATCACACTTAGAAACTCACTGTACCAAATACCATAAGATACTAGATTAAGGTTGTTAACTTCAGCAAGAGTAACTTCAGGAGAATGGTGGAGACAGAAGCGAGAGTACAACAGGTTAGGTAGTGAAAGCTTAAAAAAGTGAAGGGAAGGGGAGGAGGATAGATGGAGGGAGGGGAAAGGAGAGAAAAAGTGTCCCAAAAGCAACCTCTAGCACTGCTTATTGGCAAGATCACACATACTGTGAAGATACATGAATTCACTTTGTTAATCTAAAAATAATAAATATTTAATTTAGGGGGGTGTGGCCAAGATGGCAGAGTAAGAAGACCCTGAGCTCACCTCCTCCCACAAACACACCAAAAGTACAACTATTTAAAGAGCAGCTACCTATAAGAACAACCGGAAGAACAGCAGAAAAGATTTTCTGCAACTGAAGATACAAAGAAGGAACCACAATGGGATGGGTAGGAGTGGTGGAGACCCAGTATAGACAAGACGCACAGCCATGGGCAGGTGACCCACAAATAGGAGAATAATCACAAATGCAGAAGTTCTCCCCGAGAAGCAAGGAGTTCAAGACCCACATGAGGCTCCCCAGCCCAGGGCTCCTGCAGCAGGTTGATGAGCCCCCAGAATACCTGCCTTTGAAGACCAGCAGAGCTTGCATACAAGAGAGGCAGAGTGCTGTAGAAAAAAAGACTCTACTCTTAGAGGGCGCACACAAAATCTCACCCACTCTGAGATACAGCTCTGAGAAGCAATAATTTGAAAGAAGCTTATATCAAACCCACCGGCTAATCTTGGAGAGCCCCCTGGAGAGGCAAGAGGGCCACTGGGACTCCCCTGGGGACACAGATGCTCGCAGCAGCCATTTTTGGAAGTCTGTTCTTCCACGAAGACACTGATGGTACAAAAGCCAGCTTGGAGTCCTCCCTCTAGCCTATTAGCAACAGGAGCTTACCCAACCACTAACCAGATGGCAACAGCCCTGGAGGCCACCCCCTGGCGACCTGTAGTCAGCTACGCTAGTACCCAGCCCCACCCACCAGTGGCAGCCACCACAGGAGGCAGGACCTGACAATCAACCAGGCCACAGGGCAGCCCCACCAAAAAAGAAGGGCCCACATAAGGGACACTCCTAGAGCACATAGCTCTTGTGACCAAAGAGGAGTGTGCCACTGGGCCCCATAGGACAACTCCTACACAAAGCCACTTGTCCAAGATTGGGAAACACAACCGACCTAATTCATAGAAATAAAGATAGATAATTAATTCAGTAAAATGAGGAGACAGAGGAATACATACCATAGGAAGAAACAAGACAAAACCCCAGAAGGACTAAGCAAAATGGAGATAAGCAATCTACCCAATAAAGAGTTCAAGGTCATGATCATACAGATGCTCCATAAATTCAGGAGAAAAATGGATGAACACTCTTAGAAGTGCGACAAGGAGTTAAAAAACATAAGGAAAAAACCCAACGAATATGAAGAATACAATCACTGAAATAAAAAATACACTAAAAGGAATAAACAGTAGAGTAGATGATACAGAGGAACAGAGCAACAAACTGGAAGACAGAGGAGTTGAAATCACCCAGCTGAAGAGAAAAAAGAAAAAATAATTTTTAAAAATGAAGATAGTTTAAGAAACCGCTAAGACAACATCCAATGTGTAACATTAGCATTATAAGGGGTCCCAGGAGGAGAAGAGACAGAGAAAGGGGAAGAGAACTTATTTGAAGAAATAATAGCTGAACATTTCCCTAACCTGGGAAAGAAAACATATCCAGGTCCGAGAAGTACAGAGAGTCCCCAACAAGATAAAACCAAAGAGGTCCACAGCAAGAAACATTAAAATGAAAATGGCAAAAATTAAAGATTAAGACAGAACCTTAAAAACAGCAAAAGAAGGCTTCCCTGGTGGAGCAGTGGTTAACAGTCTGCCCACCAATGCAGGGGACATGGGTTCGAGCCCTGGTCCGGGAGGATCCCACATGCCACAGAGTGACTAGGCCTGTGTGCCACAACTACCGAGCCTGCGCTCTAGAGCCCGTGAGCCACAACTACTGAAGCTCGTGCACCTGGAGTCCATGCTCCATGACAGGAGAAACCATCGCAAATAGAGGTCCACGCACTGCACAGAAGAGTGGCCCCCACTCGCCACAACTAGAAAAAACCCGTGCACAGCAATGAAGACCCAACACAGCCAAAAATAAATAAAATTTTTTTTAAAAAGCAGCAAAAGAAAAGCAACTAGTTATGGGACTTCCATGGTTGTCCAGTGGTTAAGACTTTGCCTTCCAACGCAGAGGGTGCAGGTTCAATCCCTGGTCGGGGAGTTAAGATCCCACATGCCTTGCGGCCAAATAAACCAAAACATACAACAGAAGCAATGTCGTAACAAATTCAATAAAGACTTTAAAAAATGGTCCATGTTAAAAAAATCTTAAAAAAAAAAAAAAGAAAGGCAACTAGTTATGTACAAGAGAACTTCCAAAAGATCATCAGCTGATCTTTGCAGGCCAGAAGGGAGTAGCATAATACATTCAAAATGATGAAAGGGAAAAGCCTATAATCCAAAATACTCTACCTGGCAAGGCTATCATTCAGATTTGAAGGAGAGATAAAAAGTTCTACAGAAAAGCAAAAGTGAAAAGAGTTCAGCACCACTAAACTGGCTTTACAAGAAATGTACAAAGACTTCTCTAAGTGGAAAAGAAAAGACCATAACTAGAAATATGAAAATTACAAAAGGAAAAATCTTATTGGTAAAGGCAAACATACTGTAAATGTAGTAGATGAACCACTTATAAAGCTAGCAGGAAGGTTAAAAAAGAAAAGTTGTAAAATCATCTATATCCACAATAAGTAGTTAAGGGATACATAAACAAAAAGATTCAAAAAAATTAAGACAAAAACATTCAATTTGGGGGGTAGGGAGAAAAAACACAAAATTGTTAGAATGCATTAGGATTTAAGAGATCATCAACTTAAAATAATCATAGTACATACACACACACACATATATGTGTGTGTGTGTGTATATATATATATATAGAGAGAGAGAGAGAGAGAGAGAGACAAGAGGGAAGGAGGGAGGGAGAGAGGGGGAGGGGGAGGGGAGGGGAGGGGGAGGGGAGGGGAGGGGAGGGGAGGGGGAGGGGAGGGAAGGGGAGGGGGAGGGGAGGAGGAGGGGAGGGGGAGGGGGAGGGGAGGGGGAGGGGAGGGGAGGGGAGGGGAGGGGAGGGGAGGGGAGGGGGAGGGGAGGGGAGGGGAGGGGAGAGGGAGGGGAGGGGGAGGGGAGGGGAGGGGGAGGGGACGGGAGGGGGAGGGGAGGGGGAGGGGAGAGGGAGGGGGAGGGGGAGGGGAGGGGAGGGGGAGGGGAGGAGAGGGGAGGGGAGGGGGAGGGGAGGGGGAGGGGAGGGGAGGGGAGGAGAGGGGAGGGGAGGGGGAGGGGAGGGGAGGGGAGGGGAGAGGGAGGGGGAGGGGGAGGGGAGGGGAGGGGGGGGAGGGGAGGGGGAGAGGGAGAGGGAGAGGGAGAGACAGTGGGGAGAGAGGGTTAGGGAGGGAAGGGGGTTGTTATATATGAACTTCATGGTAACCACAAACCAAACATAAAATAGATAGATATACAAAAAAGAGAAAGGCATCCAAACATAACACTAAAGATAGCCATCAAGGGAATTCCCTGGCAGTCCAGTGGTCAGGACTCGGCACCTTCACTGCCATGGGCCCAGGTTCGATCCCTGGTCAGGGAAGTAAGATTGCACAAGGCACATTGTGGAGCCAAAAAAAAAAAGAGAGATAGCCATCAAATCACAAGGGAAGAGAGCAAATGAAAAAAAATAAAGAACTTAAAAAAGAATGAGAAAACAATTAACAAAAGAGCAATAAGTACACACCTATCAATAATTACTGTAAATGTAAATGGACTAAATGCTCCGATCAAAAGACACAGCATGTATGCTGCCTTACAAGAGACTCACTTCAGAGTTAAGACACACAGAGACTGAAAGTGAAAGGGTGAAAAAAGGTATTCTATGCAAAGGGAAACGGAAAGAAAGCTGGGGTAGCAATACTTATAGCAGACAACAGACTCTAAAACAAAGACTGTAACAAGAGACAAAGAATAACAATAGACAACGATAAAGGGATCAATCTAACAAGAAGATATAACAATTGTCAATATATATGCACCCAACACAGGAGCACCTAAATACCTAAAGCAAATACTAACAAACATAAAGGAAGAAACTGACAGAAACACAATAACAGTAGGCAAATTTAACACCCCACTTACATCAATGGACAGATTACCCAGACAGAAAATCAATAAGGAAACAATGGCCTTAAATGACACATTAGATCACATGGACTTAAGAGATATATATAGAACGTTCTATGCAAAAGCAGAACACACATTCTTCAAGCACACATGGAACATTCTCCAAGATACATCATATGCTAGGCCACAAAACAAGTCTCAATAAATTTAAGAAGAGTGAAATCATATCAAGCATCTTTTCTGATCACAACAGAGATTAGAAATCAATTACAAGAAAAAAACTGCAAAAAATAAAACATGCAGATATGTTACTAAACGACAAATACATCACTAAAGAAATTGAACATGAAATCAAAAAATACCTGGAGACAAATGAAAACAAAAACACAATGATCCAAAATCCATGAGACACAGCAAAAGCAGTTCTAAGAGGGAAGTTTATAGCAATACAAGACTATCTCAGGAAACAAGAAATCTCAAATAAACCATCTAACCTTACACCAAAAGGAACTACGAAAAGAACAAAACCCAAAGTTAGTAAAAGGAAAAAACAGAGTTCACAGCAGAAATAAATGAAATAGAGACTAAAAAAAATGGAAAAGATAAATGAAACTAAGAGTTGGATCTTTGAAAAAATAAAATTGCTAAACCTCTAGCCAGACTTATGAATAGAGAGAAGAATATATAAAATCTGAAATGAAAGAGAAGTTACAATGATACCACAGAAATACAAAAGATCATAAGTGATTACTATACATAATTTTATACCAATAAAATAGACAACCTAAAAGAAATGGATAAATTTCTAGAAACATACAACCTCCCAAGACTGAAACAGGAAGGAAAAACAGTATGAAAAGACTGCTCACCAATAATTAAATTGAATCACTAATCAAAAAACTCCCAACAAACAGAAGTCCACAACCAGGCAGCTTCAAAGGTGAATTCTACAAAACACTTAAGAAAGAGTTAACACCTATCCTTCTCAAGCTAGTCAAAGAAAACTGAAGAGGAAGGAACACTTATGAACTCATTCTACAAGGCCAACATCACCTGATAGCAAAACCAGACAAAGATACCACAAAAAAAGGAAAATATCACTTTAAGAGACAATATCACTGATGAACACAAATGCAAAAATCCTCAACAGAATATAAGCAAACCAAATTCAACAATACATTAAAAGAATCATATACCATGATCAGGTGGGATTTAACTCAGGGATTTAAGGCTGGTGAGATATCTGCCAATCAACCAATGTGATACACCATATGAAAAAAACCTGAAGAATAAAAACCATAGGATCATCGCAGTAGATGAAGAAAAAGCTTTTGACAGGATTCAACATCCATCTATAAAAACTCTCAGCAAAATGGGTATAGAGGGAACATACCTCAACATAATAGAAGTCATATATGAACCTACAGCCAACAGCATACTCAACGGTGAAAAGCTGAAAGGATTTTCTTTATGATCAGGAACAAGACAAGGATGCCAAATATTGCCATTTTTATTCGACATAGTATTGGAAGTCAAATCAAAGCAACTGGTAGCTTTGCTAGCCAAAGCAATCATACAAGAAGAAGAAATAAAAGGAATCCAAGTTGGAAAGGAAGAAGTAAAACTATCACTGTTTGCATATGACATGATATTAGAAATACCTGATATATAGAAAATCCTACAGATACCACCAAAGAGCTATTAAAACTAATAAATGAATTGAGTAAAGGTGCAGGATACAAAATTAATATACGGAAATCTGTTGCATTTCTATACACCAACAATGAACTATCAGAGAAATTAAGAAAAAAATCTCATTTACAACTGTGGCAAAAAGAATAAAATACCTAGGAATAAATATGACTAAGGAGGTATCAATAAAAGACCTGTATTTAGAAAACTATGACAATGATGAAAGAAACTGAAGATGACACAAACAAATGGAAAGATATACTGTGCGCATGGATTGGAAGACTCAATATTGTAAAAATGACCATCCTCCCCAAGGGAATCTACAGATTCAATACAATCCCTATGAAAATACCAATGGCATTTTTCAAAGAACTAGAACAAATAATTCTAAAATTTGTATGGAAATATAAAAGGCCCAAAATAGCCAAAACAATCTTGAAAAAGAAGAACAAAGTTGGAGGTATCACACTCCCTGATTTCAAACTATACTACAAAGCCACAGTAATCAAAACAGTACGTTACTGGCACAAAAACGGACACACAGGTCAACTGAAGAGACTAGAGAGCCCAGAAATACATCCACACTAATATGGGCAAATTAATCTAAGACAAAGGAGGCAAGAATATACAACGGGGAAAAGTCAGCCTCTTCAATAAAGGTTGTTGGGAAAACTCGACAGCCACATGCAAAAGAATCAAACTGGACTACTTTCTCATACCATATACAAAAATAAACTCAAAATGAATTAAAGACTTAAATGTAAGACCTCAAACCATAAAACTCCTAGAAGAAAACATATGCAGTATACTCTTTGAAATCTTAGCACTATTTTTTTAGATACCTCTCCTCAGGCAAGGAAAATGGCAGCAAAAAAAAAACATTTGGAACTACATCAAACTAAAAAACTTGCATAGCAAAGGAAACTATCCACAAAACAATAAGGCAGTCTACTGAACGGGAGAAGGTATTTGCAAACATTATACTTTATAAGGAGTTAATATCCAAAATATACAGAGAACTCATACAACTCAACATCAAAAAAAAAAACATTAAAAAGTGGGTTGACTCTTAACAGACATTTTTCCAAAGAAAACCTACAGATGGCCAACACACACGTGAAAAGATACCCAACTTCACTAATCATCAGGGAAATGCAAATCAAAACCACAGTGAGATATCACGTCACTCCTGTCAGAATGGCTATTATCAAAAAGACAACCAAAAAAGGGTGTTGGAGAGGATGTAGTGAAAAGGGAATCTTCATGCACTCTCAGTGGAAATGTAAGTTGCTGCAGATACTCTGGAAAACAGTATGAAAGTTCCTCAAATAATTAAAAATAGAATTACCACATAATCCAGCAATGTCACTTCCGGGCATTTGTCTGAAGAAAACAAAAACACTAATTCAAAAAGATATGTGCACCCCAATGCAGCATTATTTAAAACAGCCAAGACATGGAAGCACCCCAATTGTCCATCAATAGATGAATGGATAAAGAAGACTTGGTATATATATATATACAATGGACTATTAGTCATAAAAAAGAATGAGGTGATGCCTTGGTGGTCCAGTGGTTAGGGCTTAGCGCTTTCACTGCCGGGGCCCGGGTTCAATCTCTGGTTGGGGAAGATTTCGCAAGCCGCATGGCATAGCCAAAAAAAAGAGAGAGAAAATGAAATCTGCTATTTGCAATAACATGGACATTACGTTAAGTGAATAAAGTCAGATAGAGAAGGACAAATACTGTATGATTTCACCTATACATGAAATATATAAAAGAAAACAAATGAAGAAATGTAACAAAAGAGAAACAGATTCATAGATACAGGGAACAAACTGGTGGTTGCTAGAGGGGTGGCGGTGGGGGATGAGTGAAATAGGTTAGGGAGACTAAGAGGTACAAACTTCCAGTTACAAAACAAATAAGTCATGAAGATGTAATGTACAACATAGGGAATACAGTCAATAGCACTGCAATAACTTTATATGGTGACAGATTGTAACTAGACTTACGGTGGCCACTTTGTAATGTATAAAAAAATTGAATCTTTATATTGCACACCTGAAACTAATATAATATTGTAAGTCAACTATACTTCGATAAAAAATAAAGTATAAATAAATAATTTGAAAAATAGTGATTCATATAACTTGCTCTTTTCTATCTCCATTCCATAGCAAGCAGGCTTTCTGTGAATGATTCCCTTCTAGGAGAAAATGAGCTTGTCATGAAGGCTATATTACCATTTCTATGACAGTTTACCATATCTCTCATTGTAAGTGAACAAATTCATGTTCTTATTTCACCCATTAATACTAAATTTCATTTTATTTTGCCTCTAATATATTGATCCAGTCTCCTTAAATGACAAAATTCGTATCCTGGGCTTCTAAGACTCAAAGGCCACAACTTTACCTGTGGTAAATCAATGGAATAATCATGCTTAATAGAAATTTGTGGGAAAGAGCCTTCTTCTACCTCAGGAAACTTTTCTACTTCAAACTTTCTGTAAGAAATGACATGTTCTTTAGCAGCTGTAAGAGAAACAAGAAATTAACTATTATGACAGCACTAGAGCATCGCTAGTGAGTTAAAGAAGAAAAGTCACTCCAAACATATTTTCAAGCCCAAGTTTGGTCAACCGGCATAATATAATAGCTCTCTGAGCACCAGCCAGAATTTAATGATTTCTCCAGGACATGATATCACATTACTATGCTGTTTAGAAAAAATATAAACTTATCTTAGAAAACTAAATTTCATAAATCAAATTACATTAAATAGGGCTTCCCTGGTGGCGCAGTGGTTGAGAGCCCGCCTGCTGATGCAGGGGACACGGGTTCGTGCCCCGGTCTGGGGGGATCCCACATGCCGCGGAGCGGCTGGGCCCGTGAGCCATGGCCGCTGCGCCTGCGCGTCCGGAGCCTGTGCTCCGCAATGGGTGAGGCCGCAGCAGTGAGAGGCCCGCGTACCGCAAAAAAAAAAAAAAATTACATTAAATAGTAAGCGTACAATGAGTCTACTTCACAACCATCATTACTCTGTGACTTTTGCCAAGGAAAAAACCACAATTAGTCCATTTGGCCCTCCCCCAAAATGGAGTTGCCAATTCCTTTCGAGGGACCGCACTAACAAGATGGAGGCCCCGAGGGTCCTAGCACTGCAGTCCGCTGCCCACCACAGGGCTACAGTGTGTTGTGGCACGTCAGGAAAGTGGAGGAGATCTACTGCCCCGGAAATGAAGAAAGACGGCTCTCACTGCCACCAAATAACGTCCAGTGCAGACAGCTTTCTGGACGATGAAAGGCATGGTAGGTGAGTTGTAGAGCAACCAACAGCCCCTCCTATTCTGCAGAGTCTACACGTGACTAGTATCGGACGCCAGACGAAGTGAAGGGGAAAACACGGCAAGATAGGTAATTTCAGCGTCTTAAAGCATATGTAACTGGGGTACTTACTTCCTAGTCAGGAGACTTCTCAGCTGAATAACAACTCTAGAAGATTTTTAAACCAAAGGAAATAAAAGGTAACAACAAAATGTACTACAGGCTTACACATCCAAAACAGTCGTAACATGTAACTGAAGAAGCACACGGATCCTGTTCTAATTTCATTACTGTAATAAACCCAAATTATAAACAAATAATTGTCCTTTCTATGCTTCAGCTTCCAAAGTCAGAGGGAAATCGCATACCAACTTCACAGTATCTTAAGGTCTCTAACAATGACATCAATTTAATCCCTGTAATACATATGTGATACTGAAGATATTCAAAGTATAAAATTAGAGATTTTTTTTTGATATTTAAGATTTCCAAGAGTCTTGTGATATAACAAACAAAGCAATGGATTCAGAAGAGAAAAGTTACGTGACCAAAAGCAAACCACCCGACTTCCCTGGGTCTTAGTTTCTTCATCTAAAAACACTAAAGATTTAAATATAATACTATCTTAAGGGCCCTACGAATTCTAAGTCTGTGACTCAAGGAGAAAAAAATGTTAAAGTAGGTCAGAAAGTAGAAAACTTCAACAATTTAAAATTGCACTATTAGCCACAAAGAGTAGGAATGGCAGAGAGATGGCCAAAGCCTTTCGTTCAGAAAAATCAAAAGATGCCCCAAATCTTTAGCCTAAATCTTTAAAAAGTCAAAAAATAAACTGCAACTTACAATTTAAGGTACCAGACTGAACATACATATTTACCTCTGCTTCTTCCCTAAACCCAGCTAACACAGCTTGAAAGGATCAGAAAGGCAGAAGAGGAGAGACAGCAATGGCAATAAAATTCTGGAAGCTGACAAACACAAGAGCAAGCAGCAACTGACACAGGAAACTAGAGAAAGCTGTGTCCTCAGCCACGAGTGGGGAGGAAGTCACTTCCACTACAGACTAGCTCAATAACTGGTGGAGACTTTGTAAGAAGCTGTCAGACACACAGCTCCTCCATCCCCTCTCCCAGTCAGGCGACCACCCCTCCCATCTTGGCAGCAGGCGAGAGATGTCTCCAGATTAGGAACACCCATCACAGCTGAGAATGGAAATACCGTCTGGGAGACTGAATGAAAGCTGACATAATGACGGTGAGACTGTTCCGGACCATGATGGTGCGCTTGCACCAGACCACCCTGCCTCCAAAAACATTCACGAACCCTGAGTAAAATATATAAAAGAACAGAAAGAAATTCACTGAGAGGTGGGAATATCCTAGTGAGTCCCACATTACCCCAGCCTTTTCCCTGAAGACATTTTCCAAACTGTGGCACAGCAGAATGGAGCTTGAGTAGAAAGCAGCAGTCTTATGGGCTGAGGACAGAGAGATCAGAGTTGAGGGCTGCCAAAATCCTGGGGAGGAGGAGAAGGAACAGGAGGCCAAAAATGTGCACGTAAATTCCTCTCCTGTCAGTCAGCCCACTCCTAAATTGTGCAGATACAGGGCAAGACTAAATCAGACTAGTCCTAACGACAGAAACAGACTCACGAACGACTCAAATACAGAGCTATCAGCAGGGGACTTCAAATAACCTTGATTAATAAGTTCAAGAAAATAAGAGGAAACGATGGACAAAAGTGATTTTTTAAAAGATGGAGAACTTCAACAAAGAACTGAAATTTATTTTTAAAAACTAAATGAACTTCTAGAACTAAAATATAAAATATCTGGAATTAAGAACTCATTGCATGGGTTTTACAGCCGGCAGCATACAGCAGGATTAGTAATCTGGAAAATAAACCAGCAGAATATATTCAACAAAAGAACAGAGAGAAAAAATGAAGAAAAAACAAAAAGACACGCCCAGAAGGAAGGAAGGAAGAAAAGGAAAGGAAGTTTCCATATTCGAAAGATTTTAATTCTTAATCTCTAAATTTAATGCTTCCCTAGTAAAAACACAAACTCTGGGGGTGAGGGTGATCAGACGAGCTGATTTTTAAAGTTAATGTGAAAAAAAGAAGAAAGAATAGCCAGAGATACTGAAAAAAAAAAAAAGCAATGAAGGAAGAGTTGTTCTACTTGATATCAAGACACATTATAAAGCAGTAATAATTATGAACTAGACAGGTAAATCATAGAAAGTCCAGAAATATACAAAAAAATTTTTTTAATTTGGTAGATGACCATCATGACATTTTAAATCAGTAAGGAAAAGATGGATTTTGAAATAAATAGTTTTTAGACAACTAGGTAGCCATATGAAAAAAAATTAATCCATTTTCTTTGCTTTACACCAACACAAATTTCAGACGATAAAATACATAAATGTCCATCGAATTTTTCTATACGGCATCACTCTTTTCAAGTATGTCAACTACGCTCCAGAAAAAATATCTTAGCCTCTAGTCAAGTTAGACATCTTTCCTCACTTTTTACTAAGAACACCTTTAAGCCATAAATAAATGTTTGACATAATAAAATTTTGTGCACCGAATGAGAAAAATGTCAGAGTATATGAATGAAAAGCTATATTCCCACCAATCTGGAACATTAAGCCTCTGCAGCTGCTTCAGCTATTTAATGCACAAGCAAGTTGTCCTGAAGGAAAACACTGGTAAAGAAGTGTCAACAGATTTCAGGAAGCCCTGAGAGTACTGTCTGCAACCAGGATCTACACATATAATTCTCCCCAAATAATGAATACCATTTTGGGTTATGGGAGAGGCTCGGTTTAACTCCTCAATGAGGAAAGGCCCTGTCTTACTTCGCATAATTCAAAAAAGGAGAAAGCAAAAGCGGGATTCCTAATACAGAGTTTTTCCAAAATATTTGTTGTTCTTCTCTGCAAGTCTATTCCTCTCTGTAAGACTCTTCAGACAACGATTAACAGCTTCCCTAGTGAAAGTACCAACATGTAAATAAAGAGTTTACATTCATGAAATGGATATATTCAAGTCCAGGGGATTAGACAGAGGAAAATATACCTGGAGTACAACGTCAATGCATTATTAAAATAACCTCAAAAGAACTCCTGTGGCCAAGTTCCATAACCTTTACTAAACTCCCAGTGGTGACTCTTAACGTGCAAAAACCTGTTTTCCCACAAAACAGGCTCCTTACCTCTCACCAAAAACAAGCGGGCAACGTTAAAACAGATCTGCAGATGCTCTAATTTCAGACAAATCTAAATCAGAAACAAAGAACTACTTCTCTCCATATCTGGCTTCCCTCCATCATCTCTGCAATACTGCTGCATCATACGAAAAGGCCATTATTAGCATATACTGGATATTACTTTTAATCCTTCATAATTATTTCTGATGTAACTTACCCTGGCAATACAAAAATTTCTGCTTCTTGGGGGGCGGATCTTACATTAGAGAACAAAAATCAGGCCCGCATAAAAAAAAAGAGTTGTGATGAACTCTACAAGTCCTAGAACTTTCAATGCCTTGAATGAACAAATTGTTGAATCAAACTATGGAAAGTGAAATATAAGATTATGGGCCAGCCAGTTAACTGCTACTCATTTTCTAGTTAAAAGGTATACGTAAAGATCGCAGACAAGATATAAGCAACGTAAATGACTTCTTACTCATACCAACGCTTCTATTCTTATTTTAATTCCATGATCACTATCGCTTTTTAAATAATGTCCAAAGGGTACTGAGTAACACACACGGTTCCTTGGAGAACTCCCATCTTGACGAGGTGCGGCTACTGGTGCTATTTTCCGCGCACTTCAGGGAGGACCCCGCAGCCTCTACCTCGGAAGTCGAGGCAAGCTCTCCCGTTTCCCGAGCGACCCCACCATCGCGCACGTCACGCCGCCCCGAGCGCAGCTCACCTCAGGACCCAGGCCGTGGGCGGGCACCGTCCGGGGGTCGCCGCCTTCCCGCGGGGCTCAGCGAGCCCGAGGCACCCCCCCGCGGTCCAGAAAGGGCATTGGGCCGCAGCCCGCGCCACCCCGGCCAACGCCCCGGGACACGAGTCTGCGCCGCCGGACGAAACAAACCGGTTTCCGAGCCCCCTGCAACGGCTGCAGTGGCGTGGGGTGTTCCCCGGGCGCCGCCCCCCAACTTCTCAGAGGCGGCTGCCGGCGGCCTCGCGGGCCGGGCGCATTGGGGCTGGGTGCTCCCTGCCGGTTCGTCCCCCAGCCTCGCCACGCGGGCGCTGGCTACCCGGCAACGCGGAGATGCGCTCCGGGTTCAGGCTCAGGACTCCACAAGCGGCGCCCCAAATCCCGGAGCCAGGGCAGAGGGTGTGGCGTCCGTGGCGCGGGCATGTGACGTCAGCGCGCCTAAGCCGGCGCGGAGCGGGGGTGGCCGGGAAGGGCAGGCGGGGACGGGGGCGGGCTCTCTAGGTGCGGGAGGAGAAGAGAGGAGGAAAGAGAGACCAGAGCGTCCCTCACTCACAGGAGCGAGGTTCGGCGGCCGACAGAACCCGCTGAAACTGGTGTGGAGTAAAGCCTGTGATAAATTCGTCCCGCACATACCGTAAAAGAGATTTTTTTTTTAAACTTGAGGGCCATTTCTTAGGGATGCCATATTTTTAAACTAAATTTGCTTTAAAAAGCAAGACAAGTGAAATAAGTCAAATACTGTATGATATCACTTACATGTGGAATCTAAAAAGTAATATAAACTAGTGAATGTAACAAAAAGTCAGCTATAATCCAACAAATATTTTTTTCTTCCTTTATATAAATTTATTATTTTCGGCTGCGTTGGGTCTTCATTGCTGCACGCAGGCTTTCTCAAATTGTGGCGAGCAGGAGGTACTCTTCATTGCAGTGCGTGGGGCTTCTCATTGTGTTGACCCCTCTCGTTGTGGTGCGTGGGCCTCCGTAGTTGTGACACAAGGGCTCGGCAGTTGTGACACACGGGCTCAGTAGTTGTGGCTTGCAGGCTCTAGAGCACAGGCTCAGTAGTTGTGGCTCGCGGGCTCTACAGCATAGGCTCAGTAGTTGTGGCGCACGGGCTTAGTTGCTCTGCAGCATGTGGGATCTTCCCGGACTAGGGCTCGAACCTGTGTCCCCTGCATTGGCAAGTGGATCCTCAACCACTGCCCACCAGGGAAGCCCTCTAATAAATACTTTAAAAAACAAAACAAAACGAAAAACAGCAAAAAGGAAACAGACTCACAGATATAGAAAGCAAACTAGTAGTTACCAGTGGGGAGAGGGAAGGAGGGAGGAGTACGATGGGGTATGGGATTGAGGTACAACTACTATGTATAAAATAAATGATAAAGGATATATTATACAGCACAGGGAAATATAGCCATTATTTTGTAATAACTGTAAATGAAGTATAACCTGTAAAAATATTGAATCACTGTGTTGTACACCTGAAACTTAAGTAATATTGTACATTGACTGCACCTCAATAAATAAACAGAATGTTTTTTAAAAGCAAGCCTATTCCTAGTATATTCTGGATGATTAAAGCAAGAAAGTATTTTTAAGTCTTGAAATTTTTTTTTTAGTATAACTTGGTTTAAAGAGAAAAAAACAAAAACAAAACAAATAAACAAAATGTGGTTCTACACCTTTACATCTAACGGGTGTACGCATTACTCGCTGGTATATTGAAAGGGTTAGTGGTCTGAGTACCTTTCTTCATTGCAGGCTTGCAGGCTGCAGGTAGAGACAGACTTTGTGTAATAAGGAATCAGGTGCGGTGTAGTCCTTCAGCTAAATTGCCTTCCCTAGAGTAAAGCTGAGATACTGGAGAATCCAAACTTGAAGCTGAAGGAGGACAGTGGTCTAGCCACCTTAGTTACTCCCCAGGTTGTAGTACCTGTTTGTATGTCTTGTGTGTAGCACGGCAGAGATACCACAGATTCTGCCAGAGACCTCAGATGTAAATGATTCAGACCTTGGCTTCAAAGAAATCTGCTTCCTTCCCCCTCATGCCCTCCCAAACACACCAGCGCCTAAAACCTCTCGGGTTCTCCTGCCAGTCTGGTTTAGTCCTGCTTTATAAGAAGTACTTTATTGCTAGCGTGGAAATTGAACGTTTTTGGCTTCTTTGCCAGAAGATGGCACTGCAAGTCATCCAACCTGGCAAGCTGGGGCAGTCTGCTTTGGTATATCTCCTCTCTTCAATCTCCAAGCAAAAGACTTGTTTCCCTCATTTCCCGACTCCTAGGCTAACCTTCTGTGACTCCTCCCACCCCCAGTCAGTAGGAATTTTGGTGTCTGAATGCACAAGAACGCCAGTTCTACCCACACCCCTTTGTACAGCAAAGCAACATGAAAACATTGCCAATTGCTAATCTAAGTAAACTCTTTGCTGCTTTCATGAAGAATGATTAGTCAGATCCTTCTTTAGGCTCCTGTCATAAACTGTTGGTGGGAACATAAACTGCTCTAGTCTTTGCAGAAGGCATGCCAGCTATATACATATCCTTGACAGCAAGTTCACTTCTAAGACAAGAGGGCAAATATATATATATATATATATATATATATATATATATATACAAGGTAACCATCATTGTTTATAATCAGAAAAACTAAAAACAATGTAAATGTCTAACAATAAGGAATTGACTGAATACATTCCAATATATCCAAACAATGGAGTATTCTGAAAACATTAAAAAGGGTTATTGGGATCTATTTGTACTGACACAGAAAGATGCCCCTGACATACTGTTGAGTAAATAATGCAGTTTACTCTTAACTGTAACAGAACAAAGGGCCAGTGCCCAAGGCGTAGAAAGCCAAACTCCCACAGCGATAGCAGGAGTTTGCAGCAAAGTAAGGGTTTATTGCAGAGACCCAAGCAAGGGGGTGGGAGACAATCCGCAGATCCACTCCCCCTTGGTCTACGAGTTGTGTGTGTGTGTTTGTTTCTTTGTTTAAAGGGGAAAAACAGAAGCTGGGGTTAATCATTGTCTTGTCACATTTCTTAATCGAAAATCAGGAGTCAGGATGTCTCTGGATTATGATTATCTGGCCAGGTGTTCTATGGCTGGGGGATCTGTGAGCTCATCTTGCCCTGTTAATGATATCTATAATAGCAATTTTAGTACTTTAACAATGTTAACCACAGCAACAATTTTAGTCATCTGATTCTGGTTGATGAGTGTTCAGTGAGCATAGGATTGAGGTCAGAGGGGACAAGAAAAGGAATAAAATTTTGGATGGAGAGATGAATCATAAACTTGGTAAGGGAACTTGGTTTTAGGGGGACTCAGTTTCATAACCTGAGTTAAAAGGATTACCTGGTTATTTCTCTTTCTAGTTTATATACTTTGGTAATATTTTTTTCTTTTTACAAGAGTGTGTTTAGTTTCCTTTGGTTCTTTTTATTTAAGTATTTTATTGGATTTTTCTTTCAAACAAAAGTCTGTTCCTTGCAAAATCCCAATAACACAAACATGCATACGTAAGGTCCGTATGCAGTCTGTTTCCAGAGCTCACCCTGTGCTCACTCCCCCAGGAAACCACTGTTAACAGTTTCACATATATAATCTACATTTTTCTCTAAGCTCATAAAAACATGCATGAGCTTATATTCATATATATTAGTTTTAATCTTTTAAAATGAGATTATAGTATATACATTATTTTGCCACCTGAATTTTTTAAAGAGTAAATCATGAACATTTCTGCAGAGACCAATTAATCAATACTCCATGAGATAAATGTACTGAAACCTATTTCATTAGATCCCACTCAACAGACATAGAGATGGTCTCCACTGGTATTATTATTTCTGAAAGATAGATTCTGAAAAGAGGGTTTGCTGGGTCAAAAAGCATGCTTTTTTTTTTTTTTCTTTTTTCACTTGAATAGGTACTCCTGTGCTTTGGTTATATATTTCTGTGTAACAAACCACCCTAAAACTTAGTGGCCTAAAACAACAACGATTTATTAGTTCTCACACCTCTGAGGCCAGGAAGTCCAGCGGGGGTCTGCTGGGTGGTGCTTTTGCTCCCTGTGGGCCCGGCTAGAGTTGCTGATATGTTTTATGGCATCTTTGACCATACAGAAATTTGTCAATTTGTTTGTGGTCAAACTTATCGGTCTTTTTCTTTGTCACTTAGGTTCCTCATCTTGCCAAGCAAATGTTCCTTCACCCCAGAATTATCTAAATAATCTCAATGTTCTTGGATTTTAATTGTCTAATGAATTAAATGCACCTGAAATTTATTTTTATATATAAGTAACATAGGGAGAATAACTTGGTTTTCTTTTGGAGGAAAGCTAGTTATGCCAAAATCATTTGTTAAATGTGATTTCCTTTTCGACTGATTTGAAATGTAAACTTTACCATACACTACATTTCCTGTTTATACCAGTGTCTATTTATGGATTTCTCTTCCATTTACCTATTAATTTCTTACTCAATGTGTCCATTTTAAAAAGAATAAGTTTGTTTTGGGACTTCCCTGGTGGCCCAGTGGCTAAGACTCCACCCTCCCAATGCAGGGGGCCCCAGTTTGATCCCTGGTCAGGGAACTAGATCCCACATGCCACAACTAAGAGTTCACATGCTGCAACTAAAGGATCCCACATGTCGCAACTAAAGATCCTGCACAGGGCAATGAAGATCCCGTGTGCCAGAACTAAGATGCAGTACAGCTAAGTAAATAAATATGTGTGTGTATATATATATTTTTTTTTTTTTTAAAGAATAAGTTTGTTTTAGTAATCCAGAAATTCTGTGAACAATGTTACCAAACCAAACTTGGGTCCACTCTCCCTCGCTCAGTAAAGCCAATCTACTGACAGCAGGTTGTGAGGAAGGAAAGTGCAGTGTTCATTACAAGGTACCAAGCAAGGAGAATGGGCAGCTCATGCTCCAAACACCCGAATTCCCTGATGACTTTCACGGGAGGGTTTTGAAAGGCTGGGGAAGGGTCACAGAGTGCATGATCAGCTAGTGTACAATTCTCTGATTGGTTGATGATGAGCTGACAGGGTGATATTCCAGGAAACTCAATTACCAGTTTTCTGGCTCCAAGCAGTCTGGGGTCTATGTGCTGGTGGTCAGCATGCAGTTAACTTCTTCCACCTGGTGGGGGCTTCAGTATCTGCAGAACAACTCAAGGATATGGCTCAGGATATTATCTACAGCCCTTGAGGAGGAAATAAATGTCCTTGAATTTGTTTTATGGCTACACTCTTATTATTCCATCTTGCTTGATAATTTTCCTTTGTTTATGTATTTTCTCAATTTTCTGATTATATTTGCTCTTTGGAACCTGGAGAAGGCCTAAGAGGCTAAAGCTTCTCTAAAAACAACAGGCAGGGGACATGGGGGGGAGAGAGGGGTCTGTCCCCAGGGAAGACCCCACAGGACCCTGCTTGGTTTCAACCATATTTCCATTTGAAAAAAAAAAGAAATGCCAACGCTAAAATAATTTTTTTTTCAGGCCTCACTGCATAGCTTGTGAGATCTTAGTTCCCCGACCAGGCACTGAACTGGGCCACAGCAAGTGGACACACCGAGCGAGTCCTATCCTCTGGACTGCCAGGGAATTCCTGAATTAATTTTTAAAATTATGATAATTAAACAGACTTCTATCCTAAATATGGTTATAAAATTATACTTGTGGACCTCTTTTCTGGTAGAAAAAAAGAAAGAAAATTCCTTAAACCTTTATTCATAGCAGTGTATAACATGGCAAGCAGAAAGGGACTATTACTGAAGTGCTCTTCTACTGAGGTTTTTCAGAAATATACCCTGTCATTCATTCACAGTAAATTGAGTGCCATGCTGGGTGATGGGGACAGACATATTCAGGGCTGGGTATTGTGGTTTGTTCTTTCCAGAAAGCAGGCAGCAATGAGACAAACTGGAGGATAACAAATTAGAGCAGGTGGTTGGCAGTCCACTTACACTGAGTGTTTTCCCTCTGTGAAGTTATAAAAAGGCCATGTGTTTGTGTAGCTTTATGTATGTGATCAAACTATCCTGACACACAAGTCATCTTTTGTGATTGGGGAAGAGAAAGACCTAAAACCTTAAATAGGAGGAAACACATGCTCTAAAATCCAGACCTCTTGAAAACATGTAATATTCAAATGCAAGAGGAAAACAACTCAGTGTCTGTGCACTCCATCTTTTTATATTCTAAGAGGAGAGGTTATAGTTTTAAGCCACACTCCTGAAAGCCTACTTTGGCCTTATGCTAGATGTACAGTTTAAACTAACCAGTAGCTGCAGGGAGCTTGGATGGAAACTGCAGCAGCCTGGTGCATTTCTGGATCTTAATCTGGTAGGTCTAGCTTGATATGCAAAGATAAAACATTATCTAGTCAGGTCTTAAATTTCAGGCTTTCTGGGCTGGGTCACCACAAGAGCTCACATGAGAAGGAGGAGCTCTGTTGGAGGGGGAAGATCACAATTTATTTCCAGGAAGGATAAAGCAAAACACTGAGCCCTGATCTGGGTAGAGCCTGACACAGGAGTCTCACCATGAGACTGAACTGGGGACGGGCTTGGATGAATAGCTCAGAGTATATCAAATTCCAGGGAGGATTAGATAGGGGATCTATGGGAGAGAATCATGAAACTGGAAGATTCTCAGTGCTGTCAAAGCCTTCAAAATGTAATCAAGGAGGTTCCAGCCTGTCTGACCAAGACTGACTATCTTGAGGGAATCTTCACATGGTAGAGCCATTACTGAGATAAACCTTTGCAGGAAACATGAACGTCACCACAAGTAACTGCACTCTGTGGGAACCTGGTTCATTCGCGTTGTGTCCCTGGAGTGGAATCCAAGTGGAAAGATCGGCATGATGGTTGAGGTCTATGGATACTCCTATACCACCAGAGACCTCTTGGCCCCAGGTATTATCAATCAGGGAGAGCTCTCCCAGAGATCTGCATCTCAATGCTAACACTCAGCTCCACTCAATGACCAACAAGCTCCAGTGCTGGATACCCCATGCCAAACAACTAGCAAGACAGGAACACAATGCCACCCATTAGCAGAGAAGCTGCCTAAAATCATAATAAGCTCACAGACACCACAAAACACACCACCAGATGCGGTCCTGCCCACCAAAAAGACAAGATCCAGCCTCATCCACCAGAACACAGGCACTAGTCCCCTCTACCAGGAAGCCTAAACAACCCACTGAACCAACCTTACTCACTGGTGGCAGACACCAAAAACAAAGGGAACTACGAACATGCAGCCTGCAAAAAAGAGACCCCAAACACAGAAAGTTAAGCAAAATGAGAAGACAGAGAAATATGCAGCAGATGAAGGAGCAAAGTAAAAACCCACCAGACCAAACAAATGAAGAGGAAATAGGCAGTCTACCTGAAAAAGAATTCAGAGTAATGACAGCAAAAAGGATCCAAAATGTTGGAAATAGAATGGAGAAAATACAAGAAACATTTAACAAGGACGTAGAAGAACTAAAGAGCAAACAAACAAAGATGAACACCACAATAAATGAAATGAAAAATTCTCTAAAAGGAATCAATAGCAGAATAACTGAGGCAGAAGAACCGATAAGTGACCTGGAAGATAAAATAGTGGAAATAACTACCACAGGGCAGAATAAAGAAAAAGAATGAAAAGAATTGAGGACAGTCTCAGAGACCTCTGGGACAATATTAAATGCACCAACATTCGAATGATAGGGGTCCCAGAAGAAGAAGAGAAAAAGAAAGGGACTGAGAAAATATTTAAAGAGATTACAGTTGAAAATTTCCCTAATATGGGAAAGGAAATAGTCAATCAAGTCCAGGAAGCATACAGAGTCCCATACAGGATAAATCCAAGGAGAAACATGCCAAACTATCAAAAATTAAATACAAAGAAAAAATATTAAAAGCAGGAAATAACATACAAGGGAATCCCCATAAGGTTAACAGCTGATCTTTCAGCAGAAACTCTGCAAGCCAGAAGGGACTGGCAGGATATATGTAAAGGGATGAAAGGGAAAAACCTACAACCAAGATTACTCTACCCAGCAAGGATCTCATTCAGATTCAACAGAGAAATTAAAACTTTTACAAACAAGCAAAAGCTAAGAGAATTCAGCACCACCACACTAGCACTACAACAAATGCAAACAGAACTTCTTTAGGCAGGAGACACAAGAGAAGGAAAATACCTACAATAACAAACCCAAAACAATTAAGAAAATGGTCATAGGAACATACATATCGATAATTACCTTAAACATGAATGGATTAGAGGCTCCAACCAAAAGACACAGGCTTGCTGAATGGATACAAAAACAATACCCATATATATGCTGTCTACAAGAGACCCACTTCAGACCCAGGGACACATACAGACTAAAAGTGAGGGGATGGAATAAGATATTCTATGCAAATGGAAATTGAAAGGAAGCTGGAGTAGCAATTCTCACATCAGACAAAATAGACCTTAAAATAAAGACGATTACAAGAGACAAAGAAGGACACTACATAATGATCAAGGGATCAATCCAAGAAGAAGATATAACAATTGTAAATATTTATGCATCCAACATAGAAGCACCTCAATACATAAGGCAAATGTTAACAGCCATAAAAGAAGAAATCAACAGTAACACAATCACAGTAGGGGATTTTAACACCCCACTTCCACCAATGGACAGATCATCCAAAATGAAAATAAATAAATGACACATTAAAAAAGATGGACTTAATTGATATTTATAGGACATTCCATCCAAAAACAACAGAATACACTTTCTTCTCAAGTGCTCATGGAACATTCTCCAGGATAGATCATATCTTGGGTCACAAATCAAGCTTTGATAAATTTAAGAAAATTGAAATTGTATCAAGTATCTTTTCTGACCACAACACTATGAGACGAGATATCAATTACAGGGAAAAAACTGTAAAAAAATACTAACACATGGAGGCCAAACAATATACTACTAAATAACCAAGAAATCACTGAAGAAATCAAAGAGGAAATAAAAAGTACCTAGAAACAAATTACAATGAAAACATGATGACCCAAAACCTATGGGATGCAGCAAAAGCAGTTCCAAAAGGGAAGTTTATAGCAATACAATAAGAAACAAGAAAACACAAATACACAACCTAACCTTACACCTAAAGCAATGAGAGAAAGAAGAACAAAAAACCCCAAAGTTAGCAGAAGGAAAGAAATCAGAGAGATCAGATTGGAAAAAAATGAAAAAGAAATGAAGGAATCAATAGCAAAGATCAATAAAACTAAAAGCTGGTTCTTTGAGAAGATAAAATTGATAAACCATTAGATGGACTCATCAAGAAAAAAAGGTAAAAAGACTCAAATCAACAGAATTAGAAATGAATAATGTGAAGAAACAACTGACAATGCAGAAATACAAAGGATCATGAGAGATTACTACAAGCAACTATATGCCAATAAAATGGACAACCTGGAAGAAATGGACAAATTCTTAGAAAAGCACAACTTTCTAAGACTGAACCAGGAAGAAATAGAAAATATAAACAGACCAATCACAAGCACTGAAATTGAAACTGTGATGAAAAATCTTCCAACAAACAAAAGCCCAGGACCAAATGGCTTCACAGGTGAATTCTATAAAATTTAGACAAGAGCAAACACCTATCCTTCTCAAACTCTTCCAAAATATAGCAGAGGGAAGAATACTCCCAAACTCATTCTATGAGGCCACCATCACCCTGATACCAAAACCAAACAAAGATGTCACAAAAAAGGAAAGCTACAGGCCAATATCACTGATGAACATAGATGCAAAAATCTTCAACAAAATACTAGCAAATAGAAGCCAACAGCATATTAAAAGTGTCATACACAATGATCAAGTGGGTTCATCCCAGGAATGCAGTGATTCTTCAATATACGCAAATCAATCAATGTGATACACCGTATTAACAAACTGAAGGATAAAAACCATATGATCATCTCAATAGATGCAGAAAAAGCTTTTGACAAAATTCAGTACCCATTTATGATAAAAACTCTGCAGAAAGTAGGCACAGAGGGAACTTACCTCAACATAATAAAGGCCATATATGACAAACCCACAGCCGACATCATTCTCAGTGGTGAAAAACTGAAGCCATTTCCTCTAATATAGGGAACAAGACAAGGTTGCCCACTCTCACCACTATTATTCAACATAGTTTTGGAAGTTTTAGCCACAGCAATCAGAGAAGAAAAAGAAATAAAAAGAATCCAAATCAAAAAAGAAGAAGTAAAGCTGTCAGTGTTTGCAGATGACATGATACTATACGTAGAGAATCCTAAAGATGCTATCAGAAAACTGCTAGGGCTGATCAATGAATTAAAGTAGCAGGATACAAAATTAATGCACAGAAATCTCTTGCATTCCCATACATTAATGATGAAAAATCTGAAAGAGAAATTAAGGAAACACTCCTATTTACCTTTGCTACAAAAAGGATAAAATACCTAGGAATAAACCTACCTAAGGAGACAAAAGACCTGTATGCAGAAAACTATAAGACACTGATGAAAAAAATTAAAGATGATACAAACAGATGGAGAGATATACCGTGTTCTTGGATTGGAAGAGTCAACATTGTGAAAATGACTATACTACCCAAAGCAATCTACAGATTCAGTGCAATCTCTATCAAACTACCAATGGCATTTTTCACAGAACTAGAACAAAAAATTTCACAATTTGTATGGAAACACAAAAGACCCCGAATAGCCAAAGCAATATTGAGAAAGAAAAACGGAGCTGGAGGAATCAGGCTCCCTGACTTCAGACTATACTACAAAGCTACAGGAATCAAGAGAGTATGGTACTGGCACAAAAACAGAAACATAGATCAATGGAACAGGATAGAAAGCCCAGAGATAAACCCACACACATATGGTCACCTTATCTTTGATAAAGGAGGCAAGAATATACAATGGAGAAAAGACAGCCCTCAATAAGTGGTGCTGGGAATACTGGACAGCTACATGTAAAAGAATGAATTTAGAACACTCCCTAACACCATACACAAAAATAAACTCAAAATGAATTAAAGAGCTAAATGTAAGGTCAGACACTATGAAACTCTTAGAGGAAAACACAGGCAGAGTACTCTAAGACATAAATCACAGCAAGATCCTTTTTGACCCACCATCTAGAGAAATGGAAATAAAAATAAACAAATGGGACCTAATGAAACTTAAAGGCTTTTGCATAGCAAAGGAAACCATAAACAAGATGAAAAGACTACCCTCAGAATGGGAGAAAATATTTGCAAATGAAGCAACTGACAAAGGATTAATCTCCAAAATATACAAGTAGCTCATGCAGCTCAATATCAAATAAACAAACAACCCAATCCAAAAATGGGCAGAAGACCTACATAGACATTTCTCCAAAGAAGATATGCACATTGCCACCAGACACATGAAAGGATGCTCAACATCACTAATCATTAGAGAAATGCAAATCAAAACTACAATGAGGTATTACCTCACACCAGTCAGAACGGCCATCATCAAAAAATCTACAAACAATAAATGGTGGAGAGGGTGTGGAGAAAAGGGAACCCTCTTGCACTGTCGGTGGGAATGTAAATTGAAACAGCCACTATGGAGAACAGCATGGAAGTTCCTAAAAAACTAGAAATATAACTACCATACGACCCAGCAATCCCACTACTGGGCATATACCCTGAGAAAACCATAATTCAAAGAGTCATGTGCCACAATGTTCATTGCAGCTCTATTTACAACAGCCAGGACATGGAAGGAACCTAAGTGTCCATCGACAGATGAATGGATAAAGAAGATGTGGCACATATATACAATGGAATATTATTCAGCCATAAAAAGAAATGAAATCGAGTTATTTGTAGTGAGGTGGATGGACCTAGAGTCTGTCATACAGAGTGAAGTAAGTCAGAAAGAGAAAAACAAATACTGTATGCTAACACATATATTTGGAATCTAAAAAAAAAAAAGGTTCTGAAGAACCTAGTGGCAGGATAGCAATAAAGATGCAGACATAGAGAATGGACTTGAGGACATGGGGATGGGGAAGGGGAAGCTGTGACAAAGTGAGAGAGCGGCATGGACATATATACACTACCAAATGTAAAATAGATAGCTAGGGGGAAACAGCCCCATAGCACAGTGAGCTCAGCTGGGTGCTTTGTGACCACCTAGAGGGGTGGGATAGGGAGGGTGGCAGGCAGATGCAAGAGGGAGGAGATATGGGGATATATGTATACGTATAGCTGATTCACTTTGTTATAAAGCAGAAACTAACACAATATTGTAAAGCAACTATACTGCAATAAAGACGTTTAAAAAATATTATCAAGACTGCAAATCTATTCAATATAATTTCATGTTCTCCCTTAGGAAAAAGGCAAAGGACAAGAAAAGGTCATTTTCAACTACTTCCCTGATGCTGGTGAAATCAGGAAGAAATTCTAGACTAGAACCGCATCACTATTTTCCTAATAGAACTTCTCAATCCCTTTCCCTTCCTCTTGACAATGTGCATGAAACATAAGTGATAGAATCAACGTTCTTTTTCTGAAACAGCTCGCAAATACATGAAGCAGATGTCCATGGCTCTGTTCATATCTCTGATTTTCTGCGGACTTGTTTTTTTTTTTTTTTTGCCGTGTGCGGGCCTCTCACTGTTGTGGCCTCTGCTGCTGCGGAGCACAGGCTCCAGACGCACAGGCTCAGCGGCCGTGGCTCACGTGCCCAGCCGCTCCGTGGCATGTGGGATCTTCCCGGACCGGGGCACGAACCCATTTCCCCTGCATCGGCAGGCGGACCCTCAACCACTGTGCCACCAGGGAAGCCCTGCGGACGTGTTTTTTAACATATTTCTAAAGTTGTTATGGGAAATAATCATATCTCCAGGTTTTTCTATTTCAGGGAAAACTTAGAGCAACTTGACTGAGGCCAGAGAACAAGAATCTAGGAGAAACTGAAATCTGATTCCAGATTTCTGTGAAAAAGTGCTCTTTTTCACTCCTTTTGCTAAGTCTATAAAATAGCACATTACAAGCTGCCACTTCCAGAGTGACAGAAATGCTGGCAGAAAGCAATGGGTGCCACCACGTGCACTCACTGGCGATGTCTACCATGTGTTCCCTGGATCTCCCGGGGAACCAGAAATGGTTGGAATAAGCACACAGCACTGTGCGTTAGTCTTCTTTTTCACTTTCCTTGAGAGTTTCATGGTTTTGTTGGCTGGTTGGTTGGAGGAGGAGTAAAGCTTAGTACGAGTCTTGGTAGAGTTGCTGTTATTAGTGTTTCAGCTCAGTTCCAACCAGAAACTATGACTTAAAGTACAGGAGCCTGGCTTTATTCACATAACATAGTTTGCTGTGCCTCCAACTACTTCCTGTGTGCTGACAGCTTTTTATTTAGTCATTGGTTTGGTTTGGGTTTTTCCAGTTTTATTGAAATGCAGTTGATGTACAGCACTGCATACGTTCAAGGGGTACAGCATAATGATCTGACTCACATATATTGTGAAACAGTGACCACAATGCTTAGTTAACATCCATCATCTCATGTAGACACCAAAAAAAGGAAAAACATGTTTTTTCCCCTTGTGATGAGAATTCTTCGTATCTGGTCTCTGAACAATTTTCAAATATACCACATAATTTTCAAACATACCACACAGTTAACTCTAGGGTTAACTATAGTTCCTCATGTTGGACGTTATAGCACAATACTTTGCGACTATTGTCTGTTCTCAAAGCTAGGCACCTCTCCCCCAATTTAGGCTACATATCTTCAGTGAGAGAAGCAAACAGAGAATGTCTGTAAATCTCTTGTGAAAAATTCCACTTAGTTTAGAAAAAGTTTTCACTTCCTTTTCAACATTTTTCTAAGAAAGAACCTAAGACACTTGTCCAACAGGGTCCCAAGTAAAATAAGAGAAAACTGGGCTTGGGTATGAGCATGGTTCCGTGAATTCTACCACGATACCAGCAATGAAAGAGTCCCGAGAAGTCTGACTGCATTGTGGGCACCCCCATCACCAGCTGGGCACCGTACCCGCTCTGAAGCCCAGGACTGTGTTGTCTGAGAAAACGGAGTTCTGTCCTGGGAGAAAAGAAATAAATAGGATAGAAAAAGCTCACATGTTAAGCACAGAGAAGTGAGTTACTCAGCTGTGAGACATGGTGGACAGATGAGGTCAGTAGGGCATATACTGATACTTGTGAACGGAGATTGAAAAGGCTGGAAAGCCCAAGAGACGCCACGTGTTCATGAGGCACTAAGCATACAAGAGGCATCGAATATGCATCAAGCACCATATCTTCACGGCACACTAAATGTCCGTGAGACACCCAACATTCATGGGTCTTAATCCTGCCACCCAGAGGTGACACTCTTACTGTGTCCCACGTGTCCTGCCCAAAAAGTACTCAGCAGGTTAACAGGCAACCTGGGGCTGTGGACAGGCGCTCTCGCTCTGCATCTCTCTGACAGAGCCAGTGTGTCGTTGGCTTAGGGCACCTTCCATTTCTGCACCCTCGCTCCAACCTTACCTCTGGTTCTACTTAGCCCACCATCCACAGGAGGCTGACGTACCAAAAAGAGACAGGACGTATGTACACTGCATGACCACAGGTTTTAATCTTTCCACCCGCCTTGCACCCTATCTAACTGTGTTGACTTTCTTTCCCCCTGACTTCTCAGGGTGCGTTGGCTTTCTTTCCCTGACCTCTGGGAAAACTCGTCTGCTCGTGTATGTGGAGGGTACCATTGCACGGAGGTAACATCCCACACAACATCAAGCAGGTAATCTCTGGGTATTACTCGGCCCTGTATATTAAAGATAATTTAAAAGGAGTGAAAGTCTTTTGCCTGATGTCCTACAATTTTCAACTCTTTGCACTCAGAAGTATACAAGGGAGAGTACACTTTCCTGGTAACAAGGGAAAGGATCCCTAAGTTTGGCAGGTCCCAAGACATGTCCTTAGAAGACTTTCGAATCTTTAGGCTTTCCAAATAAACCAGACACACAATTTTTGTAATATTCTGGGGCATAGTTTATTTTAATTGCAAGAAGCTGAATTTCTTGATCCTACAAAGGTCACCTGAGTGGCCCTCTGACTACCACACACTTTGGGTAACTAGGCCTCATGGTTCTGGGCTTAGATAGCAAGAACTTTGGGTGTGTTCTGCCTGTTTGTTTAAATGGCCTAGGCTGAGATTTGGAGTTAAGGAAATCTGCTGTGTAAACTCCTATAATTTTATGCGAGGCCTAGCGGCAGGGAAGGGCAAAGGTAACGGTTATGAAATAAAGTCACAGTGAGAAAAACCTGCTTTGTGAGCTGGTGCCGGTGCTGAGTCAGGAAGTGAAGAGGCTGTCAGCCAGTGAGGCAGATACAGGATCTGGAAAAGCTGACGCTCTAGCCTATTAAGGCACAAAATCCTCTTGGCTGAGGGCAACACAAAGGGGTTTTCCTTTTCTCAAAAACACAAAACCACCCCAAATCCAGCTACTGCACTCAGGGAAGAGAGGGGCACCCTCGTCACCGTGGAAGGCGGCTGTGTGTTGAGAACAGGCCCCCATCTTCCTTCCTCTCCCTGTGGGCTGGAAGGCCTGCCACTGCTCCTCTGCCTGTCCCAGCCCTGTATTTCCAGAGTGTTGGGAGCAGGTAACTTGGTTCTTTAGTGTCACTGGTCCACAGACGAAGAGGAATTAGTGGATTACACCCAGGGGTCCCATCTTCACCTGACTTGGAAGAGCTTTTGGACACTGAACAGATGAGATTTAGATTTAGATGAGACCCTGGACTTCACGCAGATGCTGTACTGGCACGAGGCCCTTGCGAACGTTGGGAAGGAGTGAATGCACCTTACCTGTGAATCATTAGGGGCTGGAGCGGGGGCTGCTGCAGGCAGAATTCTGATGTGGCCCCGAGATTCCCAGGCGCTGGTGTACATGCCTGGTGTAACTGCTGCTCCTTGAGTGTGGGCTGGTCTGTAAATATGGTGGACTTCACTTCCATGAAAACGTTATTAGTCAACTGACCTTGAGTTCATAAAAAAATGAAATTATGATGGGTGGGCTTGACCTAATTACATAACCCCTCCTGCCCTTCAAAGAAGTCAAATTCAAGGGAAAGGAAGAGAAATTCTGCTGGCTTTGAAGAGGTAAGTCACTACGTTGTGAGAGCCATGTGGTTGGGACTTGAGACCGACCTCTAGGAGCTTAGAGTGATCTCCGGTTAACAGCTGGCAAGAAAGCAACAAAACAGCGGCCTCAGTCCTACAACAACAAGTAGAATCATGTCACCGGACCCTACTTAAAGACCTTTTATGTGATATGTTGTATGCAGCTATCAAAAAGGATGAGTTGAATCTAGAATGTTGATATTAACGCTTATAGAGTGCTATGTGCCTCAAAGATACAAAAAAATACATATTTAGATCAGATATTCATTACTCTCTTGTGTTTTACTGGAGGGCCCCCAAAGTGTACATAATCAAAAGCATTAGTATGTGATACAGAGTTTGAGACAATTTGGTAGGGAGGCAAAGAAGCTTCTCTTGCACACCCTGCTGTGCAACACTCGACAGGGAACTCTCCTTCAGCACTTACCCCACCTTCTCCCGGTCGACAGGGCTCCTTTCCCCTCTCCAAGGGAAAACAGCCTCCTCTCCCTCCACGTGCTTCCCTGGACTCTAGGAACCAGCTGAGACCTATCTAGGGTCTCCTACCCTAAACACTTACCAGAAGGTTTGGCCAAGCCAAGCCAGTTATCTCTTAACAGGGCTACTGGTGAATAAAGTTTCCTCCATCATTTTATGTACATAATATGTTTGTACATGCCTAAAAAGTCCCTGGAAAGATATCCAAGACATACTTAATAGTATCTTTTTGTGGCGAGCGGCACTAAGGTTGGTCAGGTTGTACAGGATGACATCAGCTTGCATTTCATATTTTCATACAAAGTACCACACACTGGGGGTCTTAAAACAACAGAACTTTATTCTCACACAGTTCTGGAGGCCAGAAGTCTGAAATCAAGGTGTCAGCAGGGTTCTGCTCTCCTGAAGGGCCCTCGGGGAGAATCCTTCCTTACTTCTTCCAGCTTCTGGTGCCCCCGGCACGCCTTAGCTCTGAACAGCATCATTCCAGTCTCTGCCTCCATTTTCACATGCCATCTTCCTGTATGTCTGTCATTGCGTCTCTTCTCTTCTGAGGACACCAGTCCTGCTGAATTAGGGTCCAACCTAATAACTTTCCTTGATCACATCTGTAAGACCCTACTTCCAAATAAAGCATGGGGTAGGGGAGGGAGGGGGTTCTTTGGGGACACAGTCAATCTACACAAGCCATGATTACTCTTACAATTAAAAGACAACAGCTCAACATGCAACATTCTACAAGACAACTTGTCTCTTTAAAACTTCAGTGCTATGAAAAATTGGAGGGGCTGTTGAAGAATAAAAGAGATGTAAGAAACATAACCAAAATGCAACGTTTAAAACTTGTCTGGGGCTTCCCTGGTGGCGCAGTGGTTGAGAGTCTGCCTGCCAATGCAGGGGACACGGGTTCGTGCCCTGGTCCGGGAAGATCCCACACGCCGTGGAGCGTCTGGGCCCATGAGCCATGGCCGCTGAGTCTGCGCGTCTGGAGCCTATGCTCCGCAATGGGAGAGGCCGCAACAGTGAAAGGCCTGCGTACCACCAAAAAAAAAAAAAAAAAAAAAAGACACTTGTCTGGATCCTGGTTTGAAAAAAAGTCTGCAAAAGATGTTTCCTTGTTGTTGACAACTGGCAAAATTTAAATATAGCCTGGTTATCAGACGATAATGAGGGATTTATTGTTAACTTCCTAGCTGTGATATTTGATCGTGTTGGAGAGGTGTTATTCTTGAGATGCATGTTGAAGTATCTTTGGGGAGAGTTTCATAATGTCTGCCTCTGACTGTCACAAGTTTCAGAGTAAAAAATTACACCCGAATACAGATGAAGCTAAAACAGCAGGATTTTTGCATCTAGATGACTGATCCCATCATGCCCATGATTAAAACATTTCCATGTTAAATGCAGCTACTGTAAGTTGATGTTAGACTTAAAAAAAAAATCTTATTCTTTTATTTATCTTTGGCTGCATTGGGTCTTCATTGCTGTGCGTGGGCTTTCTCTATTTGCGGTGAGCGGGGGTTACTCTTCGTTGTGGTGGCTTCTCTTGTTCCGGAGCACGGGCTCTAGGCACGCGGGCTCAGTAGTTGTGGCACACGGGCTCAGTAGTTGTGGCACACGGGCTTAGTTGCTCCGCGGCATGTGGGATCTTCCCGGACCAGGGCTCGAACCCGTGTCCCCTGCATTGGCAGGTGGGTTCTTAACCACTGTGCCACCAGGGAAGCCCGACTTTAGACTTTTAAGACCGAACATTTTAGAGTGTTTATCATATACCTTAAAGAAATGAAAAACCATATTTGAGTATGCAATAAACTCATTTCATACTCTCAGGTATTTTGGGTTTGAAAATTTTCATAATAAAAATTGTGCAGGAAAAACTACTCAAACAACAACAACCACAACCGTTTCAACAACTCCCAGTTATCTGGGATAAAACACAAACTCTTCCATACAACTGCATCAACAACCCACCTCCTCGTCCCCCTTCCACCTACATTCCAGTAACAGCAGGGCAGCATTCGCCTTTACACTTCTTCCTTTCCTTGCCACCAGGTGCTGTTGGACATCCCCCCGCCCCCCCGCCCCCCCAGCTCCAGGTCAGAGGTCACCTGCGGAATTCAGGACGAGCCCACGCGGCAGAGCCCCGTCCTCTCATTCCACCAGGTGCTGTTGGACATCCCCTCCCCGCCCCCCCCAGCTCCAGGTCAGAGGTCACCTGTGGGATTCAGGACGTCCCCACGCCGCAGAGCCGCGTCCTGGACTGTCCTTGTGCGGCCCTCCCTGCTCTGGGATTCCGCACTGGCGCGCCTGAGGAGTTCCACAGCTGTCTGCCAAAAGGAAATCAACTCAGCTCTGCCATTCGAGTCCTCAGGTTACATGTTTTCTCCAAAATAGTCAATTAACAAGCATTATTTTTGACAATTCATAAAGGCTAACCGGGTGCCGGCGCGGAGCCGGGTCCGCGCGTAAGCTCAGACAGACCGGCTGCCCACGGAATCAACGCTCCCGCCACGGTAGCCCAGTCTCCGCGCTGCTGGACGCCGGGGTCCCGCCGGCGCCGAACGCGAACCTGAGATCCGCCGGACTGCGCGCCGTGCCCTTCGGGGAGAGCGGCCCGGTGCCACCTCAGTCCTCTCGCGAGGTCACCAAGACAAGGACCCCACACCGCGAGGGGCGTGACCCACAAGCTGGGAAAGGTCGCGCCCCCAGCCTGCCCCGCCCCAAGGCGCCACGGCCCCGCCCACTGCCTCGCACGACCCTCCCACTACCCACACACGGCCCGCCCCCCGCCTCCACTGGCCCGCCTACCGCTCCCACACGGCCCGCCCCCTGCCGCCACAAGTCCCTCCCCATCCTCCACAAGCCCCGCCCCTGCTCCAAAAGGTCCCGCCTACTGCCTCCACGCGTCCCGCCCCCTGTTCCCACACGGCCCAATGGGCGTCTACGCGGCTCCGACCGGCCGTTCACGGCTACGCGGTGACGTCAGGCGCCGACGCACCTGTCGGCCCTGGTAGCGCCGCTCCTGTCGGCTTCCTGGGGTCGGTGGGTCGGGCGGGACGGTCCCGAGCCGCAGTCCTTCCTGCGGTCCTGTCGCCCGCTGCCGGAGTCGGGCCGAGCGCCGAGGAGGGGTGCTGGTGGCCGGCCGCTCCAGTTCCTCCCCGAGTTGGAGCATGGCTGCAGCTGCGGGCCCTCCAGAGGGAGGTGAGCTCGGAGGCGGTCGTGTTTGATTCGGGGCAGCAGCGGGTCGAGTCCAGGGCCCCGGAGCCGGCGGCTGCAACTTGATGCGGCTCCCTTCCGGCTGAGCCCGTGGGTTGCGGTCGCGGTGGGGCTGGCCGCGCCGGCCGCCCTCAGATGCGGAGCCCGCCGGCGGCGCAGGACGCGGCCCCGGGGCTGCTGTCTGCCTCTGAGCGGCGAGGTGAGTGGCGGCGGCGGCAGGGGGTCCGGGGCCGTGGCGTCCGCGGGGCAGGGGCGGGCCGCTAGCCTCTCCGTCCTGGGACGCTGACCCTGCCCGCAGCAGGTGTGGCCCGCGGGCGTTCTCTGAGCTTTCACCTGCTTCCTTCGGGAACCGCCGAAAGACCTTTGAGCAGAATGGACGTAGGTGCCAGGAAAAGATTAATTGTGGGTTTTACTTTTGCGAAATTTGCCCAAATATAAAGTTCAGTGTCTCTTTCTTTAGATTTATGTGTATATCAAGACATAGTTTGTGTGTATGTGTAACATTTGTGTTTTGTTCTTAGACTTGGACCGGAAACCACCTTAGACTCAGAAATCGATATTGTATATAATGTGCTTTATTTGTATAGCATTTCAAAACTGGAGCACCTAGAAGATAATTACACATTATGCATATTAGAGGCCGAGATTTGTGTTTCCTTTGGAAGAAAATTCTTTTTTTTTTTTTTTAAATAAGAAATGAATCAACAGTGACCGTACCATTTTTTCTCTTTGGTAATTCAAAAGTTCAGTTCTGCAAACTATAAACTTTTTTGAGTTTACAGCATGCAGTTCAGTTACAGCAGCTTCACTGTGGTTTGTCTTTGATTGTTGAATCTTTCCAGAAATGCTTTACTTTTCATCTCTCAAGAGTTAATTTAGAAGAATCTTTTCTTGATGAGGTCGGCATGGAAATAATTTACCTGATGTCAGTCAATTTTACTTGCTTCTGTGAGTCACTGGAAAATACTGTCTGTGTAGCACGGGAGTACACAGAGAAGTTAATATGCTCGTGTATAGGTTGTTGATTTCATCCTAAAAGGTGCTGTTGCTGATTTTCTTGTTACAGACTGTGGCTTAAAAACCAGGTGTGTGCCCTGCAGTTATTTACTCAGCTTAAGCCAGCTTTTATGACCTCTGGTTAATAGGAACAGCCACTGTTGGGAGAACCCAAGGCAGATTGCAGCTCTCCCACACCTAACTCCCCACACTCTTCAAAGACTGAATCTTTGTTTGAAAAACAGGTCACATTATTTTAAGAGGTCAATATGAATGTATAGTACCTACAACTTTAGTTCGAACTTGTGTTTTAGCATGTGTTTTCAATCATACATAGCTCATTAGGAATGCCAGTATTTAACCCGGTTTTGGATATATACAGTTTAGGGGAAGGATTTGCTGAGGTTAGGATCTTATGTCAGTGAATTGGCTGTTTTCCAGGTCATGTTGGTGATAAGCTTTCCATTTCCTGTTGTGACATGTTGGTAATAATTTTCAGATGGCTCAGGAAGCCAGATTTGATCTCTGTGGTGGGTCAGATATCAAAGCAGTATCCTGTGAGGTTTGGCCACTATCACTGCTTTGTAGAGCTTTCATCTTAGTTTCTAGTCAGACTTTTCAGCAGGGATCTAAAATATGATAAGTGTTAATATTTATTCAGTGAATTCTGTGGTTCAGGATCTTTCCTAAGTGGTTTTGTGGATTATCTCAATTCTCACTCCAACCCCTTGAAGTAGGTACTTTGATTTTTCCCGTTATAGAGCTGTGGAAACTGAGGCATAGAGGATTTAATTAATTTGCCCAAGGTCTCAGTCAGTGTCAGAATTGAGACTGAAGCCTGGCAATGTGATTTCAGAGCTCTTGCTCTCACTGGCTGCACTTCATTGCGAGCGAGACTTAACAAAATGCTGGAAGAAAAGATGGGGTGAGAGACATGGCAGCACAGGTCCATTTATTCTTCAGTTATAAAAATAATGTAAAATTACAGAAACTCTGGAAAATCTTTTTTTTTAATCCTCACGCCGCTACTCTAATAAGCTCTTCTTGTGTTTTTTAATTATGCACTTTCACGTGTGTATATAAACATTGTAGCTATGATACATTTTGATTCTTAAAGATCAGTGTTCTTCGGTTAAGTATAAGGTTAAGTATAAAATGAAAGATGAACCCACGTGGGGAAAATGCCCATTTGCATTGCTGAAATATAGAGAGATTTGATCTGCAGCTTTGATTGGAACCATGTCAGGTAAATACATTTCTTGCCCTCATGGGAAGTAGTTGAACAGTTTCTGTCTTGTAAAGTCATGGAAATTATTTAGTTTTCAAAGTCTAAGTCTTCCACAGCATCTTTTTGTTGGATTGTTTACCTTTTTACTTGTTATAGTCTGACTTTTATATTTGTGTGTGTGTTTTTCCTTTTAAAATCATCTAGCAGTTATCTTTTGACTGGATCTAAAAATATTCATGAATCTGGGAAATTTTCTTCAGAATAGAAAGCCACTTTCTTTAGCAGGTTGTCCATTTAATACTTTTTTGAAGAGACATATCTAAGGTGCAGCGATTTGGACACGCACCTAACTTAATGGACAGTAGGATAAAACATCAAGAAATATTACTTTGGGGAGAAATGCGTTTCATTACTGTCATGTAAGTACTGACAATTTGTATTAGGGTAAATTCTTTTTTAATATAGTGACGTTCTGATCTAAGTTTCATGATGTTATAATGGGTAGAGGGGTCATTCCCTGGTAAAATAAATTTGAGAAACTTTTAATAAATTTTGTTTATGAAGTTAATGTTTACTACAGGTTTTCTCAAGAACCTTTCTTATTCTGTTAACCATTACAGTTGTACACAGGGTATGTTTTATTACCCAGACTTATCTGACCACGAAACCTTGCATTGGACTTGTGTTCTCTGCACACGCTCACTCATCGCCAAATGTCGTTGTCACCTTCTTGGCTCCATGGCTTGATTCATACCAATGCTTCACTGTTGCTTCAATGAACTAACCTCTTCTCCCACCTCTGCCCCATAAGATCCCGCTTACCTTTTTTTTGGCCACACCACGTGCCTTGCAGGATCTTAATTCTCCTCCCAGAGTTTGAGCCTGGACCCCTGGCAGTGAAAGCACGAGTCCTAACCACTGGACTGCCAGAGAATCCCTCCCACTTACCTTTTAAGGTCCAATTCAAGTGTGTCTCTTCCAAAGAAGTCTTCTCATCATCAATTACAGATGGATGCAATCTTTTCCCTGAGCTCTTGTAACAATTTCAGTGTCTTCTGTGACATCTGTCATGCGTTGCCTGTCATTATATGGATATATAGTAATTTATAGGAAAAAATTACCATATCCCTTTTGAGGACAGTATATTATGTAATTTATGCTGAAGTTTATTGAAAGCTGTAAGGCCTATACAGATATGATGCCATTAATAAATAAAAATTTTATCTGTATTTTTTTTTTTTACAGTTTCTGGTACACGAGTGGCCATTTTACAAATTTTAGTAAATGTGTAAGTGATCGTGTTGAAATTCATTGTCACGTTTTAATCTTTGACAAGTCTTTCGCACACCTAGTTCTTGAAATATTTACATGAGGAAGCTCCTTACTTCCAAGTGGCTACATCAGTCAGAGTTCCACCTCCCTCCGGTTATTGCTGTTGAGACTTTTTGTTTGTTTGTTTTTAAATTTTTGGCTGTGTTGGGTCTTCGTTGCAACGCGCGGGCTTCTTATTGCGGTGGCTTCTCTTGTTGCGCAGCATGGGCTCTAGGCACTTGGGCTTCAGTAGTTGTGGCACGTGGGCTCAGTAGTTCTGGCTCGCGGGTTCTAGAGCACAGGCTCAGTAGTTGTGGCTCACGGGCTTAGTTGCTCCGCGACATGTGGGATCTTCCCGGACCAGGGCTCGAACCCATGTCCCCTGCATTGGCAGGCAGATTCCTAACCACTGTGCCACCAGGGAAGACCTGCTCTTGAGACTTTTGTTCATCTCTTTGGCTGCTGACATTTGGGATTTTCTTTTCTTCTTTCTCTGGGGTTGATTGTGCCTGCTGTTCTGTCAGATAGCTGACTGACACACCTTTGCAACTTAGCCATGGTCCTCAGGCCTACCCAGTCCCCTTGATGAGAGGGCAGAACCTTGTTGGAAGCTATGAAGAAGCAGCGTGCCTCCCTCAGGCTCTGGGTTCCAGGTCTCCCTCGTTCTGCTCCCCACCCCCCAGTTCTGGTGCTGAACCGCTCAGTGTCTGCAGTTCTGGGGCTAGACTGGTGCACTCAGGGTCGCCATGCCCTCACTGCAGTCTGACCTGGAATAGGACTAAAGCCTGGGTGTGTAATCCTGCTGTTGGAAAGAATGCTCTGGTTCTGAGTCCTACAAGCTGCTGGAGACTGCACTTTGTTTCTTCCAGCTGTTTTGAATCAATCAAGTCAGAAACCGAGCAGATACCTTAGATTTCTCCTTCACGTTCCTCGCGTTTTGTTAGCTACCATGGCCTCTTAAATGTCCCTCGCAGCCCTTCCTACTTCTTCATGTGGCCATGACTCAGTTCGGTGATGACCTCACTGTGCTGTGTCCAGGGCTCTTCAAGGTCTCCTGGAGTCCTCCCTGGGTCACTCTTGCCCTTCTCCTCTGCCTTCCACACAGCTGCTGCTGTTGCCTTGTTAAAGTTTGTATCTGATCAGGTGATTCTCTTTTAAACCTCTTAATGGTTTCCCACGTGTTGTCACGAGTAAGTTCCTCAGCAGGACCTAGGAGCGCCTGCCTTTCTCTGGCGTCCGTCCACCTCCCCGGCTACTCTCCAGCCCCTGCCTCTTCCATAAGCTACCCGAGCAGGTCTTATTATGCTGCTGTGTTTTTGCATGTACTTTTTTCTTTTCCTTTATTGACTTGGCACCTCATAGTTGGCCTAGTTGATGCGTCCTAATCCTTCAGTGCTCATTTCCTCTTTCAGTGTTTGCAGACTTTCCCAGGCAGCAGCTTGTTCCTGCTCAGTGTCATCACGTACCTTGAGCATACTTCTCCTCTGGCGCTTCTCACACCATATGTCATTGTTTGTCTGTCTTTCACGTTCACTGCCTTGGGAATAGGGACCATTTCTTACTCATCACCAAAGCACATGCTGGGCACTCAGCAGATGGTTGTGAAATGCATGAATCAGTGACTCTCAGAACTGACTTTGGCTACCAGGTAGATGGTGATCCTGTAAACTGAGATAGGGAGAGGGGGAGGACGAGCAAGTTTGGGGCAAATATATATTTGGCTTAGGTCTTGTTGAATTCGGGTTCCCATGCAACATCCAAGTACAGATGTATCCGTCATCCGTTAGGCATTTGCTATTCATTCATACTATAGACATTAATTGACCCAGCAAGGTTCTGTAGCTGTAGACCAGACTATTCCAAAATTTATATGGAAAGGCAAAGGAACTAGAATAACCAAAACAATTTTGAAAAATAAGAACCAAGTGTGAGAAATCAATCTATCCAATTTCAAGAGCTCCAGTAGTCAATACTGTCCTTACTGCTCTAGGTATGGAACACAGATCAACGAAACAGAACAGAGAAGTCTGAAATAGACTCACACAAATATGCCCCACTAATTTTTGACAGAGACCCCCAAACAATTCAGTGGAAGGAAGATAACTTTTTTTTTTTTTTTTTTGTGGTATGTGGGCCTCTCACTGTTGTGGGCTCTCCCACTGTGGAGCACAGGCTACGGACGCGCAGGCTCAGCAGCCATGGCTCACGGGCCCAGCCGCTCTGCGGCACGTGGGATCTTCCCAGACCAGGGCATGAACCCGCGTCCCCTGCATCGGCAGGTGGACTCTCAACCACTGCGCCACCAGGGAAGCCCAGGAAGATAACTTTTTTGGCAGATGGCATTGGAGCAGTTGGCTACCCATACGTCCAAAAACAAAAACAAACTTCAACCTGTGTCTTACAACTTATACAAAGATTCACTCAACATGGACCACAGACTTAAATGTAACATGTAAGGCTATACAAATTTTAGGAAAAAATTTAGGAGGAAATCTTTGGTAGGTAAATTTCCTAGAGTTGACGCCAAAAGCACGCTCCTTAAGGGAAATACTGACAAGTTGAACTTCATCAAAATTACTTTTGCTCTGTGATAGACCCTATCAAAAGGAAGAAAACCAAGCTACAGAGTGGGAGAAAATATTTGCAAGCAACATATCTGACAAAGGACTAGTATCTAGAATATATATTCTAAAATATGAAACTGGGAAGTAAAACAATCCAGTTAGAAGATCGGCAAAAGATACGAACACTCATTTCACTGAGGAGGACATGCAGGTAGCAAGTAAGCACATAAGAATATGTTCAACGTCATCAGCCATTAGGGAAATACAAATGGAAAGAACAGTGAGATACCACTACACACCTATCAGAATGGCTAAAAAAAAAAGAAAAAATCCGACACCACCAAGTGCTGGTAAGGATGTGGAGAAACAGGCTCACCCATACATTGTTGGTAGGGCTGTAAAGTTGGGATGTTAAACTGGCAGTTTCTTTAAAAGCCAGCCATGCAGTTACCATATGGCCCAGCTGTTGCACTCCTTAGCTTTTATCGCAGAGAAATGAAGCCTTAAGTTCACAAAAAATCTGTACATGAGTATTTATAGCAGCTTTGTTTATAATAGCCCAAACCTAGAAAAGAGGCAGATAATTCTCCCACGGGTGAATGGTTAAACAAACATATGTGGTGTGTCCGTATCGTGGAGCACTATTTAGCAACGAAGAGGGAAGAACTGTTGACACACACAGCCCCCTGGATGGCTCTCCAGAGAGGCATGCTGAGTGCAGAGAGCTAATCCCCGAAATGGTCGACTGTACGATTCCATTTATACAGCGTTGTTGAAGTGGAAGAGTTTTAGAAGTAGAAAGCAGATTATGGGTTGCCAGGGGTTAAGGAAGGGGTGGGGGACTGGAAGAAAGTGGGTGAGGCTGTAAAGGGCAGCACGAGGGGTCCTTGTGATGGAAAGTTCTGTGTCAGTCAGTGTCAGTATCACGATGCGCAAGAAGTTACCATTGGAAGAAACTGAGTAAAGCGTACATAGGAGCTCTCTGTAGTATTTACAACCACATGTGAAATCGCAGTATCTCGAAATAAAAAGTTTACTTTAAAAACGTGAACCCCTCGTAGGTGTGTGGTACTGTGCTAAGCATTGCAAAGTTGAGTACAGATGGCACAGCCAGGCCTCATGCCACCCTCCGGAGGGGAGGACGCATCACGTGAATCGCGGTGACGTTACCCCTGGGCTAAGTGCTGTCAAGGGGAGGTGTGAGAACTCACAGTGAGAATTTGACCTGGTCAGGGAAGCCTGGCCCGGGTAGGAGGTAGGTTAGGAAGGCTTTCCTTACAGCTGCATGACTTTGGGCCAGTTACTGCAACTCTTTGTGCCTCAGTTTCCTCATCTGTTAAATGAGGATGATAACAGCACCTAAGATTTAGGGTTTTGGTTGTATTTAGTACCAATCTTAAATGAGTTAACTGGTAATATGCCTAGGATGGTGCCTGACATATAGTAAACTCTGCTTGAGAGGGTTTCTTTAAATTAATTAATTAATTTTTACTTTTGGCTGTGTTGGGTCTTCATTGCTGCATGCGGCCTTTCTCTAGTTGTGGGGAGCAGGGGCTACTCTTGGTTGTGGTGCATGGGCTTCTCATTGCGGTGGCTTCTCTTGTTGCGGAGCACAGGCTCTAGGTGCGCAGGCTTCAGTAGTTGTGGCATGTGGGCTCTAGAGCGCAGGCTCAGTAGCTGTGGCTTACAGGCTTAGTTGCTCCGTGGCATGTGGGATCTTCCTGGACCAGGGCACAGACCCGTGTCCCCTGCATTGGCAGGTGGATTCTTAACCATTGCACCACCAGGGAAGTCCTTGCTTGAGAGTTTGTTAACTGAATAAAGGGATGCTTGAGGTGAGAGCTGAAGAATGCCTCGGAGCATTACCTAGATGAGGAGGTGAGGGTCTGTTCCCGGCTCAGGGAGCAGCTAAGCCTAGGGCAGGGGCTGGGGCCGGCCTGGTGGGGCTGAGAGGGAGATGTTCGCCCCGGGAGAGGCAGCAGAGGCCGGGCTGCATGGGCTTTGTGCGCTGTGTGGAAGAGTTTGTCTGCTAAGCATGGTGAGAAGTGATTAAGACCTAAATCCATGGCATGTGCAGAGATGACCCATCCGACCTGCTTTTAGAAAAGACCATGCTGGCTGTGGTGTGATCAGATGACAGAGGTCAGGGTGACTGTACATAGATCATTTGGGAACTCACTGCAGTGCACCAGGCCTTCTCCCTAGAGATTTTCACGGGTTAACTCTACTCTTCCTAGCTCTGCAAGAATGTATTTGCAAGCCGCTGTGTCTAGTATAATGTTTTGTAATGGTTTTAAGTATATTTTTGACAATTTAAAAGGAAAAAAATGACTTTGTAGTATTGTTTTCATTTTTTATATGCCAAATTTCAGCTGCTGTATTATGGTTTAAATAGCCTCTTGTAGTCAAGCCTGGGAATCGAGTTTGAAACCTAGAGTGATTTAACACTGGTGTCCAGGTTCCTTCTGTGTATGTCTTTTATGCTACCATAGAATCTTGACTATTGTATAGCAGTGCTGTACAATAAAAACAGTTGTGCTGCAAATTCAAGACACATATGAAATTTTCAGTTTCTTAGTATACACATTAAAAAGGTAAAAAGGAAATGGTGAGATTAATTTTAATAATATATTTTATTAAACCCAGTATATCTAAAGTGTTATTTCAGCATGGAATCAATATGAAATTTTTAATGAAATACTTGACATTCTTTTTTGTCATGAAGTCCTACAAGTGCAGTAGGTATTTCTCCTTAGAGCCGTGTTTCAGGACTAGTGGCTGCTGATCACACAGGTCAGCTCTACAGGTTTCTGGGTTAATAAGAATAGTTCTTTTTAAGTTATTGAATTTATAGAAATAGGAACCCATGCAGGCCTGAGTTTAATAAACCTTTGGAACAGAGTTGGTTGCTCTTGTTATAAGGAAAGGTATGGAGGCTAGATGTCTCAGAGGTGTTTGTGAAATGAAGTTTTTAGACATTTTGAAAGGGTTAAGTTAGCAGTCATCACTAGTGGTTTTTGAGGACTTTCAGGGATAAAATGTAGGGGCTATGTTGGAACTTGCTGATTGAGGGCCTAGGACACAGACAGTTTTAGAGCGATTTCTCAGTGTTCTATAGCCTCTAGCGAATTAACGCTCATTGACGTATGTTATCACATGCATTCAGCGCTTCTAGTGTGACCGTCGTGTAAAGAAGTGAAGAATAGAATGTCTGTGTCCTTTGCAAAATCTTAGCATATATGCTTTGCTAATCAAAATTAAAATGACTCTTGAACTATTAATCCTTATTTTCTTTTAAAAGCCTTTTAGTTATTTTCTCAAGAGCCACAGTATTGAATTTGATCACCTCTATGGATACTGCAGAGTTCTTAGCATAAACAGTTATTTTCATACTATTCTATTTTAACATTTACCTTAAAATAAAACTCTTGTTTTGGTTTTTTTTTTTTTGCGGTACGCGGGCCTCTCACTGTTGAGGCCTCTCCCGTTGCGGAACACAGGCTCCGGACGTGCAGGCCCAGTGGCCATGGCCCACGGGCCCAGCCGCTCCGCAGCATGTGGGATCCTCCCGGACCAGGGCACGAACCCGTGTCCCCTGCATTGGCAGGCGGACTCTCAACCACTGTGCCACCAGGGAATCCCAAAACTCTTGTTTTAATTAGTATATTCTAACAAGTCTCAGTATAATAGGCTGTCTTTGGTGGAGGTAATCATAAAACATTAATAAAATTGCGAAGTGGTAAATACTTAATGTTTTCTTTGTAACTTAGGTGCTAGGTTTTGGTTATTCTCCCAAGACCAGATTAACACTGTTGTAGAGAGGATTTGTTTATTGAAGACTGAATTCATTTCTCTTTTTTCACCTGGTTGATTGAGAAAACAGTCTGGCATTTTGACCACTATTATCCGTATATTATGTTCCAGTCACTGTGCCAGATGCTGAGACTAGAGCTCTCAAGCTTCACCTTCTCTCAGGTGGTCTTGAAGTTAGGGAATTTATATAGTATACCTTTTAAAAGTAGTTATCAGTATTTTATTTTTCTAAAAAGTGTAAAAGCTTTACAAATAATTTTTAATCGTTGCAGCTCTTTGAGGTTGTTTTTCCATGTGCCAAAGGAACATTTACTGAGGACAAGAGATTATCTTAAACCCCTTCAAATCTTCAGTGCTAGAATTCAGCACTCGAATTGGAGTGCACGGCACTCCATTCATCCTTTACTTTCTATGTGTACTCATCATGACAAAGCTAAGAAGTCTTGCTTTACCAGGCTTACTGGGTGGACCGCTCCTACGGCTTCACCTTTCAAGTCCCACACACGAACCTCTCAAGCCTGTTGCAGGTGTCTAGCTCACTAATGTTGAACTGTCATTTGGGTGTTGAGCAAGTAGGTAGATGCGTTTAAAACATCAAACTATTGAGGAGTTACATTGTTTTTAAAGTATGGAGTAAGAACAGTGAAACGTGTGCTTACTTGTTATCTGCTGGGAAAAAATAGAAATCGTGACCTACTATCATACTTTTCATGGCTGATATTTGACCATGGGCTCTGAAGGTTTAAATTTTAAAATGGGGACTTCCCTGGTGGTGCGGTGGTTACGAATCTGCCTGCCAATGCAGGGGACGCGGGTTTGAGCCCTGGTCCGGGAGGATCCCACATGCCGCGGTGCAACTAAGCCCGTGCGCCACAACTACTGAAGCCTGTGCGCCTAGAGCCCGTGCTCCGCAACAAGAGAAGCCACCGCAATGAGAAGCCCGTGCACCGCAACGAAGAGTAGCCCCCATTCACCGCAACTAGAGAAAGCCTGCGCGCAGCAACTAAGACCCAACGCAGCCAAAAATAAATAAATTTTAAAATGATGAAAGGAGAATGAAATTTTAAAAATGTGTAAATGACAGTATTTTAAAATTAGTATTTGCATCTGGTAAGATATTCAAAAGGGACATACAGTTTCCCTCTCAGACCTGGTACTTCAGTCACTGTTCCTTTTCCCTGTGGGGAGCTTTCTTGGAACTCCCTCCGGAGATGGACTGTACATACACAACCAGTTGTGTACTGTATTTCATCCTCTACCACAGCCCCCCTTTTTCGGGGGACCCCCCACATATATTGTAGTGTACTATAAACCCTTCTCTGTACTTTGTCCTTTAACTTAACAATTGATCTTGGAGATTGTTTTATACCACTACCTGAAGAAATTCTTCATTCCTTTTTACAGCTTCTTGGTGAGAATAGAATTATTAAATGATCCCCAAAGACTTAACACAATAGAGTTAGCTATTGTTACAGTGAATCAAGTTAGGATATATATATTTTTTAATACAGAGATCAGAAGTTTCCTTCGACTTATTAAAGTAGGTGATTTTTTTTTTTTTTCAGTATGCGGGCCTCTCACTGTTGTGGCCTCTCCTGTTGCGGAGCACAGGCTCCGGACGCCCAGGCTCAGCGGCCATGGCTCACGGGCCCAGCCGCTCCGCGGCATGTGGGATCTTCCCGGACTCGGGCACGAACCCGTGTCCCCTGCATCAGCAGGCAGACTCTCAACCACTGCGCCACCAGGGAAGCCCTAAGTAGATGATTTTTATTATATGTTGGGAAAATGTTAAAGCCATTTTCCCCCCTTTGTTTTTTCAGGTAAGCAGACAGCTAAATGGAGTCTGAGCAGCTGTTTCATAGAGGCTACTATAGAAACAGCTACAACAGTATAACAAGTGCGAGTAGTGACGAGGAGCTTTTAGACGGAGCAGGTGTGATTATGGACTTTCAGACTTCTGAAGATGACAACTTGTTAGATGGTGACACGGCAGTTGGTAAGTTTGGCATTACAACTCTTAGTATTTATAGTCATGAATGTCTGCTAATAAATATATACATTGTTTTATTGAGGTCAAGTTTTGGGGTTACTTTTCTTTTTCACTGTGGTATTTCATGTAACATTAACTTAACCATTTTAAGAGTGTACATTTCAGTGGCATTTAGTACCTTTACAGTGTTATGCAACTACCATTTGTGTCTAGTTTTCATTACCCCAAAAGAAAGCCTTGTATATGGGTACACTTTAAAATTGTAGTATACATAGTACAGAGAGGTATACAGCTGTAATTGGAGCTGTCAGAAGAACAGAACTGATGGGATACACAGAGAGAGAGAGGCATGTAGAAAGAGATTTATTATGAAAGATTGGCTCATGTGATTGTGAAGGCTAAGTCCCACCATCTGCCATCTGCAAACTGGGGACCCGGGAGAGCTGGTGGTGTAGTTCCAGTCCAGACCCAAAGGCCTGAGAACGAGGGCAGCCCGTGGCGTAATCCCAGTCTGAGTGCGAAGGCCCAGACACAGGAGTGCTGATGCCGCAGGGCAGAAGAAGGATATCCCAAATCAAGCAGAGAGCAAAGTTTTTAGTCTGTCGATTCACATGCTTATCTCTTCTGGAAAGACCCTCACGGACACACCCAGAAATGATGTTCTGCCAGCTATCTGGGCATCCTGAAGTCCAGTCAAGTTGACACAAAATTAACCATCACAGCAATCATCATGTCACAAGCGTGGAAAGTAATGAATTTCTACAAAGTGAACACACTTATGTACCTCAATCAAGAAATAAAACATGACTGGTTCCCCCAGAATCCTCCCTTGTTCCCCCTTCCAGTTTCAAAGGTAACTATTATTTTGATTTCTATCACCACAGACTACTTTTGCAGGTATTTAAACTTTATATAAATGGATTTATACTATATCTGTTCTTTTGAGTCTGGTGTCATTTACTTATGTCTTGATTCATCTGTTTTGTTTATATAGCAGTAGTTAAATTTATTTTCATTGCCGTGTAGTATGCCATTGTGTAAATATGCTGCAATTTATCTATTCTACCCATCATATATTTTTAAAGGGTATTTAGGTTTTTTAATTAAAATATTTTTTTTTAGATTTTGGCTATTAATAATAGTGGTGCTGAGAATTTTCATATACATATATTTTAGTGCATATCATGTACACAATTCTGTAGGATTTATACCTCAGAACCGCATCTCAGGTTGTAACCTGTACATTCTGTCAGCTGTGTGTGAGTTTTGGTTGCTTCACACCTTCACCAATACTTGATGTTATCGGTTTTAAAAATTTTAGCTATTCTAATTGTGGGTGCAGTAATCTCATATTTTGGTTTTAATTTACATTTGCCTAATGACCTGTGAGTTTAAATGCCTTTGGTATGTTGATTGGCTTTTTAGATAGCCTCTTTTGAAGTGCCTGTTCAATCTTTTTGCCTATTTTATAAGAGTTCTTTATGCATTCTGATTGAGTCCTTCGTTAGGTTTATGTATTGCAAATGTCTTCTCTTGCTCTGTGGTATGCCTTTTCACTCTTTTTTTAGCCGCTCGGGGGCATGTGGGATCTTCCCGGACTGGGGCACAAACCCGTGTCCCCTGCATCGGCAGGCGGACTCTCAACCACTGCGCCATCAGGGAAGCCCGCTTTTCACTCTTAATGGAATCTTTTGATGAAGGTGTCGTCAATTTTAATGAAAAGCAGTTAATCTTTTCCTTTATTTTTGATACTTTTTGTGTTCTGTTTAAGATAGCTTCCCATACCTCAAGGTCAAGAAGATATTCTCTCGTTTTCTCCTAGAAGTTTTATTTTTTGTGTCTTTCACATTTAGATTTATAACCTACCTGCAATTACTGAGTTAAGTGTTCAGGTTCATTTTTTTCCCATATGGATAACTAGTTGGCTCATATATTGAAAAAACCTTCCATTCTCCAGTGTACTGCACTGACATCTTTGTCATCTGTCAAGTGGATGTATTTCTATACGTCTGTTTCTTGACTTTTTACTCGGTTACGTTGAAATACTTGGCTATCTTTGTACCAAAGCCCAGCATATATATGAGTTTTGTTTTTCACATTGGTTTTATGTAAATGTAGTCCATTTACATTTAATGTAACCACTGATATATTTAAGTTCAAATCTACTATATTTATGTTCTATTTGTCACAGCTGTCTTTTTTTCCTTTCTTTCATTCTCTCCCCCCCAGTACCTTGTTAGTTATGCATTCTCTTATATTCTGTTTGGTGGGTTACTCTAGAGATTGTAACATACACTCTTATTAGTTCTACTATAAATTACTACTTTTACCACTTTATGGGAAATGTAAGGGCCTTACGATACTTTACCTGTTTTTATCCCCCCTCCTGCTTTTTGTGCCATTGTTGTCCTCTCTGTTAATTCTTTATATATTTTAAACTGCATGAGACATTATTATTGTCATCTTATGTCAATGCCTATTTAGATTTTGTGGCTTTACTTTTTCCATTGCTCTTCATTCTATCCTGCATTTTCATGTTTCTGTCTGGGATAGTTATCTTTCCGCCTGAAGAACTCTCATTAGTATTTCTTTTAATTATAATCTACTAGCAATAAATTCACACAGTTACAAGCCTTTGTTTCACCTTTGTTTTTGAAGGGTATTTTTGCAGCTGTATTCCAGATCTACAGTTATCTTCTTTGAACTTTAAAGATGTAATTTTGGTGTCATTTGCCTCCTGCTGAAAAGTCAGCTATCAGTTGTATTTTCCCCTACTCTGGCTTCTTTTAAGGCTTTTTTCGTTGTCTTTCGTTTTTCAGAAGCTTAACCATAGTGTGCCTAACTGGTTTTCTTTGTATTTATTCCGGCTGGGGTTACTAGAACTCCTGAATTGTGACTTGATTTATTTATTTACTTTTTATTTCATCTTTGGATAATTTTGACCAGTGTGTCCTCAAATACTGTTTCTGCCATCTCCCCTGCTCCCCACCTCCGCCCGACCCCTCTTTTAGGACTCCATTCACATGTGTTACATCTTTTCACTGAGATCCTTGTGTCTCTTATGCTCTTTTCTGTATTTTCCTTTTTTCATTTGGGTATTTCAACTCATTAGGGTAAATACCAAGGGACATGATAGCTGGATCAAATGCTATGTTTAGTTTTGTGAGAAACTGCCAAACTGTCTTCCAGAGTGGCTGTGCCATTTTGCATTCCCCCCGGCAACGAATGAGCGTTCCAATGCTCCACATCCTTGTCAGCATTTGGTGTTGTCAGTGCTCTGGGTTTGTTGCAACAGGTGTGTAGTGCTATCTCATTGTTTTCTATCAAGTTTTGAATTTCAGTTATTTATCAGTCATAAAATTTCCATTTGAGTATTTTTTTCTTTATTTTTTTGGCTGCATCGGGTCTTTGTTGCGGCACGCAGGGTCTTTGTTGAGGCACGCAGGGTCTTTCGTTGTGGTGCGGGCTCTTCGTTGTGGCGCGTGGGCTTCTCTCTAGCGGTGGTGCGCAGGCTTCTCTCTAGTTGTGGCGCGCAGGCTCCAGGGTGCATGGGTTCTGTAGTTTGCGGCACACAGGCTCTCTTGTTGAGGCATGCAAGCTCAGTAGTTGTGGCACGTGGGCTTAGTTGCCCCATGGCATGTGGGATCTTAGCTCCCTGGCCAGGGATTGAACCCATGTCCCCTGCATTGGAAGGCAGATTCTTTGATGCTGGACCACCAAGGAAGTTCCTCCATTTGATTATTTTTAAGTAGACTTCTGTATTCTGGGAGAAATTCAGTGTTTGTGTGTGTGTGTGTTTTTCCCTATTAATCACTTGTTTAAAGTCTGTGTCTTCTAATGTATGGATCACCTGTGGGTCTGTATCTTTTGCCCCTTTTTCCTCTTGGTTTTCAGTCTTTTGGCCCTGACTGTGGATGGATGGGCTTTGTAATTTTTTTACAGACTGCTGGACATTGTATACAAATAATTATAGGTGCTCTGGATGATATCTTCACCGTAGTGTATTTAGTTTTTTTTTGGCAGGCAGGTAGTCTAGGATCCAATTACAATGATTCCATCAAAGATGGAGAGAATTTTCAGCCTGGTTTCAGACTTTCTGAGGGTTAGTCTGTTTTGGGCTGACTTTATTTTTAGGGCACAGCCCCTTGAGGATTTTAGTAGAAAGCCTACTAAAGTGTGTTTACGAAGACTTTCTCTTTTTCGGGCCCTTAAATTCAGTTTCTGTCTCTCTGGCATTTTGAAACTGATGACAGCTCTGCTTATCATTTTAGTCTCTTAACCACTGCCGTGTGCTTGGTTTCTCAGCCTCTTGCTCACGAAGTTTAGGAATTGTAGATATTTTTAGGGAAAAGCATCATGGCATGAACTGTTCTCTTTTCTCCTGGATATTGGCCCGTTCAAGTCCACTTGCCTTGGTGGTTTTGTCTCCGTGGCCCCGTGAGACTGGTGAAAGCTCCCAGCTGGGCCTCTCAGTCACGGTGCTGCTCTGAACCAGGAAACGACTCAGGGCAAACAGTGACCAAGGCTGTTGGGTTTACCTGTTTCACTTCTTCTCTCAATGTTGGCACTTCAGGTTCTCATGCCTTGTACCTTCTCCGGCTGTTTTGTTAAATGTTCTTTGATTTAAAAACAGCAGCAGCAGTATTTTGCTGTTATTAATCATTGGCTCGCCTCATCATTGATGGAGTTTTTCCTAATTTTAATTACAAGTTATAAACCAGCTAAACACATGTATTCATAATTTGAAAAACCAGGTGAAATTTAACAGCATACCCACTTTTCTGTGTTTAAGTAGCTCCTTGGCCCTGTATGTGAAACAGAGAAGTAATGCAGGGCAGTAGAAAGACACAGGAGGACCTCGCTCTTTCTATCTTTCCACACTGCCGTCCAGTGTTGGTGATGTCTTCGCTCATGGTTTTCCATAGGACACAGTGTCACGTAGGAAGGAAGGGGCAAGTGGGGAAGAAAGAGTCTTTTTTTTTTTTTTCCTCTATCAGGGAGGACAATTTTCTAGAACACAGAACACACTCTTACGTCACTGGCCAGAAGTGGGTTACGTGACCACACCTAGACTGATCACTGACTGGGAGGCTTACTGACTGGTTAGAACAATCATGATTTGTTCCTTGCAGTTAGGCACATTACCGACCAAACAAAATTAAGGTTCTGTTAACAAGGGAGAAGTTGGAATGACCATAGGGTAAGCAACCATTAATGTTTCTCATACAGAGTCTGTCCTCTGAGTTCGCCTAGTTGAAGGTACCAGTTGTGGAATAGCGGTTGACGACAACTATCTAAGTGTCAAATTGGGTGGTACAGATTATAAATTTTACATCTCGAAAAGAGGATATTATTTCAATACCTGTTTAGAATTGTGGAGTGTTCTGGAAAGGGAGATAATGCATGAAGGCCCAGCGGTAGGAAAAGGTATTAGGTTGTGAGACAGCGAATGTCCTTGGTAGGATGGTGATACCCTTTCTTTCAGCAGAGCCGAAGTGGTTCTGTTCACAGTAGCTGGGAGAGGACAGTCCTGCGGTAGAAGTGCGGGCCTCAGCGAGACCTCCCTGCCCGGACCAAGGCAGGTGCCCAAGAAGAGAGCTCATCTCTGTCTGCTCTGTGTATGGAGCATGGAAGTAGACAATGGACAAGCAGTTGTGTCTTTGTGTGTGTGTGTGTGTGTGTGTGTGTGTGTGTGTGTGTGTATTATGCAGGCCTCTCACTGTTGTGGCCTCTCCCGCTGCGGAGACCAGGCTCCGGACGCGCAGGCTCAGCGGCCATGGCTCACGGGCCCAGCCGCTCCGCGGCATGTGGGATCTTCCCGGACCAGGGCACGAACCCGTGTCCCCTGCATCGGCAGGTGGGCTCTCAACCACTGCGCCACCAGGGAAGCCCCAGTTGAGTCTTAAATATTCTTTTATGACTCAATATCTCTCTAGAATACCAAACAATAATTAATCGCTGGAAAGAACTGGTAGTGTTTGGCATATGTGTTGAGTAGATATCTTATGTTCATTGGCTTTCAAGTTGTAGACCTGAACTTACATCTTGGCTCTGCCAGTTACTCGCTCTGTAACCCTTGCAAGTCACTTTGCCTGAGTTTTTTCCTCTGTAACTAGCAGTGGTACTCTTTTCTCCTGTGTTCCTTCCCCTTTAGGTGTATTAGACTTTGTTCCCCCAACTTGAACAATTTCCTTTTAATTTAGCGTTCAAGTGAGATGTCAGGAACATTGCTGGTAGTATTAAAAAGAGATATAGCTCTAAAACTGAAATACGACTCTGGATTAGGATTTAGCTTGTAGAGATAAACCACTTTGGACTCCTGTGACTCCACTGGATAATTGAGTTACTTATTTGTTACATAGCTAGCCCTTGTTTTGAAAGCAAAGAGCTGGACCCAAATCTCAAAAATGAAATCAGCCTTGTCTGCTTAGAGTGAATCCTAAATAATCCAGAACACACTGTGACTAAAAAATAGAAGTTACCCTTAGTAATGACGACTAATTAGTAGTATCGAAAATCTAAGCTAGTGAAAAGCTGAAAAATTACACTTGATATGTATTTATATTAAGTATATTGAGTGAGTCACTTTAGTCTAAAATTCAGATTCTTTGGAAAATGCAAAATTTTTCATTACAAGTAGCAGGAAGAGAGTGCCAAGGTTTTGTTGTCAGAGTTGTATTCATTAAAGAGAACCATAAGGTTCTTGCTTCATTGAAGATGAAACACACGCGCATTCCTCTGTACAACTGAAGTGTTATTCTTAAATGTACGGCTCTCACTGGGAGTAAGAAAACTGACTGACGGGGTAAAAAGTAGAGTCGGCCACTGTTCAGCAAATTAACTCTCAACGGTTAATTCGTTTTAATGATGGTAATGAGTTTAACATTTAGATTCTTATATCCCTCTTCGTCATGCGTGAATTGTGAATAGTATGGCTTACTTGCTGTATCAGGAGTCACTCCCAGCTCTCTAGATTGTGTGTAGATGGTAGTGTCACAAACCGAGAGAGGAAGTGGGCAAGGAACGGTAGCATCCAGAGGACTCGCTCCTGATAGCTTCCGTTTCCTGTCTGTAGAGAACCTTAAACCAACTTTGGAAATACTAAATTCAAATGTCAGGTGTTATGTTTTTTTCCAAGACCTTGAGACATATAATTACTGGGAATGGAATGCAGAGACATCACATAGATGATTGTATTCTGTTTCACATATGTATCGCATCCTGAGCCTCAGAACTCAGAAACCACATACAGCTGCATGGGCTGAGAGGTGGATCGTTCTGTTCTAGGTCTTGTGACCCTTCCACCTCTGCTCAAACTTAACTTACCTAGGGGCTTCCCTGGTGGCGCAGTGGTTGAGAGTCCGCCTGCCGATGCAGGGGACACGGGTTCGTGCCCCAGTCCGGGAAGATCCCACATGCCGCGGAGCGGCTGGGCCCGTGAGCCATGGCCACTGAGCCTGCGTGTCCGGAGCCTGTGCTCCGCAACGGGAGAGGCCACAACGGTGATGAGAGGCCCGCGTACTGCAAAAAACAAAACAAAACAAACAAAAAAAACCACTTAACCTTCTGAGCTGTTACAAGAGATTCCAGCATTTTCATTTGCATATCTACTGTTAGATTTATTCAAAATGTTGTGATTTTGTCACATACCCTCTGGGTGGTGCGTTTGTCAGAACTGTCTCTACTAGAAATTTCAGCAGGAAAGGCCTGGCGAAGTGGATGCAGAGGGACCATGCCAGAAGCTGGCTGACCATCTACAGGATACCTCTTAGGATTTGGCCAAACCTCCCAGTCCAGGGTCCAGTCCTTTGTCCTGCTAGACACAGAAGCATGGTGTCAGCCCCAGGAAACTGTGCTGTTTCTTAGAAGTGGATTCATATTAACCAGGATCTTACATCTTGTTAGGTAAAAGTGCGAATGTATTTACAGTGAGTAATATACTAATGCTTTACTTCATTTGAAAGAAAGGACGTAAGGCAGTGTATAAAGATACACAAAATTCATTAATTAACATAAGTATTTGAGAGGGCTGAAACAAAAGGAAAACAGGTTGAAATGACATAAAATGTAGAGATGAATGAGGCCAATGAAAACATTAGCGATATACTACTTACTTTCTGAGGGGAGACTAGGAATTTGGCTCTAAGCTTTGTAGCAGCAAGTGAAATGAGGGAACCTGTTTAGTTAAGTGATTCACAGTGTTTATGAGAGAAAAACCCAATCAGTTTCTCAGCAGAAGCTCTATTACTGATATTAAGATAATCCATTTTTGAGAAACATTATGAAGTGGTTCCTATCTATGTACTAGACTGATTTTCAAGACTTTGCTTGGAGTAAACAGCAGTGATTTTCACAGGGCTTTTGTGATAACATCCATCAGTATTGCTGACTTGAATCACAAGACCTAATTCCACAAGGGTACTGTATTATATGGTACAGGCATTGATTATTTATGATGATCTGGCAGGATCCATATGTGTATGTTAGAGTATCTTGGAATAGATGGACAGTATGAAGAGTTTCAGAAGTCATCAAGGTATATTATTATCGTGATTTTTTTTTGCTGAAGGTTTGATATATATTAGATAGCAGTGATTTTAGAATTATATTTCGGAATTATAACGGAGCTATTTACTTACATTCAGCTCGTTTTCCTTAAGTTGAAAAGCCTAACAAAACCTAAGACTGAATAGAAGCCACTAGAAGGCCTCTTAATGAAAAGTGGGCAGGGTTGGGGGTCTTTGTTTTGAAAATAATTTTGTGCCTACTGGAAGTCATAGGTAAATGATTAACAGAAGGTCCAAAACTTATGTCCCATGTGACAAGATCATGATGATTGCAGCTTTGATAGATTTTAAAGGGAGTAGCTACCACAGACATTGAAAAAAAAAAGTATTCACAAAATGCCTGGCTTTGACTAATATTTAAGTATACCTTTTAAGGCAATAGTTCTCAGACCTTTTTGTTCTCAAGATCCCTTTCTATTCTTAAAAGATTATTGAGGACCCTAACAAGCTTGTTTTTTTTTTTAAATGTAGGTTATAGCTATCCATATTTACCGTATTAAAAATTAAATTTCAATCCTTTATTAATTCACTTAAAAATAACAACTCGTTATAACATTAATAACACTTTTTATGAAAAATTAGCTGTTTTCCAAAGTAAAAATAAATTGAGTGAGAAGAGCAACGTTTCCTGTTTTTGTAACTCTCTCTAATGTCTGGCTTAATAGGAAACATCTAGATTCTTAGATCTGCTTCCTCATTCAACTTCGTGTAATGTGTTGTTCAGTTGAAACCTATGAGAAATATGTAAGAAAATTTGACCTTATACAAATACATAGTTAAAGAAGAAATAATTTCATAGCCTTTGCAGATCATTGTGGATCTCCTTCTTTGATACTACACCCAAACTCGGCAGAGGGTAATTTCTTAAAGGTTAATTGCAGTGTGGTAAGTGAACCCATACTAATGAACTTTCTGTGTTGCGTTACATTAAAATCCGTTGGCCTATCTTGTGCTTTCGAATGGATCTATCACCCATGCATGCTTTTATAATATGCATTAGTCATTTGGAAATTGAGGCACTGATTTATCAGTTTGCTAGGGTTGCGGTAGCAAAGTACCACAGACTGGGTGGCTTAAACGACAGTAATTAATTTCCTCACAGTTCTGGAGGCTGAAGGTCCAAGATGGAGGTTTTGGTTGTTCGTTTCTTCTGAGGCCTCTCTCCTTTGCTTGTAAATGGCAGTCTTCTCCCTGTGTCCTCACATGGTCTGTGTATATCTGTGTCCTAATTGCTTCTTCCTTGAGGGTACTAGTCCTACTGGATTAGGCCTTGCCCCAGTGACCTTACTGAGCCTCAGTTACCTTTTTTAAAGGCCTTACCTCCAAGTCTGGTCACATTCTGAGGTGCTGGCGGCGAGGGCTTTTATCATATGCATTTGGTGGGACATGCATGGTTCAGCCCATAATTCAGATTTATGCAGATCTTGCTAATGTTCACACATTTTATTACAGAAAACCAACAAGTCACATTTTGTTGCCACCAATCCCACAATCCCATCAGAAGTCTTTAAGTGCCGGGCAGCTGTCAGGCTCACACTGGTGAATACAAGTTTTCCAAACTTAAATTTTTGCTTTTCCTCAAGAAGGAACAATTGTTCCACGGTATACTTAAAAAAGGCTTTGTGTATTCTTCCTATTAAAGGGGTGTATACTCAAGAGTTGCTATTTCGTAAAGCGAATAACCTTTACTGTTTTATGAAGGACATTTGGAAGGGAAACAGGCCTTTGTTCTCTGGTGGTGACGTGGTGGCACAGAGTACAGTGCCTGCTCGTCCATCTTGGTGCCCCTGCTTGGCTTTGTGCTGGGTGCCAGCCGTGTACCTGCTATTACTCGTGTACCATAAATACTGTAGAGTGAAAAAGACAGATGCTGTTGTGGAGGCTCACTAACCCTCCCACCCCCACTCCGAGATCCCTGGGGCCTGTAATCAGGTTACTTTACATGGTAGAAGGACTTTGCAGTTTTGAGTAAGTGAGGAGTCTTGAGATGGAGCGGTTTCTCTTGGATTAATCTGGCTAGCTCCTTGCAAGGCGGAGGCAGGAGGCTGAGTCTGAGACCCGAGGCTGGGGTACTAAGAGGAAGGGGCCGCGGCCCAACCGGAGAAGGAAGCTGAAAAGGGCAAGGGGAGAAGTCTCCCCAGGAGCCTCCAGAAGGAGCGCATCCCGACAGACACCTTGATTGTACACGCCTGACCTCGGCAGCTGGAAGAGAACACGTTTGTATTGTTTCAGACCACTCAGTTTGTGGCAGTCTGTTACAGTAGCGATAGGAAACTGGTGCAAATGTGTCATTTCAGTCATACACAAATGTGTTATTATGAAAATGTTTTAACCCCACAGACCCCCTGCAAAAGATCTTGGGCATCTCCGGGGGGGTGGGTGGTGGTGTCTGTGGGGCACACGTGACCATACTGTGAGAATTCTGACTTAAGATAAGCCCGCTGCAAAATGCACATTGGGTGACTGAATAAGGTGACTTGCTGTGTTGTATTAGAAGCTATAAGAATGGAAGGGCTTATATAAAAAGGGTAAAATCTGTTTGTATAATGTGATCCCAGTTCTCTTAAAATACTATATACACACACATATCCCGCACAAATTTGGAGGGAGATACACCAAAATAATTATTTTTTCCCCTGGGTGATGGATTTTTTTTTTTAAATGCTTTGCAGTGTTTTCCAAATTGTCACCAATTTGTCTTCAGATTTATAAAACTGAGCCAAAACTTCCAACTCACTATAAGGTGTATTTGTCAATGTAGGAAGATAGAACATATTTCATGAATAGTTTAACTTGCTTTATAACTTAAAATTTAGCCATGTGGCAAATGGGCCTTCTTTGGTTCTCTTGTGCTGGGCGTTGTAAATGTCAGGTTGGGGCTTGTGCCTGGCCGGCATATCTCCAGGTCTTTGAATATGTTTCCTCTGCCTGTAATACCAGTTAGTACCGTGCTTTGCTTCTCAGGTTACACCTCACGCCCCTAGAAGGCCTTCCCTGACTTCTCAGGTTCAGCTTAGGGGCCTCTCCTGTGTTGTGAACTGTGTTGCTTCTGTCGTATGTTTGCTTTCCTGACTTTTCTTATTTGCTTTGGTTGTAACTTGCCTTCCTCCTAGACTAAGCCCACTATCCTTCTGTCTAATTATCCTACTAATTTGTGTTGGCCTGTAAGCCATTAGTTTTTCTGTCTGCATTGTTCTGTTTAGAGCCGATCCATTATGTACTGGTGACGTATCTGAACTCTTGATGAGCAATCTTATTTTCCTTATTTCTGAATCTTGTGGGGCTGGGATATTAGTGAACCGTGGACAGCCACGGATGTTGTTTATTTCATCCTCCCTTCTTACAGTGTTTAATATATTGGCATACATCCAGTAGAAGCTTGTTAAAAGTTTGCTACTTTATAAAATATTCATCTGTTTAACATATTAGCTAGTCTTATTTTATAGTGTTTAGGAGTCTTTTTTCCTTTTTATTTATTGAACGAATATTGGTGTATTGAGAAAAGTTTTGGTTTAACTGGACATCTATGAAACCAGTAGGATATTCAGTGGAGTGGTGGGAACTGTCATTCACCCATGTTGTTACAGGTGTATTGCACAGGGGCCCAAAGTGGCAGTGTCATCGTCATCCAGGAGGGAAAAGGCACAGGATGGAATATACTGTCTGTGTTACATCCAGCTCCCTGACGGTCGTCACTGTCATCACTTCTGTTTCTCATTTTTCTCATCTGAAAAATGAAGACAAAATATCAAATCTATTCTACCCACCCAACTCAGATTAGTTTTGAAAACAAAATAGAAGAATATAGTAAAAGAAATGGTGCAAATGTTGCTGTTATACCTGAGAGTCCTTGGTGGCAATTTTGGCTTGGGTGCTCAAAGGTTAAACTTACTTATACTTAGTGTAGCCATTAAACAGATTACATCATGACATTCACATAGATTATCCTGGGTTCACAATAATCTTATATGGTTAACTTCAGGGCTTAGTGATGACTTGGCTTGCCTTGGAGAAATGCTAATTCTAGACCCGGGGCAGGGAAAATACAAGATGAGCCCAGGGTATGTGTAGTACCAGAGGAAGGAAGTGCTCAAAAACAGAAAGATGAAGGTGTGTCAAAGGAACGCTGGAACCAACCTGAGAGAGTACCTAGTGACCAAACCTGGAACCATTTGAGCAAAAACCAGTAAGGTAGAATTGGATTATAAGTAAAGTGTAAGATAAATACAAATGAGTACATATACATACAAATAAATAAATGGGGAAAAGACAAGTCTCCCATGTAGAATTACAAATAATTTATGTAGCTATTCCACCCTCATGGAGGAGGAGCTTAACTCCCACCTCCTCCTTTGAGGGTGGGCTAGACTTAGTGACTTACTTGCAAAGAATGGAGGAGGGGAAAATGATAACTGAGTACTGGATGTTCCCACCAGTACTGAGGCCATATGGATGTCACATACCCCCAGTACGTGACGAGAAGGGCACTTGCCTTTGTGATATTCTTTCCAAAGACCCATAACCCCAGTCTAAGCACAAAAGAAACAATAGACAAAGCTAGACTGAGGGCATGTTTTGCAGGACAGGGTCATGAAAAACAAGGAAAGACTGAGAAACTGTCAAGACGAGAGGAGTGGAGGGAGATGCATTGACTAAATGCAATGTGGTGCCCTGGATGGGACCCTGGAATAGAGACAGGACACTAACAGAGAAGCTGGTGAGCCAGATAATGTCTGGGCTTGACTTAGTGGTAATGTACCAATGTCGGTTTCTTAGCTGAGCAAAATGTGCCCTGGACACATAAGATGTTAACAGCCTGGGAAACTGAGTGAGAGGGATTCGGGACCTCTTTGTACAATCTTTGCAACTTTTTTTTTATAAATCTAAAATTAGTCCCCATATGGGAACATATGTATATGTATAGCTGATTCACTTTGTTATAAAGCAGAAACTAACACACCATTGTAAAGCAATTATACCCCAATAAAGATGTTTAAAAAAAAATAAAAAATAAAAAAAATAAAAAATAAAAAAAATAAAATAAAATCAGTCCAAAGTAACGTTTATTGTAAAATATGGGTAGGAAAGAATTAACTTGTGAATAATAAAAGCAAATGTGCTTATTGCAGAAGATGTGAATGAGAAAAGGTAGTAAATTGAGATGACTTGTAACCCTACTACCCATGGATAGCTGATTGTTTTCGTATCTTTTTTCTAGACTTAATTCTATGTATAATCCATTCAGCAAATAATTCTTAGCCTCCTTTATGGGCCAGGCACCATGCCAGGAGCTCGGGATAGAGCAGCAAACAAGAATGACGTCTCTCTCATGGAGTCTGTGCTCTACTGGGAGAGAGCGAGCGCCGTTAAAATAAATGATAATCCCACAAGAACCAGTTACAGTGGTGTTGTGGGAAATGCTGTAAAGAAGCAGTACGGGTGTGAGGACATGTGGTGGGGGGGAATCTAAGATGCACCATTGGAGTCGAGAACTGAAAAATGAGGGGTCGGGCAGGTGAGGGAGGGTGGAGTGGGGGCCCTGGGAGTTCAGGTACAGGTGCAGGTACAGGCGGGGGACCCTCAGGGAGGAAGGAGTTAGGAGCTAGAGGCGGGAGGGGCTGAGGCTGAAGAGGTAGTTAAGCGAGGTTGAAATCCTGCATTTTAAGGTTTGGGCACTTTTTCCTAAAGAGTGATGGGCGAGTAATATGTTAGTAATTTTAGAAGATTATTCGGCTGCCGTGTGAGCAGGTGGGTTGGAAGGTAGTGAGAGCAGGGAGGTAAGTGTGGTAGGTCAAAGGGAGGTGATGGTTCTCTGAGGGGCAGAGTGACAGATGGAGAGCAGACGGATTCAGTATAGCTTCTGAGGTGAAATCAGGCAGACGTGCTGATTGTTTGGATGTGGTTTTGGGGGTGAAAGGAAAGTTGAGTGTTCTGTATTCCTAGCGCATGAAGCTGGTAATGCCATGAATGAGGCGGGACCTTTTTCCGTTAATATTAAAAGCATTGCCTTATGTTACAAAAGCTTACCTTAATAATTTTTAATGGTTGCATAATATTTGAATACATGAATGTATTCTAAATTCCTAGCAAAAGTTACTGGGAGGAAGGCATTTATTAATAGCTGTTTATGTGTAGTGAATACAGTGGTTTGCAAATGGATGGTAGGATTGTTGCTAAAGGCTCTAAATGCTGCTAAGACAGTTGGAGCTGGTCGCTTCCTGTGAATAAGAATAATGAAGTTCTTTGATGTCAGCTGCAGGTAGAAAACATTAATAAAGTAAGCCAAGAGTAATCTTTTAGTGAACTCAGTTCCTTGCATGGACATTTGTAAGCAAAAACAAATTGCTGATAGTGTAAAGTTGTGGTATAGCTCAGAAATCCAAGAAATGTATTCTGAGTTAGGATAATCTGACTTTGCTACAGGTTTTCAGAGGTTACGTTTGTTCATGATGTCATCAGTAGGTGACAAGTTGATTTTAGTTTCATCGGGCATCTACCTATGACATTGGTGGCATGGTCCTAATGAGTGAGGCATTTGGCCCTAAAGTTGAATTTGGCAACATAAATTCAGCCCTTTAAAAAACATGAAATGGTTACATTGTGAATCCTCAGTAAAGGGTTTTTTAGAAATTCTTAAAATCAAATTAATAAAACACTGCCACTACCATTTAATGGTTATCTGTCAGCAGAAGGTCAGACCTCTTTCAAACAGTCTACTCAGAATTATTTTTAGAAATGAGCAAATAATTCTAGGGTTCATCTGATACTTATTCTGAGCAATGTTCTTAATACATATGACACCCTTCACATTCTGTTGACAACTACCTTGTAAACATTTTCTGCACCTGTATTTCCTACTTAATACGTGTGGAGTAGGGGACTTCGCAAATTTGTGTGCTTGGATAAGGGTTAGGTCACACATTTAGGGAGAACTAACCCATACTAAGTTTATGAAGTGCTGTAATTCAAGATGTTACTAATGAACTAGGAACAAGAACTTGGTATTGTAAAGTGGTGCCTTGGTGAAATTAGCCTAAAATACCAATGGAAAGCCGATCAAATACTGGTTGGATATCCTCAGGAAGGTCATTGGAAAGAAGTGAGCTTAGTTTTGATTTTCATATATAGAGCCTGAGGATTTGTACCTCAAATGTCACCTGTAATGGCTGTCTTGCTCCACAAAAAGAAGTCCATAGAAAGTTAACTAAAATTACTCGGTCAATGAATAATTGTTTGGTACATGTACTCTACCCCTCTTACCCTAATGTCATGATGTAATGAATTGACTTTGTTCCTGTGCACGTAGAGCGTTACTTATGAACTGTTCTTGGGAGAATTGAGAAAATAGTCGGTTAAATCCCGTTTTGTGTTGTGGTTCCGGTTAAAAATTTCAGTTGAAAAAGGCTTCAGGAGTTATGAACTAAGCCTATAAAATCATCAGCTGAAGTAAATACATAAAATCGTAGGGAGTCTGTGGACCTGTTTAAACAGTTCTAAAACACTATCATTTAGAGGAAGTTCTTTGGAAGAATCTGTGCTTAGAACAAGTGAAAGTCAGTGTAGATACTTATGAACCTGTTATCTGTAACTGATTGACACTGTAAATAAGATTTGACTAGAGGGGTTTAGGATAGGGAAGAAAAAAAGAATAATAAATCCACACTAAATGTTAGTAGAATTAGAGATATTTAGGATAAATTTCTAACTTTTCAGACTTTTGAATTGTGAGGTATAACACACATCAGAAAAATGCGTAAAGCATACTTCTGCAGCTTAATGAATTATTACAAGGCAAGCACCTTTGCAACCCACTCAGGTTAAGAAAATAAAGGATTACTGTACTCCAGAAGCTTGCTGATCACAACCCCTTCCCTTTCCCTAGAGATAAATACTGTTTTCTCTTTGTCTAGTCACTTTTTAAACTTTACTTTATGGTTTGAGCATCTAAGTATGCATCAATGGGATTATAATTTAGCTTTGCCCTGTTTTTGAAGGTTAAATAAATGGAATCATACAGTAAAATTTTTTTCCTTGCTTTTTTTTTTTTTTTTTTGTTGGGGGTAGGCGTTTATTAATTAATTTATTTATTTTGGCTGTGTTGGGTCTTCGTTTCTGTGCGAGGGCTTTCTCTAACTGCGGCGAGCGGGGGCCCCTCTTCATCGCGGTGCGCGGGCCTCTCACTATCGCGGCCTCTTGTCGCAGAGCACAGGCTCCAGACGCGCAGGCTCAGTAGTTGTGGTTCACGGGCCCAGTCGCTCCGCGGCACGTGGGATCCTCCCAGACCAGGGCTCGAACCCGTGTCCCCCGCCCTAGCAGGCAGACTCTCAACCACTGCGCCACCAGGGAAGCCCTCCTTGCTTTTTTAAAAAAATTAATTTATTTATTTTTGGCTGTGTTGGGTCTTCGTTGCTGCGCTTGGGCTTTCTCTAGTTGCGGCGAGTGGGGACTACTCTTCGTTGCGGTGTGCGGGCTTCTCATTGCGGTGGCTTCTCCTGTTGCGGAGCACGGGCTTTAGGCGTGTGGACTTCAGTAGTTGCGGCACATGGGCTCAGTAGTTGTGGCTCATAGGCTCTAGAGCGCAGGCTCAGTAGTTGTGGTGCTTGGGCTTAGTTGCTCTGCAGCATGTGGGATCTTCCTGGACCAGGGCTCGAACCCATGTCCCCTGCATTGGCAGGCATTCTTAACCACTGCACCACCAGGGAAGCCCCGTTTCTTGCTTTTATGCAGCATGATTTTGAAGAATCTTCTTTGCTGCAAGTAGTAGCGTTTATGATGTTGTTCTAGACTATATCATTCTTTTTTATAAATACACCACAGTATACCTACTCATTTTACTACTGATGGATCATTGAGTTCTTAACAGCTTTTGGTGGGTACAGACAGTGCTATTTTGAATGCTATCCATGTATCCTAGTGGGTATGTGCACAAATTTCACTGGTCTGGGTGTGAACTTGTTGGGTTGTAGGCTATGTTCTCCATGGTGGTGTTCTACTTTACACTCTGGTAAGCATGTATGAGGGCTTCCCTGGCTCCACATTCACCGACCACTTAATGATGTCCGACTTTTAAGTTTGTCCATCTGCTGGCTAGGTTATGGATTCTGATTGTGGTTTTAACTTGCATTTCCTTGGTAGCCAAAGAGATTCAGCATCTTGTCATGCTGATGAGCCATTTGAAAAAATTTTTGAAGTACCTATTCAAGTCATTTGTTGATTTTTCTATTGCCATATCTGTCTTAGAGGTATGTAAATGTTATTTATTTCCTATAAACAAGCTTTTTGTTAAATGTGTTGTAAATATCTTTTATTCTGTGGGTGGTATTTCACTCTCTGTCTTGGTCTGTTTGGGCTGCTATAACAAAAATACCACAGACTGGGTAGCTTCAACAACAGACATTGATTTCTCACAGTTCTAGAGGCCGGGAGTCTAAGATTGAGGCACTGGCTGACTCCATGTCTGGTGAGAAGGAGCTGCTTCTGGTTCATAGTCTGCCATCTTTTTCTGTGTCCTCTAGGGAACCCTTTGGGGTTTCTGTTATAAGGGCACTAACCCTATTCACGAGGCTCCACCCTCATGATCCAGTCACCTCCAAATACCACTACATTGGGGATTCAATATATAAAATTTTTAGTTTTCAATATATAAATTTTGGTGGGGGCTTCCCTGGTGGCGCAGTGGTTGAGAGCCCCGGTCCGGGAAGATCCCACATGCCGCGGAGCAGCTGGGCCCGTGAGGCATGGCTGCTGAGCCTGCGCGTCCGGAGCCTGTGCTCCGCGATGGGAGAGGCCACAGCAGTGAGAGGCCCGTGTACCGCAAAAAATAAATAAATAAATAAATTTTGGTGGGATACAAACATTCAGTCTATAACATTCTCCTAATGGACAGACTATGAACAGATGTTCTTAATTGTAATGTGGTCCTGTGTCATAATCTTTTGTGTTACGGCTAATGCTTTTTGTCATTAGAAAAATTTCCCTACCCTGAGGTCATGAAGATATTTTCCCCTATTATTTTGTAAGAGCTTTATTTGCCTCTCACATTCAAGTCTATCTGAGTGATTTTTGTGGGTGTGTATGGATAAGGGTGTATTTAATTTTTTTTTTCATGGAGGTAGCCCGTGGTACCAATGCTACTTACTAAAAAAAAAATTTTCTTACCCACTCTTTTATAGAGCCACCTCTGATATATATCAAGGGTCATAGGTAAAGGAGGGTCTATTTCTAGACTCCCTATTCTGTACTGTTGGTTATTTTTCTAGCTTTATGTCAAAAGCACTCTGTTTTAATCACTCTAACTTTATAAACAGTCTCAGTGTCTGGTAAAGCAAGTCCTCTCACCTTATCTTTAAGTGTCTTAATTATTCCTGGGCCTTTTCATTTCCATGTAAATTTTAGCTGAGTTTGTCACAGAAACTCCTGTTGGGGTTTTGTTTTGTTTTTAAATTGAAGTATAGTTGATTTACAGTATTGTGTTAGTTCCTGTTTTTTTTTTTTTTTTTTTTGCTGTGGTACGCGGGCCTCTCACTGTTGTGGCCTCTCCCGTTGCGGAGCACAGGCTCCGGACGCGCAGGCTCAGTGGCCATGGCTCACGGGCCCAGCCACTCCACGGCATGTGGGATCTTCCTAGACCCGGGCACGAACCCGTGTCCCCTGCATCGGCAGGCGGACTCTCAACCACTATGCCACCAGGGAAGCCCTGCAAGTCTTTTTTTAAAGGAATTAAAAAAAAAAAAAAAAAAAAAGGAGCATGCAAATCCTAACCCAAAGAACATTGAGCCAAGTTCTGCATTGGGTCTGTTTTATACTCTTCAACTCTGGGTTGCTGTTTTTCTCTATATATTGCATTATGTATGTCTAAAAGATAATAATTCTTTTAAAGGCTATTACATCTAAAAAATAAATAATTCCTTGTAATCAATGATCTTGTCTATTTCACATTTCCCCAATTGTTTCATAAAAAATTGTACATTGAAACTGGTTGATATATCTTTTAAATCCTTAAAAAAAATTCTATAGGGCTCCCCTTCCCTTTTTTTTTTTTTCTTACTGTGTATTTGTTGAAGAAACGAACAGATCAGGTCATTTGTTTCCCCTTTTGAGTTTTCCTGATTGTGTTCCTGAGCTGTCCTTTAACATGTTTCTCTGTTTCCTCTGTAAATTGGTAGTTAGATCTAAAGATAAAAAACATTTTTGTTTTTTATTTTTTAAGCACTTCTAATGTTGTAGATTTCTTGGATCATGTGGGTTCAGAGGGGCTTGAAGGTTGAACATTACATATAGTTATGTATGTGTAGTTATAGTGCCTGGTTATAATCATATAATCATGCCCTGTGCCTCCCTGATTGTCACACCTCCAGAATCCCACATCAGTTTGAGGTTAGAATGGAGGGTGTATTTGGAAGTAGAAGTACCTCCGCCTTTTGAAATTCTAAGTCCTTTTTTATGCAGAGGTTCTGTCCCGCGTGTGGACTAAAAAAAAAAAAAAAACCGCAGTGTGAGAGTTGTGAGTTAAGTTTTATTTGGGGCAAAATGAGGACTATAGCCCGGGAGACAGCATTTCAGAGAGCTCTGAGAAAGTGCTCCGAAGAGGCTGGGGTCAAGGTCAGTATATATGTGATTGTGGCGAACAGGGAGTACATGCAGTCAAGCACGTATTTTTTGCAGAAGGTTTCTGCTAGTCACGAGGAGCAGACATCACCAAGAAAGATTTTAGTGCTTTTCTAGATACGAGGAGATACAAGAATTGGGCTCATAAAATCTTTTCCTAAAACTATCTATCTGAAGACCTGTTCTGCCTGTTTTCCCCAGAGCCCAGAGTGCCTGCCTCCTTCCTGCTCTCCACCCTGAACTCCTCTCAGGGGGTGCTGAAGGCCAGCAGCCGCAGCGGGTCAGGATTTGATCCTTGTAGAGGTAGATGGCAAGTGCCAATTTGTAGGTGACATGAGCATTCCCCTGCCCTGCACCACAGCCGTGCCTAGGAGTTCTTGAATGTGTCTTCTGCTCTCTTTAACTGTAATTCAGCTTCTTAGTCTGATAATACCTAATCTGTGTCGAAGTCCTCTTTGGCCACACCTTCCAGTTTACCTCTTCCCTTTCTAAAGTGTAATTGGAAAGCACCTTAGCCTGAATAATAATTCTTTTACTTTAGGAGAAAGTGGCAGCCATGGACCCCATAAGCATGAGAAATGTGTTCATTTCTGCAATTTTTTTAATTTTCAGATTTATCATTACAAAAGTAATCATTTATTTCAAAATTAAGTAATTGTTTAAAATTTTTAAACAATGTAGAACTTTATATAAAGTGAAAACTGAATGTACCATCATCCTCCCCACTTCCACCTCATTACTTCCTCAGTGATAACTGTTAAGTTTGGTATATCTCATTTGAAACTTAACTCTATACAGATACATGACATATTATATATACATGCATACATATACAAATGTTTTGTTCTTTAAAAATATTCAAAACTTTTTACTTATGCTACAAAACTTTTATCTATGCAACACTGTCAATGTATTTTATAGGGGAGGTATTCTTCCCCTTCTAGTTAGTGTTAGCTAGCTGTCATTTTCATTTTTCCTGTATGACCAAGTTGTAAATCAGGAAAAACAGGTTAAGAGAGTGCCTACAAATTACCAAGAAAACTTGTAGATAGCTTTTCATTTTATAAAAAGGCACGGTAGAGGGCTTGCCTGGTGGCGCAGTGGTTGAGAGTCCGCCTGCCAATGCAGGGAACACGGGTTCGTGCCCCGGTCCGGGAAGATTGCACATGCCGCGGATCAGCTGGGCCCGTGAGCCATGGCCGCTGAGCCTGCGCGTCCGGAGCCTGTGCTCCGCAACGGGAGAGGCCACAACAGTGAGAGGCCCACGTACCGCAAAAAAAAAAAAAAAAAAAAAAAAAAAAGGCATGGTAGGATGTAAGTAGTATAAAAATTAAATTATTTATAAATGCCATATAGCATATATTTTTTAAAAGTCTTATACTAGTAGAACTTAACACACCAAAGTACCAAAAAGGACCAAATTTATACTTAATTTAGCAAAGTTAGCTCTTTGTTTAAAAGTTCGCTTTCCTTGTTTAAAAAAATCATTTCGGGGCTTCCCTGGTGGCGCAGTGGTTGGGAGTACGCCTGCCGATGCAGGGGACACGGGTTCGTGGCCCAGTCCGGGAAGATCCCACATGCCGCGGAAAGGCTGGGCCCATGAGCCATGGCCGCTGAGCCTGCGCGTCCGGAGCCTGTGCTCCGCAACGGGAGAGGCCACAGCAGTGAGAGGCCCGCGTACCAACAACAACAACAACAAAAAATCATTTTGGGTGGTTGGGGGCTCGGACGGGACAGGGTTGTGCCAGGGCGGGGGGGGGGGGGACGGGGGGGAGGGTGGAGTTGCTGGGCTCTGACGCCTTTCTCCATGCAGAAAAAGGAAAAAAATCATTTCCAAGAAAATTGGAAAAATACAGAAAATGGAGAAAGCCACCCATGGTCATTTCATAAATGTTAATAGCCAGAATCAGAATTAGATGGAATAGTCCTATGGCAGTAACTAGTCTATATTCCTTTCCCAGAACCTTTTCTCCCAAATCCCAGGTGGGATTTTATGAGAAAGTATGTCTTTCTGAGGTTCAAACTTTTTGAAATATAAAAACTTTATTTAATCTAAGTTTTACAAAGTTCCCAAATAACTAAGATGTACTAGACGAATATAATTTCTCTCTTTACTGCCATCTGAGCCCTCTCTTGCCTTCTCTTGCCCCCAATTCTCATATAAAATCATTGAATTGGAGTAGACCTTAGGGTTGGCTCATTCAGTACTTAGGAAAACAAATTTTACAAAGCCTCTGAGTCCTGTGGAACTGCTTCTAGTGAATAGCACAGTTTTGATTAGTGGCATCGTCCCGCCATAGCTATTTCAGAAGGAGAATCTCCTATTGTAATCACCTGAGAGGCAGCTGTAAAAGTTTGAACTCAACTTAAATGAGCATCAGCTTTTTTTTCCTTTTGGTTGGAATGACAGTTTGAAACAAAGAGTTCCTTTATTTCTGAATTTCATAAAATGTCTAGCAAAGAGACAGAGTGCACTTCGAGACATATTTCACTAAAAGCCTTTTTATTTTATTTATTTTTTAGCACAACAAAAATCTTTGTGAGGTAGGAAAAGAAGTCAGGAGAGAGGAAATCTCCCACCCAGTACATACATCTCTTTTTGCAGTTTCACAACTAGCCAAGTTATTTACTTAAGATGTTACGTTTCTTTCTCCTCAAACCTGGAATGTCTTACTAGCCAGTTCCTTGAAGGAAGGAAATAAGAGGCTGCTGAAGGGGATTAGTACCGATACAGTTACTGAAATTTTGAATTCACAGTAGAAGTCCGCATTAGTACATTTTAGATAATTAGGAATAGGCTTTTAAACCTAAGTTTCCTGAAGCCTTTGGTATCTTCTAGGTCTTTATGATTCACGTGACGTTACCACCTACAAATTAGTATATTTTTACTGTAAAATCACACGGCCTTATTAGTGTCGCTCGCATGTATCTCCATTAGGAGTGAAAAGGTTCATGCGTTTTGGACAGGCAGAATTTCCGTTCAGAGCTCTCTGTTGGAAACCGAGAAGTACGGTTTCTGTCGCCGTCCTGTGGTTGCCCCCTTGCTGTGGAAGCTGTTTGGTCTGTCACCCCCGGGCTTAGTCACCGTCACACGTAGCAGGGCCTGCTTGATGGGGAGGCGAGCCCGTCGCTCTGGCAACCGTGGCACCTTGGTGACGTCAGCCCGCGGGGCTGCGCGCGCCGACCGGTCGGGCATGGCGGCTGCCCAGCCTGCTGCGGCGGGGCTGCGGGGCGCGCGCGGGCGGTGAGCTCGCGAGCTTTCCCTCCGCTGTTTTTTGCGGACCTCCGCCATGGACGCCGCCTCCGACCCCTACCTGCCCTACGACGGGGGAGGAGACTGCATCCCCCTGCGGGAACTGCACAGGCGAGGTAATGCGGGCGGGCGGCGGGGCTGCTCCCGGGCCGAGGGTTCGAGGGCCTTGGAGGGTCCCGGTCCGGCTGTTCCCTGCGTGCGCATCGCGGCCGCCGTCACAGCGCGCCCCGGTCCTGCTGGGTGGCGCGGGCAGTGGCGCTTCTCCACCTTACTTCACACCGCGAAATCCGGTGCGTGTCCCCGTGCCATTGGATTTCAGCTGCTGCCGGTTACCGTGGAGCCCCTGCACCGTAACGTCAATTCCTAGGAGAAGCTCTTACCTGCCTTTTAGAACACTTTCAAATGGCAGTAGAGAGGAACACTGTTTTATACGAATATTTTTATTTAGCATGCATTCAGCTGATTACATTGTCTTCCACAGGTATCTGGTAAAAATTTATATGATAAAAACATATGGGATCATTTTTACACATCAGAAAAAATAAGAGTCAGTAGTTTGTAAAAGCCAGAAAAGCGCCCAGCATTCATTTAAGTCTTTCGGCAGGCACTGCCAGAAATGGTTACATGTTAATTAAACTGCCCTTTTTTCATTTTTCATAAACTGATTATTCTGGAAATAGACTGGCAGTTCTAGAAGAAAAACTGAACCTCAAGAAAAATCTCTTAGCTAGATGACTTCATTTATGAGCCACATTCGTTTGAATTTCCTGCATGATATTATGAACCCCTTTTGTGAGCAGGGAAGTCATGATTTTCCTGAGCATATTTAGCCTCTTATTTAAAACATAGTTTGTATTCTGATAACACCTTTCTTTAGTATTAAGTTCCATTAGGATGAAAAATGGTAATATGTTTAACACATACTTATTGGTTGGCTTGTGTCTTCTAGACAATATTTTAGGCTCTGAACAGTTGTAACGTTATATATCCCATAGTATTCTGTTGTTAGCAAAAGCGTGCTTTTCAGATTTTGAGAAAAACTATATGAAGATCATGTTATATATTGTGCTTTCTCTTAGTTACCTTTTTAGTAAAATATACATATATATGTATATATAAATTATTTTAGAACATTTGGGGGAATACCTAAAAGCATAAAGAAGAAAATTAAATTTTCTCATAATCTTAGCACCTAGAATTGTTGGGTTTGTTTGTTTTTCCAGCTCTAATGTGTTCCTGTGCTTTCCTTTTTTTCTGTGTTCCCATCATGCCTTTTCTGGTAGGGATTTCTTTAAACAGGAAGCAACCTGAATGAATGGTGACTGTTCAGATGTCACAGTATTTGCTAATCAGTAATTAAACTGTGTTTTCTTTGAGCTGTTTCAACCTCCGTTTGTTGATTTATAACAAACCAGAAGACCTGGGGTTGGGAAATTTAAATTCCCAGTGTTAGCCGTGGCAATCTTTGACATGACTTGGCATATGGACCCCACCTCTGTATAAGGTGTGCAAGTAATAAGAAGTAAGCCAAAGCTTATGTGCGAGTAGGCATGGTTCCTGGTTTGATTATTACTAAACTAGAAGCTTTTGGCTTCTATTATATTTTTACAAATAGTCCTTTAGGAACCTTGCTTAAGGTCTAAGTCAGTCCCACTCTTGGCAGCTCAGACGGGTTCCTTATCCTTTGACAAGACCTTCCTCAGCCAACCTAAGCCGTTTTGTTTGAGAGTAACACTGTGTCTTTGTAGTACAGGTCAGTTGGTTATTAGGCTCACTTGACCGTTCTGTAGCATCCTAGCATCTGTGGGTAAGAGGTTATTTGTGTTCCATAATTTATGACCTTTTCTGGCCATGGGTCAAAACAAAGGAACTGGAGATGTGGAGACAAGCAGTTAACATGAATCAAGAAAAAGAATCAGCTTCCCTGTAAGGACAAAATTGCAATGACTAGAAATATCTCTTGGGGCTGGAAAAGAGCGAAGAGGCAGATAACCCAAGTATAAAATTGTAAAGGATATCAGTGAAGGAAATAGACTGTTTACTGAATCCCTGAGTGCTAGGGTTAGGAATTACCTTTGTGGATAAATTAAATTTAATGCTCCTTGTCCAGGCAAGATGGTAAATATGACAGTTCCCACTTAAGTGAGTAATACAGAAACTAGAAATGGATGTAGATTAAAAAGAGAATTAAGGCTTCCCTGGTGGCACAATGGTTAAGAATCCACCTGCCAATGCAGGGGACACGGGTTCGAGCCCTGGTCCAGGAAGATCCCACATGCCATGGAGCAACTAAGCCCGTGTGCCACAACTACTGAGCCTGCGCTCTAGAACCCGCAAGCCACAACTACTGAATCCCGCATGCCTAGAGCCCGTGCTCCACAACAAGAGAAGCCACCACAATGAGAAGCCCGTGCACCGCAACGAAGAGCAGCCTCTGCTCACTGCAACTAGAGAAAGCCTGCACGCAGCAACGGAGACCCAGTACAGCCAAAAATAAATAAATAAAATAAGTAAATTTATTAAAAAAAATAGAATTAGTTAATATATTGTTGATGGATTAGAAATTAATATGACATTTTAGAATAGTTATCTTTGGGAGTAAATTTCCTGTCAGACACTATTAAGTTCTTTCATAAAATATCTCTTCCATTTTCATTGGGGCGGGGGGAAGAAAACCTTTGGTTTATTTGCATTATTAGTTTTATACTTTGACTTTTTTCCTTATTTGTTCATGAAGTTTAGGTAGTTTGGAGGTTGAATTCTTTTTTATCCTAACAGGCCCTTATAAGTGCATTTGATCTTTGGGGCTTTTAGCATTATTTGAATATTGTTTCCTTTGAAGTTTGTGTTGAGCTCTCTTGTGTGTATAAGGCACTCTCAGGTGCTGTGGAGAACTGGTGGGAGTAGTAATGGTGATATTAATAAAAGTTAATACCTACACTGTTCTAATAAGTGCTTTACGTGTGTCAGCTCATTGATGTGTAACAAATTATTTTAATCCCTGTCACAGACTGTGAAGTAGGAACGGTTATAATCCCCATTTTCCTGTTGACAAGACTGAGATAAAGAAATGTTCAAGGGGCTTTCCTGGTGGCGCAGTGGTTGAGAGTCTGCCTGCCGATGCAGGGGAGACGGGCTCGTGCCCCGGTCCGGGAAGATCCCACATGCCGCGGAGCGGCTGGGCCCGTGAGCCATGGCCGCTGAGCCTGCGTGTCCGGAGCCTGTGCTCCGCAACGGGAGAGGCCACAGCAGTGAGAGGCCCGTGTACCGCAAAAAAAAAAAAAAAAAAGAAAAAAGAAATGTTCAAGAAACGTCAGGATTCGGTGCAGATGATGAGACTCATAGTCTGATCGTGGAGACACACTGCTTTGCACTGTGTATGTCCCTGTGATAACTTGGCATGTGCAGTCTGGTAGGAGCGTAAGAAGGCTTCCCAGGTTTACAGACAAACAAACAAAACCCCAAGGAAGCTAATTTCTCGTGAATGGTACAGACTGCATGTTCTGTGAGTCTGTTTTGGGGGGGTGGGGGGATGGAGACCACTCTTCTTTTGACAAGTGTTATCAAAGTCGGCCGAGTTTCCACGTCCACAGGGGATTTGATACGCGTTCCTGGTGGGGAGGATAGGCTAGTAAGTGCTCTGATGGGACCAAGTGCCTAGTATGTTGTTCCCTGATTAGTTTTGTTGTGTCACTGGGTCGGCTAAAGGGGTCCTTTAGGAAGGTAGAAGAGTGCCAGATCCCAGAGGAACTTGAATGCTAGACTAATACTGGTCTTAGACCACAAGAGGTGTGGCTTTCTTTCTGAAATAAAGTTTGAGGTTTTTTTTTTTTTAATTTATTAAAAAATTTTTTTTGCTGCGCCGAGCAGCTTGCGGGTTCTTAGTTCTCCGACCAGGGAATGAACCCGGGCCCAGAGCAGTGAAAGCGCTGAGTCCTAACCACTGGACCACCAGGGAATTCCCAAGGTTTTTTTTTTATGTTTTGTTTTTTAAAGCTTCTACCTGAAATCATTTCTTGACATCCATTAGCTCAGACATATATTTAAGTAAAGCTTTTTTCTTCCTATTATAATAGGTGAATTTGTTCATTTTTATTCCCTCCTGAAAGTATCAGTAGTTAGCATTTTTTGCACGTTATTTGAAAAGCTAGGTGTTAGATTCTTATTGCCACAGGGACATTCTGTAGATTCTTTGTAAAATTATTTTAGGATTCGAGTCCTTATTGTACTTCTCTTACCTTTAATCTTCTAGCCAACTAGAAAATTAAATCTCTTCTTACAAATTAATTCATCTGATGTCAAAAAGTCTTTGTATTCTAAAATAATAGTATAAAACAAAGCCTGTCTTTAGATTTATTTTGCCCACAGTATATGAATTTAAAATCTTCAATTAAATGTGTTTCATATTACTATCTCTAGCTCTATTTTCTAAAATTAGCTGACATTTTTAGTATGATTAATTTTATACCATCTCATGGCTTGTTGTAAGTTAAAAATGCTTTGTGTTTCAAGATATCAAAACGTGAGCAGGTCTCTTGACACATAGATTAAGCTTGTGATTTTGGCTGTTTTCCCAGCATTCAGGTCTCTGTTTCGTGCTGACACGAGGCCACAGGAGACTGGTGGCTTAAACTGTATTTTAAAGTTTTTTGTTTTTTAATAAACAGATGTTTAATTCATAGTTTTTTGGTAGTTCTTTACAACCTTAACTAGATCAAAGATGGATTTGCCTTAGTTTGTCAATTTATTCCCTCCGCCATTTAAGAGAGCAAATTCCATGAATCTTTTTTTTCATGTAATCTACAGATCATCTTATGTGCAGAGATAATAAATGAACATGGAACTTGTTTCCAGTTATACAGATGTCTTAATACCCACTTTATCATCCCTACCTAAGAATGTGGCTTTTTATTTTGGGGTGTCAGTAGAACAGAGAAGGAAACAGTGAGTTGGGTAGTTTAGCATTGCTACTTACTGGTCCTGTATCTTCTGTCAACTTCTTTGCCATTTGGTTTTAATTTGCAAGGCTTTGCCATTTAACTAGGTGGCAGTTAAGTATGACTGTGAATGGCAGAACAAATTTAAAGAGTAAGTACTTAATTTATCCAGCAGATGTCCCGTTGACCACCTCCTAAGTACCAGCACTGTGCTGTTACACTTAATCTTCCATTTGGAAATCTGCTGACACTCTGGGACTTCCACTATCAACTTACAACACTCACTTTACCCTCCCTCACCAGGGTGACCATTCCTTATCAATAGGGTCACAGAGGGAGGAGAAAATCCACTGGGGACTAGACTTCCTGCTCTTAATACACAGCTGAAACTGGGCTGTCAGGGAATATGCAGAATTTTAGATTTCTGCCTGCCTTATTCCATAATTTAAAATAAAGGCATATATGTTTTATGTGTGTGTGATAGCACAGTAATCTGCCTATGAGCTTAAACGGCAGGGATCACTGCTCTCAAATCTTTTGAGATTGACCCCAGCGGTAATAAGCAATAGTCTTAGTAAACAAATATATACCTACTTTTGCATGTAGAGCTATTATTTGGATATTCCCCTTTGAGAAAAGACTTTGACTACGGAAGAAGTGTGATGGTGAAATTTACTAATAAATTAGTTCACTCCAAGGTGTAACAATTAAGTATTATTTTTTTGTAGCTCAGTTCAGCAAATATATATTGAGGCCTAGTGGGTGGGAATATAAAGGTTTTTATTTGTGGGAAAGCAGATAATTTCATTAATGTCTGTATTTCTCTAGTTCCTTGTTTGTCAAATTACAGGTTTCAGCATGTTGGGTTGTGACAAATATTTAAAAAAAGAAAAAAAAGAGGAAGGAAGGAAACAGAAAGTAAAAATACCAGAGTATATGCCAAATAGTAAATATGCTAAACTTTGGTTTTACTTAGGTGCATATCTGTATACTGTGTCAGTGAGAAATATTTCTTGCTGTGGGCCACCGTTAAAAAAGTTTGAAAACCAGTTTCTAAGTAAACCCCTGGAGGGGCACTTGGCTCTGCTTCCTGTGCCTGAGATGAGTTTGGAACAACCTGAGGATGAGGATGGGATGTGTAATTGTCACTGACCTCTGCTGAAGCACAGGGGTGTGAGTGCTGGTACCAAAGCAGTGCCAGTGACAGCTTGTGCAGCAGACTTGTGGTCTGGGGCCAAAGGCAGAAAGGGCTGGTGATGGTGAAGGGTCGAGTTGTGTTAATTGTATGAGTGCTCAGTGCATGTGTGTAGGTGTTTTGGGAGAAGGCAGCATCAACAGTCTTAACCTACTCGCAGAGCAACAAGCAAACAAACCGTGAAGCTATTTTTAGGCAGTACTCAGAGTGGTAAGAAATGCCTTTGGAATCAAACTACTTGAGTTTGCATCCATGTTCCACTACTTACTATATGGCCCTGGGCATATCTCTTAACTCTCTGTGCCTGCCTTTTCTAATTTGTAAAATGGAGATCGTAATACCTATCTCCGGGGGTGGTTGTGAGGATTAAATGAGCTAATATATGTAAAGTGCTGAGAACAATGTCTAGCACACAGTAAGCACTCAATACATGTTAGTTCTTTTATTGTTAGTATTACACACAGTGTCTGGCCTCTAGGTGGGAACGATTATCTTAATTCTGATGTAGTCTGCTTTATCCGTTTTTTCTTTTGCCACCTGTGCTTTGGTGTTTTATCTGCAAAACCATTGCCTCACCCAAGGTCAAAAGGATTTACCCCTCTGTTTCCTTTTAAGGGTTTAATAATTTTAGCCCTTACATTTGGGTCTGTGATCCATTTTGAGTTAATTTTCATGTATGGTGTGAGGTAGGTAGGGTCCAACTTCATTCTTTTACATATAGCTAGCCCATTGTCCCAGCATCGTTTGTTGAAGATACTATTCTTTTCCCATTGATGAAAATATTTCTTTAAATAATAATATAACCAGAAAACTACTAGAGCTCATTAAAGAATTCGGTAAAGTTGCAGGATGTAAAATTAATACGCAGAAATCTGTTGCATTTCTGTACACTAACAACAAAAGATCAGAAAGAGAAATTAAGGAAACAGTCCCATTTACCATCGCATCAAAAAGAAAAAAAATACCTCCGAGTAAACTTATCTAGGGAGGCAAAAGACCTGTGCTCTGAAAACTGTAAGAGGCTGGTGAAATAAACTGAAGACAACATAAACAGATGGAAAAATACACCATGTTCTTGGATTGGATGAATCAGTATTGTCAAAATGACTATACTACCCAAGGCAATCTATAGATTCAGTGCACTCCCTATCAAATTACCAATGTTAAAATTTGTATGGAAGTACAGAAGACCCCCGAATAGCCAAAGCAGTCTTTAGAAAGAAAGATGGAGCTGGAGGAATCAGGCTCCCTGAGTTCAAACCATACTACAAAGCTACAGTAATCAAAACAGTATGGTCCTGGTAGAAAAACAGACATACAGATCAGTGGAACAGGATGGAAAGCCCAGAAATAAACCCATGCACTTATGGTCAATTAATCAACAACAAAGGATGCAAGAATATACAGTGGAGAAAAGACAGTCTCTTCAGTAAGTTGTGCTGGGAAAACTGGACAGCTACATGTAAAAAAATGAAATTAGAACATTCTGTAACACCATACACAAAAGTAAACTCAAAATGGATTAAAGACCTAAATGTAAGACCAAATACTCTAAAACTTCTAGAGGAAAACATAGGCAGAACACTCTGACATATATCATAACAGTATCTTTTTGGATCTGTCTCCTAGAGTAATGGAAATAAAAATAAACAAATGGGACCTAATTAAACTTAAAAGCTTTAGCACAGCCAAGGAGACCATAAACAAAATGAAAAGGAAACCTACAGAATGGGAGAAAATATTTGCAAACAATGTGACTGACAAGGGATTAATCTCCAAAATATACAAACAGCTCATACAGTTCAATATCAGAAAAACCCACAACCTATTCAGAAAATAGGCAGACATTTCTCCAAAGAAGACATACAGATAGACAAAAAGCACATGAAAAGATGCTCTATATCGCTAATTATTAAAGAAATGCAAATCAAATCTACAGTGACGTATCACCTCACAATGCTCAGAATGGCCATCATTTAAAACATCTACAAATAATAAATTCTGGAGAGGGTGTGGAGAAAAAGGAACCCTCCTACACTGTTGGTGGGAATGTAAATTGGTGCAGCCACTATGGAGAACAGTATGGAGGGTCCTTAAAAAACTAAAAATAGAGCCACCATATGATCCTGCAATCCCATTCCTGGACATATATCTGGAGAAAACCATAATTTGAAAAGATACATGCACCCCAGTGTTCATAGCAGCACTATTTACAATAGCCAAGACATGGAAGCAACCTAAATGTCCATTGATGGATGAATGGATAATGAAGATGTGGTGTATATATATATATATATATATATATATATATATATATATATACATACATACATACATATATATACACAATGGAATATTACTCAGCCATAAAAAATGAAATAATGCCATTTTCAGCAACATGGATGGACCTAGAGATTATCATATTAAGTGAAGCATACTGGACAAAGAAAGACAAATACATGATATTGCTTATATGTGGAATCTAAAAAAAAATGTGATACAAATGAACTTATATACAAAACAGAAATATACCCACAGACACAGAAAACAAACTTATGGTTACCAAAGGGGGGAAAGCAGGGGGAATAAATGAGGAGTTTGGGATTAACATATACACACTACTATATATAAAATAGATAACCAACAAGGACCTACTGTATAGCACAGAGAAGTCTACTCAGTATTTTGTAATAACCTATAAGGGAAAAGAATCTGAAAAAGAATAGATATATATGTATAACTGAATCACTTTGCTGTACACCTGAAACTAACGTAACATTGTAAATCAACCATACTTCAGTACAAAACCCAAAACCAAAACCAAAACATAACAATTTAAAAATTTCCGACAGATAATTTAAAAACTCTTTGTTTAGATTATAGATGTTAATAAATAATAAAGTTGTGTTTACATAGGTATGCTTTTGTGTCTGGGGAAAAAATAAACAAGGCAAAAAGTCCTCTTATCAATAAAGTTATTTTTGCAAGAAAGCTGCAAACCAGTTACAGCTCATTGGATAAATTTTCCTACTTGCTGAGGTATTGATATTTTAGTGTTAGTGATATTTGAACTATGAAATATTGTTGGTGGTATTTAAATTATATGAAGTCCATTTTATGGAAAGGTTGGTCATTGGGCATACATTTTATTTTATTTTTTAATGGTATTTCCTTTTTTAATATATTTACTTATTTATTTATTTATTGGCTGCATTGGGTCTCTGTTGCTGTGTGTGGGCTTTCTCTAGTTGCAGCGAGCAAGGGCTGAGTTTCTAACTCAGGCTTTTGAAACCCATGTAAAAGGCAAAGTCTCAAAAGCCAATACCTTTGAGTTGTAAGCAGTGGGTTTCTGGGTTTCAAAATGTTTTAAGTAAAAAAGAGTTTCTGCAATAAGCTTTGGATTGAAAAAAGAACAGATGAAGAAGCAATTCTACACAGTTACATAAGGTTTGTGGGAGAAGCAAGGAGAGGGAATTGAGTAAACAAGAGAGTTTAAAATAGTTAAACTGGCAACTGGTTTCAGCTTTTAATATTTTATACAAGAAAAAAAGATAAGATCTAGTTAGCCACATTTATTTATAAGCTTTTAGCATATTTTCATTACTCAACATACTTTCTAAAAACCATCTCATGTCATTAAATGCATATGCATATCATTTTCAAAGGACTTCAGACTACTATAACTGTTGTGATGTACTGTATCATTTAGGTTAGTTTGCATTAAAAACAGTATATACAATGAACATACGTGTACCTAGTCATCCTCTTTTCCAATTAATTTTTAAATTTTTAATCTTTTTCTTGTTATTAACTTTTTTTCCCACAGTGAAAGAAGCCACAGTGCTGAATGTTGTTTTCTGTGTTCTGCTGTGTGTTTCTTTCCCTGTGGTGGTGGGTGTTTCCTGAATTGGTGGGGAACACGTGTGGAGAGGACGAGGAGATCGTGTCGGATAAGGAACCTGATGAGTAGTATTTCCAAAAGGTGTCCTGGTACGTCTCTGCTACTGTCTCCACAGATAGATCAGTGAGAACTGCACATGCTTTGAGAAATGGGAGGTCCAAGTAAATCATGTCATTTTGTGTTCGTGCACCTATAACAAGAGTTTTTACTGAGGCAAAGAGAGGCCTTGTCGGGGAAGTGCGGCCTCACCCCTTTATTTCATCCTGTCGACCTCTTTGTCTTCTGGACAGAGAACATGTTATAATTTTCTAATTAACCAACCCTTAAAATAATATTTTAGGAAAGAAAGAGAGATGCGCTTAAAATTTATTATTTATTTATTTATTGTTGCAGCACGTGGGCTCTTCGTTGCGGCGTGCAGGCTCAGTAGTTGTGGCATGTGGGATCTTAGTTCCCTGAGCAGGGATCGAACCCAGGCCCCCTGCATTGGGAGTGCAGAGTCTTTTTATTTTTTTTTAATAAACTATTTTATTTTATTTTATTTATATTTGGCTGCATTGGGTTTTCACTGCTGCGCATGGGCTTTCTCTAGTTGCGGCGAGCGGGGGCTACTCTTTGTTGTGGTGCACAAGCTTCTCATTGCAGTGGCTTCTCTTGTTGCGGAGCATGGGCTCTAGGCACCCGGGCTTCAGTACTTGTGGCACGTGGGCTCAGTAGTTGTGGCTCGCGGGCTCTAGAGCACAGGCTCAGTAGTTGTGGCGCACGGGCTTAGCTGCTCTGTGGCATGTGGGATCCTCCAGGACCAGGGGTCGAACCCGTGTGCCCTGCATTGGGAGGCGGATTCTCAACCACTGCACCACCAGGGAAGTCCGGGAGCACGGAGTCTTAACTGCTGGACCACCAGGGAAGTCCCACGTATGAGAGAACTTTGATTTGTGCTTGTGGCATTACTTGCAAGGTGTGTGCTACATTCATGCATAAGGTGAAGTGGAGAGGGGAAGCTGGATAACTTACACAGTTGCTTCTAAGAATTTTATTAACACACAAATATAATTTATTTGTGTTCATCTCATTTTATCATATGTAAGTTAAACTTTAAACGAATCTAGGTTGCAGTGAACTATACACAAAGAAATGATAATTAGGAACATTTAAAAACCATTGTTATTGTTAGGAAACATAATACCTTTAAAATTACTCGTGCTGTGGGATATATAGGCATTTCTGTGATCCTGTTAGAAATGAATGTTCCCTCCCCAGTTTAGAATAGGACAGAAAGTATTTCCTTTTCTCCTTCTTTGTACTATTCAGATTTCCACGTTTGGCAGAACAAACTATAAAAGAAAATGCATGTAACGATGTCACACGCATACTAACGTAAAAGTGTGAATCCTTTTTTTTAATAGTCAGCTGATTCTTGAATTTTATTTAGCAATAGTAAAGCAGACTTTTTTAAAAAATAAATTTATTTATTTATTTATTGCTGCGCGCAGGCTTTCTCTAGTTGCGGTGAGCAGGGGCTGCTCTTCGTTGTGATGCGTGGGCTTCTCGTTGCAGTGGCTTCTCTTGTTGCGGAGCACGGGCTCTAGGCGTGCGGGCTGCAGTACTTGAGGCATGTGGGCTCAGTAGTTGTGGCTCGTGGGTTCTAGAGCGCAGGCTCTGTAGTTGTGGCGCACGGGCTTCGTTGCTCCGCGGCATGTGGGATCCTCCCGGACCAGGGCTCGAACCTGGGTCCCCTGCATTGGAGGCGGATTCTTAACCCCTGCGCCACCAGAGAAGTCCAAAGCAGACTTTAAACATAAAAAATATGTTAATTGATTTTGCATTCAATATGATATATCTTTCATTTGTTAATAATAACCCAGTAAGAAACAGGATGAAAGGAGAGAGGTTAAAGCCAGATTGAAATGTCTGCGTTTTGGGACTTCCCTGGTGGTCCAGTGTTTAAGATTCTGTGCTTCCACTTCAGGGGGCATGGGTTCTATCTCTGGTGGGGGAACTAAGAACCCGCATGCCACGTGGCACAGCCAAAAAAAGAAAAAAAAGGAAATGTCTGCCTTTTTCTTCCGGGAGATTCCTTTTAATTATATTTATCAGAGCCAGAGAAATATTGTAATCAACTAGCAAAAGGGTGTTATTTTACTTTCCTAGCAAAATCCATCTTGGTTACTTTCTAAGCCGATTTGATAGCAAGAGTCACAAGAAAGACTCAGACCTCTTTTCGGAATAATTTAGAGGCGAAACAGTGAATCTCTGTTTCTTTGGGCTCCCCCAAAACCAAGACCAATCAGCATTTCTCCCATACTCCGCTTTTTTCAAACAGCATTGCTGTGTCAGGTAGAAGCAAATAGGCATGAGAGGACAGACTGACTTCAAATAGTCTGTTGGGGCCACAAACTGCTCTGGCTAATTCCTACCCAAAAATGTGCAGTGGCAGCCCCAGAAATTCCAAGGGACACACATAAAAGTCCCAAAACATAGATCATCGGTGCACAGGGTCCTCTGGTTTAAAAAGTTGAGTACTTTATATCTGACTTTCACGACTTTTGAATTACTGTGTAGTTATGTAAGTTAGATGTCAGGATAGTTGCTCCAGACTAATGATTTGAAAGTCACTGAGGCAAGACACAGGGCTTCTGTGGATGTGTGTGTGGTGCTGCCTCCGACATTAGGCATAGTGCTCTCTCCCCGCCCCTCCCTAGCTCAGAAGCCTGTTGGGGGGATACACTGTGTTTGCTTAGTACCCGCATGGTGCAGACGGTTGGGAATTCTCATCCTGGGGCTGGTGACATATTGTGTGCATGCTTGTTAGGTGCTATAGAAATCTTGCTTTTGATTTTTCATAGAAGATAATAATAAAAGATCAGTAGTTCATGTCTCTTCAACTCTACCCAGATAAGGGCAGATAGGGGAAAAGTTTCAAGTTTGCAAAATATATCACAGTAGACTTAAAATTTTTTTTTCTTTTAATTTCAGACTTAGAGATGTTGAAAAATAGTGCAGAGAATCCCATATACCCTTCACCCAGATTCCTGAAATGTTAACATTTTACCACATTTGTTCATCCTGTGTCTTGTTCTTTCTCTTGCTGTTATATCTACTGTTTTCTGTGTAACACATAATCTATATGGCTATTTATATGTATGTGGTGCATGTAATTACCACGTAATTTTTTCCTGAACTCTATAAGGGTAAGATGCAGACGTGATACGCTTTAACCTCTAAATACTTCAGTGTGTATTTCCTTATGGAAGGATATATAGCTTATGTATAGCTAAGTACAGTTTTCAAACTCAGAAAATTGACATTGATACAGTACTGTTATTAGAGCTACAGGCTGTTTTCAGATTTGCTGCTTGTTGCCCTGTGTCCTTTAATACAGCAGCGCAAACATGTCTGTCCCAGACCTGCTGTGCTCGTCCAGCGCACAGGTCATGTTCTGTGGCTGTCTCTTTGGTCTCCTTGAATCTAGAGCCGCTCCTCAGTCATGCTTTGTCTTTCGTGACTTTGACGTTGTTGAAGAACGCAAGCCATTTATCTTGCAGAATTTCCCTCAGCTCAGATTTGTAGTGCTGATTATGCGTTTTGGGCAGAGCCCCCCAGAAGTCTTCCTAAATGGTATAGAGGCTTCGGTGCTTCCCTCCAAAATCCATCCTCACCACGACCAATTTTAGTATTATCGTACAGAAAGCGGAGTCAGATTTCTGAAATTCGTCAAGATATTATACATGCTCTTATTATTTTTACTCTCCTGTCGCTTTTTCTTAAGAAAATTTGTGGCCTTTCAGTTAGCTTTCACAAAGTGGAAATTAGTAAATAAAGTCAGGATAGAGGGAGGAAGAAAGAGCTAGTGTGTATGTAAAGGCTGAAGAGGAAGGTTTAGAGCATATGTTTTACGTAAGCAAGCATGGGCCATTGCAGGGCTTGGGCCTTTAAACCCTCAGCCAAAATGGTGAATTATTTATTCCCGGAGGGCTTCTGCCAAAACACTGAAATCAGTACACTCCTCTCCTTTTAGAAGTTTTACACCTTTCCAAGGCAAGCACAAATGTATTAAATGGCGAGGTAAGAGAGAACTGTGTTCTATCTGGTAGAAGTGAAGAGACATTGTTTATTAGTACAATATTCAGTACTTATTACATTGTTTGAAATACTAACCCTTTTTGTGTTAATGCTTGTTCCTAATACCGCCTCTTTGAATGATCAAGAAACAGAGCTTGCAACCCACAGTGACGTCTGTTTGGTTTCTGTCTGAACAGTAACAAAATGAGTCCCTGTCTTGGCGTGGTGGCTGTGTGTGTCTTTCCCTCCCACCGCCCCACTGCTTCAAGACCCTCTCCTGCTCTAATCTAGGCGCTGTTTATAGCGAGGGGGGCAGTTCAGATTCTGGCTTTGCCACGTGATCCTTTGGTGAATGACTTAACGTTTATGATAGTGTCTTTGTGAACGAAAGAGAACAAGTCAGTTTAAACCATCAGACTGCAAGAGTGGTCTGGAAATTTTGCTCCATTCCTTAAAAGCCACAGAATAAAATAAACGGCTTTCTTGGGTTTCTTTTTATAGTGTTTGTTTAGACATTAGTGTAGTGCCAGTCCTTATAGTCTATATCAGTTAGTACATTTTTATTAAAATGATACACTTTTAGATGATTATTTTTGGCATAAAATCTATATTACTGCTACCTAATTTGAAGATGTAATCTGTAATCACTTATGCTAAGATCACCTGTTTGAAATTATGTACCAGCTCTTCTAAATTGTTAGGGCTTTAGAAAAATTCCAAATGCTTCTTTGCTTATACGTCTTTGTTATAAGGTATAACAAAATGATATATAACATATATCATTGAGATGCTTAATATTTGAAGATGAGTTGTCCAAAGTGACTTAGCCGTCTAAGGCTAGCATCTGGGCCTTTTGGTAGCAGTTTGTTGCTCTTTTCACTTACGTAATTGTTAGATCCATTAGGATTCCTTTATTCTCAGTCCCATTCACATCCCTATTAATAGTGTGTGTGTTTATTTAGAAAAGTAATTTTCATTGATATTGATAGGTATGTTTATATACCTACAAGGGTTATGCAGACAAAGTTCATTCTCTGCTTTTCTAACAAATCTACTTGTCAGAGGTAACCATTATTAACATGTTGTTTCATATCTCTTCATACTGTTTTCTCTGTATTTAAATATACATGTAAGCGTAACTTTTAAACCAAAATAAATTTTACTAAATGATTTTCAAATTAAACATGCTGCTCTGCACTTGAAAATAGGGTCAGGGGTCAGATCTCGCTCTTCACCTGTAGATAAACTATTATTGAAACACAGCCATATTCATTCATTTATATATTGTCTATGCCTTCTTTTGTGCGACCGTGGCAAAGTTGAGTAGTTCTGACTCTACGGCCTCCAAAGCCTAAAAGATATGCTCTCTGGCTCTTTTGCTGACCCCTCTTTTAGATCATAAGCATCTGGCATTTGTTTTTGCCTACTTTCTGGAGCACTAGTAAGATGTTCTCCCCACACTGTGCATGATTTATGGACTTGTACAAGGATAAGTGCAGGAAGAATTCCTAGATATATGGCCGCTGGGTTGGAGAGTGTCTGTGTAGCTTTGCCTGCCCAAAGAGGTTATACAAGTTTATACTGAAACTAATGCTTTTGTGGCAGGCCCTCTTTTCCCCATAACTTTGCCAACTCAGTGCGTTAGCCAGCTTTTTTAATCTTTACCAATCTGATAGAGGAAAATGCTCTTGTAGGTTTTATCTGCATTTCTTTTTCTGTGTTAGATTGAACTTCTTTTCAAATTTAATAGCCAGTTTTTATTTTTTGTGAATTGTCTATGTCTCCTTCCTTGTACCTTCAAGTCTGTTACATAGTGGACACTTGTCAAATATTTATTTAACTCTAATGAGGGAACCAGCTTGATGACAAAGCTGATTTAGGGGGAAGTGTGTGAGTGGGAAAGGACATGCCATAGTCTTTTTGCCTATTTCCAAGTCTCAGATGAATCTTTCTAATGCTTTCCTTCCTCTGTTTTAGTGTAATTATTTCGAGTGATAACTATTTCTTTATGAATCCCTAATGAACTGCTGAGGAGGCAGCATAGTTCACCATTGTGTCTCATAGAACACACTCATTGTCCCCTTTTTGCTTTGTAGGAACTCATTACACAATGACAAACGGAGGCAGCATCAGCAGTTCCACCCACCTGCTGGACCTTCTGGATGAACCCATCCCCGGTGTGGGTACCTATGACGATTTCCACACCATCGATTGGGTGCGGGAGAGATGTAAAGACAGGGAAAGGCATAGACGGGTGAGTGTTTCCAGTAATCTTTAAAATCACAGTGCACAATCAGATCATTTAGTAATATGTGACCTTGGCCTGCCAAAATATGTTATACGTTAAAAGTACATTCGAGTAAATTCCTACATTTTATAAGTAATATGTTTTTTCTCTATGTAATTTTTTAAACGTTTATTTATATCCCATGTCTTTCTGGAAAGGATTTGAAGTAGCTTAAAATCAAAGAAGTATAGTAAGACAAAGCAGGAAGGAAAGGGAAAACGCGGCATGTGAATTGAGGGAGGAGGAAGCCAAGTTCAAGATGTAGCAGTCAGCATGATATCTGGCTTTGAGCAGCACAGCAGCTACGGCAAAAGAGGAGACGTATTACATAATTTCAGTTGTTGGAAAAAGAAGCAGCTTACTGGGGAGATAGTTTCCCGGGGTTTTGCTGTTTTCTTTTATCTCCTTTCTTGGTTTTAAATTCTGAGATATTTCTCAAATTGAGTCCTGTATAGGGCATATTGAATGTTGTAATGAATCACTAATCAAAAAAAGAATGGCTTTTGCTAAAAACTACAACTTACGTTAACTTTTTGTTGTCGACTGTGCCTTACTGATACAGTGTAATCCAAAAATAATTTTAAAAGAGAAAAAAAAAATCTCTTGAAAATAAAAATCCAAATTCTAAAAGGCCGTTTGCAAATTTGAGCTCTGAAAGTTACTTGTAAATGAAATAATGGCTTGTACAAATTAGGTATTACCTTTCATAATAATGTATATATGTGTATTAAACCTAAAGTTGGACTTAGATTATATTGTTTATGAAAAGTACTGCTTCTGAGCTTCATCAGTCAATATTTACCTTTTCTGGGAACATTATAAATGGAGTGTAACTGAAAATAAGAGGTAATACCATATTAGATACTAAAACTGAGAAATTTCAAAAATATTAATTCATTTAAAAGTAACAATAACAAACCCATTACATGTTAACATACAAAACATATTTTTATGAAAAATAACTATTTTCCAAAATAAAAAATATTTAATGAGAGAGTGACATTGTATTACATCTTTATAAATCATTCATTCATTGTTGTCTGGTTTACTAAAAACTGCTGGTTTCTCATATCTGCTGCTACAATCTGTTGTGATATGTTTTGATTGAAGTACGTGAAGAAATCCAGCCTCACACAGATGTGTAGTTGGAAAAGCCAGGAGTATTTTAATAACCTTTTCAGATCATTGTGAATATTCTTTGATACGGCATGACAGTGACAGTGACAAGTGGTAGTTTCTTAAAGGTTAGATGCACTGTGTAATCTGAAACTGCGTCAATGAACTTTTTGTCTCCTATTACATTAAAATCTCTTGGTTCCTGTTGAACTTTGAATGGATGATTTTGTAATATTATGCCATGATCCTTTGAAAAATAGTTAAAAATTAAAAAAAAAAAGAAAGAAAAAAATAGTGATTCATTGATTCATGCAGTTCTTTCAATAGTTGACACTTTCATTACACCATATCATTATACAATATCAAAAAAGGCCCATTTGTTAATATCAACACTGATCTCCTCAGAAAAGTCTTTAAGGACTGGGATCTGTCATTCTTATAGTGATGGCTACAAGTTTTCTAACATTCATTTTTACTTGAAAGCTCAAATTCTATCATTGGAAACAAATACACATTTTACTTGAAATGACAGGCTTATTACTTGGTTCATTTTTGAGAAAAATACCTGTCAAATTTCCAAGTCTGAAAAACCTTGGTGGTTTTCTTTCAAGTAATATGGGTGTTCCATGGAAGTGGTTTATTTTGCAGCTCAAGTAGATCGCACAGGTGCTTTTCCTCAAGGCCTCGCCTCCAGCTTCAGCGTGCATCAGAAGTGCTGTGTGTATACTTCCGTCACCACACGCAATGTTAGGAAGCCTCAGTAGACTGGGCGCAATACTTTTTACTGCTTCCTCAAAGACGTTTCAAAGTGAAACTGGCCCTTAACTTACCTTTTAGCTCTAAGTGGCCGTGAAGAATGTGATGACTGCCAGGGTGTTTGGATGCCACCGCCTTGACTCTGCTGAGGACCCAGCAGTTATGTTATCACTTTTGCGTTGTCAGTGAAAGCATCAACATGGTGAAAAAGGCACATCGTGTTTTAATATTACTATGAAAATAGCTTTGACCATGAAGACCCCTGAGAAAAGGTCTCAGGGACACACAGGGTGTCTGGGCCACACCATGAGAACCACTGTTTTTTTTTTTTTTTAATATTTTTTAATGTTAATTTTAATTTTTGGCTGTGCTGGGTCTTTGTTGCTGCGCACAGGCTTTCTCTAGTTGTGGTGAGCGGGGGCTACTCTTCGTTGAGGTGTGCGGGCTTCTCATTGCGGTGGCTTCTCTTGTTGCGGAGCATGGGCTCTAGGTGCTCAGGCTTCAGTAGTTGTGGCACGTGGGCTCAGTAGTTGTGGCTCACAGGCTCTAGAGCACAAGCTCAGTAGTTGTGGTGCACGGGCTTAGTTGCTCCGCGGTACGTGGTATCTTCCCTGGCCAGGGCTCGAACCCATGTCCCTTGCATTGGCAGGTGGATTCTTAACTACTGCGCCACCAGGGAAGCCCCCGAGAACCACTGTTTTAATCCAGTGTGCCTAAATCACACACACTATAAATTCCTTACCTTGTGTGATTGTTAGGTAAACACAGTTATACTTGGAATTATATTACTTTAGAGTCACTGACATATTCAGGGAGGGTTTAAGTGTGTTCTCAAGTGAGGGGTAGGAAAGGGTCCATAGATACCGTGTTTATAAAATTGTAGAGAAAACTGAAACTAAAACCACAACACATCCCTTTTTTTCTCTGGTTATGAAAGTAGTCCATGGTCCTTGAAAACATTTCAAATAATATAACAATAAGTGAAGTAGTCAGTGAGTGTCCTAGCTATTCACATCAATCATCTCTTTCTAAGTAAGTCAAATATCATTTTCAGTGCTTTAATATATGCTTATATAAGCATAAAACTCTGTTAAAGGTGGGAAGTTCTACACGTAGATGTTCTTACTGTTGTTCTTAAAGCATCAAATTAAAAAGAAAGAAAAGTTTCTATATTAGTGCGTATAGCTATCTAATTCCTTTTCCCCTAAACTTTTAATTATCCTTGTAGCCCTCCTACCCCAGCTTATTTTTATTTTTTTGCGGTACACGGGCCTCTGACTGTTGTGGCCACTCCCGTTGCGGAGCACAGGCTCCGGACGCGCAGGCTCAGTGGCCACGGCTCATGGGCCCAGCTGCTCTGCGGCATGTGGGATCTTCCCGGACCGGGGCACGAACCCACGTCCCCTGCATCGGCAGGCGGACTCTCAACCACTGCGCCATCAGGGAAGCTGCCCGCCCCACCCCCAGCTTATTTTGAAGCAAATTCAGCATTATATCATTTCAAATATTTATGTCAGTGTTTCGCAGGATGGTAGCAATCTAATTCTCATTCCATTTTTATTTATTAGCTTGACTTTTTCTATAAAGAGAACCTTCCCACACCAGTTACCTGGTTGTACAGAGAAGGGAGGAGGTTTGACACCTCATGGCTCCCTAGCATCCTCAGAGTTGACCAGTGAGGTTTTGGTTTGCTTGTTTGGTTGCTGTTTCTGTATCTTCATGGGTCTAAACATATTTGATGTGTTTTAATCATCACAATTATTATCCTTATTGATGCCCATGTTATTCCATTTCTGACCAGTGACAACTTATTTAGGTTGGTGTGTGAGTCCTTTGGCCCGTGCTTTGTAGACTTTGATGTATTCTGGGAAGACAAGATAATCCTGGCTCATGTTACACATTTCCTGCACCGAACCTGGACCTCTCCAAGGAGCTCTGGTTCCTTTGAAGGAAAATGGTACACGGGCAGCCTGAGCGCTGGAGGCTCTTACTGCTTGCAGGCTGGCCATTGTTTCTAGCCTCTTTAAGTTTAGAGGAACCTTCTAATTTAAATTCAATGCTGTAGGGCTTTCATTTGACTTGTAGTCCTTAAACCTGTATCTCCTTTCAGCCAAGCTCAGAATCTCAGCATCACATGCATTGATCCTCCTCACAACACACACACAGCAGATGTGTTATTTCAGAACAATGCTACCAACACTCTCGCCAGCAATATGCTTACTGAAGAGTTTTAGTGTTCTCTTTTTTTATGATACTTTTTGTCCTTAGTGTTTCACCCACTAGGGTTACACATACAAATTACTTTCTTTTATAGTCCCTGCGCCTCCCAACTTATTGCCTTCCTCTTCTTACAGGTAATGATTCACACTTTCAATGTTATGTTTTGTCCCTTTATTTTTTAAAATGCAAGCATATATATTTATTTATTTTTCTTAGATAAATGGTAGCATCCTATACACACCTACACCTTGCCTTTCTCCCCCAAATGATACTGCATTTATCTCATTCTTTTTTAATGGCTACAGAGTTTTTCATGACATAGATGTACTGCAATTTATTTAACCAGTACTATATTGATGAACATTTAGATGATTTTCAAATTTTTACTTAATGTTATATCTCATTAAACATTACAGTTATTCTTAGAGGAAGAAGCAACATGAGGTTTATTGTTTTTGAAAGGAATGACCTACCTTCGATGCTAAAGAATGGTTAATATCTGTGATTGGTTGCTTATAATATAGAAGGAAAAAAATTGCCGCATTCAATTTGGAACTTACTGAGTCTTTTGAATGGAGCCTTGTGGCTTAAAATAGAGCACATGTTTGAAATAGGCCAGATCATTGAGTTCCGGCTGTGGTCCTCCCGTGGGATGAAGGGGCACTGAAGTCCTGGCCCAAGAATGTGGCTCTGTGAAGCAGCCGTGGTAGGAGGACAGGAGAGGTTTGGGCAAGTTAGGGATCATTTCTTAGGGAGAGAGGAGAGACTTGCCCTCTTGTGTCTTAGAGTGAGATCTAGAAATCAAATCTGTTGCCGTCCTGCGAATCTTACCTCCTGCTCTGTATTTGTAGAGGACGTTTCTGCCTTACACAGTGATGGGACCCTTCCCCTGGGATTGGAGCACTCCTTTCCCGCATGTTACAGGCCTACACATTTTGGCAGCCCCTCTATTCACATGACTGCTTTGTACTGCATTTATGGACATAGTACTGTTTACTCACTGACCTTACCTTTTAAAGACTGTTATGTTCCACTTAACTGCTAGAAGCAGAGAATGAGCAGGGAATGGCAGACATTTCAAGCTATAATGTCTTATTTCTGTTAATATAAAAGATGTATACCAGCTAAGATTGATTCAGTTTAAAACAATCTGTGTCAGGCTTTATGTGGTTTGTGGACCCCTTTGCTCTCATCCTGTGGTTCTTGTTAAAAATACGGATTTCTGGGTAAATGCTTGTCATCTGGGTCACAGGTGTCTGACCTCGTGATTCTGCCCCAAACTCACTTAGCCCATTATTTAGTTTAGAAAGTACTGTTCCATGTATAGTAACTGAGAAAATTGTTAGATTCTAGAACTCTGGCTTCTGTTCGTAGTTTGGAAAATGAAGCATAAACATTTCTAATTTCAGATCAACAGCAAAAAGAAAGAATCAGCATGGGAAATGACAAAAAGTTTGTATGATGCGTGGTCAGGATGGCTAGTAGTAACACTAACAGGATTGGCATCAGGTAAAGAAAATTTTTAATGTAACCCTTTTTTGGTTAACAGGATAATAAACAGTTCTCCCCTCCTTCTTGCAGTTTTTTTTCAGGTACTTTTTGATTTTCAGAAGCATTTGTTTCTTTCCTTCAAAAAAATCTTCTTAAATATAGGACTAGGAGGCAGGAGGCGCAGAGTTCTAGCCTTGGCTCTGTCAGCGTACGTGTCTATCCAACTGGGCTGACCTTTCTCGCTCTGTTTCTTTATCTGTAAAACACATGGTTTGGACCAGATGATCAGTGAGGTATATTTTAATGTTAACATCACAGTAAATAGCTACTATTTATTGAGTGCTTCCTGTGTGTCATACACTGTTCCAGAAGCTTTACGTGTGTGTCAACCTCATGGCAGTCCTATGGTCTGAGTCTTAACAGCCGAGAGGACTAAGCACAGAGAGCTTAAGCGACTTGACCGAGGTCATGTAGCTAGAGAGTCAGCAGGCCACGGTCAGAGCCCACACTTAAGCTCCGTGGGGGCTGCACCGCGCCCAGAGGCCCTCTGGGTGAGACTTTCATAGCAGTTGAAGATGTGAAAACAAACACGAAGGGCTGTTTTACTGACTTTCAGCTTCCACTGTGGAAGATTCTGTCCTGAAGAACACAAGGGAAAGTTAAAATTTGTGTAGAGTAGAGGCAATCTGATACCCTTATTGGCTGGCCACTGTTTATGTGACCCATTGATCTTTTTATATGAGAAGGACCTAGATTTTGACCATAAATCTGTGTATTCTCTGTACTCTGTCAGTAAGATGATCTTGGCATATTTGATTTTCTGTTAAAAGAAAAAAAAAACAACCTGATAGTCTGTCACAGTGATTCATTAATGCCATGAGTTTCACTAATTCTAACGGATATTCCATTTTAATGAGCTTGAGATCCTTTGTAAATCTACGGATTAGGTTTCAGATTAAAAGACACTAGTAAAAACTATGACTTCACAACCTGAGATGAGCCCCTCCTGCCAGGTGATTGTCTTTGGAAGATTCCGACACATTTTAAAAATCACAGTGAATTTTAATGATGTAAGTAGTTTTAATTTCAAGCAAAGAATAACAGTTTTATTTTAAAGAATAGCTATTTACACTTTTAAAAAAGTAATAGAAACTTATTTCTAATACGATTTGAAATCTTAAATTTGTGTAGTATTCCCTTTATGACGCTTTATTTGTAGGGAGTCCCCAGCTTTCCTTGACCCTTTTAACCTGATAGTTCTGGGCTCCCCAGAAATGGACTGCCTGTTTTCACCACCTCCAACATTTTTTCCAGGGGCATTGGCTGGTTTAATAGACATCGCCGCCGACTGGATGACTGACCTCAAGGAGGGCATCTGCCTTAGTGCACTGTGGTACAACCACGAACAGTGTTGCTGGGGGTCTAATGAAACCACATTTGAGGAGAGGGATAAATGTCCACAGTGGAAAACCTGGGCGGAATTAATCATAGGGCAAGCGGAGGTGAGTCTTGCTTTGTCTCAAAGTGAATTAATAATTGATACTGTGAAATGAGTCTCCAATTCATTTAATTATAGAATTAATCATATGTTAGATGACTGCAGCTGCATTGAAGGAAAATAAAGAAAGAAATGTAATAGGATAGAACGGAAAATATGAGAATACGTTGCCGTGAGTAAAATGTAGGCACTGTTTCAAGAGGCTCTTCTATTAACTGCATAGCCACATACACATCTGCTGGGTTATGACGTAAAACGTATCTCTTATTGTAGAAAAGAAGTGCAGTAGGAGCTGTGTAACCACAGAGTGCCTATTAACAGAATACATCACAGTGGTTTGGGAAGTATGAATTATCAAAAATTTTAGTGAAAATAAGGCTTCTAACTGGAGATATCTTGCAGAAATGCCTAGATTTTTCTTTGTGGCATGACAGTTTTTAAATGAGTATTTTACTGTCGTTGATGTTCTATAAAGAACATTTCAGAAGTTAGAATATTATATTTTATATACAGATACATGGTTACATGGTAAGATATGGAGATGTTCTTTAAATTTTGTCATAGCTGAATTTTAGCGCTGAAAAGAATACATCTGCTGGTGAGATGGGCAGTTTGCTGTTTCTCACTTAATCTTCAGGAGAATCGCAGCAAAATGAAATCTGAGTGTGAAGGTAGTTTTGTCTTCACCAACTGTTTCCAAAAAGTGGTTTGTGGGTTGGCGGAGATTGAAATGCAGCCGAGATTCTTGGCAACAAGACTTTGAGGATCAGGAAGAAGCTAGGAAAAATATTAAATAGATGGTCTCCTTGGTACGTATACAAATATGTTTTTAGACTCTACTTAAATATTTCGTTCATGTAAAGCTTTTATTGTTGTGGCAGTAAACCAGGAGCCTTCTACAAGTTTTACCCAAGCTGCTTAGGTGGCAAGCACTTGAATTAGTGATGCCCGTAAATTAAGTTCATGCTATTGAACTGTTTGTTTCTTAGGGTCCTGGTTCGTACATCATGAACTACATAATGTACATCTTCTGGGCCTTGAGTTTCGCCTTTCTTGCCGTTTCCCTGGTGAAGGTGTTTGCTCCGTATGCCTGTGGCTCTGGGATTCCAGAGGTAAGCCATGCAGTGTTTAGTGTCATCACCATTTTGCAGTTGTGATACTTATCTTTTTCCCTGTAGGGGGGAAAAGTAGTGGTTTTTCTGGGGAAGTGGTTTGTCTGTAATAGGAAAAAGAAAATTTTTTAAATGTCAGCTGATAGTAGACATCGTTGAAAGAAATTCTTCCCCATACTCATTTCATTGTTTGTTGTGGAGGTTGATTTTTTTTCCTGACCACTAATTTCGCACATGACCAAACGAATATCAGCCCTGAGCTAAACACCAAGAACCTGGAAAGTATCTTGCAGCCTCAAGTTCTTTGGTGACTTAGTTGATGTTTTGCTCATATGAACTGGATTTGATTACGTTCATTTTCTTTTTATAACTGTCTTTTAATTAGATAAGTTAATAATCCTTGAATTTGGCAGATAACATTTATAACCCTTTTGTACTTTAAAATAAATATTTGATCATAGTGGGTCCATAGTACAAACTTCTGGGTTTTATTTTTTATCAACAGTGACTTAAAGAAGAATATACTTAGGATTGAACATGATGTGAACTTATTTCTTTTCTTTTCCCTTTTTATTTTTCTGTCTCAAATAAGTTACTAGCTCTTTCTAGTGCATTGCTTTTAAAAACAATTTTAGTGATTTTAAAGCTGTATTAATTAAGAATATCTTTAATAAGGAGCAATGCTGTGTAGTATTCAGCAGTTGTCACTCATCCTTCTTAATATAAAGGAAAGTATTACACATTATTACAGTACTCTGAGAAGGCACAATATCTTTAAAGGCAAAATATCTTTATTTCTGACACAGAATGTCTGAAATGTATCTAACTTTATTATATGTCTGTAACAGTAATATCCCACTTTACCATTTGCTGGTTATGTAATTATACCCCTTGCATTGAAGTCTGTAGCCCCTTAACATGGCCTGGTATTTTAGTTTTGTTCATGAGATAGGCTTGCCTTCTGTCCTTGCTGGGGAAGAGAATTAGAATACGTTACAGATTTATTACATAGAGCATAACAGTTCAAGCTTTCAGAAAATGAATTGTGAATCTTTCCATTGTCCACCAAAATTTGCAGGGTGAGTAAAACAAGAGAGTAATCTATTAGTTAAGGTCTCATGTTTCTTAAAGGAAATTAAGCTGCCTTGATCTTTCCTTTGTAGATTAAAACTATTTTGAGTGGATTCATCATCAGAGGCTACTTGGGAAAATGGACTTTAATGATTAAAACCATCACATTAGTACTGGCTGTGGCATCAGGTTTGAGTTTAGGGAAAGAAGGGCCCTTGGTACACGTTGCCTGTTGCTGTGGAAATATCTTTTCCTACCTCTTTCCCAAGTACAGCACAAATGAAGCCAAGAAAAGAGAGGTAAGCGTCTTCTGTTGTTTATTTGACAGACGAACATCTGTTCCATAATCAGTGAAGAATCTCCTAGTGTAAGGATCACATTGGATACATTCTGTATTCAGATTACAATTTTAATGTGTTCTGAATGATCTCCAGAATCTGTCTGGAGTCCATCCCCAGTGCGGCTCACTCCTGTATTTCAGGGAGGTTTAGATGGCCTGGTGTCGTTGGTTTCAGCTGCATTTCACAAAGATTTGCATTTGTTTTTGCTTTGCCTGACACCTCTCCTCCTCTGGAGTGTTTCCCAAATGTAACATTGTTTTACTCCTGTTTCTCCGGATCAGTGTTTCTTCTGGGGTGGACCATCTCACCAGCTGTTTTCCTCTGGAGGAGGTGTCTGATGCCCAGTGGGAGAGGTGTGTCATCTCACAGAGCTCTCTGGCACCTTAGGGAAGCTCAAAGGGTCTTTAACCTCCTGAGGTTACATCAGAGATTTACGTTAAAGGGATACAGGACTTCGTCTTGCCTGAGATCGTCTAGGAGACCTTTAAACTTGATATATCATAGAGTTCCCCTGATGTTTCTAGGTTGGTGTGGATATTTTCTAGAAGAAAAGTGGGCTCCTGGGACCTTCTTATTAGCTCTAGACTTTGGGAGCCCGGTCCCTTCCTGTTTCCCCAGTCTCAACTGCATTTGTCTACCCAGTGCAGTTCCTTTACTTGCTATTGTACCTTGACATTTGTGGGGTACGATTTTAATTTTTATTTACTCATTATAAGTACAAAAATTTGTTTATTAGAAAATATTATAGAAATTAAATTCACCCAGATTTTAATGTGCACACTGTGAGGATTAGTAATGTTTATGACATAAACTTGATTCTGACACCTTGGCGCGTAAATGACTAGAGTTCACACGTTAGTTGAAAGCATTTAGGCTTCGTATTTTGGCCTTCTTCCCTTGACCACTTCCTTGACGTGTTTAAATTAAGTGATTCTTAGATATTTATGAAACAGACGAAAACATCTGTGACTTTTAAGTATGTGGGTGCTAGCTTGATTGTAAAATTCTATTATATTAAACATAGAATCAGAGAATTCAGTTAAGTCTGTTGTCTGCAATCCTGTTGGTGGAAAAAAACTCAAAATAGTAAGTTAGATTTGCTCTCCCTCCTCCCCCAAATAAGCAGTCTGCCTTCTAAAGCCGGGTACAATTTAATTAAAACAAGTATTTGTTCATTTTTAGTTTACCAGCTACTGACTGTGGAGCCTGACTATGGAGTTCGTGCTCTTAACACTTACAATTTCATTTTTATTATTTCAAATTTCTCTTTCAGAGATGTCAGAATTCACCATTTGAGGAAATGCTTTGGTAGCCTCAGATATTTTACTGGAGTAAAGTAGTAAAAGGAGTAAAGACACAGAAAAGTACTTGATTACCAGTAGATGCCCAGTGACTTGATATGTGTGTTTGGCTTCGCCCTGGTGGGAGGTGGGCAGCGTTCAGTGGCCGCCTGGGGACTGGAGGGAGGACCGTGAGTGCTGTTTCTTCCTTGCTGTGACCTGTGCTGGGCGTGCGCCCTCGGGTGGCCATGGTTTGTACCCTCACCTGAGGCTCCCAAGGGGGCAGTAGCAGACTCTTCAGAGGACTTAGGGAACTGAACCTGTAGGGAGGTCGATAGGTTTTAAGTTCCCTGGACATTTCACTAGCATGTGGGCTAGAGTAATTATTAATGATGCAGCAGTGAGCTCCAAAATCTGAAGAAATAATATCCTGTTTAAAAACAAACAAACAGCTCTCTCCACTGGTCTCTCCACTCGTGTCCTCAATTACGCATCTCGAAGGTTGTCTGTGGTCATTGCCTTTTTTTTACATCCTGCTTATTACATTGGTGTATCTCGCACAAATGTGTTTTGACTGGATATTGAATATAAGAGTGACCTTTCAATTAAAGCAGAAGAGAAGAAAATCTTTTTAGCAGAAATGTTTGCCTTTGCTTGGAGAGAGAGAGAGACATGTGAGTTAAATTCAGAAGGGCATTTTGAAAATTTGAGTAACATGAAGAATTTGTGTTTGGTATATTTGAGTTTATAAGAACATGTGAAATAACCCGCATCCTCTTTGTAGGTGCTATCAGCTGCCTCAGCTGCAGGTGTTTCTGTGGCTTTTGGTGCCCCAATCGGAGGAGTTCTTTTCAGCCTGGAAGAGGTAGGTTAAAAACAACCACCGCCAGCAATTAAAATTATGTTTAATTACCATTGCACATGTATTTTGGCACACTTTTCAGTTTTATAGCTAGTGTAATAGATACAGGATTTGCTTTTAAGTTTTCAAATTTATTTTCATAGTTATTTTTCACTCTTTCTTACATTAAAAAGTCATGAAAAGTAATATGTATGTTCTTTATTGAGAAAAGTCTTTAAAAATATTATTCATGTATAAAATGTTACTGATTATTTAAAATTTAACTTTGTTGAACATAATTAAGAGTAAGCACAAATAGAAAATATTGGAAACAGTCCTTATTGGCTAAATTATAGCCTTGTTTTTATTTAAAGGTTTTTAATCAGTTTCTAAGTCATCTTTTTAAGTTTTCCTTGTGTGATTATTTCTGTGGCAATTATTGATGTTTAAGGAAATAATCCCAGTCGCTTCAGTGGAATATTTCGTTTTTGTGTTCTCACTGGTGCTTAAGAGTTTTTACACATTTACACAAAGATGTGACTTAGAAATGTTTAAAATTTACTTTTCTCCCCCAGTTGTTTATGTCCTTCTTTTTGCTTTAATATCTAAGAGGGAAATTAAATACTTCTTTATGAACTAACAGGAGTTGGTGGTGGTACATTTATTCTTAACTACCATGATTGAATTGGCATTGAAGCTCATTTTAAAAATAACACAACGCTAGGTATCTTAAATAATTATTAGACATTTATAATCAGTTGATACCGTGAATTAGTAATGATGTGATAGCCAAAGTTACTAAATAGTGGTATTTTTCTTACCACGGTAAAATCCATTATATGTACATTCTAGCTGCAGCAATATTTAGAGTGTTGATATTTACCGTTCAAGTTATAAGATATCAGAACTATCTTATAAAATTACAGCATTAATTTTTCTTTTCCTTTTTTTTTAGGTTAGCTATTATTTTCCTCTAAAAACTTTATGGAGATCATTTTTTGCTGCTTTAGTGGCTGCATTTGTTTTGAGATCCATCAATCCATTTGGTAATAGCCGTCTGGTCCTTTTTTATGTGGAGTATCATACACCGTGGTACCTTTTTGAACTGTTTCCTTTTATTCTCCTCGGGGTATTTGGAGGGCTTTGGGGAGCCTTTTTCATTAGGGCAAATATTGCCTGGTGCCGCCGACGCAAATCCACCAAGTTTGGAAAGTATCCTGTTCTCGAGGTCATCATTGTTGCAGCCATCACTGCCGTGGCAGCTTTCCCTAATCCCTACACGAGGCTCAACACCAGCGAACTGATTAAAGAGCTTTTCACAGACTGCGGCCCCCTGGAATCCTCTTCTCTCTGTGACTACAGAAATGACATGAACGCCAGTAAAATCGTTGATGACATTCCTGATCGTCCAGCAGGCCTTGGAGTATATTCAGCTATATGGCAGTTATGCTTGGCACTCATATTTAAAATCATAATGACAGTGTTCACTTTTGGTATCAAGGTAGGTGCTCCTGTGAGGTGATATGTAAGTAGTCTTGGCGTGTTCAGCACTTGTATGTGGAATGAGAAATGGAAGTTTTATCTGAAGATGGTTGCTTCGTAAATGTAGGCTGAAAAAGTTATCTTTTGGGTTCAATTTTTAGTAACGAAAAAAAGAGTTTTTTAGGAGATATTGTTGAGCATGGTATCTCTTGCTGGGTTAACAACTTACCCCAAACCCAGCAGCTTAAGAGAACCTCTTACTGTGCCCTTGATGTTGGGTCAGTAGGTTGGGAAGGTCTCAGCTGGGCATATTGTGTTCGTGGTCAGTTCCACGGTTGTCATCAAGACACGGCTCGGCTGGTCATTGCAAAGCCATTCGTGTGTCAGGCATCTCAGAGCCATTCGTGTGTCAGGTACCTGGGCTGAGCAGGTTCAGACAGCTGGCCTCCTGCACTGCCTGTCTGTCTCTGGTTTTTCCCTCGTGGCGGCCTCAGGGTGGGTAGATTCCTCACATGGTGGCAGTTCAGGGTCCCCAGAGCATGGTTCCAAGAGGACCGTTCCTATCCTAGCCAAGGATGTCCTGTAGCACACCTCCTGTTGAGTCCTGTTTCTCTGTGCGGTCACAGAGGCCCCGGGTTCAGGGAGGGGGCGCACACTGTACCTCAGAGTGGGAAGGGGTGTCAGAATTGATCATCATTTTTTTTTTTTTTTTTTTTTTTTTTTTTTTTTTTTGCGGTACGCGGGCCTCTCGCTGTTGTGGCCTCTCCCATCGCAGAGTACAAACTCCGGACGCGCAGGCTCAGCGGCCATGGCTCACGGGCCCAGCCGCTCCACGGCATGTGGGATCTTCCCGGACCGGGGCACGAACCCGTGTCCCCTGCATCGGACTCTCAACCACTGCGCCACCAGGGAAGCCCGATCATCATGTTTTAAAACCATTTTTAGTAGCTTCCTGTTGCTGCTGTGACAAATTACCACTAAATCACATACATTTATTACAGTTCTGGACTTCAGAAATCCAAATTGGATCTCCCTGGGCTAAAGTGAAGGTGCAAACAGGGATTTACGGAAGTTCTGGGGGACAGTCCATCTTCTTGCCTTTTCCAGCCTCCACGTGCCTTGGTTCCTGGCCCCCTTCCTTCATCCTCAGAGCCACGGCTGGTCAAGTCTTTGCTTTCTCTCAGCATTCTGACACGAACTCTTCTAAAGCCTTCTTTCACATTTAAAAAGCCTTTGTGATTACTTCAGGCCCACCCATATCATCGGGGTAATCTCCTGTTTTCAGGTCAGCTGATTAAACAACCCTGTGGCAGGCAGACGATTCCCAGGAATTAGGGTGTGGGTGTTTGTGGGGAGCCCTGGCTGTGCCTCCTGTATCGCTGTGGGATGTTGGCTGGAGAGGGCCCTGTGGGCTCAGAGCTCAGTCACTAGGCCTGGGGGCACCAGGCCTTTCCCCCCGGGGTTTCAGACAGCTAGGTCTTGTGCCCTGGGACATTGCTTCTTTTGAATTTATGAAAGTGAGAATAACATTCATCAGTTAGTGATTTGCCAGAGATGTAATTCTTACGATCATCAGTGATGTGTGTGGGAATCAGATGTCTGTCCTTGGACCCTTGTTCTTTAAAGGCCGGCCCCTGCAGCTGACGCAGCTGCTACCATTCACTAGCAACACAGCACCGTGAGCCACGGGAGGACAGCTGCAGCTCAGCTGCAGCGGCCTTTGAACCACCGTCTCTCTCTTCTGTTGTGCTCTGCCTTAGTCCGCTGGGCGTAAGGGTTAAGTGATAGAAAAGCCGTGAAGTTTCCCCTTTTTTCATAGTGAATCAAGTTAGGAGAGCCACTAAAGCCCCCACTTCTGCAGGGAGTTTGCTCTGTAAATCCAGCTTTCTCCCGCGGAAGCCAGAGGCAGCGGGCAGGCCGCCAGGGCCCACGTTGCCCTCCACTCTGGCTGAGGGCATACCTGGTGGGAGAGTGAAACGTCTGTTTTGATCCCTTCTATGTGCATATTCTTTTCGTGACCTGACACAGTCGTCAACACGTATTGCTCTGTGCTGGGCTCGTTTCGTGCCCGGCAGGTTGGAGCTGTTGGTCTTTTAATATTGGTTAAATAGTTGGTCTGTACTGTTCCTGGTTTCCTCACTAAATTGAATCAAGAAAACTGTGCGCCTTTTAATCATTTAACATGTGTGTGTATGTAAGGGACTGGCATGAAGAGACCCCTGAGCTAAAGGAGAAATAACTCTTGGGTCACCTTCTCTTTGGGCTGGGGAGTGTGGGTTGTTACTTTGTAACTGAGCTGGCGGGATTGTTGCCCTTACAGTTAGAACAAGGGTTTGCTGTAGTTCCCTTTGCACCAGGATTTTGCGTTGTGCCTCAAGGCTTAGACCGTAGGTCTGGAGCAGGCGCGCGGAGGACGTGCCTCACCGAGCGCTTGCCCCGTTGCAGGTCCCGTCCGGCTTGTTCATCCCCAGCATGGCCATCGGCGCGATCGCCGGCCGCATCGTGGGCATCGCAGTGGAGCAGCTGGCCTACTATCACCACGACTGGTTCATCTTCAAGGAGTGGTGTGAGGTCGGGGCCGACTGCATCACCCCCGGCCTTTACGCCATGGTCGGCGCGGCCGCGTGCTTAGGTAACTGGGCCCTGCGCATGCGCGCGTGTGTCTGTGGCTGAGAGAGGAGCGGGGTGGGGGCGGGGAGGGCACGGCGAGGCATGTGGCCTGTGCGGCACTGGTTTTCATCTCGCCAGCCCCTGCACACTTGTTAATGCAAAGCCGTAGGAGGAGTTAACATCTTTTTAATATCGCGTGATGCTGTAGGGCAGAAAACATCTCACTACAACAGAGGCTTGATTTGAATCCTGGCCAAGGAGGTGTTTGTTTTTTCGTTGTCGGGGTGCTTGCCTTACCTGCAGCCCCTCTAGTGTGGTTCCTGGGCTAGCACTCAGCAGAGCTTCGGGGTACCTTTACTCCGCCTCTGCAGAGGTTCCCTGTCAGCCTTAGTAGAAGGTCCTTTAAGATGCATTTACAGCCGAAGGAGAAAGCTAACTAACTATTGTTCTAAGGCAAAGAAAAGCAAAATGTCTGCATTACATTCTTAAGAGTCTATTTCTTGTCCTCTTGGACATGAAAAATCATTATTTTATTTTATATTTAAAATGTCAACTAAACTTTGGTTATAATATTTAATTATAATTGGTATTTTGACTCAGTTTTGTTCAGTGAGCCAGAATTGTGTAGTTATTGATCTTCCAAAGTGTAATAAATGAAAGAATCGTTCTCTGCAGAGCAGCAAGTGGGCATCCACTTTGTGATGAGCGCCGCGCGGCGAGCGGTACAGAAAGAAATGTGAGCGTGGGCCCTCCCCTCACGAGACGCGGGTCGGGGGACAAGGCCTGCGCTGGTTAAACAGGAGCACCGCACGGGACGATGGGCCCCAGCGCCGGAGCGTCGTCATGGGCCCTGCGGGGATCCAGAGGGAGGGTGGCGGCAGGGGCTCTGGAAGAGGAGCAGGGTTGGAAGGAGCTGCCTTTGTTGAAGAGGAGAGTGGTGTGCAGGCAGTGGGGTCGGGACGGGTGAACTCGGCACGCGGGGGGCTTTGGAGAGCCTGACAGTGTTGGAGTAGAGAGTGCGTTTTGGGCACCTTGGGAAGGAAAGGTGGATTGGTGAGAAGGAGGCAGTGACTTATGTCAGGATGAATTTCTATTTGGAATCGGTCAGGTCCGTGGCAGGGTTGTGGCTTTGCCATTTTTAGTGGGATGATTTTGGGAAAATTCCTTTACTGCTTGATTTTTATCTTTCTTATCTTTAGAATGGAAATAACAACTGCTTATTTCCTACAGTTGTTTTTGAGGATTATGTAAAATAAAATGCATATAAAGCTGTTAGCACAGTGCCTGGTAAGATACGTGCTTGGTTAAAAAAATAAAAGCCTCTGTAAAGCACCTAGGGCATCCCTGGCATAGTGCAGATACCCAATATATAGTAGGTTCTTTCTCCCTTCTATTTTTAGGTTAAAAAACAGAAAGGAAGAGCTTTAGCTTCACACAGTATCAACTGACAAGCCCTGGTAGGTTTTTGAGCAAAGGAGCAACATGGTGAAAGTAGCACTTAGGGAAGATTAACCTGGGGACATGGCTTATAAAGTGGATGGAAGGTAATGGGGCCCGCAGTCAGGGAGGTTAGATGAAACAGTGTTCAAATTCAGGAGCCGAGACTTGAGGGTCTGACTAGGTGGGTAATAGTGAGAATACTGAGAAAGGAGCCCCTAGATAGATGTTTGCAGAGCACATCAGCTAGGACTAGGTGAGAGTCTAGATGTTGGGATACAGTAAAGGGATGAACCAGGAGTGGCCACTGGGTTGTCAGGAGGAGTGTGTTGTCTGGTCCTGGAGTTGGGGGCCGGGATGGGAGCTCTCTGGGGGAGAAGAGGGGTTTGGCTTTGAGTGTGTGGTGGTTTCTGCGACCGTGGGTCCCCCAGAGTCTTCACAGTTGGAAATGAGACCAGCGTAGCCGGAAGATAAGGTGTGGGTAGCCAGAGACATGGGACAGACACAGCGTGGGTGGAGGGGCCTGGGTCAGGGAGGCCTCAGCAAAGAGCAGGGTTCACAGTGGTGATCTGGGAGGTACCCGGAACAGTTCAGGTGAGCTTTCTAAGTGGGGCATTACGCTGTTAACAGAAACCGCAACGCGTCAGAGTGTTTTATTCATTTTGAAGAGATTTAGAGGGGAGAAATGTATTAATTTAATATTCTACCCACGAGTTTAATTTGTAAATTGGTAGTAAGCAAACTAACTATGATGTGCTTCACCAAGTTCTTGAAGAATTAATTGTAAGCTTTTATAGCGGTGAAATTATGTCTTTGTGATAGCAGTAAACCAAAATGGCAAACTGTGTTAGTTGGTCAGCTGTGATTTTTTTGTCTGAAGTAAGCCAGTTTTAAAATGTTATTTTAATAGTCTTCTGTGTTATGAACAAAGAAGATTGGTTTCTCTAGATCTTATTAAAATAGCGATGATCCTTTTCACTAAGTTCTGTTTATAATTTGTGACCGACCGCCTGCCTAGTGCAGACATTCTACCACCGTGGATTGATGAGGACCCTGCCCTTCCTGACCTGTGGTCTTATTTTTTCAGGTGGTGTGACAAGGATGACTGTGTCCCTGGTGGTCATTGTTTTTGAGCTCACTGGAGGCTTGGAGTATATTGTTCCCCTGATGGCCGCAGTAATGACCAGTAAATGGGTTGGAGATGCCTTTGGGAGGGAAGGCATTTATGAAGCTCACATCCGGCTGAATGGATACCCTTTCTTGGATGCAAAAGAAGAATTCACTCATACCACCCTGGCTGCCGATGTCATGAGACCTCGGAGGAGTGACCCTCCCCTGGCCGTCCTGACCCAGGACAACATGACCGTGGATGACATAGAAAACATGATTAACGAGACCAGCTACAACGGCTTTCCTGTCATAATGTCCAAAGAGTCTCAGAGATTAGTGGGATTTGCCCTCAGAAGAGACCTGACAATTGCAATAGGTACCCTTTTAAAGAACTACACACACATATACGTCTACCTACGGCTCTGTCTGTTGGTATCTAGATACCTAGGTGGACGAGTATAAATATGTAATAGATTTCTGAAAGAAAGGAAAGCTATAAAATTTAATTGGTTGGGTTCGTGGGGACAAGTGGTGTATTTTATGTCTCGTAATATCTTAGGTTCTTTAGGAAAGGAATTTACCCTTCCGTGGGATGTTTTCCAGCTAAATACTGTTTTATCTTTTGATTTGGCATTGTTATCAGGGACTGGAGTCCGGCTCTTTCTTTTCTCACTCAGATAAGTCTTGTTAACTTGACAATATTCATAATAGCGTGTTACATAAGGCCTTAGTAACTGCCGAGGCATACAGCTAAATACCTTCTTGTAGTTAATAAAGTTGGCTTATTTGAATGCAAGTTACTGAAAACTCCATCATCTTTGGTCTGTCTCATGTCAGATCCATAGGGTTTTGCTTTTTCAATTTTTGGATGTAGATTTACAGTATTAACTTGTAATATATAGTTTAAAGCAGCGGTCCCCAACCTTTTTGGCACCAGGGACCGGTTTCATGGAAAACGGTTCCTCCATGGATGGGGCGGGTGAGTAGGGGTGGAGGATGGCTCAGGCAGTGATGCGAGCAATGGGGAGTGGCCGATGAAGCTTCGCTGGCTTGCCCATCGCTCACCTCCTGCCGCGCGGCTTGGTTGCTAACAGGCCACGCGCCGGTACCGGTCCGTGGCCCAGGGGTTGGGGACCCCTGTGATAGAGGGTATTTTCGTCCAGCCATTGCCTTGATACTCCTGGTGTTCAGTAGAGGACTCGGAGCTGAAAATGTAGAGCGTTCAGCCTGTCCCCAAAGGTCATTCCTGTGAGCCCGTCACCTCCCTCCAACTTACCTCTGTGGCCAAAGGGTTGTAAAATATTTCAGTTCTTGAGCCATTTGAAGAGGGAAGCCTAGATGGTGCAGATGGGCAGCATATCTCAAGGCAAACTGGAAGCTCTCCGTTTACAAGAGCTATTCAAGCAAAAAGAAGAAAGAAAGAATAGAAAAGAGCCTATGCAGAATATCCAGTTCAGCTAAGGAAAAGGCTGCAGCTTTGGGAGACTTGCTCAAAGCCTAGCATTCCCTTGAGCTAATAGACTGGTAGCTGTCCGAGTGGGCGGAGTGTGTGTTAGATGTGGCGGCGTTCAAGTGTTTTAGCCTCTGAGCCGTCACCACGGCCGACCTACAGTCGGAGAAGAGTTTCGCTGTCCACATTTTGTTCATTACGTTGTAATAGTAAGCAAAAAAGAAAAGGGTCAGAATTTTGGAATTTATGTAGAAATTTAAAGGAAAAAAAGCCCAGGTTTTTAAAAGATAAAGTGGTAAAGTTAAGAATTATTTATATTCCCATTGATTCTGTGGACATATTTTTAAAAGTTGATTTTATTACTGTCCTGAGAAATAGAACATTGGGGATAGCAGGTAATGTCAGTTTAAGGGAAATAGGGGTACTTTAGATATGTGAAATAGCAACTCATGTCATCAGAAGGGTTAGTCACAGCGTGATTTTCTTTAACACACCTTAAATATTTGCCAGCATATATTTTGGTAAAGTTTTAGTTTTTGAATGGGAGAAATAGACCTGTACACTAGAGTTTTGTATATAATATGTAGTTTATCGATATTTATATAAAATAGTTTATCAAAGGACCGAAAGGAATGCTTGAATAAATTGTGAACTATATACTATGTCTGGGGGTGGAAAACTCAAGATTTTAAAAGAGCAGTTTTCTCCAAATTTATTTATAAACTCGGCATTAAATTTTATGTTATATCGTTAAAAATCTTTTTTTATTTTATCTTTGGCTGCGTTGGGTGTCTGTTGCTGTGCGTGGGCTTTCTCTAGTTGCGGTGAGCGGGGGCTACTCTTGGTTGCGGCACGCGGGCTTCTCATTGCAGTGGCTTCTCTTGTTGCGGAGCACGGGCTCTGGGGCGTGCGGGCTCCATAGTTGTGGCACGCAGGCTCAGTATTTGTGGCTCACAGGCTCTAGAGCACAGGCTCAGTAGTTGTGGCGCACGGGCTTAGTTGCTCCACGGCATGTGGGATCTTCCCGGACCAGGGCTGGTACCCGTGTCCCCTGCATCGGCAGGCGGGTTCTTAACCACTGTGCCACCAGGGAAGTCCCTTTTTTTAGTTTGTATGTAGATAGTACATTCACATAGTTCAAATTTGAGAAGATTAAAAGTTTATAGTGATGAATTGCCATACAGAGAAAGAAAAAAAAAAAGGTATATAATGAAAAATCTCTCACCCATGACCTCGTAATCCCCAGTTTAGCTCCGTAGGCAACTGTCTCCTTGGCTTCTTATGTTTTCTGTAGCTATCATTCTCTGCCTGTGTAAGTAAGTGTATACATTTTCTCCTTTTTTATAAAGCAAGTCATAGCGTGCTACCCAATACGTGCTGTTCTGTGTCTTGTTTTTTTCACTAAACAATGTTTTTTTGGACATCTTTCCAAATCATTTTATTTTTAACAGCTACACAGTACTCCACTGAGTGGATGTACTGTGGAATACATCATGATTTTTTAAATCCGCTTCCCGCTGATGGACATTTAAGATGTTTTCAGCCTTGCTGTGATAAAAATTGCCACCTCACATATCTGATAACCTTGTGTACTTGACGTTTTGCCTATGCAGATGTAGGGAAGTACTAGAAATGGAATCGCTGGACCAGGGAGTAGTGCATTTGTAATTTTGTAAGGTATTTTCAGATTGCACGAAGTCGTGGTTCTGCCATGGACTCTCACCAGGAGTAGATGACGGTTTACTGTGTTAAAGTTTAGTCCAAATGGAGAGACATTTCTCCTGCATTTTTTTTGTCCAGATGTAAAAGTGAGGCTGAATGCTTTTTTATAGATTTGTTTAAAATGAAGCATATATTTAATACTACATTTATAGTGTGAATTGAATCATCTTTCCTGTTTTCCACCTTAAGGTATAAAAGTGTACTTGCTCCTTTCTGATGACGTGCTGGGAGCTGTGGGTTTTACAGGGAGATTCTTAATGCATGAGAACTCGAATACCATTGACATATTGAACACGATTAGAAAGGTACATGGCGCAGTGACAGTTAGGCTGCTCCCCTCGTTGTACTTTTCTCCTGCCCCCTCAGGAGCTTCTGTTCAGAGTAAAGCTTTAGCTTGTGCACCTGGGAGAGAGGATCTGCTGAAGCTTTTCCCCATGGCAGTATTATTATCAGCCTTAGACTGTGAAACAGCGTTTACTCAACTCAGCTCAGTCCGAACTGCAGTACATGGACCAGCCTTTTGTTTATCTCTTTGTAGGAGTTAAAATTAGCTTTGTACCTGCTCAGGTAGTTGAAACACCATTTTATGAGTATAGAGACCTTTTTGGTTTCTGAAATTAATACAAGTGAAAGATCCCTGGGGGATGTTTTTGGAATCGGTCACTCCCAGGTTTCACAGAGCAACTGTCCTACATGCTAACAGCCCCTCCGTTCCTCCGTTCCCAAGCCATTAGCCTGATGCTTCTACGGGCCAAAAGCAGCTTAACGAGCATTTTTCAGAAGTCATTTATGTCAGTTGCTGGTGGGCTTTCTTCTTCTCCGTGCCCTTCTCATGCTTCCGAGGTGCTTTAGGGGATCCTAGCGCTAGAACGTCACTGACCGTGACAGCACAGTGAAGCAGGGCCTTGCTGGACGGAAGGAGAGGGCCTTGCGGTGTGTGTTTATGAGCTGGGCTCACTGCTCCTGTAGGGCTGGTGCTTGTTATTTTGGCTTACGTATTTTTGTGGCAAAACTCATGTTCAGAATGTGTTCAGTATGACAGATAGGATATTTGTGCACACAGCTTTGGATTCATACTAATGAAGAGCGTAAGCTCTTCCATTTTGCTTGTGTGTTCTCTCCCTTTCGCGGGTTTCCTTCTCCTCCCCACGGTCTCTCCTCTGCCGTTTTCTGTGTCCTGGCCACCTGTTGTCTCACAGTCTGAGAGGTGGCAGAGAGGAAGTAGGCACAGGACAGAAGCACTTGAGGCGGAGCCCCGGAGAGCGGGAATGAACGGAGCCTGTGCAGATAAACCTCGAAAGTCGGTCGGTGTCCGTTACGTGTGTAACTGTACTTTCAACCCACCTCGTGACGCACCTAGAAAGTTAAGCTTGAACATCAGAAAAGAGGAAGAACTAGCCGGTTCACAGGGGTAGGATAGACAACATGGTCCAGGCAAGGATGAGATTCTCTGTGGTCCCGCCTCCAAGGCAGGAGGAGTGGCCCACGGCACAGGCAGGCCTCTTGGGGCTGCGTTCCTGTAGTCAGTGGTGCTCTCGTTACTTGTGTGCCTTTAAAAGCCCGTATTTCCAGTATGCTTCCTTGTCCCCCAAAGTTAGACCACAGCAAAGAAAATTATACCATGATATAATTATACCACCAGTATTTTATTTGCATGAAGATGATTTGTTATTGGTGGATCCTAATTCTGTCTAATTTAAGAAATTGCTAAATGGCTTTTCAGTCCATTTTTTTCTTGGTTAGGAAGATGGGAAAAGAAAGAGGGGACCGAAAGGATGTTTATTTATTGTTTTAAATCTCTGAATAAGCTGGTTGTCCTGAAAACAGAACATACCAAAGAAAACCTACCAGTTTTTAATTTTTGGTCGTCTTTGTCTCTTCAGAGAGTGCCAGAAAAAAACAGGAAGGGATAGTGGGCAGTTCCCGTGTGTGCTTCGCACAGCACACCCCATCCCTCCCAGCGGAGAGTCCCCGGCCACTGAAGCTCCGCAGCATCCTTGACATGAGTCCATTCACGGTCACGGACCACACGCCCATGGAGATCGTGGTGGACATCTTCCGGAAGCTGGGCCTGCGGCAGTGCCTGGTCACACACAACGGGTGAGTGTGCTCGGCCCGGCCGCCGCCAGCCTGCGGGACGCTCTGGGGGAGCCCGGTCAGCCCCATCGCCCTCCCCGGGAGGGGGGTCCTCGGAGTCCCACTTAGCAGCGGCGAGCAGAGTGTCAACTGCCAGGTCTTTGCCAAAACAGGAAGTGACATTTCTCAGGAGCGCTTCGGAGCTGCAGGGAGCCGGGGGGTGTCATGGTGCGGGGTGGGCGGGGCCCGGCTGAGGATGTTTCCCCTCTTAGAGGGCGGCGGAGCCCGCAGCCTGCAGCACCGCGGCACCCTGTTCTCTTTTTGTAAGTATGCCATGGTTATTCATCTCCAGTACAGTAATAGCTTTCTAAATGTTTTGCTGTTTACTCTTTGCTTTATCGTGTAATGAGGGAAATCATATATAATTAAACGAGGTTTGTGAATTAGGTGAAGACCTTTTGCAGACGCTTTGTTTCTGCTTTTCTGTGGTCTCCATCCACACATCTTTTGAATAAGGTGCTGGCCGATGAACACCAGTGCACTTAAAATGTATAAATTGATGTCTCTGCCCTTTGCACGTAGACTGGCCGTGTTTCCCCACGGTAGGAGTGTGGGGAGGTATGGCCTGGCGGGTGTCAGGCAGCGTGGGGACGCACGGCGGGCCCGCCTCGGCGCACGGGCCTCAGCCCGGCGTTGCTTCCCTGCTCCTGGGCTGGCCTCTGCCTCCTGCCCTTTCTCTCCGGGCCCCTTGATCCCTACTGTGTGGCTCTTCCCACTTGGAATCCTCAGACACAGTGTTTTACCTGCAGGCTGATGGCAGCAAGGCTGGACTGTGTGTAGACGGGATGATTCCCCTGTGCTGCGTGAGGCTCTTGGAAACACCGCACGCTTAGAGGACCCAGCGGTTTAACAAACGATCCCGTAGGGACAAAACACACGACCCCTCTGTAGAGAAAGGAGGGAGAGCGAACACCTCCCGATGGGACACCTCCTTCGAGTTTCTCGTTTACCTCTGCGGCCCCCTGCACAGAGGTGGTCGTCAAGGCTGGGGAGGTGTGTCCAGGCACGTGGTCAGCACGGCGTAGCTCAGGGGTCAGGTAGCCTTCCAGCTCGGAAGCCCAGCCTCTTGCTGCTTTACGTGGTGGTTGACCAATAGAGTCTGTCTTCTTTCTTTGTGATTTCTTAAACTACTGTTTTCTGGGACAGTATATTAGCCCATATTGGGTTAGGAACAGAAACAGAAAGCTAGAGAACTCGATCCATGATTGGTGTTTCCACTGTACCACCCAGCTAGGATTAAGTCTAGGTAAGAGGAAATAAATCATTTGAGGGATGCAGCTCTTGATCAAGGGCAGGGAGGCTGACGATCAGATGCCACAGATGCTGATGGGGGAAGAGATGTATGTTGTAAAATAACTGCTTTCTTCTGTTTAGTGTTTAATTTAAAGAGTAATGGTACCAGACTTCATTGTTGAAAAAGCTTAATAAGTACACGCTAAATGGAGTACCTTATCGTGAAGGTTTGGGGTCCTTTTAGTAATGAATGGCTCACTTGGAAGCCTAGCTGAGTGAGTTGGCTTATTAAACGTTGACCTGCTCTGTGTTGCTCTCTGTGCCTGGCGTGGCTTGTCCTCCTGTGTCACAACAAGTGTGGATGTCTTTCTCCAGTCCCGGTGGAGCATGTCACAGGCTGTGTGGGTTCATGCCAGTCGTGCACTCTGCTGACGGAGTTCAGGTTCTCAGCAGCACGGATGCTGGAAAGGAGTGCAGGGGTGGGGGGACAGCTGATGAAGATCTTACCTGATCCCGCCTGTTTGTAAGAAAGCGTGGGGTGGGAGGTGGCTTTTTATGTTTATTGGCCTTGATTATATTTTCCTTACTTCTGTCCTTCAAGGAAAATAGATTGGTAGATAAAAGAAGAAGAGAGCTCATCTCTTCTGCATTTTAGTGGAGAGTCTAACGGTCAGCATGTTACAGTTCATACTGGGTCCTTAGAGGTGGAAAATAACTATGTATTTGGGGAGAAGAAGACCTGAGGAACCTAGACCCTGAGATGCAAGGAGAAAGTGAGACTAGGCGGGTGTCTGTCAGCGTTGAAGATTCCCCACGTTTTGTATTCTGATTAGCAGAATTTCTCAAAATCTTTTAGTCTTGGTGGAACCAGCAGGATGTTAACTAGAATGGCTCAAAAAAGAGGTCCGTGACCATATGCGTTTGTAAAGTGTTGGATTAAATACAGTTGAGGTTCTTTACTGTGGAGCTTCTCAGAGGGGGGTGAACAGCAAACTTGGTTTTCCAAACGTGCACCCGTTAGGGGAGGAAAACGGGAGCAGAGGAACTCCTGGAACTCGTGTTTCTTGGAAACCAATATTGATACTTTGGGAAGATGCTGGGTCATGCCTTGTTTACTCTGACGTCATTGTTCGCCCCCCACCACCACCTCCAGGGAACAGAAAATTGTTTCCTAGTGAATCACATTTTGCATTGATTTTCCTTGCACTTCTGAAAGTAATAAAGCAGCACTGAATTTGCCCTTGTTACTCTCAAATCTCTTTTCTCCAGTAACTAAAGAAAGGAAATATGTGTATTTCCTCCTTTTTAGGGCTGTTACTTGGTAAATACGAAGATTACTTTAGAAGTCTGTAAATTTGCCATTGTGTCTTTAATAAATTCGTGACTGTCCTCACTGTGTACCTTGCAGTTTGCCAGAGGTTACTAACATATTAACTGAAATTAATCATTGTATGTAACTGGGCAGAAAAGAATGAGTAAGAACTAAGCTGCGATTCTTTTACTGAATTGTCAGGATACTCATGTTTCTTGATTCCAGCTATAAATGCAAGTGAATTGATGGTTTTTGTCTGTTTTATCTCACACATTTAGTCAGAGAAGAACATCTACTGAGTTAGTGTTTATTTTATGTAGTGCATTTTTTGAGCCTTTTGGAGGGAAACTGGCTCCCACGCTGTGAGAACTGTTCAGTTAGTTTGTCTTTGTTCTTAAGGAAAAGTACGTTATTTTAAAACATAATGAGAAAACATTAGCAAAGCACCTGTTCCTGCCTTTCCCATTCCCTACCCTCCGTTTGCTGCCCCGCCCCAGCACCCCCTAGTGACTGCTTCATAACTGACGTCGGTGGGGGACCAGAGCCTTTGACGGAACGAGGCCCCCTGTGACTTCTCCAGGAAGTCAGGATGGTCTGAGGCAGCGCCATACAGAGCTGACTTAACCGGAGCACAGGGACATCCAGTCACCCGGAAGGGCACGCTGGCTGGGCTTTCAGAATTCAAAGATGAAAGCTTTTTAGGGTTCTTGACATTCGCTGTCTGTATTGCCATACATCGTGGTTGAAGTCATTCACTTCCATTATAAAGCCAGTTACCAGAATTTTGTTTTAATGATTAAAAAGCAGTTGAATTATTTTCAAGTACCCTCATGAGAATTTGTTCATCATCTTGCTTGATGTTATAATAATGATATTAACCGAGAAATAATCATTATTTAGAGAAAAGTGTATCAAATCAAAAAATCATTTTTATTAAGCTTATTTTAAGAAGCAGAATTCGGCAGGTCCTGAAAATCGGGGAGCGCATGTATTAGTCAGCTTTATTTAGTGTGTGTTTTTTTTCATTTTAATTCCAAGTAATAGTCACGGGGTTTCTTAAGGAGGCCAGAGCCTGAGGAGCCCGGGCCGCCTCTGCCTTTTCCGCGGCGGGGTGGGCCCAGCGAGGAGGGCCGCGGGCGACATTGCAGCCATGAGAGGAGCGCTCTCCTCTGTGGGAAGAACGCTGCAAATGCAACTCCTTTCAGAGTTTCGTAGCTGTGATAGATGTTGTTTCTTTGTACTTTTTTGTAGTCATCGTCATTGTGTGCTTTTGACTTTTAATTTAAAAAGGATAACCACCCGCCAGTGTTTCAAATAGGATCATGTCACTTTGGAAAGTCAGTAGAATTCATGCGGTGGGACCTGGGATTTCAGATCATTTTTGTGTCTGTTTTCCTGAAGCTCATGAAAGCATTCTTATGGTTCATGTTTTAATTTTTTCTCGCATTCTCTATCATTATGATTGGAAGCTCCTCCCGCCTAAGTTCTCCCGCAGTCATTAGCATCACGTGGTCTGTTGCAGGAGCGTCTTGGGGATCATCACCAAGAAGAACACGGTAGCGCACCTGGAGGAGCTGACGCGGCGCGCCGAGCCCCTGGTGATCACGCAGCTGCCCCCCAGACCTGGGGGTGGGGGGCGTGCTGTGACGTGACCGGGCACACGCCGCCAGGCCGCCGGGGCCGAGGCGGGAACCTGGGGGCTGTGACCCTCCCGCCCCCGCACGCCCGCAGTCTGTCCGCGAGGCTGGGGGCGTGTCCAGGCCCCACCGTAGGGAGGGCCAGCGGGTCCCGCCTCCCGTCAGGGTCTTTCCTTGGATTTGGGGCCGTAGGCAGTGTGGTCGGCGGGCGAGTGAACCCTCTGGGACGTTCTTGCGGCAAATACGTGCCCTCGAGGACAGCCCGCTCTGCTTACAGGGTCCCCCAGCCCCACCCCGTCTCTGTCTTGTTCCCTGGTCTTTGGCCGTCTTGTGGGGACTCTGGCTCAGACGTGGTTGTCACCGGCCTCCGTTCTCTGCCGTACCCGCAGAGTCCTGGGGCGTGGGCCCCGGTGCCCTTCGCAGGCTGTTTCTAGAACGCTGTCAGCAGCTTTGAGAGCCATGTGCGGTGGTTCTCACTGGCTCTCTGTCCCAGTGGGGTGATGACCGGAGATGATTTTGAATCATCTGTTAAGTGGCCTGGCTTAGGCAGTTACTGCCTGGAACTGCCTCGCCCTGCAGTTGCCATCCCTCCGTGAGGCCTGTCCCAGTCCAGCACCGATCAGGCACCCCTGTTGTGCGCTAACCCTTCACAAGTGTTCCATGCATCCTTTTTAAAAAAAAAGCTACTAACCAGAATAGTAAGTAGCTACCCATCCATTCTGCTTTCTGCTTCATCTATAATCATCTTTTAGGACTCCTTCTTGACGTTTTCGCCTATCTTTCAGTGTAAGCATTAACAACTCAGACTTTCATAAAAGCACCGTATCTTAACTTTTTTGACCAAAATCAAAAACGGAAGACATTGATGACCGTACTAGAAATTTGGGTTGTCTCAGAGATTTATCCTTGGGATTCTGAAGTTTGGGATTGAAATTCTGTGTTGACCATTTTATATGCATTTTTATCTCAATTGTATGTGCTTTCGTGTAGATTCTGCATACAACTGGGCAATCCTTAAGTTATCTTTTTAAAGTTAGTTCATTTTGGCTTTAAAAAAAGCGGAACATTGAGGGGATTTGGTCACCAGACACTTCTTTCTTGATGCGGTGGGAACAAATTTTCCTTCTCAGGTGGGGTCAGCGTCCTTTCCTGTTCTACATCCTCCCGTCTCTGTCCCTTTCTCACTGGCACACGTTACTCAGAGTGGCTGTGCTTCAGGGGGGCCCAGTCCTCAGTCTCGGGGAAAGGACACCGAGCTGTTAGTGACGTCGTACTCGCTATATCCAAGGATGGGTGCTGGGTATTTAATTATCTTTACCAGTAAAATGCTTTTAGAAAATACAGAATCAGGCTGTTTGCTTTGCTCTGCTCCTGTCAACAAAAAGGGTTTAGCTGTGGATTTAGCTCCTCTTTTCTTTTCCTTTTAATTTTAACGGCAACCTTCTGTTTATCCTTTTCAGACGCCTCCTTGGTATCATCACAAAAAAAGATATCCTCCGTCATATGGCCCAGACGGCAAACCAAGACCCCGCGTCCATAATGTTCAACTGAGCCCCGTGACGTCAGAGGGAGAGGAGGCCGGGGAGGAGGCCCGCCTGCTGAGCAGCACCGCGCTTTAACCCCCTTCAGAAAAGGAAGTAGAAAAGCCGGGCTGCTGCAACATGGTTTGCAGTACTGCTGGTGGAATGGAGGAGTTGTTTGGGGAGGGAAAGGAGAGAGAGAAGGAGGCGAGTGAGTATCTCCCATCCCACGAGGGGGCCACGTGGTGTGCTGTCTGCGCTGGGTGCGCTCAGCCCGGGGTGTGGCCTGGGCCTCCCTCCACGGGGAGGGCGGCCGAGCCTGACCCCGGCCCCCGGCCCGCTCTCCAGCACCGCAGAGACGTGCCTGTTTCAGGAGGGATCCCTCTGAATCGAGCCATCTCTAAGACTGCAAGGTCTTGCCCTTTTTTAATCAAAACTTTTCTGTTTAACTCATGAAGTGTACAGTTAGAGCATTACCTTTCTGCATTCCGGATGAGCTCCCTCTCCCCGCCGCCCCTTCTCGCGCTCTAACAAAGCCTCTGTAAGTTTGTGTGCCCTTTGGAAGCAGTCCTTTCTCATATTGAGATGTACTGAGGTTGTACTGAGGTTTCACACAGAAGAAGGGAGTGTTTCTTGTGCCCTTAACCCCGTAGTTTGCCCCATCCCGAGATGCTGGGTGCAGTCACGTGTGCGCCGACAGGGGCCCATGGCACCGGGAAGACCTCCACGGAGGAGAAATGAGCTCTCGCTCGGGTGCCGTGTGGTTCAGAACCAACAACGGTGAACTTGACTTGTGAGGATAAACAGTTTTCTTTTTTGCTTTTTTTTCCGCCCCTCTCTGACTTTATGGATAACGTGACCTGGTCGTATGCAGATTTTGTTTCTAAAACTCCTATAATACACAAGTACTGTTGAGCGTAAGGAGACAAGATGCTGCTGCTTTGACAGTGACGAGAAGGAAGAATTCTGTTTAGCTGCAGCTGGTATGAGTTGCATGTTTAAACACTGGAATTTTCTTTTTCTTGAAATTAGATCAGTCTTTTTCTTTTCTTTTCTTTCCTCAAGGTGTTTTACTGCTGACGCTGAAGAAGAAATGTAATTCATAACTTGCACTAAATGTATATTTCTTTCTTAAAAATTTACCATTCTTATTTATATTTTTATGGATTAAAATTTATAAAATACAGATCAGTTAATATCGCACTTAAGTAATTTTACCTTTTTAATGTGATTTTTGTAGACTAATTCAGACTTAGAAATATGGAGATACGAACAAAGTTTACAGTGGGAACAAGGGTTTAAGATGTGGTTATGGTTATTTCTCTGCGATCAGATGTGTACGGAAACCTTTTCTGATCTTTCACTGCCATCCCCTGGGTTGTCTTCTGACCTGTCCATTTTGACTCATTAACTGGAAGCTGAAACACTACATATTATTTTGCAGATTAAAACCAAAAGTTAAACACTGTTAACCTTTAAAAGAAAAATGAAATGAAAACAGTAGAATTGCAGAGGTGGCAGTTAAAACGTTAATCTGAACAGAACCTGTGAATCTTTGCATAGGTCGCGTCCAGGTGTCCAGTGACGTTTTGAATCCACACTGCGCTTTTTTGCAGGATGAGTTGAAAATACACTGGGATGTGTTTGGAATTGTGGGTTTTGGAAATATCTGACTTAATCGTGGTCTTAATTCACTATTGGCAAAGGCAGTTTATTTGAAGCACTGGCCTAAAAATTCTGGATTATGTATTTTTGGAGGCGAAAATGAATTTTTACGGGCACATTTTCTGAAACATAACTGGCAATGAGCTGTTTTTACATTTTAGCAGTGGTTCTTCACTTCCTGGTTCTTAATATATCTGTAAGATCTGTGAGATCACGGAAGATCTTTACGGTCTGCAAGGTTTATAAGATCATGAGGCCAGATTAGAGTGACAGTTGAGAGTTGAGCAAAATGTTAGGAATTTCGTGAGACCTTCTGAGTTTTGCTGTCTGCCTGCAGTTAGTGTTTTGTCCCCGTTCCTCCCCCCTTGGCCGCCTCCAGGCTTTCTTCCTGGTGTCTGGAGGGCAGTCCTTCCTGAATGATGGTCCTGTGCGTCTCCTCTCGACCTGTCATCCGTGCGTTTGCCCCCCGAGAGGCGCGGCCTCGCGAAGTCACACGTGGCGTGGATTCTGTCTCCCACGTTTCCTTTCCGATTTCAGGTCCTGCTTCAGAGACTGACATCTCGGGCGGATGTTGATTTTCTTCTCGGTGTGTCTGCCCTGCTTGAGACAGGGGAGGGGGGCCGTGTCTCCAGTGTGCTCGTGGTTGTCTGCGTCACTCTGTTCCACTTTTCCTTTTGGTACGTTGGGGTGTGTCTGCTTTTCAGCCAAAGGAGGGAACACTGGAGACCATGAGATCGATGTGCCTGGCTCATTGGCGAACAGATTGACCGATGTGGGTGGAGCGCCTCATTTGAGTACCCTTTTAGAGAAGGTATGATGAGAATGGGCAAGGGTGTCAGCATCTCTTCTTAATCAGCATTGTTTTCAGTTTTGGCTCATGAAGAATGCTTAGTTTGTTAATCTGTGATGTTGCCTAGAGCTGTATTTATCCGTTTTTATTTATACTCATGTAGTAAAGCTGCATATCATTACAGTAAAAATGGTTACTGTGATGAGTCAATCAGAAACTCTATTAAAATCTGTATGACAGTGTGTGGTTTGGCCTTTGATTCCCTCTGTCACCGTCCCCGCGGTCACAGCCGTGGTTCAGCCGAGGCGCCCGGCGCGCAGCCTCGAAGGTGGGGGAGGGTCGTCCCGCGTCTCTCGCGTTACAGGGCCGGTGCTGCCCTTTGCAAGCAGGAGCGACAGGGGGACAGACGCTGGGGTAACAGCGGGTGGACGTACCAGCGATGCGGTCGGCGGCGTCTGCGGGCCCGCAGAGAGATGGCTCTCAGTTTGCTGTCACACCCCTGAAAGGAGACGCGTGAGTCAGCGGCACCGTGTGCTTTTAAGAACGAGTGTGGAGGTTTGCTGACAGAGCTGCCTGCGAGGAGGTGGTGACGGGTGCGCTGTGGAAAGGCCTCCGAGGTGTCCGGCGGGAGGAGCCCGGTCCCCACGCGCCCGGTGGGCCTTGTGTCATCGCTCTCGCGTGCTGTGCACTCGACACGTGTTGAGCACCGACTGTGTGCTCAGCGCTGCTCCCTGCTCCCGAGGCCTCCGGGCACGCAGGGTGTCAGATGCTGACACGTGTCAGGGGGCGCTGTGGTGGTTGCTGAGCACGTGTGTTGACGCGATCCCGGGGACCGCGCGCTGTCCCGGCCGGTGACTCGGGCAGAAATCCCCCGGCTCGGAGGGTCGGGGGGACACGAGCCACGGGGGGCGGGGATGCTGGTCGTGTCCGAGGGGCAGGGTTACTCGTGAGCGCGCCGTGGGGGCTGCAGGCTGACGCAGTTCCCCGCTGGGGGAGGAGCCACGCTGAGCACGCGTCCAGAGGCGGGAGCCCCGGCAGGTGCGGACAGCAGGTGGGGGACGGGGCTGGGGGCGGGGCGGGAGAGGAGCAGCAGGGTGGGCGGGGCAGGCGTCCGGCCGCTCTGTGGGTCCAGACGGCGGGGCGGGGCGGGGCGAGGGGGGGTCGCTCCTGAGGCTTGGCCTGCGGGGCGGGGCGTGCGGACCCTCGGGACGTGCAGGGCTGGAGCAGGGTGTCGGCCGTCTGGTCTCCCGGGCTTTGGGCCAGGGAGCTCGGAGCACCGGCTGGGTTGGGCCAGGGCGTCCGGTGGGCGGTTGTGTGTCTGAGGTCCGTGTTCTGTTCGCGACGCAGGCCTGACCTGAGCCTCCTCGTGGGGCAGGACAAGGCCACCGTGGGGTCGAGCGGTCAGGGCAGCATGAGGCCGGGTGCAGAGGCCCCTCGTGGGAGAGGTGGGCCTCCGGGGCGCGTGAGTCACGGTCGCCGACAGGTGAAGTCAGGACGAGTCGGCCCCGTGGACGTCACTGATGCTTTGGCCGGGGCAGGTTCAGCGTGATCGGGCGGCCGCAGTGTGACTGGAGGGAGTTCTGCAGAGATGGGAAGGGGCTGAAGGCATCCGGGACCGCTTTCGGAAGAGCGGTGTGTGATGGACGGTGCCGTGTTGTAAGCTGCGGGATACTATGGCTTGTGCTGTTGTTCGTGGTGTTGTAAGGACACCGCGGGCCCCGACGGAGGCCCTGTACCAAGCCCATGTCACCAAACCACGGCTCAGTCCCTCAGCTAAGGGCAGGTCCAGTCCCCGGCAGCCTGGAGGTGCCCTGTCAGCACCAGTGAGGTCATCCGCCACGGGCCCCTCTGTCCCCCGCAGGTAGGTCACCTGAGCTCCAACAGGGCACCGTCTCCCCTTGGGCCCAGGAGGGCCGCCGGTTTTGCACAGCCCCTCGGACCCCCTCCTGCTCGCTGGATGGGATGAATCGCTGCACACAGCCAGCAAGGTCTTCGGGGTTTACTCAGTTGGATTTTGCTTCTTTTAAGCAATGGGGATGTTTGAGGGAGACTCACTGTTCTGAGAGGGCAGGGGGGGCTTGAGTAGCAGGAGGGACTCCAGGGGGCGGGGAGCAGGTTGGACAGGCGGCCTTGAGCGGGTGCTTTGAGCTGGTGCGAGGGGGTGTGCCCTTGTGGAGACAGTTGAGATCACGGTCTCCGGTGAGGTTTATTGCTTCCGCTTATTTTCTTAGGTGAATCATTCTACATGTGTTAGAGGTTACACAAAAAAATATTTTCAAGCTCCAGGTGTGAGCTTAGCTAAATTTGAGCTAGGTAATGATTTTGTTAAATTCTGATTGGGTCAAGGTGCTTTACTCATGAAAGAGCCCAGGTACTTAAAATGAACAGGAAGGCAGGTGGCATTTGGAGGCCGCAATAGCCAATGAAGAGTAGATAAAAATATCTAGTAAACGAGGTTTCAAAGGACTGTGCCTTTAGTGCAGGAAAAAGGTAAGAAAGGAGTGCTTGGTGTCGGGCTGGCGGGAGGAGCTTGTTCTCGAATGGCCAAGGCTCGGTCCTTGGAAGGCCAGTCCCTCCTGAAACGCGCTGCCAGCCCTCGGACACAACCGCTGGGCTTTGAGACTGGAAATGTCTCTATTTCACAAGACTCTTGTCCTCGGGAAGCTCTGCTCACAGCTATAGCATCCAAATTGTAACTGCCACGTTCTTGGCACTCCTGTCCAAATCCTGTCTTGGCTCCAGTATACCCAGCTTTCTGAAGATTTGCACTCAGGTTTGTTTAAGGTGTGGATGAGCAGCTGAATTTTTCTGTCCCCTTTCATTTATTCCTTGGTAGGAAATCCTGTTGAAATCCGCATTAGTGATCACAAGAAGGCAAATTTAAAAAACTCACATTTGGGATTGTTGGATCAACAAATAGCAAAGTTAAGGGAACCTAGGAGTTGTAGCTGAGCAAACGGTTTTAATGGGAGACACTTGAGTTTCGTAATCAGTATTTTAGATAAATGTGTTAACTATTTCTAAATACTGCCACAATACTGACAGGCACCCTAGAAAGTAAAGAAATCTGTGGGGAAAAGCTCAAGAGCTTCTTAAAAGGTTATTTAAGATCAAACGTGACCTGTTTTTTTCCGAATCAAAGCACGTGTGAGCTAATTGTTACTGTCACGTTTTAGCATAAAGCAGCTCAGTGTTCAGATGGGTCCAGGTAGCTGCAGGCAGGGCCTCCCGTAACGGAACTGTCCGTTCTTAGAACGGGAGCCCTGCTGTCAGGACGAGGACGTTCCTGGGAGTGAAAGGGAGGGAGAGGCGCCATCAGCTGAGCCTTAACTGCGTACAGCGGCAGCACGGCCATGGGGAGGACGACGGCCGCCGCACGTGGGCTGCAGCAGAGGGGACTAGTGACCCCAGGAGTCAGGGCTCCCCAACTTCTGGGCATCTCACCAAGCAGTTCCCCAGACCGTGCTAGCGTGGGTTCCCCTGGCGCCGAGCGTGGGCCACGGTGGTTAACAGATACGCTTATGTTCAAGGGTTGGCGCTACCGAGGGACCTGAAAGCCCACAGCCTCACCGGGGAGGGAGTCCTGCCCCTGTCAAACTCCTGCCCGTCTCCTCGCCCTTCTGCCACGAAGAGTCCGGGTCTCAGGTGGGTTCTAAGGAGGCGGCTGACCCAGTTAACTCTGGAGAGTTCTGTGGGCAGGTCCAGTCAGTCCTGCGAGATGGGGGTGAGCCAGGTGACCTGCAGGCTTTCCCACCTTGAACCTCACGAGGGAAACCTCACTAAGGGGCCCTTTGGCCCAATCCACAGTTTGCTATTATTTTGTGTTTCACTGTGAGCTCTGAGGTTTTAAGGTGAAGGACGTTCTGTCAGGTTGAAGAAAGAAGGATCTGAAGCTGGTCAAACCCAGCTACCCAGACTGTACTGGAAACCCAGTGGAAAACTTGAATGGTACGCTGACTGCATGCTGTGTCGACACCCTAACGCTGTGTCGATTGGCAGGTGCAGACAGAGCCCGAGGAGCGCTGCTGCAAGGAATGGACCTAACGGAGCGAGTGGACGCTCGTGCGGCGAGGCCCGGAGTGCCTGCAGCTGCTGTTCAGATGCAGCTGTGGAGGATCCGGGGTGGGTCCTGAGTCTGCTCCCCTGTGCCCTCCCTGCTGCCCAGAAGCCCAGTGCTCACAGCTGCAGCTCTCGTCAACTCAAGTCCCAGAAACACATTCCTCACTGCCTACGTGTTAAGCGCTGAAGCAGGACTCACTCCTGGGAGGGGAGGACCGCGTGCTCGTCCACAGGTGTCAGGCGGGACATCCTATGACGACATCGGAGAGGACCACGGCAGGTGCATCCCCTCTTCACACGTGATCAGGGCATCACCATGCAGATGATCTGACTGCACGTGAAAGGAAGAAAACCAGCCACGGGAGCTTCAGAAAAGTTTTTAGCAAATGTTTCCGTCCATTTATTTTCTGTACTCCTTAAAAACAAAACATCATGTTTCATACTGAAGCTCTGAAATACTGTATGCCCAAGAGAGGCACCTCCCACTCATGCTGCAAGCTGGTCCACGTCCTCTCTGCTTCTGTCCGCCAGGTGAGCTTCAATAATTTCTGCAAAGAGATTCCTCTTCAACAGATTATACGCAAGAGGTAAAAGCTGGCCAGCAACTTTATGAAAATACTGAAAAACAAAAGAAGATGACATTAGCCAGAGGACGCAGCAGGTAAATACACTGGAAAAAGCAGTTGTTAACGAAGCCCACTCCCCCCACGCTGGGTTTCAGCCAGCCTCTGCATGACAACAGTGAGTCCTGAGACAGCGCCTGGCACCGTCCCTGGGGCAGTCGTGCAGCTCTTCAGGACGAAGCGCGCTTCTTGAAGGAAACTCAGAAGAAAACCAAGTAAAAACTGTAAGCGTCCTTATTCCCTCAGATAACGGTTTATTCACCCCCTTTTGCCCTCAATACGCTCAAATGCCTTTTCCTTCTCGTCGGCATGTCCCCACCCCATAAGACTTCAATCATCATTTCCGTTAGCTGGCACCGTCGGAACAAGGAGCTGAACGTGAGTTTTCACATCGCACTGAAGGCTCCCCCGCATCTTCAGTTCCTTCTCACCCCATGTCAGCCTCCAGCCCTGAAGTCGCTGCCTCTGTCGGGCCCAGACGCGCTCGGAGGACAAGGGAGGGCAGCGCCGCTGGCGCCTGCTCCGCCGTCCCTTCTCTTCTCCGATGCTGCTGGATTCTCAAGACAACCGAGTTTCTGTGAAGCTGGTCAAGCACTATTCTGATTGGTCACTGACCCTCTCTGGCTGTTAACCACTCTGATCATTTTTACTGCTAACAAACAGCCCTACACGAGAAAGACAGAGTCCCCAAAACAGACTCCCCGACAGTGGCGTCAGCCTGACCCAGTAACTGTCGATCAGAAACGCAAACGCTCAGCCCCCAGCGGGAAGGGAACTCGGTGAGGCCCAGGGGGACTGGGGGGTCGGGGGCGCGCCAGCCTGTGCGGAACAAACCCCCAGGGCACCCTGACGCTGGTGGGGCGCCGCTCCAGCCCCCGCAGCGTCCCCAGGTGACCCTGCACTTCACAGCCTGCACAGTCAGCTTCTGGGGTAGAGGCTGACGCGGGAGCCGCCTGCCTGTGTGGCCCTGAGCACCTGGGGCTCTTTCTGTGCCGCAGGTGGCATGGTAGGTGAAGGGAGAATTAGGCAGACGGCCTGGGAGGGCCCCAGGTGGCGCGGAGGTGCGGGGAGTACGGCCCACGCTCACACGGCTACTCCCGGGGAGATGGGACTCAGGCCGGGGCCACCACTCCTTCCGCCTGCCCGACCCCCAGCCGCGGCTCAGCGGCCTCCTGCAGCTGCCTCGTACGTTTCTCCTACGTGATGAGCAGGGAGTTCATGGTAAAACAGCACCTCCTCTATGTTAAAGAATTTCCAGCATATTTACAGACAGCATTTACTCTTCATCCCGGAATTCAAGCACGAGAACAGACCCCCCACGGAAAGTGAGGCGGAGCCAGGAAGGTGTGTCCACACCCTAGCGAAGGGCACAGCCGTACACGTAAGTAGCTAGTAAGTCACTTGGGCACAACATCCAGGTCATTCACCTCGGCCAGAGTACAAGATGAACTTCAAATAAAAAACATGCTCACAACATCTGCTTAAAAATCATTTCAAAATGTTCATTTTGAAATTCAAGCTGAATCCATATGCCGCGCGCTGGACTTGCGGACAGCAATGAGCAGGGGTGTGTAGGTGGGGGGGGGGGCGGCGGAGGGGATGCAGGGCTGGGGGCGGGGAGGGAGGGGGCAGGGTGTGCTCACTCACGTGGGAACCGTGGCAGAAGAGGTCCATCCCCAGCTCCAGCCCCATCCCATAATCGCACTCGTCATTAGCAAACTGCACGTAAGTCATCATTTCCTGAACAGGAGCAAAAGCTTTGAGTCTCTCAGCATCACTGGGGGCCTCCACAATCGTCTTGCAGATTCTCCTGAGACTGGCTGAAAGATCAAGGACACAAGGTTACCTGTAACCACCATGGCGCAGACGGTAACCTGGATGTTTCCTCATGACTCTGTCCTAGTGCAATGGATGCCTCTTTGGTTGGCACTGTATTTTACAACGGCCATTTTATGGTTTTTCTACTTAAGATTCAAGCATAAACATGGCTTACTTAACGAAAAAGACTTCTTGTATTAGCACAGTGGGACCCAGCTGCAATCAGGAATCACACCAGCTTCCAGAGATTTTCCCTGGGCTAGTCCAGGTTCCAGACTATGGCCAAACCTGACCCACCTGTTTTTAACTGCCCTCAAGCTATGAGTGTTTTTCCATTTTTAAATGGTTGGAAAAACCAAAAACTATATGGAGACCGAGGGATTAAAAAAAATCCAGACAGACAGTAAAGTCTACTCTTTTTGCCCCCTCCTACTTTACTTAAAACAAAACAAAACCCAGAAAAAGACATACGAGAGACAAGAAATCATTGTAGAATTTTAAACCTTTACCGGTACTTTTACCAAAGTGGGGGAAGTGCAGCTACGGCCGAAGTGTAATCTGAGGTAAGAACAGAGAAAACTAACATTTATCTAAATAAAAACGAGTGGTTTAACATTTCTATCTGGACTTTCCACGTTTTTCTCCCTGCTTTCGGATGCCAGGGTGCCTCAGCTCCCACGAGGCACGTGAGGAGAAAGGCACCGGAGGATGCCTAATTAGACTTCCTTTCTGACAAACTGGGAAAATCCGATAATGCGGACGAGCTGCCCCTCACTCGGAGGAACAGACACGTTCCTGGACACGGGGCTGCCGTGCTGGCAGGGACGAGGTTCGGTCACGACATGAACAGTCACGCCTGGAACTCGCGGTGCCGAGTTTCACGCATGAGGGACTGATGTTACTTACACACTTTACTGACACTAACCCCAAACCCAGGCTGACGACAGCGGTGTCTGCCAGGGCTTGACCTCGGAACACGCGCCCCCGGCACACACCCTGCGCGTGCGGTCACGGGCTGCGCTCTGCCCCCGCCCCGTGGCAGGCAGTACTGCACTGGACAGACCGCAGTGACACGTTTACTGGAGGACAGACATGTTCTTCCACCGGCAACATTCTGCAGCGCGTCGCCTCACGGAACCCAAACCGCGAGACCGTGCGAGCAGCCTCCCCCGTCACCACGCTCCGGTGCCTGCTGCTGCCCTGCTCCCCGCTGCCCCCGCCCCCCGCTCACGGCGCGGAGCCACAGGCTGCAGCCCAGGGAAGTCAGGCCGCCAGCTCGGCGATCACGCGACACTCAGAGCCACGTCTCAGGTCCCCACCTCCCGGACGTGAGAATAAGAGCCGCGTAAAGGCCCGGGTGAGGACTGAGTTAACACTGTGTACACATCCCCCGACAGCGTCAACCACGACACGATCCAGTGCTCAATAAACGGTATCCCCCGGGCCACGTTACAGTGTTATGTGTCGAGAGCCTCGGGGGAAACTGGTCAGGAGCAGACTGCACTGTGACCCGCTGAGCGCTGTCACCCGTCCACAGACCGCCAGCCACTTAACACCTCCTGGCAAACAGAACAGTGAGACACCAGATCCTTAACTATGTCTGCTATCACTTCTCATTCGAAAATAAATAAACCACGGAAGGATCTAATGCTAGAATGTTAGAAAAAAGTACAAGTAGATAAAAGTGACCCTGGACATAAAACCCAGAACCCCAACCAGGGGAGGTAACGGTTTACTCCAGGGCACCGCAATTTAACACCCACCGTGATCGCTGTAACAAATGCCCTCAGTCTCCCCAACAGGACAGTAAAGCTGCTGCTAAAGCTTGGGGTGGACTGGTTCACAGGGAGGCGGCGAAGACCAGGGTTTGCCCCCGCCCCCGGGACACAGCCCCTCTCCCCTCCGGCCTCAGGGAGGAGGTCCAGGAAGGTCCAGCTTGTGCAGTGCGTGTGCGTAACCCACCTTGGCATCGTACCAAAACAGAAATGTGAAAGTAATTTTCAGCTGTCTAATTTAGCCCAACACATCCGAAACAGTATCATCTACACATGGTCAACGTAGGAAAAACTTAACGCTGCTGCACTTTTTACATGGAAGTGAGTTAACGCCAAGCCAGACCACAAGTTCAGCCCCTCCACCGCGGGGCCCACACGCAGTGCTTTTCCCTGGGAGTCCTCCAAACGGAGGGCAGCTGAGGCCACAGCTCTGTTCTGAACAAGGGAGGGCCTGCATTTTACATGCTGCGCAGGGGCGCCTCTAATTCCCTCTCGCTGAGTGCCCCCAAGGGAGCAGGGTGACGGGAAGGTGGTGCCCTCGGGGGTGCTCAAGTAAAGGGGGTCAGGCAGGGGGAGCTGAGAAGCGATTTTCATCCACTTTTTTCAACGTGGCAATAATTAGATTTTGTGTCACTTTTATACTTAAAGATGAAGTAACTCAGCACTGGCTTCTAAAAGCTAATCAGACTTACATACAGATGAAAGACTGGTCACAAAGCACTAAACAAACGCGTGCTGTCTCACTAATTACTATATTGTGCGTTGTTGGCTACAGTGTCAAAGGCTCTGAAATAGTTCAGAAAAAGTCACCTAACCAGAGGTTCACACTCTTTAAACTTGTAAAAATACTCTGTTGTGAGCGCTATCAGGCAAGCAGTGGGCTGAGCACTTACGTGCTCGGTTACACCCCAGACGCCCCCAGGATGGCATTCACCACTCCTACCCGTACGGCGGAGGAAGACGACCACGGTTCAGGGCAGTTCAATAACTTGCTAAGGCTACACGGCGGCAAACCCAGCTTCAGTTCAGGCTTCACTGACCGCAGAGCCTGAGCCCTTCTTCACTAAGGGGAGGTGACTGTCCCCCAAATGGCACATGTCCTCACCTACTTCTCAACATAAGGAAACCTTTCTCCGTATACATTAACGCACATGCACATGTTCATGTGAGAAATACGTTACCATCCGTTTCAGGGAGCTCTCTGTACCCCACATCATTTTTATCTACTGGGACAACCAAGCCTGCCCCATGAAAGGTCTTTGTCACGACCTAAATAAAAGGAAAAAACAAAACAAAATTTAGTCACTGTAAATAGACGAAAACAACAGGGAGAAAAAAAACCCAAAACAAAGCACACCCACAAACCCTCAAGACTTCTGCCAAAACGCAACATTCAATGCCCTTTTATTTCAGTGAATTTGGACCGCAGGGCACAAGTTTAATATTTCTTTCCTTTAAAATTAGCTAGAAGTCAAGCGCTTGAAGTAAGTACGACAGTGAAGCAGCCGGCTTTTATTAACTGTGTCAGCCGTCTGAAGTCTGCGCCGTGCGTCCCACTACAGGAAGCAGGGCGCGGTGTCAGTTCCATCCACGGCCGTGGGATCCTCTAGGCAGAGAGCCTGAGGGACTGGGCCCTGAAGGAGAAGGAATGGTATCTGTCAGCAGGAAGACGTGGAAGGCAGAACTCCTCTCCATCTTGTGAAATCCAGGTCCCCCATTTCTACTGGGAAAATTCAGGCCCGTCAGCAAACTTCCCCAAGGTAGGGCAGTTTCTAGTGTGGTGGTGCCCTTCGTGGAGGCAAATGACATAAACCGGTGAGCTCTTCTTAAGTGTTAATTTCCAAAGACAAACAGAGGTCCGAACACAAGCCCCATCATAGCCCTTCCAGTCTGCATCCTCCTCTTACAGGAGTGGCATCCTTAGGTCCCTGCTGAACAGAACACCTGCTTCCAGTACCTCTGTGCAGTCCAGTGACACTCCTGAGGGAAGGACGCGCTCAGTTTTAAGGTCCTCGCCCCCACGTCTCTGTACCAGCTCTCCACCCTCTCGCTGCTCTCACTGTCTTTCACTAAGCAACACAGGGGACAGGTTATTCCAAACAAGTCCCAAGACAACTGCTCACCCCCTTGGGAAAAAACAAATGAAGTCACAGTTACGGTGTATCTTACTCCTGATACCAAAATAACTTGCAGTTGGATTTTAGGATTAAATGTAAAAATAAACCCATAAAACTACTAGAAGAAAAGGCAAATATTTTATATGATTTTGGGTTGGAGAAGGAAAAGACTTATAGACTTGACTACATAAAAAAAAAAAAAAACATTAGGGCTTCCCTGGTGGCGCAGTGGTTGGGAGTCCGCCTGCCGATGCGGGGGACACGGGTTCGTGCCCCGTTCTGGGAGGATCCCACACACCGCGGAGCGGCTGGGCCCGTGAGCCATGGCCGCTGAGCCTGCGCGTCCAGAGCCTGTGCTCCGCAACGGGAGAGGCCACGACAGTGAGAAGCCCGCGTACCACAAAAAAAAAAAAAAAAAAAAAATTAGACTTCCCTGGTGGTGCAGTGGTTAAGAATCCACCTCCCAATGCAGGGGACACGGGTTCGAGCCCTGGTCTGGGAAGATCCCACATGCCGCAGAGCAACTAAGCCTGTGTGACACAACTACTGAGCCTGCGCTTTAGAGCCCGTGAGCCACAACTCCTGAGCTCACGTGCTGCAATTACTGAAGCCCGCGTGCCTAGAGACTGTGTTCCGCAACAAGAGAAGCCACCACAACGAGAAGCCTGCACACCACAACGAAGAGTAGCCCCCGTTCGCCGCAACTAGAGAAAGCCCGTGCACAGCAACAAAGACCCAATGCAGCCAAAGATAAAAAAAATTAACAAATCAAGTAAAAACCAAGAACAAAATTAACGCAAATGATGAAAAACATCTGCAATATATACATATAACAATAAAGTTAATAAAGATGAATGTCTTTAAACTATAAAGAAAGTCTTACAAATAATGGAAAAGACTTAACACCCAAATGAAAACACAAGTAATTCTAACCTGATGGAAAAATGGGCAAAGTTCAAGCAGTTCACAGAAGAAATATAAATGGCCAGTGGAGAAATGAAAACGATTTAATGTCCTTTACAATCAAAGAAATGCTGATGAAAACAATGGTAGATCATTTTATACTTTTCAGGATGGAAAGACCAAAGGGATTGGTAAGACCAGCACCGGCGAGGACCCAGGGAAAGGGGCGCACAGCCCCTGCAGGTGGGGTGCAAAGGAGTCCAACTCCTGGGTGGGGGGGAGTTCTGCAAACAGAGAAAACACACACACACTTAAATTTTTTTTATACGTGTATAAATTTTTTTTAAAAACCACTTTGGACCTGGCAATACTACATCTAGGCATTTCTTCTAAGGAAATAATCAGGTAAGTGTGCAAGTAAAGGTGTGAACCGTTATTTATGGCAGGCTGTCTGCATGTGTGGTTTTCAGCACCCTAAACTCTGAACATAAGCGCAGCGCCCTTGTGAGGCAGACCTGCCATGCAGCACGTGGAGTGACGACCACAGTGTGTTCACAAAGCAGTGCTGACGCTGAACGCAAAAGGCAACAGTGATGGCACGACTGTCTTCTGCCCGACTCAGGCTGACACCCAACAAAAAACCATGCTATGTACGTATTTTCACTGATGAGAAACTACTAATTGTCCATAAAGAGGTATCAGTTATTAGTAAAGCATCAAAGTCCTAACTTTATCACGAAGAATCAGATTACCAGTTTAGGAAAACCCTGCACAAGGGTGGGTGATGTTGTGAGGCATCAGAACTAGAGGTGGACAGAATGACGGACCCTCATTTTACAGCGACATTAACTCAATGTCGATTTAAAAAGTGACATCTAGGTACTGGAAGAGGTAAAGTGGCACACAGCCAGTTAGTCAGATAGGGTGAAAGGAATGCTAGCTATGAAAGATGTGAGTTGAGGTCTCAGATCTGTCATGTAAAATTCTGCACAAGGAGCAAGGCCTCTGCAAACCTACTGTGCTTGCCTGTCGGTCGTAGGGGTGGAGTGAGCAGCTCACAAGGACCTCCCGCCAAAGCACTACAAGCACGGCCGGTATAAACACAGACTGCTAGTGTGCCATGGAGTGCTCCGTTATCCCAGGACGCACGAGCTGCTTCCACACAGAAGGACCAAGTCACTAACTCACATGCTAGTGGAGCTGAGCTTTTTTCAGGACTAGAAAAGTATTTATTCCATTAAGATCTCACAATAACAATAAAACAATAAACTTCTAATAGAAAAGGATCCGGAAGCATTATCACTACGTGTTGTCTTTGGGAAGATAAAATCATGGTTGTCTTAGTTCTTTTTTTCTTTGAATTTGTGTTTACCAGCTATTTTTGTAAGAACAAATACTAAAAAGAAACCTCATGGGGGAAGGGGGGCCAGGACAAACATTCCTATGAAACTTAATCTAATACATTTAGATTAAGACTCACATTACATTAGACTCCTACCTAATTTATAGTTATGGGGAAGAATGAATGAAATCTCATCTGAAATTACTGTTGATGACAGAATGTGCTGCTGGCAGCTGTCTGCTCGGAGCAGCTTAGTCTTTAGTCAAGACAAATTAGGATATGTCACAACGGGGTGAGAAATGCTCCCCTTCCTACCCTATAAGGCGGAGAGGCTCCCTATGAAAACTAGAAAGGTGAAATGGCAATATGAAATCTTAGAGCAACTGAAAAATGCCCCATTGCAAGGAGTTTCATTCAAATGAACATTTTTAGAAACTGCTTCCGACCTCAAGGACTAAAGAAAGAGTTGATAAGACTGCGATTCAGTGACTATAACTTATCAGAACATCACCCCTGCAGCCGAGTCAAGATCAGAAAAAGCACTGAAGTAGGATTTTCAATAACTAAGTAAGCTGACGTACTTGGTTGCCAGCACTAGTTTATTCTGGGTTAACGACTCCTTTATTTGGCCTAGAACACGCAGATGAAGCAGCCACACACAGGGCACACTGCTGAGAGGCTGGCTGCCCTGACTCCGGTGACGAACGCCCTCCTTCCCCAGGGTGATGAGGACAGACTCCTACACAACTCTCATTTACCGCAGGCAAGAATTCTTCTAGCTTCTCTGTTAAGTCACTCTGACAATTGTAAGTGAAAAACCCAAAGGATCCAAAACCCAAGAAGTATTTGCTGTTTACAAAACCACTCACACTGCAGGCGCCAAGGGAAGCGTTGGTTGGTGGGCTCCATAAGGCAAAGGAGAGGGGCCTCCTCACGCACCATTTCCTAGAGAAGTTTACACACCTCAGTACACACCGCTCTCAAACGCCAACTGCCTGAGGGGCTATAGCTATAAGGCACTGTGAGGCAGACCTTTACACGTCTACCCCCAAAACTCTTGGCACGAAATCAACAGACCTTAGCCATTAAAGAAAGAAATTTAAGCAATTATTATGTACAAAGCTGCTTTCACTCTTCTACAGGAGAAACTGGTAAATCAAGATTAACAAGTGAGAAGGCCTGGCTGAGTTCTGCACCCGCCGCAAGGGCACTGCGTCACGTGACCCAGCCTGGCCGACAACCTGCAGGACCTCCCAGGCCAGACCCTGGACAGCCTCCGAGGGAGCCCCGCGAAGGCAGCGTCCAGCTCTCCCCAGGACAGGGCAGCGAGGGATGGAGAGAAGGTGCAGGTGGCAATCAAGAGAGGAAAACCCCCTATTAAAACAGCAAAAGAGTCAGAGACTAACAGGCGTAAATCATACTTTCTTATCTCTCTGTTTCATCTTCACGGTTCTCTGCTCCAGTGAGAACCCCAGTTCTCTGGCTGCTTCTGTGAGTTTCTCATCTATGGTTTTCAAGAGACTAGTTTTCTTTTTATCTGTCACTTCTTTAAGTTTTTTCATCAAAAATAATCTGAAAAAGAAGTAAAAGCCCTCATTAGTATGCAGGCCACTGTGCTAAGCACATAGACCTTGGGAAGTTACGGGGAGCCGAGTTACAGACATCAAACTCCGTGCAAGGGAAAGAGTGCAGAACCACCACCAGAGCCCCCCAGAATCCCGAACAGGTCCTCCAAGCAAGAGAAAAGCACTATGAATAAACAACTGCCAGTCACAGAAACAGCAAACAAGATTTGTCTGTATCATCTCTGTAATGTCTACAACAAAGACATAGGGTATTAACAGAATGAGGTTAAGCCAACTTCCTGTCGCACTGCTTGATGCTAAGATCGGCGTACCCCCTTGGAGAAGTCTGATGTAACAGAAGAAAAGAGTGTGGAGACACCAAAAAGGATTTTCTCCTTTTTTTTTGTTTGTTTGTTTGTTTTTCTTCGGTAAGCAGGACTCTCACTGTTGTGGCCTCTCCCGTTGCGGAGCACAGCCTCCGGATGCGCAGGCTCAGCGGCCATGACTCACGGGCCCAGCCGCTCCGCGGCACGTGGGATCCTCCCGGACTGGGGCACAAACCCACGTTCCCTGCATCGGCAGGCTGACTCTCAACCACTGCGCCACCAGGGAAGCCCCAAGGATTTTCTACTTTTAAAGAGCCAGAGGACGTTTAGAATACTTAAGCATCAGCAGATTCTTTTCAATGTTACCTTCAAATCTGCATTAAGATGAATTTAAAAAATATAAAAGGAAAGCAAAACTATTCTATAAGCTGATACGAAAGCACAATTCAAAATATTTTTTAAAGGTATGTGAATAGTACAATATATTATTGCCAGTTACGGAAATAATTTTGTTTTAAGAATGCTGCAGGGGGTGTGGAGAAAAGGGAACCCTCTTACACTGCCGGTGGGAATGCAAACTGGTACAGCCACTATGTTAAACAGCATGGAGGTTCCTTTAAAAACTAAAATTAGGGTTACCAGATGATCCGGCAATCCCACTCCTGGGCATATGTCTGGAGAAAACCCTAATTCGAAAAGATACATACACCCTTATGTTCACTGCAGCACTATTTACAATAGCCAGGACATGGAAGCAACCTAGAAGTCCATTGACACAGGAATGGATAAAGAATATTACTCAGCTATAAAAGAACAAAATAATGCCATTTGCAGCACATGGATGGACTTAGAGATTGTCATACTGAGTGAACTAAGTCAGAGAAAGACAAATACCATATATCACTTATATGTGGAATCTACAAAAAGGGGTACAAATGAACCTATCTACAAAACAGAAATAGTTACAGATGTAGAAAACAAACTTATGGTTACCAGGGGGTAAAGGGGAGGGATAAATTGGGAAATTTGGACTGGCATATATACACACTACCATATACAAAATAGATTAACTAATAAGGCCCTACTGTACAGCACAGGGAGCTCTACTCAGTACTCTGTAATGGCCTATATGGGAAAAGAATCTAAAAAGGAGCGGATATATGTAGAACTGATTCGCTTTGCTGTACACCTGAAACTAACACAACATTGTAAATCAACTAGACTCCATTAAAAAAAAAAAAAGACTTTTGCCATCAGAGCAAGAGTGAAAGGAAGAGCTGGCAACAGTGCCCAGCTGGACACAGTCGGTCCCCTTCCTGCAGCCACTACCAGGCTGCCAGGAGGAAACCCGCTCCTGCCCACCACTAACATTCAGCAGTTTGCTATGGGCTGGGCGCTGCGGGTGCTATTCTGATCCCCATTTTACAGATCAGGAAACTGAGGCACAGAGGATAATCAACTTACCCAAGCCGACAGAATTAGTGTGCGTGGATTAAAGTGCCACAGAAGCCAAGACCACCAAAATCACGGTCTCATGGTTGCAGCACGGCATCACAGTCCCTCACCTTCAACCTCACCAGCCGTGTATCAAGAGGCTCTATCTGCAACAACCACACAAAGCACACCGGCGACGCCAGGGCCCCGGGGCTGCTGTCCTCTGTCCACAGCACCCTTCCTCCCGGGAGCCTCTCGCCGTCATCAGGCCCATGGGAAACACCCTCTCAGAAGACATCCACCTCTCCTGACGGCCCTCGGTACTGGTCTTCTCATCCTTACCATTCCAGTTTATTAAGCTTTTGTCTCTCAGCTTCAAAGCTACAATCCAATACTCTGCTGCAATGTGCACACGGAAACAGCCAGAAAGTTCTGTGCTGTCCCATTAAACCTAATGGGAGACTGTGAACTTTGAGTGAGTCCTGCGGTGGTCATGCAGAAAACACTGGTTCACTAAGTTATGCAGATCTCCCAAAGAGTGACCCTTTTCACTGTATTTGATTTACTCCATTCTATCACAATATGAAAAAACCACATTCATTAATAGTACCACCAACCTCGTTAGCGAAGTTCTTCAGGAAGTGAGAAGCTGTCAAGCTCACAAGGGTGGTTACAACTCTCCCCAATTCTAATGTTTGCTTTTGAAATCTTAAGTTTTAACACTGGCAACAAACACAGTCAGTTGTTTTCATCGGTTTGTTTGAGGCAACGCCGGCCAAACACTCATGTCAGGGTAACCAGTGTCTGCCAGTCCCTCTCTTCAGCAAAGTGGAAAAAAGCTGAACTCACAACTCGGCCTCACAAGACCTTTTTCCTCGAGACAAACCCTAACACCTAAGTGTGCCGAAGTGCCTCCCTTCACGCAGGACGTTAAGAAGACACGTGCCCAGCGGCAGGGATCTGATCCGCCTTTACTGTGTCATCACGGACCTCTGTAGGGACACCCGCGTCACGTCCCAGCTGTGATAACCCACGGTCCGCTGCCCACCAGGTCCACTGCCCCGACCCTGTCGAGGCTCCAGCAGGGCTTACCCGCCTCCACCTTTGTGCTGTTGGTGTGAGAACAACACCCTGTCATCACCCAGAGTTTGCAGCTCACAGGCCTCCTGGGAAGTGGGCAGGCACCCCTGGGGGGCCACACCCTACTGTTTGATAGCTGCTGTTTAGTTAATGGTTTTAAACGTGACTACACGTCAGAACCTCCTGGGTTCCTGGTTGAAAGTACCCAGTACAGCAACGTAGGGTGGCAGACAATACTGGGGGTGCAGACAAGAGGAAAAGAGCCTGTTTAGCAGCGTGTCTCGACCCAAGAGCTGATGCCCTGCCTACACGTACTCTTGTACTACGCACCAAGTGTTTTCAATGGTCTTTAGGCCCATACAAAGGAAGCGTTCATTAAATGTTCGTTAAAATGAATGTTCATTGACTTAAAAACATTCTCTTGAAATGAATTTTTTAAACTTAAGAATTAAAATTATAGACACACAGGTTTGAGATCTCTAAGTATATCTACACTTAGATACACCTGGAACGTGTATTTTTAAAGAACGTTCCCGAGTCCTGCTCTAGACATGCTGAAGTGAATGAAGCTGAGGCGAAGCTCTTAACCACGAGCCCGGGAGGCTTCCGTGTGTAGTCAGGTTTGAAACCATTAACTAAACAGCAGTGGTCAAATAGTGGTCTGTGGACCCCAGGGACTCCTGAGACCTTTTAGGAGTATGTGAGGTCCAAACTATTGCCACAATTATTTTAGGGAAAAGAACAGAATAAAAAGAAAATCATTCCTAATTTTGTTGTCCAAAGGTAAGTATTTTAAAACTTTCAATCTATCTAGATTTCTCTCCGTGTGCATGAGAGCTGTGAAAAGGGAACCTTCCACACTGTTCTGTTATTTGACCTCTTCACATAATGTATCAACTCCTTCCCAAAACAACAGATCAATATCCTGGTGTTACACTTTATGGACATTTTCTATTTAGCTACCTAATTTTCTCTAACTGCTGGATATGTATGTTTTTTCTAATTTTTCCTTTTTATAAATAATCTGAAACATACACAGATATTTATGTGCACCCATCCAAAATTTCTTCAGATAAATAGCTAAAAATGGAATCGCCGATTTAAGGTATAGCATATTAGCTGGCAATGTTCATTATCTGTTAAGAAATCGTTGAAAAAACATTTAAACAACCTTATTCCAACTGCTTTCCACAAACGTCTTACCAATTAACACATGTCAGAAAGGTTTCTTATACCCTAACCATCCTTGGGTATTACCATTCTTTAATCTTTACTCATCTTTGCTAGCTGAATTTGCATTTCTTTGGCTACTATTAAATATTACACAAAGAGAACCAGTTTCCCTGGGCATAAAAATACTTTGTGTATAACAAACAGTCTGCCTTAAAAGACACTACTGAGGCTGATATAGAAATTGTTTTGATTAGCTGATTTAAAGTCTCAGAATACTATATATACTGTAACACTTAAAAAGTATAATAACCTTTTTACCTTTATGTTTGAGATAAATTATTGGAGGTGCAAAACATTTTTTGTGTGAAATAGCATTAGGTACTCCAATATACTCACTTGCTGGTCTTCGCCTAAGTTATAAATCTATCACCAATGTATTTTTGCTTTCTATTTCCTTTTCCGTGTTCTCCAGTAAGCTAAAAAAATACCAGAACGATCTTGCATTATTTTTGATAACAACTATATCTTTCTTCTTTTTTTTTGTAAGACCACTAGGACTAATGAAAACTTAGTTGTTTTTGCTGTCAGAGTGTTTGTGGAATGATTCACCGAGCATCTACAAAGCAGGTGCTGTGCACAAGAAAAAGCCTCTGCCCTCATGAACTTACACGTTAGTGCAAGAGACAGACAATAAAGAAATAACTATAGTTGTTTCCAATAAAGACAGCACCAATTTAAATTCAATAATAAATCTGAAGGGTGTAGAGAACTATAAATTATAAACAGCAAACAACGTTTTCTATAAATTTCAGAGTTATCAGAAGAGAAAAAAGAGCCTTTCTGGGACATCTCCCATGCCCTTTAGATACACCAGTATGCACACAGCAGCCCAGCAGGTGCACTGATCGACCTAATTTTCTGTTTACTGCAAATTTGTGCTATTAAATCACAGGGAATGAAAGTCTTTTAAAAAGTAGGGTAGGGACTTCCCTGGTGGCACAGTGGTTAAGAATCCACCTGCCAGTACAGGGGTCACGGGTTCGAGCCCTGGTCCGGGAAGATCCCACATGCTGCAGAGCAACTAAGCCCATGCGCCACAACTACTGGGCCTGCGCTGTAGATCCTGAGAGCCACAACTACTGAAGTCCGCATGCCACAACTACTGAAGCCCGCATGCCACAACTACTGAAGTCCACACGCCAAAACTACTGAGCTGGCGCTCTAGTGCCCGAGAGCCACAACTACTGAAGCCCGCACACCACAACTACTGAGCCTGGGCTCTAGAGCCCGTGAGCCACAACTACTGAAGCCCGCATGCCACAACTACTCAAGTCCACATGCCACAACTACTGAGCCTGCGTTCTAAAGCCCATGAGCCACAACTACAGAGCCCGTGTGCCACAACTACTGAGCCTGCGCTCTAGAGCCCATGAGCCACAACTACTGAGCCCGCGTGCCACAACTACTGAGCCTGCGCTCTAGAGCCCATGAGCCACAACTACTGAGCCCACGTGCCACAACTACTGAGCATGCACACCTAGAGCCCGTGCTCTGCAACGAGAAACCACCGCAGTGAAGAGTAGCCCCCACTTGACACAACTAGAGAAAGCCTGCGTGCAGCAAGAAGACCCATCGCAGCCAAAAACAAATCAATCAAGTAATTAAAACAAGGAAAAAGTAGGGCAAAGAGGTCACACAAAACATGGTCTACTTATTCTGCTCAAGGTGATGAAGGTGCTTTCTTCATTTTATTAGAGTGTCCACGGCCCACCTGCTGTGGCAGCTCCGGATGGTGTCTGTGTCCGCGCACCGCGGCCGGCTCCCTGGCTGGGCTCTGAGCCGCCCCGGAGCTGCCGCACCACCCACCCTGTGCTTCAGCTCGTGTTCCGGACGGGGCCGATGCCCCAACCGGCTGCAGATGCGGGGTCCTGACGTCGGGGGGTGGAGGTCCAACTCCAGCCCCACCTGCACGCAGAGGTCTCAGCTTCCCGGGTGGAGGGGAGGCGGGCAGGGGCCCCATCTCACCGGCGCAGGTCCTGCCAGACCACGCGGTCCCAGAGCACTCGTGCAGCCACAGCTGGCGCTCCGGCTCCCCGGCGGCCGGCCCCCTGCGATGTGCCAACCGTGGCTTCACCGCACTCAACCTTCCATCTCAACCACATACCACGGGTTCTTGGAACGAACTCTTCAAGAATGTTTGACCTAAGATGCCTAAAAAATCCTTTGAGTTTGCCACGGGACAAACAAGGTCAAGATTAAGTAATATTTTCATTAAATAATTAGTTATAAAAGAGGTCTGTTGTTTGGCGAAAAGCTGAAGTGTGGATAAGATGCCTGCAAAAGTCATGGAAATGATCTCCATGTATCTAAAAATTTTGGGTTACCTCATTTCCCCTCAGAGATGGACTGATACAGTACAAAAATTGTAAACCCATATAAATAGGAGACATACTGAAATAAAACATTTCTTACTTGACTGCAGCAAACACATTATCTCCATTTTGAACAATTACACAATTTTTCTTTGCTTCATTTGTAGCGACAAATACAGGAAGTTCGTCAGGAGAATCCCTGTGTAAGCAAAAGATTAAAAATTTAGCTGCCCATAATTTTTATTATCAGCAAAGTAGAATTTTAGGTCTATAAACAACAAATTATATCTGCATGTTTCAAAAAATTGCCAATGAAGTTGCCAGGTTTAAGCTTTAGTTTTCTTACGAATATCTATGACAAATCTTATTTATGTAACAGAACCTAAAATTAACATTCTTAGGACCTAGTTACTTTTATACCTGAATACCAAGAGAGAAAGAATAAAGCTTGTTAAAAGGAGGTGAAATTATACACAATCATTTCTACCCCAGTTTAACAGTCCGTGGAAAAAAGCAAGGTGGAAAAACCAAAAGAAACAGGACAGAAAGGATCATAAAACATTGGCAGCACAAGGAGCCAGTTCACATCTATAACCAAATCCCTTTACTCTACGCCTGAGGGAACCGATGGAGACAAAGCGACTCCGCCGCCGTCCTGGTGAGGCGGCAGGAAGCCAGCAGACCCCGGCGCCCCAGCTCCCAGCCCCGCGCGCCCACAGCTCCCAGGCACCCCTGCACACCTTCTCCACGTCTTCTCCCCGCCTCACTTTCAGCGCCAGCGCCGCTCCAAGTGGAGGAGCCACCCCCCGCCCACAGCGCTACTTCTAACAGTCTAAGCTTCCTGCACGTATCATTTAACCCTCCGAACATTCCCGTCAGGCGTGTCTGATGATCACAGGACAGGAAACTGAGTCACAGCAAGTCACTGGCACAGGGTGAGCCAGGTAATACGTAGGAGGGCCAGCCTGCCTCCAAAGTGCGTTCTTAATTCTATGGCCCCTGGAAGCACAGGGCCAACTTAAGTCACAGCAGCTGCTCTAAATTACCTTTCCTAGGCTAAAAGAGCTTTTCTGAACTCCAAAGGAAAAAAAAAGTTTAAAACTACAGAGGAAAAGCTGGAGAGGTTCAGCCTAATAAGCTCACCCATCCCAGGGTAGGTCAGTAGGTTAGAACGGCAGACAGCCTGTGTACCCACCAGGAGAGGGCACATGTCCTTCACCTTGGGTGAGGCCAGTGAACATCTGCTTACACTCGTTACAGGGACAGTAGCTGTATTTTAGGAGAAGAAAAGACCCTTTACCTGAAATAGCCCATGTGGAACTCAGTTTTACAATCTCCAATGATAATGGTCTGGAACTCAGGAGGATCATAGTAAAATCTCCAGTGAAGGTTAAAGTTCAGGCTTGCTGACTTTTTCTTCATTTTATGTCTTCCGGCAAGGATATCATAAGGACCCACTAATCGAAGTCCAAGGCTTGCAGAAAGTGAATCTATAAATTAAATATGTTTATTTAGACAGTGCCTTTCTGGAGGCAGATAGGAAATACTGCCTTTCATTCAGAAAATATTTCTAAGCAGTTGTCTTAAAAAAGAGCTTCTAAAGGAAAAGAAAGAAGTCTTTAGTTACATGTGAAGATGTCAGTTGTAAATACTCAGTGGAAAAGAAATCAGAGCAATGAAGATGTGGCACTTACATTCAGGATTTCCTCTTAACTTTACCACTGATGACATTTCAAACATTCCTGCTGTTTCTTATTTTGGCCAAAGCAAGGCTGCTTTGTGTTCTTATGCACTGCAAACCTTTACCTTGTCTCATTACTGTGTTGCTGTCGGCCTCAAGTATTTGTAGCACATCCAGACCAAGGGAGAGGCAACAGACAGCACAAGAGGACGAATAATTTAACTAAAAATGTGTTTAATGTAAGTGTTTCCTTCCCCTTCCCTCCACCTCAGCTATTTATCACTCTCGACTCGTTGCCTCCTTGACCATCCATCTGGCTCACCCTAATCTTGGAAGAGCCCACCTTCTTTTTCCATCCACAGATCAGCCATCAAGTCTGTTCAAATGTACACGTTTACAGCACCAGATGGGCCTTCGTGCTTCTCTAAGAGCGAGGCAAGCACTTCAGGCAGGACCTGGATACGCAAGGAGGTGAGGATGGAGAGAGGAAGAAAATTCTTGGAAGAGGTAACAATGTGAAAAAAAAGCATGGGGACAGTTTAATTTCCCCCCTCTATGAACAGATATAAATATACAGATGTTTTAAAGGGAGATCATGCTGTTTTGTAGTGTTTTTTTGTTCTTCATCCTGTCCTCACTTAAATCTTCTGAATAGTTTCTCATGCTATTAAATGTTTCTTTAATATGTCTACCCTTGCTAGGCATTTACTGTTTCTTTTTTATTCTAAACAATGCTTCAGTGAATATCTTTGCTAACACATGTTTGTACACATCCATGAGTACTTTTTGAGAAGGTGCTGCACGGCTGCAGTGTTTTGATATACTGCCAAAATTCAGTTATCTCCCAGTATACATTTTCATCAGCAGTCTCTGGGACTGCTTCCCCCCGCCTCACGTGAAGACATTTAAACAGTACCAAAGGGTAACAATGCAAAGTAACTGTTACAACATTATCAGTTTTTAGTGTACCTTTTCAGAGATAGTATACGCACATAGGAAGTATGTAGGGGTGTGTGTGTGTGTGTGTGTTTGTGTGTGTGTATTCCTGACCTAAAAATACTAACGGCAGCATATGCTACACACTTTTTCTTTTGAAATATTCCAGGCACGATAGTTTATCATCGCTTAAAAATCTGCCTGATTCTTTTAAAACTATATATGTCCACTGAAAGATGGGTAAGTGATGAGCATTTAAGGCATTTTCTGCTTTTTGTTTCAGTATAGTTTCACATAGTTTGGGTTCACCTAACCCTTAAGAGTTCACCTAACCCTTAAGACAAGTTCCTAGGAGCAGCACTGCTAAGTCATACTAAAAGTCCTGGAACACACAGAAGTATGTGCTTGTTTTCTTGCAAACTCTCATCAAAGCATGTTGTGGAATGATGTACCTTTGCTAGTATAACATTTTATTTCTCTCATTTGAAACATCTTTGGAAAAGTTCCTTTTCCATGAACTGTTTAGATCCTGGGTCCAGTTTCCTACTGTCTTTTCCACTGGCAGAAGCCAGAGGAAGATTCTGGAGCAACTCACCAGCTGGCTGTTCAGGATCAAGTCCTTCACAGAACCTCCAGAAGTGATAGAAATCTTCAGGCAGAGAAAGCCTGTAATGACTTTCTACTTCTTTTCGAAGGTCACTGGGCACGTCAGCTTCACAGCATTTACCCTTCTTCACGGCGACTGCTTTTTCACACTGAAAATCCGCACACACAACTTTGTTTCTCCCAAAGTAATTTCAGCAACTTGGACTGCTTAATAATATTGCTCATTTTTGTTCACCCCAACTCTATGAGTTTCCTTTAAAACTCTATAAATGGTATTTGAGTAAAATCCGGGGATTCTTTTGGGTGAGGAAAAAAAGGAAAGAACAGTTTATAATATATAGGTGTCAAGAGGGACACACACAGCAACTTTTTAAACCTATTTCCCTAAGATAATGGAAATGCAGAAAACAAAAAACCAAAAAGTATAAAAGGTAAACAGCAGGAAAAAGAGGAGTAAGAAAATGGCAGGTTTTGCCCTGTTCTGGTAAACAGGGTGTCATCGTGCCTTTCATTTAAACAGACTCACTGACCACACCAGAAGCAAATTGCCAGAAATAACTGGATTTACCAGTTAAAACAATGATCTCAGAAAAGGTCGTTTAAGGCCAGACTAGGTTATAAAACAGCTCCAGCGGCTCTGCAGTATAGGTTCTTTCTGTAAGTAAGCTAGGCTTTAGAATGCTTGTTACATCTGTGACCTATTCCCACAAAAATAAAATGCTTGGTTGGAGGGTACGCATCTTCAGTCCTGGGAGCGGCCGTGCGTGGTGTTCTTTCTGGGAACCTGGATCCTTTCCTTCCTGTCCTTCCTTTTCCGCTATCAGTACATCAGTGCTGCCCAACCCGGACGTATTCTGCCCCCAAGGGGACACGTTTAGCAGTATCTGGAGACCTTGTCGGTTGTACAACTTGGGGGTGTGTGTGTGTGCTGCTGGCGTTCAGTGGGTAGAGGCCAGGGATGCTGCTAAACATCCTTCAGTGCACAGGAGAGGCCCCTTAACAAACACCTATCTGGCCCAGACGTCCACAGGGGTCACGACTGAGAAATTCTAACCTCATGTTTCTCATATTCACATTTTTCCAGCAGGCTCAAGTTTATTGATGTTATTTTGGGTATCGTTCAGAGTCTGCAAAGTGTATTTATGAACCAGATGATATATACAAGAATGTTCTTGATGGCACTGTTTTACGAGTGGAAGACAGGACAAATGAAAATGCCTATTGACAGGAGAATGGTTACAGGACTTTCAAACAATGGAATATTACGCTTAGTGAAAAGGAAATAGAGCCACACACAGTATGGATCAATCTTAATAATATAATGCTGAATGAAGAAAAACGTCCCTGAAGATTATATGCAGCATGATAGCCTTTTTATGAAGTTCAAAAAATACTGTTCAGGCATAAACTCATGGGTGATAAAGCCATAAAAAGAAGACAGAGGAAAACAAACAGTTCGGGATCGTAGCTACACTGAATGGGGTCGACAGGAAGGAGTTAGGCAGACAGGACAGGTGAGCAACATGAAAATAGAGGGCCACGGTCAGCCTTTCAGTGCTTGGCCTGGGCAACGGCCTCACAGGTGTTTGTCGTATTATTAAACGAATAAGGTAAAACAAGACTATGACCAGGAATAACAGTGTATCACGCCAAGGATTACAACATGTCTATAAGAGGTCATAAAAAATTAAACTGAACAAGAAGGCTGTTCAAATAGGGATCCAAAAATTGATGGTGATAATAGCAAACAGTAATAAATGTAACAGTAAAAACAGTCAGTAATAACTACTTGTTATGCACTTACTATGGTGCCAAGCCACTGTGCTAAACTCCTTCTATGGATTAACTCATTTAGTCCTCGGAAATTCCTTATGAGCTAGATTCTGTTATCCACATTCTACAGACAAGGAAACTGAGGTTAGGTGACTTCCCCTGGGTCCCTAACTAGAAAGTGGGAGAACAGGCATTTAACCCCAGGTGGGCCGGCCCCCAGCCGATCCAACCACTTCATGCCGTCTCTTCAACTGCAAACACACAACAGCAGAAGCATGTCAAGTCCTGACCCAGCCTCCCCTCTGTGTGTATGCCCGCCTTTGCTGAGACTTCCAAAGACTGGCTCAAACTTAAGATGTTAGAAAGAAGAGCCTTAAATCTACCTTGCTGAAAGGCAGTGTTGCCTAATGGTTAGGCTGCCCTGGTTCATTCCTGACTTTTCCCATTTCCAGCTCTGTCACCCTGGGCAAGTTACCTAACCTCTCTGTGCCGTTCTCTCATCTACGAAAAAAGGCCTTTGTAGTACCTCTATCACAGGGTTGTTACAAGGAATAAATTATTTGTAAAAATACACAAACAGTGCTAGCACAGAATACATAAATGCTGGCTATTGCTGTTGGCCATAGTCTCTGTAGACGCATCGTAATTTTTGATGCTTTATTTCTAAGACTAACTCTGTCAAAGAAGTTCACTGCCCTTTCAAAGGGAGAAAAGGGTGTTTTCAGCTCTGCCTCAGCTCACACGCTGGCTGCATCCCCAAATCCCTAATAACTCGAGTTTAGGACGGCTGTGCCCTTCAGGGGCTGCCCTTATCCTTTACCCTTCTGTTCCTGGAGAGCGGGACCGGAGTAAAGAACGCCCAGAACGCGGCCCTCCTGCACCGTCTCACCCCATCCAGCTGACAGCGCAGCCAGAGGGAGTTTTGGAAACCTCTACTTCTTTCCTGCTTGCAGTGGTGACAGAACGTGTGAGGCCGCAGGAAAGCCTGAGCCGACGCCCCTCCGTGGTCAGCGCCCCTCCGTCCCCACCCCGGCCTCCCCGCGGCCGAGCTCGGCGCTGCGCCCGGCCATCCCTCCGCCGCGTCTCCCGCCTTCGGGGACGCTCCCCTTCCGGGGCGTCAGCAGCTCTTTCTACACTCGGCGGGGCCGGCCTGACCAGAGGGTTGGGGGAGCGTGCTGTGGGGGGACCGGTCTGAGTCAACCCGCTCCCCGGGGGAGGGCCCCTGACTGCGCCAACCCGGCCCCGGGGGAACCCCGGGCTGTAACCCGCCCCGGGCCCGCCCCCGGGGGACGCAGGGACGCGAGACGCCGCTCTCCGCTGCGGCTGGGGGCAAACGCGCCGCGCCGCCCTCGGACCCGCGGCCGCCCTTGGACCTCAGCGCTGTACCTGCGGCCCTTCCCCGCCGGGCCTGCGCTTCCCGCCGCCGCCCACCATCCTGTAGCCGCTGCAGGATGAAGCCCGTCCCGCCGAGAACTCGTGCGCCGCCGACTGCTTCCGGTTCAAGGGCGACCAATCACCTCTCCGCGCCGCGGCGCACACAAATATAGGGAAGGCCCCGCCCCCACAACAGAGCGCGCGGCCGAGGCCCCGCCCACCCGGCCAGCTAGGCAGGTTGCCCTTCGTACGCGCGTGCGCGTCCCGCGGGCTGACCCGCCTGAGCTTCTCCGGGGGCACATGGACCCCGGCCCACACTCGGACACTGCGGAGGTCTCCTTCCTCCCCAGGCCTTCACTGGGGCAAGGCCGGTGCTCCTTCGTCTGTATTCGTTTAAAAGATTCCTCTATCTGTCCCTCCCCTACCGCGTTTTTCTTGCCCAGCCCTGATTCATCTTCAGTGGTTTGAAATCACACAATTTCTGTCCACCCACGCTTTTGTTTTACTTAACTGAGTCGGTCTTAAATAAGATCCTCTTGAGATCTGTATCTTTGAAAGGTATTCTTTTTTGTTAATAAAAGTTTGTCAGTAAGACAAACTGAAGTCTGCCTAGAATTAAGCTACAGTGTGTCCATAGATTTGTATAAGATTGTTGACCTTGCTGGGGGAAAAGATAGTAATTCTCTGGATTATTATTTTTTTTGCCAAATTTGGGGTAACACAATTATCACCAACATACTTTAAAACAGATATTTTTGTTGGTGATGGTGCTGGTGGACTTTTGAAGGAAAATTCTCTGTATGAAAATGGGAATTGACAAGTAAAATCAGTGAAATGTTTAAGATCGCATAGTTGAAGGCTCTCAGACCCAATAAAATGCTAAAATTGAAAAGGATGCTAATCACAGTACAGACTGAGAAAACACACGCTGCAAAAATAGTAGCTACCAAACGAATATCTTTTTTAGAGCTAAAAGTCACTGGGATTACTATTTAGGGTTAGACTGTTAGTGAAACATGGATTAATAAAAGACAATGAAAATGGAATCAGAATTCCTCTGTATTCCTTAAGAGTGATTGATTCTAGGATTCAGCTAACTTTAAGCTCCTGATCCAAGATAAGATTTTAAAAGGAATATTTATTTCCAATCTTTTTAATGCTTTCAAGACAATAGATGTCACATCTGGCTTCTGGAATAAACACCTCTTTCTGCATTTGTTATGAGAGCTGCTGCAAATAAAAGACAAGACTGGATGCACTTGGAATTCCAGGTCCTGGGGTGAAACCAGACTCCTACTGAAGCAGTATGAGGCTCTGGATGTGGGAACCATTAACACTACTAATCAGGAATAAGCCCCTGACAAGGCACTGCCCACCCCTGGAGGGTAGCACCGGCATTGATAAGGCCCAGAGTCCCTAGGGCGTTCAGGTTCCTAGCCTGTCCTGGCAGAAAGGACTTCTTGTAGGGGCTGTTGATCATGAGGGACCTAATGAGGGAAACCCAGGTGATTGTGTTAAACCCAGAGGACAGGGAGAGGTGGGAGGGGTCCATTTTTGTCTAAGTTGCCAGATCAAAAGTCAGAGGCAGCTTCAGACAGAGCTGGTCCCAGGTGGTTGCTACACTGATGGACTGCAGATGAGCTGTCGAATTCATCTTTTTTTTTTTTGCGGTATGCGGGCTTCTCACTGTTGTGGCCTCTCCCGTTGCAGAGCACAGGCTCCGGATGCACAGGCTCAGCGGCCATGGCTCACGGTCCCAGCCGCTCCGCGGCATGTGGGATCTTCCCGGACCGGGGCACGAACCCGTGTCCCCTGCATCAGCAGGCGGACTCCCAACCACTGCGCCACCAGGGAAGCCCCCTCATTTTTTTTAAATGTAAAATCCTTGATGCAATCCACTTCAGTTTGTTGTTGTGTGTGTGTGTGTTTTGTTTTGTTTTTGGCTGCGCTGGGTCTTTGTTGCTGCGTGTGGGCTTTTTCTAGTTACGGTGAGCAGGGGCTACTCTTGGTTGCGGTGCGTGGGCTTCTCGTTGCAGTGGCTTCTCTTGTTGTGGAGCACGGGCTCCAAGCACACGGACTCAGTAGTTGCGGCGCACGGGCTTAGTTGCCCCGCGGCATGTGGGATCTTCCTGGACCAGGGCTCGAACCTGTGTCCCCTGCATTGGCAGGTGGATTCTTAACCGCTGGACCACCAGGGAAGTCCTTGAGTTAATCTTTGATACTGCATGCTGACCCTGTCTGTGACCACTGGACCCTGGCAGACTACCAACTAAACAGTGACTAAACTCTGCCTGGTCTGTCCAGCTGTGCTTAATCCAGATCAGTAGCCCTGGGACCATTTATCCTTTAGTTAGCACTAGGAGGATGATCCAAACGCCTCTTTAAAAGGCTTCACAGATGCCTGAGCCTTCACATTTACACTGGATTACAGGTCCAGCTGATGCAGCAATCCACTTTTTTTCTACTACAATTCCTTGGAATCTAGCTCCAAGCACCAAGTGGCACATCATGGATTCTCAATAAATATTGACTGGCAGATCTCCATTAGCAAACAGCCATGACCACCATTAAACAGTTACCCTTCCTTCCATCCGTTTAGTCATTTACTCATTCGAAACATTTATTAAGTGCCAGTTATGGATCAGAACTGTGTTAGGTACTGGAAAAGCCAAGATGATGCAGGTGGTGTGTTCCAGGAGCTCACAGGCCACTGAAGAGTCCTGGAGACACGGAGAATCCTGTATCCACATAAAGAGGTAGAAGCATCAGGTCATCTTTATCACACTCCAGTCTTCCAGATGTCTTGCTCCAGATCAGCCTCCTTCAAAGAACTGCTCTAATCATTTTATTCTTAGAAGATCACAGAGTTGATCAGACCTAAAAGTCTGAGCAAGTAGTGTTATTACCAGGAAATGACAAATGACACAGCCGCAAAGGGCAGTACTGATTAGTACTTGATTAGGGGACCAAGCTCAGCTGAAACAAGGACTTCACCTGGTGATGTTCCGGGGGGTGGGGGTGGGTAGGCAGTAGCCAAGACCAAGCATGAGGAAAGCAACCAAGGAGACAGGCGATGGGAGCTTGGGGAGCAGTTACTGCAAGGATGCAACCAACTTCTGCTGAGTAATATCTGTCTTGGATGAGGTCATTCTCCTTACCCTCCAATTTTATTTTTTAATTTCTGAATATAAAGTTGTAATATACATTAATTTTAGAAAGTCTGAGTAGTATGGAAAAATACGGAAATGATCATATCCCACCACCTAGAAGCAGCCTCAGCTAAACATTTAGTAGAGTCAGTACTTCCCTACTTGTTTCTTTTTTTAAATAATTGAGATAATACTGCTCTTAAAATTTTATAACTTGCTCTAAAAAATAAAGCTTCATAAAAAACATGAATACTTCATAAATATTTCAATGGCTACACAGATATGCCATTGGACAAATGTTTAATAAGATAATGAACTTTTAGTAATAAGTTTTCACTATTTTTCCTAACTTTACGTTGCTATGCGTAACTCTACGTTCAACATCTTACGTTTTGGAAGGTTACCTTAGTGTGGATCCTCAGAAGGAGCGCTAGATCCCAAGACGTGAGAAACTTAGAGTCATAACACATACTGCAAATTGCTTTCTAAATAAAGCAGTTTGAAATTAGAGCAAAAAACGTTTTGTCATTTAGAAGTAGTATGTGAGAGTGCTCTTTTCAAAACAGCATTGGGAATTCTTGTTAAAAATAATCTTTGCTGGGCTTCCCTGGTGGCGCCGTGGTTGAGAGTCCGTCTGCCGATGCAGGGGACACGGGTTCGTGCCCCGGTCCGGGAAGATCCCACATGCCGTGGAGTGGTTGGGCCCGTGAGCCATGGCCGCTGAGCCTCCGCGTCCGGAGCCTGTGCTCCGCAACGGGAGAGGCCACAACAGTGAGAGGCCCGTGTACCGCCAAAAAAAACCACAAAACTTTGCTAATTGTTTTGTATTTCTTTTGAAGTTAAACAGCAAAGATGCTAGCTATTGACCAAAAGTTTGTGCTTTTTTTAAAACATAAATTTATTTATTTTTGGCTGTGTTGGGTCTTCGTTGCTGCACGTGGGCTTTCTCTAGTTGCGGCGAGCGGGGGCTACTCTTGGTTGTGGTGCACGGGCTTCTCACTGCAGTGGCTTCTCTTGTTGCGGAGCATAGGCTCTAGGTGCACAGGCTTCAGTAGCTGTGGCACATGGGCTCAGCAGTTGTGGTGCACGGGCTTAGTTGTTTCACGGCATGTGGGATCTGCCTGGACTAGGGCTCGAACCCGTGTCCCCTGCACTGGCAGGTGGATTCTTAACCACTGCTCCACCAGGGAAGCCCTCTCACCTTTCTAAGCTTAGCATGAGTTTGTACTAGGAGGAAGGCGGCGGTCCAGCCAGGGACTACTTCCCAGTCCACCCTGCATCCCAGTGTGTCCAGTGACTCAGCGTTGCTGATGCACTGTGGGCAGGAGAGATGCGTGTCACGTCCAGGCCAGGTTTTCTCAGGAAGCATGTGTGCCTTCTCCACTTACTGTTCCCCTTCTGGGTGGCTGAGGAGGGTCCTGTGGCCCCAGGGGATGGCAGAGCCGCAAGGTAGAAGAACCTGGATGCCTCAGTCATCATGGGAGGAAAGCCACTGCTAGCTAAGCACAGCTGAATTGACTGGACTCTTGCATGAGCAAGAAATAAATGTTTATTACATTAGCTCACGGAAACGCTGGCAGTCACTTGTTACAGTAGCTAGCTTTATCCTCCCCAACATAGGTATCCACATAAAAGATGATCACACAGAGAGGACACCAAGTGCTCCTTTTCTTTCATTTTAACTGTAGAAGCCATATATACGTGTCACAATGAACATGAAAAATGCATTACCTAAAAATCAGGAATGGAATTGATGTCTCACACAACCACACTTTCAACCATTCATCTATCCAGCCAGCCCATCACTTAACAAATATTAGGGGTCACTCATGTGTAAGACACTGAGAATTGGTTTCTGTGATTTCCTAAGCACATCCAGATGACCCCCAAATGACCTAGGCGCTGGGTACCATCCTACTTAGAGCCGGTGGCAGTCCACCCCACACACACGTATCAGGAGCACTTCCGTTAGGGAAGGAGGTGAGATTTCGAGGTTGTGTACCTCACACACGTTTAGGGAGTGTGGACAGCCACTGCCCCCAAGGACAGTTTTGGGGAAGAGGGTCCACAGGCTGGATTGAACCAGGAACGTATTGGTTATCAGGGTGATCCATGGATGCTCTGAGACCAGAGAGAAGAGAAAGCATCCTTGGGAAGAGCCAAGATGGGGGGATATGGAAAGTCAGGCGGGAAGTGGTCTTCGCGTTCTGCCGTGGATGCGTGAGCAGACCCTCCGGCGCTTCTCGGCAGGCAGGACAGCGAGGGCCCTTTCTGTTCCTTGATGAGGAGTGGCATTCAACAGGTCAAGTTCAGAACAGTATTTTTTTTCCCTGTTACTACTTTCTGGTTTTGAGCTGTATCTTGGATAAACCGAGGCCCGCTGTCTTGGTTTGTTTAGCCTTTGCCCCCTCAGCAAGTTCATATCCTTCTGGTCTGTCATCAACTCAAAAGTCTCAGTCCAAATTCTCCTCTAAATACCATCGAAAGCAGATGTGGGGGAGACTCCAATTCCTCTCTAGCCGTGAATCTCTGGTTCCAAGCCACAGTGGTGAGGCAGGCATAGTACAGACATAGGAAGGACAGAGCGCCCAGCACCTCCAAAATCCAACAGGGCAAGGGTGGGTCACACCTCAAGGTTCAGGGATAACCTTGGGCTCAGTGTTCTGGCCTCTGGCCCATCTCACGAGGTTCTGCCTTCCAGACACACTGGGACAGGGATTCTGGAGCCCCCCTTTGCAGGGCTCTAGAGGGCCTGCCCCGGGGACTTTGCTGGGTGGGAGCCCAGGCATGCGGCTCTCTCTACGGGAACTCACCACACCACAGCTGAGTCCACTGGCTCCCCTCTGCTGTCCCGCTGGCGTGGCCCTAGCGGGGGCTCTCAGCAGCAGCCCCACTCCCCGCTCGGTTCTCTGCCTGGACCTAAGCCTCTTGGAGGTATCCTTTGAAGTCTGGGAGGAGGCAGCTATGTCCCCATAGCTTTGCTCCACCAGGGGGTGATGGAGTGCAGGGGGGTGGGGCAGAGCCCCTCCTTTGAAATCGGTGGACCCCAGGCCCTTGCTCTCAGGGCCTGTGATGGGAGGGGCAGGCCTGATTCTCACAATAATTGATCAACAATTCCATCTTTGTCATGTCTCTCCCCTTGCTTTTTTTTTTGCGGTACGCGGGCCTCTCACTGTTGTGGCCTCTCCCATTGCGGAGCACAGGCTCCGGACGCGCAGGCTCAGCAGCCATGGCTCACAGGCCCAGGCGCTCCGCGGAATGTGGGATCTTCCCGGACCAGGGCACGAACCCGTGTCCCCTGCATCGGCAGGCGGACTCTCAACCACTGCGCCACCAGGGAAGCCCTCTCCTTGCAGTTTATTATAAGCAGTCAAGAGGCATCGGGCAATTTCTCTGACACTTGGAAATTTTCTTGGCCAAATACCCAGTTTCACCCCTCAAAAGCCGTACCTTCCACAAAAGCCTCCGAGGTAAGCGTAATTCCTCTAAGCTCCTTGCTACTTTGTAACAAGGTTGGCCTCTCCTCCATCACTCAGTCATCTGTTTGTCACTTCCATCTGTGATCTCATCAGAATGGGCTTCCTTGTCCATATTCCCACCAAAACTCTGTTCAGGATTCCTTAGGTATTCTCTAAAAAACTGAGGCCTTCTCTAGAAGTCTATTCTTTTCTTTCTGGTCTCTGACCAGAATCGCCCTTCGTGGTCTGTTCATGGCAACTGGGCTTCTTCCAGCAGGAACCTCCAAGCTCTTCCAGCCTCTCACCATTACCCCATTCCAAAGCATCTTCCACATTCTTGTGGATTTGTTACAGCGGCATCCTACTCTCGGTACCAACGTCTGCCTTACTCGGTTAGGGCTGCTATAACAAAAGCCCACGAACTGGTGGTTTATACACAACAGACATTTATTCCTGTAGTTCTGGAGGCTGTGAGCCCGAGATCATGGCACTGGCAGATTCCGTGTCTGCTGAGGACCTTCCTCCTAGCTGACGGCTGTCTTTTCACTGTACCTGCACCCGCATCGGCAGCAGGGGCGAGGGAGCTCTGTGGGGTCGCTTTCATAAGGGCACTAATTCCCTCATAAGGGCTCTGCCCTCATGACCTCATGACCTCCCAAAGGCTCTACCTCCTCACAGCATCACAATGGGTGTTAGATTTTTAACATATGAATTTGTGGGCACATAATCAGTCAACCTATAGCAGCACCTGCCAGATAAATTATTTCTGGATAAATGGAAAATTCTTTATCACTTAACATTTGGGACATTTGAGTCATGGAAATAGGTGGTTTTCCTCTTTTTAGGCACAAATATTCTCTAACTGTTGATGCGGCACCGAATTCCAGGCCTTTTCCTTTCGTAAATCACCACCATGAAATTGATGAGAATGGCTTCAGAGGCCACCCACAAAGTAAGGAGGTAAACTGTGTTCCTTCTGTCCTCAGGCTTTATTTCCTCTTCCCAGGGAAATGCGTATTTGTCACAGGGCTGTTTATTCCTAGGTCTCTTAGACTCAGAGCACCTTGTCATGGCTACAGCTGCAGTGCGGCTGCTTCTTTGCATGCTTTTCTGCTTAGGTAGGAATCATTGCTTGATTAAATTAGCCACTGGAGGGCTCCATCCCAGTTTCCAGGGAAAAAAAACGACTGCAATTGTACTTTCCTGGCACATAACTGCATCTCTGCAGTTTTCAGTGGGTCATACCTATTTATACAGGTGAAATAAGGAGCCAGGGCATAGAGCTCGGCTACATTCAGAATGTTCATTTGAAAAGTCCAGAGATTTTTCTGGAAGCCTAGAGTGTATTTCTGTGGGAAACAGCATGAAAATGAGACTTGAATTGATAAGCTCTGGTTTATTTATTTTATTTTTATCTCGGGCATCTTAAAATTCATAGCAACTGTTTATATTCAGGATATGCAGCTCATTTACAGGTGTCGCATGAAAAAGAACCACTTTTTGTTATGCACTATCCATTACTTTTCTTCCTGTCCAATGAAAAGACTTTTATTATAATCCAGTCTGATGGTCCAGATGCTGCATACCTTCACTTTCACAGTGCTTCCTAGCATGTTCTACAAGATGACAATAGCTATTACCGGAAGAAAATTATCGGGACCTCCAGGAGGAACAAAATTGAGTGCAATTCTTTACTACAGAGCTTATCAGCACACCAGTCTGCAACTCCTAGAGGGGCATTTCATGCACATTTGCTGCTCTTCTTGGAGATGAAAAGCAAGGTTCCAAACGTTACTATATCAAAAAGACATGCCTGAGAAGAGAATCCAAAACCTGAGACCACACCTCTTCTGAGAAACGGGGAAAACCACATGGAAAGTATAAATTATTGTACTGCCTGATGCTTTTGGAATTTCCTCCTGGACCTCATTGACAGGAACCCTTATAGGCATTACAACACAGGGGCAGACCCAGCAGTAACCGGGACACCCCCAGTTTTGAAGTTCTAGCTCACTCTCTTGTAGCTGTCAAGGGCTGCACTTACCATTTTATTTGTCTCTTTTTAATTTGGAGAAAAAAGTAGTAGCTAGGGAGTCTGGTAAATGCAAGCTCTTGGTGACAAATGTGACTGTGTTTGTGGATTAAAGCACATGAGCCCAGACCAGGGGAGAGATGGTCACGTAGGGGGGATGAAGGAGCAGCGTGTGAGCTGCTGATTTTGAAAGAAAAATCACTAGTCTCATCATTTCACAATGAAATAACTCTATAAATCACCAAACATGACAATAGGTAATACAGACTTTTTTAAAAAAATAAAAAAGGCATTTTGTGGCTACTGAGAACTCACTGAAAATCGTGACTGGCTTTGGGCAGATGAATTGATTTTTCTTAGTTTTGATGGATCCACCCTCTAGATCATCCCGCTGTTGAATTCCCTAGTCTGAGTCTATTCTTTCCTGTATCGCTCATGTCTCTCCCCACCGAACCTACCCTCTAAACACACCAGAAGATTAAACCAAAGCAGCCTGCCCTACTGGACACTATTTTCTTTCTTTTTTTTTTTTTTACGGTACGCGGGCCTCTCACTGTCGTGGCCTCTCCCGTTGCGGAGCACAGGCTCCGGACGCGCAGGCTCATCGGCCGTGGCTCACGGGCCCAGCCGCTCCGCGGCACGTGGGATCTTCCCGGACTGGGGCACGATCCCGTGTCCCCTGCATCGGCAGGCAGACTCTCAACCGCTGCGCCACCAGGGAAGCCCCCTACTGGACACTTCTGATTGGCATTTTTATTTATCTGGGTTGAGGAAAAGGAGAGGAACCAGCATGAGCCGCCCAGGTGCATGAACACAGGACTGTGCAGATACAGACCCTCCTGTACAGGGCTGTCAGATCAAATCCTGCTGCCATAGGAAATAAAGAAGTAAACCCAGGCAGGAGCTCAGGAAAAACCTGTCACGTAGACAGCACCAGGGGCGCTGGGAGCTCGCAAATGGGACACATATCTTCCAGACACGCTCTTCGGTTAGAGGTGTTTTTTTTTTTTAATACAATTTGAAAAAAACTTACTTATACTTATTTATGGCTGCGTTGGGTCTTCATGGCTGAGCGCGGGCTTTCTCTAGTTGCTGCAAGCGGGGGCTACTCTTCGTTGTGGTGTGCGGGCTTCTCAATGCCGTGGCTTCTCTTGTTGCAGAGCATGGGCTCTAGGCACACGGGATTCAGTAGTTGTGGCTTGCAGGTTCTGTAGTTGTGGTGCATGGGCTTAGTTGCTCCATGGCATGTGGGATCTTCCCGGACCAGGGATCGAACCCGTGTCGCCTGCGTTGGCAGGCAGATTCTTAACCACTGCACCACCAGGGAAGCCCTAGAGTTCTTAAAGGCTGCTCTTAGAGTGGAGAGGGTGGAGTCCACTGCCCTGTTTAACCCCGAGACTATCTTCGTCGCTCCTGCTGAGGTGACCCCTTTGGTCAACTATCAGATAAGCCACACCTGAGCCATCGTTCTCCTTTCCTCACTTTGTTCCTTTGTCTGTTATTCCACCTCCACCTCCCATTTTGGAAAGTTCTCTCCAGGGTTCAGAAACGGACAATGTTGGTTCGAATCTCTGATCCTTCACTTCCCAGCTATGAGAACTTAGACAAATTACTTGATATCACCAGGCTTTAATTTTCTCAGCGGTAACTACAGATAATAATAGTACCCCCTTCACAAGGTTGTTGAAGGGATTAAGGGGTAATATCCATGTAAAACACCATATTGAGCTATTATTATTACACAGCATTCACATCTCAAATTCACATCCCACTCCCTCATAAAGTCTTCTCCGATGAGCCATATTGGAAAGGATAGTTTCCTTTGCTAATTTCTTGTAGCACTTACTGTGCTCATGACCAATGGGGCCATAGTCTACGCGGCCCTGTGGTCTGGTTATTTGTGTACATGTTTTCTCATCAGAACTAGAGGCAAAGTTTCTGGATGGCAGGGAGTGTCTCATGCAGTATCCAGCACAGTGTTATCCTGTAAATTTTTATTAAGTCAAATGGATATTTTAATGAATTTGTCGAGTCAATCAAAGGTGTAGGTGGTCAGAAACCAGTAGCGATCTTAATCCATTACTCACATATCTGGAGAACTGGGGCTGGGATCCAGCTCCTGGGGACCCAGAGGCACCTGAGTGAGTGGGTGACCAGGTGTGGGAATGAGAGGCCAAGGAGAGAGAAGCCCCAGGTCCACTTGGCCGTGTCAGACCTTAGCTGAGAGAGAAGATGTTAACTCTGAACGAAGATTGAAATTTTAACTCATTGCACCAGACTGGATATAGTCGTCACTGAATCGAAACAAATTTTTAATGACTTAACATTGCTGGAGGCTTTTGGATATCTGAGGGTGACTGTAAGAATTTTTGTCCAAATGCAAGAGGAAGAGCCTGCCCCGAGAGTGGATCTGAATGGTCAGGTGGGGTTTCACACCAGGAGGCCTGCTGCAAGGTACCAGGTTCACGAGCTGACTCAGTGTGGCCTTGGCCAGTGGAACAGCAGCGAGAGATAGAAGCGTTTGCAGGGTGGGGAATGAGAGGGAAGACCGTCCCCTTACCCACGGTCTCACGGCTATTACCACCTCCATCTCTCCAGCTGCCTTGGCCGCTGCAGAGGATGTGGTGGTTTCCGAGACCCTGGGCTTTTACTTCTCTCTCCCCCAGGTGACAACCTCCTGCCATCTCCCGTGAGCTCCCTCCCCAAGTCACTGCCCAGCTTTTGCTTCTTGGACCTCACAGCTCAAGCCAGGAGCAAACCCTCCAACGGACCAGGCTCTCAGGGAAGTTCTGATCCTTCCAAATCTCTGTTAGATTGCTTTTATCCTAATGTTTCTATCGGGACGCAATTGCCAGTTGCCATGGTATTCTGTGCAAACAGAAGCTCTTTTATTCTGTGGGATGCTTTCATCATGCAGTGTCTGTCACAGAATGAACTGCTATTAGAACCAGTTTATAGGTTACACCTCTAGTTGGCAAGCCCTTGAGATTTTATTATGCGTGTTAGCTGCACCTGATATCCATTTGAGACCCCCCCCCCCAGCACTCACAAATTATTCCACGTGAAATTGTGAACTCTCAATTAGGTGCCGTTGATATTGGCTTGGGGAGGAAAAGGTACATTTTGAGGGCTGGCAGAGATAGGAACTAGGTAGACTGTTTTCCTGTAATGCCTAGGGATTTGGGTAATAATTACAGAACCCAGGTTTCACTGTAGCATCATAGCAAACACTAGTTCAGCGGCCAAAGGTAGAAACTAAGTTGAGGATGGTTGTTTTGTCATCTCTCCAGCTTCCGTTTCTTTTTTTTTTTTATTGAAGTATAGTTGATGTACAATATTATATCGAATATGTTACAGGTGTACAATATAGTGATTCACAATTTTTAAAGGTTATACTCCATCTATAGTTACTATAAAATATTGGCTATAGTCCCTGGGCTGTACAGTTCTGTCCTTGTAGCTTATTTTATACCAAATAGTTAGCACCTCTTACTCCTGTACTCCTATGTTGCCCCTCCCCGCTTCTCTCTCCCCAGTGGTAACCACTAGTTTGTTCTCAATATCTGTGAGTACGTCTTTTTGTTATATTCACTAGTTTGTTGTATTTTTAAATTTTTATTTATTTTTTATTTATTTTTTGCGGTATGCGGGCCTCTCACTGCTGTGGCCTCTCCCGCGGCGGAGCACAGGCTCCGGATGCGCAGGCTCAGTGGCCATGGCTCACAGGCGCAGCCGCTCCGCGGCATGTGGGATCTTCCCGGACCGGGGCACGAACCCGTGTCCCCTGCATCGGCAGGCAGACTCTCAACCACTGCGCCACCAGAGAAGCCCTGTTGTATTTTTTTAAATTCCACATATAAATGATATACAATGTTCGTCTTTCTCTGACTTATTTCACTTAGCATAATGCCTTCCAGGTCCATCCATGTTGCTGCAAAAGGGCAAAATTTCATTCTTTTTCATGGCTGAGTAATATTCCATTGTATATATGTACCATATTTTCTTTATCCATTCATCTGTCAATGGACATTTAGGTTGCTTCCATGTCTTGGCTATTGTAAATTCTGCTGCTATGAACATTGGGGTGCACGTATCTTTTTGGATTAGTGTTTTTGTTTTTTTCGGATATATCCCCAGGAATGAATTGCTGGGTCATTGTTCTACTTTTAGTTTTTTGAGAAACCTCCCTACTGTTCTCCACAGTGGCTGCACCAACTTACATTCCCCAACAGTGCAGGAGGGTTCCCTTTTCCTCATATCCTCATTAACATTTGTTATTTGTCCAGCTTCCTTTTCTTTTTTGTTTTGGCTGTACCACTTGGCTTGTAGGATCTTACTTCCCCGAACAGGGATTGAACCCAGGCCCTCTGCAGTGAAAGTGCGGAGGCCTAACCACTGGACCGCCAGGGAAGTCCTGAGCTTCTTTCTCATCTCTGCCTTGTCATTGCCTCTCCAGTCCACTGTCACCCATGACTTCCCACTTTAGAGCCCTGAATTTGTAACTTCTGAGTAGTGTCCCCCTTTCCAAAGTCTCCTGTCCTTCAGTGATAATTTATCACTGCTAAGAGAACAGCTGGAAATACGACATATAAAGCAAGCTCAAGCTATTAGTGGGAGCTAATGGCTGAATGCACGGCACTGGAACTTGAGAGACCTGTGGGTTTTTTTTCTCTCTCTCTTTTTATAAAAATTTATTTATTCATTTTTGGCTGCGTCGGGTCTTGGTTGCTGCGCACGGGTTTTCTCTAGCTGTGGCAAGTGGTGGCTTCTCTTGTTGTGGCTCACGGGCTCTAGGTGTGTGGGCTTCAGTAGTTGTGGAGCATGGGCTTAGTTGCTCCACAGCATGTGGGATCTTCCCGGACCAGGGCTCGAAACCGTGTCCTCTGCAATGGCAGGTGGATTCTTTTTTTTTTGGCCGTGTTGGGTCTTCATTGTTGCACACAAGCTTTCTCTAGTTGCGGCGAGCTGGGGCTACTATTGGTTGTGGTGCGCGGGCTTCTCGTTGTGGTGGCTTCTCTTGTTGCGGAGCATGGGCTCTAGGCATGCAGGCTTCAGTAGTTGTGGCACACAGGCTCCGTAGTTGTGGCTTGTGGGCTCTAGAATGCAGGCTCAGTAGCTGTGGCGCATGGGCTTAGTTGTTCCGTGGCACGTGGGATCTTCCCGGACCAGGGCTCGAACCCATGTCCCCTGCATTGGCAGGTGGATTCTTAACCACTGTGCCACCAGGGAAGACCCTCTCTCTCTTTTTTAAATTGCAGTATAGTTGATTTACAATGCTATGCCTATCTCTGCTGTACAGCAAAGTGACTCAGTTATACACATTCTTTTTTTCATATTCTCCATTATGGTTTATCATAGGATATTGACTGTAGTTCTGTTTCCATTATGGTTTATCATAGGATACTGACTATAGTTCCGTGTTCTCCATTAGGACCTTGTGGTTTATCCACTCTGAATGTAACAGTTTGCATCTACTAGCCCCAAACTCCCAGTCCATCCCTCCCCCTCCCCCCTCCCTCTTGGCAACCACAAGTCTGTTCTCTGTGCCTGTGAGTCTGTTTCTGTTTTGTAGATAGGCTCATTTGTGCCATATTTTAGACTCCACGTATAAATGATATATGGCATTTGTCTTTCTCTTTCTGACTTACTTCACTTAGTATGATAACCTCTAGTTTCATCCATGGTGCTGCAAATGGCATAATTTCATTCTTTTTTATGGCTCAGTAATATTCCATTGTATGTGTGTATCTATCTATCTCTCTCTCTATATATATATTGCATCTTCTTTATCCACTCACCTGCTGATGGACACTTACGTTGCTTCTGTGTTTTCACTATTGTAAATAGTGCAGCTATGAACATAGGGGTGATGTATCTTCTTGAATTATAGTTTTCCCCTGGTATATGCCCAGGAGTGGGATGGCTGGCTCATATGGTAGTTCTATTTTGAGTTTTTTAAGGAACCTCCATACTGTTCTCCATAGTGGCTGCACCAACTTACATTCCCACCCACACTGTAGGAGGGTTCCCTTTTCTCTAGACCCCCTCCAGCATTTTGCTATTTGTAGACTCTCTAATGAAGACCATTCTGACTGGTGTGAGGTGATACCTCACTGTAGTTTTGATTTGCATTTCTCTAATAATTAGTGTTGCTGAGCATCTTTTCATGTGTCTGCTGGCCATCTGCACGTTTTCTTTGGAGGAATGTCTATTAAGGTCTTCTGCCCGTTTTTGGGTAGGGCTGTTTGGTTTTTTGCTGTTGAGTTGTATGAACTGTTTGTATATTTTGGAGATTAAGCCCTTGTTGGTCGCATCTTTTGCAAATACTTTCTCCCATTCCGTAGGTTGTCTTTTCATTTTTTTTTTTTTTATGGTTTCCTTTGCTGTGCAAAATCTTGTAAGTTTGATGAGGTCCCGTTTGTTTATTTTTGTTTTTATTTCTATTGCCTCGGGAGACTGACCTAAGAAAACGTCGGAACAAAAATATGGCACTCTTCATAAATTCGTATGTCATCTTTGCGCAAGGGCCACGCTAATCTTCTCTGTATCACCTCCACTTTAGCAGAAGTGTTGCTGAAGCGAGCGCAGGAGCCCTGCTTTTAAACTGTGATGGGAAAAATAAACTTTGCAAGATGCTAGTGGGGCAGGGGCCCCAGCTTGAGCCAACTCCCAAGAAGTGTATTCTCATCGGGGATTTGTCTGGAGGAGAGTGGTGTCTGCGGAGCCTCAGGGAAGGATGGAAGGATGAGGGCAGCTTGATGGATCAGAGCGCAGATTCTGCGGCCAGAGGACCTGCCTGGGGTCAGGTCCCCCAGCTCTACTGCCTAGTGGCTGGTGACAATCTCGGACAAGCCGCTCCATCTCCTTTTACCCCTGGGGGTGTTGGCAGTTGCATGCCTCTCAGGGGGCTCTTAAGTTGACCTGTGTAGCCCACTTCAAGCAGAGTGTGGCGTGGATCACGTGCTGTAAGTGTCAGCTGTTAACGTGGCTGTGTCTCTCCAGCCCTGCGTGCTGGACGCCTGTCGAGCTGGCAGAGAGAGGACTGCGCGACACCGGGGCACGGCGGCCCTGTGTTTATCCTCAGCCGAAAAAGTGTGACCCAGAGAGGGAAAAGATCTGTCTGCCTGTTACCTGGAGCAACGCGACTTACTGTGGTGCAGTGAAGACCCCAGGCTGTAAAGGCCCCAGGGGTCCCTCCTTGGGAGACAGTGCCGACTCCACGAGGGCCCAGCCCCGATGCTGCCGGCGAGGGCCGTGGAGTGTGAACGGAGGGCTGCTCTGCACGCGGAGCCACACGGCTTACAAGAGCAGGCTGGGAGCAGTTTGCCCTGATCTCTAACTTGTACGGCCCATCCAGATGAAAGGCTGGCAGACCTTGGGAGGCTCCAGTTACCCCAGTAGAAGAGATCTCATGAAATCGATCGACTCTTGGAGACTCTTCTTTTCTTGCTTTCTTAGCTTCCCCTCCTTCCTAAACCATGCCGTTTTCTCCTAAACATTTGCGTTTTAAACATAGTTTTGGTCGTGTCTATGGGAACCGGAAACCAGGCTGGGAAGCTATTCACCCATTGCCTCTACTCACGGCTTGGGGGGTCTTTCCCGTGGAAGCTGCCTCAATCTCCCCACTGCCCCCCCCACACACAATATTACTCATTAATAAAAGACAATTAATAAAATACACAGACACAAATACCGTTAACGAGGCCGAGATAATACCGGAGCAATAGTGATGCTCTGTGCTGGCTGATGATGTAATTTCCTCTGACAGGCGTCACCTCAATGCTCTGTAGGTACGAAGGGACCTGGGTGTGCTCCTGTCCTGTGTTCTTACTGAAAGAAGGAGCTGGCTTGGGCTTGAGGACTGACCTCGGGTGCCCCAGGCAGGGCAGGTCCCGCTCAGCGTCTCAGACTTCAGCCCCTAACCGCCCTCTAGATGACTGCTTTCTATGCTCGTGCTGTCTTTCCAGGTAGATGATCATTTCTTGGTATTTCTGCAGTATTTTAGCAAAGTCCACAACACAGTAAAGCCTTACTAAATATAAATAAATTAGTGCCAGGGAGAAGACATTTCCTCTGTACAGTTCACGTGGCATCCACGCTCTTCCTGTTTGTGTGCTACTTCCCCCACGAGGAGGGATGTGTCCCATCCGCTTCGTTCCCCTTACTTCTCCACACCTTCCCTTGGAAGGTGGCTGGTGTGGACTTTTTACATATCAGGCGAGACATTGCTGCCGTGTCAGTAATACTGAAACAAGGAGTGAGGATTCACAGGAAAGCTGACTGTAAGAAAAAGATTCTTTTCATTTGTGAACTCAGCTCTGTTGTGACTCGGCAGGGATGGTGAACAGACACAGGATGCAGCGGCAGTCTAGTGGGTCTGAGTACCATCAGACATGCGCGTGGAGATGAACATGTGGTAGAACAGACGCAGAAATGAAAGACAGGTCTTTCCAGATGGATCCTCATTCATTTATTCAACAAGAGTAATTTTGTCCCCATTTTGTTGGAGCAAACTTTTGCTACCCATGCACATGTGAGACACTTACTTGCCCAACTGCCCTTATGCATTTCTGCATAGAGCACATTTTGAGAATGCAATTGAGAATTGGGTTTTTGCTCGCAACTGCTCTCTTTTACTGCGTTGACAGAGAGATGATTGTTAACAGACTCCTCTGTGAGGATCGTGCCTCTCTTTTCCCAAATGTGGCACACAATGCGAAATTAAGCGAGCAGGCAACGCAGTTCTTTCAACACAAAAGCTATTCAGCCCTCCTGCTCTGTTGCTTCTGCTCAAGGGCTCCCTCTTCATCCTCCTCTTCTTCCTGCTTCCTTGTACCAGTTCTGGGCAGGGCACCCAGGGCTGCTGTCCCCTCCCAAGTCCCACCTAGGGGTGTGGATTTGTTTGCTAGGGCTGCCATAACAAAATCCCCCAGACTGAGTGGCTTAAATGACAGAAATGTATTGTCTCCAATTCTGGAGGCTGAAGTCCAAGACCAAGCTGCAGGCAGTTTAGTTTCTTTGGAAGCCTCTCTCCTTGGCTTGCAGATGGCTGCCTTCTCACCGTGTCCGCACATGGCTGTCCTTCTGCCATGTTTTCTGTGCCCTAATCTTCTTCTTGTAAGGACACTAGATGTAATATGACCTCACTTTAACTTAATTACCTCTTTAAAGGCACCGTCTCCAAATATAGTCACATCCTGAGCTAGAGCAGTTAAGGCATCAACATACGGATTTTGTGGGGACACACTGAGCCCTTAACAGGGTGTTACTTGAAAATGCTGTTCTTGTCTAGTCTTGTTCTAATTAGAATAAAAATACATACGCTCAAGCATGATTCTTGAAATATTAGAAGTAGATACCACCTTTTAAATATGTAGCAAACAGTTTCCTTTTCTTCTCTTAAATGATTAGTGATTTTTAGGGAAGGCAGAACAGCTCTTGGTAGCATTTTAGAAAATTTCTGGAAGTCCTGATTATCACAATGATTGGCAGGTGCTATTTTAAGGCACAGCAACTGAGTATTTCTGTAGTAGCTACACACTGAACTACATTAAGAAAATTACAACTTCCTTTTTGTTTATAACTAAAATACATAGTTTATAATTTATATTATAAATGTATGTTATACTTTTCAATTAGGGCATTATAATGGGTTTTTGAATTTGTAGGTAAACTACTTATGGATTTTGCATCAGAATCATGATGGTGGCAATACAAAATATTTGTTTTAAGAAGGAGTGCTGGGTTTGATAGGGTTGAGATTCTCTGCACCAGATGTTAAACTCCTGAGGGTCAGACTGTCTCTTTTCTTTCCCGAACTCTAAACCACAGGAGTGCAAAGGAGGTGTTCAATGTACGGCTGTTAATTAAGGAAATGCTTTCCACAGATCTTTTATTCTTACCATTGTGAAAATGCTGAAGAAGGAGAAATGTGAACAGCTCTGTATCCCGATGTTTTCACTGATGTCTGCATACTTTTGGGTAGTGTACTCTTCATTTTTTGGTATTATTTATTTATACATTTTAAAATTTATTTTTGGCAGCGTTGGCTCTTCATTGCTGCGTGCAGGCTTTCTCTAGTTGTGGCGAGCGGGGACTACTCTTCGTTGCGGTGCGCGGGCTTCTCGTTGCGGTGGCTTCTCTTGTTGCGGAGCTTGGCCTCTAGGTGCGCAGGCTCAGTAGTTGTGGCGCACGGGCTTAGTTGCTCTGAGGCATATGGGATCATCCCGGACCAGGGCTCAAACCTGTGTCCCCTGCATCGGCAGGTGGATTCTTAACCACTGCGCCACCAGGGAAGTCCCACATACTCTTCTTTAATAAAGGAGAATAAAGGGGTTGGCCAATCATGGGGGAAGGAGGAGAGCTAGAAATTTCTTGTCCTGAGAGGAAGAGAGAGCTCCAGGGGGCGGGCGGTATCTTATGCCTCGATTGCTTGTGGCTACAGAGATTAATCGATACACTGAGGACTGCCTTGGTTCGTAGTCACATGAAGTGGATTCTGAATGTTTTCCGAAATGGAACCTCTTGTCATGACAGCCCTTCAAATTCCCCAGGGAAAAAAAAAAGATGAAAGATGATTGGGAGTCAGACCCCAGAACCCCCAACCTTCACCCCTAGATCTAGGAAAACAAAGAAACGAATCAACACGCCGGGTCGGTCACTGCGACGTTGCAGGCGGTGTTCAGCCGGCAGAACCTTCATCAGGGTTTACGCCTGTCTGCAGAGGGAAGGGAGCATGGTCGAGCAAAGGTGAAGGTGGACTCTAGTGAAATCTTGCCGAAGGCGTCGGCTGACCCCGTCAGGAGCACTGACACGGAAGCCTTTTAAATTTTCTCGAATTTCGCGGGGTGTATGTGTGTGCGCGTGTGTGTGTGAACTTTTACACCCCACATTGACCAGTCTCGGTGCAGGCTGATCTCAGGAAGCGAGTGAGCTGGCCTTTCTCGGCTGAGAATGATTCCCAGAGGGACTTGCAGGAGGCTGAGAGTGGCCAGCACTCCTGGGGGGGGAGATGGGGGTGGGGAGTGCAGGTGGCTTCAGCCCCAGGTGGGGGGATTAGGGTGGCCGCCAGTGTCCACTGCTTCTCCAATCCACTTTGCTGCTTCCCGCTGTAAAGTCAGCAAGTGCAGTTTCAAGCCTGTGGTGGTTCATGCTCTGTAGTAAAATGGGGTCATGGTATGGTTTTCTCTCTCCGACTGTGAAGTCTTCTGGTCTTCTCTTTGAGGATTTACAGTCTTGCTTTTCTCTTTTCCCTGAGAATAAATATTGAAGAATGAAACAAATGCCTCAAAATCTGAAAATGGTCAATGTGATACCGCATCTAAGGCAGATGGAGGACCATTGCTCTCCTGCCCTAACAAAGATCGTTTTTCGCCTTTATGGGACTGAGGTGATAAAAGTTCATGACTCAGCGTGGGAACTGTCAGAACAAATAAAACAATTTTGCTTAAACACTATCCTCTCATTTACCTTCGAAGGTGATGAGGAAAACCATTGATATTCTGTGGCAGGACAATCAAACTAAGACAGAAAGAAGAAAAAAGAAGACAAATGACATGCCCCCTTTGGGCAGGCTTTTCCCAATGTGCGATGTGCATCTACCATTATACATTAACCAGACCTCCTCAAAGCAGGAGGATGAAATCAACCTGTGGGAAAAAGTTGGCCCCTTTCTTCAGAGGCCAGCATTGTAATATTGTCATTCTATGATTACTATGTTTCTTTTTCATCTCGTACAAGGGTACCAGGGGCGGCATTGACCAAAGGCTTGTCTGTACGTGCATAATTGAAAAAAAGGAAAAAAACACTTTGTTGATTGAACTATGGATACAATGCTAACCTGTCAATATGATACGTAATTTCTTTGTCTCAAAAATGTATAAAACTGCATCTTTAATTCCTGATCAATGGAGCAGTTCTCAGAGCTTCTGAGAATCTGTTTCCCAGGTTATAATCCTCAGTTTGGCTCGAATAAAATTCTCTTTTCTTTCTTCTTAGCTTGATTGTTATTTGATTTTTTGTCGACAACGGGAATCACCAAATTTAGCCCCCACAGTGCACACCAGCTCCCTGGGTCAGACTTCGTTTCCTGTTGGTTTTCTCCCAGCTTCTTGCCAGATACTTGTAGAGGAAATTCTCAGATCCTGTCCTCAGACGACCTCCCACATTCAAAGACGCTTCCTTAGCTGAGAGACTTAGGCTCCTTATTCAAACTAATTCTAGCTTCCAGGCAATCCAAAAGGCTGGCACTTGTTTTCCTGACTAGGAGAAGCTTTCTGCTTTGGGGCCAGAAAATCTATTTTGATTGCAATACCAGCAGCTAAAAGATGTGTGATACAAAGGGCATAAAACAAGCAGCAAATTTAAAGTAATATTTCTCGCGGTTTGCGTGGCACGGAGGGTCCCTCATCTTATATTCACACCGAGCATGTCCGTCTTTACAGAAGAATGTATGAATTCTGTTTTTCACTTCCCTCAATCTGTCAGAACGTCCAGCTTATGCGGCATTGAATATAATGCTCAGAAAGGATGTTCCATTTGTGTCCTGATCTGAATAGCCCCTGGGACCTCCAAGGAGTTCCACAGAAATCTCTTCACGGGTCTGTTGTCTCTTACTGTTCACACCTTGGGCTTTGATTTTCCATGTGGGTTCTCCTGGGTGTGATTTTGGAAGGCAGATGACCTTAGGGTTGTAAGATGCCACCAGATAGGCGGTGCAGGGCACCCAGCAGCTTCAGAGACAGGAGGAGGTGGGAGCTGCCTGGAGGTGTCTTCTGTGTCCGCTTGTCTTCGGGCTCTTTCATTCAACCTTGGGTGTGAGGTTCATCCCTATTTCTGTGGTGCATAGTGGTGGGTGATTCCCTGTCTTTGCTGTGTGCGGGTCATTTTAAACCTCCCTTCCGCCCCTTATTTTGGTTTCATCATCAAATCCTATTGATGTGATCTCCAAGTAGACCTAAAACCTGTGCCCCTGCCCTCTCCGCACACACCACCTAGGCCCCGGCCATCCTGCCTGGATGTTGCATGGTCCTTGGCGAGTGTCCTCACTTCCATCCCCGCTCCCTTCCTGTCCTGTCTGCTCAGGCAGCCAGCGTGGCCTTTCAAAGAGACCACAGTACATCAGGATGATGCCCCATCTCCCCCCCCCGCCCCCAGGAGTGCTGGCCACTCTCAGCCTCCTGCAAGTCCCTCTGGGAATCATTCTCAGCTGAGAATGTGTCCACCCATGGTCACAAAGCACCTGGCTTCGGCCTGATACTGCCCCCCCCCCCCCCATCACGCGCTCCCAGTCTCTCAGGAGCCAAGCTCCACCCGCTTCTCCACGTGGGCACCTGTTATTTTTCCTTCTTAATCTGGCAGATTCCTACTCAGCCATTTCTCAGAGACGCGACCTTCCCTGACGCCCCGTCTACACTGAATAGGTCGTTTTCATGGACAGTGATGGCCACGCCCCACGTTAAACATCGATTCGTCGTCTCACTAGGCTGCGCCATCACAGGGGCGTGTCTGGTTTGCTTCCTGCATCTCAGCATCTGCTACAGTGCCCGGCAGGCAGCCCGCCCCCCCAACCCCAAATATTTTTGGAATGAACAACTGATTAAAGTTTCAGGGACATCACAGCGTGTACCAGAAAATGTACTCAGGGGACTTCCCTTTAAACCTTTATGATCTGAAGCTTTGCAGCTGAAAATGGGTAGATTGGGCATCAGGAATTCTGAGCACCATGCAGCTCAGTCGGTGCCTGAAGGCAACAATCCCCTTCGTGAGCTGCTCTGGCCAAAGCATTCTCGAGAAACACAGCCCCTGAATTAGAAGCAGCGAGAACGCGATGCCGGAGTCCCAGCCTGGAACTGGAACGCTGATTCCATCCACACACGCTACAGCCACAGGCAACAACATCCATCCCAGCCCCTGGCTGCTTGCCCACCACTGTAGCAAATATATAATTTATTAAGAAAACGTGCAGTGAATAAAATGACCTACGAAGCTGACCAAACTCTGAGTTGACAATGGCTTTTTAGGCCACAAGAGGGAGCTGTTTAAATTCCTGTTAAACATAAAGAAAAAAATTGAAAGAGAAGAAATTGGCAATCATAAGGTTGGCCAGATGGACACCTATTTATATGATGTTGACTCCGGAATTCCAAGTATTTTTTAAGCTACAAAAATTCCAATTCTTTTTGTCTGCAAAGTAATTTGCATTTTAAATAGTGTTATGAAAGGCAGAGAATTGTTTTTCCCTGAAAATCTAATTTTAAGTCTAATTTAACTAGTGTGAGGAAGTGTAAGTATTCAGCGAACGGACAAAGAGATGAAAATTCCTTTTGAAATGAATCTTTTTTTTCTAAATCCTTTTCCTCTGAAACAGCCTCAGGGACGAAGTAAGCTTTCTTTAAAAAGTTACTGTTTCGAGACAGACTCACAGACACAGAGAACAGACTTGTGGTTGCCAAGGGGGAGGGGGTTGGGGGAGGGATGGAGTGGGAGTTTGGGGTTAGCAGATGCAAACTAGTACATATAGGATGGATAAACAACAAGGTCCTACTGTAGAGCACAGGGAACTCTATTCAATACCCTGGGGTAAACCATAATGGAAAAGAATATGAAAAAGAATGTGTATATATGTATAACTGAATCACTTTGCTGTACACCTGAAACTAACACAACATTGTAAATCCACTATACTTCATTAAAAAAAGTTACTGTTTCTTTCACTAATTAGCCTAGAAGATTTCAAATATCTAAATATCGGTGCCAATCATCAGAGTTTTAAAAGAAATGTATAGCCTACGGCTTGAGAACTCATTAAGAACACTGAGTCTAATCGCAGATGTGCTTACCTACCACGAGTTAATTTATAGTAGCTCCGCCTGCCAGCCCTCCTGGTCACCCCGAGGACACGGTTGAGCTGAAAGGGCCTGACCCAGCGGCAGAAGGAGGCTTTTCTGAGAAGCCAGTGAGAGGGCACACGGGGGCTTTGATGCAGTCAAATGACCCGTGAGGATAACACATGGGGAGTGTCATGCGGTCCAGGCTCTGTGCTGGGAACTTCACATGGGCCAGCCCGTCTGTCCTGCACAGCGACGTGTGGAAGCCACGGTTATGTTTCAGTTTGCGGGATGGGAAAACTGAGGCCCAGAGAGAAAGCCCGAGTGTCTTGTATTGTATTCAGTCAGGGAGCCACGATTTGAAACCCCCTCCAGGGGGAGGCCCTTGAATGGAATTCTACTCAACTGGCCAGTCTGAGTGTGGTTAAGATCACGGGGCCCTGGGTAATGTGCTTCTTCCTTATAACGGGCCAAGGATGTCCATTGTTACCCTATTGAGAACACCAGGATTTGGCCAAGATTCTCTTCTTCCCCTAAAATGTTTTGCCCTAAGAGGGAGAGAGGAAAGCTTTTATAGTGTCTCAAGGGCAGCTATTTCTGGGGTGATTGTCAGCAAATAGTAAATGTGGTAAAGATGCTGGTTTTCTGCTGACTCACCTGGGTGATGTCAAGCCTTGAGGGAACACAGACAAATTCATCCGAATCATGATGAACACACACCATTTCACGTTCGAGAGAGGTCATCGAAAATGCTCTAAGCACGTGACTTTTAAAAATTCCTACACTTTTCCTGTAGTTGTCTAGAGCCTGAGCATGTGTTCTGAGTAAACACTCAGACATGTGCTGCGAGCAGACATAGAAAGATCATCTTCCTGGCTCGGGGTGGGAATGGTGGTGAGGGAGGAGGAAAGACCTCTTGCTACTGTCTACTGTCTGCCTGCATTTTCTCCTGACCTTGCTCTCATCCCTACTCCTGGCTGGCCTCTTTTAAGTACTTGGAGAACATTGCTGGCTTTTCTTATCAGAGTACCTAGGAGAAAATGGCATTCCTGAATATAAAAATAAATGACCCGTTTCTTATCCTTTCTTTTTTTAAAACGTCTCCTCACATCTTTACTCAAGTTTTTATGAACCAGGCACAGAGTTTGAATGAATTTTAAGAAGGACTGACAATCACAGTGCCTTGGGATGCCTGTCTTCTGTTGTTAATGCAGGGTCAAGCCCGCTTGCCTTTTCGTTCCAGCGGTTGACCAGAGTCCAGCATCAGGACTGGGACATGATTCTGCCGTTAGAAGCATGTATTCAAATATGGCAGCATATTTGAAAAGGTTCTCTGGAATTAGACAGGCTGAGGCTCAACCCTCAGGTATCCCTTCCCTACAGAGTTGCCCGTTTAAGCATAGGCTGTTCAGGACTTCCCTGGCGGTCCATTGGTTAAGACTCTGTGCTTCCAATGCAGGGGATGCAGGATCGATCCCTGGTGGGGGAACTAAGATCCCACATGCCATGTGGCACAGCCAAAAAAATTAAAAAAAAAAAAAAATAGAGGCTGTTCAATCCACTTTGAATTTTGGATAAACAACAAATAATTCTCTTCGTAAAAGTATATCCCAAGTATTACAAGGGAGATACTTGCACTTAAAATAATTCATTGTTCGTCTGAAATTCACATTGAACCGGGTGTCTTGTGCGTGCATTTGCCAAGTCTGGGAGCCCTTCTCCCTGCCTCTCACCGATCCTGGAGCTTCGTGGTTGAGGACAGGCCCTGGAACCCAGAGCGCTGGGATGCCTTGCCAGCTGTGTGGACTTCAGCAAACGACTTGGCTTCTCTGTGCTTAGTTTTCCTATCTGTAAAATGGGGCCAATAATAGAATCCCCGACCTCAGAGTTCTGTTCTCAGCATGAAACGAACTAATGCATCAAAGCACTTAGTAATCGAGGTGCTACTCAACAAATGTTAGCTCTTATTATTCCTATTACTTTTAGAGACGGTCGAAAACGTGGACAGGACCAACTCCTCGAAGTACTGAGGTCACTGTTAAGAGAACTAGACAAGAGAGTGTGTTCAAAGCACTGGGCACCAAAACATTTAAACTTCCTTTTTGAAGGTTTCTATGTCATCAGAACCCTACCTTTCGTCTCTTTTAAAGGATCCTAGAGGTCTGAAGACACAGCCTTTGTCCTGTAACCACAGAGGGTAGATCTCTCGTGTGTGGATGATTATATACGCATCTGGTTAAGCTTATACACTTATCAGGGATTCTGAGTCCAGGGACAGTAAGTGTTGGCTTAGTTCAGCCACTCAGTGGTACATGGGAAAGTGGTACCCAGTCCTTGGGCGGAGGCTTGAGAGCTTGTGGGGCGTGCAGGGTAGCCCCTGGCCGTCTATGGGCCACTGACTGGTCACATCCCAGTGTGCCCCCTGCCACCCCACTCTCTAGAAAGCTCTCCCGTACTCCCAGGTGATGGGGGGAGGGGGCAGGAGCACGGCAGCTGGCTCAGCGATCCCCAGAGGCACCTTCGGGAGTTAATGGCTCCTCCCAGCAGGCTCATTCACCCCCAAGGACAGACTCGAGTACAAGGGGGAATGGTGATCCATGTAGAGCCCCAGACATGTCAGAGGGACTGTTGAATGTAAATTCAAGCTCTGACCATTTTTATTATCTATTAACAGCTGAGATACTGAGGGTCTGTGAACACTGGAAGCTCCTGAGAGCTATGTGTCTTCAGTATGGATGAGGCTCTCATCCTATCATCAATTTTTCTAACTTGGAAGTCATTGAAAACAGGACAAAAAGAAACAGACTCTTCTTTCCATCTATCATTTACTCTAAAGAAGGCTCGGCGGGGCGGTCAGACTAGAGCCCTCCTGCACTCCTATTTCCAGGAAAGGCCAGAGAGGGGAAAAGACAGCTGAGCACATGTTTGGGCTCAGCTTTGTCTAGACAGGAAGCAAGACGGGGATGAAGGTCAAGCCCAAACATGAAAGCACCTACCCCTCACACACTGAGAGAGCCCCAAGCTGAGAGCCAGGATAAGGCGTGGATCTAACACACCTGACACCATCTGTCAGTTTACAGGCAAGGAAACCAGAGCCCTGGGCAGGCTGGTGACTTCCACAAGGCTGTGGGTCCGGGTAGTGATGGATCTGGAGCTAGGACCCTGTCCCCTCATCTCCCTGGCTGCCGTCGATTTTGTAAGATGACTATTGCCATTCTCACAGGTGCCAGCTGATATCCGCTGAGCACTTACACCTGTCGGAAGGGAGGGAGGACACAGCCCCGAGGAGCTGGGTGTCACTCCAGGAAGTGGAAATGGTTGGGACTGCACTTCAAATGCCCAAACATTTTAGGAGTCAGCGTGTGCGGCGTGTACGAGTGTGCACGTGTGGGTGATGGGCGTCCAGGAGGACCTTGGGACCGGGAGCGTTTCAGTGGCCACCATACAAGGTTAAAAAAAGCCTAAGATGTGATTCCTGCCCATCCAGTATTTATAAACCACCTGAGGGAGAGCCATGACTCGCTCTGTTATAGGCAACCAGCTCACTTGGTGTCTTAGAAGCGAAAGTGTAGCCCACTTTTCCGATTCTTGGGAGAACCAGCTTCTGTGAGTCCCTCCAGTGAGGAACACTCTTTTGTCTCACGAGGCGGGCATGTGTGGCTCCTAAGGAGACCAGGAGTCTTGAACATATAGCCTCCTATTTAATAGAAGATAAAATACCAGTGGCCTGGGCTTCCCTGGTGGCGCAGTGGTTGAGAGTCCGCCTGCCGATGCAGGGGACGCGGGTTCGTGCCCCGGTCCGGGAAGATCCCACGTGCCGCGGAGCGGCTGGGCCCGTGAGCCATGGCTGCTGAGCCCGCGCGTCTGGAGCCTGTGCTCCGCAATGGGAGAGGCCACAACAGTGAGAGGCCCGCGTACCGCAAAAAAAACCCAAACAAACCAAAAAAAAAAAAAAAAACAACCACAAAACACCAGTGGCCTACACTTTTTTACCAGTTTAAAATTTTCATCCAGAAATTGCTGTCATAATGCTTTTAGCAGGAACATGCTGCAAAGTATTTTTTCCAGTGGCATTAGAGTCACAATTCTCAGTTTTTCTTTTCCTGACAATTTTCAGATGTCTGCCCTTTTCTCTCTCCTGTCTTCCACGGCCAAGCAGTTATTTTGTAATAGGACCCTTTAGTGTCACCTTAATAATAGTCGAAGATGCCATGCTGGGTGCTGTTTCCCAGAGATGAGAAAGACACAGCTTTCCCTGATGGAGCAGATGACCCAGTGGGGGCAGGAGAGCAGCAGAGGGGGAGGGGAGGAGGGGGTGGGACCGGGTGTGAACAGTGCCCTGAGAGAGGTTCCAAACATGCCACGTGAACTGGAGATTAAGTCCACTTTGGGGCAGCCTTGAGGAATGAAAGGGAGGATTAGGAAAGATGGTGTGTAAAAGACGGCACTGAAACTGGTCCTTGAAGCATGAAGAGGCAGGATGTTCCAAGGCTGAGAAGTGTAGAAGAATCCGGGAAGATGAACAGCCCAGTTCGGCGGAAAAGTAGGTTATTTTAGGGAACTGGTGGACATAAGACCGAAAAAACGCTCTGAGAGAATTTTGTTTGAGGAGTTGTTTGGGTTTCAGTCGATGGGCAACAGGGAAGCCTTGACCATGGCTCGGCAGAGGAGCCATAGGTCAAATAACGACTGTGGTTTTGCTACCAGGCACTTTTGTTAGAAAGAAACAGACTGCAAACCTGCTGGTTGCCCCAGAGACCGTGTTCACACCGCGGACCACTCAGCTGTGCTGCTGAATCGGCTGCACCGTATCTCCTGCACTTTCTTTTTTATTTTTTTTATTATTTATTTATTTATTTATTTATTTATTTTGCGGTACGCGGGCCCCTCCCGTTGCGGAGCACAGGCTCCGGACGCGCAGGCGCAGCGGCCATGGCTCACGGGCCCAGCTGTTCCGCGGCACGTGGGATCTTCCCGGACCGGGGCACGATCCCATGTCCCCTGCATCGGCAGGCGGACTCTCAACCACTGCGCCACCAGGGAAGCCCTCTCCTGCACTTTCTTTTATTTTTTAATTTTTATTTTAAAAATTGAAGTATAGCTGATTTATAATGTTGTATCCATTTCAGGGGTACAGCAAAGTGACTCCGTTATACATACATATATATATATTCCTTTTCAGATTCTTTTCCATTATAGATTATTATACGATATTGAAGGGACTTCTCTGGCGGTCCTGTTTGCGCTTCCATTGCAGGGGCACTGATTTGATCCCTGGCCGGGGAACTAAGATCCCGCAAGCTGAGCCGCCAATCAGTCAATCAATAAATTGAATATAGTTCTCTGTGCTATGCAGTAGGACCTTGTTCATCTATTTTATATGGAGTAGTGTGTATATGTTAATCCCAAACTCCTATTTTATTCCTACCCCTTTCCCCTTCGGTGACCATAAATTTGTTTTCTACGTCTGTGAGTCTGTTTCTGTTTTATAAGTCAGTTCATTTGTATCACTTTCTTAGATTCCACATATAAGTGATATAAGTGATATGGTATTTGTCTTTGACTTGTTTCACTTAGTATGATAATCTCTAGGACCATCCGTATTGCTGTAAATGGCATTATTTCCTTCTTCTTTTATGGCTGCACTTTCTACATGAATATTGTTGTATCGGTGATATGAGGGCTGTAAAGCACTACTTAGAGAATCATCAGAAGAAGACAGGCAGCAACGTGGATGCATCTCACAGGAAGTGTGCTAAGTGACGGAAGCCGGAATCAAAAGATGACACACCGTGTGAACCCATTTACACGACATTCTGAAAAAGCCAGGACAGCAGAGGTAGAGACCAGACCAGTGGTCCCCAGGGCTTGGGGTGGAGAGAGGGTCTGACGTCAAAGGGTCAACATGAAGGAATTCCTTGGGGTGATGGAGTCATGCTGTTTCCTGCCTGTGATGGTTAGAAGAATCTCTGCGTAAGTTATAGCTCAGAGAACTGGACGTGAGACATTTTACTGTAGGTATATTTAAAACATAAATAAATATGAAAAAGCAGGTTAATTATGTTCAGCTTTCTGGAAATAATATTTTTAGTTATCCAATTTTTCAAGAACTGGTAAATTCTTTGTAGTACATATGGCAAGTCTGCATGTAAAAATTAATGTACAAAATTATATAGCACTATATAATTATATATTATTTAATATATATTTAATTAATCAGAATTAATTATCTAACTATGGCTATCAGAAAAAACTTGCTATACATTCTCAAATGTTTGGGAACTTTATTAAAGATTGCGCTGGCCCTCATGTATTAAACAGATGACACCTATGAGAGTATATTGGTTTTTTTAATATTTAAAGATTTTTTTTTACAAATTCTTCCAATCTTGTTCATGTTAGAAATTTGCATACTAATCTTTCTGATTATAATCATATTAAATGTAAATCTCAGATCAGATTGGATCTCATAGATTTTGACTTAGTGGTGACTTAAATGAAGTTTGTTTGTGAAGTCTGGTTGTTATAAATACTTTTCTCTCAGTGGAGGATCTCTGTAATAGCTGGCCATGTTTTCAAAGTATAGCTACTACAGCATATCCTCCAAATCAAAGGTTCAACCCACGTTATCAGTGCGTGGAGGACGGAAAGTAAAGGGCTTTGCTGTTTATTACAGCTCAGGATCAGAAGAGGGGCTGACCCTGTTACAGATTAGAAGTTCCAAAATGATTTCCTTCTTTTTCCTTTGAAGCCTCTTTCCAGTTACCCTAACTTCACTCTGTGTCTTTGACTAAAATAGCGGTTGGCATTAAAATAACACATTGCCTTTTTTTTTTTTTTTTACATCTTTACTGGAATATAATTGCTTTACAATGGTGTGTTAGTTTCTGCTTTATAACAAAGTGAATCAGTTATACATATACATATGTTCCCATATCTCTTCCCTCTTGTGTCTCCCTCCCTCCCACCCTCCCTATACCACCCCTCTAGGTGGTCACAAAGCACCGAGCTGATCTCCCTGTGCTATGCGGCTGCTTCCCACTAGTTATCTATTTTACGTTTGGTAGTGTATATATGCCCGTGCCACTCTCTCACTTTGTCACAGCTTACCCTTCCCCCTCCCCATATCCTCAAGTCCATTCTCTAGTAGGTCTGTGTCTTTATTCCCATCTTACCCCTAGTTTCTTCATGATATTTTTTTTCTTAGATTCCATATATATGTGCTAGCATACAGTATTTATCTTTCTCTTTCTTACTTCACTCTGTATTGACAGACTCTAGGTCCATCCACTTCACTACAAATAACTCAATTTCGTTTCTTTTTATGGCTGAGTAATATTCCCTTGTATATATGTGCCACATCTTCTTTATCCATTCATCCGATGATGGACACTTAGGTTGCTTCCATATCCTGGCTATTGTAAATAGAGCTGCAATGAACATTTTGGTACATGACTCTTTTTGAATTATGGTTTTCTCAGGGTATATGACCAGTAGTGGGATTGCTGGGTCGTATGGTAGTTCTATTTGTAGTTTTTTTAAGGAACCTCCATACTGTTCTCCATAGTGGCTGTACCAATTCACATTCCCATCAGCAGTGCAAGAGTGTTCCCTTTTCTCCACACCCTCTCCAGCATTTATTGTTTCTAGATTTTTTGATGATGGCCATTCTGACTGGTATGAGATGATACCTCATTGTAGTTTTGATTTGCATTTCTCTAATGATTAATGATGTTGAGCATTCTTTCATGTGTTTGTTGGCAATCTGGATACCTTTTTTGAAGAAATGTCTATTTAGGTCTTCTGCCCATTATTGGATTGGGTTGTCTGTTTATTTTGTTATTGAGCTGCATGAGCTGCTTGTAAATTTTGGAGATTAATCCTTTGTCAGTTGCTTCATTTGCAAATATTTTCTCCCATTCTGAGGGTTGTCTTTTGGTCTTGTTTATGGTTTCCTTTGCTGTGCAAAAGCTTTGAAGTTTCATTAGGTCCCATTTGTTTATTTTTGTTTTTATTTCCATTTCTCTAGGAGGTGGGCCAAAAAGGATCTTGCTGTGATTTATGTCACAGAGTGTTCTGTCTATGTTTTCCTCTAAGAGTTTGATAGTTTCTGGCCTTACATTTAGGTATTTAATCCATTTTGAGCTTATCTTTGTGTATGGTGTTAGGGAGTGTTCTAATCTCATACTTTTACATGTAGCTGTCCACTTTTCCCAGCACCGCTTATTGAAGAGGCTGTCCTTTCTCCACTGTACATTCTTGCCTCCTTTATCAAAGATAAGGTGACCATATGTGCATGGGTTTATCTCTGGGCTTTCTATCCTGTTCCATTGATCTATCTTTCTGTTTTTGTGCCAGCACCATACTGTCTTGATTACTGTAGCTTTGTAGTATAGTCTTAAGTCAGGGAGCCTGATTCCTCCAGCTCCGTTTTTCGTTCTCAAGATTGCTTTGGCTATTCGGGGTCTTTTGTGTTTCCATACAAATTGTGAAATTTTTTGTTCTAGTTCTCTGAAAAATACCAGTGGTAGTTTGATAGGGATTGCACTGAATCTGTAGATTGCTTTGTGTAGTAGAGTCATTTTCACAATGTTGATTCTTCCAATCCAAGAACATGGTATATCTCTCCATCTATTTGTATCATCTTTAATTTCTTTCATCAGTGTCCTGTAATTTTCTGCATACAGGTCTTTTGTCTCCTTAGGTAGGTTTATTCCTAGATATTTTATTCTTTTTGTTGCAATGGTAAATGGGAGTGTAAATGGGAGTGTTTTCTTAATTTCATTTTCAGATTTTTCATCATCAGTGTATAGGAATGCCAGAGATTTCTGTGCATTAATTTTGTATCCTGCTACTTTACCAAATTCATTGATTAGCTCTAGTAGTTTTCTGGTAGCATGACAATGGAGACACGATGACCCAAAACCTATGGGATGCAGCAAAAGCAGTTCTAATAGGGAAGTTTATAGCAATACAATCCTACCTTAAGAAACAGGAAACATCTCAAACAAACAACCTACCTTGCACCTAAAGCAATTAGAGAAAGAAGAACAAAAAACCCCCAAAGTTAGCAGAAGGAAAGAAATCATAAAGATCAGATCAGAAATAAATGAAAAAGAAATGAAGGAAACAACAGCAGAAATCAATAAAACTAAAAGGTGGTTCTTTGAGAAGATAAACAAAATTGATAAACCATTAGCCAGACTCATCAAGAAAAAAAAGGAGAAGACTCAAATCAATAGAATTAGAAATGAAAAAGGAGAAGTAACAACTGACACTGCAGATATACAAAAGATCATGAGAGATTACTACAAGCAACTGTATGCCAATAAAATGGACAACCTGGAAGAAATGGACAAATTCTTAGAAAAGCACAATCTTCCAAGACTGAATCAGGAAGAAATAGAAAATATGAACAGACCAATCACAAGCACTGAAATTGAAACTGTGATTAAAAATCTTCCAACAAACAAAAGCCCAGGACCAGATGGCTTCACAGGCAAATTCTATCAAACATTTAGAGAAAAGCTAACACCTATTCTTCTCAAACTCTTCCAAAATATAGCAGAGGGAGGAACACTCCCAAACTCATTCTACGAGGCCACCATCACCCTGATACCAAAACCAGACAAGGATGTCACAAAGAAAGAAAACTACAGGCCAATATCACTGATGAACATAGATGCAAAAATCCTCAACAAAATACTAGCAAACAGAATCCAACAGCACATTAAAAGGATCATACACCATGATCAAGTGGGGTTTATTCCAGGAATGCAAGGATTCTTCAATATACACAAATCAACGTGATACACCATATTAAAAAATTGAAGGAGAAAAATCATATGATCATCTCAATAGATGCAGAGAAAGCTTTCGACAAAATTCAACACCCATTTATGATAAAAACCCTGCAGAAAGTAGGCATAGAGGGAACTTTCCTCAACATAATAAAGGCCATATATGACAAACCCACAGCCAACATTGTCCTCAATGGTGAAAAACTGAAAGCATTTCCACTAAGATCAGGAACAAGACAAGGTTGCCCACTCTCACCACTCTTATTCAACATAGTTTTGGAAGTTTTAGCCACAGCAATCAGAGAAGAAAAGGAAATAAAAGGAATCCAAATCGGAAAAGAAAAAGTAAAGCTGTCACTGTTTGCAGATGACATGATACTATACACATTGCCTTTTGACTTAAACCTGTGTTTACTTTGTAGAATAACAGGCTCCAGGATCTGAGTGCCGTGTTCCTCAAAGCCACCATGATCGCAGCCTGCATGTTTACAGGGGTGGCACTTCCTGCCAGAGAGAGGGCACCAACCAAACCCAACTTCTCTGAGAGCCACGGGTCTGCAGCCACAAACCACATAAAGTCCGGTGGCATGGGATGGAGTGAACAATTTGGGTGTCCACTGATGTTTTTATTTTTGTTCTCATGAATGACTGTCACTGAGGATAAAAGGAAATTATATGTTGTGAGGGTTATTTTTTAAATCAGTAAAAGTAGATTGTCAAGATTTTAACATCCTTAAATGTTCCAGGGCACTGCCTTGATCAGATGCAATTTAACATCTTCTCTTGTAAGTTTTACTGGGTTGGCCAAAAAGTTCATTCCGGTTTTTCCGTAACATCTTACGGAAAATCCCGAACGAACTTTTTTGGCCAGCCCCATATTTCTAATGCACAGTTCCTATCTCTGCCCCACTGTCACTGGGCAGGGCTCTCCCCAAGCTTTCACTGTGTTCTGGCTGCCCTTGCTTTCACCCCTTCATCTACACCTCTGCAGAGCTCACTGACAAGCAGGTGTATTTAAAATTCTTGAGCGGATCCTTTCTGTTCTCAGGATAAAATCCAGAATCCTCAACAGGACTGAAAAGGCCGGCATGGTCTGGCCCTTGCACACTCTGGCAGCTGCTGCCCTCCTACTGCTTCGCCGTGGTTTTCCTTCCTTAGAGCCTCGGCTCAAGCTCCCTCTGCCTGGAATGCTCTCTCTGGACCCCTCTTCCCCAGCCAGGTCTCCGATCCCTGTCTGAGCATCCATTCCCAGAGGCACCCTCCCTGCACTCCCTCTTGGTATAAACATCTTCCATTTCCCCTTAGTAGCACCTGTCAAAACTGTAGTTGAGCAATTACTTCTGAAGTTATTTGTTGGTTGTCTTCTCTGATGGAATTGGCCCCTGTGCTTCCAGGGAACATTTCTGGCTTGTGTTCTTGTACTTCTCCGATGCCCAGTCAAGTGCCTTGTTCATAACACGTGTGCAATGAACATTTGTTGAGCAAATAATTGAAAATCCAAGGCAACCATAAACTGACTATCGAATGAGTCGAGTGGTGAAATGGGAAGGGGTACAGATTGATTGCAGCCTGCGAATCCATGGGTCTCAAATCTCCCTGTGCACAGGGTTACCTCGGGAGCTTCCCGGACAAGCAGCTTCCCTGACTCCACTCTCAGAAGCACTGATGTCATACATTTGGGGCAGCGGCCAGGAGTCCGCACGTGTAACGTGCATCCTGGGTGACGTGATGCAGGTGCTCGAGGATAGTCTTCGAGAAGCGCTGCTGTGAGTTGAGCTGAACGTAAAACCAGCCCAAAGTTATAACAAGTGCATTTGTGGAAGCGATTTGGGCATGGTGATCAGATTCAACTAGCTACCTTGGAAACAGGCTTGCAACCTTAACAAAAGCTAAAACAGAAACCCCTTATAATCAAGCAGTCATGAAGATGTGGAAATAACTGGAAAGTTATTCATTATAAAATTGGGCTAGAATTCTGCATCTGAACAATAAACAAGCCAAGGGGCCTGATGTGGTTCAAAGTAAACCAATGTCGATGCCTATAATAGAAGGTGTCAGTTACGATGACAAAAGGCTGATGTTTCCAGATTAATCCTTTACAGAAAACCCAAGTCCTTTCCTCCCCTAACCCCCAACAGCATGAGTAGCAGAGCTGTACACAGTTCTCCTGGGCGTCTGTCAGCTTCGTGTTTCCTGTCACTTCTGGCACATACATCTTTTGGGGGCAGGGTGGCGGTGGTTTTATACATCTTCTAGTGTGATTACCCAATTTCACCGAATTTCACACCAGGTGACAGTTACTCAGAATCACTGTGAAGAGAAAAACACCCAGAAGCAAAAGACTACTGTTTTCGCCCTTTAAGTTTGTTCCATGTGGGGCCAAACCCAAGGCTGATCGGACTTTCCGGGGTTTTGTTTCAATGGGATAACAATGTGAAGAGCAGACCAAGGGACCATCTGCTTCTGAAGGTCTGCTTCTTCATTACGTGTTTTGTTAGAGGTGCCAGAAATGCATTTTCTCTCATGCATTTGTGAGAACTTTTTACACTGTAGCCATCTGGGCAAATTACCACCCTATTTAAATTAAGCATCCTTAAAGAGATCAATTCACGGTCTCTGAGCTAAATTCCATGCAGCAATTAATGCCTGAGAGATTTCTCAAGAGCTCCCAGCTTTGTCAGTGCTGGGTACTCACGATCCTATTCCAGGACTCAGCATACAATTTGCATTACAGAGCCTGCTGTCTGCAGGTTGGGTTAGAATCTGTTAGAAGAACATGAATGACATAAAGGACATGTTTGGATTGTCATTGGGAATATCTCTGCTCTGTAATACACTTGCATTTGAGGCTTTGGATTCTGAGATAACACATTTGTTTAGAAAATCTTTGCTAATCTTTTGGACTTCTCTATCAATGCCCCTGTAGAACAGTAACTTTCTTTGCTGGAAAGATGGTGAAAATAGCCTTTGCGTTTCATTGAGTCTTTTCAATACCAGGATCTCTTTCATTTAGTTGGACGCCTGCCTTGAAATGAAATTGTCACTGGACATGATCAACTGCTATTCTCAAAGTGTCCAGATGTCAATTTATCCATAATGATCCTTCATTTAACAGCTGTGTTTTGGTATTAACGACAGTGTGAAAGTCGTTGGAGGAAAAATCTGGCAGGACCTGGCATTCACCTGGGAAAGATCCAGGCCTAGGAAGATAAATTTCCCGTGTACTCTGCCACTGAGACCAAACTGTGTCATCCCCAGGGCCATGGCTGCCCTCTGGAATCCTGAGTCCTTCCCATTTGGGAGAGAGACCAAAAGCTGGGCAAAGGTGGTGGTGGGAGTAAGCATGGTTCTCGCACACTACAGGACCTATATCTGGCACAGGTGTGAGACTCTTACCAAAAACCAGCCTCCTGTGGGTGGACCTGCTTAAGAAACTCGGTCTTGGAGAGTGAAAGACATCGGGCTTGCTTGGATGAGTTTTGCCAGCAGGGAGCTGTCCAGGGTGCTGATCCTGTAGACCTGAACCTCCGTAGTCCTTTTGCTGCCCTGCTTGCCCAGCACTCGACAATTGGTCAGAAAGGAGGCAATGCCTACTGCCTGAACCAAGTTCTGTCCTGTTGGCCTGGTCTGATCGAGGCTGACCTGGCCTGGCCTAACCTCTGCCCTGTCTGACCTGTGCCTGTTGGAGCTGGGACACCGTCCAGTGACAGCTACCCTAGTTTTTTTTTTTTGCGGTACGCGGGCCTCTCACTGTTGTGGCCTCTCCCGTTGCAGAGCACAGGCTCCGGACGCGCAGGCTCAGCGGCCACGGCTCACGGGTCCAGCCGCTCCGCGACATGTGGGATCTTCCCGGACCGGGGCACAAACCCGCGTCCCCTGCATCGGCAGGCGGACTCTCAGCCACTGCGCCACCAGGGAAGCCCTGCTACCCTAGTTTTGCCCTAAATCAATGGCTCCCAAACCTGGCTCTGACCAGAATCGTAAATTATCATGAATCAGAGCGTGTGGGAGCGGGTCTAGGAATCTGAGGGTCACTGTCCTGGAATAACTTCTTGGTTCCTTTACCATGTTTCCTTTCAGTATTGGGTCTAATTCCTCTTGTCTATCTCTTTCACTGAATGGAAAGTAAGTTGTAGTATCTAAACTTTTCAGAGAGGTTATTTAGGAAAACTGTGTTGAAAAACCCATGCCCTATGGGTTTGGAGTCTGAGGTTCCTCAGAAGATTAAAAATAAAACTACCATATGATCCATCAATCCTACTTTTGGGTATTTATCCAAAAGAATTGAAAGCAGAATTCCGAAGGGGTCTTAGCACTCCCATGTTCCTTGCAGCCTTATTTACAATAGCCAAGCTATGAAAACAACTTAAATGTCCATCAAGGATAAATGAATAAAGAAAATGTGGGGACTTCCCTGGTAGTCCAGGGGCCAGGACTCCGCACTCCCAATGCAAGGGGCCTGGGTTCGACCCCTGGTCAGGGAACTAGATCCTTCATACCACAACTAAGAGCCCGCATGATGCAACTAAGAGCCTGCAAGCCGCAACTAAAGATCCTGCATGCGGCAACGAAGATCCCGTGTGCTGCAACTAAGTCCTGGCACAGCCAAAGAAAGAAATAAATAATTTTTTAAAATTATTAAAAAAAGAAAATGTGGTATTTACACACACAACTGAATATTATTCAGCCTTATAAAACAGGACATTCTGACATGTGCTACACTGTGGATGAACCTTGAGGACATGATGCTAAGTGCAATAAACCAGTTCCAAAAAGACAAGTGCTGTATGATTCCACTTATATGAGGGATTTAATGTGGTCAATCTCAAAGAAACAGAAGGCAGGACGGAGGTTGCCAGGGAAAGTGGGAGCGGGGTGGGGAGTTGCTGTTTAACGGGTACAGAGTTTCAGTTTTGCAAGAGGGAAAAGTTCTGGAGGTCTGCAGTACAACAATGTGACTACCGTTAGCACCACTGAACACTGAAATATGGTTAAGATAGTGACTTTTATTTTACATGTTTTGCAATATTTAAAAAAATTAAAAAGAAACCACCTCCCATACTCTGGCAAATACTATATTTTGGGACAATCCAGTTCAAGGTAGAAATGAACAAACTGATAACTAGATCCACGTATTCGCTAGACTCTAGTTACCTCAGATTTCACAGGATTGCCACATTTTATTTCTCTCTCACGGCCCAGATTTTATTTAACACTTCTGCTCATGGTATCAGGGTCTGAGTGTGGCTGCTTTATAGAAAAGGAGGTTCTTGAAATGATTTTTTATCCATATCTGTATCAGACCTTAGGGAATACTAGAGGACTCTTTTCTCTGGGTCACACTTCGAATTAAATTGGTTTAGGGACTTCCCTGGTGGTGTAGTGGTTAGGAATCCGCCAGCCAATGTAGGGGACACAGGTTCAAGCCCTGGTCTGGGAAGATCCCACGTGCCACGGAGCAACGGAGCCGGTACGCCACAACGACTGAGCCTGTGCTCTAGAGCCCACGAGCCACAACTACTGAGCCCGCATGCCACAACTACTGAAGCACGCGTGCCTAGAGCCTGTGCTCCACAAAAAGAGAAGCCACCATAATGAGAAGTCTGTGCGCAGCAATGAAGACCCAACGAAGTCAAAAATAAATAAAATTTTTAAAAATTGGCTTAAATTTTGTTGATATTATTTGGTTTCACTGAAACATATTTAATTCCCAGTCTAAGTGCTGGAAATCTGTAGAACTGAAAGAGTTTTAGCAGCAGAAAGTAAAGTTCACTGGGTCACTATTAACCACTAATGTTTGACATGTAAGCGAATGCAACAGAAAAAACTATTTTAGCAACAACCGCTCAAAAAACCAATCTAACTTTCCCTTTGGAGTGTCTGGGGAAATCCACATATTCCTGACTAGATCTGACCCCTTTTTCCCCACTAAGCCTGCCTTACAAGCCATATAAACCTCTGGTTTGGCTTTGCTACTGCTCAGAGCAATTGGATAAATAGCTTCTGGGGAAATAGCCTGAGTGATCCCATCTCTAAGATGAAGAGAAAACCAAGTTCTCGGTACATCTACCCAGAACTTGTGACAACGCCAGGTTTTTGTTCAAGGACAACCAGAGGATGCTGGTAGAGGAACCAGCTTGGAGGAAAATACACGTTCTAAACTCAGGTGGACCAGGACAGGTGGCCACCAGCTGAAACATCAAGAGAGAAGGCACGTCCAACTCCCAAACTTCCCAGAGCCACGTACGTCCTTGCCAAAGCTGGTCAGCTCTAGTTGCTCCTTACTCAGGCCTATTCAAACCCTGCGTGTCCAAGTCCAGAGCTGTGATTCCTACTTTCCTTTCCTTGTTTCCAAGCTTGGCTGAGTCCTTCAACTGCTTGGCATATATTTATGGCTGTCTGGACACGTGTTTCTGTCAAGGAAAGGGAGGACTGCTTACCTATCGCCCCTGTCCTGGGGAACGTTGTTCCGACTTGAGCTAAAGTTTTCTCAATAAATACAGATGGAACTTGGAAATACGGAATGATAGCATCCGGCATCACTCTGGGAGGTTTATTTCTATCTTAACCTCAGATGTCAGCATCACAGAATATTTCATCGTTAGCCAGCTGTGACTCCATTCTCCACCCCTCTTAGGATGTATGTTTAACGGGTGGCAAGTGATTATTTTCTATTCACATCGAGTCCTTCCTGTTTCTCGCCTGGACTGGCGAGATTATAAAAGAATGAGATGAGGTGAGGGGCTTTGTACTGTACTCCTGTCTCTCTTGTTTTCCAAGGATTTCTTGTAAATCTTTCTTGGGTATCTTAAAGACAATGGTTTTATCTCCCTTATCTACTGATTGTTGATTATCTAAAATTGGCTCCATATTGGGGTAAACCTAGGGGTGTCACCCTAGGTTTTGTTTAACAAGGATTTAACAAGGACTGTTAAACAGCTGAAATCCACTTGACTGGAATGGAAATTTCCCCCGCACCTCTCCTGAGTTCTTGTGGCTGAACTAATAGTAAAACTGGCACGAAGATTAACAGGAGAAAAAGAAACAAATTTTAATTCATGTGCATGGAGGTCTCATAGAAATGGGACCTAAGAAGTGGCCAAAGCAGGCAGCTTTAGTGCTTTTAAGCAAAGAAACACATTTGTGAGGAAATGACATGACAGAAGAAAGCAACCTAGGTTTTGGAAGCTCAATTAGCCAATTAAAGAATTCACAGGGTTTTTTGATACAGGCTTTTTGCCCCAAATCCCTTACCTCTGGCAATAAGGGCATCCTTCTACCTCCAGATGCAGGGGTACACCTTTCACAGGGGAGGTTTATTTCCCGCTTTCAGGGAGATGGACAGGAGGCTCAGAGCATCCCTCTCGTGTTGACTGTTTCTTAAGTAACCTTAATTCAAAATAATCAATATATCATTGATGCAAATTTTGGGGCCGCCTGCCTTGAGCCCCAATAGTAGACTACACACAAAATGAAATTCATAAGAGGTTCCTAGAGTCTTAGTAAAATCTCTATTACCTCCACAGACTTGAGCAAAAATATTTACTGTCTTCTGAAATAATGTTTTTTTTTTTTTTCATAAAAAGAATACAGGCCCTTCCAGGTAGAAAACTGGAGAAATACTTAAACGTACTAAGTGCAAAGAAGTAAAGAAAAGTAAGTAATATTTTCTTACAATAATAGGTGCTATGATTAAGTGCTTTTCTATGTGTCAAGTACTGTGTTAAGTGCTTTACAATCACAATCTTCTTTATATTTACAATAATCTTGAGAATCAGTATTATTATCCTAGGTTTACAGATGAGGAAACTGAGCCTTAGAGGTTAAGTGACTTGCCTAAGGTCACACAGCCTGTGAGCTGCAGAAAGAAGATTTTAAATCCACGTTGGTTTTGCTCCAAAACCCAGATTCTTAACCAGGAAGCTAGTTTTTAAATTTATAATTTTACGTTGTGAGAATTTCTCCATGCAGGGGAGCAAAATTTGCCACCCCAAAATGATCTTTGGCATGAGGATTGAATTAGGCTGATTAGTTTTAAGAAATAGAAGACTCAGGAAGTTTTTCTCCTTACCTCCCTCTGAATGGCCTAAAAGAATTTAGCTACAGGGCCTGTTTCTGCAATAGAACCATCACCAGAAATATCTGCAAAGAACGTGGGCCGGTTGTGGTAGGGGAACTCGGCAGGGCAGAGATAAGAATCCTCTCTGTCTCGCTGTCGCTGTCGCTGTCTGGCCCAGCAGACATTTGTTTACCAAACATTTGCTTTTCTGTCTCCACGTGAATTGCCTTCCTCCCCTTTGTGGTCCAAACCACCACCCCCAGCATCCTTTTTTGTCTTTAGCTAAAGATGGTATTTAAGTGAGGGTTTGGGCCATTTTGACGAGTGACTCAGTTTTCCTGGGTCTCTCCCATGTATACATGTTATTAAACTTTTGTGTGATTTTCTCCTGTTTGTCTGTCTCATGTCAACTTAATTTGCAGAAGAACCTAGAGGAAAATGTCTTCTTCCCCGATGCTGTAATCAAAACAGTCTGGCACAAAGATAGACATATATCAATGCAACAGGTTAGAAAATCCAGAGATAAATCCACGCACCTATGGTCAATTAATCTATGACAAAGGAGGCAAGAATATACAATGGAGAAAAGACAGTCTCTTCAGTAAGTGGCGCTGGGAAAACTGGACAGTTACATGTAAAAGAATGAAATTAGAACATTATCTAACACCATACCCAAAAATAAACTAAAAATGGATTACAGACCTAAATATAAGACCGGATACTATAAAACTCTTGGAGGAAAACATAGGCAGACACTCTGTGACATAAATCACAGCAATATCTTTTTGGGTCCACCTCCTAGAGTGATGAAAATAAAAACAAAAATAAACAAATAAACAAAAAGGACCTAATTAAACTTAAAAACTTTTGCACAGCAAAGGAAACCATAAACAAAACAAAAAGACAACCCACGGAATGGGAGAAAATATTTGCAAACAAAGCGACCTGACAAGGGATGAATCTCCAAAATATACAAACAGCTCCTGCAGCTCAAGAAAAAACAACAAACAACCCAATCAAAAAATGGGCAGAAGACCTAAATAGACATTTCTCCAAAGAAGATATATAGATGGCCAAGAGGCACATGAAAAGATGCTCAACATCACTAATTATTAGAGAAATGCAGGTCAAAACTACAATGAGGTATCACCTCACACCAGTCAGGATGGTCAGCATTAAAAAGTCTACAAATAACAGGTGTGGAGAAAAAGGAACCCTCTAAGACTGCTGGTGGGAATGTAAAGTGGTGCAGCCACTATGGAAAATAGTATGGAGGTTCCTTAAAAAACTAAAAACAGAGTTACCATATGATCCAGCAATCCCACTCCTGGGCATATATCTGGAGAAAACCTAATTTGAAAAGATACATGCACCCCAATGTTCACTGCAGCACTATTCACAATAACCAAGACATGGAAGCAACCTAAATGTCCAGCGACAGATCAATGGATAAAGAAGATGTGGTACACACACACACACACAATGGGATATTACTCAGCCATAAAAAAGAATGAAATAATGCCATTTGCAGCAACATGGATGGACCTAGAGATTATCATACTAAGTGAAGTCAGTCAGACAGAGAAAGATAAATATTACATGATACCCCTTATATGTGGAATTTTAAAAAAGGATACAAGTGAATTTATTTACAAAACAGAAAGAGACTCAGACTTCAAAAACAAACTTATGGTTACCAAAGGGGAAGGCGGGGGTGGGGAAGGGATAAGTTAGGAGTCTGGGATTGACATGTACACACTACAATATATAAAATAGATAATCAACAAGGACCTACTGTAGAGCACAGGGAACTCTACTATTATCAGGATATTATTGAGGATATTCTGTAATATCCTAAATGGGAAAAGAATCTGAAAAAGAATAGATATATGTATATGTACACCTGAATTACTTTGCTGTACGCCTGAAACGAACACAACATTGTAAATCAACTATATGCCAATATAAAGTAAAAATTTTTTTTAAGTTAAAAGCAAATAAAGTGAGAGGTCACATTCTGTTTTGTCTCAGTCATCTTTGACTGTTAGGGGGTTTCGGTTGAGCTGATCCAAGCTTTGGGTAAAGCTGGGCTCTGCCCTCTGTGAGGGACGTGGTCCCACCTCCTGGCTCTCCTTCTGTCCAGGCTCTGCAGGAGTCCTCCCCTCTCCGCGGAACTGACCCCCTGGCTGCTCTCACAGCTGCCCTTCTTGGGGGGTTCTCGCCCATTCTTTTCCCATGGCCCTACTTCTGATTTAAGCTGACATCAGCCTTTGCAAGTTTACACCCCTTGGTGTATTGAGATTCTTTCCTTCAGCAACAGATTTTTACTGCTTGTTATGCGCCCTGTACTGTTCTAGGATCTGGGAAAAGAGCAGCAGACAGGGCAGCAAAACCCCCTGCTTCATGGGCCTTAGGTTCTCATGGACACAGAGGGGAAGCCACAGGGAAACGAACACGCAGCACTTTAGACAGAGATGGAGCCATGAGAAAAGAAAGCCGCGAAGGGTGGCGGGAGGTGAAGGGAGAGCTTTACAGTGTTAAATGCAGTGACTGGGGAGTCTTCCCTGAGAAGATGATATTTGGGTGAGGACTTGAAGCTTCCCTTACCGTTGGAGGGAGCACAGCGTGTGCTCCAGGGGAAGGACTTTCCAGGCTGAGGGACCAGCCAGCACAAAGGCCCTGGGCAAGATGTGCTGGCACATTCAGGGAACAGGAAGCAAGGCAGCACTGGGTCAGGGAAGTCGTGTTTTGGGAGGATTTGTGTGTCTGTGGGGAGCAGAAGGGCACCTGAAGGACACCCGCCTTGGACAGCTGGTGTGACTGAAAAACAAACCTCTCTTGTGCTGAGCCTTGAGAACTTGGGGTGGATTTGTTTAAACAGTGATTAGCCTGCCCTAACTAATCGAGGAGGACCCCACTGGCAAGATGATTACTAGAAGCCTCTTGAGGGATAATCATCTTTTTTGAGGAAACTCAAAAACACGTAAAGGACAGAGTAACATAAAGTCATTTAAAAATAAGGAAGAGGGGGCTTCCCTGGTGGCGCAGTGGTTGAGAGTCCACCTGCCGATGCAGGGGACACGGGTTCGTGCCCTGGTCCGGGAAGATCCCACACGCCGCGGAGCGGCTGGGCCCGTGAGCCATGGCCGCTGAGCCTGCACGTCCGGAGCCCGTGCTCCGCAACGGGAGAGGCCACAACAGTGAGAGGCCCGCGTACCGCAAAAACAAACAAACAAACAAACAAAAAATAAGTAAGAGGGACTAGAGGAAAAAACCAAGGAGGGGAGCAAAATGGTGCAGATGGGGGATCCAGAGGACTGGGTAACTGGAGTGGAACAGAGTAGTGGCGTAGGAATGGAGAAGGGATAGACGGAGTGAGTTCACGGCTGTTTATAAAAAAAGAAAGGACGAAGGGGAGCAGCTGATGGTGTACGTGAGTCAAAGATATCAGCAGGGTCTAGGCTGGAGTTCGCAACAAAGGTGGTGCTGGCAGTGTTAGCAGGGTACGTGCGGTAAAAGGGCATACAGTCCTCTTTTTGGTTAAACTCCATGGACGTTATTTAAAAACCTCTGACAATACTGGACATGCTGACTCTATCTTCATTCTCTCTTGAATCCACTCTTTTCCGTTTTCTTTTTTTTTTTTTTGGCCGTGCCACACGGCATATGGGATCTCAGTTCCCCCACCAGGGATCGAACCCTTGACCCCGGCAGTGGAAGCGCAGAGTCTTAACGACTGGACCGCCAGGGAAGTCCCTGTTTAACCCTCCAATTCTCGGCGTCCTTCGAAGATTCTTCTTTCCCTGACTCCCATTTAACTGTGGATGTTTTCCCAGGTGTAGACTTTAGTCCTTTTTTTTATTACTCCACACTAAAGGTTGGCAATTTTTTCTGTAAACGGCCAGATGGTAAATATTTTAGGCTTTGTGGACTTACGGTCTCTACCGTAACAATTCAACCTTGCTGCTGTCGTATGAAAGCAGCCGCGGACGCTATGTAAACAATGGGCGTGGCTGGTCCCCGTAAAACTTTATTCAGAAAACCCGGCAGTGGACGAGATTTGATCCGGGAGTCCAAGTTTGCCGAGCCCATACTTAACACTGTGCTCTTGGTGACGTATCAGCTCCCTTCCACGTGACAATGGCTCCCACATGTACTGTATTTTTTTTAGGACAGACTATCTCCTCAACTCCACAATCCTGTGTACTACTTCTTACTGGACACCTGCATCTAGAAACCCACATTCCCAGTTTGGAGCTCATGCATCCCTTCCACCCCGAACAGTACCACACGTACATCCTTTTGGCTGAGCTCGGAGCCCTGTGAACCCCTCTCCCCAAGCAGCCACGTGGAGACAGGTAGGCCGTCTGTCATCTCCTCTGCTAAACTCAGCCACGTCCCCTCTGAACTCACCGCTACTCGTCATCCTTGCTCCTCTTCTGCTATCCCCCAATCTGCTGCCAGAGGCATCTTTCTACCACACGATACGGTTAAGTTCCTTCCGTGGTTCAGAATTTACTAAAACCTCAGAATGAAACCCAAACTCCTCAACGCGGCCTGCAAGGCCCTTCACCATCCAGCCCCTGATACTTCCGGAGCCTCGCTTCGTGTTGCCATCTGTCTGCCCAGGCAGTGAAATGGGGCAGATCTCAGATCTCTCAGCCACCCTGGTGCTCTCACCGCCGGGTCTTTGCACACGCTGCCGGGAACACCTCCTCCAGGTGCCAATGCCCCTCCCTGATTAGCACCTGCTAACCCACACCCGGAGGGCCAGGATCGAGGAGGTGACCTCTGGTGGACAGAGTTGTCCAGGGTATAAAATCCTCTGCCTGCTCCTGTCGAGAATTTCAAAATTCTCAGCGTGTGGTGAATGCACATTCTGTTTCCTATGGACTACAACTGACTTTCCAAGAAAATGCTGTAGTCATTATAAGTCTAATTTATTTCATTGCCCCAATAACAACACGCTTTTTCACGACTGCATCTGAATGTGGGGAAAGAGGTGAGAAGGGCTGGCACCTGGCCAGGAGACTTGGTCACAACATAGAAATACAGCATCTAGTAAAACATGATAAACTGACAGACTTGAAAAGAGAAAACGAAGAGAAATAAACTTCGCTATGTGTCTTCTCCTCAACTAATACGACATTATAGAATTTTTAAAGAATGGGAAATGCTGGAAACACGGAAGCATCGCAACTATAATTAAATTATATGTTGTATAGTATTGGATAGAGATGCAGAAAACATGCCTCTATGTCAAATGACAAATGGCCCGCCCCGTGGCTGTCAGATGTGAAGTGCGTCTTATAAATCAGGAATAAAGAGGCCATGCCTCAAGGCAGTTGGTAGACCTATAAAGTGGGGATCTCTGGGCTGAGCTTCTCATCTCTTCTCTACATACACACTTCCCCCAAAGCTTGTGGGTTTAAAACCCCTTAATATTTAATATTCCAATGACTCCCAAACTAATACCTGTTGATGTAACTTTTTCACTGGGCTTTAGACAAGGATACCCAGCTATCTACTTAACATGTCCACGTGGATAAGGAACATGCCTTTCAAACTCTGTGTTCCCCACAGAATCTCCGATTTCCCCCACCCCATCCCATTTCAGCAGATGGCACTGCCGTTCAGCCAATTACTCCAGCCCCAAACCAGGGAGGGACCCTTGGTTTCTTTCCTTCCCTCGCTCCCCGCAATCAATCCATCATCAAGTTCTATGAGTTCTACTTTCAAAATATATCTCACATCTGTACGACCATTAGCAACTGCTTAGATGTTTGCACCCAACTATGAGCTGCTGCCATGGTTTCACTCTTGTCCCTGCAACGCAGCTTCTACAGAGCTCTACAGAGTGGAGTGATCTTTTCAAAGTGTAAGTCAGACCATGGCCCTCCCTCTGCTACTTAAAGCTCTCCTGACCATGGTGGCCTGGGGGAGTCACAGCAGCCCTGCCCGCCTCTGCGACTGTATCTCCTGCCTCTGCCCCCTCTGGCTCTCCTGCCTCGTGGGTCACACCAGGCAATATCCAGTCTGGGGTTTCTATACTAGCCGTTTCCCTCCCTCACATCTTCAAGTGTTTGCATATTATGATTTAGGTCTGATTCTTATTATTTAGGTCTTGGCTCAAATGGTGCCTGCTCAGAAAGGCCTTTCCTGACCAACCTAAGTAATTCCAATCATATCTTTCTTTGTTTTCTTCAAGATATTTACCACGAATTGAAATCATGTGTTCATTTATTTGTGTTTTCTTTTAAGATTTTGTTGTTGTTGATGTGGACCATTTTTAAAGTCTTTATTGAATTTGTTACAATATTGCTTCTGTTTTATGTTTTGGTTTATTGGCTGCGAGGCATGTGGGATCTTAGCTCCCCAACCAGGGATTGAACCCACACCCCCTGCATTGGAAGGCGAAGTCTTAACCGCTGGACCACCAGGGAAGTCCCCCATTTATCTGTTTTATGCCTAACAATCCCCACTGAATTGTGAGCTCCAGAGGGTGGGTTCTCTGTCATTCACCATTTATACCCAGAGCCTGGAGTAGTGCCTGACTCATGGTGGGAGCTCATCAAAACTATTTGTTCAATGAATGAATGAATGAATGAATGAATGATCTGCCCACTCTGAGCATGACCTTTGTACTAGGGCCTGGCTCTTTAGGCTGATGGAAGGAAAGAGACATTTTGCCATCTGTACCTCCATGGGAGGGGCAGGTGGGTAGTGTGGAAAAGGCAGACCTGTGTTTTGAGATGTGTCTCTGTACGATGCGTGACCTTGCACAAGCCTCCCAGCCTTTCTGCCCTCAGTTTTCTAACCTATGCAATGGTAATAAATATACAGGCTGTTAGAGTATTTCAGTAACATTTATAGAATTCAAGCCCAGCTGATATTTGTAGAACTTCTATGTATAATATATGAGTAAACAGCATATAATGATAGCAAAGAATATATACAAGTATAGCTATAAATACATATATATTATTGCTCAGAAGAATGGTTAGTTCCTTTTGGGTTACCTTTCTAGCACGAAGCAGAGTCCTTAACAGCCTTATTTAGTTGATGTTAACTGGTAATAATAGGGTAAATTTACAGAACTCACATTAAAAAAAAAATGACCTCCTCTTAGAGTGTTGACTCTGGGAGTTTTAAGAAGAACGAACAAGCTTGCTATTCAAGAAGTCCCTGCCAACTGTGACTAACAAACAGATCAAGGAGAAAGGGGTTGAGGGACCCCTTTAAAGTACTCAAATCCCTCAAATGCCGGTCAATCAACGGAACCCTCCAAATGAAGGCCGTTTCCACTTGGAGGCCTGTTGTACGTTTATCATCTCTTTCTCTCCCTCTTCTCTCAGAAGCGCTAATGAAATGTATTCCTCCCCCTTTTCTTTCAGGAAAGCCTATTAGAAGCTTTTAAGATCAGTTTATCCTGCTCCAGATTTTGAGGTTATTTTTCAGCCTTTGGTTGGTAGGGTGGATCACAAAATTAGAATTTAGAGTCGGAAGGGATTTGATACCATGTAGTTCAAACTACTTTGTGCATCTTTCTCATAGATTAAAAAAAAATTGTGCTGTCAATTATTATTATTATTTTTTTTTTTTTTTTTTTGCGGTACGCGGGCCTCTTGTGGCCTCTCCCGTTGCGGAGCACAGGCTCCGGATGCGCAGGTTCAGCGGCCATGGCTCACGGGCCCAGCCGCTCCGCGGCATGTGGGATCTTCCCGGACCAGGGCACGAACCCGCATCCCCTGCATCGGCAGGCGGACTCTCAACCACTGAGCCACCAGGGAAGCCCTGTGCTGTCAATTTTTAATACTGTTTTCAAGTCTCTGAAAGAAAGAATTTTGCTTTTCATAATTATAGGCCAGAACCACCAGCATTCCAGGCTGTGAACTCTTTCAGGGTGGTATGGTTTCATTTGTTTTATAAGCCCAGTGTCTGGCATGGCTCCCACAAGAAATGCTTGAAGAATGAATCATTCCTAATATGTCACTAGACAAGATTGCCAACATTTAATTGCTTGTATTCGAAAAGATACACGCACCCCAATGTTCATGGCAGCACTATTTACAACAGCCAAGACATGGAAACAACCTATCATCTGTCTGACATGGACAGACAACAATCTGTCCACCAACAGAGGCACGGGTAAAGAAGATGTGGTCCATATATACAATGGGATACTACTCAGACACAGAAAAGAATGAAATAATGCCATCTGCAGCAACATGGGGGGACCTAGAGATGATCGTACTAAGTGAAGCAAGTCAGACAGAGAAACACAAATATCGTATGATATCACTTATACGTGGAATCTAAGACAGTGATACAAATGAACTTATTTATAAAACAGAAACGGACTCACAGACTTAGAAAACAAACTTATGGTTACCAAAGCCGGGGGAGATGAGGGATAAGTTAGGAGTTTGGGATTAACATATACACACTACTACATATAAAACAGATGATCAACAAGGACCTACTGTACAGCACAGGGGGCTCTACTCAACACTCTGTAATAACTTATATGGGAAAAGAATCTGAAAAAGGATCCATGTATACGTATAACTAAATCACCTTGCTGTACACCTGAAACTAACACAACATTGTAAATCAGCTAGACTCCAATATAAAGAAATTAAGAAAACATTTAATTGCTTACAACAAAATAAAGGGATAAAGGCATGGATAACCTAAAATAACAGGTAATTCAAGAATGATTTTATCAGATTTAGGAAATGAGCGAGAGGCCCCCCAAATAAGTCTAAGCTTTTTCACAGAATTTCCTGTTTTCCACACTACGTTACTAACTTAATATTCCCGTCGGTGATTGATGCTTAATTGTGTGGTAGGAACATAAAAGCCCTGAAATCCTCAGATAATTCACAGAGCAGAAAATCGATTTTAGGACCCAAACGAGAAATCAGAGTGTCCATAATGATTACCATCTCACTGACTTCACCTTCCACAGAACTCAGCTGGGATGGCACTGTCACATGTCCACATTCTACACGTGCAGACCTCTGTTACATGGCTCCACATTTTGTACCACATGCGTCTATCAAGCCACCGGATCATTCGTGATGAAACCTACAGCACAGAGAAGTTCAGTAACCAGCACAAGGCCAAACAGCTAGTTAGGTGGCAAAGCCAGAACACTCAGCAAGGTCAGGCCCTCTTCACTCTGCCTCACTGGTTCTGCCCGACAAGTCACAGAGCTGAAGGGATTTGGAGGTGGCTTAATTGTATGACTCTGTGCCACTGACAAGGACCCTGGGGCCAGAGAGACGGGGACACGGCCCTCAGGCACACACAGCTGGTGCGTGGCAGCCTCCTGACCATGGACTTTCATGCCTCCTGGAATTGAACGGGGTCAGAGCTAAGGAAGTGGAAGTGCAGGTCCCAGAAATGACGTGGGAAAACACCCCCTACTTTGTTTCCTGACATACGAGCAGCAAAGGAGTCACGGCATATGTGCGTTTTAGAAATCTCTCTCTAGCACAGCTGGAGGATGGATTTGAGAGGATCCAATCGCGAGGAATGACAAGGGCAGTTCTTCAGACAGCAGTGGTAATGGGGATGCTGTGGAGAAAGGTTAACATGTTGCTTTAGCAAGTGCAGGGGACAGGTGGCGGCTGGCAGACCTGGGATTAGGCTCCTGCATCCTCCCGGCTGGGTACAGTGGCATCACAGCTGTGGCTTATTGAATGTTGCGTCCTCCCAGGTGCACGGGTCACTCTGACAATCCAGCTCACGGCTACAGCTTTAGTGCTCGGTACACTGCCGGGCACATAGGAAGCCCTCACATACTGTTCAGTGGATTAAATGAGTATTTCTCTCTTCCGACATGGCTGGGGAGAGAGGCAGTCTGTGAACGGAGAGTTAAATCTTTAGTGTTAAAGCTTTATCTTTATAGGATGATAGTTAAAAATACAGTATTCGGGGGCTTCCCTGGTGGTGCAGTGGTTAAGAGTCCGCCTGCCGATGCAGGGGACACGGGTTCGTGCCCCGGTCCAGGAAGATCCCACATGCCGTGGAGTGGCTGGGCCCCTGAGCCATGGCCGCTGGGTCTGCGCGTCCAGAGCCTGTGCTCCGCAACGGGAGAGGCCACAGCACTGAGAGGCCCGTGTACTGCAAAAAAAAAAAAAAAAAAAAAAAAAAAAAATACAGTATTCAAATCCAGCGTCTTATAAACAACACATTGACCGTTCATTTTCTTTTCCTAGATGATTGTCACATATCCAGGTGTTCGGGTGCTCCATTTTCTTGAGTTGTCAGATCCTTGAGAGCAGCGAAATGCTGCATTTGTCAGATAAACCAAGATAAAGCTACTCCAGTAAGCCTGCTGCCAACCTCGCACTTAAGAAGGGGAGGTCTTATGATTCCAACAGCCTTGGAAGGAAGAGACATAAAGAAATGTTTTTGAAGCCCGCAGACTTAAGGCTCATTTTAAGAATAATTCTAAGGGGCAGAGATGTCAAACATTTAGGTTTGATAGACAGTCTTCAGCAATTCTGGGCAATTCAAAAGAGGTACAGAGGAAAAACTGGTTCTTGTTCTCAGATGCAATATTAATAGATGCTTATCTGAAATATATTTTTTGCTATTATATAATCTGTGGCCTGAAAACAGACTAAATGATGCTGGCAAGAGTAATTTACAAGATGAAAACAAGGGAAAGGACAAGAAATATTGATCAAAGAGACAATGTTACAAATAAAAGGCTTTTCCTGAATTAAGAAAAAAAGATGGCATTTGAACTGAACAACCAACCAATAACTTGGACAGTTAGCAAACCTCTTAATTTCCACTGCATGAGATACTTAAATTGATCTTGGGAAAATGGTGTTTGCTCAGGCGTTTATGGTAATTTAATTGTTCCTTATTATATGCTCAACAGTATTTTAGAAATTGTAGCTATTACAGAAAATTCATTTTATCTCTTCAACTTGGGCCAAGAACAGGTTTATTTTTTGAAACATTAAAGAGAAAGAGCAGTAAGAGTAACATAAATGTGTTGTAAGTAACAGCAGGTGTCACCAAAACGTCTATAAATAAAGGCTGGAGAGGGTGTAGGAAGAAATCCTAGTGCACTGCTGGTGGGAATGGAAATTGGTGCAGTCACTGTGGAGAACAGCATGGAGGTCTCTCAAAAAAACCCCACAAAAACCTGAGCTACCACAGAATCCTACAATTCCACTCCTGGGTATATATCCAAAAAAGACAAAAACACTAACTCAGAAAGACACGTGCACCCCAATGATCACAGCAGCATTATTTACAAGAGCCAAGACGTGGCAGCAATGAAATATTACTCAGCCATAAATAAAGAAGAATGAAATAATGCCATTTGCAGCAACATGGATGGGCCTGGAGGGTATTATGTTAAGTGAAGTAAGTCAGACAAAGATAAATACTGTATGATATCACTTATGTGTGGAATCTAAAAATACAACAAACTGGTGAATATAACAAAAAAGAAGCAGACTCACAGATATAGAGAACGAACTAGCGGTTACCAGTGGGGAGAAAGAAAGGGGGAGGGGCAATGCAGGGGTGGGATTTAAGAGTATAAACTATTGGGTGTAAGATGGGCTCAGGGATGTATTATACAACACGGGGAATATAGCCAATATTTTGTAATAACTGTAAATATAAAGTTACCTTTAAACATGGTATAAAAATAAAAAATTAAGAGTCAGCACTTCCGAAAAAAAAAAAAAAAATTAACAGCAGAGCTAAAGGTGAACCAGAAGAACGGAAGCAAGTGTAGGGTTAGGAAATCTACTGCACGTCCCTGACATCATGCAGGACTGACTACACCTACCCCATCTCGGACTGAAGGTTCCAGTCTGATGTTTAAAGACCCTGAAGGGAGAAATGTGCCCTGTTTCTACGGTGTTTTCAATGATGACATGAGCCAGTGAGGGGTTATCTGAGTAAAGCAGAGGGTAACCTCAGGTTTCTCTCATTCCCTCCCTGCCTTAGTCTGTTCGGGCTGCTGTAACAGACCACCACAGACGGGGTGGCTTAGAAACAACAGGAATCTACTGCTCACAGTCTGGAGGCTGGAAGTACAAGGCCGAGGTGCCAGCAGATTTGTACCAGCCTTCTGTGTGACTGCTGATCCCATCCATGAGCGCGCCACTCACGACCCCCCCAAAGGCTCCACTGACAAATGCCGCCACATTAGGGATTAGGCTTCCACACATTTTTTTTTTTTTTTTGTGGTACGTGGGCCTCTCACTGTTGTGGCCTCTCCCGTTGCGGAGCACAGGCTCCAGACGCGCAGGCTCAGTGGCCATGGCTCACTGGCCCAGCCGCTCCGCGGCATGTGGGATCCTCCCGGACTGGGGCACGAACCCATGTCCCCTGCATCGGCAGGCGGACTCTCAACCACTGCGCCACCAGGGAAGCCCCCACATATGGATTTTGAGGAGACAAACATTCAGGCTATGGCACTCCCATGATGAAGAAGGGCGTGCATAAGTCTGTGTGTGTGAGTGTGAGTGTGTGTGTGTGTCTGAGAGTACATGTGTGTTTTTAACTCAGACCAATGCTCCTGTCCAATAATGAGAGTAACTGAGGGATGACTGAATTATGATTAAAGTTCTACACTGCAGAGTTACCATTAACAAAGCTTGAAATCATAACCAGGACTTGGAATTCTCTAGAGTGAATACATTAAAACTGCCCTCAGGGGTGAGGATGCATGGATGCCTTTTATAGGAATGATCACTGGCAATTGCTATGGGCTTGATGCCATTCTGTGCAATTAATGTGTATCTCACTTAATTCTTACAAGAGCCCTAATGCAGTTGATATCACCTGCCTGCTACAGATTAATGCAGTTGATATCACCTGCCTGCTACAGATTAAAAAAAAAAACTTCAGCAAAGATCAGTTATTAATAACCTTCTGAGACATACTGTGAGTAAAGCCAGGTATGAACCTGGATAAACCGGCTTCAGAGTTCTTAGATTCTGAACCACTGTACTGTCTACCCCCCCAGAACGTTTCTATGAATTAAACCAAGGGCACTCTAGAGACAACAGTGGGTAGAGCACAAGAAAGGGATCATGTATTCGGTCACTCTCCTAGGATCCAGATGTAAGTCTTTAACCAGCTAGAGGGGTGGCTCGCTGACTTCGAGCGTTTTCATAGAACTGACGGCAGGTGAGAAACATGTTGGCCCCGGGGAAGCCTCCAGGGTTTACTAAGCAGAGGGGAGAGCCGCCTCTGTTTCTTTACTGGTGATGGGCTTTACCACGTATTATGATTCTAGGACCACCGTGGAGGAACGAAACATCATCAAAACGGCTATTTATATCTTTGTTCTTAGTTGAGAAAGTGCATTTTATAATGTGCAAGATTTGGTTGACTTTGCTAACCCAGCTGTGAGGTTTAAAATATGATCATTATATCATTTTTTTATGTCGTAGATCACATGTGGAAAGCAATTTTCCAGTTTTCAGTTCTGAAAAACAGTATATTTCATCCACCATTTAGATACTTTGGTGCTTTTTCCCCCTTCTGTGTTCTTAAAGTCCGCTTTTTGAGACTGCTTCTGAACGGAGGTAATTCATGCTTATAAACATCATCTGAATCGAGAGCATCACAGATGTGAAGTCATGTCTTGGGGACCAGGTAATCACGCGTGTTCAGGTGAGCCCCTGACAGGGAGTGCAGGCTTCCTGCAGCAGCGCTGCTCCCAAGGCTATCTGATTGCACAGAGCTGCTTTATTTCTGGCCCAGGATAACTGATCATGAAAATATCCAAATGTAAGGTAATAGTTCGTAATGAAAAGATTTAAATAGTAAAGTTTGAGTCTCTGGATCCTAGCTGTGACGAGGTCTCTGCCTCGTGTTTCGTAGTAGTTCTTATAAGGAAACATCTTATTTTTAAAGTGGATCCAGAATATGGGTATATCCTGTTTAAAATACAGATGCTCTTATACCCGGACAGAACCATAATTCAAAAAGATACATGCACCCCAGTGTTCACAGCAGCACTATTTACAATAGCCAAGACTTAGAAACAATCTAAATGTGCATCAACAGATGAATGGATAAAGATGTGGTATATGTATACAATGGAATATTACTCAGCCATAAAAAAGAATGAAATATTGCCATTTGCAGCAACATGGATGGACCTAGAGATGATCCTACTAAGTGAAGTAAGCCAGACAGAGAAAGATGAATACCATATGATATCATGTATAGTGTGGAATCTAAAATATGGCACAAATGGACTTACTTACAAAACAGAAATGGACTCAAAGACACAGAGAACAGACTTGTGGTTGCCGAGGAGGGGGAAGGGAAGGAGAGGGAAGGACTGGGTATTTGGGATTAGCAGATGCAAACTATTATACAGGATGGATAAACAACAAGGTCCTACTGCAGAGCACAGGAGACTATATTCAATATCCTGGGATAAACCATAATGGAAAAGACTCTGAAAGAGAATGTATCTATGTGTATAACTGAGTCACTTTGCTGTACAGCAGAAATTAGCACACTGTAAAATCAACTATACTTCAATAAAAAAATAAAATAAAATACAGATGCCCTATTTGTAAGCCATTTTCTTGTTCTGACATTGAAAGGCACTTGCAAAAATTACCATCTTCTTATCTTTTACGGTCAGTGAAAGGGGTTTTCAATTAGTTAATAAAATATTCTGGTGAATATTTGAAGGAACACTTATTTCTGTTTTCTGATGTGCCCTTCGACGTGGAGAAAGATCCACTCAGTATAGAACCGGCTTCTCCCCAGCCTCTCATTCACTCTCCCCGGGAGAGAAGGACTTAATCTGTTTAGTGCGCTTAGGCAGAGACGCTGGGCACCTGTAACCCCTCCCTCCACTTGCCTGCTTCGGGGACAGCCAACGGTCCCCTCAGCTACTCCAGCCGTCAGGACAAGCCTCGGGTGCAGGGCCGCCTGATTCCTTCGAGGGTTTGGTCCTAGGACATCCATTTGCTGCAGATGTAATCTGTCCACCAGCCGAGGCTTGATCAGTAAGGCATGAGAGATTGTGTCTTACTGACTCTTTTGTCTTGTTTCCCAATGGGATCAGGACTCATTGTGGAGGGGAGTCCCGAGCATCTCTGTGCCAGTGGCCCGAGCCTCATGACATGAGCCAGGGCAAGCCACCACGTGGGGTGTGGTGTCTGGCGTGGCAGTGCCATCAGTGCTGGGGATTCTGTGCTAAGTGCAGACGCTCTCTGTGGGGAGCTGGGCAGCTCTGGGCTGCTCTGTCCACAGGCAGGGAGCTGCTTCTAAACTGTGATCCTGTTTCTCTAGAGGCAGAGGTGGCTCCCTAGGGCTGAATCTGAGGTGTTGGCCTTCAGCAAATCCGAGGGGTCTCAGAGGGCAGAGCAAGGAGGGTGCAGTGGTTATGCTAAGTGGGCAAGGCTGAGGCCGGCGCTGATTTCAGGGAGGGGTTCTCCCCTATGGCCTTCAGCGATTAGGGAGCAAACAATATTTGCCTTTTGAAAACAGACACACCTGGTTTTTGCAGGGGTGCAAGAGCACTAGTGAGATCCCACCTGTACCCACGTGCCAGGCTAGGTAGGCAGCGTGGGGCGGTTGCCTCAGTGTCTATTCTGTCCTTGGGTTGTTCCAGCCCAGGGCCGGGTACGGCCCATCCTGAACTCGTGTGGCTTGTCCATAGCCAGAGGAGCCCAACACCGAGGGCATATACAGTTCGATTCCGCTCATCTGATGCTCCAGAACCAGGCATAACTAATTTATGATGATAGATATCAGAATATTTGGTCTCTTTAGGGGGTCACCGACTGAATCGGAGCTCAGAGGGGGGCCTCTGGGTGCAGGAAAGTTTGACACCTTGATCTTGGTATTGGTTACTCAGCCATATACATGATAAAAATTCACTGATGTGCCTACTTAAAAGCTGTGCACTTTATTATATTTCTATTTTAAAAGAAAGCATCTATCTGAACATGCATCACACAGAGGACTTAACAGTGCACACTTAGCTGCATGTTCCTTGCATCTGCCCCGTCGGTCCGTTAATTCTCACAGGCTACACAGCCTGTTGTGGGAAAGACCCTGTCAGAACTACAATACCTTACTGTTTCCAAGTTTACTTTTATTTTTAAAAATTTTTTTAATTTTTAATGATTTTGTAAAATTGTAGTTAATTTACAATGCTGTGTTAGTTTCAGGTGTATAGCAAAGTGAATATACATATATATATATACATATATGTATATATATGTATTCGTTTTCAGAGTCAATTATAGGCTATTACAAGATATTGAATATAGTTCCCTGTGCTATACAGTAGGTCCTTGTTGTTTATCTATTGTATGTATTGTAGTCTGTATATGTTAATCTCAAACTCCTAATTTATCTCTCCACTGAGATTTAAAAAATTTTTTAATTTATTTTTTAACATCTTTATTGGAGTATAATTGCTTTATAATGGTGTGTTAGTTTCTGCTTTATAACAAAGTGAATCAGCTATACATATAGCCCCATATCCCCTCCTTCTTGCATCTCTCTCCCACCCTCCCTAACCAACCCCTCTAGGTGGTCACAAAGCACCGAGCTGATCTCCCTGTGCTATGGGCTGCTTCCCACTAGCTACCTATTTTACATTTGGTAGTGCATATAATGTCAATGCTACACTCTCACTTCATCCCAGCTTCCCCTTGCCCCCTCCCCGTGTCCTCAAGTCCATTCTCTACGTCTGCATCTTTATTCCTGTCTTGCCCCTAGGTTCTTCAGAACCATTTTTCTTTTTGATTCCACATATATGTGTTAGCATACGGTAGCTGCTGTTCTCTTTCTGACTTACTTCACTCTGTATGACAGACTCTAGGTCCATCCACCTCACTACAAATAACTCAATTTCATTTCTTTTCATGGCTGAGTAATATTCCATTGTATATATGTGCCACATCTTCTTTATCCATTCATCCAATTATGGACACTTACGTTGCTTCCATGTCCTGGCTATTGTAAATAGAGCTGCCGTGAACATTGTGGCACATGACTCTTTTTGAATTATGGTTTTCTCAGGGTATATGCCCAGTAGTGGGATTGCTAGGTCGTATGGTAGTTCTATCTTTAGTTTTTTAAGGAACCTCCATACTGTTCTCCATAGTGGCTGTATCAATTCACATTCCCACCAGCAGTGCAAGCGTGTTCCTTTTCTCCACACTCTCTCCAGCATTTATTGTTTGTAGATTTTCTGATGATGGCTATTCTGACCGGTGTGAGGTGATACCTCATTGTAGTTTTGATTTGCATTTCTCTAATGATTAATGATGTTGAGCATTCTTTCACGTGTTTGTTGGCCATCTGTGTATCTTCTTTGGAGAAATGTCTATTTAGGTCTTCTGCCCATTTTTGGATTGGGTTGTTTTTTTGATATTGAGCTGCATGAGCTGCTTGTAAATTTTGGAGATTAATCCTTTGTCAGTTGCTTCATTTGCAAATATTTTCTCCCATTCTGAGGGTTGTCTTTTCATCTTGTTTATGGTTTCCTTTGCTGTGCAAAAGCTTTTAAATTTCATTAGGTCCCATTTGTTTATTTTTGTTTTTATTACCATTTCTCTAGGAGGTGGGTCAAAAAGGACCTTGCTGTGATTTATGTCATAGAGTGTTCTGTCTATGTTTTCCTCTAAGAGTTTGATAGTGTCTGACCTTACATTTAGCTCTCTAATCCATTTTGAGTTTATTTTTGTGTATGGTGCTAGGGAGTGTTCTAATTTCATTCTTTTACATGTAGCTGTCCACTTTTCCCAGCACCACTTACTGAAGAGGCTGTCTTTTGAGATTACTTTTAAATTTCCATTTATTTATTTATACTTGATGCCTTCCTAGTACCTCTTGGCTGCTCTGGAGACTCACCAGGTATAAGTGGTGAAAGTCAGAGGCTCATGGGTGTGGGTGATGACCTGACGTGTTTCTCCGTGTCCACCACATCACCTGGTGAATCCAAGGCTAGTGGTCCAGGCGTCCCCTCCTCTGGTAGGATGGGTCCCAACCTAGGTCTATTTCTGCACCAGATATAAAACATACGTGCTCTATTTCAAATTCCTGCACATGTACAGTCATCTAAACCAGAGGCTGGCAAACCTTTTCTTCAGAGGACCAGAGAGTCAATTTTTTGTTTGTGAGCCATATGATCTCAACTGTGCGTGAAGGCAGACAGACAGATGAGATGGTAATGAGACAACAGGAGGTGTGTGGATGAATGACCAATCAGAAATCAAGGTTTAGATTCTGGGCTTTTCCAAGCTAGCTGTGTGACTCTGAGCCACTTACTTAACCTCTCTGGATGAGGCTTCACGTAGGACTCATTCCAAGGTATCTGCATTTCAAGAGGACACCTAAAGAAGGCAACATTATAACTCAGTTTCCAGTGGAGCCAAACGGCACACAGATGAAGGAGCTCATAAGAGCATCTCACATCAAGTCATGTCAGGATCCTCACCTCGTTTATTATGACGTGCATGTGACCACAGCCACACCGAGTGATGTGAAGGGTTCTGTCAATCACATCCCAACTTGTGAAGCTGGTAACAGGCTAGAGAGAGTTTTCAGGCCAAGCAGTAAGATTATTTCTTAATCTCATTTAAAATACTGTCCAAAGGATGTAAATATACATGTCCTTCCCCCTCAGTGCTTCCAAGCTTTACTCAAGAATTAAATACTTGCACAAGAAAATATGTTCAACATCGTTAGTCATCAGAGAAATGCAAATTAAAACCACAATGAGATCTCACCTCACACCTGTCAAAATGACTATTATCAAAAAGAACACAAGTAACAAATGTTGGAGAGGGTGTGGAAAAAAGGGAACCCTCCTGCACTGTTGGTGTGAGTATACATTGGTGCAGCCACTGTGGAAAACAGTATGGAGTTTCCTCAGAAAACTAAAAATGGAACTACCATATGACCCAGCAATTCCATTCCTGGGTATGTGTCTGAAAAAAACCAGAAACACTTATTCGAAAAGATACATGTACCCCAATGTTCATAGCAGCGTTATTTATAATTGCCAAGATAAGAAAGCAACCCAAGTGCCCATCAACAGACAAATGGATAAAGAAGATATGGTGTATATATACAATGGAAATCACTCAGCCATAAAAAAGTGCGAAATTTTGCCATTTTCAACAACATGAATGGACTTGGAAGGCATTATGCTAAGTGAAATAAGTCAGAGAAAGACAAATACTGTGCTATATCACTTATATGTGGAATCTAAAAAATACAACAAACTAGTCAATGTAACAAAAAAGAAACAGACACAGATACAGAAAACGAGTGATTACCAGTGGGGAGAGGGAAGGGGGGAGGGACAAGTTGGTGGTAGGGGATTAAGAGGCACAAACTGTTATGTATAAAATAAGCTACGAGGATATATTATACAGCCCAGGACTACAGTCAATATTTTATAATAACTATAAATGGAGTATAATCTTTAAAAATTGTGAATCACTATATTGTACACCTGAAACTTATATAATATTGTGTATCAACTATATTTCAATTAAAGAAATCCCCCCAAACAAAATTAAGAATTAGCAAACACTCATTTGTTCCGTGTTTGTATAAAGGAATGGGCAGGCAATTGTTAGAATCATGGCCTTACTGCCTTTAGATTTTACTAATTAAACCAGAATTCACAAAAAATGTCCGCCACATCATGCTGGCCCCAGGGGCTGCATGTGTACAACCCATAGTAACTGCTCTGTTCTTGGGATGCCCCTCTCCTTTCAGAGTAGGTGAAATGTCGCACAGGTACTCAGGCAAAAGGTAGGAGAAAATGGTGCTTCTGTTGCGTACGTTACCTATTCTTCCCCTGTGGCAACAAATACTTTAAGAGGAAATGACTACGACATCATCCTTCTATTTAAAAGAAACGTGCACCGGTTTTTCTCAGTGCAGCCGTGGCCAGTCTGGACATCGCAGTGTCGCGAGGGTCGCCACGGGGGGTGCGATGTGGGGAGTTTAGCGGCAGGAGGGTGGTGACCGTCCACGTTGCTTCCTTCACGCTTTCGCGTAGGGCTGGCCCTGCAGGACACACATGTTCCTTATTTGCAGATTCAAAGGGCATCTTGCTGGAAACAAATTCCGCACCTTGTTCTCCTCCAAACTATTTAAACATGAGGAGGGATCATGGTCCATTGGCCAGTCAGCTATCCTTCATTGCCTGGAGGCAGCGGCCTGTGCTCCAGGCTGGGAGCACGGTCCTTTCACCACCTGACCCTCCTCGACTTTTTTTTTCTTTAATTTCATTTATTTTTTATACAGCAGGTTCTTACTAGTTATCCGTTTTATACATATTAGTGTATATATGTCAATCCCAATCTCCCAATTCATCCCACCACCACCACGCTCCCCCCGCTTTCCCCCCTTGGTGTCCATACGTTTGTTCTCTACACCTGTGTCTCTATTTCTGCCCTGCAAACTGGTTCATCTGTACCATTTTAAAACTTTTTAAATGTTCTTTTTCTCCACGTGCATCTTGACCTGCAGACGTTCCCAATGGACTCTTGCCCCACGCGCCAATGATGCCCAGTCTGAGTGCCTTTGCACGGGTTCTGCCTTCTCCTTAGATACCCTTGCCCTGGTTCTCTCCTAAGTAAGCACCCCGTCTGCTCAGAGAGCACTGCCTTTGGCGAAGCTCTCTGGCCAGAGACGGGCATTTTCTCCCCACTGCGTGAGGATGGCTGCCGAGGGGTAAATGCTCCTCGGGCATCAGGCCCCCACTAGACTTAGTGCCCCAACAAGGTCTGTCCTCTTTTTGTGCCTGGCCGAGTGGAGAATTTAATAAATGTGTGCTGGAACGAATGAATGACCATTTTATATAAGAGAAGATAGTTTAGATTTCTAACATTCTGCTTTCATCACATTAACATTACAAATAGGAGTTATTTTTATTTTATTCATGGTTTTTACTTTCTTTTAAAATTTTATTTTTATTGAGGTATAATTGACATATAACATTATATTAGTTTCAGGTGTATGACAGTGATTTGCTATGTGTATATATTGCTAAATGGTCACCACAGTCAGTTATCATCCATCAGCATCCATAGTTATAGTATTTTTTTTTCTTGTGATGAGAACTTTTACAGTCTACTCTCTCAGCAACTCTCAAATATGCAACACAGTATTATTAACTGTAGTCACATGCTGTACTTCTCAGGACTTAGTTATTGTGTAACTGCAAGTGCGTCCCTTTTGACCCCCTTCACCCCCTTCTGCACTGCCCATGCCCCTCCCAACCTCTGGCAACCACCGATCTGTTCTCTGTACGAACAGGAGTCGTTAGAGGTCAGAGCCTGAGTCTCACTCTTCTTTGCCTTTCTGTGCTCACATAGCGCATGGTGGCGACACTTAACACATATTTGGTGGTTGAAGGGAGGGGCAAGTGGTCGAGCAGGTGATGTGGTGAAACCTCCCCTCATCACCTCACACCACAAAGGAAACAGAGGAAGCTGTGGGCACCTCAGGCCCACAGATGCAGGGCTGATGAGGTGACAGAAAGGCTAGAGCCATCGCTGCAGAGCTGGCCTGGGTGAGCAGAATAAACATGCCCTCGTGAAGCCCTTAGGACGTTCGGTCATTTATTTAACAAATGTCTACAGAACCACAATTCCTAATCTGAAACTCGTGAGGCCAGACGTGTTTCAGAATTCAGATTTCCTTCAGATTTTAGGACAGTAATATACCACATAGCATGTAAAAATGGGGTCTAGGGCAACACTGTGGAATAAAGCACCTTAATGTTTCTCCAGAAAAGCGTCTTTACATTTACACCACTTGTGGGATAAACTAAAATAGGTGCATGCAGCTCAGGTCAGGTTTTGACTTTGAAAGCATTCAGGTCAGGTCAGGCTTTGCTGCCAACTGTGTTACCAAACACTTCCTGTTTTCAGAGCTGTTGGGGTTTTCGAATTGTGGATGAGGGATTGCAGAACTATATCCATGATCCTCTGAAACAAACTTTCTCCAGAAGAAGAAACTTAGAAAAGAAGTCAACAAACACACACTCTATCAGTGATTCCCAATGTGGTTTTACCGAACGAAAGTCATCTCAAAGGATCTTATTAAAATTGGAAGAAAAAAATGAATTTGAATGTGCTTTTTATTAAAAGATAAACCTTGACATCGCATGTATTAGTCTTAACCAATGGCAAAGCAGATCTGATAAGCAGGATAGAGGGTTTCTAAACCCACAACAGCTGTTCCTTGCAATCTTCACTGCAGGGAAAGTTGGGGCAGGGGTCGGGGGGGGGTGGGGGCAGTGAAGGAACAAGTGGCAGCGGCTAAAATTAGAGGCCGCTCTGCCCCAGGGCCTGGTGATCAAATTTGTACTGTACCTGCAAAGGCTCCAGAATCATCACTTTCTCCTGTTATTTAATGCCGGACATTCCTTTATCTGTGCAGGATGCATTCCTTCACAGCCCTCCCGCCGCCTCCCCCGCCCCCCCCAAAAAAAGTGGACACAAGAAGCTCTGCCCCGTGTGAAGGTGCAGAACCAAATCCCCTCCACTGCGTTTCAGGCTCATTGCCTGTCCAGATTGCGTCTGCAGTTTTACCACGAGGTGAAACCCTCTTTAAAAGCTGTTCAGAAAAATACATAATATTGCCCCGGTTGTTCTGGTTCCTGAATGTCTTTAAACTGCTCACCTCCATCCGCAACTCCCCTGGCTTTTGCGGGGAAACTGAGATTCTTCGCACCCTACCAAGGCGACCTGCTGGAGGTTCAGAGAGAGGAGGGGCCTGGAACCCGCGCAGATTGCTGCACTCACGGGGAATGGGCGTGTCTGCCCCTCTGACAGGAGCCCAGTGCCGTGTCCCCACCCTCCCCGGCCTGGGGCCCCCTGCTCACTCCATGGAGCCAGCCTCAGGTTCCCTCTGCCTTTAATCTCTGCTTTGATCACTATGGACTCACTAACAAAGAGACCTTCAGTCTTGGCCTGGAGAAAATCTGGGATCTTCCACGGAGACAGCATTTTCGTCCTTGTACCACCTGTACACAATCGTCAGCCTCTCTTCCGAGCTTCCTCGTAGGACCAGGCATGGCTGGTCCCATTGCTTCTGTTCCTGTGGGGTCATGCTCATTGCTTATGTGCCAGTGGGGTTACCTGGGCCAAGGTGAGAGAAGGACCCTCCCCTGCTCTCTCTTAGAAGGGGCAACAGGGAACAGGGATCTGCCAGCTGTGTCTAAACACTCAGATAAGGATGCTCAGCACACAGCCCCACCCCTGAGCCTTCTACCTGCCCCACATTTATAACAGTGGGAATGAGGCTCGTTTTAGGAAAAAAGAAATGGCCATCTGGGTTCACAGTGCTGGGGCAGAGGGCAGAGGGCAGAGGGTGGGCGCAGAAAGGGAAATTTTACGATTGAAGCATGATCTCCAATTAAAGGATGAAGAACTTCGCACTCGCACAGAGGGACGTCAGGGTCAAGCAGGTGGGAGAAGGGCCTGCATGGGGCTGGATGATGCGGACGGAACTGAAGATGTTCATCTGCGTGAGGCTGGCCCCCAGGAGCCTGCATCTCTGTGGGGTCCCGGCAGAGGTCAGCTGTGGAAACAAGCTCAGGCTTTAACCCTTTCCCAGATGGTGTCAGCGTGTATTAAATCCGGACACCATGACTCTCAGGCCTCTTGGCAGCAGAGACATTCGAACATGGCCGTTTGGGAGAAATGGGAGACGGTCACTGATGGAGCCCGTGCTGAGCTAAGCACCTTGCAGGATTCCTCACAACTCCCATCTCTAAGATGAATGCCCCCCCCACCCCGCGCCAGGGTCACCGAGGCCTGGAGGCTCAGTGCTTGCCTGAGGCTGCAGGACTGCTAGGAGGTGGCGGCTCAGCCCTGCCACAGTGGCGGTGCTGCAGGGGGTTCTGGACCAGCCTCTCCCCTCCTCCTGCACGAGCCGAAGGGGACGGGAGGCGGCCGCCGGGGGGAGCCGGGAGCACAGTCTGAGTGCCCTTAGCCTGTGTCCACGACAGTCTGATAATAAAATCACGTAGATCAGCGATGATTGAAACTTAAGACCCCCCTGCAGAGTGGGTGGAGACGCACAGGCAACGCAGACCCCTTCTTTGAGGTTTTGTCCATCACCACCGGCTGAGCCATCTGTTTTCCAGAAAAAAAAACAGAGCCAGGGCCGTGGTGGAGCCTGGAGGTGCTCGTGAACTCTGTCCTCATTTTCCTTTGACTTCTTAAGTCTGAGAGCGTAAACAGCTGGACAAGAGGAACAGGGGCCCCCAGGGAGGACACAGAGCAGTGGGCAGAGGAAAGGGAGCAGAGGTGAGAGCAGAGGCCTCCAGTGGGGAGGTCTGGGGCTCCCACCCTCCTTTGATGTAGACGATCACGCTGCTTCCATTTTATGCAAAATGCCGTTAACACTGGAGTTTCAACGGCCTCTTTCAGATAAGACTGCTGCCCCAAAGCCCTTTAGGAATGGAAATTCTGGGGAAACTGAGGACCAGCAGAAACTCAGTAGAGCAGGTTCTATCAAGGCAGCTGGTTGACCTGACCTTCTGCGGCCAGAGGGTGGGAGATGGCTCTGCTCTGGGCGAGGGAAGTGATGGAAACTCTCTGGGAAGGAAATCAAGTTATTGGCCCGATTCTGCTCAAGACGAGAAAACCCATTCTTTCGTCTTCGTTCTCTCCAAGTTACATACATTTCACAAATGCGGTCTATTCAGGTGTTCCTCACACAATTTTCATAATTTGAGACTGAAATTCTCTTTTGAAGGATTAATGGGTAGCTGATAGGCACTCACCTGGGTCACACGTCCTGTCCAAAGTCCGCCTCGCCCTGTGACAGACAGCAGAGCAGGAGGTTAAGGTGCACAAGCTTTGGCATCTACAGCCTTGGGCTTCGACCTGGGCTCTTCTCCTGTGTCTGCCGTCACTTTCCAAAGCTCTCAGGGGCTCACTGCCTTCATTTCTTGAATGGACATGAAACCTACCTTGCAGAGTGTGATGAAGCTGAAACAAGGTGGCGAGAAGTGCCAGGGTGTTCAGTAAGCAGGAAGCACTGTTGCCGGGGAACAGGTAGGTCTCTGCCAGAGATGGCACAATGACTGGAAGTTGACTGGCCGCTGTCAGCCTGGAGCTGGAGAAAGGGAACAGGGCACGGCTATTCGGAAAATCATTTACATTTGATGCATCCTCCCTCAGGCCGATTGACCTTGCTCATTACCTCCACCCCGGCTAATACGGGGATTAGTCTGTCTTTCTCAGCCATTGCTGGTGGCTTGTCTGAAAGGGACTGTGGCCCAGAGCATTCTGAGTGGTCTGGGACTAAGTGTGTCCAGGGAATTCAGCTACAGTGAGAGGTATCCCCCCCTCCCCCAACTTGATTATCTATAAGGAAGGATCCTTCGGAGGCTTTCCCCCTACCTGCTCATTGCTTACTTTTAGTCTTTCTCTCCATCTGTACTCAAATGGATCAAATGACGTTTCTCCCCTGACATCTCAAGACTGCAGTGAGATTGTGTCTCTGATGCTACACAGCACGTTGCAGCCTCCACAGGCACCAGGACGTTCCATTCTCTCAGACCCAACTTTCTCGCCTCAGTAACACCCGGGAGAAAAATAAAGCCACGCAGGGTGTTCTCACCGATCCTTTCAATGCCTTCCTTTCAACGTTTCCTTCTTGGCAGTGTGACCTCTGCTCTCGGCTCTGGGACCCTCAGGGTTTGATGACCACTGTTCCAACCAAACTGACACCCTCCCAGCGCTTCAGGTATTGAAAGGCACCTGGCTTGTGCTCACTTCAGTTGGAGGAAATACTAGCTCCATCATGCCCTTTCATCTCAATGGTCAGTAAGCAAACAAATAAAGCCTGGAATGCTGTCTTCATCACTGCGTGCTTGCTTCCTACCGTCGAACGCTGGGGCTGGAACCTCTGTTGCATACACCTGAGACACCCTGAGAACTGCAGTCATGACCATGGAACAAGCCTCCCCCATCACTGGATTGCTAAGCAGGTACAGCCCAAATAAACTGGTTTTAAGTTTGTATCAGCCCTTCAAGCCCATGTTCCATAGGTAATTTACACACAAAAATGACAGGCAGTACCTGCGACCTCATCTTCAAGAGTACCCAAATTCCTCGTGTGGATGGGAGTAGATATGAGTTACCACCATGTGTGGCAACTTACCTTAAGCTGAAGGGAGCCGGGGGACCTGGCCCTGTGACCGGATGCTGGTATCCTTTCTTGAGCATCGTCCTTGGAAGAGCCTTGTGGAGAAACACAGTTGAGTCACTGGTTTAGCGAGCTTTAATATTTTGAAATTTCGTGAAACTCTTTAGATTATATTACATCAAACATTGACTTATTTTAACTATTATTTAAAATAAAATATTACAGGATCAGTATTATTTCAACATATATTAAAAATAAATATTAACATAAAGAGTATATGTACCTATAATTGCTGCAAAACTTAAATTCTTTTTTCCATTGGGGAAATCCTTTTTGAAAATGAGCAGAGCAGGTACCAACAAATAAAAAATATTATTTAAAATAAACAAATGATTTAAATGGTGCACGCTGAAGTGTGAGGGAGCCTGAAAAAATGCACCCTCCCTTCTCAGACCAAGTTCTGAAATGACAGAGGAATGTGAGGAAGAGTAAGGCAGGCGGGAGCTCCAAACATCAGCTGGTCTGTCTGTGAAGAGTGGGCTTCGGAACCCCGAACCCACAGGGACAGACCGGCCCCGCAGCCTGACCTGCCTCCGAACCCTCCTGCAGGGGGCGCTGCTGAGCCCGAGCTCTCTGGAGGGCGGTGGGCGCTGGAGGTCCAGGGCCTCGGAAGTGCCTGGGCTCCACCACAGACCAGGGATCCCCTCTGTTCTCCACTTAGGCGGAAGCTTCAGAACTGGGGAAAAAGCCACGCCAGCCCGCAGTGATTAACTCCTGAACTTAAGATTTCCATTTATGACGGTTCATTTATTTATTCCGTCATTATTTATCTGTTCCCTCTAATCCTCTGGTTCCTTTACGAGATGAAATAGTATGTGAAGTGCATCAGATTCTATTTGCAGACTGCCTGGGTTTAAATCCTGGCTCCACTGCTTACTAGCCATGACGTGGGGCAAGTAACATTTCTAAGCCTCAGTTTTCTGTAAAGTGTTTACCTATGTTATGATAATACATGAAAAGCATCGTTCAGTTCTTGGTGCACAGTGAGTGCTCAGTAAGGTCACTGATGGTGTTGCTCGAGTTGTTTGTTTTTAGTCTTCCTGGTACCCTCACGAACACACAGACCAGTGCGTCTCAAACGTCAAAGCTCGGACAGCTCACGGTTAGTCTACCTGGAGTGGGGCTAGAGCATCTGTGTGTCTACCACTCCCTAGGTGATGCTGACCTGCTGGTTTAGGCACTGCACTTGGAGGTGTGAGACCTGCACACCTTACACAAGGTGCTGGATAAGGTAGACACTTCTTAGTTTTCTCTTCTTTAGCTAAAACAAAATTCTTTAATAGAATCAGCTGTCTCTGTCTAATGCTGCTGTCCTCAGTATTTTAAAGAGTCAATCCATACCTAACTAGGTGGTAAAAGGCTTTGGGATGGGTTAGACTCAGCTCTGCCCCTAACGTTTGCAGGGTTCAAGGCAAGATTTCAGTTGGAGGCCCATGTGCTATATGTCCAAATAGTTAAAAAGTTATAATCAAACAAACGAGCTTAAATAAAATCTGTGCTACTCCCAACAAGCACATGGAAAGATGCTCAACATCACTATTCATTAGGAAAATGCAAATCAAAACCACAGTGGGATACCACCTCATACCCACTAGGAAGGTGCTATCAAAAAACAAAAACAAAACAAACCCCCAGAAAACAGCAAGTGCTGGGGAGGATGTGGCGACACGGGCACCACTGTACACCGCTGGTAGGAATACGAAGCGGCGCAGCTGCTGTGGAAAACGGTACGGTGGCGCCTTAAAAAGAAATTAAAAACAGAGTTATCTGCCGCCGCTGCGCCTTTCACCTCTTCGGGGGCAGGGGCCTGGGCCAGGTTTTACACATCTGCAAGCAGACCGTTCTGGAGCTCTGCCAGTCGACCCCATGGCGTCCTCTCCCACTGTGTCTCTGGGGGCTCACTATGAAACAAAGTGTGTCGTCCTCGGCTACCTGGGAGTCCTCTCTCAGGAGGAGCTGCGGGAGTAATATCTTTCCTCACCCCAAGGGGTTCGACAAGATATGGCTTCACCATCTCTGGATCGAGAAATTTTATTAAAAGGTAAAACTGAAATTGAAGAGCTAAAATCCCTGGACGAAGAAATTTCTGAAGCCTTCGCCAGCACAGGCTTCACCCGGCACTCTTTGCCCGTGTTCAGCCCCACAAACCCCGACAAGTTTCCGCAGAGGACCGCTTGGCCCACCCGGGGAGAAGGCGTCGCAGGAGCCGAGAGCGCCTCTGCGCGGGGTCTTGCAGTCATCCCTCCGCCGGATGCTAAAGCTCTTCAGCCTGGTAGACAGACCCCCGTGAGGACTCCGCGGCGCACAGCAGCGGCAGACAGTTCAGGAAAGGAAGTGAAGGGACCGCTGCAGGCAAGCAGAGCTGCAGGGAGCACACAGGCCAAGGGCGTACCAGGCACGTCGGGAACGTACACTGGAGCACACACAGTTCACGCCAGCGGCCGGAATAAGACGTTGGCGCCTCCGATTTTGCTACGACCAATGCTCTTGGGGTTGACAAGGCAAGCTCAGGAGCCTTGCAGCGCATCGCTGCAGTTTGGTGAGACTCTCCCAGAGGACCACGCCGCCGAGCGCATCAGGCAGCAGGGTGGCTAGGGCACTGCCTTTAATCTCCTTTAACCTGGAGTCCGCGGAGGAGGACGAGCAGCGCCCCGCGGGGCCACGGAGGACAGCAACGACATCCACGTCCCGCCCAGGGGCGGCTCCACGCTCGCCAGCCCCGCGGAGGCTCCGACGCCCGCGACGGCGTCCTGGCGGGCCGAGGGCTTCCCCGTGTCGCTGTCCAGCAGCCAGAGCTGGCGCACCGAGAGCCCACCGGTGTCCCCGGGTCCCGAGCCCTGGCAGCAGGTCACAGTGGACCCCGAAGAAGTCGAGAGCTTGGACAGCAACGGGGCCGGAGAGAAGAGCGAGCAAGTCCTCCACCTCAGACCTCGCGCACGTGGAGAAGCAGGGGTTCCCGAGGGCACGGAGGCGGCGGCCGGGAAGCCTGGCCCCGAGGGGTCGGCCGGCCAGACAGCCGGCCCCACGACATCTCTGTCTGCGGAACTTGCTGAAGAAGAGGCAGGAGCGGCCGCGTCCGAAGCTGCCGAACGGGAGCAGAGCCCCCCGGTTGAGCCCCCAGCAGCCCCGCCGGGCGGGCGGAGAGCAGGCGGCCCGCGGGCGGGGCCCTGTCCAGCGGCCACGACAAAGCTGGTCCACCGCCCGAGGGCAAGTCCCTCTCGCTCGGCGGAGGGGCAGCTGCCGTTGCCATCCTGGAGGTGGCAGTTGGGGTGGCACTGGCTCTGAGAAGGAAGTAGATTTTTCGGAGAGAGAAGACAAAAAGGCGTAAGGTTTTAGTCGTGTCGACCGGACTGGAGCGGCCAGGAGCTGGCTGGACATCCCTTGGACACTCCGGGGTCAGGAGGACTTGGGTCCACAGGGCAGGGGGCCGACCCACGTGTTAGGGCTTGAGCTGGAGGCTGTGCGCGGTGGTCTGATTGGAGGCCCCGGGCCTAGGTGCCTGTGCCCTGTAGGGTGCGAAGCCTCCGCCCACCAGCCCCGTAGCGCCTTCCCCAGTGGTGACAGCCCCACCCCACGTGTCTCCCCGTGTTGCCAAACGTCCCCCGGGGACAACGTTGTCCTGTGAGAGCCATAGTCTCAGAGCGAGAGGGTCCCCGTGCGGGGGCCTAGGGGGCAGACCCCAGGCAGGAGGGCGTGGTGGGCCCCTCAGCTGCTGGCGCACTCCTGCCTGGGGTCTCTCAGCTCCTCTGTTCTTCCCACCCTCAGTCCCGCAGCCCAGGTGCTCTGCCGGGTCTCAGCCGCCTCGCCCCAGGGTGCCCCGAGGCCTTGTGGAGAAGGCTCTCCCAATGCTTCCCGCAGTTCCCCTTGTAAAGATGCTGCCTTTAGTCTTTAAACGTACAAGAGGGAAGAGACCCGGGGCCCCTGCCCGTGACCGCGGGGCAAGTTTGTCTCCGCGTTTGGAAGCTGGAGGGTGGCTTAGCTGGCCTATCGAGGTTGCTTCCAGCCCTTTTGTCTGTGGGCGCCCTTGAGCCGATGGGGACTCGCCGGCCGGCAGCATCTCTCTTGCTGGGCAGCGCTGTCCGTGACCCGGACTAGGGTGATTCGCAGGTTCTGGCCTCAGCCTTCTTCCCAGTCAGGCCGCTCCTCGGCGGTCTCTTGCCAGGTGATAACGGTTTCCACACGTGGGCTTACAGGCCAGTGAATCGTATCTCTCATTCAGTACACGAAGTCCCCTAAATATCATTGAAGTAAAAAGCAGGAAAGAGAGGCTGCCCTTGAGGTTCTCTAGCTTGGCTTTCAGAACTCCATAACCGAAGCTTACACTGCACTCATCACGGCCCAAATGCCAGAGTGACAAACCATCATGATCACGGTCAGCATGTGCTCGTGGAGACTTAGCATAGCCTCATCCACTGACTGCATCCCTCACGGGGGACAGCATCTCTTCATGCCTGAGGTCAGTGTCACTGACGGGACACACGTGCTTGAGACAGGTCATCTCAGATTATCCTCGTAAATGTAACAGATTACTTTTTAAATCCTGAAATTTGTAATAAAATTACTTTATCCCGATCACCAAACAACAACAACAAAAACCCAGAATGATCATATAATTCAGCCGTTCTGCTTCTGAGTAGATACCCACAAGAACTGAAAGCACAGTCTTGAAGAGATATTCGTACACCCGTGTTTATAGCACCATCATTTACAATGGCGAAAAGGTGAAAGCAACCTAAGTGTCCGTGGATGGATGAATGGGATAGAAGAATGGATAAACAAAATGTGGTCTCTACATACAAAGGAATATTATTTGGCCTTAAAAAAGAAAAAAACCTTGTCACATGCTGCAAAAAGGATGAACCTCGTGGACATTACGCAAATTGAAATAAGCCAGCCACAATAAAACAAATACTGTATGAGTCCACTTACCTAAATAGGTCAAATTCATAAGGACAGGAAGAATGGTGCTGGAGGAGGGTAAGGGGGTATTGTTTAATGGTGGCAGGGTTTTAGTCTTGCCAGATGAAAACATTCTAAAGATCTGTTGTATTCAATACAACAATGTGAATGTAAATCAACATAAGTGTCCATCGACAGGGGAATGGATGAAGATGTGGTCCATACATACAAAGGAATATTGCTCAGCCATGAAAAGATTGAAAGAATGCCATTTGCAGCAACATGGATGGACCTAGAGATGACCATACTGAGTGAACTAAGTCAGACAGAGAAAGCAAACATCGTATGTTATCACTTATCCGTGGAATGTAAAAAAAAAATGATACAAGTGAACTTACTTACAAAACAGAAACAGACTCACAGACATAGAAAACAAACTTGTGGTTACCAAAGGGGTGGGCATGGGGGAAGGGATAAGGTCAAACCCACGCTCTTTCCTCTGGGACATGTTTTCTGGTGTGAAGTTCGGGAGAATATCCGATCATGAAGTACTGTCCCGTCATCCAACAGGCTTATCCTCTCCTTGGTGAGACAGGCATCCAAGTACGTTAGGTTATGAAGAGCACGGATGAAGGATGTTTAGTTGCACCAAGTATAGGCTGGACATTTCGCCCGCAAACTCTGCTGGCCACACAGCACGGTTTTCGCTGCCCAGCAGGGACCTAGCGCCTGCAGCCTGGGGCCAAGTCCAGCTGCTCTCCCTTGCTTACCTCCCTCCCAGGGCTGCCCTCTTGTTATAGAGGCAGAGGTGAGTCATCGCACAGGGAGAGCCTGGATCATAAAGCTGAAAGTATATTCTATCTGGTCCTTGACAGAGAAAGTTTACCAATCCCTGCTGTAAAGCGTAAAAAAAAATGAACCAACATCACAAAAGAACACACGACGAATGAGTACGTGGCAGAACAAGCCATTTGCTGTAATGAATGTTTCTCGCTTAGCTATTTACAAGAAGAATAAAATGCTTTAGTTCTTAGAAAGCACCCTATTTCCACTGCATGCTGTTCAAATTATAAATAAATACATATTTTAAGACTGGGGCAAAAACATATAGGTTCTGGATTGGTTGATTGATGGACTGATTCATTTCTTGCTATTTTAAGTGGTGAGTTTTGTTGAAAAGTTAACACCAAGAAACAAAAAGAGCTTTAGCATCCCTCACTCCAAACAGGTCTAGCTGTGATCAAACTGTCAGCCAAACGCAACACAAAGTAGGATAGTCACCCTGATAGCTGTAGTTCGCATCTCTTTTACACGCAGGGGATGGATGTTTCACGGATAGACCGCGTTCTCCTGGCTCTTTGTAAATAACGCCCTTCACCACCTGAATACTGCATTCTTCAGCCTGGTAACTGGTTTTCAAATATTTCATGCCATGATTAGCTTGAGTGGAAAAACAGGAAGTAAGGCAGCAGCGTGACACAGCGGCAGTGGCTTGGGGAGCCTGGAGTTCTCATCTCCACTGTGCAGTTCCCTGGCCAAACCAGTTGCTTAATCTCTCTGCCCTCATTTCCTGCAACCCGACTTTGGAGACACACAGTGCGTGTGTAGAGGGGGAGGGCCTCCAAACCGCGGTCCTCCCTACCTTCCCTCTGAAATCCTGCGGCCTGGGGATGCTTAACTGCAGAGTGAACCCAGCTGAGTTAATTATTTCAGCATCTCTTTAGAGCCCGTTCTACAGCCTATCAGCCACTTCCTGGCTATAAAGGGAGGCATTCGAGGGGTTTGGCTGGGGGTGAAAGGAAAGAGGGAGGCCAGTGTGTGTTGAGAACTCAAATCTCCACCTGGTCCAAGTCTCTCGTTCCCAGGAAGAACCTTCAGTCCGATCTGCAAAGGTTGCTCTGCCCAGATGACCAAGCAGAGCTTGGCCCGACCGTCCGGATCACCCAGTATAGCCTTTCTAATCAAACTTATAGCAGACGTGACCGGGCAGCTGGAGGCCCAGTGCCTTCCCCTGAGCTGTCTGCTCCACTGAGGGTCTGGAGGCTTCGTTCCCTGAAGTCTGGGCCACCCTCTTGATACCCCCCCTTCGGAAGTGCTGTGGTCGTTGTTCTTCACAGCATCAGTCTGGGCTCTGGGCTTTCCCTCCACCGTTGTTTCCTAAGCCCCTAGGTTGTTTTTGTCCTGCCTTTTTCTCAGGCACAAGGGAAACTGGCCTCATTGGCTGGTCCCTGTGCAATCCCGTGGTTTTTTAGTTTTCTCCCGGGAAACCTCTTCATAAGGCAGCATGTAGTCTGCTCTCCACAGGGGATTATTTGGGAGTTGTTAGCGGAATGTTTTGCAATTCTTATCAGATACTTTATTGATTGCTTATGTTATCTGTTGCTGAGAGGGGTGTATAAAATTTCTATGAGACTATGGATTTGTCAGTTTCTCTTTGTAAACCTGTTAATCTTTGCTTTGAAAAATTTGAACCTATGTCTTATAGAGGTACACAGGTCCAGGATTCCATCTTCCTGGTGAAATTTTCCTTTCTAATCATTATGTTATTAATCTTTTCTTTTCTACTAATTTTTTTTTTTTAGTCTAAAAGTCTATGTTGTTTAACATTTGCTTGGTATAGCTAGTTTTTTCTCCTTAGGTTTAATTCACTTTGTTTTTGCTGGTATGAAACCACTGTGGTGGCCACAGCAGAGTCCTGAGTGCTCTGCACTGAGATCAGGTGTGGACCTGGAAGGATCGGGAGATTCTCAATGGGGACACTGAGTCAGAGTGAGAGAGCAGTGCTTTGGAGATGGCATCAGGCAGCTTCAGCCGAGTCACCCAGGTTGGCAGCTCACCACTGAACAGCTGAGCAGAGGGACGGGGACACCGCACTCCGGGGGAGGGGTGGGAGGCACAGGCACAGAGGTGCAGCGCCCAACCCCCTTACCAGGAGGGAGAGGGTTGCTTCCCCAGCAGTCTTGCCTCCAAGAGGTCAGGGATGCCTTGCCCAGGTGATGACACCGGAATGGCAGCTGCCACTTCCTATGAGTGTTCAAATCTTGACCAACGTGCCACGAGGTTCCCAACAGCCCAGGGTAACTCAGAGGTGGTTTTTGGTCACCTCTTTCATTTCTCTGGAAGAGTGCGACCCTTAGTGCCTCATCCTCAAGAAATGGGCCCAGAAGAAGTCAAGGAAGGAAACGAGAGGGATCTCCTCCGGGAACTTGATCATCACGTCCTTGATCAGATGACCCAGCCTGGGTGTCCAAGACAGTCCCTGCCCCTGTCCTTGTCCTCTGTCTGTCCTGAGCACCAGCGGTACCTGCAGCCTTTAGCTTGGCTGATTTCGTGGAGAAGCCTAGTGTATCTTTCTCCATCAGTTTGTCCTTGACCTTTCTGGGTTCATATGTTTCTAACTTGTGTCTTTTAGCATATAGCTGATTAAAAAATTCAATATAAAAAGTTCTGACTTCGGACTGCTTCATTTATCCATCATATCCATATATGACACTGCTGCGTCTGGTTTTATTTGTACTACTACTGTTTTCATTTTGCCACTCCTTTTTCTTTTTGGCAGCTTTTTCCTGCTTCTTTCCTGACTTCTCTTTATTCTTTCTTTTCCCTATTAAGTTTTGATTTTGTACATTCTATTTTTTATGGTATCCTTTAAATTTTTAACATGCATAATTGACATATCAAAGTCCAAAGTGATGTCTCTACCATTCTTGAAAACTTATGATGTTTTAATTCTACTTTCCCTGCATTGTTTTTCACATTTTTGGTGCCCAGCATTTTAGGTGCACCTCCTTTTAACTGTCCTTTCCATTTGTTTTTTTTAAAAGAAAATCCTTACCCTCACTTACTTTATGTTCACCACCCTCCTCACTCACTTCCCTTCCCCTCATTCCTTCCTTCTTGGTTCGGTTTTCTTTGTCTTTCAATTTTTTCTGTAAGGATCTGTTGTTCTTCGACTTTGTTTCTCTGAAAAGGTTTATTACGCACTCTGACTCTTGAATGATGTCTTATCTGGGTCCAGAACATTAGGACTTTGGAGATATCATGCATGTTGCTGATGGCAACTGTCATACCTTTGCAGGTGATCTGGTTTTTTGCTTTGTTTTGTTACTTTTAAGGTTTTCTCTTGATCCATGATGTGCTGTAGTTTCACTTCCATTTGTCTTTTATTTACTTATACTGTACTTAGCCCTTTAAATCTGAGGACTTATGTCTTTCCTCAATTTGGAGTCCTTTTTCTTCTGAAACTCAAAAAGAGCTCTCTCTCTCTCTCTCCATGTATATGTATATATATCTTATAAGTTCCATACTCTATTAAACTTTTTCATACCTTTATAACTTCATTGTTTTGTGCTGAATTCTCATTAATTTCTGTAAGTCTATCTGAGTCATTTAAGCTCTCCATTGACGTCAGCAATTATACTTTTACAAATCAAGCATTAAATAAACGTTAACTGTTACGGTCCTTCGGTAACTTTAGACATACTAACTGCATAGCCTCTCTGGCTGCTCTAAGGGGCTTGGCTTCTGGAGGTGTCAGTTTTCACATCATCTCATATGCTGACTCCTCCTTACAGCAGACTGCTTCTGTGTGAGGTTTGTGATTTTTTAATGTTTGGCCCATTTTTAGCTAGGTTTCTTTTTTATGTGGGAAACTCAAATGCTTTCGGTTTGTTGAGCAATTTGAGGTTTGTTTCTGTTGGATCTGCTTGAGTTATCACAAATTTTTCTTCTTCTTGTTTTCTTTTTTTATAAACATCTTTATTGAAGCATAACTGCTTTACAATGGTGTATCACAAACTTTTACATTAATTTCTTAACTGTGGAATCTAGACCTGCCCATGGTACGAGACTGCAGATTTTTACAACAGTTTTTGTGCTTTTTGTACACACATATATGCACACACACATACGTATGCGTGTGTCCCGGAATTCAAGATTTTGTGGGATTTAGAGCCATTTATTCTCTATGTCTACATAGTAGTTTTTTTTTTCTTTTTTGTGGTACGCGGGCCTCTCACTGTTGTGGCCTCTCCCATTGCGGAGCACAGGCTCCGGATGTTTAGGCTCAGCGGCCATGGCTCACGGGCCCAGCCGCTCCGTGGCATGTGGGATCTTCCTGGACTGGGGCACGAACCCGTGTCCCCTGCATCGGCAGGTGGACTCTCAACCACTGCACCACCAGGGAAGCCCTACATAGTAGATTTTTAGTTTGCAACCAATTATTCAATATTTGGCCTTTCCTCATGGCACAAACAAAATCCAACAAACTCCGCAAACTTAAGGGAAAACTCCTTATTTTATCTGTCCTGAGGATGGTAATGAATTGGCCATCAAAAAATAAAAATAGGTTGGAGCTGAACCCTTTTAAATCTACCACACCACACTGGCATCACACTGAGAAGACTGCTTCAAGATGGCGGAGTAGAAGGACGTGCTCTCACTTCCTCTTGCGAGAGCACTGGAAGCACAGCTAACTGCTTAGCCGTCATCAGGACTCACCAAGGAGGATACCCCACATCCAGAGACAAAGGAGAAACCACACTGAGGGTAGGAGGGGCACAATCACAATAGAATCAAACCCCGTAACTGCTGGGTGGGTGACTCACAGACTGGAGAACACTTAGACCACAGAAGTCCACCCACTGGAGTGAAGGCGCTGAGCCCCACGTCAGGCTTCCCAACCTGGAGGCCAGGCAACGGGAGGAGGAATTCCTAGAGAATCAGACTTTGAAGGCTAGTGGGATTTGACTGCAGGACTTTGACAGGACTGGAGGAAACAGAGACTCCACTCTTGGAGGGCACACACAAAGTAGTGTGGGCATCGGGACCCAGGGGAAGGACCAGTGACCCCAAAGGAGACTGAACCAGACCTACCTGCTAGTGTTGGAGGGTCTCCTGCAGAGGAGGGGGGTGGCTGTGTCTCACTGTGAGGACAAGGACACTGGCAGCAGAAGTTCTGGGAAGTACTCCTTGGCAGGAGCCCTCCCAGAGTCTGCCATTAGCCCCACCAAAGAGCCCAGGTACGCTCCAGTGTTGGGTTGCCTCAGGCCAAACAACCAACAGGGAGGGAACCTAGCGCCACCCAACAGCAGACAAGTGGATTAAAGTTCTACTGAGCTCTGCCCACCAGAGCAACAGTCAGCTCTACCCACCACCAGTCCCTCCCATCAGGAAACTTGCACAAGCCTCTTAGACAAACTCATCCACCAGAGGGCAGACAGCAGAGGCAAGAAGAACTACAGTCCTGCAGCCTGTGGAACACCAACCACATTCACAGACAGACAAGATGAAAAGGCAGAGGGCTATGTACCAGATGAAGGAACGAGATAAAACCCCAGAAAAACAACTAAATGAAGTGGAGATAGGCAACCGTCCAGAAAAAGAACTCACAATAATGATAGTGAAGATAATCCAGCACTTCGGAAAAAGAATGGAGGCAAAGATCGAGAAGATGCAAGAAATGTTTAACAAAGACCTAGAAGAATTAAAGAACAAACAAACAGAGATGAACAATACAATAACTGAAATGAAAACTACACTAGAAGGAGCCAATAGCAGAATAACTGAGGTGGAAGAATGGATAAGTGACCTGGAAGACAGAATGGTGGAATTCACTGCTGCGGAACAGAATAAAGAAAAAACAATGAAAAGAAATGAAGACAGCCTAAGAGACCTCTGGGACAACATTAAACGCTCCAACATTCGCATTATAGGGGTCCCAGAAGGAGAAGAGAGAGAGAAAGGACCCGAGAAAATATTTGAAGAGATTACAGTTGAAAACGTCCCTAACATGGGAAAGGAAATAGCCACCCAAGCCACAGAGTCCCACACAGGATAAACCCAAGGAGAAACATGCTAAGACACATACTAATCAAATTGGCAAAAATTAAAGACAAAGAAAAATTATTGAAAGCAGCAAATGAAAAATGCCAAATAATATACAAGGGAACTCCCATAAGGTTAACAGCAGATTTCTCAGCTGAAACTCTACAAGCCAGAAAGTGGCATGACATACTTAAAGTGATGAAAAGAAAGAACCCACAGCCAAGATTACTCTACCCGGCAAGGATCTCATTCAGATTTGATGGAGAAATCAAAAGCTTTACGGACAAGCAAAAGCTAAGAGAATTCAGCACCACCAAACCAGCTCTAGAACACGCTAAAGGAACTTCTCTAAGTGGGAAACACAAGAGAAGAAAAGGACCTACAAAAACAAACCCAAAACAATTAAGAAAATGGTAATAGGAACATACTTAACAATAATTACCTTAAACGTGAATGGATTAAATGCTACAACCAAGATACAGGCTCGCTGAACGGATACAAAAACAAGACCCATTTATATGCTGCCTACAGGAGACCCACTTCAGACCTAGGGACACATATAGACTGAAATATAGGGCATGGAAAAAGATATTCCATGCAAATGGAAATCCAAAGAAAGCCAGAGTAGCAATACTCATATCAGATAAAATATGACTTTAAAATAAAGAATGTTACAAGAGACAAGGAAGGACACTAAATAATGATCAAGGGATCAATCCAAGAAGATATAACAATTATAAACATATATGCACCCAACATAGGAGCACCTTAATACATAAAGCAACTGTTAACAGCTATAAAAGAGGAAATCAACAGTAACAGAATAATAGTGGGGGACTTTAACACCTCACTTACATCAGTGGACACATCATCCAGACAGAAAAGTAATAAGGAAACACAAGCTTTAAATGACACAACAGACCCGATAGATTTAATTGATATTTATAGGACATTCCATCCAAAAACAGCAGATTACACTTTCTTTTCAAGTGCGCATGGAACATTCTCTAGGTAGGATCACATCTTCAGTCACAAATCAAGCCTCAGTAAATTTAAGAAAATTGAAATCATATCAAGCATCTTTTCGGACCACAACGCTATGAAATTAGGTATCATTTACAGGGAAAAAAACGTAAAAAACACAAACACACGGAGGCTAAACAATACGTTACTAAATAACCAAGAGATCACTGAAGAAATCAAAGAGGAAATCAAAAAATACCTAGAGACAAATGACAATGAAAACATGACGATCCAAAACCTATGGGATGCAGCAAAAGCAGTTCTAAGAGGGAAGTTTATAGCAATACAAACCTATCTCAAGAAACAACAAACATCTCAAATAAACAATCTAACCTTACACCTAAAGGAAATAGAGAAAGAAGAACAAACAAAACCCAAAGTTCATAGAAGGAAAGAAATCATAAAGATCAGAGCAGAAATAAATGAAACAAAAACAAAGAAAACAATAGCAACGATCAATCAAACTAAAAGCTGGTTCTTTGAGAAGATAAACAAAATTGATAAACCATTAGCCAGACTCATCAAGAAAAAGAGGGAGAGGACTCAAATCAATAAAATTAGAAATGAAAAAGGAGAAGTTACAACAGACACCACAGAAATACAAAGCATCCTAAGAGACTACTACAAGCAACTCTATGCCAATAAAATGGACAACCTGGAAAAAATGGACAAATTCTTAGAAAGGTATAACCTTCCAAGACTGAACCAGGAAGAAATAGAAAATATGAACAGACCAATCACAAGTAATGAATTTGATTAAAAATATTCCAACAAACAAAAGTCCAGGACCAGATGGCTTCACAGGTGAATTCTATCAAACATTTACAGAAGAGCTAATACCCATCCTTCTCAAACTCTTCCAAAAAATTGCAGAGGAAGGAACACACCCAAACTGATTCTATGATGCTACCATCACCCTAATACCAAAACCAGACAAAGATACTACAAAAAAAAGAAAACTACAGACCAGTATCACTGACGAATATAGACGCAAAAATTCTCAACAAAATACTAGCACACAGAATCCAACAACACATTTAAAGGATCATATACCATGATCAAGTGGGATTTATCCCAGGGACGCAAGGATTCTTCAATATACACAAATCAATCAATGTGATACACCATATGAACAAATTGAAGAATAAAAACCATATGATCATCTCAATAGACACAGAAATAGCTTTTGACAAAATTCAACACCCATTTATGATAAAAACTCTCCAGAAAGGGGGCATAGAGGGAACCTGCCTCAACATAATAAAGGCATATATGACAAACCCACGGCCAACATCATCCTCAATGGTGAAAAACTGAATGCATTTCCTCTAAGATCAGGAACAACACAAGGATGTCCACTCTCACCAGTATTTTTCAACATAGTTTTGGAAGTCCTAGCCACAACCATCAGAGAAGAAAAAGAAATAAAAAGAATATAAATTAGAAAAGAAGAAGTAAAACTGTCACTGTTTGCAGATGACATGAAACTCTACACAGAGGATCCTAAAGATGCCACCAGAAAGCTACTAGAGCTAATCAATGAATTTGGTAAAGTTGCAGGATATAAAATTAATGCACAGAAAACTCTTGTATTCCTATGCACTAATGATGAAAAATCTGAAAGCGAAATTAAGGAAACACTCCCATTTACCATTGCAAGAAAAAGAATAAAATACCTAGGAATAAACCTACCCAGGGAGACAAAAGACCTGTATGCAGAAAACTATAAGACACTGATGAAGGAAATTAAAGATGATACAAACAGATGGAGAGATATCCCATGTTCTTGGATTGGAAGAATCAATATTGTGAAAATGACTATACTACCCAAAGCAATCTACAGATTCAATGCAATCCCTATCGAATTACCAATGGCATTCATACAGGACTCGAACAAAAAATCTTAAAATTTGTATGGAGACACAATAGACCCCGAATAGCCAAAATGGTCTTGAGAGAAAAAAACGGAGCTGGAGGAATCTGACTCCCTGGCTTCAGACTTTACTACAAAGCTACAGTAATCAAGACAATATGGTACTGGCACAAAAACAGAAATATAGATCAATGGAACAGGATAGAAAGCTCAGAGATAAACTCACGCACCGATGGTCAACTAATCTATGACAATGGAGGCAAGAATATACAATGGATAAAAGACAGCCTCTTCAATAAGTGGTGCTGGGAAAACTGGACAGCTACATGTAAAAGAATGATATTAGAACACTCCCTAAAACCATACACAATAATAAACTCAAAATAGATGAGAGAACTAAATGTAAGACTGGACACTATAAAACTCTTAGAGGAAAACATAGGAAGAATACTCTTTGACATAAATCACAGCAAGATCTTTTTTGATCCATCTCCTACAGTAATGGAAATAAAAACAAAAATAAACAAATGGGACCTAATGAAACTTAAAAGCTTTTGCACAGCAAAGGAAACTACGAACAAGATGAAAAGGCAACCTTCAGAAGGGGAGAAAATATTTGCAAACGAATCAACGGACAAAGGATTAACCTCAAAATATATAAACAGCTCATGCAGCTCAATATTAAAAAAACAAACAAACAACCCAATCCAAAAATGGGCAGAAGACCTAAACAGACATTTCTCCAAAGAAGACATACAGATGGCCAAGAGGCACATGAAAGGATGCTCAACATCACTAATTATTAGAGAAATGCAAATCAAAACTACAATGAGGTATCATCTCACACCAGTTAGAATGGGCATCATCAGAAAATCTACAAACAACAAATGCTGGAGAGGGTGTGGAGAAAAGGGAACCTTCTCGCACTGTTGGTAGGAATGTAAATTGATACACCCACTATGGAGAACAGTATGGAAATTCCTTAAAAAACTAAAAATAGAATGACCATATGACCCAGCAATTCTACTACTGGGCATATATCCAGAAAAAATCATCATTCAAAAAGACACATTCATGCCAATGTTCATTGCAGCACTATTTACAATAGCCAGGACATGGAAGCAATCTAAATGCCCATCGACAGATGAATGGATGAAGAAGATGTGGTACGTATATACAATGGAATATTACTCAGCCATGAAAAGGAATGAAATTAGGTCATTTGTAGAGACATGGACGGATCTAGAGACTGTCATACAGAGTGAAGTAAGTCAGAAAGAGAAAAACAAATATCGTATGTTAACGCATATATGTGGAACGTAGAAAAATGGTACAGATGAACCGGTTTGCAGGGCAGGAGACAGAAAAGTAGAGGACTAACATATGGACACCAAGGGGGAAACGTGGCAGGGTGGTGGTGGTGGGATGAATTGGGAGATTGGGATTGACATATATACAGTAATATGTATAAAACAGATAACTAATAAGAACCGGCTGTTAAAAAAAAAAGATACCTGGGAGCTCCCTGGTTGCCTAGTATTAGAATTCCAGGCTTTCACTGCCATGGCCCGGGTTTAAAACATAGTCAGAGAACTGAGACCCCACAAGCTGCACAGCTCGACCAAAGAAGAGAAAAAAGATATCTGCACTCCCATGTTTATTGCAGCATTATTCACAATAGCCAGGACATGGAAGCAACCTAAATGACCCTCAATGGATGAACGGATAATGATACCGTGATATATGTATTGGAATGGAATATTATTCAGCCATGAAAAAGAAGGAAACCCTGCCATTTGCAACAACATGGACAGACCTTGAGGGTATTATGCTAAGTGAAATAAGTCAGAGAGAGAAAGAAAAACACTGTACAATCTCACTTATATGTGAGAATCTAAAAAAGGTGAACTTGTAGAGACAGAGTAGAATGGTAGATACCAGGAGTTGGGGGGTAGAGGAATTGGAGAGATGTTGGTCAAAGGTTATAAACTCGCAATTAAAAGATGAGTAAGTTCTGGAGATCTAATGCTCAGCCTTGTGATTATAGTCAACAACACTGCATATATACGTTCAAAGTTGCCAAGAGAGTAGACCTTAAATGTTCTCACCACAAAAAAGAAGTGATGTGACGTGGTAGAGGTGTTAGCTAAAGCTATGGTGGTAATCATGTTGCAACATATAAAAGTATCAAATCAACAAATTGTATACCTTAAACTAGCACAATGTTATATCTCACTTATACGTCAATAACAAATATATTTTGAAAAATTTCCATGCATTCATTCAAATATTATATATAATAAGAATACAAACGTATACTAAGATATTTGTATTAATATTAATGGGGCTTGACTGTACATATTATTTTTTTAATTTTTATTTTATATTGGAGTAGAGTTGATTAACAATGTTGTGTTAGTTTCAGGTATACAGCAAAGTGATTCAGTTATACATATACATGTATCTTCTTTTTCAAATTCTTTTCCCATTCAGGTTATTACAGAGTACTGAGCAGAGCTCCTCATGCTATACAGTAGGTCCTTGTTGGTTATCTATTTTAAATATAGTAATGTTGTACATATCAAAAATAAATAAATAAATAAAAGCAAAAATAAACAAATGAGACTCAATCAAACTTACAAACTTTTGCACAGCAAAGGAAACCATAAACAAAATTAAAAGACAACCTACAGAATGGGAGAAAATATTTGCAAATAATGCAAGTGACAAGCGCTTAATTTTCAAAATAAACAGCTCATACAACTTAAGAACAACAACAAAAATAATCCAATCAAAAAATGGGCAGAAGACCTAAGAAGACTTTTCTCCAAAGAAGACATACAGATGGCCAACAGGCACATGAAAAGATGCTCAACATTGCGAATCATTAGAGAAAGGCAAATTAAAACTACAATGAGGGGGACTTGCCTGGTGGCGCAGTGGTTAAGAATTGCCTGCCGATGCAGGGCACACAGGTTCAAGGCCCAGTCCAGGAAGATCCTACATGCCGCAGAGCAACTAAGCTTGTGTGCCACAACTACTGAGCCTGCGCTCTAGAGCCCATGAGCCACAACTACTGAGCCCATGTGCCACAACTACTGAAGCCTGTATGCGTAGAGCCCGTGCTCCACAACAAGAGAAGCCACCACAATGAGAAGCCCACGCACCGCAACGAAGAGTAGCCCCCGCTCGCCGCAACTAGAGAAAGCCTGCGTGCAGCAACGAAGACCCAACGCAGCCAAAAATAAGTAAATAAATAAATTGATTTAAAAAAACCCAAAACTGCAATGAGGTACTACCTCACACCGGTCAGAATGGCCATCCTTAAAAAGTCTACAACTAACAAATGTTGGAGGGGGTGTAGAGAAAAGGGAACCCTCCTACACTGTTGGTGAGAATGTAAACTGGTGCAGCCACTATGGAGAACAGTATGGAGGTTCCTCAAAAAACTAAAAATAGAGTGGCCTTATGATCCAGCAATCCCACTACTGGGCATATATCCAGATAAAACTATAATTCAATGATACACACATCCCTATATGCATAGCAGCACAATTCACAATAGCCAAGACATGGATGCAACCTAAGTGTTCATTGACAGAGGAATGGATAAAGAAGATGTGGTACATATATACAATGGAATACTACTCAGCCATAAAAAAGAATGTAATAATGCCATTTACAGCAACATGGATGGACCTAGAGATGATCATACTAAGTGAAGTAAGTCAGAAAGAGAAAGACAAATACCATGTGATATCACTTATATGTGGAATCTAAAATATGACACAAATTAACTTATCTATGAAACAGAAACAGACTCACAAACATAGAGAATAGACTTGTGGTTGTCAAGGAGAAGGGGGGCGGGGGAGGGGTGGGCTGGGAGTTTGGGGTTAGCAGATGCAAACTAGTATATATAGAATGGTAGCACAGGGAACTATATTCACTATCCTGGGATAAAGCCAAAATGGAAAAGAATACAAAAAAGAATATATATAACTGAGTCATTTTGCTGTACAGCAGAAATTAACACAACATTGTAAATCAATCATACTTCAGTAAAATAAATAAACTTTAAAAATACTGAAATGGGGGCTTCCCTGGTGGCGCGGTGGTTGAGAGCCCACCTGCCGAGGCAGGGGACACGGGTTCGTGCCCCGGTCCGGGAAGATCCCACATGCCGCGGAGCGGCTGGGCCCGTGAGCCTGTGCTCCGCAACGGGAGAGGCCCGCGTACCGAAAAAAAAAAAATACTGAAATGACTAATGGCACCTGGGTTTGAATCACTGCACTACCTTTCCTCTCCAACTTGGTCTCAGCTCTTTGCTCCCCAACAGGGATTTACTGGTGTCCATCTCCGAGATCTTGCTTTCAGAAATCATTCCCCTCACTTCACAGAAGGTCACTCGATTACTTATTTGGGTTGGCTGGAAGCTCATCCCTCTGTATCCTGCTACCTAAGGGCTAGGCACCATTAAATGTTCTGAAGTGGCCTTTGGTGGTGTTCATTCTTAATCATTCATGTGTGAACAGAACATGGAAAACTGGAAATTAAATATCTAGGGATTGAAGAGTAAATTTAAAAATTGCCAGGGGACAAGACCCGTTTCTCCATGAAATATACCTGTTATATAATGATTATTAAATGATTGCTTTTTTCATCAGGTTAGTGGAAAACATAAAGCTTTTTGGTTAATAAACAAAATTTGCAAAATCATAATACCTGAAAATATTGGGTTGGCCAAAAATTTTGTTCGGGTTTTTCTGTAAGATGTTACGGAAAAACCCAAACTTTTTAGCCAACCAATAGATTTTAAAACTCTCATTTATTTTTTAGGTTAAAGTTTATAAAATATATTCAACCATTAAGTCAACCATTTATATATTATTTTGCATCAAAGTTCACAATATATGTTCAAAACCAGATATACTGGTTCTTCAATTACACAAAAACATTTATCCAACACTTCACCTGAAAGAAGAATTACTATATGGAGCTTTTGTGTAAACCTCACGGAACTGGATTTCAAACCTCAGAAACACAAAGGAGATTTTTTTGAGAAACATTTAATTACACTGGGGAAAAAAAAGAGAGCGTTGGAAGATCATGAAATGGGTATCATTTCATGAGACCAGATTGAAAACTGGCTTCTTCCTTCTTTCACAAACCGTCCATGTAGCCCTGGTGCTTGTGATTGACACTGGCATCACTGATGTGCCAAATCACTTTTAAAATATTTACCCAAACATTTTGGGTGCCTTACATAAAATCTGAGTCAGTCAAGCAATGCAATCCCATACATACTTCCTTATTAGACGTTACTGCATGCCAGGTGCTGTAGGGGGACAGAGAAGTTTAGGGTAATGCTCCAGAGCACGGGGAACTGCTGATCCAGCCAAAGAGAGAAGGCCACGCCTGCAGCAGTGCAGGAGCTCACCACACGCTTGTTAAGAACGTGTATCCTCCACGCATGCACGTGACTCACGTGGAGCAGACATTCATTGAAAAGGAAAAGCCACTTGGTGCAGGGCTTTGCAGGATGGGGAGGACAGAACAGCTAGGCAAGACCCTGGAAAACCTAGCGAGTCAGTGAGAAAGGACAGAGGAAACGGAAAGGAAAGGAACACAGTAACCAGGTATTTGTAACATTCCCGACTCCATCCATGCATTGTCTCACTAGGTCCTCATGTCATCCTATCAAGTGAATAATACCCTGCCTGCGTTTCGGAAGAGGATATTGGGGTGCGGGCTCAGATTCCCACGGCTGTGCTTTTCGCATGACACATCTCCTCTGTGAAAGCCTCAAAGGGGGGTAGTGCTTCGATGAGCGGCGTCCTCACTTGACAAATGGTGAGACAGGAGCGCAGGAATCCAAACGCATTTTCAAAACTGAAACGGCCAATCTGGGTCATGATCAGCTCATTCTGTCTGCCAAGTAGCACACTCTCCTCATGTCTAAATCCTTCTCATATTTAATAAATGTCCTTGTGTTTGGCCCTTTGTTAACTTGACTTATGAGGTTTTTATTTCCTCGTGACAGTTATCTCCAAAGCGATGAATTAACAATCCAGTCAGTATGGGTCTGTGGCTGAGCAATTAGAGAAATGTGGTTCCTGCTAAAACCCTCACCGGCCTGTGAGTTCCTGGAGAGAGAGAGTTGTTCCACCAAATCAAATGCTCAAGTCAGCGCTGGCGTTAATGCAAGGGCAGAATGGCTTTGAGAAATTAGTTAGGACCATAGATTTTTGCTTAGCTCACGTGTGTACCTCTTCATTGGCTTAAATTATACAGAGATGGATAGACATCTGAGGCTCAAAGATGACACAGAGATTTACAGAACATAGATTCACTGGAAGACGGGTTTCTGAGGTCCCTTCCTCGCTCCCTTAATCTTAACCTTTTCCGTTTCATTTCAGGCCCTCTTATGACTCCCACTGTAGGGGCCAAAGATCTCTAATGGGACTTCAGCTCATACACGGCGTTACATTTCTTTCCTTTTAAGGATGTCTCTTCTTTGAGACCTGCAAACATTCATCTTCTTCCGTATTACCAGCAGCAGCATGTTGCATTAATCCATGATTGTATTTTGTATCTTCAGAGCTCACAAACTTTTAACTACAATTTTTTTTAAAAAATAAATTTATTTATTCCTGCGTTGGGTCTTCCTTGCTATGCACAGGCTTTCTCTAGTTGTGGTGAGCAGGAACTACTCTTCGTTGCGGTGCACGAGCTTCTCATTGCAGTGGCTTCTCTTGTTGTGGATCATGGGCTCTAGGCGCACGGGCTTCAGTAGTTGTGGCACACGGGCTCAGGAGCTGTGGCTCGTGGGCTCTAGAGCGCAGGCTCAGTAGTTGTGGCACACGGGCTTAGTTGCTCTGCAGCACGTGGGATCTTCCCAGACCAGGGCTTGAACTCGTGTCCCCTGCATTGGCAGGCAGATTCCCAACCACTGTGCCACCAGGGAAGTCCCAACTACAATGTTTAAACTCACCAGAATGATGTAGCATAAAAACATTTCTTGTCAAAGAATCCTTTGAGGTGATATTTTTAAAGCAGAATATTACTAATTTCATTGCAAAAGAAAAGAAAATTTGGTTGCCAGCTTATTACTGTAAAAAAATTGTGTGCAGAATGGAGAAAGTGAAAAAAAAAAGAAAGAAAACCCAACCCTGACATCTGATATTCTTCTATAATTTTTTATGCAAATGACAAAATCGTACACATAAATGGGGTCATATTTTCTTTAATTTACATATATTTTTTCAATAATCTGTCACAGACATCTTTCTGTAGCAATAAAGAACTATTTTATGCATTTGAATTCTGCATAATATTCCACTGCGTGTACCCATCATGATTTATTCCTATTGACAGAAAAGTTGGTTGTTTCTAATTTTCGGCTTTTTTCAGAAAGGGTGTCATCAATATTAATTTATATACATATATTTTATCTACTTCTTTTGCCCTTATCCTTTGGATAAATTCCCAGAAATTGAATTTATGGATCAAATGCTATGCAAATTAACAAGTTTGCTATGTAGTGCTAACCTGCCCTCTAGAAATTCTGTGCCAATTTTTATTCTAACTAACATTATGTAAGGATATCTATTCCCACACACTCTTTAGCAATTTAATTCACCATTACATTTTTTCTAAATGGCAAAAATTGATACCTCAGTTTTGCTTTCATTTGTATTCCTTTGATTATTACTAATGTTGGGTGTATGTTCTTTTGAGTAATGTCCATTTGTAGTTCTTCTATGAATTGTCTATATTTTTCTCCACTGCTTTAATGGAGGTGTTTACATTTTTCTTATTTATTTCTAAGATCTCTTTGTATATTATGGATCTTAAATCATTGCCATAGATGTTGCAAATATTTTCTCCACATTGTCATTTGTTAACATTGTTATTAAATTATGGCAATTTTTACATTTAATTTTTAACATATCTGGAATTTATCTTGATGTCATATAGGAAAATCTAGCCTACTTTCCCTCCAGATGGTTTAGTTTCCCCAGCTTCGTTTATTGAATAATTCATCATGGTGGATCGACTGCAGTAATGGCCCCAACGAGCTCCCTGCTCCCTGCATCTAAGCTCTTTGCAAGTGTCCTCCTCTGCTGACTCTACTTGGACATCTGACTTGCTTTGTCCAATGGGATGATAGCAAACATGATGCGAGCAGAGAGATGAAAAGTGCCTGGGAATTGAGGCTCACCCGCTGCTGCTCCTGGAACTCTGTGCTGAATAAACAGGCCCAGGGAGCTTGTTGGATAGTGAGATGTGTGGCCCAGTCCCCCTGTTACTCCCAGTCCTGAGTTGTCTGAGCGAGACCATTCAAGCCTTCAGCTCCAGTCAAGCCACCAGCTGACCGCACACCCCGGAGCACCCAGACCCAAGAATTACCCAGCTCACTCCAGCCCAAACTGCCAAACCACCAAACCATGAAGTAAATAAATGGTTCTTCTTTTAATCTACTGCATTTTTGGATGGTGTGTTTCTTAATAAAAGGTAACTGGTGTATCCTTCTTCCCTATACTGATTTGAATATCACACTTTTCGTGTGCTGAATTCCCATTTACACATGTGTCTGTTTCTGAGCTCCTTATTCTGTTTCTTTGGCCTCCTTGCTCCTTCTTCTGGTAGTTTCACACTTTTAAACTTATTGTAGCCTTATAGCATGCTTTACTATTTGATAGGTTAATTTCTCTTCCATCACCCTGATTCTTCTTTTTTATTTAGCAGAAACTTGTCGAATTCACCAAAAAAAAAAAAAAGTCTTGCTAGGATTTTATTGTTAATTGCATTCATTTCTTGGAGTATTTTGAATTTTCAGCACAGAAGTCTCTTATCTACTTGTATGTCCTTCAGCCATATTTGACATTTTCCTTCAGAAAGACCCCAGTAGGAGGTATATGTTAAAAGATTTGTTGTAAAAAAATGGTTAACAGGATTGTGGAGGCCAGTCCAAATCTGTAAGGCCATCGAGAAGGGTAGGCAGAAGACCTTGGGCATGAAACGGCTGTCCACAGCTGGGACGCAACTGGAATTTCTCCTCCTCCTTCTGGGAAACCTCAGTGCTGCTCTTAAGGACTTAAACAGAGTGAATGAGGCCCACCCAGATTACCTAAAATAATCTTCCTTACTTAGAAGTCAACTGAATATGGATTTTAGTTATGTTTACAAAATGCCTTCAAAGTAACACCTAGATTAGTATTTGCTTCAATACTGGGGATATTAATTTAGCCAAGCTGACACAAAAAACACCATAGCATTTATATTAGTGATTTTTTTGTTCCAGAGTTTTCATCTTATTTTCTGTCCATTGATTTTCAATAGAAAAACGAGTGATTTAAAAGTTTTCTTTTTCAAAAAAATTTTATTTATTTATTTATTTATGGCTGTGTTGGGTCTTCATTGCTACGCACAGGCTTTTCTCTAGTTGTGGCGAGCGGGGGCTACTCTTCGTTGCGGTGTGCGGGCTTCTCATTGCGGTGGCTTCTCTTGTTAAGGAGCGTGGGCTCTAGGTGAGCAGGCTTCAGTAATTGTGGCACAAGGGCTCAGTAATTGTGGCACAAGGGCTCAGTAGTTGTGGCTCGTGGGCTCTAGAGCGCAGGCTCAGTAGTTGTGGCTCGCGGACTCTAGAGCACAGGCTCAGTAGTTGTGGCGCACGGGCTTAGTTGCTCCGCAGCATGTGGGATCTTCCCAGACCAGGGATCGAACCTGTGTCCCCTGAATTGGCAGGTGGATTCTTAACCACTGCGTCACCAGGAAAGTCCCTAAAAAATATTTTTCTTGTATCTTGTACCTCTGTGCTTTTGTTATGCTTAATAGATTTTTTTGTTTTGTTTTTCAAATACAAATAATATTTTCATTTTCTACAGTCTTTTGTTGTCTTATTTTATTGGTCAGAACTTCCAGAAAAATCTTAAAGGATGTAAGACTTCTGCTTCTATGGACCTTGAGGGCATGATGCTAAGTGAAGATGTCAGAGAAAGTCAAATACTCTATGAACTCACTTATGTGTGGGATCTAAAAAACAAACAACATGCGCTTCCCTGGTGGCGCAGTGGTTGAGTCCGTCTGTTGATCCAGGGGACGCGGGTTCGTGCCCCGGTCCGGGAAGATCCCACATGCCGCAGAGCGGCTGGGCCCGTGAGCCATGGCCGCTGAGCCTGTGCGTCCAGAGCCTGTGCTCCACAACGGGAGGGGCCACAACAGTGAGAGGCCCGCGTACCAAACAAACAACAAACCCAAACTCATAGAAAAGGGGATCAGATTTGTGGTTAACAGAGGTGGAGGGTGTGTGTGTTGACAGGCTGGTGTTGGGGTTGGGGGTGGATTGGAGGAAGGTGGTCAAAAGATACAGACTTCCAGTCATAAGATAAATATGTCCTGGGGATGTAATGTACAGCACGATGACTCTAGTTAACACTGCCGTGGAGGTATATTTAATTGTTAAGAGAACAGATCTTAAGAGTTCTTATCACAAAGGAAAAAACTTTTTTTTTTTGGTATCTATATGAGATGACGGGTGTTAGCTAAACTTACTCGGGTCATCATTTCACAATATCTAAGTTATTATGCTGTACATCTTAAATTTACACAGGGCTGTATCTCAGTTACATCTCAATAAAACTGGAAAAAAAATGACTACTAACCACTATTCCTAATAGAATGACCCAAGGGGCAACACTATTAGATATATTGATTACTTTAGTTCAGAAAAAGCTCTGACCTTGGAATAATACCCACACTCCTCCCCCCCCAGAAAAAGACTTCTGCTTCTAGATGTTTTAGACTGACCCTCTTTCTGGACGCCACCCCTCCCCACCCCCCCCAAACTGTGCAAAATGTAAGAACATTTTTCCTAAATTCTTCAAACTGCTTAGAAGATGGCAAGGCCTTAGAGGAAAAGAACCCAGAGTCGGAGCCAAGTGTTCGGGTCCACTTTTGCTCTGGGAGTGTTTGGAGATCAGGAAGAGACAGGAATAGCTGAGCTGTGTTCCCAGCCCCGCTGGGGCAGAGGTTGTAATCCAGGCCCTGCCAAGGGTGTGGGCCTAGCAAATCAGCCTTCACTGGGGCCTGCCTGGCTCTTCCAAACACTGGCCTGTAAAGAGAATCTGGCAGAATCCTGTCCTTGCGTGGATTCTGACCCAGATTCCAGCCATCTTGGTGGCCAGCAAAATTCTAAGCCCTTATGTGGGTTGAGGTGACCCAGACTGCTGGCACCCCAGGTGCTTGGCAAAAGCAATTCTTTAAAAATTCTCTTTGGAAGAAGATCACATCATTTTGGTCTCAATTTCTACAAATAGTTTTTCAAGTAAAATAGCCAGCATACCATCAGGAAAAGGCCCCCAAGTGATAACACTCCATGAACAAGAACCCACAGAAACAATCAACAACAGAAACAAACTTACAAAGACTCCAGATAACAGAATTAACAGGCAGAGGGTGACAAAGAACCCCCTTGTTTTGTTCCTGCTTTGGAAGAAAATCATTTTTGTGTCTCACTATTCGTTATGACATTTGCTCCACTGACCAAGATAGGGTGCCTCTCACCCTTAAATTATTAAGAATTTTTTTAAATTAGTAATGAACATTAAATCATATCAAATCTCTTTTCAGTATATATGCTTGGATTGTGACTTTTATCATGAACTTTGTGGATTTCCTAACATGAAACCATTATTTCATTTCTGAAATGAATCCTAATTGGTGTTAGTGTGTTTTTAAAAGTATGCTTCTGATTTTGTTAGTATTCTTTTTTTTTTTTTTAATTTTGCGGTACGCGGGCCTCTCACTATTGTGGCCTCTCCCGTTGCGGAGCACAGGCTCTGGACGCGCAGGCTCAGCGGGCCCAGCCACTCTGCGGCATGCGGGATCCCCCCGGACCGGGGCACGAACCCGTGTCCCCTGCATCAGCAGGCGGACTCTCAACCATCTGCGCCACCAGGGAAGCCCTGATTTTGTTAGTATTCTTATATTAATACTCATAAGTGAGACTGGTATGTGCTTTATTTGTGTATTTTTTTTTTTTTTTTTTTTTATGCGTTACGCGGGCCTCTCACTGTTGTGGCCTCTCCCGTTGCGGAGGACAGGCTCCGGACGCGCAGGCTCAGCGGCCATGGCTCACGGGCCCAGCCGCTCCGCGGCATGTGGGATCCTCCCAGACCGGGGCACGAACCCGTGTCCCCTGCATCGGCAGGCGGACTCTCAACCACTGCGCCACCAGGGAAGCCCTATTTGTGTATTTTTTTTGAGCCATCTGTCAGATTTTGGTATTGAGATCATAAAGACAATTGGAAAATTAAAAAAAAAAACTTTTATGTTATGAATTTGTGTTTTAGAAGGTCAGAATTATTAAGGATTGTCTGTTCTATTGGCCTATTTTAGATTCTGCTCTTTTTGGTTTATAAATTATAGGTGATTTTGAGCATCTTTGCAATAGTATTTCTTTCTTTGTGAGCTGATTTCGGCCTTAATCTAACATTTTTGGTTAGTTTGGTCATCATAGTCATATATTTTTAAGAGCTTTTCACATATTAATGAAATTAAGTCCTCATTATAAGTGTTACAAATATTTCCCCCAGTTTTAAATTTTACTTTGATTTGTTTATTGCTTTTGTTCTATGGAAATTTACAATTTTAAATCAATTTTATCAATCTATTTTATCTCTTCTGTGTTTTATGTTTTGCTTAGGAAGGACTTCTTCATTCTGATTATTTTTTAAACCCCCATATTTTTCCTCTTTTATCATTTCATTTTTTGATGTTTGACTTGATGGTCTGTTTGGAATTTATTTTGAAGTAAAGGATGAGAAAGGAATCCAGTTATTTCCCTGAGATGGCTATAACAATATGTAAAACATGATTTAACAAATCTTTTTACCTCAACTGATTTGAAATACTACTTTTTCTTCCCATTTTTATTTTGATCTATGTCTCGACTTTCTGGTCTATCAATCTATAGGGTCATTGCCAATACCAAACACTTTTACACTCCCTAGATTTATAATACATTTGAATATCTACATTTTCTAGTGGCTTATGATCCTATTATGATGTTTATTTCTACTTCATTTGCTTATGGCTTGATATTATTTTTCTTTTATAATTTTGTGATTACCTTCGTGGCTTAATATAAAGTTAATTTTTATAATGTTACATAATTAATTGAGAAAAAGTATGTTTGCTGATGAAAATTTTCATGTACAGTTTGAGGTAAAAAATGATAGCTGAATTGTTCATATCATCTGTTTCCTTATTGTGTGTTTGTTTCTTTTCTGAATGCTCATTCAAATTCTAAGAGAGGTGAGATAAAATCTCCAAATATGATGGTGGATATGTCACATTTAGCATCCCACCAGCTTTTCCGTTCAGTGCAATTGTCACTTGGTGCAAATGTGTTTAGGATATGTTACTTTGTGGGTTGGTTGTAAACTCTTACCAATAACCATCCTTTAATCTAATTAATTTTTTCTTGAAGTCCACTTTGATATTGATGTTGTCAGTTCTGCTTTCTCCTCGCGTTGGTTTGGTATAATTTAATCTATTCCCCTACATTAATATGTCTGTCTCATTTGCTTTAGGCGTATCCTATAAACATAGCTGACTGTGCATGTTTAACATAGGCCTTTAACGGATCCACATTTGGTTTTCTAAGCCCGTTATGAGGGTTTATTTTCCCAGTGCGGGTCCCCTGGGCTGGCGTGCCCACGTGGGGCTCAAACCCCTCACTCCTTAAGGAGGAATCCAAGTTGTGATGTCCCCTCTCGCTGTGGGTCGCCCACAGGGGGTGTGGGTCCTGAGTCGATCACGTCTCTCTGCCCCTCCTACCCGTCTGCGTGTGGTTTTTCCTTTACATCCTTGGTGGTAGAAGAGCTGTGCTGCCCATCTTCAGGTCGTTCTCAGGGGGAGTTGTTCCATGTGTGGTCGTGATTGTGGTGTGTCCATTGGAGAAGGTGAGCTCAGGGTCTTCCCAATCTGCCATCTTGAGTCCTGTTAACCCTAGGCAATCTTGATCACATTCTTTTTTTTTTGCTCTTTTAAATTTTATTTATTTATTTATTGGCTGTGTTGGGTCTTTGTTGCTGCATGCGGGATTTCTCTAGCTGTGGCGAGCAGGGGCTACTCTTCGTTGCGGTGCGTGGGCTTCTCCTGTTGTGGAGCATGGGCTCTAGGCATGCGGGCTTCAGTAGTTGTGGCTCTTGGGCTCTAGAGTGCAGGTTCAGTAGTCGTGGCTCACGGGCTTAGTTGCTCTGCAGCATGTGGGATCTTCCCGGACCAGGACTCGAACACCTGTCCCCTGCACTGGCAGGTGGACTCTTAACCACTGCACCACCAGGGAAGTCCCTTGATCACATTCTTGATCCTGTTGTATTTTCTCTTCACAAGACATTTTTTTAAATTCAACTACAGTGGATTTACAATATTATTTTACTTTTAGGTGTATAGCATAGTGATTCAGTATTCTTGCATTATATAATTCCATTTTAAGTTATTTTATGATAATGGCTATAATTCCCCGTGCTATACAGCATGTCCTTGTTGTTTACTTATTTTGTACACAGTTTGTACCTGTTAATCCCACACCCCTAATTTGTCTCTCCCCACTCCCCTCTCCCCTTTGGTAACCACAAGCTTGTGTTCTATATCTGTGCGTCTGTTTGTTTTGCATATACGATCTTTTTTAGATTGCACATATAAGTGATATCACACAGTATTTGTCTGTCTGACCTCTTTTACTAAGCATAATATTCTCTAGGTCCATCCACGTTGCTGCAAATGGCAGAATTTCATTCACAATTTTTTACTAATATTCCACTGTGTAATATATACCACATCTTCTTAATCCAATCATCTGTTAATGGGCACTTGGGTTGCTTCCATGTTCACAAAACACAGTTTTAATGGATGGACACATAGCTTGGTTAGGACCTATGGGACACAAAGAACAGTTTGGGAGAACATCTGAAAAGCTCCCGTGCTCTCCCAAAAACAATCCAAGCTCACTATCTTGAAAGGATGTGGGCAAAACACACGTACTCCACGAGCCAGCCTTAAGATAAAGCTGATATCATCTTGAAAGCAAACTTGAGGGATGTGAAGAATCGATCCTGTTGTACTTTCTTCAAAGTGTTTATCCTCCTCTGATATTCTCATATTTATTTATATGGCGCTGATTGCTTTCCCCTTTTCACCAGCCTATAAACTCCATGAGGGCAGAGACCCTTCCCATTTTATTCATTATTTCTTTTTAAAAACAATATTTTTAAGATTTATTTAGGCTGCACTGGGTCTTAGTTGCTGCATGCAGGATCTTAGTTGAGGCATGCGGACTTCTTAGTTGCTGAGTGCATGTGGGATTTAGTTCCCCCACCAGGGATGGAACCTGAGCCCCGTGCATTGGGAGTGCAGAGACTTACCCACTGGACCACCAGGGAAGTCCCTATTCATTGCATGTCTTTGACTGTTTTAACAGTGCCTGGCATGTAGGAGGAGCTGAGTGAATGGAGAAAAATACGAAACAGCAAAAGCTGCTTTTCCTCTTTCCAGTATTTCCAAAAGATGTTCCAATTATCAATTCTCTTTCCTCTATTTAATTTTCCAGCTCCCTAAAACTGCCTCCAACACACCACACAGACACACACCAAACACACACACACACTACACACCACACACACACATACACCCCACACACGCACACCACACACACACTACACACCAAACAGCACACACAACCACACACCCTACACACCACCCACACACCACCCACACCACACATACACACACACCACACACACACACTACACACCACACTCACACACTACAAACCACACACACCACACACACTACACACCACACAATTACACACCACACTCACACTACAAACCACATACACCACACACACTACACACCAAATAGCACACACACACTAAACACCACACACATCACACCACACACACTACACACCACACACACATTACACACCACACACACCACACTACACACCACACAATTACACACCACACACACATAACACACACCACACACACACTACAAACCACACACACTACACACCAAATAGCACACACACACTAAACACCACACACATCACACACCACACACACTACACACCACACACACATTACACACCACACAAACACACCACACACACACCACACACATACACACCACACTCACACACACACACTACACACCAAACAGCACACACAACCACACACCCTACACACCACACACACACCACACACACCACACATACACACACACCACACACACACACACACTACACACCACACTCACACACTACAAACCACACACACTACACACCAAATAGCACACACACACTAAACACCACACACATCACACACACCACACACACTACACACCACACACACATTACACACCACACTCACACACTACAAACCACACACACCACACACACTACACACCAAACAGCACACACACACCACACACACATAACACACACCACACACACACTACAAACCACACACACCACACACTACACACCACACACACATTACACACCACACACACACACACCACACACACATCACACACATACACACCACACACACACACACCACACACACACACCACACACATACACATACACTATACACCACACACACACACCACACACACTACACACCACACTCACATACACACCACACACACTACACACCACGCACACACCACACACACACACCACACACACTCACATACTTGCAAGAGGGCAAATTAATACCCAGAGGTTAAGGGAATTCTGGCATGCGGGAGAGCTTAATTATGCACTTGATTTAGTAAAGTTCACAAAATGTCTGGTGTATTCGGTCACTCCTACCCTCCGTTTCACATCATTTAAATTATCTGAAATATGATCCAATTCTTATTTCTGTTTACTGCCTAGTCACTGCCAAAGAGTACTGAATGTTGCTTTTGTTGTTTCTTCAAATATGATTCAATAGATATCAAGATTATATTGTAAACAGATCTGTTTTTGTTAGAGATTTAGTTTCAAATGATTTGGTTTGACCAACATAATCAGACTTTGGCAATGCAAGTTACACGCGGAAATCTGATATTAATATTTAGGCCACTTTCTTCAGCTATTTTATCTGGAACATGTGGTTAAGACTAGAAACCTGGATTCCCACATTGCCGTTTTTGCTTTACCACACCTTTACCTTGCTTAAAGGACCAGAGTTGAAATGACAAGCTGTTATGACTCCTGTTTTGCAATGAGAATGATTTATTCTGTTAGCACACAACAGGAGTGCTATAAATGTTGAACACATGTATGGGTGAATATAAATAAATACTAAAAAGGATTCAAACAAATTATTAGTTGCGCTCTAGTTTTTTGTTCTTAAAGCTTTCTGGAATGACTAGGGATGTCGCTGAAGAAACTGAAGGAAGAGAGGAAAACTCTTGTGCTTTTGGATAAATAGAGGCAATGACTTTAGGCTGAATTTCTGTAAAATTCTCATCAGTTGTCATCAGTCCACTCTATAAAACCCATTTGTCGCAGAGACTGCTGGGTGGGCAGGAAATGTCGGAGCTGCATCAAAGTTAGCAGTCATTCGTGCTATTCTCCCAATATTCCCAGTTCTTGTTCTCTGGTCATGTGGTCGAATCCTACTTCCTGGCGCCCTTGTGACGGTGTGGACCTATGTGACTACTTGTGGACAATGAGTTGTGAGCAGAAATGACAATGACCCATGTCACGGTTCAGCCAGAGCATTTTATCAGTGAGGTGAAACCCCCTCCAGAGCTCCCTTTCCTTCTGGAGTGATTACCAGCAATTCTCCTGATCGTGGGTGCCAGGGTCCTGGGATGAGGGTGGTGTGGAGTACCCAGCTGAGACCCAAGAATCATGCGTTGATCAGGAACTGGGAACTGGAAATAAATCTTTCTTGTCTAAGACACTGAGATTTGGGGCAGTCTGTCAGCGCAGCAAAACCCAGCCCATCCTAACTGATATGTAGAATTTAAGTGACCTGCTCCAAGGGGGAGCGTTGCTGCATCTCTTGCTTTGCTGCTATGTCTGGGCTCAACCCTCTGCCCTGTTTCTTACGGCCCTCAAACAACTTGTGGGCTTTACTTCTGCATTCCATCTTGAATCTTACTGCCTTACCCAGCTGATGGGCTCAAATAAAATACATATAACTTTTATTAGAACTAAGATTTGAGGCCAGGTCTATCTCCTTATCTGTCATTCCTCTCATTTCTTCATTTATAAAACAAAATGTTGAGCATTTCTATGAGCCAGTGTTAACCACCAGCATAAAATGGCAAATAAAAAACTCATTGGGAGGGGGAGGGAGAGGGATGGACTGGGAGTTTGGGGCTGGTAGATGCAAACTATTATATGTAGAATGAATAAACTACAAGGTCCTATTGTACGGCACAGGGAACTATATCCAATCTCCTGGGATAAACCATAATGGAAAAGAATATTTTTAAAAATGCATATATGTGTATAACTGAGTCACTTTGCTGTACAGCAGAGATAGGCACAACATTGTAAATCATCTATACTGCAATTTAAAAAGATAATGAAGAAAAAAATCATGGGAATTATATTCTACTTGGAAAGACAAAAATTAATCAAATAATTATACAAATAAATGTAATTACAACAGTGATAAGTGCTATGAAGAGGAGACTCACACAGTATCTATCACCTTATCATCTATCTGTCTATCCATCTATCATCTATCTGTCTACCTATCTATCTTTCTCTATCTCTCATCTACTTATGAATACTAATAAAGCACATCTGACAAAATGTTCATAACTAGAGAATGCTGGTATCTAGGGATGATGTTATACAGATATTTTCGTATTATTTCTGCAGCTTTTCCCTCAGTATGAAATTCTGTCAAAATTAAAAGGCTTTTTCAAAGTACTGACTGGTGTAGTAGCATGCAGCTTTACTGGCCAGAATCAGCTGGGTTGTTAATCTCCGTGTGGTACTTTATTCAAACTCTTGGTCCAATTATACTGCCTGGCATTGCCATCCCTCTTTCTGTATCTGTGCTAGTCATCATTCCTGCAATCCTGTGGCCCACACATGGTAGTGAAATGAAAGAAAATTTGTTTAAAATTGTGCTTTGTATTAAAACAAAGCACAGGGACTTCCCTGGCGGTCCAGTGGTTAAGAATCCACCTTCCAATGCAGGGGCGGCAGGTTTGATCCCTGGTCGGGGAACTAAGATCCCAGGTGCCGGCAGGGCAACGAAGCCTGCAACTACAGAGCCCATGTGCTCTGGAGCCCGCCTGCCACAACTAGAGAGAAGCCCACGCACTGCAACGAAAGATCCAGCGTGCTACAACTAAGACCCGATGCAGCCAAAGATAAATAAATAAATATATTTTTTTAAAAAACCCAAATTAAAAAACATTCCCTTTTTGGTTTTTTTTTCTGCTTTAAGAAAAGTGATATATAATAAATGCTGAAAATCAAGAAGAGATACAGAAAGTCTAATAAAAAATGAAAATTACTCATAACTAATCAGTCGGTGATCATGGCTATTAACATTTTGGCAAATTTCCTATCATATATTTTTGGTTTTCATTTGGCAGTATTAATTGTCTTCTGTATGTAACAAGTTAACCTGAAACTCAACTGTTTAAAACAATAAACACTCACCATCTCACACAATGTCTGAGGGTCAAGACTCTGGGATGAGTGGGTCTGGATCAGAGTTATTAGGGGGTTGTGGCCAAGCTGCAGCCACCTGATGGGGCTGGGTAAGGGGCTTCAACCTCATTCCGGAGCTGTTGCCAGGAGGCTTCAGTTCCTCACCAGGGAGGCTGTCCCCAGAGGCACAGAGCTGCTCACACTGTGAGGAAACTGGCTTCCCGAGGGAGTGGGGGAGGAGAGACAGAAACAGAGGAGGGAGGGAGGGAGAGACAGAGACAGAGACAGAGGAGAGAGGGAGGGAGGGAGGGAGGGAGGGAGAGGGAGAGAGACAGAGGAAGGAGGGAGGGAGGGGGAGAGAGAGACAGAGACAGAGACAGGAGGGAGGGAGAGAGACAGAGAGACAGAGACAGAGGAGGGAGGGAAGGAGGGAGACAGAGAGACAGAGACAGAGGAAGGAGGGAGGGAGGGGGAGAGAGAAACAGAGACAGAGGAGAGAGAGAGGGAGGGAGGAGAAGAGAGAGAAACAGAGACAGAGACAGAGACAGAGGAGGGAGGGAGGGAGAGCCAAGACAGAAGCTGCAGTCTTTTAGGACCTAATCTTGGGAGTGCCATACCATCTTTTGTGCTGTATTCTACTGGCCGTAAGGCTAGTGCTGGTACAGTGTGAGAGACGCTGGTACAGTGTGAGAGACGACCCTCTGAGAGGATGAATACTTGCAGGAGGTAGGAAACATCAGGCCCATGTCGGAGACTCTCCCCTGTATAACACTCTATCACGAGCACTTTACCATGTTATAAACTATTTCCTATGACAGTATTTCAATGAATTAATAAAATTGAATTTATTAATTTCATCCATCAAATTACTGTATTAGTAATAATAATAGTTAATTGCATTCTACTGCTATAGGCCTTCAAACTCATGTACAAAGGGACATTATAAAGTTATGAGGCTATTTTACATTTTTTATTGAAGTATGGCTGATTTACAGTGTTGTGTTAAATTTCTGCTATATAGCGAAGTGATTCCATTATACACACACACACACACACACACACACACACACACACACATACATTCTTTTTTATATTCTTTTCCATTATGGTTTACCCCAGGATATTGAATATAGTTCCCTGTGCTCTACAGTAGGACCTTGTTTATCCATCCTACATATAATAGTTTGCATCTGTGAACCCCAAACTCCCAATCCATCCCTCTTCCACCCCCACCCTTGGCAACCACAAGTCTGTTCTCTATGTCTGTGAATCTGTTTCTGTTTTGTACATAAGTTCATTTGTATCATATTTTAGATTCCACAAATAAGTGATGTCATATGATATTTGTCTTTCTCTTTCTGTGCTGCATTTAGGTAAAGTAAGAGATTATGAGGAAAATCACCAAGTCCACCCATGTTGCTGCAAATGGCATTATTTTATTCTTTTTAATGGCTGAGTAGTATTCCATTATATATATGGACCACATTTTCTTTATCCATTCATCTGTTGATGGACAATTAGGTTGCGTCCATGTCTTGGCTACTGTAAATAGTGCTGCAATGAACACAGGGGTGCATGTATCTTTTTGAATTAGTGTTTTCTCCAGATATGTGCCCATGAGTGGGACAGCTGGATCATACAGTAGCTCTATTTTTAGTTTTTTGAGGAACCTCCATACTGTTCTCCACAGTGGCTGCACCAGTTTACATTCCCAATGAGGTTGTTATTTTAAAAAGTGACATCAGGTTTTATCCATCCATCCAAATCAGTGCTGATCATTAAAGTGCTCACCTTGGGAACCTGTGACCTTGTTCTGATGATGCTGGGCTGTTGTCACAAACACGCCTGGGACACTTCTTTTGAGATCAATCAGAGTCTTGCAGCATTTTATTTTCAGTAAACTCGAAGGTGGTATGAGGCAGCTATGTTAGCACGTAGAACATTCATTGCATTTATTCTTGTTCTTCTGTTCAGTTTGTGATACCAAACCAGATGTACAGTCAAAAATGAGCTTTTGGCACTCAATTGCAGCTTAACAAAATGATCTTTCTTTGCAAAAATAAGTTGTCATAAGAAGGAACTATATGTGGGATGAACACTGTTGATTCAGAGATTTTAGCTCTTTGGGCTTTGAATGCACTCCCCAGCCCTACCCCAGCCACCTGCGCAGTGAGTGTCCTGAAAAATTTTTTTAAGTATAGTTCTCAGATTAAGTTCTAGTTTTCTAGAAACTTACACCTGCCGACATATAGTCTTGTATTTACATTGCCCATCAATTTTGTTGGCAAAGGAAGTCATGGACCATGAAGCAATGTTAAGTCAGAGTCTAGTCTTATTTGACTGTGTTTCCCCGTCATGCTAGACACAAAGCACATACTTAAGACACACTTGTTGAATTAATGACACATTGAGGGGCTTCCCTGGTGGTGCAGGGGTTAAGAATCCTCCCGTCAATGCAGGGGACACGGGTCTGATCCCTGGTCTGGGAAGATCCCACATGCCACAGGGCAACTAAACCCACGGGCCACAACTACTGAGCCTGCACTCTAGAGCCCGCGAGCCACAACTACTGAGCCCATGTGCCACAACTACTGAAGCTCACGCACGTAGAGCCCATGCTCCGCAACAAGAGAAGCCACCGTAATGAGAAGCCCGCGCACTGCAACGAAGAGTAGCCCCCGCTCGCCGCAACTAGAGAAAAAGCCTGCACGCAGCAATGAAGACCCAACACAGCCAAAAAAAACCCCAAACAAACAAAAAAGACACACTGAAATTCTGGCACTGTAAAAAAAAAAAAAAAGACATTTCAGCTAATAGTGCTTGCCTGGTGGTCTAAATCTTAAAATCAATCATGTTGATACTTGGTACTACTATGTCCTTTTTTAATCCTATGTTGTGACATCATAGAATTTGTTCATTTTTCTTGAGTCCTGCAGTAACATTAGTTGGGCTAAAGTAGATAGCAGGCAGAATATGGACATTTCCCCAACAGCCCAAACTCCCCAAACAAAAAATAATGACCACCAAAACAAACCAATCGCCCTAATTACTAACAGAATTTGTAAAAAGCTGGAATACTTTTCTAACTTTCCTTGAAGTTGTAATGGTGTATCTGTGCATTTCCCACACTGAAACCATTGTAGTTATCGGTTTTCTCTAAGACATCCAAGAAGTATGTGCGGACCGTATATGTAATCATAGTCTTTTCAAACAACTGCTCGGGGGATGGGATGGGGCAGTGGGGAAATAAGCAAATTGCTACCATTCCCCCAGAAAGCCAATGTTGTATTAGCAGTTCTACTGTGGAAGAGACAAATAATCCAATTTCAAGGCTGGCATTAAGTATTACGCCCATCACTCACTTCCTCACGTCATGGCAGAAAATTCTGTGATTCCGTGCCAAGCCCTCTAACACAGACACGGCGTGACTTTCTGAGGTACTTGGCTTCTTCCTATTTTGAAGTTGTAATGTACACTTCCAAAAAGAATTAGAGGCAGCTTCCAATGTTGAAACAGTGAGACCAGATCATTAAAAATAAAAACGGAACAAACTCTAACGAATGGACTAGAAATCCCTACAGGAGTTCTCTCACTAGAAGAGAAGTCGCTGGGTATCCAGGAAGAACGTGGGGTGCCTGCATCCAAGGAGGCCCTGGTGAAACCCTGGGGGCTCCGTCCCCACCATGCAAATGAGCAGCTCCCGTTTGCACTGTCCTTGTCCTCGGACACTGGCTGGCTCTCCTCTCTCTTAAAAGGTAACTGCACTTACAGAAAAGTTGACAGAACAGAACTTCCGAACACCCTTTAACAAAACCTTCCATTTTTTTTTTACATTTTCCCCTATTTTCTTGCTCACTCATTCCCTCCCTCTCTCTACAAGCACACACACATGTACACACACACGTACACACACACACACACACACAACCAGACTTTTTTTCTGAACCATTTGCGAGTATGTGGAAGACGTACCTTTTACCATGAAATACTGTAGCATCATATTTCCTTCAAACAAGAAAAGGACTCTTTCTTACATAATCAGAACCATTTTCAACACCAGGAAAATTAACCATGGTACATACCTCATCTACAGATCTTACTCGAATTTTGTCAAGAGTCTGACTAATGTCCTTTCGAGTAAAAGGAACAGAAGCTCTGACCCGGGTCCATGCAGGATGGGACGGCATTTGGATTTCATGTGTCTTGGTCTCCTTTCATCCGGAGCAGTTCCGCTGTCACCCTGTCCCTCACGACCTTAACAACCTTGAGGAATACTTTGTGGACGGCCCTCAGGTGGGGTTTGCTCAGGCTTGGTAATGGTTTTCGGTGGAATTACACAGAAGGTGCAGCCTGCCAAGAGGTACCTGGTGCTGGTTTGTCCCAATGCTGGATGTCAACCTAACCAGCTTCTGAAATCCTACCTTCTATTTTGTGACATGAGGCAAAATGACAACTTCGAGACCCTGGGACTCACAAATGGAGGGTGGCCATGTACTGGCTACTCTCTGTCTGTTCCATCCTACGTTTGTTTCAGACCCTGGGGGTGGATCCCTGGCACCATCACCGGCCTCCTCTGTCTCGGCCTCTGAACAGATTCAGCCAATGGGAGACGCCGACAAAAGATCAAAGCAGGGAGGAGAGAGGTGCGGGGGGATGTAGCCCCCGGAAACCTCACTGCTGTGCGTTAGCCCCCAGGCTGCGGCAGTGGCCACGTTCCCCCCACGATCACAGCCGCCGCTCCCCACTCGCCCCATCCTCTCAGCCCCGGGCAGGGGGTGGCAGGGGGCGGCTTCCTGCTGTGACCCATCCCCCAAGACGCCCTGCTGGTGCCCCCTTCGCTGCCCACACCCCTAAAAGTGGTCCTTTGTTAAAGCACCTTCATTTCTCAGACATAAGTTGAACTCTGTTCTGTGCGATGCCTCTCACTGGTCCAGCTCTCACTCTGTGTGGTGTTTCTGGGGAACAGATAGGGAGGAAGAGACTACTTTTAGAGAAGCATGGACAGAAAGGCCAGGGTGTGACTTGTCATCATTAAGAAGAACAAAGGCCAGTTGTTGGTCCTTCACCACACGTAAGACACCACGTGGAGTCCTGAAGAAACACAGGACGTATTTCTTTTCCCTCCACCTGCTTGGAATGGACTTGAGGAGGCAGGTGGGAGCCCTGAACACGGGGGCAACCGGAAATGTTCTTGGCTGCAGCAGAGGAAATGGGAGGATGGAAATGGATGGGGTGTCTTCCGTTGACCAGACACGTTACCCAGGGCCGAGCTTGTTCTTTTTCTTATCTCGTCTCAGGGACCCCTTGTACAGATGAAAACACCGAGACTCAGAGGAGTCAAGTGATTCGCCTGAAGTCATAGACGTAACCTGTGAACCCGCTGGGATTCAAACCCAGTTTTGTCCGAATCAAAAGCTCCTGCTCTCTTAGTTATAAAAGCAATACGGAGAAACAGTTTCATAAAGGAGAGACTTGGGGAGAAATGCCAGGGAAGGGGAAATGTTTGTGGTGTCTGGAGTCACTGATGGCTGATAGGAAAATCAGAATCACACAAGCAGACCCAGCATGCAGTGCGGAGAGGGGGGTTGCAGAAGCCAGCCTCCAGGTACAGAAATCAGGCTGAGGGCCATTGCCTACGATCAGAAGCCAGGGATCCACCAGCACTGTGCAGGAAGAAAGTCACCATCCACTGGACTGGGGTGGTCCAGACACCTTACTAATGGTTGGTGAAAATACCCTAAATATGACAATCTGCCACTTTTGCAGCCATTCAATTAGAAAAAGGTAATATTTAGATGAGAAAAAGTAAAATGTTTTATATCACATATCCCTTGTTAATAAGTTAGTTAGATTAAAATTTAGTCCAAAAGATTGTGTACTGGGACTTCCCTGGTGGCGCACTGGCTGGGAATCTGTCTGCCAATTGCAGGGGAAACAGGTTCGAGCCCTGGTCCGGGAAGATCCCACATGCCGTGAAACAACTAAGCCCATGTGCTACAACTACTGAGCCTGGGCTCTAGAGCCCGCAAGCCACAACTACTGAAGCCTGCGCACCTCCAGCCCGTGCACCGCAAGAGAAGCCACCGCAATGAGAAGTCCGTGCACTGCAACAAAGAGTAGCCCCCGCTCGCCGCACCTAGAGAAAGCCTGCGTGCAGCGATGAAGACCCAATGACGAAGACCCAACGCAGCCAAAAATAAATTTATTTTTTAAAAAAGATTGTGTACTATAATGATATATTTGACTGTATAAACCACAAATCCTTCGATTTACATGGCATCTTTCCTCCAAATAGTTTAAAGGCTGACAACCCAGGACAGGTAAGATAATTCTAAGAGTCACAGCAAGGGCCAGTCCCAGAATTAGACATCATTAAAGCAATACAAATACAGCACTGTGTAATTCAAACTGCTTAAATGTCCCGTTCTTTCTTCACAAGGATTCTGTAAGACAAGTGTCTCACGCCCTGCGTCAGGGCCTCTGCCTTCTTCCAGGAGCCTCCCTCTCCCCCAAGTCCCTTTCTTCTCTCTCAACACCTTCCCCATTGTCTAGTCCCTTACTCTCTGCTGATTTTCCTTCCCTGCTGATGTAGTAACTACCATGTAATGTAATAGCTGATAATAATTTAAGACGCCACCATTCCTGGGGCTCTGAGTGCTAACGGAGGCTCTAAAACTAGGGGCTCCTCCACAGAGAACAGACTGGTGGTTGCCAAGGGGGAGGGGGTTGGGGGATGGGGGAGGGATGGACTGGGGGTCTGGGGTTAGCAGATGCAAACTAGTATACATAGGATGGATAAACAACAAGGTCCTACTGTAGAGCACAGGGAACTCTATTCAATACCTTGTGACAAACCATAATGGAGAAGAATATAAAAAATGTAGATATATGAGACGCAAAAGGGAGGGGATATGGGGATATATGTATCTGCAGAGCTGATTCACTCTGTTATACAGCAGAAACTAACACGACATTGTAAAGCAATTACACTCCAATAAAGGTGTTAAAAAATAGGTGTATAAGTGAATCACTTTGTTGTACAGCAGAAATTACCACAACATTGTAAAATCAACTATACTTCAAAAAACCCCGAGGAGCTCCTCTACTCAAAGAAAGGCTGCTTGGATGGTGCAACCACAGGTGATGTGCCGTCACGTTCTGGGGTAAGGAGACCCCACATACTCCCTGTTTATAAGGAGCATCTGGGCACGGCCGTCAGAAGTGCAGGGAAGTTGGTGCAGACCTTCCATGAGGTGGGAGGTGGGGAGAGGGAGGAAGTGCATCTGGTCCCTGCAGACCTACTTGCTTGTCTGTGAGGACCTAGGAATTGGGCGGGTAGTCCCTGGAGGCACCTGAGCCTGGCTGTGCGATGGGCCTGGCCTGAGCACAGCACCCCGACTCCTTTATCTTCTTAAGGAAATGACAGTGGATGACCTCCAGTGCCAGAAGCATTACAGTGGAGACCCACGGCCCTACGTGCTGTTCCCAAAGACTGAGGCTCACATGGCAACTTGCAAGGCCATCTCCACAATCCTGCTGACAGCTGGCTCTCCCCCAAGGCTGTCACAAGGAAGAAAAATTTGATCTCGTAACGCATGCCCTTTGTAACGTGCAACTGTCCTCTTGGCTACAAAAGGCAATTCTTCCCAGGCTAGGCGCACAATGTTGATTTATTGGTCTTAGCGTGAAATTCCTGGAATGGACAGAAGGATGAGGGGTTAATTTTTTTGTTCTTCCTTATTTGCTAGGAAATAGCATCCAAAGGTCTTGGGAAGAACGGGAGAGGTAATTCTCCTCTCCTGGCTTTGCAGACCTGGACCTAGGAAGGCAGAGCACAACGGACCTCTGTCCTTGGTGCCCAAGAGCCTCAACCATGAGTCTCTCCTGGCCACTGCTTGAGGCAAAAAGCCATTGCTATGGATGGAGAGCAGGTGTCACAGAAGGGAGATCTGGGTTGTGCCTGGGAGAGGGGGAGGCTGGTTACCAGTAAGTGTCCTTCCCCCACCGTAGCCTGGACCCAGGGGGAGATTTGAAGTCGATGCCTTTCCAGCAGATCTGAGCCCGACGGTCCCTGTACTCATACAGAGCCCAAACCTTGCAGAAGGGTCTCTCTCCACCTGCAGGAGAATGCGGTACCTTGCCTCTGCCCATCAGCACTGGATGCAAAACACACCCCCTTCCCTCCTCAGCACCACGAGTAAACACTCGTTCCTGGGCCCTGGTCAGTCTGGGTTCCACTCCAGCCCGGAGCTCTGATCCCCCATCAGCGTTTCCCCTCTTACGTTCAGCAGTGACCTGGGAACTGCGGAATCTCACTTTCAGGCCATGCAAAGTTTTCATCCTTCCCTTGCACGTTAAAGTTAAAATGTAAAGAACGGTAAGAGGTAAAGAAAGATTAATTTAATACAAGCCTCGTACGGAGGCAATGCTACCCAGAGCTTTGCCATCTGGGGTTTCCGGAAATTAGATTTAGATTATCTCTTACAAACTGCAGTTCACCTTCAAAGAGGCCAGATGCTATTTCCTATCAGTTTTCTTAATTACCTGTCAAGCATAATTCCTTCGCTCTCGGCCAAGCCAGCGAGGGAGGCCACCAGCCAGGCTGATCCAGCATCATTTACCAGCAAAGCAAAGGGGCCAAAGTCAGGGTGGTGCGGCCATCAGCCAAATCTAGAATAAAATATCTGAGGGGCAACTGCTCTCTCCGCCAGATAACTGAACCACTTTAGAGGTTCTTTATGGTCTGGGGTTTCCAGATCCCTCTCCCGCCCCCAAATATCCCTTACAGATGAACAAATTCCATCTAACCGTGTGCAGGGGCCGTGAGTCATGGAGCCCAGAGAAGCACAGCAGGTCGTTGTGGGGTGAGAAGATGTAGGTTTGGGGCAAGACCACAAACAGTCCTCAGGCTCAGCCCGTGTGTTCCGGCTGCGAATCCCCCCGGGACAGCCAGGCTCTTGCAGTGAGGCTCGTTTTTAGTCTTGGGATTCAGAGTTTATCTGTGTTCACGGAAACGTTTCAGGAATAGTAGGTATGGAAAAGCAGAGAGCAGGGGCAGGCTCAGAGCGAACGCGCTCTCCAGGGAAGGTCGGTGCCGCGGGGAGAGGGACTCAGACCAGCATCTCAAGAATTTCCTCCTGTGCATGAGTGACTCGCACAAGCACAGACTGGACGGGGAGAAGCCAGTCAAAATACCCTTTTGGGGCTTCCCTGGTGGCGCAGTGGTTGAGCGTCCGCCTGCCAATGCAGGGGACGCGGGTTCATGCCCCGGTCTGGAAGGAGGATCCCACATGCCGCGGAGCGGCTGGACCCGTGAGCCGTGGCCGCTGCGCCTGCGCGTCCGGAGCCTGTGCTCCGCAACGGGAGAGGCCACAACAGTGAGAGGCCCGCGTACTGCAAAAAAAAAAAAAAAAAAAATCCTTCTGGTGCCATCCGTCTCTCACTTTGAGGAGTTTCTGGGTTTTTCCTTTGGGAGAATGATAGGACTGGCTTGAGATCTCTCCCTCTGTTACATTATTCCAGCTCCTCCCTGAGAGGCTATGAGTTATTCTGCATTATGTTCTACCATCGATCTGCTCTTGATCAAGGGGCGTGGAAAATAATATTCAGTCATGAACAATTAGACAGATGCACCCACGGCTGCGGGTGCTGTGACCTCTGATGCCCTCAGACTCCTGTTCCCTGACCCCCCCCCCTCCAATGCTTGCCTCCTTGGGGATGGTCTCCAAGCCACACCTGCACTCAGACACATCTGCCGTCCCTGGTCAGCCTGGGTCTCTACCTGCCACAAAGTCTTCCAACCCACTTTTGGACGCCTTTGTGTCACTATTGCAGATGCTGTGTTTGTTTCTTTTTCGCTTTTGTTTTCCACCAAGAAGGCAAGCAATTCCGAGTCTGGGACCACACCTTTGGCAAATGCCCTTGATGGGCACAGGGCAGGAAGCACGGGGACATGGTGGGTCCCTCGATACGTATGTGTAGGCGTGCGTATGGAGAACAATCCCGGCTAGGAATTCCCTGCCAGGAGGAAGAAGTGGAGAAGGAATGTAGAAAGGCTGGGAGACTCAGCCAAAGCCGCCAGGACCTTGCCGGTGAAATGCCTTCACCTGTTCTGGGAGAGGGTGGAGTGTGTGTATCTGTTTCACACCCAACAGCTGAAGGGTAAAAACGTCCCCGTTTAAACGTCCCTGTTTAAAGGCACAAAGCCTTTCCGTGTCCCCCATTTCTTTAATTACAGGAAACAGCCTTCATTCAGCCTCCATGACCTTCCCTGAGTTCCTATGGGCAGATCCAAGCAGTTGTTAATTAGGGAAGGGAGACCAGGGAGAAACAGTCAAGAGCAGCCTTGGGGCAAGGTCCCGTTTCCCCATCAACAATACAAACAACAATATCTTTGAGTTATTTTGCAGAGGTCGAAACCCCCTCCAGGTGGGAGAAGTTAACTATTAAGGATGGCATGCTGCTCACAAACACGTAGACCCCAGACCAGTTGGACCCGAACGTTGATGATGCCGACTCCCACTTACCTCACCACCAACCCATCAGAAGAATGCAAGACTGTTCCCGCCTAGATCCTTATCAGATGCCCCGACCATGAGCCCCCAACGCTAAGACCTCTCCCTGCGCCCCAGGGAGAGGGGCACAGTTCTTGAGGCGCTAGCCTACTGTGTTCCTCCTCTGCCTGGCAAAGTAATAAAGCTATTCCTTTTCTACTTCACCCAAAACTCTGTCTCTGAGATTTGATTCGGAACCGGTATACAGAGAAGCTGAGCTTTCAGTATCGATAGTTTGAAAACAACTGGCTACAAGTCTCTCCAAGCGCCAGGCAAGACTCCAGCCTCCATGACCTTCCCTGGAGGGAGGGAGGATTCGACCAGTTGCTAATCAAGGGAGGGGCAGCCCAGAAACCACCTGAGGCGAGATTACAGGGACCAGAGAAGCCCATCAAGATTAGGAGACCACCTGAGACCCTGCACTGCACCCTAATCTCATCAGCAGCCCCACCCTTGAACGTTTTTTTTTTTTTTTTTTGCGGTACGCGGGCCTCTCACTGTTGTGGCCTCTCCTGTTGCGGAGCACAGGCTCCGGACGCGCAGGCTCAGCGGCCATGGCTCACGGGCCCAGCCGCTCCGCGGCACGTGGGATCTTCCCAGACACGAACCCGTGTCCCCTGTATCGGCAGGCGGACTCTCAACCACTGCGCCACCAGGGAAGCCCCCTTGAACCATTTTTATAAAACTCCTCATCAAATCCTGGGCTGGGACACAGTTTTTTGAGGCAGGAGCCTGCTGTGACCCCCTTTGCCTGGCACAGCAATAAAGCTATCCTTTTCTACTTAAAAAAAAAGTGGGGGGGTCAATGTCCCGAAGACACCCTGCCACCCTAGAGAGACAGCGGCCTGGGAACTGCCCTTTCACTGTCCTCTGTCCCAGAAGGCTTGGCCGGGGCCGCAAATCTGAATTAATCTTGCTCCACAATGAAAAAAATCAAGGCACAAAATCTGTGGGGATAATGACCATGTCAGAAGATGACAGGGAGGGCTTTCCTGGTGGTGCAGTGGTTGAGGGTCCGCCTGCCGATGCAGGGGACGTGGGTTCGAGCCCTGGTCCGGGAAGATCCCACATGCCGCGGTGCAACTAAGCCTATGCGCCACAACTACTGAGCCTGGGCTCTAGAACCCACGAGCCACAACTACTGAGCCCACGTGCCACAACTACTGAGCCTGCGCTCCAGAGCCCGTGAGCCCCAACTACTGAAGCCTGTGTGCCTAGAGCCCGTGCTCCGCAACAAGAGAAGCCACCGCAATGAGAAGCCTGTGCACTGTAACGAAGAGTAGCCCCCGCTCGCCACAACTAGAGAAAGCCCCCGTGCAGCAACGAATACCCAAAGCAGCCAAAAGTAAATAAATAAAAGAAAGTAATTAAAAAGAAAAAAAAAAGATGACAGGGGATTTTAGCTGTGATGAAAAAAAGTCTTATGCTGATGGAAATATGAGTAGCTGCTGAATATAAGATACACTGATGTAGATATTTGCATATACCTAACACACACATGTAACTGGTATGTGTGTACTGGTGTGCGTCGGGTGATGTATCACACAGGCGCACAGGTGAGGAGATGAAGGCACCCGTACCCCTGAGGCCTGCACTGTGCTGTGTAGTCTGAAGGACGACTACAAAGGCCAGGGGTCTAGACTGTGTTGCCCTTAGCATTAGCTCTTAGCAAAGAGAAGAGGCTGAATGTAACCTCATGGGAGCATCCAGCGGTCCTGGCCTGGGCAGTACCTGCGGAACAGAGACGTAATCATGGTGTCAGGGAGGCAGCAGAGGGACCACGGGCTGGGGGAGCCAGGCTGCCCTGTGATCCCACAGCGGTGGGGGGAAAGGTGGGAGGGGCGCGGTGTGTGGACACTGCTGCCCTTGCGTCCTCTGCAGACAGGCGTGATGACACACCCGTCTCATCATCTGGGACCCCCTCTTAGAGTCACTACTTCACTTTACCCAGCACACCCGCGGGTCTTGCTGACAACCTCTATTCCACTGTTTTCAGCCTTTTAAAGCCTATTTTGTCCGGGTGAACACAAAACATGCCCTCAAGTTACGTAATATTTAGGAATAAACAAAATGTTGTGAGGCCCTCCTGATGGACAGTCCCTGCACCAAGTCACAGTCTGAAGCTCAGATGTGGGGACTTCACCTGCTTGGCTGCTGGCCGAGCTCCTGGAAGCCTCTGGAGCAGAAGAGGGGCTGCCGTTGGCCCTGCATCCTGGAGAAGTGGCTGGGCTGGGAATCTGGATTAATCTCCCTCCATGGCACAACCATCAAGGTGCAGAGTGTGTGGGGATGTCGCATTCGCGGAGGAATGGACGCCTGGGGCTGGGGCCACCCGTGCTCGTCGTTGTCACTGTACGGGGAGGACACAGGGAGCCGCCCTCAGCAGAGGGGACACAGGCTCACCCTGTCACGGTGCGGGGGGAGGGGCGGCAGTGATGCACCCGCAGCTGTAGGGCTGCGGTCTGGGCGACAGGCCAGGCAGTTTGGTCCCAGGACCGTCGAGGAGCAGGTCCTGGGCAGGCTGCCTGCTCTGGGGGTGGTGGCCCCTCCTCGGAGCCGCAGCCCTTCCCCTGTCACTCTGTCCTCTCCGTCTCGTCTCTTTACTTCCTTTGTGATGTCCTCGCTCTCCGACTACACATCTCCATTGACACCCACCTGTCTACACAGGCACACACACACTTGACTGTCTGCTATCTCCTTCCTATGCCCGGGGCCCAGGACGGGGCGTGACTCACGCCCGCCTCTCATCAAATGTCTGTGACGCGGGCCCGGCCTGCATCCAGGCCTGGCTTCCGATGGGCCACGTTCTCTCTGGCGGATGACTTAACCCCGGCGGGGCCCTTCTTGTCTCCCGTAAACCGTGTGGGTCACACCTTCCTCAAGAGACTGTGGTGAGGGTACAGCAAACACGAGCCCTGAGCACAGCGCCTGGCACACAGCACAGGCCCCCAAGATGATGGCTGGAATTTCAAATAATCTGCGCTTTGCTATCTAAGTGCCCTGAGGGGTTTTCTAGATTAAATCCTGTTCTGTGACTTGTCTTGGAGCCAGGAGTGCAGGGCAAGGTGAAGCTCCTATTTACAAGTAGGATGGAAAGGCCAGTCTTAGGGAAAAGCTCAAAGGAGAAAAAGCCACAAGCTTCAGTTTTTCTTAAAAATAACACATGGTCTCTTTCCCAGGGGAGGGGAGACGTTTGGCCTTGCTTCCTTTTGTTTCGTGTTTGGTGAGAACACATGAGTGAGTGTGCTTGTGTGCTCCTCTCTAGTTGGCCCTGGGGATGCTGGATCTGTGGTCCACTCTGTCCTTCTGAGAACAGACCCTTCCCTGGTAAATGTCCTTGAAACACGTACTTATTTCTGCTTTATTTGATTCTTGGTTGTGCTGGAGGATGGTGACAGCTGGGAACTGTAAAAGAAAGAAAGCTAAGAATAGAAAGAACCAGATCAATCTTAGTGTACTTTTTCTAAAGAGACAGACAATCCTTGGAATCGTGGTCGTGGAGACCTGGTTTATTTATTTAAAGTACCATGTGTCTATTTAAAAAAAAAAGAGACTCACAAAGAAAAGCTAACGAATGAATGAAGCAAAATTGATGGCCCCAAACACACGAGGATGTGCCAGGTAAGATTAATATTTTGTTCCTGAAAAAGGTTTTCTATCATGCAGTGTTGCATTGTTTGTGTTTGTTTATTTGAGAGTTTATATCTTGGAACATTAGTCACAAGAATTACTACTTTCTTTTATCATAAGAAATTAAAAGAAGAGCTTGGAGATATGGTCTTGGGAGAAACAAGGGAAAGAGGGGCAGGCTTGCTGTAGAAAACACTGCTTTAGAAATAACTGAGCTACAAAATTTCATGAAACTAGAGAAATATTGTATATGGAGTTCCATGGTTTATGAAACATCAACGAGAACAGTATTTGCTAAAAGTGTCTGAGCATAAAAGTATAGTGTTTTTCAGGCATTTATGATTAAAATTTTTACTTCTTTTACTTATTTCTCACTGCTGGGTTGTTGGTTCGTAGCAGGTCAGGCTGGAGGCTGACTGGCCCGTGACTTTGGGTGAGAAGCCACTGCTCTTCTTCTGTAATTTGTTCTATAGGAATAAGATTATAGCTAATGAAGTTATGCATTAAAAATCATTTAAACGGCCCCCAAAAGAAATGACACTAATGCAGCAAATGACCGAAAAAGAGAATTCTTTGATTTTGTACCTGTTTTCGGGAAGGAAGGATAAAAGAAAGACTTGGCAATTGGATTCTGTTTTGCAATATAAGACAGCTGTAGGCAGATGGCTGGTGCCCCCAGAAGAAAAAGATGGGTGTCCGTGGACCCAGCAATGACAGTTCTTTTTGATGGAGGTTTTTGGCCTCAGGCAGAACCTCAGGTCCAGGTCCTGGGTGTTTTCAGACAAAGGAAGGTGCCATGATGTAATAGTTTTCAATTTTAAACTGTAAACCGTGTCCTAGGGCAATCCTCACTGTGGAAAGTCAAGGCAATTCAGGAGCACGAAACACAAGATAAATTAATAGACGATGTTTGCTCATCCTTTTCTATTTGAGATCTGGAAGCCAAGAGCTTAAGCCCATGCAATGAACACCCCTTCCTGACTCGATACAACTCAAACGTCATGAGAGTAAACTAAAAAGCAGATAACTATTGAATGTAGTATTGTGGAGGTGTGATGGCCGCTGAAGGTCTTTTGGCACGACTGCAACGGCCACTGCCCCGGGTTTGTTCTTATTTCCTGTCTGGTCATTGCCACGGCCTTGCGCTTGGACCTCTTTCTCAACAGCCCTCCCCTCTGTCCTCCACATTCTGCCGGAGTGATCCTCACAAACGCGAGCTGGATCGACTCACACTGCACTGAAAACTCCGCACCGGCTCCCTCATCGCCATCAGACTGACGTCCAGTTTCCTTAATGAGGCGCTCAGTGAGGACCGGTCTTTAACACTTTGCTTGAATTTGGGAAGTGTTAACTGGGAGGGTTACCAGCAGTTTCTGTCGTGGTGGTGTTTTTTTGTCTGTTTGCTTGTTTCCATTTTCTAGGAACAGAGACTGGAATTTCTCTTTGGGAAATCCCCTTTGTTTGGAGAGACCATTATGACAGTGACCTTTAGTTATGCAGAAGTAACAGGAGAAGTAATGAGGACTTCGGTATTATTCTTGTGGATGACACTGATGAGATACCCCAAGAGAAAATGCTGCAGAGTGAGCTGTTAAATGGCCTATTTAATAATGCAATACTTAATAACTAAAATTGACTGAGCCAACTCCTGTGTGCCAGATACTCTTCTAAGCTTTTTGCATGAATTGATTTAATACTCGTAACTCTCTTACGGTCCCTTACTATTGATGAAAGAGAGACACAGAGAGGCTCAATAATGTGCCCAAGGTCACGTAACTGGGATTTCAGTCCAAGTGGAATAACTCCAAAGCCCACACTTGTAAGCACTATGTTCTATGGTACGTCCTCTGTTACATGATCAGGGCAGGGCCCCTGCAGAGTTCAAGACACCCTTCCCTCCACCAGTCTGGAGGATTGGATTCTCTTCCTAAGTGCTTGTACGTGAGAGGTGACACCTGCAGCTTGATCACAGCTGGAGAAATATACTGCTTTAATCTGTTTAAGCCACTTTGGAGGCAGGACTCAAAAAGTACAGTACAGCTTGGATGGGATGCTGGTGTCCTACATTGGTGGTACTTAAAAACTAATCACTCGGATATTAAGAAGCAACCTGTGGACACTTTTTGAGTCTTATTTGATCCATCTTATTCCACACTTTTGAGAATAAAAGGTGGGGTTTTATTTGGAGGGGTTGACTCTTTCTACTGTCAACTGTTCTGGGGAGATAATCCAAACATAGGCATTTGAATTGCTAGAGGAAAATTTTATACTTGGGGGTGCTCACAGAGTTGGACCTTGACTGCTATGTGGGGACTTGGGAGTATTCCTTTGGTGGAGGGTGAACTAGCCTGAGAACTCAGTAGGGATTTAAGGGTTGGGTTGGGCCTCTGGGCTCTAAGATCAATCCTTTCTCTTAGCAGTGCTAAATAAATCTGTTTATTGGACTTGTTTTCTTCCTTAATTTCCAAACTTTCAGTAATGTTTTATTAAGGGCCGTAGTTTGGCATGATGACCCTTCTCAAGGTCAGAGAAGAGGTGGCAAAGGCCCCATCTGTGTACCCTCCTCTTTCCCTTCTCTTCTCCATATGGCACATGGGATTTCCATCCAACTCAGCATGTTCTTTCAGGCCTCCATGCTTTTCCTCATGCCAGACTTGGAGGCTATGAGGTAAATTTTATGTGCCAACTTGACTAGGTCACAGTACCCAGATATTTGGTCAAATGGCAGTCTGGATGTCACTATGATGGTATTTTTTTTTTTAATGAATTAACATCTAAATCAGTAGACTTTGAATAAAGCAGATTATCCTCCATAACATGGGTGGGCTTTGTCTAATCAGTTGAAGGCCTTAAGAGAAAAGACTAAGGTCTTCTGAGGAAGAGGGATAGTGCCTTCAGACTGGAGCTGCAATACCAACACTTCCTCGAGCCTCTGTCTTCTGACCTACTCTGCAAATTTCCTACTTGTCAACTCCGACAATCAGTTTCTTAAAATAAATCTCTCTCCGTACACACATCCCCTTGGTTCTGTTTCTTCGGAGAACTCTGACAAGTCATGGGGCCCTGACTTTGTGGGTGTGCACACCGTGTGTCAGGCGGTGTCACAGCATCGCACATGCCTGGCAGACTGCCCCTGGGGAGGGGTTCACAGCTGTTCTTTTCCCAGTGGGAGCACTCCGGTCCTGCCCACATCACACTGCAGCTTGGAGCGGGATCTGGGGTGGACAGGTCCTGGGAGAGCCCTCCCACAGAGGCAGCCCAGGTCTCATGCAGCAGCACAACCACCTTTATTCCTGCAGCCACAATGCCCCGGCCTCCAGCGCCAGCCTAGCTCTAGGCCTCAGACGAACACAATGGAGAAAGGGGCAATACCTTGGGCTGCTTCTGGGCAGAACTGTGGATGCATACATAGGCTGTGCATAGGTCTGCTGTGACCACAGCAGCCTCACTTGCTTCAGAACTCACCTCCTTGGGGACAGAGAACACACTTAAGGGCAACAGAGCCTTATCAAACCTGACCCTCAGGGCCTCTACTCCAACAACTGGGGAGCAGACCCCACCCTTAACAGGGCTGTGACAGCCACAGAGCAAAAAGGAAGACCCACCCAACATCCAGTGCAGGTTCTGGTCACCACAACACCAGTCACACCCCCTATCAAGGGGATAATAACCAGAACACTCTGAGAAAAGATGTGGCTGGCATCCAGACCAAATACAGCCGTCACCCCAAAAATACTGGACTCACACAGTTTACAAAGGGACACTCCCACATAAAAACAGCCCTGTGAGACCACGACAGATAATTGTTTCTCCAAAATTCACAGAGAAATTTAAGCAAAATGAAAAAGCCTGCTCCCAGTTATAAGAAGAGAAATCCCCTGAAAGAACAAACAATGAAACAGACCTCACCAGTCTCCCAGACCCTGAGTCTAAAAAGGAGGCGCAAAAAATGCTAAAGAGATTAAGAAAGATTATTGATAGAAATGCAGATCACTGTAACAAGGAACTAGAAGGTATAAGGAAGACCCAATCAAAATTAGACAGCTCAATTGCTGAGGTAAAAACCAAGCTAAAAGCACTGAAAGCAGACTAAATAATTCAGAAGAACAAATTACGGACCTGGAAGATGGAAAAATGGAAGTCACCCAATCAGACAGAAAGACAGCAGACAGAAAGACAAATGAAAAAACATGAGAGCAACATACAAGATCTATGGGATAATAGAAAGTATGCCATCCTATACATAATAGGGATTCTAGAAGGAAAAGAAAGAGAAAAGGGGATCAAAAATGTGTCTGAAGAAATTATGGCGGAAGAGTTCCCAAGCCTAAAGAAGGAAACAGATATCCAAGTACAGGAATCACAGAGTCCCAAACAAGATGAAGCCAAACAGACCCAAAAGAAGACATATTATAATTAAAATGGCAAAAGTTAAAAGAGGATTCGAAAGGCAGAAAGAGAAAAACAAAAAGTCAGTTACAAGGGGACCCCATAAGGCTATCATATGATTTCTCTACAAAAAATTTGCAGGCCAGAAGGGAGTGGCAACATATATTCAAAATCCTGAAAGGGGAAAATGTGCAACCTAGGATACTCTACCCAGCAAGATTACCATTTAGAAGAGAAGGAGAGACTAAGAATTTCTCAGGTAAGTGAAAACTAAAAGAATACAGCAATACTTAACCTGTCCTAAAAGAAATACTGAACGGTCTTCTCCGAATAGAAAAGAAGCAAGAATCTATAGGAAAGGGGAAAACACAATAGGAAGCGTAAATACATAAATGGATTGAAAAATCACTTAACCCAGTACATAGATTAAAAAAACTTTATAAAAGAAATTATAACTATAATTAACAGCAAGGATAAACATGAAGCTGTTAAATAGGACATCAAAATCACAAAACGTGGGGAAGGGAAATAAAAAAAAGCGTATCTTTTAGAATGTGTTTGAACTTTTATATGACTATCAGTCTAAAGCAAGTAGATATAGTTATGGGTTAACATACTTGAAAAACAGGGTAACCACAAATCAAAAACATGCAATAGATTCATAAAACCCAAAAAGAAAGACTCAAGCGTAATACAAAAGAAAACTATCAAATCACAAAAGGAAAAACAAAAAGAAGGAACAAAGAAGAAACACAAAATCAGCTGGAATATAAGGTTTAAAATGGCAATAAATACATGCTTATAAATAATTACTTCAAATGTCAATGAACTAAATGCTCTGATCAAAAGACATAGAGTGGCAGATTGGATAAAAACCAAGAAACTTCTATATGCTGCCTATAAGAGACTCATCTTACGGTGAAAGACAGACATAGATTGAAAGTGAGGGGATGGAAAAAGATATTTCATGTAAATAGAAATGACAAGATAGCAGGGGTAGCAATACTCATATCACACAAAATAGACTTTAAAACAAAGTCCATAAAGAAAGACACTACATAATGATAAAGGGATCAATACAAGAAGAGGACATTACACTTGTTAACATATATGTGCCCAATATAGGAGCACCTAAATATATAAAACAAATACTAACAGATATAAAAGGAGAAACTGGCAAGAATACAGTAATAGTAGGAGACTTTAACACCCCACTTACATCAATGGACAGACCTTCCAGACAGAAAATCAGTAAGGCAACAGAGACCTTAAATGACACAATAGAACAATTAGACTTAACTGATATCTTCAGGACATTACATTCAACAAAACAAAACAATCCAGAATACAATAGACCACATACCAGGGCACAAAGAAAGTCTCAACAAATTTAAAAGGATAGAAATTATTTCAAGCATCTTTTCTGATCATAACAGTAGGAAACCAGAAATTAACTACAGAAAGAAAAATGAGAAAAAACAATTACATGGAAACTAAACAACATACTACTAAAAAACCAATGGTCAATGATAAAATCAAGAGGGCATCAGAAAATACCGTGAGAAAACGACAATGAAAACACAACCATACAAAATCTACAGGATGCAGCAAAAGTGGTTCTAAGAGGGCAGTTCATAGTGATGCAGGCCTTTCTCAAGAAACAAGAAAAATTTCAAACAGACAACCTAACCTACCACTTAAAAGAACTGGAAAAAGAAGAACAAATAAAACCCAAAGTCAGCAGAAGGAAGGAAATAATAAAGATCAGAGAGGAAATAAATAGAGATTAAAAAAATAGAAAAGATCAATAAAACCAAGAGTTTTGAAAGGATAAATGAAATCAATAAACCTCTAGCCAGGGTCACCAAGAAGAAAAGAGAGAGGACCCAAATAAACAAAATAAGAAATAAAAGAGGAAAAATATCAACCAATACTGCAGAAATACACAAAATCATCAGAAAATACTTTAAACAGTTACATGTCAAAAATTGTACAATCTAGGGGGCTTCCCTGGTGGCGCAGTGTTTGGGAACCCGCCTGCCAATGCAGGGGACACAGGTTCAAGCCCTGGTTCGGGAGGATCCCACATGCCGCGGAGCAGCTGGGCCTGTGTGCCACAACTGCTGAGCCTGCGCTCTACAGCCCGCGTGCCTAGAGCCGGTGCTCCAAGACGAGAGAGGCCACCGCAATGAGAGGCTTGTGCACGGCAATGAAGAGTAGCCCCTGCTCACTGCAACTAAAAAGAAAGCCCACGCGCAGCAACGAGAACCCAACGCAGCCAAAAATAAAAAAAAAATAAATAATGAACGTCATTCTTTAACACATTATCTGTGAATAAAGTTTAAAAAAAATTGTACAATCTAGAAGGAATGAACAAGTTTCCAGAATCATACAGCCCACCAAAACTGAATTAAGAAGAAACAGATAATTTGAACAGACTGACCAACAGAAGTGAAATAGAATCTATAATAATAATAAAAAAACTTCCCTGCAAACAAAAGTCCAGGACCAGATGACTTCACTGGGGAATTATACCAAACATACAAAGAAAAGCTTATTCCTAGCCTTCTCAAACTAATCCAAAAGATTGAAGAGGAGGGAAGACTCCCAAGATCATTCTATGAAGCCACCAACACCCTGATACCAAAACCAGATAGACACTACAAAAAAAGAAAATGGCAGGCCAATATCTTTGATGAATATAGATGTAAAAATCCTCAACAAAATTTTAGCAAACTGAATCCAATGATATATAAAAAAGATCATATACCATGATCAAGTTGAATTCATTCCAGGATTGTAAGGACAGTTCAACATATGCAAATCAATCAATGTGATACACCACATCAACAAAAGACAAAAACCACTTGGTCATCTCAATAGATGCAAAAAAAGCATTTCATAAAATGCAACATCGATTCATTATAAAAACTCTCACCAAAGTGTGTATAGAGGGAACATATCTCAACACAATAAAAGCCATTTATGACAAACCAACAGCCAACATAATATTCAGTGGTGAAAAGCTGAAAGCTTTCTCGTGAAATTCTGGAACAAGACAAGGATGCCCACTCTCAACACTTCTATTTAACATAGTATTGGAAGTCCTAGCCACGCCAATCAGACAAGAAAAAGAAGTAAAAGGTATCTAAATCGGAAGGGAAGAGGTAAAACTGTCATTGTATGCAGATGACATGATACTCTGTATAGAAAACTCTAAAGACTTCAAACAAAAACTATTAGAATTAATAAATTAATTCAGCAAGGTAGTAGGATACAAGATTAATATACAGAAATCTATTGCATATCTTTACACTAACAGAAAGAGAAAGTAAAAAAGAAAAAACTTATTTAAAATCACATAAAAAGTACCTAGGAATAAACTTAACCAAGGAGGTAAAAGACCTATATACTGAGAACTATAAAACATTGATAAAGGAAACTGAAGATGATTCAAAGAAATGGAAAGATATCCCATACTCTTGGATTGGAAGTAATATTGTGAAAATGGCCATACTACCCAAAGCAATCTACAGATTTAATGTGATCCCTATCAAATTACCTATGACATTTTTCACAGAACTAGAACAAATAATCCTAAAATTTATATGGAACCATCAAAGACCCAGAATTGCCAAAGCAATCCTTAGGGAAAAGAACAAAGCTGGAGGCATAACTCTCCCAGACTTCAGACAATACCACAAAGCTACAGTAATCAAAACAGCATGGTATTGGCACAAAAGCAAACATATGGATCAATGGAACAGAATAGATAGACCAGAAATAAACGTACACACCTACGGTCAATTGATCTTTGACAAAGGAGGCAAGAATACACAATGGAGAAAAGACAGTCTCTTCAGCAGCAAGTGGTGTTGGAAAAGTTGGACAGCCACATGTAAATCAATGAAGTTAGAACACACCCTCACACCATGTACAAAAATAAACTCAAAATGACTTAAAAACTTAAATATAAGGCATGACACCATAAATTTCCTAGAAGAGAAAAGAAGCAAAAATTCTCTGACATAAATTGTACCAATGTTTTCTTAGGTCAGTCTCCCAAGACAATAAAAATAAAAGCAAAAATAGACAAATGGGACCTAATCAAACATACATGCTTTTTGTACAGCAAAGGAAACCATAAACAAAATGAAAAAACCTACAGAATGGGACAAAATGTTTACAAACAATGGAACCCACAAGGGATTAATTTCCAGAATATACAAAGAGCTCATACAACTCAATATCAAAAAAACAAAACAACCCAGTCAAAAAATGGGCAGAAGACCTAAATAGACACTTTTTCAAAGAAGACATACAGATGGCCAATAGGCACGTGGAAAGATGCTCAACATCGCTAATTGTTAGAGAAGTGCAAATCAAAAGTACAATGTGGTACCACCTCACGCAGGTTAGAATGGCCATCATTAAAAAGTCTACAGGGCTTCCCAGGTGGCGCAATGGTTGAGATTCTGCCTGCCAATGCAGGGAACATGGGTTCAATCCCTGGTCCGGGAAGATTCCATGTGCTGCGGAGCAACTAAGCCCATGTGCCACAACTACTGAACCTGCGCTCTAGAACCCGTGAGCCACAACTACTGAGCCCGCATGCCGCAACTGCTGAAGCCCGTGTGCCTAGAGCCCGTGCTGTGCAACAAGAGAAGCCACTGCAATGAGAAGCCTGCGCACCACAACAAAGAGTAGCCCCTGCTCACCGCAACTAGAGAAAGCCCACGCGCAGCAACGAAGACCCAACACAGACAAAAAAAAAAAAAAGTCTACAAAGAATAAATGCTGGAGAGGGTGTGGAGAAAAGGGAACCCTCCTACACTGTTGGTGGGAATGTAAATTGGTGCAGCCACTATGGAAAACAGCATGGAGGTTCCTTAAAAAACTAAAAACAGAACTACCATATGATCCAGCAATTCCATTCCTGGGTATTTATCCAGAAAAGGTGAAACTCTAATTTGAAAATATACATGCTCCCCAATGTTCATTGCAGCACTATTCACAATAGCCAGGACATGGAATCAACCCAAGGGCCCATCAACTGATGCATGGATAAAGATGTGGTACAGATACACAATAGAATACTAAGCCATAAAAAAGAATGAAATAATGCCATTTGCAGCAACATGGATGGACTTAGAGATTATCATACTAGGTGAAGTAAGTCAGACAGAAAAAGACAAATATTATATGATATCACTTATATGGAATCTAAAAAAATAATACAAGTGAATCTATTTACAAAACAGAAAGAGACTCACAGACATAGAAAACAAACGTATGGTTACCAAAGAGGAAAGCAGGGGCAGGGGGGAGGGATAAATTAGGAGTTTGGGATTAACAGTCACATACTTCTATATATAAAATATATAAGCAACAGGATTTATTGTATAGCACAGGGAACAATATTCAATATCTTGTAAGAACCTATAATGGAAAAGAATCTGAAAATATATATATATATTGTATAACGGAGTCACTTTGCCATATACCTGAAACTAACACAACACTGTAAATCAACTCTACTTCTATTTAAAAAAGCACTTATTCAACACTTCCCCCAAAATAATGAGGTCCATTTGTCCAGCTCCCAGCCAAGATCTGTTTCCATTATACTTTGCTTCCTACCATTGGGGCCTACAAATGACTAAAAGCATAAAGAATTTATTCATGGCAATGTTTGTTACAAGGAACTAACAACTCAAAGAAATCCAATTTTCCAATAGTCTTCTCTCGTAAGTAGTGCTTGGCAATGTGCATTCAATCAAATGATTTCTGGAGGACATTTTCGTCGTCCTGTTGGCAGCTCACTCCCACGGCTTTGGGGCTGTGATCCTTTTGTTCTCTGGATATTTTTGCTAAACGGTCATTGGTTAGTTCTCATGTGTCAGGCATTGTTTAGGTGCTGGAATACCATGGGGAACAAGACACAAAACTCCCTGCCGTCATGAAGACTGAATTTGTAGGGGGAACAGACAATAAACAAGATTAAATAAGAATATCATCGTCCAAGAAGCAAGGAACCTCGTACAGTTATGCAGGTCGTGCACTGCACAGTGTTCCGTGTCTAAGGGTGGGCAGTGACACAGCACTCACTGTGGCTTTATACATTTATTTCTACATCATTCTGGCAGAAGGAAATCAATGTATGGAGAGGGGCGTCTTTCTCTAATTTGCACCAAGGCACTGCCTGGGCCAGTGGTGGCCCTACCAGCAAGAAGCAAGCCCGTTGGAGATTACTGCAGACATCGGGGAAGTCTTGCTGGTGGCTGGGACTAGGAAGATGGCAGTAGAAATGGGGAAGATTTTGTGGTCCAATTCCATATGTATTTTAAAAGTAGAGCTGAAAGGATTTGCTACAGACTGGATGTGGGGTGTGAGAGAAGATGGCCACCAAGGCTTTTGTCCTAAGCAACTGGAAGAACTGAGTTTTCCTTAACTGGCGTGGGGAGACTTCAGGAGGAGCTGGGCTGTGGGCAAAGGTGAGGAGCTGTGCTTCGGAAACGTGCAGGTGAGCTGTTGATCAGACCTCACGTGCAGATGTCACACAGGCATTGGAGACGGGGGTCTGGAGTGCAGGAAAGAGGCCCAGACTCAAGATATAAGTTACACGTTTTATGAGACCTACTGCAAACCATCACTGACCTTTTAAAGGCTTGTGATGTTAGTAAACATGTGATTTCTACCCAACATTTGTAACAAGTTCCTCCCCATTTCACACTTCTCTACCTCTTCATATGAACTGAATGCATGCATTTGTTTTCGCTTGCAGTTCTGCCTCTGAAAAGCTTGCAAAATACTTTGAACGAATTATGATTGAAAACATCTGCTCTTAAAAAATTATGACATTATGACTGAGTCCAGTTTTTAAAAATTTATCTTTAGAGAGAAGAGTAGAGAGAAGAGATGGCGCCCTGGTAGCCGCCGAATTTTCTCAGAGGGAATTTGAATTTGACCATATGCGATCACTCATTTGGAGTTATTTTTTTATGGCAAGAATAAGGGTCACGATGATCAGTGTATGCTGTTACCCGTTACCATTTGAACTTCTCTAATATCGGTTCTGGAGTTTACAAAACTGGCAAAAACAAGACCAAAGTGAAATAGCAGGACTCTTTTACAACACAAAGGAATCTACTGCTCACGTTCGTCACTAGATCTGTCAGGAATGGAGGGCAGCTAAAAACTGCTGGTTCGTATGGTAACTGCCAACTCTGCTTTCCCCAAGCAGGTCATCATTTATTTGCAGGTTTTCTGCAGTTTCACGATCTGTTTCTTTCTCTCGTGGGCGGAAGGGAATCGTACTCCTGGCACACAGGTTGAGTATCTGTGTATCAAAGTGCTTTCTGAAGGCCACTCTCATCGACTTCGGGCCTATTTATAGTTTTGTAATGTTTTCACCTCTTTAGCCGGCTGCCTTGTGCAACCAAGGGCAGTTAGGGGATAGAGGTGGCTGCAGGCAACTTGCTGTGTTCCAGAATCACTCACTCTATAGAGATCCTACTTTTGGCACAAGTAAGAAATCCAAACTAAACTTTTGCAACAAAAAAAATGCCTTGTTGGTTTCCATTTTTATAAATCCACGTGTTCATATGTTGGCCTCGTTAGTTCTAATTGGCAGTTAGCCTGCCCCTTTAGTTTTAATGTGGTGGTTGAGTAGCCCTTTATAAGTTGACTTGGAAAAACAGCTTTATTTAGATAGAGATTCACATAGCATACAATTTACCCACTTAAGGTGTGAAATTTTATCTTTTTCAGTATATTGACAGGGTTATTTAACCATTACCATAATTTAAATTTAGAACATTTTTAGCTCTAAAAGAAATTCAGGGGCTTCCCTGGTGGCGCAGTGGTTGAGAGTCTGCCTGCTAGTGCAGGGGACACGGGTTCGAGCCCTGGTCTGGGAGGATCCCACATGCCGCGGAGCAACTAGGCCCGTGAGCCACAACTACTGAGCCTGAGCTCCGCAACAAGAGAGGCAGTGATAGTGAGAGGCCCGCGCACCGCGAGGAAGAGTGGCCCCCGCTTGCCACAACTAGAGAAAGCCCTCCCACAGAAACGAAGACCCAACACAACAAAAATAAATAAATTAATAAACTCCTACCCCCAACATCTTCTTTAAAAAAAAAGAAATTCAATACTCACTGCATTCATTCCCCATCCTTCCGTCCCTCCATCAGCCCTTGGCCATCACTCATCTACTATCTGTTTCTATGAATTTGCCTATTCTGGACAGTTCATATAAATGGCACCACACAATATGTGGTCTGTCGTCACTAGCTTTTTTTACTCAGCAAAATATTTTCAAGGTTTATCCACGTTGTAGCATTTCTTCTCAGTACTTCATTCTATTGACTAAGAATATTCCATGGCATGAATATTTCATGTTTCATTCACCTATGGGTGGACATCTAATTGAGGGACAACTGGGTTGTTTCCACTCTTTGGCTCTTATGAATAATGCTACTATAAACACTTGTGTACACATTTTCATGAGGACGTAGGTTTTCATTTCTCTTGGGTTGATACCTAGGTGTAGAATTGCTGGTTCGTATGCTAACTTTAACTTTCTGAAGAACTGCCAAATTGTTTTCCAAAGTACAATCTGACTTTAAAAACACAACCTGTACTGTGCTTCCCTTGTCTCTTAGACTAAATGTTTTTCTTTAATTTGTACGTTTCCAGGTATCATGTTGTTGTTACATGTATACACTTTGCAGAGCTGTCACCTCGGTCATGTCTTGAAAATACTGCAGTGGCAAAGTTGCCTGTTTCTCCCAGTCAAATGAATTTTTAGAGGACTGTTTCGTTTTTCTGGGACTGTACACAATTAATGCAGCTTAAATTTTTAAATTTGAATTTAATTCTATTTATTTGCTGTTTGAATAGGCACTAGAGTCCCATGGTTCAAAATGCTGGGGGGGGGGGTCCAGTAAGTTACCTGGTATATCCCGCCCCCGCCCTGCATGCTACAGACGCCACTTTCCCTCTCTGGGGCAACAGGGTTGTCTACTTCTTAGGTGGTCTTCGAAGGAAGGCGTTTTAACACAATTTTAATTTAAAAAAAATAAACTGAAAAAAACAAAATGAGTATGTGGGACTCTAAGGGTTTTGTTCTAAGCTTGGTTATTTTTGTTAATCAGAGTCAGAACACCATAACCTCAGAGATGGCTTTATTTCAGGTTCGAAGAGCAATAAAGAACTCACGAGTTTAATGATTGCCTTAAACAGCTCAAGGACATAATCGAAGCAGTCTACTCCTTAACTTTTAGTTTTGTCCTAGGAGCCAATCCTTGATCCCCAGTCTTCTGGTTAGTATTTCACTTTGTCTACATTCCAGAGACATGTCACTGCTCATTCTATCTTCTCTAAGTCCACTCTGCCTTCCACGCTTCACTGTGTGGAGATCACCCTCAGACGTCTCCAGGCTGCCTCCCGCCTGACCCCCAGGCTCCCTCCGACTGCCTCTCCATCCGGGAACACAAGCTCTTCCCACCCCAGGCCTTGGACCTACAGGTTCCTCCCTTCGCCGAAAAGGTTTTCTTCTGTCCTTCCTAGCTGACCGGTCTCAGCTGAAGTGCCGCCCTCTCTGACCATCTCAGCTAAAGGGAGCCTCTTCTCCTTTCCCCCTACTGCATTCCACAGTTCACTTCATTCATAGCACCTACTACAGTATTTGTTTATTGAGACATTCATTGCCTGGAATCATCTATTCTAGAGTAGTCTATGTTCTAAAACAAAATGGGTAAACTACAGTCCCAACCCTGTTCTTGTATGGCTCTGGACCTAAAAATTGCTTTACATTTTTAAAGCGTTGTTTACATTTCTTTTTAAAGCAAAAACGAAACAAAACAAAACCAACCATGCAACAGAGTCTGCAAAACCTTAAATACTGACTATCTGGCCCTTTACGGAAAAGTTTGACTCTAGGGCTGAACAATGTCTCCAGGGTAGACTGTGTGCATTCCAAGGGCTGTGCGATATAATCCAGCGGGATCTTAACTGCTCACTCTTTTGCAGATATGAAGGCAGGAGCCGCATTCTCTCCTTCCTTATTCTCATCATCTGAAACATACTCAACACAGTATTTTTTGAATCAATGATGGCAGTGGACTTTCCATTTATTGAGCACATATTATATTCTCCAGACATTAACTATGCTCTTACTATACAGTATCTCCTTTAATGATCACAGCGACACTATGTCCTAGGTGCTGTTACCCTTATTTCACAAATGAGGAAACTGAGGCCCAGAGGGGTTGAACAACTTCCTGAAGGTCACATTGCTAGTGACAGGTGGAGGTCAAGGTCAGCTGTCTTCTGACTCCAAAACCAGTGCTTTTATCCGCTATTGGCTTGTCCCTAATTTTGTTCCTTTCGACTCTTTCTGTGCATCGGAATCCAGTCCCATTTGGAACCCTTCATGTCCGGAAGGATGAAGCCACAATGGCTTAGAAGGGTTCAATGTTTCCCCCAGCAGTCAACAATAACGAAGGGGTGTGTATCTTCCTGACAGGGGGAGTCACTTTCAATGCTTTGTTGCCAGCTCTTGACGTAAGAATTAGGACACATGAGTTTGGGTGAGTTTGCAATTTACCAGATAAATCATTTAACTTCTATGAGCTAATTTCTCACCTATAAATTGGGGTTAATAGTCATATTTATCCCAGAGGTGGTTTTGAAGATTAAATGCATATGAAAATGCTTGCATACTAAGCTCCATAAAATATTAGTCCTTCTTTAGTCATATAACTGTGTAGGGGTATACTTCTTCTGCTCTCATAGCTCTGGCTACTACTTACTGTAACATGCTTTGCTTCATAACCCACTTGGGGAACTGTTCAAAGCAAGCAGCACCGTTCTGGCTTAGGAAGGAATCCGAGCCCAGGTCTAAATGCGGCATTCTGTGTCTAGGCTTCTTCTAAACCTAAGTTTACTTGATCTTAGTCCAAAGTGCACACAGCTGCTACCTGCATGTGCTTTAAAAGAGAAAACTGCAGTAGCAATCAGATCTCCTTTACCCACCCGTTGGAAAGTGGAAGAACAGAATGCTTTAACTGAATGGTACAGATGAACTTCTTTGCAATGCAGAAATAGAGTCACAGATGTAGAAAACAAACTTATGGTCACCAAGGGGGGAAGGGGAGGGTGGGATGAATTGGGGAGATTGGGATTGACACATACACACTACTATATATAAAACAGATAACCAATGAGAACCTACTGTATAGCACAGGGAACTCAATGCTGTGGCAGGAAATCTAAAAAAGAGGGGATGTATGTATGCATATGGCTGATTCACTTTGCAGTACAGGAGAAACTAACACAACATTGTAAAGCAACTCTACTCCAGTAAAAATTAATTTAAAAAAAAGAATGCTTTGTCATGCCCAGCAATTTTAGAATTAAATTGGAAGCTACTATTTAGATTTTGCTGGTGCAACTCTTTTTTATCAGTCTTAAACTTTAAAAACGCCTTCAAGTCCTTTTTAAAAACCACAGCTCTTTAAGCTAATTTTATATTAAGTTACAAAATAAAACCCAAAGCATATACCACATTTTCACTTTAAATAGTATCTTTCACACTTTTTAAATACTGAGCTCCCCAGGCCTTAAGCTAAATCTGAAATGAAAACTTTCAAAAGAAACCAATTCTCTATGGAGGTGGGAGAGGGATGGACTGGGAATTTGGGGTTAGTAGATGCAAACGATTACATATAGAATGGATGGACAAGAAGGTACAGCATAGCTACTGTACAGCACAGGGAACTATATTCAATGTCCTGGGAAAGAATATTTTAAAAACTGCGTATATGTATATACGTGTATAACTGAGTCACTGTGCTGTACAGCAGAAATTAACACAACCTTGTAAATTAGCTATACTTCAGTTAAAAAAAAAAAAAAAAAAGGAAACCTAATGGCATCAAATCCTTCTCACAGAGTCCTGACATTTTTGCCATGAACCCTTTACCTTTTTCCTTCCCTAAAGTGTGTCTTCCAACTTTTCCTCCACAAGGCCCTTTTGCAGGAGAAACCAGGTCCTAGTTTTCTCTTATTTTCTGCCTTTGTCCTGCCTCCAGTTAGGGACTTATTTAGAAAGTCCCAATACGTGGAGTATGTTTGCCAAAGTTCGTAAATATGTATAGAGGTCCCTTACCTCTAAACGGTGGTACCAATTACAGCCTGACGGTTCATTTAGCAGTTCATCATGCTTTGCCTCGTGACACATTTTCTCTTTTCACTTGAGCCATTATTACACTGCTATTTAATTTTACACGAATCTGTCTTTCCTCTAATTGCATTTCAGAACCCTGAAAGACCAGGTCTTTTGGACCCCAGAGCATGGAGCAGAGCCGCTGACGGCGGTGTGGCCTTTGGTACCAGACCAAAGTCTCAAACCCAGCTCTGTTCTTGATCCTCTGTGACTCTTTGCTCCTTGATGAGCCTGTTTCATCACCTGTAAATGGAATGCGAATACTCCCCAGGCGGTTATCAGGATTGAACTGTGTGTTGGTGTGACGGCCGGCCGAGCTGCAGCATTGCAGGGGCCGGGGACGACTCCAGGTTCGGGGGTCTGGTACAGACGGCACCCTGTACATGCTGTCACTGAATCCCACGTACTCGATTCTTAAAGTGTAGAGAAGCAAGCCCGGCAGAGGCTCGGTGGCACACTGTGTGAGCTGTTGGCAGGGAAAGAGCTACCTTTGGCTCAAGCTTCAAAGAGCCACGTGGATTTTAATTCTCCTTGGGGACAAGTCAGCTGTTTTGTGAAGCTGTAACATTTATTGTCTCAGTAAATGTCCTTTAAATAATCAGTTCTAATCTCTCTTTTATGTCTCATGAGACTGGGGGGGGGGGCACAGAGAGGGATGGAGACACCAAGCCACCCGGATCCTCTGACCCGGCAGGTTCTCTTCTCTGGTATGTCCCTGGGGGCTGGTGACACTGGCCTGTTCCACCGAGGAAAGAGGGACCCAGGCTTACAGCCAGGTTTGGGCATCTTCAGACATTTGGAATGTGACGATGCTCAAATTCTCAATCCAGTCCTCTGGCTAGCAACTGATTTAGAGCTTCACGGCAGAAAGAGCAGTATGGAAGTTCCCTAAAACACTAAAAATAGAACTGCCATATGATCCAACAGTCCCACTCCTGGGCCCATATCCGGAGAAAACTCTAATTTGAAAAGATACATGCACCCCAATGTTCACTGCAGCAATATTTACAATAGCCAAGACATAGAAGCAATCTAAATGTCCACTGACAGATGAACGGATAAAGAAGATGTGGTATATATATATATATATATATATATATATATATATATATATATACAATGGAATATTACTTAGCCACAAAAAAGAACGAAATAATGCCATTTGCAGCAACATGGATGGACCTAGAGATTATCATACTGGGTGAAGTCAATGAGAGGAAGACAAATACCATATGATATCATTTATATGTGGAACCAAAAAAACTGATACAAATGAACTTATTTACAAAACAGAAACAGACTCACAGACTTAGAGAACAAACTTATGGTTACCAGGGGGGAAAGGAGGGAGGAAGGATAAATGAGGAGTTTGGTATTAACATATACACATTACCATATATGAAATACATAATCAACAAGGACCTACTGTATAGCACAGGGAACTCTACTCAGTATTCTATAATAACCTATATGGAAAAAGAATCCAAAAAAGAATGAATATATGTATATGTATAACCGAATCACTCTGCTGTACACCTGAAATTAACACAACATTGTAAATCAAGTATACTCCAAAATAAAATAAAAATTAAAAAAAATAATAACCGGGCTTCCCTGGTGGCGCAGTGATTGAGAGTCCACCTGCCGATGCAGGGGACACGGGTTCGTTCCCCGGTCCGGGAGGATCCCACGTGCCGCGGAGCAGCTGGGCCTGTGAGCCATGGCCGCTGGGCCTGCGTGTCCGGAGCCTGTGCTCCGCAATGGGAGGGGCCACGGCAGTGAGAGGCTCGCATACCGCAAAATAATAATAATAATAACCATAAAAAAAGAACATAATTTGGATGGCACAAAAGAAGGAAAGAGGAATGTAAACCCTGGCGAATGAAAGACCTGAAATTCCAGGTGGGTTTCTAGGAAGTACTGAGGATATGACAGGTACTACTTTTTTAAAATTTTAATTAATTAATTTATTTATCTTTTTAACGTCTTTATTGAAGTATAATTGCTTTACAGTGGTGTGTTAGTTTCTGCTTTATAACAAAGTGAATCAGCTATACGTATACATATATCCCCACATCTCTTCTCTCTTGCGTCTCCCTCCCACCCTCCCTATCCCACCCCTCTAGGTGGGCACAAAGCACTGAGCTGATCTCCCTGTGCTATGCAGCTGCTTCCCACTAGCTATCTATTTTACGTTTGGTAGTGTATATATGTCCATGCCTCTCTCTCGCTTTGTCACAGCTTACCCTTCCCCCTTCCGACAGGTACTACTTTAAAGCCCTGAGGATGGTCTTTGTTTAGCTGGAGAAAAGGAAAGAAGGAAGGTATCCTTGAATAATTCTTGAGGGTCGCAGAGCAAGTGACGCTGGGGGGTGGGGGTCAGGCAGAGCTGTTACGCGCTATTAGATTAATGTCACATCATTGCAACATATGGAAGAAACGGTAATGTTATTAGTCAGGTGCTAAGAGCAAATTACAGGAAAATAGTAACTGGTTAATAGAATCATAGGATAGTAGAACTGAAGGCACATGAAGAGATGACCTGGCTCAGCCCTGTGTCTTCAGGCAAAGGGATGTCTAAACCATCCAGGCAGGTGTTTTCGCATCTCAAAGAGCTCACTAGAGATAAAGAGGCCTCCACATTTTTTTGGTGGCCCCTATGATTACTTTATCACCCTGAGAGTAAAAAAATCTGCATCCCTATCTAATCTCAGATGGTTAATTTAGATTTGCAGTTCCTTTCCCACAAATAACCGCAGACAGTGCTTGCGTGATGGTGTCGCACCTGCCCCTTCTTATTGCCCTTGGTCTTTGTTACGAGAAGCCGAGAAGCTCATTCACTCAGCAGGTGTTCAAGCATCAAGCTCTGTGACAGGAGCTGAGGACGCAATGACAACTAAAACAGCATCCCGGCCTCAATCCACGTACAGCGTGGCAGGAGGGCAGCAGATAGGAAGAGAGGTGATGGACGGGTGGCCGGTAACATGGTGGGTGCAATAATGTCTATTACCAACATGTGAGTGTCCCTATCACCTGCTGGAGCTGTACTCAGTGCTCGGCACACCATGTCATTCATCCTCAGGCCTCTCCTCCCTCATAAACTCACAATCGTAAAACAAGACAGAAGTGCAAACTTTTCCTGCCAGCTGGAACTTTCTTTAGCACACCCTAAGCGCTTCCTGCCAATGGCTTAGAGAGAACTGACGGTCAGTCGTCAAGCTTTATTTGTGAGATGTAAAGGAAGTGCTCCGGGCTGACATTCCTTTTCTCTCTCCTGCGTTTCGGCTTTCAAGACCATTGTGTTTCTGTGGGTTTCAAAATTCTATTCTGGAAGCCCAAAGCTTTCTTTCTCTTCGCATTTCTTCAGTAACAATTCTACTTCTCCCGCAGGCAGATGGAATCTTCTGGTTGAAGGGGGAAATGCCATATGTAAGAAAATGAGGAAGAGAAAGGAAGAAAACCACATTTCAACATAGCATCTCTGTTTTCCGGTAGAAATTCACACAGAGCTACTTCCACAGTAACTGAATCCAGGATTCCAGGCACATCCTCATCCAAACGTATTTATAATTTGACTGGAGATGAGTCTTCAGTCCACATAATGTAGATTATTTCTAATGGTGGAACTTCAAGCATCAAGGTAGTGGGTACGGCTTTTTATTTTCTAACACTTCTTTGCAGAGCCCATCGAGCTAAGGATATTGTCTATGAAGTTGTTCCCTTATAGAAATCAGTTAATTTTCAACGTTCATTACACCTTCTGTAAAGTGTTTGCAGGCACTTCTTGCCCTCCTACTTCTGACCCCCTGCGTGTCTATAGTTCACACACGTGTGATTACAGCCTCTAAGGTAATCATTGTGCTGATGATAGCAATCAGAAAGGTCAGAAAGGTAGTCTCTGATTACACTTAACAGCAAATGCAAAGATGCACTTCTTCCTGCTCGGGTGTATTTAATGCAAAAGGCACACAGCAATGTAGAGGACAGCGGTCATGACCCATTGGTCAGTCTGTTCCCTGACTAGAAAGTAACCACGGGGGAAAGAAATGCCTCCTATCGTGTACTGCTCAGGTCCCTAAGCTGAGGATGTACCGAAGTTTGAACTAAAAGCATCTGGATCCTGAAGCTCACACTTGGTACAAATGCAACCGCAGGGCATACTGCTTACCAAGGTGCTGTCTGGGGGAGCCCCGTTGTCATGTGCCCCCCGCCTTAGCCTCCCACTGTGACTCTGGTCAGGTCCTCACCACCTGCCCTGCTTGAGCCCGCTGTTAAGAAGGCCAGGATGGAAGTGTATTCTTTCAGGTTCCTTGGAAGGACACTCACTGACCTCTCTCACTCTTTGGTCGGCTTTTCTTCCTTTCTGGATGAACGAGGACAAATCTGGGAACCCCTGAAGTGACACGATTCAAGACCATTTGGAGCTGTATGTCCGCCTGGGCACCCCAGAGAGGGTGTTGGGGGAACCTGGCTCCGTGGTCTCTCTCTTCCTCCTGAAGCTCAGCTTATGTTTGTACGCACACAGCTCTCTGCTTCTCAGCCCCTTTCTTTTTCCTTGTATGCTTCTCCCCATCTCTCATCCCCTCCCCCAATACCCATAACCTTGTTACAGGATGGAGAGCGTTTGTCTGCTCTCCAGGCAGCAGGAGAAACAGCAGATGTGCTAGAGGGTCAGGGAGGACCCTGTACAGTACACACTACGTGTACTAAGAATATACAGGGACACTTAATTGTTATCATCATTATTATTTATCGCAGTGTGTCCTAACTATATTGCCTTTGGTGTGGTGACTTAATATTTCAAATGGACAGGCAAGACGTTTAGACCTAAACTATCAGGCCTCTAAGAAGGTTGTGATTTAAAGACACTATTCACAACCCAAGGGGGAAAAATAAAAAGCAAAAATCCCTTAATTTTCCTTCTGAATGTTCTTGAATTTGTTCTGTCTTCTCTTTGGTGGGAAATGGTGGTGCTGCATACAGAGATCTGCCTACCCTGAGTGGTACTTCAAGGCTATTCACTCCGATTCTGATTCTCGAGGTCCAAGGAGCCTGAGGTCCTGCAGTCCTGTTGGTGTGAACTGCATTAGGAGGGCGCAGGGATGGGAATAGGGGCAGGGGTGGAGGCAGGGATGGAGATGAGGATGGAGGAAAGAGAGAGATAAGTTGCAGAGAGATGCCAAGGGAAGAAGAAAGGGAAGTGAACACACTGTCTGGAATCAGAACCTACAGCTCCACCGGTCTGTCCCACAGTCCCACTCTGGCCCGGTGATCACCATGCCGACACCAGACTATAGCCTCTCTCTTGGAGCACAAGAAAATGAGGGCGTTAGTAGCGAGGCCAGGAGTTAGGAAACAGGAAGCGAGGTGCTACTGCAGCTGTTGGAGCCTGGAGCCATCCCTGAAATGTAATCCTGACATCCCCGTGCTGCGGGACAGCACAGTCGAGGTGCTGGTATCTTGGTTGGCAAAGCTCCCACCTCGACCTCAGACCCTTGCTCCTGCCCCCCAGGCTCCACACAGTGCCAACTAAATACCGCTCTGCATAGTCATTTATTTGGAAAAAAAAAATTTTTTTTACAACCGTACCAGCTTTTTGGTTCAGCAATTGGGGCACTTAAGTAAAATGTGAACCTGGCCATCAGGACCTGGCCATCAGGAGATGTGCTAGAAAAAAATACGACTTGGCAATAGCAAATTTCAAGTCAGCATCATTCACTACAAGGAAAACCACCCATTCAGCAGAAGCCAAGGCAAAGCTGAAATTGACCTGCAGAGCTAAACATTGTGCCTTAGACCAGTTTAACCTCTAATTCATTGGAGATTTAATGATCTCCTTTGTGTCTGGGTAAATCTGAAGTTAAGTGGTTAGCAGAAGGTCTTGGCTTATTAGATTTTTCTTTCCTTACAGATTAATAAAATATTTTCTGAATTTCATTTTATTTTTTTTTAATACAGCAGGTTATTAGTTACCTATTTTATATATATCAGTGTACACATGTCAATCCCAATCTCCCAGTTCATCCCACCACCACCGCCGCCCCCTCCCGCTTTCCTCCTTTGGTGTCCATACGTTTGTTCTCTACATCTCCTTACAGATGAACTTTTTATAAACAGAGACGAGTTACTGGTTTAAATGTTTCCCGCAGCTGGGTCTGGAGAAGCACTGTTTTATTAGTCCTAGACTGGAAGAATTAAGTTCCTCTTGTGAGACGGGGGAGGAAGCCAGGTTTCCCAGTGGGTCTGGTGGGATGGCAAGCAGGGCGTGGCTGGCGCAGAGCAGCTCGGATGCACGGGTCCCTGGGACCCCGCAGAGCCTGGGAAGGCAGAACATTTCTGCAGTGGTTCCCGCTAACAATCTCATTTTGCCCCAGGGAGGTCTAAACTCCCAGAAACAAGTATTTCTCTTCCTACCAGAGAAACAAAGGGAGACAACAGAGAATAAAGAGAGAGAAAACTTATGCAAATGACAAGGAGCACTGAGGTGATGTATGTTGCAGGAATGGGACAGACTAAAGGAATTCCACTCTTTTTTTCTCCTGTTGAGTTTAACTTTATTAAATTTATTAAGATACTAATTAATTTTAATTAATAAAGTTAAACTACCTATGTAAATATATATGTATATATATTTAATAAACCACGAATTTGAACATAGCTTTCATGTGACATAATGTCATATGTCACAAGGTGAAATGAACACAAAGAATAATTCTGGAGTTGGCTTCAAACGACCCCTCACTAAAGCCAGAGCCGGGGGGCTGCTAAGGGAACCCTCCGCCACGGCCCAGCGTGGGTCTCTGTCCCCTTGTCCAGCTGGTGCTGTGGCCTTTGCTGACCCTCCTCCTTTTCCCTGTTATTTCACACCAACAGCAAACACTTGGGGGAAACCCCACATGCAACAATTACTTGAATTGTCTGTTGACTGAGGAAATATATACAGCTGTTATGATATCTTGAATGATTTTCTTGATCACAACGACACATGTTTGAAAGTAGTAGAAAACAGATGGGTGAGACCTTAGCACTGATGTGTCTTCATGGCAATAACTGGGGGCATCAGATTCACAGACCACTTCACGGTAGTCGGAGCCCAGGGCAGCCACCCGACAGGGTCTGGAGGGCGGACATGCCTGGGGAAGGTGGCACTGATGAGGGGGCGTTTGAACTCTGTGGGGCAAGGCCTCCCGAACCTCAGCTCTGCACTGTTGAGGATGCAGCTGACGTCCTCACGCTGTCAGCTGGCCAAGCCCCGCACTATCTGGAAGCTGATGCTGCTCTCACTACAGTGGCCTTTGGGAAAGGATGGCTGTTGACCGGCCAAATGTGAGGCAGCTGGCATTCGAGTCTGAGTGACAGGAGGGGCTTCTCCCTCTGGAACTCGGGGGGCTTCCGTGAACCTCTTCCCCGACAGCATCTGCACCCAGTACTACTGCAGGACCCATCCCCCTACCAACACGTTTATAGGTAGCCTCCCAGAAAGGTCTAGTAAAAAGCCCAGAATAAAATGTGCTGCTCAAGATAAGACGGAGTGCTTTCCCTGAAAGGAGAGTCATTGATCCCTTGGGCTCACCCTGGGGACCACCCAGCATCCCTGGTGGCTCCACGTGCTTCTGCCCTAAGCCGGCTGGCAGAAGCTACAGGCTTGGCCCCAAGCGAACTGTCTTCATTTCTCATCTGGAAATTTGAAGCTTGTACCCAAGTGGCCCGGAGTCTGGGGGCTTTCAGGGCTGAGCCGTGTGGAGCCAGCTTTCTAAGAGGGGGGCGTGGACTTGAACTTCTAGGGTTCCATGGGCTACTGCATCTTCCCCAGAACTCCTACTTGGGTTTGTTTGGTTTTTTTTCCTTAAGCTAAGCAAAAGTGGGTTCTGTTATTTGCAACCCAAAGAACTTTAATTATTTAAGTGCTTTGGGGCAGGGAAGTGGACTACCCTCTTTTCAACTGCAAGTTAAATCCATGGAAAGATGTAACGATTCTTAAAATTGAATTGTAGGCCACATGTGTGTTAGAAAGTTGTGGGTTGAGACTAACCCAGCGGGAATCTGAACAAACATTACCTCGTCTATGACCCACCTTGTGTTTTCTTGCAGCTGGGTGGGCTTTCTCTTGACTACCCCCAAGTTCCCTAACACTTTCCTGTTTCTTTCTTGGGCCCAGCAGAAGCTCATCTGAGGGCGTGGCATCCTTAGACTCTCTGACCAAGCTCATCTGGCTTAATGTCACTTTAAAGGGGACACTGCTTCCTCTTTCCTCCCCTACCCAGCAGGGCTGCTTTTAGAAAGAATGAGTAAAAAATAAGTGCTCTAGGGCTTCCCTGGTGGTCCACTGGTTAAGGCTCTGCTCTTCCACTGAAGGGGGTGCAAGTTCGATCCCTGGTCGGGGAACTAAGATCCCGCATGCCGCGCAGTGCAGCCAAAAGAGAAAAAGCGCTCTATTTAAAGCACTAATTTTATATTGGTCAATGTGAAAAATAGATATGCTATTCTTGGGACTTCCTTGGTGGCGCAGTGGTTAAGAATCTGCCTGCCAGTGCGGGGGACACGGGTTCAAACCCTGGTCTGGGAAGATCCCACATGCTGCAGAGCAACTAAGCCTGTGTGCCACAACTACTGAGCCTGCGCTCTAGAGCCTGCGAGCCGCAACTACTGAGCCACGAGCCACAACTATTGAGCCCACGTGCCACAACTACTGAAGCCCGTGAACCTAGAGCCCATGCTCCACGACGAGAAGCTACTGCAATGAGAAGCCCGCGTACTGCAACGAAGACCCAACAAAGCCAAAAAAAAGAAAAGAAATGTTATTCCTACAAAAGGAGTATACATTTGCATATGTAGTATAATTATGCCAATATAGTAAAAATGAAACCAGTATTTATGTAAGAAACCTTCGGGGGTGCTAAATGGGAGTGCTGATGGCCACTGGGCAGGAGCAGTGGAGGTACAGGTGGCCCCCCTTGCTGTCATTTTCTCCAGTTTTCCAGACTTTTCCTAATGTGGGGTTATCGCACCTAGAATAATTTTTGACAACTCTGGATGCAGGGGCAATAGATAAATACACCTAGTGCGCTTTAAGATGAAACAAGAGAGAGAGAGAAGGAAGGAGGGAGGGAGGGAGGAAGAAAGAAAAAACATACAGAAAAAGACAAAGAAAGAAAATAAAAGAGGCAGAAGGAATGAGGGAGAGAGAGAAAGGAGGGCGGGACAAGGGGGAGTTAGACATTCTCAAGTCTCGGCAGACTGTCAGAGAAAAAACTTGATAAAACGGTCTTGCAAAACTTTAAACTTTGACTTTTGGTCTTGGAGTCCTAGGAGATGTTTTTTTGTGTTTTTTTTTTTCAGTTTATTAATGCCTGAGAGATGTTTGTGTCAGCATTTAAAAATGGAATAGAAGCTAATGTATATACGTTTTTCTTCAGTGCAACTGCTTGAAATGCTAAATGCCTGACACTCCGAAGGATGAAGCAGCAGCTTCTGACCAGTGCCATGTACTGGACAGCACAGATCACACTTATTTGGCAGATAAAGAAATCAGCAGAGAGGTAAGTGGGAAGCTGTCACAGCCAGCATTTCTATGTTCAATCCATTTCATTCCGGAGAGATGAGGGACAGGAAAGAGGATGAGTGAGTTGGGTACACCAGCGACCTAAGGGTGCTCCCTGCTCCAACTTTCCTGTGAACATCTTGAAATACCTAGAAACCAGCCACCCAACGGGGTCGCAAGGAAGATGATCCGGTAGAGTAAGCCCCCCAAGCCCACTCCTATTCTCACGCTAACAGTACGTTTGCTAGTACTTCGCAGTGTTCAGATTTGCTCACATCCACGATATTCTCTCCTTCCCGTTTTCCAACAATCACCTGAGGTTGCAAGAGAAAAACTCTCCCCAGTTTGTATCTGAGGCCAAAAGATGAGCTCAGGCTCCTGTGTCTTGCAAGTGTCTGTGATGGAAAAGAAAGTTTTGACCCTTAGTTCGGCCTCTTTCTGTGACACCGGCTGCCCTTCATCGGAGTCCCTGAGAAGAGCTGAGACCTGGGGAGCTGCCTCAGTATTTTGGGCAAATTACGGGAGCCCCACAGAGCAGGGGGGTCTCACACAAAACATCCTCTGGGGGCCGTGCAGACCCAGAATCATGAAGGTACAGGACGGAGACTGGTCTGTTGAACCTTCTAGAGAACACCCTGGGTGAGTTCCTCAGCCTCCTTATATACACTTCCCTCTTTGGGAAAGCGAGGATATACTGGCACCTGGCAGGCATCTTGTGCAGATGAAGTGAAGAGATTCGTGCAGTGCTTTGCGGGGACACGGCGACGGCTCAGTGCATCAACACAGAAGGACGTAAGCCAGAAAGAAGAAAACAAGTGTCATAAATTAATGCATGTAGGTGGAACCTAGAAAAATGATACAGATGAACATATCTGCAGTGCAGGAAGAGAGACGCAGACGTAGAGATCGGACGTGTGGACGCAAAGGCGGAAGGGGAGGGCGGGATAAATTGGGAGACTAGGATTGACATATACACACTACCATGTGGAAAACAGCTAGTGGGAACCTGCTATAAAGCACAAGGGGCTCAGTTCGGTGCTCTGGGATGACCTAGATGGGTGGATGGTGGGGGGATGGGAGGGAGGTCCCAGAGGGAGGGGATATATGTCTACATACAGCTGATTCACTTGGTTATACAGCAGAAACTAACACAACATTGTAAAGCAACTATACTCCAATCAAAAAAAAAAAAAAGGGAAAAGAGAGAAAGATGACAGGTGTGGTGTGATGGTTTCATCCCTGTTTCCACATTCAGAACCAGGAGGTGTGACCTTGGTTTTGAGTTGCTTCAGAATACTCCCGACTCTTTCAGCGTTTCCCCACATGCTCCCGTCCTCCACGATTCTCTCTTCTCTTCTTCCCACTACAGCGCCGTCAGGAAGATGGAACTGCGTGTCCACCCCAGGAATCTCTCACCTTGCTCTGTGAGCTCTAGGGGAAACAGCGAAGGGACACCCTCACCTGTGGGGCTGTGGAAACACTGACCGGCCTCCCGATGTCCACCGGCATCGTGGGAGGGACAGTGTGAAGCCCATGCCCAGTTCAGAGGAATATATTTTGACAAGGTCTTCTAAAACTAAACTCTCTCTCCCTGTGGAAACATCCCTCCCCCCATGCCACCCTACCTTGGGTCCTACCATCCTCACTACTATAAAAATTGAGTCGTTATCAAAATAGACGGGAGAAATATGCCTTCGTTCCAGATTCAGGGGTTATGTCCAGTAATCTTCCCGTCTCCTTTTCCAGGCATCTTGTGAACTAGAACCTCCTTCACGAGCTTTGGAAGTGTGCAGGGTGGACCCAAGAACACCTGAGAATCAAGGATATCATTGGGACCCATAGATTTCCTCCTCATGGACAGCCCTAGTGTGGGAGAAGAAAACCCAAATGACGTAGATCCCACATCCCACAGGGGAAGCTGAAGACCAATATTCCAGGTTAAATGCAGTGCAGATGGTAACTGCTTGTCCCGCCTGCTGAATGCAAACGCACAGCAAGACGGTAAAAGCACCGTCCAGGAGGTGATTCCTGCCCTGTCATCTGGGTGAGCACAGCTCATCCCAACTCCATGAACTACCATCCTTTTAAGAGCAGCTCCAATTACTGCATCCTCCCCTATGGATTATTCAGATGGGCAGAATGGCTGTCAAATACTTCTTTGGCTACTGTGGTTGGTGACAAGAGAGTGTAGTACCACTAGGGCCCAAGTCTCACCAGAACATCACAAATATTCAACAATTACTGTGATCTGTGAAGTGCCATGTGTCTCCATTCTGGTCACAGCTCATATTTTTGTTTCTGTTAAAAATCTGCATCATAGCAGGAGTGTGGATATTATATACCTGCACAGCTCTTTTTTTAGCAATTGGAAAACATATTCCAGGTAAAGCATGGCGCCAGCGTAATCACAATCTTGATCTTCACAAAGGCCAAATAAACTAAACAGTCTAGTCCACATTTATAGCCGGAACCCCCAGCTGGGACTGGCCTTTTAAGCAATGTGCATCCCTAGACGTAAGCTGACTGGGCTACAGAAGGTTTATGGCACGTCTGCCCGTCACAATTCCTGGAAAAAGCAACACAAAGACCTTGGCCTCGTGTTTGAAGAAGAGCACGTTATTGACAATATGGTGAGAATGTGCTGGACCCAGCTTCAAGCTCAGGCCACTCACCAGCCCTATGACCCTGGGGCTCTGAACCCTGGCTGTGCCATTTTGGAAAATAGAAAATAATAATAATAGCTTTTTTTCCTTTATCGCCTGGGTGTTGTGGGGAATAAATGAGAAACCTCTTTGTAACCGTAAACTGCTTTCACAAGTTGAAGATACTATTAACATGTATAGCCTAAACGCTCAGAGATTTTTTATAGTGGCTGCTGTGTGTTTGTTTTATTTCCCTTGGGGTAGCTTTAAAAAATGCGGCCTGCATTTCTGTTATGATGGCATTTAGACCTCTGCTTCATCAAAGTCAGGGGCGAACTTCCAAAAACTCTTTTTCTTGATGGAAATAGAAAGTCCCTATGTCTGGAGTGGCAAATCATCACCAGCAAATTCTGGGTTATGATGAACGGCCGTGAAGCACTGTTGATGGCCGAGGCATCATTACCCTTCTACACAAACCCCACTAAGACAACACCGTGCGACACCCGAAGATGAGGCCGGCTTGCGAGGGGTTATTTTTAGTTGAGATAGTGGAAAAGAAGAGAGTGGAAGACATAGCACCTGAAACTGCCTCCTGCCCGACAGAAACTGGGCCCACGAGGCTGGCTTTCTGTGTTACAGCCACCCTTCCATGCTGCTCAGCGGAGCTGTAAACGTTAAAACCACAAACATGGGGAAGCTCTTAGCTCTCTTCCTTTCACTGAATCAGGCTTTAGTTTGAAAGTCACACGAGATCTAAGAAATGTTCTCTTTAAAAAATTAAGTTAGGTGCAGAGAGAAGCATTTCAGTGACCTTAAACTTGGACACTGTTGAGTGAAGTCCTCCATAATCTAAATACTGAGGGGAAAACGCCCTGTTCAGTGAGAAATAACACACTATAAGTAATAAAACACTTGGACCAGTGACGGATAACAGAGAAAGGAGGAAAATCTCCATGAAGGGGTAGAGTCAGTTCAAAACCACGCTGCTTTGATGTTAACTGCTGAGACCAGCCTGGCAAAGCCCTCAGGTCTTTGCGAGGCCTCTGGGGACCAGGTTGGAGTATCAGCCTAGCGGCCCTAAGACAAGGGCTGCCCTGTGTTATGAGGGATCTCAGGAAGGGACCTGGATAAGATGGACTGAGCAGAAAGACAGCTTCTTATTCCTGGAGGGATTCATGCCAACTCGATTTCCCTCTGGCCTTTAAATAGAAAAATCTCTAGTTTCTTGAGCTACAGTGCAGAGTTGAGGCACAGCCTCTGATGTAAGGACAAGATCGGGAATCTTCTTGCCAAGGGAGGACTGGATCTCCTTCGGGGAAGACTTCCGTCTTGATCCATTTCCCATGACAGGGACATGGGGATCCTTGTTTAATTTTTTTTTTCTGGGTAATATTGCATTAAATCATCTGGCAGCTTTGACTCAAATACGGCCTTAGCTCCTAGAGCCTAGGGAAAGACAAAGGAAGAGAATTTCAACGCGTTTTAAATAGGGTCTTTTGCTTGGAGTGGGTATTCAAAATGGTGATGGGGTGCGTACGTAGGGATACACACATATAGGGACTGTGAGACTGTGGGCCAACACCTAATGCCCATCAACGGCCAGGAAACCACAGCACGGGCTTGGTCTGACTTTCCTTTTTTTTGGTATGCGGGCCTCTCACTGTTGTGGCCTCTCCCGTCGCGGAGCACAGCCTCCGGACGCGCAGGCTCAGCGGCCATGGCTCACGGGCCCAGGTGCTCCGCGGCACGTGGGATCCTCCCGGGCCGGGGCACGGACCCGTGTCCCCTGCATTGGCAGGCGGACTCTCTACCACTGCGCCACCAGGGAAGCCCTTTTTTTTTTTTGACTTTTCCAGTCTCTGTCCACAGCCTCAGTGACTTAGTGGTTGACGTCCTTACAAAGGGCTGTTAGGGTAGCTCACAAGTACAATTATGCTTGTGCCCATTTTCCACACCCTAGATTAACTGCTAGGTCCTTTTATAAACCATAAAGCTCCTTTAAGGTTATTCGGCAAATAGTTCCAGAACCCACATGCTCCAATACCTTGCTTCCTGCTGGCGCCTAGCTGTGATGTATGCTAACGAATGTGGTGCAATCTTTACAAGAAAGCGGTATCAGCTCTCTCCTAGGATGACGTTAGGAACTGGATATTATTCGATGGTAATTAGACAGAGGATGCCTCCTCTTAGGAGGTTCTCACGGGAGCTATTCACACACACAGTAACGATAAATAAGAAACAGTGTATTCATTTACTTTTGCAAAGACTTTTAGAGCCTGATCTAAGCGTGATACCACCCATTCCCCCCCCCCAAAGTGAATAGTTTCACCCAATGGAAACGTTTCCTAGCAATGTGTACAAAGGATTCAGGTAACTTCAGAGATTCTAATCACAGAAATAGTTTAGTACCGGCAGCTGCCAGGGTCCTTAACTCAGAGAGCAAGAAAATATTAAGACAAGCCTCAGGAGAGAATCGTGTGACCAGTGGCTATCTCCCAGCTTCTCTGTATAGTGTGTTACATTCAGGTAGGGGTACAAAACAAAGAATAAACTATACGGTAAACAGCCGAGGCAGGAGGGTGAACACCTGGACCCTGGGCTCATCTTCTTTTGGTCCTCATCGAAGTACTATTCGTTATTATGTGATGTCCACCTTCCTAAGAAGAAGTATGAGGCTGAGGCCAGAGGCCAGTGTGGAGCTTTCACTTCCCCATGACCCTGAAAGCCGAAATCCCACACGCTCCACCTCTGGAGAGCGATACGGCACAGAAACGTTCCACGCGTCCGGGAGACACCGATCGGCCAGCTCAGGGAGCCACGCAAAGAAAGGAGTGAAGGCCGGTCCCAAGCCGAGCCCTGGGGCCTTAAGTGACCCTTCTTCCTGGGCTTGACTGAATGTCTAAGAGTTACCTTAACCTGCTGAAGACTGGGGTCTGCACCCAGCCCCCGTTCTAAGCCTGCGTCTTTCCCATCTCAGTTAACAGCACCAGTTGCTAGGGCCAAAAATCGACGAGTCACTAAATTCCTCCCTCCCACCCACAACGTCTGACCCGGCAGCGAGTCCTGTTGCTTTTACTGCCAAAATCTCCTCGGAAGCTGCACACTTCCCGCTGTTTTCACGGCTACGACCTTAGTCGAGGCCTCCCCTGCCTCCTGCAGGGGCCACTGCGACACGGTCCTAGCGACGGCCCTGCTGCATCCCTGCCTCAGCACCACCATCCGGCACCGAAGCCCAAATGCCCATCAGTCCACCTCCCCTCCTGAGCACAATCCCCCAGTGGCTCCCACTGCGTCTGGAATAAAACGCCCACCTCCAGGCCAAGCCACCCCCGGGGCCCTCAGGGCCTGGCAGCTTTCCACTTCCCCCGCTTCCTGCACCCACACCTGACCACCCCCCACCTACCCCCCACTCTCTCCAGCCTCATCTCCAGCTTTCTGCATAACGGGTTCCCTGTCTTTTTTTTTTTTTTTCCAGTATGTGGGCCTCTCACTGCTGTGGCTCTCCCGCTGCGGAGCACAGGCTCCGGATGCGCAGGCTCAGCGGCCATGGCTCACGGGCCCAGCCGCTCCGTGGCATGTGGGATCTTCCCGGACCGGGGTGCAAACCCGCGTCCCCTGCATCGGCAGGCAGGCTCTCAACCACTGCACCACCACGGAAGCCCAGGGTTCCCTGTCTTGAGCCTTGTCTTTAGGCTAAACTGTCACCTCCTTGGAGAGGCCTTTCCGGACACCTTAAACTGAATAAGCCACCTTCCCACTGCAGCCCCACTACTCTGTTCTGTCTCATCCTTAGCGTTCTTTCATCTAAAACGCTCTCATGTGTTTGTCGATGTCCTTGTCACCCCCTCTGCGATGGCGCCCCACGCCACTTCACGGCCACGTCTCCAGGGACCCAAGCAGTGTCTGTGAAGCAGTGTCTGTAAATCTTGTTCAATGTGTTCTCGATAAACAATGGCTGAATAAGTAAGTGACTTTTAAGTCATCCTCCCCAAAGCAAACGTGCGTCCCACGATGTTTGGCCGTGAGACCAAGTGCTGGGGCATCTCTGCCTCCCGGGAAGAAGCGAGAAGGCGGGTGGCAGAGAGTGAGCATGTCTCCCTCTCCCAGGACACAGAGGTGAGCAGGCACGTGGGTCAGGGGCCGCCGAAGACACGCAGTCACGCTGCGTGGTCCGTGGGTGGGCGTGACACGAACCCACACAACGGGAATTAGATGCCGATAATGCAACGGGATTTAAAGAGGGCAAGACCGGTGTGAAACACAAGCCTTGGGCTAAGCTCTGCCAAAGAAGGAAGCGGAGACTCGGGAAAGGGACACGAGGAGAAGGGCTTGCAGGTGGAGGAAGGGGCATAAAGGAGAGAAAAGGTGATGGTGGGGGGGCTGACTGGACACGCATTGGCTGTGGCCAGATTTTGCCCTGAGAAAGCCCCAAAGAGAATGATTAGATTCTGCTAAAACCATGCATTTTAGAATGCTCAAATATTTAGAATTCTAAAAGAATTCTAAATTCTTGACATTCTAAATTCTAAATTCTTTTAGACATTCTAAATGTCTAAAAGAATTCAGAGACAGAGAGGTGGGATGGAAGGTGATTTATTAAGGCATTCCTTCCCTAAGGCTCTGGTGGTATTTTTCTTGGGAACTGGGTTTCATTTGTTAACTAAATAGTTATTACCTGCCTCCTTGGTACCAGGCACTGTGCTGGTACCAAGAAGAGATCCCAGTTCCTGTTCCCAGAAGCTTGTAATCTCTCCAAGGAGGTAAACAGTACGTGGATACATTGAAAATAATGATCTAAGTGTCATTTAAAAACTGCATATTTCAGGCAAATTCTTGGATGCTAGCGATGTGGGAAGATACACAGAAAGAAGATGCTACTCACAGGATGTATATGAGGCTGTTTGTACCACAGTGTGTTGGAAAGGACAGTGAGGTAAGATACACAGAACAAACTAGTGGTCACCAGTGGGGAGGGGGATGGGATGGGGGAGGGAAAAGATAGGAGAGGTGTACAAACTATTAACTATAAAATAAATGAGCACCAAGATATATTGTACAGCACAGGGAATACAGCCAATATTTTATAATAACTATAAATGGAGTATAACCTTTAAAAATTGTAAATCACTATATTGTACACCTGTAACTTACACAATATTGTCCAGGAACTATACCTCAATTAAAAAAAACAACTCAGACATATAAGGCCCACATGATCAGGAACCACATAACTGGAAAAAAATAAAAGGACAGGGAGGTTGAAACTGAGCAGAACCCTATGGGGCCTTCCTGGGACAGACCCCTCCCCCCACCCCATGTCCTCACCTGCCTCTTGTCAGTAGAAAAACTTTAGCCAAAGAACAAATTTAGTCAGAGAATTGAGAAAATGCAAAAGCAAGGGAAAATAGTCAAACATACCATATAATAATAGTTTAGCCATTAAACGAAGTCAAGGACCTTTAGTTCCTCTTCAAGGACTAAAGATACTAGTCTGAGCCATATCCTTTGAGCTGTTTTGCAGATACTGAAATCCCCAACAGGTGGAAGAAGTTAACTACATGATGACCAGAATGTAGCCATGCCATAAGCTGCTCCATCTTACATAAGTCCAAGAACTGGCCTCAAGGAAATGGGAACAAACCGACCGACCCCGGAGCTGAAGATTAACTGTACCTAAAACAATCAAGATGACGCTGGTCAGACCACCAAGGACCAATTTCAAGATGACGGCCAGAGCTGACTATGCTGTTTCTGCACGTAGCCCTCACCCCGCACGTGCACCCCTGAAACTCCCGTTTAAGAGCTCTTGCCCTTGATCGGCAAGGGGGAGTTGGTTCTTTGGGACATGAGTCCACCTTCTCCCCAGGACTGCCGGCTTCCTCAACACAACTACCTTTCCTTTTACCCAAGGAACTCTCAGTACCGGACTCTTGAGCCAAGAGCAGCTGAACCCAAGTTCAGTAACACGGTGCCTGTGACGAAACAACCACAGCATAGCTGCCAGGGTCCCACATGGAGCCCCTGCTCCTTCTTTTTCTCCCTCCTGCCTTTACACATTTCTGTCAGTTTAATCACAGCTGTGTAAAAATATACAAGCTATGAACAAGGCATGATCAACATATGTCTGGCAGCAGTGCCTGCAATTGGGATGGAACCGGCAAGCATGACTGTCATCGTGTCCGAGGCCGTTACCAGGTGGGAGCTCTTGACCCACCAGCTGCATAGGTAGAGAGCAGCTACTCAGCAACTTTCATTATTGGAAGAACAGAGCCTTTCACACAGGAGCAGTCACTGCCTCCTCCGAGACATGGGCAGTCACAGGCAATCACTAAATGATCAGTGATCTGGTTCTGATAGAGATTTCTTAGACAATCATGGAATAACCTGGCCTTAAGCTGGTCCTCTCCCTTGCACCTTGGACCAGAATTCAATAATCGTTACTTCTGTAAAGAGATGTAGATTCCAACACTCCCTGGTTATGTTGATTCTTGTTTTATCCCAGAGTATTGCCCTAAAATTATGTTACGGTGGCCCTTGAAGATCTGTTTTCATAACATACTGTTATAATCAAAAAAGTAAATTTTTAAACGTGAAGTCAACTCTGAACACAGCCAGGTACACCTTGTGGATTACTGAACAATCAACTACTATCAGGTGTCTCCTCCACGGTTTTATTCTTCCTGTATTTGTTTGCTAAGGCTGCCGTAACACAGACTGGGCAGCTTAAACAACAGAATTTTATCTCTCACAGTTCTGGAGGCTAGAAGTCCAAGATCTAGGTGTCAGTAGGTTTGGTTTCTCCCGAGGCCATGGCTGCCCTCTCACTGTGAGGACATGGTCCTTCCTCGATGCTCCCACCCCTCATATCTCTCTGTGTCTCCAAATTTCCTTTTTTATAAGGACACGGGTTGGATCAGGGCCCACCTAATGGCCCCATTTTAGTTAATCACCGCTTCAAAGGCCCTATCTTCAAATACAGGCACGTTCTGAGCTCCTGGAGGTTAGGGCTTCAACATTTGGATTTGGGGGAACACAGTTCAGTCCATCACACTTCAAAGTCCTGATATACAGTTGGTCCTGAGGGGCAGTGGGTGCGATTCAGAGACCTGGTAGAGACCTTGCTCTGAGGCACCTGACACCTGCTCCCTGAACCCCGTGATGAAACAAAGGAGAGGTGGTGGGAGCTTTTAAAAGTCCTGCATCTCCTTTCCTCTATTTCCTGAGATTCCACGGAAAGAAGAGGCCTGCGCTGTAATCTTGTTCTGATGTACAGGTAAACATGGCAAACTGCACGAATTCTTAGAAGGGCTTTACTTATAGAAGCGGGATCCCTGCTTTGTGTGTGAGAGGCGACAGCCCACCTGGGCCTTGGAGAACGGGCAGCAGGTCGGTGTGAAGAGGTTAGAGCATCAGAGGCCAGAGGAAGGTATGACCGCGGGAGAGGGTGGTACGTGCGAAGAGGGGACCTCTTGTTTATTAGCACAGGCGGGCATTTTGTGGAAGTTATCACACTGCGTCACCCCAGAACGCCTGTGAGGTAAGCCAATCGGGGATCTACACTCCTTTCCAATTAAAAACAGAACAAAGGCTGGGAGAGGCTGGGTAGCCGTACCTGAGACAGGTGATGTGAACGCACGGGACAGCAGCGCCCTTCCCACTCAGAGGTGCATGTATTCATTCCCACTGCCATTCTCACAAATCACCACACGCTTTACTGAAATAAACAACGCAAATTTCTTACCTCCGTTTTTCAGGTGGGAAGTCTGGGGGCCTTGCCTGGTTTTCAGCTCCGGGTCTCCCAAGGCCAAAATCAAGGCGGGGCGTGCAGGGCTCCGCCGGGAGCTCTGAGGAGACCTGCTTCCAGGCTCCTTCGTGGGCAGAATTCAGGTCCGGGTGTCCCTGTGACCGAGGACCCTGCTTCCCGGCCGCTGCTGTCAGCCGAGGGTCACTCCCAGCCTCCGGGGTTGCCCGCTCACCTCGGGCCCTGGGCCTTACCTTCCAGGCCCGCCCTTCTCACACTTCGCGGCTCTCCGCCCTCGCCTCCAGCTCAAGGACGTCCTCCGCTCTTAAAGGCGCATGTGCGTAGTTAAGGCCCACCTGATAATCCCGGAGAATCTCTCTAATTAAAGGCTTGTTCCTCCAATCACAGCTGCAAAGTCCTGCTTGCCGTGGCACGTGACACGTGCACAGGGCGGGGCTCAGACTGGGCACGCGGCGCGGGGGCGGGGCGGTCTGAGCTCCGGGGCGGGGCTGGGGGCCTCGGCCCTCCTTTTGGAGACGACGGGCGAGACCCGTTCGAGCCAAACAGCCACGAGGGAGGACGGGGTGGCGGAGGGCGCTGTGTCCTGGTCAGGGATCTGCTCCGAGGGGGTGACTCTGGCAGTCATGGGGGATGTGGATTGGGCTGGTGAGAGATTGGAGCTGGGAGATGAGTTTGGAGGCTTTCGAACTACCCAAAGTGGGCGCCACGAAGCAGTGAAGAAGGGCTGGAAGCCCGTTTGCCCCAACTCCAGTTCTCCTGGAGTCAGCTGAGCCGCCAGTTTGGCTGAGATGTGAATCCCCTGTGTTTCCCTTCCTGGCCGCACGAGATACTCTGAGTGACGCCCCCGTGAAAACACCCAGTAAAGAAGGTAAAAAATTGATTAGAACTTAAGCTGGCAAGAAGGCCGACTAATGAGTGGCCAGGTGCCCGAGAGGGGGGTGGACCCCCCGAAGCTGGCATTTGCGGACCTTCCGGAGCCCCCTGACGCATCAAAGACCAGACAAAGCCCAGGCCCTCGAAGGGCAGGGCTTCTCAAAAGAGACACTGACCACCGGCACAGGCTAGGACCTGTAAAGGCACAAGGGTGCCAGGAATAAACCTGCCCCATCTCCCCCACTCCCCGCAAGGGGAACTTGCTCGTTTTCTGCTACTGAGTAGAGAGAACCCAGAAACAGACTCGAGAATAAATAGACACGATACACAAAAGAGGTGGCTTTTCAGATCACTGGGGAAAGAACAGACTTTTCAATAAATGGTCTTAGGACAACTGGGCATTCGTGTTCAAAAAGCGCCATTGGACCCCTACCTAAATCTCTCACACTAATCAAACTCCAGGAGAATGAAGGACTTAAATGTGAAAGTCAAAACCCTACAACTTTTGGAGACCGTGCTGGTTACCTTTGTGATCCTGGGGCAAGGAATAACTTCTTAAACAGAACACAAAAGCACAAACAAAAGGGTGACAGCGATAAGTCTGACCACATTAAGATTAAAAATTTATGTTCATCTAAGGACACCTAAGAGGGAAAAGGTAAACTGGAGACGGGGAGATATTTATAACATATATTATGGACAAAAGATTAGTATTCAGAATCTATAAAGAATTCCCACTGAGTCAAAATGAGAAAGATAAATAACTAGAAAGAGCAATGGTCAACAGACATTTCGGAGAAGAGAAAACCTAAGTTGCCTGTAAACAAACGAGAAGAATGTTTAACTTGAGTTTTCAGGGAAATTAATCTTAAAAGTACAATGAGAGTTAACACAAAAGTTTGTACCTCAATACAATAGCAACTGAATTTGTAATAGCCCCAAACTGGACACAACCCAGATTCTCCTAAAACTGGTGAATGGTCAAAGAAACGGGTCCATCCAGACCTTGAACTGCTTCTTTTAGCCATAAAACGGATGACCTGTGACCCATGCAAGAACCAGGGTGGATCTCAGGGGTGTTGAGCTGAAGGAAAAAAGCAAATCCCGAAGGGTTGCACATTGGATGATTCCATCTACAGCCTTCTTGAAATGAGACGAATTGTAGAAACGGATAATAGACGCTCGGCTGTCAGGAGTGAGGGATGCGGTGGGAGATCGGTGGGTGTGGTTGTTTTTGGCAACACAGGGGATCCCTGTGATGGTGGGAGTGTTCTGGATCCTTTCTGTGGTGGTGGATACACAAAGCAACGCATGATAAAACCGCACGGAACGAAGTGCACATACACACAGCCGAGAACAGGTGACCTCAGCGGCGTCAGTGGGTGTGTCTGTGCCCATGTCCAGGCTGTGACACTGCACTGACGTTTTGCAGGTACTGCCACTGGGGGGACTGGGTGGTGGGCTTAGGGTGTCTATGTTGTTTCTAACAGCTGCATGTGAATCTACAATGATCACATTATAAAAAGTGTAATTAAAAAATAATGCAAGAACAGCATTTCATACCTACCAGAGTGACAAAATGTAAGAAGTTGGACAAAAAGTGTGGGCAGGGCTGTGGGGCAGCGTGAACTTTCACCCTCGGGTGGGTCTGGACATCCATGTGTCTGGACCCTCTCGCTGTCCTCCAGGCAATAGCACGACAGTCAATGGAAGCTTATGCTGGGACCAGAACACCCACTCAAGCTCTAGGACCAGCTCTATTTTAGTGGGGCCGGTGCAAAAGAAAATGCAGAGCCCCTTACCCAGAAATGAAGAAGGCCAGATAGAGACAGCAGAGCTTTGAGGCAGTGCAGGTCCTCGTAGGCAGTGGGCCCCTGTGTGACCACCCAGTTTCCATGCCACAAGCCGGCCTTCCCAGGCGCACACCTTAGAGGAGCCCCGGGATGTGGGCCCCGGGATCCACACAGGGATGCTCGGGGGAGCACGGTTGGCAACAGCTCAGATGTGGGCGGGTGAGTTGGGGGCACAGACATGCCCTGAAAGGCCAAGGGATGAATCAGTTACCTGGGATGGGGTTCGGGACATGATACCACAAACACGGTGTCTCGGCCTATTGAATATTTTAAGCTACTAGAGTTTGAGAAAATGGCAGAAGCATGAAGGTCCCTCTGAGCTTCCCCCACCTCTCTCCCCTGAAGCAGGTCACAGTGAAGCCCTCAGGTGAGAGGTGCCCTCTGCACACCCAGATGAAAAGAATGTCTGCATCTGCACACATGGAGGGAACCAAGAAGAGTCCCGACAAGCAGGCCTTGCTGACCGCCCCCCCTGCCCAGTTACTACATCACTCATCCTCCCCGAGCCCCGCCGTCCTCCACGCGCTCTGCACCACACCCAGCATCACGTGCTCAGGTCTGTTTCTTTGGGTCCTCGTGTCCTTCTGGAGGCGCCCATGTCACGTGAAATTTTTTTGTTTATTTATTTATTTTTGGCTGTGTTGGGTCTTTGTTGTGGTGTGCAGGCTTCTCACTGTGGTGGCTTCTCTTGTTGTGGAGCACGGGCTCTAGGCACGCGAGCTTCAGTAGTCGTGGCACATGGGCTCAGTAGTCGTGGTGCATGGGCTCAGTAGTTGTGGCTCACGGGCTCAGCAGTTGTGGCTCGTGGGCTCAGTAGTTGTGGCTTGTGGGCTCCGTAGTTGTGGCTTATGGGCTCAGTAGTTGTGCCTCACGGGCTCAGTAGTCTTGGCTTGTGGGCTCAGTAGGTGTGGCATGCAGGCTCAGTAGTTGTGGTTCATGGGCACAGTAGTTGTGGCTCGTGGGCTCAGTAGTTGTGGCACATGGGCTCAGTAGTTATGGTTCATGGGCTCAGTAGTTGTGGCTCGTGGGCTCAGTAGTGTGGCTTGCGGGCTCTAGAGCACTGGTTCAGTAGTTGTGGCGTTTGGGCTTAGTTGCTGTGTGGCATGTGGGATCTTCCCAGACCAGGGCTCGAACCCGTGTCCCCTGCATTGGCAGGTGGATTCTTAACCACTGCACCACCATGGAAGTCCCATGTGAAACTTATATTAAATAAATCTGCATGCTTTTCTCCTACTAATCTCTCTTTGTTGGTGTAATTTTCAGACCCAGACAGGGGCCCTGAGACAGTGGAGGAAAACTCTTTTCTCCTTTATACTTATAACCACATTGAAGCACCTAAGAAACAAAATACTGACTGAAAAAAAGTCCCTAAAGGAACTACACTGTTGGTGGGAATGTAAATTGATACAGCCACTATGGAGAACAGTAGGGAGGTTCCTTAAAAAACTTAAAACAGGGGCTTCCTTGGTGGCGCAGTGGTTGAGAGTCTGCCTGCCAATGCAGGGGACACGGGTTCAAGCCCTGGTCTGGGAAGATCCCACGTGCCACGGAGCAGCTGGGCCCGTGAGCTACAAATACTGAGCTCTGCGCGTCTGGAGCCTGTGCTCCGCAGCAAGAGAGGCCGCGACAGTGAGAGGCCCGCGCACCGCGATGAAGAGTGGCCCCCGCTTGCCACAACTAGAGAAAGCCCTCGCACAGAAACGAAGACCCAACACAGCCAAAAATAAATAAATGAATAAATAAATTTAAAAAAAAAAAAAAAAAAAAAAACTTAAAACAGAACTACCATACGACCCAGCAATTCCACTCCTGGGCATATACCCTGAGAAAACCATAAGTTAAAAAGAGTCATGTACTACAATGTTCATTGTAGCTCTATTTACAATAGCCAGGACACGGAAGCAACCTAAGTGTCCATCAACAGATGAATGGATAAAGAAGATGTGGTCCATATATACAATGGAATATTGCTCAGCCATAAAAAGAAACGAAATTGAGTTATTTGTAATGAGGTGGATGGACCTAGAGACTGTCATACTGAGTGAAGTGACTCAGACACAGAAAGACAAATAGATCATATGATATCACTTATAGGTGGAATCTAAAACAATGATACAAATGAACTTATTTACAAAAAAGAAACAGACTCACAGGCACAGAAAACAAACTTATGGTTACCAAAGGGGATAGCGGGGTGCGGGGGGGGGGAATAAATTAGGAGTTTGGGATTAACATATACACATTACTCTATATAAAACAGATAAACAAGGACCCACTGTATAGCATATGGAACTATATTCAATATCAACCTATAATGGAAAAGAATCTGAAAAAGAATATATATATGTTTTATATATATATATATATATAAAAGTTATGTATGTATAACTGAATCACTTTGTTGTACACCAGAAACTAACACAACATTGTAAATCAGCTATACTTCAATTAAAAAAAAGTCCCCAAAGAATACATACAACAAAGGCTACCTATAGCAAGTTAAGAAAGCCCTACAAAGCTGAACTATGTATATTGTTTAGAGAAACAAACACGTGGTAAAACTGTTAAGAAAAACGAGGGAATGATGGGGCAGAACCCAGGAGAGTAGTCCCTCTGGGGGGATCAAGTGGGCGGGGCTGGGGGGATGGTGGGAGGGCCAGCAGGGCGAGGGTGTGTCCTTTATTATAAATGGGCCTATGGACAGATGGGTTTTGTTGGACCAGTATTTTTCATACATTACTCATACTTTGCATTTTTATTTATTCATTATTTAATAAGTTGAAAATTAATTTAGGCAAGTTGGCCCTATTTTATGGGGGAAAACGAACAGTTAGTTCATTTATGGTAGGAAATTTCCAGACCTTTCTGCATTTCTACAAGCTTCTAGATGTCTCTTCTACTTTGATCAGGTAGCGGGGCTGCTGATTTACACGCGTCCACTGCTCAGATGTGCAAAGATGCGCAGTTCTTTTCCTGCCCCCCGTCCACCCAGACCCTCTGGGTGCTGCTGGACGGTCGGGGGTCCTCTGTGTCTACAGATTTCAGTGGTCTTTTCCAGGCGACTCCTTCTCTTTGGGAAGTGTCAGTCTCTCAGCTGCCCCCTCCTGCCCCTAGTCCTCCGGGCGTGGCATCTGGGGTGTGGCGTGGGTCCACAGAGGGAGGCGTGTCTAGTCCGGCCCCTCTTGCTGTCCTCCTTAGCCCTCTGGTCTTGCCCGGCCCCAGGGCCGCCAGCTGCCATGAAGCTGGGGGTGGGAGGACTTCTTGTTCCTCTTGGTGCATCAGCTGCTGGGGGTACCCCTGCCGACCCGGCCCCCAGGGTCCTGGAGCACAGCGGAGGCGGCTCTGGGTCTTAGCTGCATCTCCATCAAGCCTGAGAAGCCCCTTCAGCAGGTCCTCTTCGCCGGCACCACGGCGGCCCCCGGCTCAGGCCCAGTGCTCTGTCCTCGGTGCCCTTGCTCTCCCGGTGCACAAGGGCACCCTACCTCCTTGCACAGGAGTGGAGCTCTAAGTAGGTGGCCCTGCCTCATGCCGCGGCTGCCGCAGCCCGTGTGGCCTGGACCCGCCCCGTACGTCCCTCCTGGCTCCGGCTTCCTTGTCTCTGTGATGCTTCCCCTCAGGACCAGCAGTGGGAAGGGCAGCCCCTGATTTCCGACCCTCGTCTGTCTCCCCAGCCCCTGCTCCCCGGGCATCTGTCCAGGCAGAGGGCGGGCCTACCATCTCTGGTCTAGAGTGACATTTGTCCATCTCCTCCCTCCCTGGAAGGACCCAGAAGGTGTATTTCCCAGCACGCAGTCTTGAGCGTTTAAGGATTTCCAGGGGAACCTGTCCAAGAACACGTATGCCTGAGTTTCTAGCAAATAAGCCCATTTCAAGCTACTACTGAGAAGCTGTAGAGAAAGTCCATCCCACGTAGAAAGTGGGACAACCACCCAGATGCCTGGTTATCGCCTTCGATCTTTACGCGAGGCCTGTGGGGGAACGAGACCCCAGAACTTGGCATCGTAATGAGAAGTCCTTTTCCCTCCCGCAGGTGATGTGAACTTCACTTTACACCAAGAATCACAGCAAACTCCAGACAATTCGGGAGTTGAATGTAAGAAAATGAAAGGGTAGAGCAACTAGAAGAATAGAATTAGATATTTATCAACCATCTGGGGGAGTCAGGACAGAGTGAATTTAGAAGTGGTACAGGTCACAAGGAAAATAATGGGCAGATTTGACTATGAAATTAATTTTTAAATGAAATTAAATTTCTATTTAATTAATATTTTAAAATTATAAATTTAAATTCACTTTGATGACAGAATTAAATTTTAGTTACAGTTTAATTAATAGTTGTTTAAATGTGAATCCAATTTTAATTAATTTAATTTTTAAATGAAACTTGCTTTAACCTGACTGGCTGTTGGTGAAATTGGTTGCACTCAAATTGGATTTCGAGTGACTTGGTTTAGCAGAGGCTGGCCAGCTCCTCCTCTGGCGGCATGGCGGTGGGGACAGAGAGGAGAAGGATTTGAGTGACGAGGGAAAGTCAGGGCTGATGACTGGTTAGACAGGGCTGGCTGGTAGGTGCAGGCATCAAGGATGGATCTGAGGTTTTGAGCCCAGGTAGCCGGGAGGTAGTGGGACTAATGAACCCACATAGGGGCGGGGTGGCGGAGCAGGCTTAGCTACTCAGCTAAAATCACTATTGGTCGCTGGTTCTCAGAATCACCTGGTGGGGGGTCATTAACATACCAATCGAGCGCTGGCCCATCCCCAGAGGCGCTGATTCAGTAGGTTTGGGCCGGGGCTTGAGAATTTGCAGTAAGGCTGAGGCTGCTGACCAGGGACCTCGCTTTGAGAATCACCCTCTGGTCTTTGGGGTAGAGGAGGTGGGTGGAACCCGGCAGCATTGTTACGGTGGCGCTGGAGCCCTGGAGAGAGGTCAGGACCAGAGATGAGGATAAAAATTGTTACCATTTACTGCACCGCTTCCCACTGGCGTGCCAGCAGTGGGGTGAGGGCCTGAATAGTCATCAGCCCCTAGGGTGGGGCTGGGCAGGGGCTGGAGAGGCCAGAGCCCTGCGGCCAATTCTTTCTGACCTCAGTCACCTCCACTTACCCTGGCTTGCGTACAAATATTTTTTCTTACGTAAGCAGTGGAATGAAAAACTGTAAAGCATGGGAAAGCTCTGCTTTACCGAGTACTCATGCTGGGGCAGGCTAAAGTGATGTCCCCATGAGCAAGATGCTATTATTATCCAGATTGAAGACAGGAGAAAATGGAGGTTTAGAGGGGTTAAACCACTTTCATGGTTGGCGTCAGTGTCACACGGTTGGTTAGGAACCGGCAGATGCAGGATTAAAGCCCTGTCTGGTCCATTTCCAGACTTGGAGACTCTAATCATTATGCCTCTTCCAGGATTTGGACATTATCTGTATGGAGGTGACATTTATTTTTATTTTTAAAATTTATTTTTATTTATTTTTGGCTGCGTTGGGTCTTCGTTGCTGTGCACCGGCTTTCTCTAGTTGTGGCAAGCGGGGGCTACTCTTCGTTGCGGTGCGCAGGCTTCTCATTGCGGTGGCTTCTCTTGTTCCAGAGCACAGGCTCTAGGTGCGCGGGCTTCAGTAGTTGTGGCTTGTGGGCCCTAGAGTGCAGGTTCAGTAGTTGGGACACATGGGCTTAGTTGCTCCGTGGCATGTGGGATCTTCCCGGACCAGGGCTTGAACCTGTGTCCCCTGCATTGGCAGGCGGACTCTTAACCACTGTGCCACCAGGGAAGCCCCACAGGTGACATTTAAAGCAATGAGATTGGAGGAAACCACCGGGGAGAGAGTTTATAGAGAATGTCCAAGCACATCACCTTGGGAACCTCCACATTCAGGGGATGAGGGGAAGAGGCTGAGCCCTAGGGGAGGCCATGGAAATGAAAGGAGATGGAAGCACCAAGAGCAGGAGTTTCAGTAGCGCCACACGCCTTGGAGCCGTCCAGAAAGAAAAAGACGAAGAGGAGGCCCCCGAATTTTCAGCCGAGGTCACTGTTGATCCTTAAAGGAACCGCTTCACCAGAGAAGTAAAGATTAGCATTGGGAGTGTTTCAGTTATCTGCTGCTAATTAACAAACAACCTTACAGCGTTTTAAAAATTAGCATCATCTTTGCGTTTCTGTAGGTTGACGAGGCCCGCTCACTGGTGGTTCTCCAGCTGCATACGTGTGTCGGCTGGGGCCCTGAGAGGCTCGATGGGGCAGGAACTTTCCCACATGGCCCCTCTCACCCTGGAAGTTGGTGCTGGCTGCTGGCGGGCTCTCAGCTGGGGCTGGTGACCCAGGACCCTGGTTTTCCTCCCCATGGGTAGTTTCTCCACAAGACCTGGGCTTCTCATGGGGCAGCAGGATTCTGGGAAGAGGGGTCCCAAGTATAAAGTCAAAGCTGTACATCTCTTAAATCTCTGAAGTTACATAACATCATTTCAACAATATTGTGTTAGTAAAAGCAAGACACATGTCAGACCCAGATTCAAGGGGGTGGGGAAATACACTCCACCTCCCCTGGGGAGGAATGACCAAGATTTGAGGCCGTTTTAAACCACTCAGAGGGTGGGTGCTGGGAATGTGGGTTACTTACCTTTCAAGAGCTATTGCAATGAAGGGCGGTTGTTTCAGAGCCCAGAGGTTTTAGGGAAGGGCCTTTGTAGGGTACAGGTTACTCATCTCATGGAGAGCTGGTCACCAGCATTACCACATATGTACAGCTTACAACAGTGACATTTGTTACCTCACAGTTTCTGTGGATCGAGAGTCCAGGCTCGGCCGAGCTGGGTGCTCTGCGTCACGGCATCACAGAGCTGTGGTCAAAGTATCAGTTGGGGCTGTGGTCTCATCTGATGCTCCAGAGGGGCGGGGCAGGGGAGAGGATCTATTTCCAGGATTTTGTGGCTTTGAGCAGCTTTTGATTCCTTGTGGACTGTTGGACCAAGGAGCACAGTTGTTTTGTTTGTTTTTTTTTTTGCGGTACACGGGCCTCTCACCGCTGTGGCCTCTCCCGTTGCGGAGCACAGGCTCCAGACGCGCAGGCTCAGGGGCCATGGCTCACGGGCCCAGCCGCTCCGCGGCATGTGGGATCTTCCTGGACCGGGGCACGAACCCGCGTTCCCTGCATCGGCAGGCGGACTCTCAACCGCAGCGCCACCAGGGAAGCCCCAGGAGCACAGTTTTGAAGGCCACTGGCTGGAGGCCACTGTGAGCTCCTTGCGGCCCGAGACTTCCCAGTGTGGCGGCTCAAGGCCCGAAAGAGAGAGAGTGCTCCCAAGACAGGCACAATGTCCCTTAATCACATCCACACAATCACGTACATCCTGTTACCTTTGCCGCATTCTAGTTGTTACAAAGCAAGTCACAGGTCACACCTGCACACAAGGTCCTGAACACCAGGAGGTGGGGATTCCAGGGACCGTCCCTGCCACAAAAGACTGGCATTTGCTTCTAGGCTGGAAAGCAGTGGCCAGTGTAGAGCGAAAATCCATCTTCAGAGACAGGCCAGGGGTGACTGGTGGACAGGGGCCAAGGTTCACGTAAGTGAGATTTGGAGAGGAGGACTTCTTTTCTTTTGAATATATAGGAAGGGGGAAGGAATTGGAGAAGATAAAAGAAGTTTTAAAGTGTAAAGGGGGACGTTTCCAAGAAAGCTCACGTGGTGGGCCTCCATCTTCCTGGTCAACAGGAGGTGAGGCTATTTACTGGGTCTGAGAGTTGAGTGGGGATTCATGTTTTGAGGAAAGGAGAAAGTATCTGAAACAGGTGCTGTGCTGAATGTCATCAAGGTTGATCAGAAGTGAGAAAAAGGAGAGAAAAGGATCTTGATCAGCACAGAGTCAGTTTAGGTGACCACGCACTGACTTAGAACTGTCGGCCACCAGTGGGCCACTATTAAAACGGCTGGTTATGGGATTTAAGCCACCTCAGGAGGCAAATGAAGTCAAGAGCAAGTAGAAAATGGTAAGAACAGAGAGTAGAAAGGGCGAGAGATTCCCATGAAGGCAAGTAGTAGGTTCAATGACTAGGGGAATGATGTAAAGAGAATTTTGATTCTTAATTCTTAATCTCATTTGAATTTCCAGCGAAACGTGAAGTTCCCTCTCCGTGAAACACCCCCTCCCTTGGCTCCTGTAAGACACCCTCTCCTGCTTCCCTGAAGCCCTGATCTCTTCCTCCTCAGGGTTCCTCCTTAGGCCTGCCCCTCTTCCCTCCTCTCAGGGCCATTGCATCACCTCCTGTGGATTTAATTACTCTCGAAAGGCTGCCAACTTCCCAAAGGTGTATTTCTAGCACAGATTTTCTCATTCGTTTCAGCCCAGGAGCCCACATGTCCCACAGGCACTAAAGCTGGACATTTCACACACGGAAAGCATCCTTTCTCTCCCTCCCCTTCCCCGATGTTTCCTATGTTGGGGAAGGGCACCCACACAGATGCTTTGCTCAACTAGGAAACCCAGTGTCATCCTTGACATGTCCTTTTCTTCAGCCCATCCCATCCCATCTGTAACACTGGACCACTTTTCTCCCTTCACTATGGCCACTTTCCCACCCCAGCTACCAACACATTTGGTCAGATCACCCCCTCAGGCTCCAGCACTGCCTCACTACTTCTAGTATCGATCCTCTACAATCTGTTTTCTTCCTTGTAGCCAAAGGGACCTTGCAAAATGCAAATCTCATTATGTCAATAGCCCCTACCCTGACATACACACACCATTTAAAATCCTTCACTGACTTCCTATGGCCCATAGAATAAATAATAAAGGATAAGATTTACCAGGAACTTATTATTTGTGCTGGGCACAGGGATTCACATTACTTGTGTTACAGAACAAATCCCTTAGCAGGATAATTCAGTGCCTTCATTATCTGGTCCCAGTGTAACCCTCCAGCCTCCTTGTCTACACCTCCCTCTCCACCTGGCTCATCCCAACTCACCCTTTAGGAATCAGTTCACAGGCTGATAGCACCTCTAGGAAACCTCCTGCATCCTGGCTTCAATCTCTGTTATGGGACATGAACCCAGCACCACCTTCTATAGTATTAACCTTCTTGTTCGTGTCCACCACTCCTCTGTCTTATTAGTTATCCTACCTGCAATATCTTTCAGGGGACCTGGTTCGTAGTCATTTCTCAATAAATATTTGTTGAACCAATGAATGGATCTTGGAGTTAAGACAATTCCAAACATTGGGAGCTGTCAGGAGTGTTACCCTTGGGTACACTCACACTGGGGTGGGTGGTGACCTTGAGTGCCTTCCTGCAGACCCAACCCTAGGAAGGGAGGAAACCCAGCAAGTGTATGCCCTTGTATGGATATACCACATTTTGTTTATCCATTAAGACAGTAAATTTTGGTATGCAGCCATAGAAACCTGGAGCACAACAGGGGTCAAAGATGGGAGGAATTAAGAGTGCTAATTTCTGTGTTCTAATGGTTGAACTGTAGTGCACTACAGTGTATTTTATCATGGTCTGATAGGCATGAAGTTTTGCACTAAAGCTGTCATGTTCTTCCAGGAAAATCCTGTGGTACACAGTGTTACATTATTTTGCATACGTTTTTATTTTTATAACATGAATCCTACATTGAAATATACCTATCTTAAGGAGATAAAATAAGAGTTAATTCAATGTATGACAAATTGTAATAGAGTATTGTATAAATATATTGATATATTTCCTGGCCTGTTACCTAAAATTGGATTTAGGCCCAAAGTCATAAGCGATGAGGATATTTATTAATACTCTTTTAAGGAAAAAAATAAATCTAACCAATGTGCAGAGCATTTTCTAATTCAATGTGGAAAACTTGGATTCCCAATAGTTAATCACATATACACCTTGGGACTGTAATCGCCCTCAGAGAGGCCGTCCCAGTCCTTCCAGTATAAAGGGGTCCTCTGCACCCTTTTGTTTCTTGAGAGCACCTGGACACACCAATTCTTACTTGTTCACTACTTGTTCACGGTCTCACTCTGCCACTAGAATCTGTTCTAAGTTCTGTGTCTTTCCCACTCACCCCTATGTCCTAGAACCCAGCACCATGCCTGATCGTGGCAGGAGCCCAGGACTCAAGACGCAAGGAGAACACGAAACAGTGAAGGTGGCTGTGTGCTCAGGATGAGTAGCTTGAGATGCAGAAGTTCCTTCAACATTGGCTTAGTATTTCAGCATGAAAGTATCTTCAAAGTGAACTGCAATTATGGACGCACGTTCCAAAGGAAAGCCCTGCCATTCTGCTTCCTGCCGACGTTGGTCGGCTTGCAAACTCCAGTTCTCACCCGGGTAGCATCACTCAGAGAAGTGTGAGAAATCCAGTACCTTCCCGCATAGAATTCTGTGCCCTCACAGCCGAACGAGACTCAGCATCACCCCTTCCAGGAGCAGATGGAGCTTCTCATGTTTCTCAGTTGACGCCCAATCTCTCGCCTTCCTGCCCCCCTTTACCTATTTGTCTGCCACCATCACTTCAGCCCTGATGCATGACAGTAAAGCAGGGCTATTTTCAGAGTCCTATTTTAGCCTCAAAAATTAGTCCGAGGGCTTCCCCGGTGGCACAGTGGTTGAGAATCTGCCTGCTAATGCAGGGGACACGGGTTCCAGCCCTGGTCTGGGAGGATCCCACATGCCGCAGCGCAACTAGGCCCGTGAGCCACAACTACTGAGCCTGTGCGTCTGGAGCCTGTGCTCCGCAACGGGAGAGGCCACAACAGTGCGAGGCCTGCACACCGCGATAAAGAGTGGCCCCCACTTGCCACAACTAGAGAAAGCCCTCGCACAGAAACGAAGACCCAACACAGCAAAAATAAATAAATAAACTCCTACACCCAACATCTTCTTAAAAAAAAAAAAAATTAGTCTGAGGGCTTCCCTGGTGGCGCAGCGGTCAAGAGTCCACCTGCCGATGCAGGGGACGCGGGTTCGTGCCCCGGTCTGGGAAGATCCCACATGCTGCGGAGTGGCTGGGCCTGTGAGCCATGGCCGCTGAGCCTGCATGTCTGGAGCCTGTGCTCTGCAATGGGAGAGGCCACAACAGTGAGAGGCCTGCGAACCGCAAAAAAAAAAAAAAAAAAAAAAAATTAGTCCGAGTTCCTACACAGCCCTAGCAGTACTGCAATTTAATAAACGACATCGATTACCACCTATGTTATGTGTCTCAGTACAACCACGGATTTCATACAGCGGTGTTGTGAGTTCATCTCCACGTCTATGATGAAATCTTGAGCCACTATTCCCCATAGTAGAGTGCAGGTGGCAGATGGAAGGTCCCACAACTGCTGGGCTAGAGGGCTCAGGTAGCCTTGTGAGTGGGCTGCCGCTGGTAGAAGGCCCTCAGCATGTGCTCTCATCCTGGCGTTCACCTTTCGAAACCCCAGAGAGCCGGAAAGCCAGAACCAGAATTTTCCCGACTCCCTTGCAGCTAGGGTTCTGGATGTGAACACACTGCAGCGTGAGACCCACCGTGGAAGGTGAAGAGGAGCAGAGGTCCTCTCTGTGCTGTTGAGACGGCTGCCGCGCTGGGTCAGGGAGGCGTGGGGGTTTACGGCTGGACTCAGCATCCCAGCGTGTAGCCCTCAGTCCAGTGAGGATGGGAGGCGTCCGTGCTGGGAGTGGAGGTGACAGCAGGATCAGCCTCTGGTCTCTGAATCTCACCTATGCAGGTAAGTCTGGTAGCAGCTCTCCAGCTACTCCTGCACTCGGCTGTGATTTTGGAGGTGCCCAGTATCCTGTATGAAATCCCATTCTGCTTGAAAACCTGGACTGCGGCTGTTAAAACCCCACTAAGGACTCAGTCAGGCTACTGAGCTGGACTCTACGTGGCTGCTTTGGGCTCTCCTCGGGGACATAGGAAGTTTTCCTTGACACATAATAAACATTTATTAAACGCACTGCTTGTCCAACATGAAAGGGCTTCATTGAAAGATTAACTAATATGTCCTACATTAAGCAACTTACAGTCTTTTAAAATCTCTAAATACTCCAGTTTCTCAAAATATAAGACACACATGGAGGATACAAGATGATGAAAACCTAGTTCTTTTTTTAAAAATAAATTTATTTTTTATTTATTTTAATTTTATTTTTGGCTGTGTTGGGTCTTTGTTGCTGCACGTGGGCTTTAGTTGTGGCGAGCAGGGGCTACACTTCGTTGTGGTGCACAGGCTTCTCATTGCAGTGGCTTCTCTTTTTTTAAAAAATTTAATTTTAATCTTTTATACAGCAGATTCTTATTAGTTATCCATTTTATAGATATTAGTGTGTATTTGTCAATCCCAACCTCCCAGTTCATCATACCTGCAGTGGCTTCTCTTGTTGTGGAACACGGGCTCTAAGAGCGTGGGCTTCAGTAGTTGTGGCATGTGGGCTCAGTAGTTGTGGCACATGGACTTAGTCGCTCTGCGGCATGTGGGATCTTCCCGGACCAGGGATCGAACCCATGTTCCCTGCATTGGCAGGTGGATTCTTAACCACTGCACCACCAGAGAAGCCCGAAAACCTAGTTCTTAATGAGACTGGTGGTCTCCAGAGGCGGGGGTAGGTGAAATGGGTGGAGGGGGTCAAAAGGTACAAACTTCCAGTTATAAAGTAACTAAGTCCTGGGATGTAATGCACAGCATGGTGTCTACAGTTAATAAACTGTGCTGCATATCTGAAAGTTGCTGAGAGAGTACACCTTAAAAATTCTCATCACAAGAAACAAATTCTGTAACTGTGAGATGATGGATGTTAGCTACACTTAACTGCGGGCACCATTTCACGCTGTATATGAATTGTGAATCATTAGACTGTACACCTGAAACTAACACAATGTTCTACCTGAATTATACCCAAATGTTCTACCTGTCACTTATACCTGAATTTTAAAAAATGTGGGGACTTCCCTGGTGGTCCAGTGGTTAAGAACCTGAGCTGCCAGTGCAGAGGGCATGGGTTTGATCCCTGGTCAGGTAACTAAGATCCCATATGCTGCATGGCTAAGAAAGAAAAAAAAAAAAAGCTTATTCAATAATAAAGCTGTTTAAAAAAAAATTGGTTTAAAAGAAAATAAATAAATGTGTAAAAAGCTTAGTTCTTACCCCAAGTGAGAGGGATACAAGGCATATGGCTCCTCACGTCATCTTAAAGCACCAAGAGACAACATCTGCAGTTACTTACATCTGTCCCTGGAAGAGGACCAGATATCCCCACCGCCGCAGACTTTGGACTTGGCCACGTAATGTGCTTTGGTCAACGGCATGTGCAAGAACCAGTTGTGTATCACCTCCAAGCAGAAGGTGCAGAGTCACTGTGAGATTTCACCAGTCTGCCCAGGTCCCAGAATGGGAGAACGCACAGTCTGCAATGTGACAAGAGTAAGACACCTTTACTGTAAGCCAGAGACTTGGGGGTTGTTTGCTCCCGCACAGAAATAGATTAATACCCTAGAAGAGAAGAACTTCGTTTTACTGGCGGATTTTGAGTAAGTATTCTCAGAGCGGGTGCGATGTCAGGTTTCCTTCGAGGTGTAAGTAGGATTTCAGGGGACAGAGAAGGAAGCAGGCAGGGTGTATGTTTATATCCAAAGAGACAGGTGTGGGAAAATGCAGGTGGATTGGGGAAGAGGGCGGAGAACAACGAGTAATCGGATAGATCTAGAATCTCTGGTGCGAATGGAGCGGAGTGGAAGATTCTTTCAATCACATTCAGAGGGACTTGAACATCACGGTCAGCAGTCAACACTTCTCAAAGTGGACAGGGAAGGCCATCTCTGGAGGAGGGAGCAGTCAGGAGATAGCCCGAGATTTAGGAACATTTATGGGCTAAAGGAAATGGGCCAAATCAGAGGTAATACCGGAAGATACAAGAGAGGAAAACTGGGATCAAAGATGGAGCCTTGGAAAGTTTTTCTGAAATCAGTAAAGAAAAACAACAAACTGATAATGAGAACTTTGGAGGCGGAGTGAGTTCACACCAGACAGCCCTGATCCCAGTGAAGGGGGTAGATTGTGGAAAGTGAGGGGTGGGAGTGGGTGGAATAACCTTGTTGGGGGGAGGGGACGGCCATGGCCACAGAGGAGGGAACAGCTTCAGAGGCATCACGTAACTTGTCACCAGGATGGTGTAAAGTACGTGGACCAGCAAGTACAGTACCTAGAAATCTTCCTGGCACACAGTTCACTGGTGCTCAGGAAATGCCTGACCCCTCTTTGGTTTTCCTTTATGTAATTTACCAGGTCCTTGAATATGGACGCTTTTCAGGCCGGAGCCCACAGGTCATTATGTCCTCTCTCCGAGGCCACCACTTTCCATCTGTGCTGTCGCAGGTGTCGCCCACGCCAGAAAACCCCACCGTGCACTCTTCATGGCTCACAGGCTGGCCTCCCCCCATCAACCCCCTTCTCAGAGTCAGTGCTGTCAGTTTGGGGTAAATTTCATGCACAGTCTAACCTCAGCACTTTACAGGCTTGTTGACTCACGTGGCTTCTTGCAATTCTAGTCACAGGATTAGACACTGGAGACGTGGCAAACTTGGTTTGCAAGTAGATGCTGCATCAAAGATGTACCTCAAATCCAACAAAATAAATGAAGCCGGCACGAATCTCCTGCTTGGCACTGAGCCGGGCTGGCAGGGATTCCTCCCGGGCACAGCACGGAGGAACAAGTGAACAGCGGCTCCCGACGCAGCACCGGGAGTTCTAAGCTGCAGAGTCGAACCAGTTCAGCTGCTAACCCGACAAAAACTTGGTGTGAATATACATGTATATGCTACGTTTCTGTGAGAGCACAGAACACGCGTCTATAAATAGTCAGCTGAAGCTGGCAGTGACAACAGAAGCTCTGTACTTTCTTGGCTTACTGAACTGCAGAGAAAGACGGAACGCTGTGTGAGCCCTGCTACGGGAGGGGTGTGTACTCAGCCCACCGTGGAGGAGTCTGCTGAGAACGTGACGTCAGACGCCAGGGCCAGCTCTCGGCCGTGTTCTGGGCTAGTTCAGTGTGACGGCTTCAAGGAGGGCTTTGAGCTCAGGCAGGAAGGAGGAAGCGTTTCTCTAAGCTGGTCTAGGTTAGAGAAAAGCCCAGTAAATACCCAGGTGCTGGCAAGGCAGGGGTGGGGGGAGTACAGGGGAACCAACACTCACGATGTGTGTGACGTTCACATGTGTCACACGGATGCGCAGACACAGCTCTGCATCCGGTGCGTGCGCTTTTGAGAACTCAGAGTTTCAGGCACTGGGCAAAACCTTCCGGTGATTATAAGTTATATACAATAATTTGATTACAAATTAATGTAACATTTTTTGACGTCTGTACCCTCTAAGGAACAGTTTATTCAACATGCATCTTGGGTATCTCCCAAGTTTGAGGCACCGTGCTTGGTGCCAGGAACAGAAAGATGAGTAAAGCAGGGTTCCAGTCTTTGGGGAGCCTGCAACCCAGTGACGAGGATTCTGCAGGGCTGTTGAGTGTTGTAACATTGGCATATACAAAGCCTTTGGGACTCACAGAAAGTTGCTCCAGTCCCTTTTGCTGGATGATAATAAATTAGCCCGGGACTTAGTGGCATAAGGCAGCCATCGTATTATTCTCACGGATTCGGTGGGTTAGGGATTTGGAGAGGCACGGAGCATGGAGGAGGGGGCTGCCTGTGTTCCACCGTGTCTGGGGCCCTACCTGGAAACAGGATGACCAGGTCTGCCCACCGGGTGTGTACACATGGCCTCTGCAAAGAGCTAGGCTTCCGCACAGCTCCAAGGGGATGAGTTCCAGCCAACAGGGTGGAAGCCACATTGTCTTTCAGGGCCCAGCCTCATAAGACACCAGTGTCTCTCCTGCCACAGACTCTGTTGGATGAAGCCTGCCCAGAAGCAAGAGGACGGACGTGGACCCAAACTCTCAGTGCGGGGAATGTCGAAGAATTCTGTGGCCATTTATAAAAACTGCTGTGGGGCTTCCCTGGTGGTGCAGTGGTTGAGAGTCCACCTGCCGATGCAGGGGACACGGGTTCGTGCCCCGGTCCGGGAAGATCCCACATGCCGTGGAGCGGCTGAGCCCGTGAGCCATGGCCGCTGAGCCTGCGCGTCCGGAGCCTGTGCTCCGCAACGGGAGAGGCCACAACAGTGAGAGGCCCGCGTACCGCAAAAACAAACAAAAAAAACTGCTGTGAAGAGAGCACCTTCCTAGCTGGGGAGTCAGGGAAGGCTTCACGGAAGAGGTGACGTTTGGGCTGCATCCTGAGGAGTGGAAGTTTGCCAGGAGAAGTGGCGAGGGTGTCAAGAACAGCATCCCAGGCTCACACACCCATGGGGACACAGAGGTAGGAGAAGGAGGAATCCAAGGGGGGGACCACGAACAGATCAAGCATCAGAGGAAAATCAGTCTCACTGCTCTCCCATTCTCTGGATACATCAAGCGTCGGAACTGCTAACTCAACTCAACCATTGCTCACTGATCCTTAAACCAGGTGCATTGCCTTGGGAAAGTGCCGTGGAGCAGGTGGGTTTAAAGTCAGGCTTGAAAGTGAAGGGACAGCTGTTCTTTAGCAAACACCTAGCACGTACTCCCTGTGGGCACCAAGGACAGGGCCGTTTCCACTCACTCGATCCTCACCACCACCCTACAAGGCGACTCCTGTTACTACCTCGCTGACAGATGGGGAAGCTGAGGTCCAGAGAGGTGGGGTTACCTGCTCAGCTGGCCAGGGGCATACCTAGGATTCAAAGCAGGTAGCCTGACCACAGAGTCTGGACACCTGACCCCTGCACGGGGCCACCCCTCAGACAGCTGGGGCAGAACAGAGGCTGAAACTGAAGGCCACCCTGGGAGATTGATCTGTGTGGAGACCAGAAGCCATTTAGGGCCACCTGAAACGGCAAGGAATGTGATCTAAACTGTGCGCACACAGCTCACACAGCTGGTTCTGGGCTGATCCAGATAAGACAAGTGTTCTTCATTGTTCGCTAAAGCTCGCGTGCCCGGAGAGAGTACTTTCTGGTCCAGCACTTCTTCTGATCTCTCCAATGACGATGTAAGAGTCTAGACTCTGGAAGAAACCAGCAATGGGGCTACCCCACGGGGTCACGGGGCAGGGTCTCCCAGGCGAGGTCTTAACCTACATGGGATGTTTTAAGGCTAATCTAGAACAAGACCAAGCATATTCTGTGGTTTGACTCGCAAAGATAAAATGCAATATATTACGGCAGTTTAATTTCCCCATCAACTCAGCACTGTTTTTACCGCCCTGAGCTGTGGTTGACCTAATGCTTTGCTGTGCTGTGTGGTGCCATTTAGATGCACAGGCTGCCATCAGGACAGACAGCATCGCGTGGGCAGAAGGTCTGAATGAAAACACCACAATGTTATCATCCCTCAGGTACTTAGTATAGAACCTAAGATGCACAATGGTTAAGAAAGTGGTGGAGGTACACTGTGACCTCAGGAAAACGGTGGGAGCAGCTGGCAGCTCAGTTCCGGGTTCTGGGGAAGCGCTTTTAAATGGACATTGTGCTAATCTCATCATCTTCTATAAAAAATTTAGACCGTTTACTTTGTGATGACTTTACACGTTCACTGAGATATATTAGGAAGTGGTAGGAATAATAAAAACAACAAAAACCATAATATCAAGCCCTTGGCTCAAAAACGTCCTCCAAGCAGACTCATGCAAAAAGACCAGGGCAGGTGAAGTGGATCATTTTGAAATTGAAGGTAGTTTAAAGGATCAAATCAACAGTTCTAGAATTTGTGTACAGTCTAAAGGCATGACCTGGGAGGGAAGTCAGGGTTGTTTTGACAGGAGGTGTGTGATCACGAGGCTGGGACCAGAGCTGTGTGCCCTCAATCTCATGAATCACCTCTGGCGAGCTTCAGTGGACACACAAAATATGTAGTTTTGCTGTACAGCAAAGGAAACCATAAACAAAACGAAAAGACGCCTATACACTGGGAGAAACTATTTGCAAATGATGAGAGCGACAAGGAATTACTTTGTAAAATACACAAACGGCTTATACACCTCAATATCAAAACAAACAAACAAACAACACAATCAAAAAATGGTCAGAAGGTCTAAATAGCCATTTCTCCAAAGAAGATATACAGATGGCCAAGAGGCACATGAAAGATGCTCAACATCACTAATCATTAGAGAAATGCAAATCAAAACTACAATGAGGTATCACCTCACACCGGTCAGAGTGGCCATCATCAGAACATCTACAAACAATAAATGCTGGAGAGGGTGTGGAGAAAAGGGAACACGCTTGCAGTGTTGGTGGGATGTAAATTGGTGCAGCCACTATGGAGAACAGTATGGAGGTTCCTTAAAAAACTACAAATAGAACTACCATACGACCCAGCAATCCCACTACTGGGCATATACCCTGAGAAAACCATAATTCAAAAAGAGTCATGTACCAAAATGTTCATTGCAGCTCTATTTACAATAGCCAGGACATGGAAGCAACCTAAGTGTCCCTTGACAGATAAATGGATAAAGAAGAGGTGGCACATATATACAATGGAATATTACTCAGCCATAAAAAAGAATGAAATAATGCCATTTGCAGCAACATGGATGAACCTAGAGATTATCATACTAAGTGAAGTAAGTCAGACAGAGAAAGACGAATATATGATATCACTTATATGTGGAATCTATAAAAAGAATACAAATGAATTATTTATAAAACAGAAACAGACTCACAGACTTGGAAAACAAACTTATGGTTACCAAAGGGGAAGGGGAGGGCAATAAATTGGGAATTTGGTTTAACAGATACACACTCCTATATATAAAATAGATAAACAACAAGGACCTACTGCATAGCACAAGGAGCTGTTCAATATCTTGTAATAACCTGTAATGGAACAGGATCTGTAAAAGAATAAATATATATAACTGAATCACTTTGCTGTACATTTGAAACATTGTAAATCAATTATACTTCAATAAAAAAAGTCTACACAATTATTCAGCCTTAAAAAGGAAGAAAATTCTGATACATGCGGCAACATGGGTGAAACTTGAAGACATAGGCTAAGTGAAATAAACCAATCACAAAAGGAAAAAACAAAACAAAATGAAAAAACCCAAAACACATATTTTTGGCGAGTTTTCTAAAAAGTGGTTAATTAAATAAATGACTCTAAAAACTATGCTTCCTGCATGGATGGAGGGATGGATGGATGGAGGGATGGATGGATGGATTTCACTAAATGCCTTTCTCTCTAAGTGAAATGACCTGCGTGGTCCCCTACCTGACTTCCTGTCCCAAACTCCAGTGGCAGCAGAAACAGAGACATCAAAGCACCTAGTACTAGTTTGTCAACCAGACCAACAGCCAGAAAAGCAGTCTCCTTTTTCTCTTTCTTGAGCCCATTATACATGTTTTCTGGTGCAGAGCAAAAGCGAGCCAAGAATACCCATTTGTATGCCACAAGCCTTCTGCACAGACTAGACATTCACACACACTGTAGCCGTCTCTTGGGGAAGCTATGAGAATATTCGTGGATTTCTAAGCTGTCATTTCAAAGACACAGTTGTGGGAAAATGGCTCTACAAGTATTAAAGCATTCATGCTTTTGTGGCATTAAGATGACATGAAAAGATGTCATATTCTCTTCTAGACTTGAATCTACTAAGTACTTATTTGGGTCTATTATAGACATTGAAAATTTTCTTTAGAAAGTCTTTCTTGCTGACAAAGCGAGGGTGTCATTAGCAATGCAATATCAAAACTTCCACTTAGATGGGCCTAAAGTCCACATAAGAGAGAGTACCAAGTGTTCCTTTTTATTTGTAAGTTATCTTGATAACAAGGGTTGAAGAGGGTGTATCTCATGCCCAGGGCATTTAAATCATTGCTGTTCCCCAGTATTTACTCTCCAAGGTTTTCATGCATATTAGAACTTGGCTACTAACATGGTTATTCCATGCTGAAACCATACATGGGATGTTTAGAAAGAGAAGATTATTCAATCGGCTGAGTTTTGGGAACGAGTTTGTTTTACCTTCCAGTCTGAATTACTTACAAGAAAGTGAGACTATTTTTGGATTCCTTTTTATTCTATGAATGTTAGGTCTATTGAAGCTCTTTGATTCTTCTACCTTGTTGCTTAGAAACATTTTATTAGATACTGTCAGTGCTTCAATCTGATTTAAAATGTTACTCTTCTCTGTCACTGAAGAATGAACTTGTGCTTTGCCATTTTTCCCAGTCACGGCCTTTTAAGTTATTTATAGTTGTTAATATTTTATTGACACAAGAATGCTAGGTCAGAGTGAGCCAATAGTTCTGGCCTTTCTATTTTAAGGGCATTGGTTGGGGGTTGGTCTGGAAAAGTTTGTGGCAGGCAGACACAGGAGTGATGGGGTGTCCTCAACATCCTTCATCTCTGACACTTAGAACCTAAGAGGTGGCAGGTAGATTCATAAACCCCATTTCAGATTCTTTCCCAGCACACCGCCTGGGTCCAACTGCCTATCATCTGCCTGAAATCCCACCATTGGTGATATTTCTTTGATGTTGTTTAAACAGTTGTCAGATTCAAACTTACTTGGAGATTCACTGAGTAGCTGGATGAACATAAGGCCTGGAAGAAGTGTGGGCTGAGACAGGACTCTTGAAAGCAGGGGCATCAGGAAGGGGGGTGGGTAGGGGGGACTCAGGGAAGAAGGGAAACTGACAAAACAAAGATCACAGTTTAATTGGGTTTAATTTGGCCCAATTTCCTCAAAGAGCTACTTCACAAAAGAGTTAATTAGGCCAGTAACTCATGTTAAACCTGAACTGCTAGTCTGGAAAAACACAAATTCTGCCTTTAAAAGTAAGACCCGATTCATACCTTCTGAATAATGAAACAACTATATTTCAAATTAACGTATCTGTATTCTGTCCACTAACAGAGAGGATTTTATGTGGTTTAGAATTGTTACCTCAAGACTGGAAGCTTATTTAAAACCAAGTGAAAGAAAACTTCCCAAACGATCACTCCAATTAAATATGCACACACACTTCACCTTTATACGGTGGTCCCTGTACATCATGCTCTAAAGATAAAGGGCACTGCCAACTTACACAAATGACTTGACGATCCTGACTGAGATACCTGTGTAACAGGTAATTCTCACTGTTTCAGAATCTCTCATCCTCCGGGGTGATTAGCTTCAGTGTTACAACCCTAGACCTAAAATAATAGTAGCTATATCCAATACCAATGTTTTTTAAGTAAAAAGCTTGTTACCATAACATATACAGTAGATCAGACTTCCTGGAAATTTCAAGTTTTATGGGTGAACTGACTAAGCTTAAAAAAGGATGCTTCGTTCATTTATGAGAGGCTTTCTAACTGAGCCTAATAGGGGCACAAGCTGGGAAGCACACTGAGTTGAGCAAGCCACCTCCCTAGAGCTGTCAACAGACAATTCTTTTTCAGACTGGGAGGTCTTAGGACACTGGGAGCTATATATACTATATATATATTACTATACTATACTATATTAGCTGGGAGCTAATAGGGGCACAAGCTGGGAAGAAAATATTCAAATGGATTGTAATTTGATTATGCCAATATCACTTCTGAAGACAAAGAGAACTTCGCCATGAGTCAGACAGAAGAAGCTAATAATAACTTAATGTGGAGTTATTATTTTTGCCCATAAGCATCTGGGTGGTTGAAGCAATCTGATTGTATGATTAGGCAGGAGTCCAATCTGGAGAAATATTTTGGTCTAAAATAGTTATGTGGGAAACCATTGGAAATATGTCTCAGCTTCTGAGAGATTTCAACCCAGTGAATCAGTACATTTTTACCCTGATATTTCATTTTTATATGCCATTGGTAAACAAACACACAAAGAAACAAACAAACAAAAAAGCATGTTCCCCAGAATTTTATGTTAATGGCCCAAATCATGGCTGATAATATTATGTACCTCAATACTCTGGGGAGCTTGTGATGTTTGACAGTTATATTTGCTCACTGATCCTTAAGACAGCTGAGAAGTACAAGGTAATGGCAAGATGCTATTTCCAGACAAAACTTGGGCCATCTCAGTGGAAAGCTAGTCATAAATAATACATCTAGAGATAGATGGGATTCAAAAACCAGAGCCTCCCTACAAAACGTTGCCCTTTGTATATGATAACTTCAACTTTCAAATTTTAAGAATAGTCAAACTCTACAGCATGTATTCTTAATTTCCTTTCCCCACCCCCCCTTTTTTTCTGTTGTTTCAACTGATGACCAGTTTCAGTGTCCTACGACCTACCAGTCTGAAAAAGAATTGTCTGTTGATAGCTCTAGGGAGGTGGCTTGCTCAACTCAGTGTGCTGACAAACTGAAGATGGATGGAGCTTTCAAATCTGGCTGGGACATCTGGGAATGTTTTTCTCTTTAGCAGCAAGATGCCAGATCAGAGGAAAGAAAAAAAAAGAATATAATTTGTACAGACCCAAGGTTCTATGTTTATAAAGTCTATGAGCCGATTTTAGGGATGACAACAGTTATAGGAAAGTTTTAGATTCAGAGAATTCAAGCCTTTTCCATGTCTATATGGTCAATTAATTTACAACAAAAGAGCCAAGAATATAAAACGGTGGGAAAACTGGACAGCTACATGCAAAAGAATGAAACTGGACCCCTGTCTTATGCCACACACAAAAATCAACTCAAAATGGAGTAAACACTTGAATGTAAGACCTGAAACCATAAAACTCCTAGAAAACACAGGCAGTAAGCTCCTAGACACTGGTCTTGGCAATGATTTTTTGCCAACAAAAGGAAAACATAAACAGGTGGAACTGTTTCAAACTAAAAGTCTTCTGCACAGCAAAGAAAACCATCAACAAAATGAAAAGGCAACTATGGAATGGGAGGAAATATATGCAAATCATATATCCGATAAGGGGTTAATATCAAAAAATATTTTAAGAATTCATAAGACTCAAGAGAAGAGAAAAAAATCTGACTTAAAAATAGGCAAAGGGCCTGAATAGACATTCTTCCAAAAACAGACATACAAATGGCCAACAGGGACATAAAAAGATGCTCCACATTACTAATCAACAGGGAAATGCAAATCAAAACCACACACAGTGAGATATTGCTTCATACCTGTCGGAATGGCCATTATCAAAATGACTAAAAATAACAAGTGCTGGTGAGGATGTGAAGAAAAGGGATCCCTTGTCCATTGCTGGTGGGAACATAAATTGGCGCAACAACTATGGAAAATGGTACGGAGGTTCCTCAAAAATTTTAAAAGAAAACTACCATAGGATCCAGCAGTCCTACTTCTGGGTATTTATTCAAAGGAAATGAAATCACTATCATGAAGAAATATCTGTGCTCTCATACTCACTGCAGCAGTATTCACAGTAGCCAAGACATGGAAACAACCTAACCGTCCACTGACGAATGGATTAAAAAATCTATACATCTCTATCTATAAATATGTATGTAATACATATATACATACTATACATATATCACTATACATACATACACACACATATGTGTGTGTGTGTGTGTGTAATGGAAAATTATTCAGCCGTAAGAAAGATGGAAATCTTGCCATTTGTGACAATGTGGATGGAACTCGAGGGGATTATGCTAAAAGAAGTAAGTCAGACAGAGAAAGACGAACATGGTATGATCTCATTTATATGTGGAATCTAAAACAAACAAACTCATGGACACAGAGAACAGATTGGTGATTGCCAGAGGCGGGGGTGGAGGGTGAGAGAAATGGGTGAATGGGGTCAAAGTGTACAAACTCCCAGTTGTAAAATAAATAAGTCCTGGGGATGTCACGCACAGCACAGTGACTATAGTTAACAACACTGTACATACATGAAAGTTGCTAGGAGAACAAATTTTAAAAGTTCCCTCACACGCTCAAAAAAACTTTGTAACTAGGCGAGGTGATGGATATTAACTTACTGCGGTGGTCATTTTGCAATGTATACATACACAAAATAATTACGTTGCATACCTTAAACTAATACACTGTTATATGTCAAGTATATCTCAATAAAACTGAAGGGGAAATAAAGTACAGTAGAAAGTCAGTGAAATATTATAAACACCCCATGTACTCCAGCAGAGTGTCAGTGTATAAAGGAAGGTGCCATCACTTACTAAATACTCCCTCTGCCATTATTTATTAAATTCCCTCTCTCTACACTAAAAAAATTAGACCTAAACGTAGGACTAGAAACTATAAAACTCTTTGACATACCTTATAGCAATATTTTTTTGGATCTGTCTCCTAAAGCAAAGGAAATAAAAGCAAAAATAAACAAAGGGGACCTCATGAAACTTAAAAGCTTTTACACAGCAAAGGAAATTATTGACAAAATGAAAAGATCTACCGTGTGGGAGAAAATATTTGCAAATGATATGACTGATAAGGGGTTAGTATCCAACATATATAAACAGCTCACACAACTCAACATCAAAAAAAAACAACCCAATCCAAAAATGGGCAGAAGACCTGAACAGACATTTTTCCAAAGAAGACATACAGATGGCCAACAGGCACATGAAAAGATGCTCAACATCGCTAATCATGAGGGAAATGCACATCAAGGTATCATCACATACCTGTCAGAATGGCCATCAACAAAAGGAACACAAATAAACAAATGTTGTTAAGGATGTGGAGAACAGGGAATCCCCCTACACTCTTGGAGGGAATGTAAATTGGTGCAGCCACTGTGGAAAACAGTATGGAGGTTTCTCGAAATATTAAAAATAGAACTACCATATGACCCAGGAATTCCACTCCTCGGTATATATCTGGAAAAAAAAAACAAAAACAACTAAGCGTGGGGACCCTGCCTGTTCACTGCCGGTTTCCAACACCCAGAATATGGCAGACATATGAGTAGGCAAGTAACAACATCTGTTAAATGAACAACAGTGGTCATCATGACCATCGTTGTTATGTGCTGCAGTATTGTATTTTGATATCGGTATATTGATATATATTCTTCATGTTGATTTATAAGAACGTGGCTAGAGAGGAATGGAGAACAGTCCAGCCAGCAAGTGGGCCAGGGTGTCCTGGATAACCTGGTAGCGGTAGTTTCTCTATGACCCAGCGAGTGTAGACAGGGTGGTCTATTACCCTGCTTCTAAGAATAGGTGTCCAGGCAGTTGGATTTGGAGAGTTGGGCATGTATTTTTCAAGGCTTTCATATTGCCCGGTGATGGCCAATGCACACATCTTCAGATTGACATGAAGACGCCAAGAGTTCAGTTCTGCACGCAATCTTCATGCTACCCATGCCTCACACATGTATCAGCCACCCCCTCATCAGGTAAGACAAGTCCCGGAGGCATGACAAACAGAAAGGGAAGCTGGATTCACGTGCAAATACTCTCATGAATTTGAGGACGATGGGTTTAAACAAACCCGAGACAGTCTGATGTATCGCGATGCTTGTATCAAGGGAGTGTAAATGGAACATCAGAGGCTGCGGCACTTCTATTCTGAACCACAGCATAATGACCATTTAGGCATTTGTGACAGAATCAACGACTCCACTTTTCTGACAAAGCCTGCCTGTCCGCTGTCCCCACGGGCTGCCTTCTCTCTGCTCCCAAGAGAGCATTTAGAACCTGAAGCCCTTTCCCTGCACTGGGTGACTGTGCTCGTTGCAGAGCTGCCCGTCCCAGCCAGCCTGGCAGCCCGAGTCCCACATCCTCCTAAGAAGAGCGCCAGCTCCCTGAGGGTGTAGAATTCCCTGACAAACCATGGCTGTGGCTGGAGGACTTGATTCCGAGTGGTCCTCGTTTCTATGGCTACGAGACTTCCCTGAGTGGCAGAAAATAAGGGCAGATTGCTCTCAATTTCTCAATACATTGATGTAAAATGTTAAAAGAAAATCCACCCTCTAGCTGTTCATCCTCTCCCTCTCCACCTCCTACCACTGGCATTACAGCGAATGCCACTGAGGCCTCCCAGCCTCCATCTGCCTCTACTGCCCTCCTTTCTAATATAACCCTGGTTTTGCTCAGGCCTCCTCACCCCTCTTCATAGCTGACGTGGTTAGATTTCAGGCGAGACTGGCCCTGTCCACGGGGGGTTCATCATGGTTGATATAAGCCAGGGACTCCTTTAGGGACAGACATTTCACTCAGTCCAGGGAAAAAAAGAGATGTGTGAACAGCTCAGCTGGGTGTACTTCTGAGAAAGACTTCCCTTCCTTAAAACAAACAAAACGAACAAACAAGAATAAGAAGAAATGGCCCTTTTGTATTTTCTGTTTTTTTCTGTTTTTGTATTTTCTGTATTTTCTGTTTCCGAATGCCGAGTGTGAAGGGTGATGCGGGTGATTCCCGCTTTTCCACCTGGAGACCATGCGGGAAGCCAGTGAAGGTCCAAGGGAAATGGAACTGTTGGAGGCTGGATAAAACCTCAGTACTTAATTATGCTGATGATTTAATCACCCTGAGAAACTCTCCACTGCCAGAGCTCTTATCAGGTGAGAGTACAAAAAAAAAAAAAAAAAAAAAAAATCCTAACATTGCTTCAGTCACTTTGAATTGCGTTTTCTACCTTCCTGGCAGCCCAAGGCACCCTAACTAAGCCATGTGACTCTGCTGTTTGCTCAACACGTCTTTATAAACCCCTGGCTTGGGGACTTTGGAACAACAGTAGGATTTTCTAGTAACGAATACGTCAATATATCAAATAGATGAGTCTCTACCTCCAACAGAAGACAAATCACTGATTCTATTGTTCAGTGTTGTTTGTATCGTATTTTCAGTTTACAAAGCGCCATTGCACACTCTCAAGTCCTGCCCTGTGCGCAGGTCCAAGAACAAGCAGGCACTTCCTAACTGTAGAGGTACCGAGAGAAAGCAGTGGTCAAACTACGTGTTTATAGACACGTATCTGTCGATCTCAAGCAGCCAGAAAGGACTTGCAAAAATCACAGCAGTAATGGGTGTAACTGTTCCAAGTGTTCGATTTTTCTTACGTTCTCCTCCCCGCTTCTCTGATGAAAATGTGATTCTCTTAGCCATCCAGGCTTAAAACCTCCAATTTATTTCTGCTTCTCCTACCCTCTTACTCCAGAAAGTACTGTGGCCAAGCCCCCGACGAGGCCCTCAGAAACATCTCTCAGGTCCAGGCAGATCACCCTGTCGTTCCTGCCACTCACCTGGTTCAGACCCTCATCAAGAGCCTCTGAAACCCCCACGAGGGGCTTCACTCTCTCCCGAGCATCTTTCCAAAGCAGAGGTCTGTCCTGTCCACTCTGCACACTGGCCTTCAGGAGACCTCAACCCACGTCTCCCCTGCGCCCCGCGTTCCCCACTCCAGCCCAACAGACGGCCCTCTGGGCCCTTTATTGCCTTCACCCCTCACCTCACATCCAGTCTGTCTCCATCTGCCCAAATCCCAACTACCCTTCACAGATTATCTGAAATTACTATTTGTTTTTCAATTTAATTTTTAGTTATTTAATTTTGGCTGCGTTGGGTCTTCGTTGCTGCACGTGGGCTTTCTCTAGTTGCAGCACGCGGGGGCTACTCTTCGTTGCGGTGCGTGGGCTTCTCATTGTGGTGGCTTCTCTTGTTGTGGAGCACGGGCTCTAGGCGCACAGGCTTCAGTAGTTGTGGCACGTGGGCTCGGTAGTTGTCGCTCGCGGGCTCTAGAGAGCAGGCTCAGTAGCTGCGGCGCACGGGCTTAGTTGCTCCGTGGCATGTGGGGTCTTCCCGGACCAGGGCTTGAACCCATGTCCCCTGCATTGGCAGGTGGATTCTTAACCACTGTGCCACCAAGGAAGTCCCCTGAAATTACTTTTTTATTCAAAGTTCTCCTGATTTCTCCCAGTCGAAAGTATGGCATTCCTCCCTTGACTTTTACTAGGATTTCAGTTCTCTATCCATGAGGGCATTTATTACTTTTTTTCTTTTACAAGATTCACTTTTAATGGATTTGATAGTCAGGTGCAAATTTGAGCATTATACACAAGAGCTGATGCTTCTATAGAGCTATGTCTGTTTGAACAAGAACAGACTTGCAAAATACAACATAAACCTGAACCAACTAGATATTTTTCCTGTAAGTTATAATATTCTGATCAAATAAAATTCTTGCTTCCCCACAGGTGTAGTGTTTCCTTACAGGGCACAAGGAATGGTATCTTAGATGCCTGACCACAGTTCTAGGCATTTCTTGAGAGCTGGATTAAGTGGATTTATGCATCACAGTACATAATCAGTTTTATCTACAGAGCAAAAACCTGTCTTCATTCTGGCATCTCTCTTTTTTTTTTTTTCTCAGTGGCCATGGCCCACGGGCCCAGCCGCTCCGCGGCATGTGGGATCTTCCCGGACCGGGGCACGAACCCGTGTCCCCTGCATCGGCAGGCGGACTCTCAACCACTGCGCCACCAGGGGAGCCCCATTCTGGCCTCTCTTTAACATTAAGTAAGGGTTTTTACCAAGAACGGGGTGTTGCTAGTTCTTCCTCTTGTAATGAGATCCGTGCTGCTCTGGAGTTTCACACTCCATGATCACTAGTAGCAGAAGACAAACATCTGAGGCATGTGTTTCACAACGATGTTGCAATCTAATCTTGCGCTACTCTTTTCGATCCCTAAAATCTCTGATGGTGTGCCACCTTTTCTCCAACATTTATTACTTTTGGAAAAATCATCTACTGTAGATATTTACTACACACCTTAAGTACTTTCTAAAAAGTTTTAAGGACAGGAACCAGGTCTTGTTCATTTTTATGCGCTTGGAGCCTAGTGTTTCCTTGGCCCTTACAAACATCCAATAAAGATACGTGTCTGTAAACACACAGTTTGACAGAACTGCTTTCTCTCGGTCCCTCTGCAGTTAGGAAGTGCCTGCTTGACCTTGGAATTGCTCACAGGGCAGGACTTGAGAGGGTGCAGTGGCGCTCTGTAAACTAAAAGGAAGTTGAATTATTAAAGAGGGACTGGCTTTCTGTTGAATCCTGTTTTGTGTGTCCAAACCTTATCATCATCTGATTAATTAAAATGAAATAAAATTTTGCAAAAAAAATAAAGGGACATTATTTGGTTCAGCTGGTCACTAATTAACTGTATGAGGGAGAATTCTTTAAGGGCTGATGAATGCAGAATCGTATTAACTGCAAAACAGGATAGATACCTTCGTTTTCTATTTCAGAGAGATTCTTATTAATCTGAAAGAGTTTGAATAACATACATGCTTCAGGATTATTCCCCCAAATTTATAAGCACTTTTTGGCCTTTCACCTGAAGATTATCACTTGAACTTTACAAAAAATGACTGTTTTGCTTTACTGAAAAACACCACTTTCAACGAGTCAAAAGATTATGTGTACCAATATCAACATGAAGGATGCTTTTAAACAAGCAAATGCCTATGTCTTCGTTGGGCACACTTCTCTACGGATCAAGGTGATGTCCTACTGGTCATATGTAGGCACCACGAGACGATGAGGTGCATGTTACCTAGTGGCAGTTAACACCAGGACTTCCTGTTGGACCCCAGGAACCTGTACTCAGCTAATTTGCAGAAAAGAAACGCACCACAGACTCATGCTGGGGGAATTCTGAGACACATCTAGGCTTACCCTCCACGTTTTCTTATGCTTATTTTTTCCCCCTACTATTTAGATTAAATTTAATACACAGTGTAAAACAGAAGTAGACCCAGAGGTTATCGGATCAGGAAAACTGTCGAGTAAATAAACCCTATTCATGTCCATGAACTTACTGCTTATTGGGTAAGAAGATGATGTAACTAGATACCATAGTAGGATTTGTTCTGACTCAATTAAAGGACAGGTGACGAAGCAAACACTTGGTAATTGGTAAAACTGAATTCCTGCGTATTTAATAGGAGCAATTAAGATTTTATTTGCACAATATTCGTACAAAAGTAAAAACCAACTGGACCCACCTTTAATCCATATCAGGATGGAACAGGTCCTTTATCGGGTGGAGATAAAGAAATCAAGGGCAGCTGAGACACACAGCGAAGTAGAGAGAAGCGAGTCACAAAGGGTTCAGAAGGATTTCTACCCTATAATTAATACCTAGAGTCTAGCCTCTTGTGACTGCAGATGCCAGGAAAGAGGATTTACAGCGAGGTTGGGCAGGGCTGATGTTACATAAGCAAGTAGGCGCCCAGTCACCCTGCCGGATGCCGGGGCAGTGGACAGAGCTCTGGGTCTGGGCCCTTCTCCGGTCTGGGCAGCAGCGATTACAGAACGAGGCTCCACAGGGGAGTGGGACAGAGTGGCCGCCGTGGACCCCAGTGGAAATGTTCCCCCGTTACTGCCTCTGGATGGTTACTCAACGTTCGGATGGGAGGGTGGTGTTAGGACCAAGACAGAGACCTGGATGACCTGGTGGCAGGTGCGTTTCTGTCCAGGTAGATGCCATGGAGGTGGTGACAGGGGTTCTTATAGGTCAGATCTCAGTCCCCCCATGGCAAGACCGCGTGTGTGCCACGTGTTGATGTGGTTCTGCTATTGGAAGAGCATCCCCTTGATCTTCCGTAGTTACTGTTTCTGAGAGGGACCAGGAGGGATCACAGCCCTGGAAGAAGCTCTTCTTCCTCCTTGTCTGCCTCTGGTTGCAGGGGGTGCTGGGGCGTGTGTGTGTGTGTGCACGTGTGTGGCATGATGGGAAAGTCGGGCTCATGGCAACTCAGCAGTTTGCTATACAGGGAAGCAGTTCAGGGCCCAACAGCTCGAGGCCTCTCAGAAGGGTCTGCACAGTTCCCGAGGTCAAGGGTGAACAGTGATGATGATGCTCTGATGGTGGTGCCGGGGCCAGGGCCAGGGCCGGGGCTGGTCAGTGGAGGGAGGCTGGGGAAGAGGGGAGGCTGGGTTTGTGCGGCCCGGCCTAGGACAGTAAGGAGGAATCAGCCCTAGTGGAGGGCAGCTTGGCCGGATCCCCTGTGAAGTTTGGAAGGAAAGGTGGAATTGAGCAAGTAGGCAGGCTGATCTTTCAAAGAGCCTGGTGAGCACCGGGGCGGGGGGAGGTAACTCACAGCACTGGAAGCAGTCGCTGTTTGGACGTGTTTATGTGCCTTAGTAGCGGTACATGGTGACCAAGAGTGGCCGGAGGGGACCAGAGGTCCCCAAGATGGAAACACGAGAGCCGGTGAAAGCCTCCACCTCCTGGGCTGCATGCTGGGGCCTCCTGTGTGAGCCTGAGCCCAGCCCCTCCCCAGGAAGCACCTGACTTCAAGACAGGAGGAAAACACAGGTGCTCCCTGCCCACCGGGGGCTGAGGTCCCATGACAAGACCAAGATGGAGGGGAAGCTGGGGAGGAAATGACGGTGACCCCTTGAGACGAGGCTGCAGCTGCAGAGGGCCTTCATCTCCCCAGGAGGGCGGTGAGCGGTGGCCCTTCACAAACCCCGGGCACCGGCTGCACCAAGAAGCCCTCGTGGGCGATGCCACAGCACGCAGCTCAGCGGCAGCACACGTGTGAGTCGGGGTGACATGCCTGTTATGTCACATCCTGTCTCTCCTCAATCCTGAAATAATTCCCTCACTTAATGAGACCGGTTTTCCTGCTCCTACAATGAGGCCCGTGGGCAGTGCTGCCCTGCTGTGCCCTGAAAGCAATTCAGGGGGGTACACACCCCTGGTTGTTCAGGAACATTTAAACCCATCAGCTGTGTGTGGGTTCATTTTCCACTGGGGCTGGTCTGCCCTGGTGAAGATTTAAGGAGAGGGCAGCTTGGGCTCGAGGAAGGGGATTCTCCACTAGAACTTTGTTGTTTCTTTTGAGGTAAAAGAAACTTAGAAGGGGGCCAGGGCAGCCTGGGTGGTTAAGCACTGACCTGTCCCCGGGATGCATGGACCGTCCCCACCAGCATCTGAGCTGCAGAAAGGATGCGGTTTTTATTCTGCTCGACCTTTCAGGATCTGAAAAGTGCCCTCAGAGAATACAACATGAAATGACATAGAGGTGATTCCAGTGTCACTATTCCTTTCTGTTGAATTCACTGCAGGTTTCTAATTGTGGAAAGCTGTCTCACCAAGACACCACCAGAGTGGACGGAAGACTTTTAAACGGCTCTTTAAAAAAATATATTAGGTTAAAGTTCGACAAAAAGAGAAGAGTTATAATCTACTCCTTGAAAAAGAAACCTACCCCATCCTGTGATGGGGGGAGTCCGTTCAAGTATGGTTTTAGGTTCCAAGAGATTCTTCAAAGTGTACTTTTTACCCTTCACTGGGCCCTATGAATGAAGACATTTAATCCAATATCAATAAATCCTAATTAGCTAGAAGATTTGTTTTCATTTAATTAACATTTACTAAAGGCTAGTAATCTTTACGCTTCTGTAGGAAGCATTGTGGGGATACGGACATGATTGCTGTCTGCACAGAGCTCACGGTCTGGTAGCTGTAGATTCTCTTATGCTCTTGGGAAAATGACTTTTTTGCCTAGAACATGGGATCATCTGTTAGGCTACCCTGCCGGTAAGACAGGGAAGAAGAAGGGTGTGTCTTGTTATGAAGGGGAAACCAAAGAAAAGACTTAAGGGTTTATGCAATCATATATCTGATAGGGGACTTGTATCTAGAATATAATAAAGAACTATTACAATTCAACAACAATGACAAAAAGACTTAAGGGTTTACCCAGCTTTACCTAAATACTGTTTGATATGAAAAATGACAGGAAATGTTACATCCCACTGCTGATGAATGAGCATACACAGTTTTGTAAGGCTGTGAAATACTGCCTATGCGGAGGAAACAGAGCAAAACTTAGGTGGTACAGAATAAATCTGAACCTCATAGTCAGTGCATGGTGTGCACATCTCGTGCTTAGTCCTGAGTTTCGAGTGGGAAATACAGAACAGCAACTTTACTGACGTGGCAATTATGACAAAAACATTCTTGAACTTGATGGAGACACATTTTTGAACTGATGGAGACAAAGTATCCTAATGTAGCACACTCAAAATAAATATTTGAAAGAGGCTTCAATGTTGCTGTTTAACGGAAAGTCTGCCCTCCACTATCACTGGGAATCATTTCTTAGTAATGGTTTAATAACCTGAGTTTTGTAACAGGACCCTACTGATTAGCTTAGCACAAAATGCTTCAGCCGTTGAGGTTCGTGTCACCGAGGAGACAACCAGGACCAAAACTGGAGGGGTTTCTTGGCTGGAAATTAGATAATGAGTATAATTTTTTTTTTTTTTTTTTTTTTTGCTGTACACGGGCCTCTCACTGTTGTGGCCTCTCCCGTTGCGGAGCACAGGCTCTGGACGTGCAGGCTCAGCGGCCATGGCTCACGGGCCCAGCCGCTCCGCGGCATGTGGGATCTTCCCGGACCGAGGCACGAACCCATGTCCCCTGCATCGGCAGGCGGACTCTCAACCACCGTGCCACCAGGAAGCCCAATTTTCTGTAATTTTAATGACTGATTCACACAAGCTAATGCATTTACCATTTTCCATATTTTAAAAATTCACTTTTACCTGGGCACAGCTGCCCCTGGCTAACAGCATGAAGGAGAGCTGTTTTTCAGTTTTCTCCTGCTTCCAAGAGGTCAGCGCCCAGCTTCAGGCTGCTCAGGACCTCCGGCCAGGGCTGGCCTCCTGGAAGTTCCGTACCCTCCTCAACACTCCTGGGTCCTGGGCACTCGGATTTCAGCTGGTTGTTAGAGTCATAGGAGCAAACCAACCCACGCTCTGTACCCATAATGCCTGATGGAAGCCAAATGTGATTACGAGTCCAGGGCATTTGCACGGTAGAACAATATTACTTGGAAGGATCCTTTCACGGTGCCTTTCCAGCGGCTCCGAATGAGGACCCTTCGAGACTCCTCAGATGCCCCTGTTCTGGAATCTGCCTCCTGTGCCTTCCTGCGTCGGGCAGAGGATCTTTTCCTCACCACTGTGGCCGGCTGTCTTAAGTTCAACACTTGAGATGCTTTCTTAATATAACGTCAGAAGTGCCAGGTACCTCATCGCGACCTAGGGGCTGGCACTTACCTGCCCGTCCCGTCTTACCCAAGGGAGCGGAAAACAAGGCTATCGAGATCCCCAGCATCACAGGGGTTGTCTGAGCCTTTACCCATGACTTGTTACCACTCTGCGCCTTAGTTTTGGAACTTCTGGACTGTCCCTAGATGTTGTACATTTATACTTTCTCTTTGAGACTTCTCAAGGCATGGAGCAACCACGCCTTTGTTCTGTGCTCTGCATCTTCCGGCTGCTCTAGAGTGCAAGGTGTGAACTGGGCATCCCAGAGTTCCTCCTCCAAGACACCTGCCTCACGTTCCTCCTTCTGAAGGGTGTTCTAGGATTTCAAATGTCTGGCTGTCTTCCCTTTGTGTTTCAGAAACCACATCTGTCTTCATTGTACAAGTCCTTTTAAAGCAACAGGAATTCAGACATCAAGAAACTGACAAATTTCCATATATTTCTATTGGTAAAACATAGTTATTACAGTTGGTTCCAGAGAAGCTTCCGTTATCTAGTTGAGTTTACCGATGTAAAAAAATATATATATATGTTCTGGGGTGGGAGGGAGGGAGGTGTGCTTGTGAAAGGGCAACTCAGGGGTCCTTGTACTCATGCAATGTTCTGCACCTTGCTGGTGGGGGTGGATGCACAGACCTACATGTGTGGTAAAATTTCACAGAACTAAATGCTCACACACAATTGAGTGCGTGGAAAACTGGGGTGACCTGGTTAAGACTGGAGAACTCTATCAGTATTGATGCCCTGATTGCGATGGTGTGCGATGCTTTTGTGAGAGATAACCACCGGGGGAACTGGTCAAGTGTACGTGGGATCTCTGTAGTATTTCTTACAACCACGTGGGAATCTAGAACTCTCAAAATAAAAGGTCTAATTACCATAGACTGGTATCTTAAAAAAAGTATTTCTCAGAGTTCTGGAGGCTGGCAAGTCCATAACCAAGGCTCTGGAAGATTCAAGGCCTGGTGAGGCCGGCTTCCTGGTTCAGAGATGGCTATCTTCCCGCTGTGTCTTCGGAGTGCTCTGGGCCTCTTTTATAAGGACACTAACCCCATTCCACCCTCATGAGCCCATCACCTTCCAGAGGCCCCACCACCCAATACCATCACATTGGGGTTTAGGATTTCAATATACGGTTTTCGAGGAGACACAAACATTCAGTCTGTTTGTGAGTATGGCATAATCATCTTATTCTTGTATTACAGCAGAAAACCTTCTATTTTTAGCTACAGATAAAGAAAAGCATTTCTAGATCATCCAGCTGTTCTGCTTTTATAGTCATACTGAAAATCTCTCATGGATTCAAAATGATTGGGAATAAAATGTCTGATTAATAGTCTGGTTATTGAGTTAGTGAACTTGTATGAAACACAGCAATTACTATTGTCAAAGGATGCACAGAGAGTAAAATATGTTTAACTCAATCACCTCAAATCCATGATGGGATGAGAGAAGGTAACATGAAATAGTTAGATGATATCTAACTATTTATCTGCATATATTTTAAAAAAAACTTGGGTTTTTTTTTTTTTCAGGATCTGGCAGGGTTTCAGAAATATCACTAGTGTATCTCAATAACTACTATAATGACAAAAAGTTAGGAAAGTTGTATTCTGAACACACAAAAAAACTGATCCCAGACTTCCCATATGAGCTGTCATCTTTCTTTTTCCTACAAATGTATTTAAATTTTCTATAATTTCTCAGGTCTTAACACTTTCAAAATTTCTTCTTCATTAGATGAAGACATTTCTACAAATATGGTGCCAGGTCTTAATTTTTGTAATGTTTCAGCTTTAGAATAATCTCAAGTGGAGCCAATATTAAAATGTACCTCTTGTATGTTCAAGTGTCTGCTACATGGTGGATGAATTTTCTCAGTCTCTAACTGTAATCAAGCATCTTACTTCATGCATAATAGCTTGGTCCACTGGCCCAACAGGTGAGGTAATGCTAGCAGGAAAGACAGGAGACATCATCTGTCAGTGAGGGCTATCTGCACAGCTGGTATGGAAGACGTTTACCTCTTTTCTTCAGACAAACTTGTCCTTTCTTTCCTACTTCATATAAAGACCTTGAGGTTTAGAACTAGGAATATTTTTAAAGCTTTGGGACAACTTTATTCACCTCATCAAACGGCTGGGTGGAAGAAGTATGCCACAGCAGAAGTAATAATCCATCAGACCTAAAAATCAGAGACGCCGATCACGTCAGGGTCTCCAACGCATGTGAGCTTCATAAGAATCATGAAAACTTTCAGGAAACAGACGCTGTACGGCATGAAAAGTGAACAACAGAAAGACCCTCAATCTCGCTAGTTCTATGCGCAGGTAATTTTTTTTTGCATGATTCATGTGAATTCCCATTCCATAATGAGCTTTAAAACATGAGTCCATTATAAGAAAACCTACGCCATTGGTAGTGAGAAATTCGCTTCTTGAAAAATTCATATTGCTATGCATCAACCTTCATTCATATATTTTTTTTTTCATTCATATTTTTTAGTTTAGTTAATATGAGTTAATATCTTAGGAAAATTCTTATTTTACTCTTGGCGTCTTTATTTTACCCAACAGTTAAATGCAATTGGTGCTGGCTCTGATTCACCTATTATTGAAAAATACCTCAATAAGCCACTTAACACATACATACACTTCTTTCAGTGTGTCATCTCTAATGGTCCTTCCAAAACATACTAATCTATGGAGGCACTTAATTTGCTGGTTCTTTCATTTTTCTGGCAGTTGAACCATCCTTTACTTAATGAGCTGTAGCATCAGGGCATCTCCGGGGTTGGGGGAGCACCTGATTCGCCTACTTCTGCCTCCAACACCGTTGGCAGAAACCATTTAAACTCAAAAGGGTCTCTGCCACATGGCGTGTAATTCATGTAGTGGTGCCAGGAGCACCCACGTTTTTTGGTAATCGTCTCTTTGACATGAATACACTTATAATTTTCATTTGGGGTTGACAGTAAAGGAAACTTTTATTGTGGCAGGACAAACTCACGCTTTCAGCTCCAGATGCTCAACAAGGACCAGTGTGGAACCACTTTTAAGATTTCTGACTCAGCGCTTAAAACCTACCAACACCGGAGCATGTCCTAAACGGGGTCATGGGCTCTGCTACAGCAGAGATGTTCAAGCAGAGCGGAACCCCTGCGTGTTAGGGACTCTGCCGAAAAGACAGGGAAATCAGAAAACCTGACACTTAGTTTCCAGCTCTGTGACTACACGCTTTGAAAATCACTCAGATTAATATTAAGCCTTACCTAGGCTCCTGTGATTAAGGCCCATGAGAGTGCACTATTCCAAAACCTGTAAAAAAAAGAAAAAATTGGCAGCTGTTTGTTCTGGGTCTGAAGATATGTACCAGTCAAAATTACGCAGTTAGGACAAAACTTTCCTATCTTCTCTTCCCTGGTGGCACAATTGTTCATTTTTCCATGAATGCCACCATAGTTCTCTTACACCTTTTTTTTTTTGCTTGACAGAACCTCTGGATCTTAGTTACAGTTTATCTGGTAACCCATTCAATAATTTCGTTGGCCTCTCCAGATCTACAGCAAAACACTGATTTTCTTTCCCATTTGGTCTTGTCCTTTCTTGTTTTGTTTACATGACCTCATCCTATCTGAGAGGAATCCAGCTTTTAAAGTTTTCAAAGGGCACCTCCTTAGCATATTCTTGGATTTGGTCTGGACTGGGTTCTGTCTAGGTGTTTCGTGTTGGATCTATGACTAATGCCTTCTCCCATGGAATGTTCTGGGTAGGGGAGTTTCCTGGTCTTTGTGGATTTTCTACAATAAGCTTGATGTTACATGTTTAAAATTATTTCTTCGTATAGATAGCCATTTATAAAAAATAAATGGCTATCCCGTTTGTCAGGCCAGAGTTAGGATTTTTGAATTTGGATAAAGTCTGTAGATTCACGTAACAATTACTTCATTTTTCCCTTTTCCCCAAGATGTTACACAGATGCAAAAGGTAGGGGTGAGGATTGACTAAAGATTTCTTACCACTGCAAAGAGTAAATCAGGCCACACTCACACAGCCTTGAGCTGGGACACGACACGCTCAGCACACCTGTTCAAGTCCTTTATTAAAGCAACAACCAAAATACAGGATGGCTCACATGTTTTTTTGCTTTTTTGCTGCTATAACAATTTAAATATTAGTCATTTGTTTATACCTTTAAATTATTCTTAAAAGGTGAACATTTATAGCTCACAAATCAACAGTTTGACATTTCTGCCCAGATACATTTTTCCATCTTATTTCCTGGCTTTAACAAAGAAATTCCAGAACCAGAGGAGCAGCACATCAAACGTTAAGTGCCAGCATCTTCTGTGAGCGGTGCTGGGGTGTCTGAGAGATACACTGAAGGTTTTAATTCCTCGTTAAATAAAAATAATTTATGCCAGAATATTCTTAGAACTATTTGCTTTCTGTTTTTACATTCTCTGTGAGCTTCAGTTTCGACCGTGGTATTCTAAGCATTAGTCCCCTTAAAAATAACATTTCTAAAATATCTCAGTGAAAGATCATTATCACCCTCATACAACATTTTCTTGTATAACAGACACTCAGTCCTTCAGAAAGCATAAGAAGCAATTGTTTTTTTCTATTTTTTCCCCACCACTGATTTGTTTAATTCAAACCTTGTTAATCACTGGTTTAACCCTAAGGGTCATTAGGAAGATGAACTCCGTTATCTACTAAAGGATTTTTAAATGAATAGGTGAATGTAAAAATGACTAATACCGTGAAGGTAACAGGTGCTCAAAACGCGTCTGTGAATATACAATGAGATTTGCTGGCTATGTAAAGAGTACCAATGAATTAGCTTAAAAAGCAAGAACAGAAACCAGGATTATGATCTAAAGGGACTGCCAAAAGGGTACGTGAAGACAGGTACAGGGAAGTAGTTGTTGAACTGCGCTGGGTATAAAGTAGAGTATCTGAAAGATAAGGTAAATGCTCCATTTTCTTACCCAGTGAAACACTGGGAGGAAACCCCTGTTCACAGAACCACAGGGGCTGCCCTTGAAGAGTTTTAGCACTGGTACAACACTGAAATTCAACCTGCACACACAGGAGTCTGATCTGCCTTTTGAAACGGCTCGTCCGCTGGCTGGGACTGGGCTTTCTAAGGCTCAGCTGGTTTGTGTTGGCTGCATTACATTTAGAGGCGGTCTGTCCAAATCTTGCAAACATTCTTTCTGCCTAACATTTTCTTCACGAGCGAAACAGCTGAACAGCTCTGAGATCACCAATAAAGAACAATCCAACCATTAGATGAGAAATGTTACCAGCCCAGTGAATAAGTTACACAGCCATCCTTCAAGCCAAGTCTTTCAATCAAGTTGCTTTCTTATCTCACATTTGCCCTTCAAAGGAAGTCTGAGCAACACGGGATGTCTACAATTAAAAATGAAACACACAACGAAAAGGATAAAGAAGGGAAGGATTCCAGACTCCACTGTGTGGGAGGCCAGGCCTTTTGGCTTGGTTTTGAAAAAAGAAACGCTCACCAGCCATCGTTCCGGGTGTAATGACACAGTACAATAATGCTCAGGATGGGTAAGGACATTCAGTTATTTTCAGAGCGATTTCTATACATTATAGATGTCACATTTGGTTCCTAGAGATTTAGTCAAGTATTACTATTTCTTCTTGTCAAGCATGATATACAAAAAGATGAGAATAGATGTGCCCTAAAAATATGAAAATATAATATATAAAACAAAACCATTATAAATTACATAGATTTGCAGTATAAAATTTTTTCCCATTTAGAATAAATACCATCCAAGTTTACAGATCATCTAAGTGAATTAAATATGCACACATATCTGAATCATTTTCAGAACTTCAAGAAAAAAAATCGCTAGAGATATGACCAGATGACTCAGAAACCAGAAACTGCTTACTTTTGAGAATAATGACCTAAAGACCCAAAGGACATGGCTTGGGATTTAGTGCTAAGCTGTTAAAATTGCCCAAATGAGTCTGACGTGTGCATGTGTGCATACAAACACACACACACACACACACACACACGCTCACAAGCAGCCATATTTTTATGGATTTCTATGAAGCTGAACAGTTTATCTTTGAAAAATCAGCCCAAAGTCACGAGGTCATCTCTGTTCCATATTCTAGCAGGAGAGCTTTCCTATTCTGTAAAGAAGCTACAGGATGAACAGGAAGAGTGTAGCCTTTCTGGACAGAGAAATGTTTGTCGTAAGACAGCCTCCTCTTTGGTTGGCTGTTATTCCACCAAGAGCTTTCTGATGCCTTAAAGAGGGGAAAGGTTTTGAAAAATCTATATAATCTCGCCGGTCTAAAGAAGCTAAAACCAACCTGAAAACATTCTTTGGTCACACGTTTCTGCTCCTGCTCCATAAAAAATCTGCCCGTCTTTAACTTTCTATCCCTAATCAGTGCCTAGATGGGAGAGATAGATGCCTTTTCCTGTAATTTCCATGTGGAAATGTGCACATGGGTTTTGGTGGAGGGAGAACTCGACAGAATGGGAAAAAGTTCATGCAGTATCACAAAATGAGTGTGGGTCCCTGCTGCTGCTTTGGGCGTACAGATCCATGGTAAGAATGTGCTGACCTCCATGACAAGTGGAAAATTCTACGAGGTGGAGATAAAACTCTCCTGCAACCCCAATACAGAAAACCCTCGTCCAGAGAGTGCAAGTGGGAGGTCAAGGTCTCTCTGGACTGTTCACGACTCACTTTTTATGTGACCACCCAAGACACTCCTACCTGATGGCAATGGGTCATTTGAGGCCAAGAGGACTCTGATCCAACTGAGTCTTAGACTGCCTGTCACACCAGTTATCTATACATAGAGAAACCCCTGAAGCCAAACCCTCTGCCCTCAGCTACAGATTTAGATGCTTTTGCTGTGAAAGTTGGCGGCAAGAGTATCTAACCTCACGTGCCCATGTTTGCTCCCAAGACTGCTTGTCTCCTGCAAGGGGGGCCATCACAAACTTTCCATAAAACTCTATAATGTCTGAGCCGGATGGGATCCGGGGACCCATCAAGTCTCACCTCCGTGTTTGTCAGATGATAAAGATTAAACCCGGGGGGTGCCGAAGGTCACTTATCCAGAGAGTGAGAGTGAGGACTAAACATCACGGATGCTCTCACGATCCGTGTGGCCCAGGTTGGAACCTCCATGGAAACCATGATGTGGCCGTGACCCTCAAGACGACTTCAAGGTTATGGCTCCCCTGCTCATCAATGGAAATGAACGAATACCTCTCATTCTTCCACGATGACATCTAAACTGCAGACGCTGCCCTAATGATTTTGGGTTTTGAGCTTTTGAAACCGATCTTCTTGATTTGCATCAATACTAACTTTCAGCATTAAGAAGATGAGAGGAACCAGAGAGGAAAGTGAAAAATCTTTCGAGTAATTGTGGAGGAGGGCCAGGTGATTCTGCGGGAGAGGGGACCATCTAGATGGAGCTCGAGCCCGTCTGGTCTGTCCCTCTGCCAGGGAAGGAACGGAGGCCCCACCTGCCCAAAGCCTGCGGTGCTTACTGGCACCATCAGACGAGATGCTAGCCTTTGGGTGACTGGTTTTGTCATTTCTATAACATCATTCTGCCGCACATACAACTGCTTTCTTGTGGGACAAAATTAATTCAAGAACTCTGGCGTGAAATTTGATGCCATCACCCGAACCTTTCACTCTCCCCTTCAAGGACGGACAAGTTAGCCCTGCAGTTCAGGGAAGTGGGCCTGGCTAGGCGATCCCACGGACCCTCACACTTGCTGCCCCAAACCAAGTGTCTGGGTCACCGGACGGCCCCTGGCGGCCCACATTCTACACCTACATGGATTCCTCAGATGCCTCTGTCTCTGGAAGCAACATGCGTTCCAGATCAAGCAGCAGCCGTGTTTGGAGGATGACGTTACTTAAACGTAAAAACAGCATTTTTCATGGACAGTTTGGGTAAATTCAAGTTTACAGTCTCCCTGCCATCTCAGCTGAGCTCACCTAAAGGCTCTCAGAATCGGACAGGCAACACATTTTTATTTGGCTATTAAAGTGCTATCCTGGGCAAGGTTTTTTTTTTTTTTCTCTCAGTTTCACAACAGTAGCTTCATTGGAAACAAACAAACAGAAAAGCGATGGATGGAGACAGGCCTGGGAAATGACAAAAATCACGAGGCTGGTAACTGCTTTGGAACATTACAGATGACTTGTGGGTATCAGCCCTGACACCAAAGCCTCTGAGGTAAAAGTTTGGCGGGGGGTTTGAGGGGGTGGGGGGAGAGAAATAAGGACAAAGTGGCAAAGGGGACGAAACCAGAAGGAACGATTAGCATTCGTATCACAACGACTCGGTTATAGGGGAAGAGTGAAGGGGGGTTAAAACTGAGAAGAAAGTGCAACAGACCCACGGACGTGCAGTTGCTCTCGTAGCAGACCTATAACTTTTTAAAGGAAAAGCACTGCAGTGTGCATTGGACAGGGCTCTTGACCTCATAGTCTCTCACACCAAAAGGGCATCAGTGATTAAGGTATCTGGCAGAGAAGAGCCTCTGAGATTCATGCCGCGCGCACAGACACCTGCCCGAGGTCGCCGGCTCTGCACCCTGCCGCTGCTTGCATCCTCCATCGCGGGGCGCGGTCCGGGCACACAGCATGCACGCAGGCGCTCCCTTCTGAAGGGGCCTGGCTCCTCCTACCTACGGGACAGGCGTCTCCGGTAAGGCTTAGCGGCGAGGGCGGACTGCGTCTGGCCCTAGGGGTGGGGGGGCGGCCCTGATTCTCGGGGTGTGCATAGCTTCTCAGGGGGGCGTTGTTAGACATGGCTTTCATAGACGACGCGGGCATTGCTGTCGCACGCCCCGGCCGGCTCTGTGGCTTCCAGGAGACCTGGGGGCAGGACATGGTCCGGTACCTCGACAGGCGTGGGCTCCTCGGAGGTCAGCGCCGCGGACGTGACCTCGGTGGAAGGCGCCGCGGACTCGGGGGAGTGCTCGGCCGAGGGCTCGGTGTCCTCCTCGTCTCTGGCCTCGAGGGGCCCCCCGTCCCGGTCATCCGTGGGCTCCCTCCGGGTCTGGGGGTGCACGGACACCTCGATGGCGATCTGCTGGGGCTGCTCGTGCAGCGACGAGGCGTCTGAGTCAGCGGTGGGGGACTCGCTTCGCTGCAGGGCGTCGGGGATGGTGTAGACCTCGTCCCCGGTGGTCGCCTCCTGGCCCTCAGGCGCGTGGCGCACGAAGTTCTGGCCCTGCTCCTCCAGCCCTACCACCTCCATGAGCTCCTCCACGATGGTCCTGCAGTTCATGATGAGCGGGGGCAGCGGCACGCTGCGGGCCAGCTCCTCGATGTAGCGGGCGAACTCCATGGTCTTGAACTGTGTGACCTTGGCCAGCTCCAACGTCTTGGCCGACGTGATGATGGGGATGCGCTTGGCGATCTCGAAAGCCTTCTGCAGCTTCTCGGCGCCCTCTGTGCGGAAGAACTCGTTGATGGCCTTCTCGGTCTTCTTCAGGTGGCTACTCATCATGCAGAGGCGGGTGATGTTGAGGGCCAGCACCACGGCGAAGGCCACCAGGCACACCACCATGTAGTACACGCCCATGTCCCCCGACGTGAAGACCACCCTCAGCGTCACCGTGTTGTTCACGGTGCCGTGGACGTTGGCCGCCACACATGTGTATCGACCTCGGTCCGTGAAGGACACCTTGGTGATGTTCAGGAGGCCGTCGTGCATCTGCCACTTTCCTGCAGGAGGAAGAGGACAGAGTCAGCCGGGCCCTCCACTCCCTGCAGCCACTGCCCCGCACGTCGCTGAGCACATCTCCCACCACCATGTCTGCCACTGTCGACGGCGCCCACGGCGAACGCCGACCTAGCCAGACGGTGACGGCGTTAGCTCGCCTAATCCTCACAACTCGGGGAGGAGCTACCAGCACCGGCCCATTTTACAGGATGGGGAAACTGAGGCACAGGTCCACTAAGCCACCTCCCCAGGGCGCCAGTTTGGAAGCAGTTGAGCTAGACGTGAACTCGAGCCCAAGAGGCTGTACTCTTAATACCAAATCATACTGTGTGATTCCACATCCTAGAGAAAAATAAACAGTATGGAAAATACTTGCTCTTACTAGAGAATTCCTTAATGTAGCACCTGATTTTCTAGCCTGCCTGTGAGCGTGGCTCTACAGAATATATATGCTCACGGGAGAGTTTTAATACTTTTCAGAAGATAAAGTACTTTAGGATCAACATAAAAACTGGAGTAAATCAATTAAATTGTAATTGTTCGCCTGGGTTTCTCATATTGAGATTGAAGTAGTCCTGGTATGACCTCGGTTGATGGAAACATAAATAATTGAGAAGCTACAATGAACTACGTCACTTACCCACTTACCGTTACAAGCTAACTCTGTGGAGATTCAGAGGCTGGGTGTGAATAAGCAACGATTTGGTTTCGCTTTGCAAATAAATCACAGACCCATCAGGTTGAAACCAGGCCTCACACAATGGAGAATGCACACTGAAAAGCGTTGTAATAGATAAGAATTCTACCCGCCTCTGGCCTGGAAAGGATCGTTGCCCTGGGACTGAGGTTCTTAATCTGAATTAATCTTTGCTAGGGATTACTCCTTAGTCTGCCTGTGTACCCGCAGGTCACAGGACCCCGGGAAACGTGATCCTAGCTTTGCCTTCCAGGTCTTGGGTCTGAGCCTTTCTGAAAACCCTCCACCTCCCTAGACCGTCCTGTAGAGAGAGAAGGGTCCCGGCCCGGCCTCGGGGGAGTTCTGAGTAGCAGGACAATCTTTCTGCGTAAAAGCACTCGCGTCCCCAAGCAAGCCAGAGGCCTCTCCTGAGAGATGTGGCAACTTAGCGCGTGGTTTCCTTTTAAGGGTGTATTATCGCTTTGTATTTTTTATTTATTTATTTTTTGCGGTACACGGGCCTCTCACTGCCCATATCGCTTTGTATCTTTTTAAAAAAGGAGAAATTTGTGAGCACCAAAGCGACCAGGGTCTCCAGGGACTGTGGGATGAGACAGCAGAGGCCCCCGTTATTCCAGGTCCTCTGCTCCAAGGACCATCCTTCGGGAGGCTGGCCGGAGCCGTGGGTGCCGTCGGGGACCTGCAGCCCCTCCTCCCACTGGTCTGGGGAGCCTGGCAGGAAGCCTCTTGTAGATGCTGCCACATTCCTCTGCTTCCTGAAGGAACATCTGAGAAGAGTGGTGCCTGGTGTCCCCAAGTACCCTGCTTCTAATAATTCAGCCAGTGTACTTTCCCGAGAGTAGGAAACACTGGTTTGGGAAATCTAGCGCATTTCCGTCTCTTGTGAACGTGTATGAACAGACCACCCTAGCGCCCGGCCTGTGAAACCTTCTCTCGTCCAGATGGGCAGAGGCAAGCCTCCCACCCTGTCCGTTCATTCCCGAACATGAAACTTGATACTTCAGTGGCAGATTTATCCAAATAGAGAATAATCTGAGCAAGGGAAATGATCAATTTGTTGTCTTAAAATGTGCATGTTTCATCAAACCACACTACAGCAGGCATAGAAAAAAATAACAACTCCGGTTGCCTGAAAGCTTATGATAGATGTGGAAGGTACTGGGTGCCAGAGAACTACAGACTCTACCTATAGGAGTTTCTCATACTGCTTGTTGGAAAACAACAGGAAATAGGAAGGGAGAAGGTGAGATGGTGAGGTTCTTTGTATGAGGAACAGTTAGGATCAATTTGGCCACCTCCTAACCTCCCACCCTCGCTCCCTCTGTGGAGGAATTATTATCTACAAATTCAAGGACAGAGAGGAATTATCTACAAATTCAAGGACAGGGTAGGGGGAACCAGGGTGTGGAGGAAGAGCAGAAAGGAGTGCTGAACTCAGAAGGCAGGCACCTGACGATAACAGGAACAGCTCTCTCCCCACACCTAGGCAAGGCGCTCAGCGATAACTGCACCTAACTGTGATAGAAAAGTGAAGTGTAGAAATGCAGGCCAGTTACAAGATGCCAACAATTTCCTCTGACTATTCAAAGGGTTTCTGAACTTGGATTTTATAGTTTATCTTTAAGCATGTTTTTTTTTTGGTGGTACGCGGGCCTCTCACTGTTGCGGCCTCTCCCGTTGTGGAGCACAGGCTCCGGACGCGCAGGCTCAGCGGCCATGGCTCACGGGCCCAGCCGCTCCGCGGCATGTGGGATCTTCCCGGACCGGGGCACGAACCCGCATCCCCTGCATCGGCAGGTGGACTCTCAACCGCTGCGCCACCAGGGAAGCCCTAGGCATGTTTTTAATCGTCTATTTATGTATATTTATCTATCCTGGACCCAAACAATTCAAAACAGATACCGACTCAGACACTCCAGAAGTTCCCTGTTGCACGGTCAAAACAGGCACAGTCTGGAATCAAACACAATTAGGTGACACTTGTAGTTCATTCTGGGGAAACCGGTGAGATGTAGAGTGCATAACTTATTAGTTTGGCACGTATTCTGCTTCTTAGTCCAGGGCCGTGGGTCCTTGGACTAACATCTATCATATACCTTATCCAATAATTAACCTCGTTTGTTCTGGAAGCCCGAAGCCCAGCCATGAATCTGTGAAGTGACTATATTTGCCTAACGATAAACCACAACAATGAATCACATATGATTATCCTGAAACAGGCAGGTATTACCCGTAATAGGAGCTGTGACACTATAGTTAAATAACTGAGACCCATCTCTCTGCCAGCAAGTCCCTGTTTCGAGTCCACGACAAGGACACCAAGACATCCCTCTCTTCAGGGTTCAGTCCTTCACTGTATTTCTCTTGAAACAAAACACACGTCACATTTACTTTATGGATTAAGGTACTAGCAATGCTGCTCAGGCTTCTCAGGTACGACGAGGTTAAAGGGAACGTGTGACCTGGACTAAACATTCTTTTGCCAGATCTCAAAGCGAGTCTTGGGAAGCCAACACACACACACACACACACACACACACACACACACACACACACACACACACACTCATTCTGATGACAGAAGATTCTGACCTCAAAGGTGATGTATGTCTGTATCATGTCCTGTTTAAAGGCTGATACATTCCTTCCTTCCAAGGAACTAAGACTAAATACTTCCTCTCAGCCTCAGCATGACCTTCGATTAGTGAGAAATAAAGATTTCTGCATGTTCTCCCGCTGTATGCAGCCCCGAACACTATGAACCCCACCCTGGAGGTCCTCCCACATCAGCAGGGGCCCAGGCTCATGGAGAATCACAGGCAGCCGCCCCTCTAGGATCGTCTCGAGAACATTCCTGGGCCACATGTTGCCTTTCTCCTTAGTCTGTAAATACCTTGTCCTGAGACCCAGCCTGGAAGGTCTGACTTCAGCCATCAGGAGGTCGAGGGAATAAAAAGGGCCCCGGTGACTGTCACAGGGACCCGAAGACCCAGCCACCTGGGGCGGGGAAGCTTGGTGCTGCAGCTCCAGGGATGATTTTAAACTGGAGTTGAGCAGGGATGTCACAACCATGTGCTGAATTCTCACTAAGCTGCATCATTTCAGCACAAGTAAACACCTAAAATGTGAGCCGCTGACGCTGAGTCACTTCAACAGGCAATGATTTTGGAGGAAATGCACAACTGAAAGATCCTGCATGCCGCAACTAAGAGATCCTGCATGTCCCAGCGAAGATCCCACATGCCACAACTCAGACCCGGCGCAGCCAAATAAGTTAACAAGATTTATTTTTGTTTTTTTTAAAAGGCAGATTTGAGCCATCACTTTCTGATTCTAATACCAAAGATTCCGTGTCAAACGTTTCCCTGACAGACTGGTTCAAGATGGCCGACTAGAAGGACGTGCTCTCACTCCCTCTTTCGAGAGCACCAGAATCACAACTAACTGCTGAACCATCATTGACAGGAAGACACTGGAACTAACCAAAAAAGATACCCACATCCAAAGGCAAAGGAGAGGCCACAATGAGACAGGAGGAGGGGCGCAATCCCAGTAAAATCAAATCCCATAACCACTGGGTGGGTGACTCAGAGACTGGAGAACACTTATACCACAGAAGTCCACCCACTGGAATGAAGGTTCTGAGCCCCACGTCAGGCTTCCCAACCTGCAGGTGCGGCAACAGGAGGAGGAATTCCTAGAGAATCAGACTTTGAAGGCTAGTGGGATTTGATTGCAGGACTTCGACAGGACTGGGGGAAACAGAGACTCCTCTCTTGGAGGGCACACACACACACTGGGACCCAGGGGAAGGAGGAGTGGCCCCATAGGAAACTGAACCAGACCTACCTGCTAGTGTTGGAGGGTCACCTGCAGAGGCAGGGGGTGGCTGTGGCTCACCGTGGGGACAAGGACACTGGCAGCAGAAGTTCTGGGAAGTACTCCTTGGCGTGAGCCCTCCTGGAGTCTGCCATTAGCCCCACCGAAGAGCCCGGGAAGGCTCCAGTGTTGGGTTGCCATGGGCCAAACAACCAACAGGGAGGGAACCCAGCCCCACGCAACAGCAGACAAGCAGATTAAAGTTTTACTGAGCTGTGCCCACCAGAGCAACACCCAGCTCTACACACCACCAGTCCCTCCCATCAGGAAACTTGCACAAGCCTCTCAGATAGCCTCACCCACCAGAGGGCAGACAGCAGAAGCAAGAACTACAACACTGCAGCCTGTGGAACGAAAACCACATTCACAGAAAGTCAGACAAGATGAAAAGGCAGAGGGCTATGTACCAGATGAAGGAACGAGATAAAACCCCAGAAAAACAACTAAATGAAGTGGAGACAGGCAACCTTCCAGAAAAAGAATTCAGAATGATGATACTGAAGAGGATCCAGGACCTCGGAAAAAGAATGGAGGCAAAGATTGAGAAGATGCCAGAAATGTTTAACAAAAAGACCTAGAAGAATTAGAGAACAAACAAACAGAGATGAACAATACAATAACTGAAATGAAAAATACACTAGAAGCAATCAATAGCAGAATAACTGAGGCAGCAGAACGGATAAATCACCTGGAAGACAGAATGGTGGAATTCACTGCCGTGGAACATAATAAAGAAAAAAGAATGAAAAGAAATGAAGACAAGCTAAGAGACCTCTGGGACAACATTAAATGCACCAACATTCGCATTATAGGGGTCCCAGAAGGAGAAGAGAGAGAGAGGACCCGAGAAAGTATTTGAAGAGATTATAGTTGAAAACTTCCCTAACGTGGGAAAGGAAATAGCCATGCAAGTCCAGGAAGTGCAGAGTCCCCAGGCAGATTAAACCCAAGGAGAAACAGGCTGAGACACACAGTAATCAAATTGACAAAAATTAAAGACAAAGCAAAGTTATTAAAAGCAACAGAGGAAAAATGACAAATAATATACAAGGGAACTCCTATAAGGTTAACATCTGGTTTCTCAGCAGAAACTCTACAAGCCAGAAGGGAGTGGCACGATATACTTAAAGTGATGAAAGGGAAGAACATACAACCAAGATTACTATACCCAACAAGCGTCTCATTCAGATAAAATGGAGAAATCAAAACCTTTACAGACAAACAAGAGCTAAGAGAATTCAGCACCACCAAACCAGCTCTACAACAAATGCTAAAGGAACTTCTCTAAGTGGGAAACACAAGAGAAGAAAAGGAACTACAAAAACAAACCCAAAACAATTAAGAGAATGGTAATAGGAACATACATGTTGATAATTACCTTAAATATGAATGGATTAAATGCTCCAACCAAAAGACACAGACTGGCTGAATGGATACAAAAACAAGACCCATATATATGCTGCCTACAAGAGACCCCCTTCAGACCTAGGGACACATACAGACTGAAAGTGAGGGGATGGAAAAGGATATTCCGTGCAAGTGGGAATCAAAAGAAAGCTGGAGTAGCAATACTGATATCAGACAAAATAGACTTTAAAATAAAGAATGTTACAAGTGACAAGGAAGGACACTACATAATGATCAAGGGATCAATCCAAGAGGAAGATATAACAATTATAAATATATATGCACCCAACACAGGAGCACCTTAATACATAAAGCAACTGTTAACAGCTATAAAAGAGGAAATCAACAGTAACACAATAATAGTGGGGGACTTTAACACCTCACTTACACCAAAGGACAGATCATCCAGGGAGAAAATTAATAAGGAAACACAAGCTTTAAATGACATAACAGACCTGATAGATTTAATTGATATTTATATGACATTCCATCCAAAAACAGCAGATTACACTTTCTTCTCAAGTGTGCATGGAACATTCTCCAGGACAGATCACATCTTGGGTCACAAATCAACCCTCAGTAAATTTAAGAAAATTGAAATCATATCAAGCATCTCTTCAGACCACAATGCTATGAGATTAGAAATGAATTACAGGGAAAAAACATGTAAAAAACACAAACACACAGAGGCTAAACAATACATTACTAAATAACCAAGAAATCACTGAAGAAATCAAAGAGGAAATCAAAAAATACCTAGAGACAAATGACAATGAAAACACGACAATCCAAAACCTATGGGATGCCGCAAAAGCAGTTCTAAGAGGGAAGTTTATAGCAATACAAGCCTACCTCAACAAACATCTCAAATAAACAATCTAACATACACCTAAAGGAAATGGAGAAAGAAGAACAAACAGAACCCAAAGTTCGTAGAAGGAAAGAAATCATAAAGATCAGAGCAGAAATAAATGAAACAGAAACAAAGAAAACAATAGCAAAGATCAATAAAACTAAAAGCTGGTTCTTTGAGAAGATACACAAAATTGATAAACCATTAGCCAGACTCATCAAGAAGAAGAGGGAGAAGACTCAAATCAATAACATTAGAAATGAAAAAGGAGAAGTTACAACAGACACCACAGAAGTACAAAGCATCCTAAGAGACTACTACAAGCAACTCTTTGCCAATAAAATGGACGACCTGGAAGAAATGGACAAATTCTTAGAAAGGTATAACCTTCCAAGACTGAACCAGGAAGAAACAGAAAACATGAACAGACCGATCACAAGTAATAAAATTGAAACTGTGATTTAAAATCTTCCAACAAACAAAAGTCCAGTACCAGATGACTTCACAGGTGAATTCTATCAAACATTTAGAGAAGAGCTAACACCCATTCTTCTCAAACTCTTCCAAAAAATTGGGGAGGAAGGAACACTCCCTAACTCATTCTATGAGGCCACCATCACCCTGATACCAAAACTAGGCAAAGATACTACAAAAAAAGAAAATTACAGACCAATATCACTGAGGAATATAGATGCAAAAATCCTCAACAAAATACTAGCAAACAGAATCCAACAGCACATTAAAAGGATCATACACCATGATCAAGTGGGGTTTATCCCAGGGATGCAAGGATTCTTCAATATGAGTAAATCAATCAATGTGATACACCATATTAACAAACCGAAGAAGAAAAATGATATGATCATCTCAATAGATGCAGAACAAGCTTCTGATAAAATTCAACACCAGGTTATGATAAATACTCTCCAGAAAGTGGGCATAGAGGGAAACTACCTCAAAATAATAAAGGCCATATAGGACAAATCCACAGCCAACATCATTTCAATGGTGAAAAACTGAAAGCGTTTCCTCTAAGATCAAGAAAAAGACAAGGATGTCCACTCTTATTGCTATTATTCAACAGAGTTTAGAAATCCTAGCCACGGCAATCAGAGAAGAAAAAGAAATAGAAGGAATACAAATTGGAAAAGAAGAAGTAAAACTGTCACTGTTTGCAGATGACATGATACTATACACAGAGAATCCTAAAGATGCCACCAGAAAACTCCAAGAACTAATAAATGAATTTGGTAAAGTTGCAGGATAGAAAATTAATGCACAGAAATCTCTTGCATTCCTAGACACTAATAATGAAAGATCAGAAAGGGAAATTAAGGAAACAATCCCCTTCACCACTGCAACAAAAAGAATAAAATACCTAGGAATAAACCTACCTAAGGAGGTAAAAGACCTGTACTCAGAAAACTATAAGACACTGAAGAAACAAATCAAAGATGACAGAAAACAGATGGAGAGATATACCATGTTCTTGGATTGGAAGAATCAATATTGTGAAAATGACTATACTATCCAAAGCAATCTACAGATTCAATGGAATCCCTATCAAATTACCAATGGCATTTTTTACAGAAGTAGAACAAAATATCTTAAAATTTCTATGGAGACACAAAAGTCCCCGAATAGCCAAAGCAGTCTTGAGGGGAAAAAATGGAGCTGGAGGAATCAGGCTCCCGGACTTCAGACTAGACTACAAGCTACAGTCATCAAGACAGTATGGTACTGGCACAAAAACAGACGTATAGATCAATGGAACAGAATGGAAAGCCCAGAGATAACCCCACGCACCTATGGTCACCTTATCTTTGATAAAGGAGGCAAGACTATGCAATGCAGAAATGACAGCCTCTTCAATAAGTGGTGCTGGGAAAACTGGACAGCTACGTGTATAAGAATGAAATTAGAACACTCCCTAACACCATACACAAAAATAAACTAAAAATGGATTAAAGACCTAAATGTAAGACTGGACACTATAAAACTCTTAGAGGAAAACATAGGAAGAACACTCTTTGACATAAATCACAGCAAGATCTTTTTTGACCCATCTCCTAGAGAAATGGAAATAAAAATAAAAGTAAACAAATGGGACCTAATGAAACTTAAAAGCCTTTGCACAGCAAAGGAAATCATAAACAAGATGAAAAAACAACCCTCAGAAGGGGAGAAAATATTTGCAAATGAATCAACGGACAAAGGATTAATCTCCAAACTATATAAACATCTCATGCAGCTCAATATTAAAAAAACAAACAACTCAATCAAAAAATGGGCAGAAGACCTAAACAGACATTTCTCCAAAGACATACAGATGGCCAAGAGGCACATGAAAAGCTGCTCAACATCACTAATTATTAGAGAAATGCAGGTCAAAACTACAATGAGGTATCACCTCACACCAGTTAGAATGGGCATCATCAGAAAATCTATAAACAATAAATGCTGGAGAGGGTGTGGAGAAAACGGAACCCTCCTGCACTGTTGGTGGGAATGTAAACTGATACAGCTACTATGGAGAACAGTATGGAGGTTCCTTAAAAAACTAAAAATAGAACCACCATATGACCCAGCAATCCCACTACTGGGCATATACCCAGAGAAAACCATAATTCAAAAAGAGTCATGTACCACAATGTTCACTGCAGCACTATTTACAATAACCAGGACATGGAAGCAACCTAAGTGTCCCTCGACAGACGAATGGATAAAGAAGATGTGGTACATATATATACAATGAAATATTACTCAGCCATAGAAAGGAACGAAATTGGGTCATTTGTAGAGCCGTGGATGGACCTAGAGGCTGTCATACAAAGTGAAATAAGTAGAAAGAGAAAAACAAATATTGTATATTAACGCATATATGTGGAATCTAGAAAAATGGTACAGATGAACTGGTTTGCAAGGCAGAAATAGAGACACAGATGTAGAGAACAAATGTATGGACACCAAGTGGGGAACGCAGGGGGAGGGTGGTGGTGGTGGGATGAACTGGGAGATTGGGATTGACATATATACACTAATATGTTTAAAATAGATAACTAATAAGAACCCGCTGTAAAAAAAGAAAATTAAAAAAAAACAACAGGGCTTCCCTGGTGGCGCAGTGGTTGAGAATCCTCCTGCTAATGCAGGGGACACGGGTTCGAGCCCTGGTCTGGGAGGATCCCACAAGCCGCGGAGCAACTGGGCCCGTGAGCCACAACTAGTGAGCCTGCGCGTCTGGAGCCTGTGCTCTGCAACAAGAGAGGCCACGACAGTGAGAAGCCCGTGCACTGCAATGAAGAGTGGCCCCCGCTTGCCGCAACTAGAGAAAGCCCTCGCACAGAAACGAAGACCGAACACAGCCAATAAATAAATTTAAAAAAATTTAAAACAACAACAACAAACCGCCTCCTTGACACTCGGGAGGGCAGTCCCCGGTTCTGGTCCTGTGCTCGGATGGGAGCTTCCCCCGCTGCCCCTCGGGATGGCCTTCCGCATCCCATCCTCCCGCTCTGTCCTGATCCTGACGCACGGCTGGAGGCTGACACCCCAGGAGACCGGCCGTTCGGCTCTCGGGCATCCTTCACGGTCTCCCCGGACACTCCAGGCATGAGAGGCCCATGTGGAAATCTCCCCCAGGTGAACTGGGGCATCGCCTTTGCAAAGGGAAATGCTAACAGAGGTTCGCTTGTAGCTGAAGCACGCTGAGTGCTGTGCTATATGTGACGAAGTTAGAAGGACAGTGGTATTTTTTATCTTGTTCATACATTCGGTCAACAAACATTACTGAATACATTGTCTGTCACCAGGCTGCCTGCCAGAAGATGCAGCTACAAAGATGAGTAAGACATGACCCCCGGCTGCAGAAACCAGCGGGCCCCGAGAGGGCTGCAGACTCGCAGCCAACCCGGGGCACATGGCGCGTGCCCTGTGCGGGTAGCGGGGACGGTAAGGATGCTGCTCAGCGGGGGTGCGGTCCCGAGCGGGACGGGGGTGCAGGCAGAGGAGTAGGAGGGAGAGGAAGCACTTCCAAGGCCAGAGGGGGCAGCAGGGCAGGTGAGCAAAAGAGGGGAGCCCGTGTGCACTGCTGCAGCTGACAGACGTTGTACAAACCAAGAGAGGATGCACCACCTGCACGTCCTCTGCTCTAACCCCTGGTTCAATCAGCAGAGGAAACCTCAAAGTCCAGATGAAGATGCTGGCAAGCGTGGGAATTTTAAATGAAGGAAAAGGTCATTTCAAATCGGGGGGAAGAATACTGGGATCACTGACTACTCATCTGAAAGGAAATGAAGTTAAATTCCTAGTCTATGTGATACCTAAAAATAAATTCCAAGTACTCTAAACATAAAATTAAAACTATAAAGTTAATAAAAGATATGAAAACATTTTTCTAACCTTGGGACCGGAAAGCCTTTTTCAACATTTCAAGAATCCCAGAAACTCTAACAGAGAACCCTGATGGGATCGGATTTCTCTCAAATTCAACGTTTTACACTGTAACATTGGTTACATTAAAGTTGAGAGCAAATGAAAGAGTGGGAGAAAATTCTGGAATATTTGACAAATGCTTAATAACTATGAAACATAAAGAACTCCTATAAATCAAGACAAAGAACCCAAAAGGAAAAAAAAAAAGGGAAAGGAGATGGACAGAGAAGTCACAGAAAAAAGGAATGCAGGTAGTGTCTAAGTGCACAAAATCACTTGTGGTTAAATCATAATTAAATTTAAATAGATTGAAGTAATTTTTTAAAACAGATGACTTTTCCACCTTGCAGAGCGTCAGAGGAAGGGGGGCCCTGATTATACAGTGTGTTGCTGGGAGGATGGGAAGGCACACTGCAAGGCTGGGTTTTCGCATTGACCAAAGTGCAAGATGAATGGAGCCTGTGACCCACTTCTAGAATTCTTGAAACGCTTCAAATCAGGCAGGCCTAGATTGACTGGGAAAATATCGAGTATAAGAAAATCAAGGTAGTGAAAAAAATCTCCTTGTCAGCATCTTTCTCCCCAGGGACACAGTTCTAGAGCCTTCCTCACGGCCTACATCCTCTGGGCGAAGCGGTCACCGGGGTCGCAGGCCAGGAAGGCGGCTGACCTCGTATCACTGTGTCACTGTGGGGCCCAGGCATGGGGAGGGGGAGGCACTGAGGACGGCATGAGGTCATGTCGACAGAACTGGGTCAGGGGACCATCCAGCAACTAGAGAAGCAGGTCAGCGGTGTTGCGTGGTGACAGTCAAAACCCATGCCACCGGGCTTCCCTGGTGGCGCAGTGGTTGAGAGTCCGCCTGCCGATGCAGGGGACACGGGTTCGTGCCCCGGTCCGGGTGGATCCCACATGCCGCGGAGCGGTTGAGCCCATGAGCCATGGCCGCTGAGCCTGCGCGTCCGGAGCCTGTGCTCTGCAACGGGAGAGGCCACAACAGTGAGAGGCCCGCGTACCGCAAAAAAAAAAAAAAAAAACCACCACCAACAAAAACCCGTGCCACCAAGAAAGGCCACGGCACACGGGTTACTGTGACTTGACATGACAGATCAGGACGAATGCCGGTGCCAACACCTTCCGACCAAATGACCGCTGGACAGAAACAGCAGCACCAACTCCTCCTGGAACCCAAGCATCATGAGAAAGGTGACAGCACAATCACAAAGATGCTGTAACTACAACTTCCCTCCAAACCCATGTCTGCCGAAATCCCCAATCTTTCCAGCCGTCCTGAGGATGGCTCAGCATTAAAAATTAACACCATGCCCCACTGAAAAGCTCTTAGAATTTCCCTCAAATTATTTATTAGAAGAAAAGGATTTCTCTTTTTCCTTGGAGATGTCTTTCCGTGAAAGTGTCAACAAGCTGATGTGTGGTTCGTCTACATTCCCGGTAGGTGGTATGAAAACATTAAGCCTCTGTTCACAACGCCATTTAGACACGGCAGCTCTTAAACTTTTCAAGGAGGAGGGTTCAGTCTGCTAAAACAAGGGGGTTATTTTCCTGAAACCAACTTAAAACTCTTCAGGTGGTGAGAGTTCCAATAACGTTTACGCCAACAGAAAGCAAGTGCAACACTCACTTGAACGATGCCGCACTGAATCCACACTCTTCAAATAAGAACCAAACACGCGCACGTGTCTATAAGCATGGGGTCTATTTTCCAACATGTGAAATAGAAGCTACCGAGGGGAAAGGATCCAAGCCTTTTTACAAAACAGAATTGAGAACAAATGGAGCCCCGCATGGCTGCACCTGTTACGGGGCTTCTGCAGGAAGACGATAGCTCCCCCAAGCCACTGCAGAGGCCCAGGTTATAAACACTGAAAGCTGCAAGGGCTCCTGCGACACCACCCCCGGCTTCCCAAGCGGGCTCTTCGGATGGTCCTGGGGCAGCTCTACCAAGCTGCTTCCTACATCATGTGGGACAGAGGTGGCCTGGGATCATCAGGGATTAGCTCGGCTCTCAGCTCAGGAGAAGGTTGGGGGGAGGCCCGGGCTGTTCACAGCCTGCAGTTGTGCTTTGCTTCAAGGCATAAATAACATCTGAAAAGAACCCGTCTTTTCATTTCCTGGCAAAGGAAACATCTGACCCTCCGGCTCATTCGGCCTGATAATCTCCATTTTTAAAAAAGTGCCAAGCACGTCAGTCCATGCAGGCTGGCAGGAGTCTCTTCTGAGAGTGGGCGTAGGTGGTCTTCTGAGAGCACCCTGCACTGGGTGGATGGAAATAGCATCTCAGCCCTCACATCCTCATCTGAGGGGGATGGGGAAGGGTCCTCCTACTGCTAAGACTAAAGCAGTCTGGGCTCACACCCCAAAGGGGGAGCACAACCCATTAAAAAACAACGCTATAAATGGTGGCTCATTACCGGGCTGGCCCTCGACGTGACTCAATTTGGCAAATGAACCGAAGTACCACTTTTATGGAAAAATACATTATGGGTTCACGCAAGTGACTTAACCGACTTTGGAATGATTCTTTAGGGGGCTGAGGTTGCTTCTTTAGTTGAGACCAGGGTTTCTTCTCTTGGGCTGGCATTTTGCATCAGATAATTCTTGGGAGGGGTCTGTCTGTGCATTGCAGGATACTGAGGGCATCCCTGGCTTCCACCCTCTAGATGCCAGCAGTCCTTCCCCTCCTGCCCCGGCTATGACAACCAAAAACAACTCCAGACTTGGCCGGTGTCCTCCGGGGGAGAGAACCAGTGGGTTAGGCAAAGGGAAAGTTTATCCTGTGCATAATATACTCCGTAACATCCACACTCACTGCTCTGAGGCTTGGGTGCGTTGGAGGGCAGCGGGCCCCTTGCATGCGGAGGGTATGTGTCGGGGGATGGGGGATGTTGCTGGTGGAGGGGGGAGCGCCACTCTCGCCATCACACCCGTCGCAGCGTTAACTCGAGCTTCTAAACAACACTTAAGGGATATAAATGTTTTTGGTCTTTACTGAATGTTTTTTTAAAAGGTTGGGAACTTGAGAGAACAAATAAGAAATTGCCCAGAAAACTATTTGCTTTCTTTACAAAACACACCGTACTACGAAGCAGAGACAGACGCACTTGGGATCCTGACTGTGACAACACTGGACATTGGTGATGTGACCAATGACGGTGGCAGCTGCCGTTTACTGATGGCTTGGTGGGTTCCACGTACTGGACTGACATTTCATACACGACACAAATTGCACAGCCCTGCCTGGCAGTCAAAGAGGATTATCTCCGCTTCACAGATAGGAAAACTGGCTCCGAAAAGTTGAGGAACTTGCTCAAAGAGATGCCATTGTGCTGTTCTGCTGAATTTGCAGTAATATATTTATAGTTACGTAAAGTCTGTCTAATGCCTTCTGAGGAGTTGATTTTTTTAAATCTCAAATATTGAACATATTTAAGAGAAATTCGGTATAACACTTCCATAGGTTGATGCACTACTCCACGCTTCATCTCAGAGGCAAAGGATGCTGTAAACTTAGTGCTGTGGGCGCTGACCCCCTCCTGGATATGTTGCAGGGGGTGATACACTCAGGTCTCAAGACGTGGCTGGCACAGTTCGTTGAGGCCCCCTGACAGAAGGAGTTGAAAGCATCTCACGGGCTACTGAAAACATTTGCAAAGCAGAGGATAAAAACACTAGAGCCATGTAAACTAAAGCAAAATTTATAACAATAAATTCCACAAAGGTCGAGGAGCTGTGAGACAACTGTGAACTTTGTACAATTCGGCTCAGCTTACTTACGCTGTGCGTGTTTATTTGCAGAGATAATTCTTAGTTATTTTTGGTGGCAGAATGCTACAGGGGAATGGAAAACAAATCCACAGGAAAGTCCACAACCTCACCTGAAGGAAGAATTTCCAAGTTAATCGCTAACGAGCCAGGCATGTTTACAAAGGCCTATGCCTTTTCCAAAGCTGACTTTTTAATTTTTTTAAAATTGTTATTGGAGTATAGCTGCTTTGCAATGTTGTGTTAGTTTCTGCTGTACAGGAAAGTGAATCAGCTATATGTATACACACATCCCCTTTTTTAGATTTCCTTGCCATTTAGGTCACCACAGAGCACTTTGTAGAGTTCCCTGTGCTAAACAGCAGGTTCTCATTAGTTACCTATTTTATACATAGTAGTGTATATATGTCCATTCCAATCACCCAGTTCATCCCACCCTCCCCTCCCCCCTTGGTAACCATAAGTTTGTCCTCTACATCTGTGTCTCTATTTCTGTAAAGCTGACTTTCTTGAAATGTTTGTTTATCATCTGATAAAGGTACCAACGTGCATTTCAATGGTTTAAAGTCAGAGTACGAAGCTACAGCAAAAATACACTGGATAACTGGTACCTGAAATAACAGGGAACCACTTTCTGGCATCTATATATTCCTACTTACCTCCAGCAAAAGGAAAACTGAAAACAGGACATTTTGTGGCCATTTGTGGTTCCTCGTGTTATTGGACTTGCGGGTTATTTCTGTAACATGGTTGGTGGACCACCCCAAACGTGTCCTTCCGTGAACTCCAAAAAAAGTCTTCCCCCAGAAATAGCTCACACATTAGCCTGTCCTCATCTGTGGGAATGAAGTGACAACACGAGGGATACAAAGCAAAGCAGCTGCTGCCCCTGCCAGGGACAGGAAATAGCCCGTCCCTTCTAGGACCCGCGGGGCTGGCGCCAGGAACAGCCGTCTCACTTTCTCAGCACCAACAAGAAACGGAACTCCTCCTGGAATCACAAAGCACACGTGGTGGGCAACTCGCCAGACGGCTCTGAACACACCTGGGTGTGTGCAAGCCTCGTACGCAGGTCATGGAGGGGTCCTAACCCTGCTTCTTTGTGACGGTGACGGGGCTGGTGCAGTGACCATCCAGCCTCTCATCCACTCCGTCTGGTCAGAGGCTTTCACCACCCCTCGCCTGCCAAGACCTGGAGGACGAGCATGTGCTGGTGGGCACAGTGGGCACCACGCACCCGCTTCTCATCTGGATGTGTGAGCACCAAGGCCACCAAACCCTCACACTCACTGGAAGGACCAGAAACAAGGTGTGCAACGTGGTACAAGGGCTTAGTCAACGGGAGCGGTTGCTAATGGGAATTACGCTCATTTTGTTTGGTTTCAGCAGTGGCCTACTGCGTACACAGGTAACATTCCCACGTAGGAGCACCATTTCCCATGCTGTATCAATCACCTCCTTGTGGAGTTATTAACACTGCTGCATTTAAACTCCTAGCCAATCAGCCCAGAAACTGAAATCTACATCCTGGTTAGCACGTGGGCATCCTCCTGTCAGAAATGGAGACTTCGAGACCATGGGTCCTCGAGTGGCACCACCATGCACGTATTTTATGATGAGGATAAATGTTCTGCCGTTTTCCCCTGTCTTGCCTGGCTGTTCTGAACATTGCTCCGTGTTACTTGTGTCCTGAAATGCCTGTTACTATGTACGGTAACTACCAAAGCTGAGCTGGAACATCAAGTGCCAGGATCACGAGTTCTTTTACAAACTCCACCGTGTGTCTTCCTTATGAGGTTTGAGAACAGCCAATGGATTCCTCAGCACGGCCACCGGCCACAAGCACGCCCAGAGGCTTCTGATGCCCCGCCTTGCGCCCAGGCTCTGTCTCCGAGGCACTGGTGTCTGCCCCTTCCTCTCCCGGCGCCCACGGACGGAAGAGAAGTGAGCCCAGGGGACCCCGGCTCCGTCAACCTCCCAATGAGAGAAACGACATACGGGGGCCACTTGCCAAGACTCGACCCCTACCATCAAGACTTCGCGCAATCTCCCTGGCGGGGCCACTACAACTCCAAGGCAGCCCTCACAAAGCCACGGTTGAGGTCCAGGCCCCAGCCCCACTCTGTTCCCACGCTTCCCTCCTCTCCCGGATACAGGGCTCAGAGCCCCACTCTGGCTCTTTATACCCAGGACCACCTCTGCTCCGGGCCCACGGGAGCCGCAGGCTCGGTCTGGAGTCCCTGGTCCCCCGAGAATCCTCCCCGAGGCCAGCCCAGCAGAAAGACCCGGTGGGGTCCAGGGACCTGAGTGTGTACACGTTGCCATGGTCACCGCCCCCGCACAGGTGTGACGTCACTTCCTCCTGACCTGCAGTAGAAGGAAGGGGCTGCGCCGTCCCATCTGCCCACTGTCAGCACGGACGGTCCAGTCACAGCCACTTAATGACCACAGGACCGGGGCAAAGTCACATAAAAGAGCGGTTGGGACTGCACTGTCTCCAGGGTCCCTTCTAATGGGAAAGTTCTGCGGTCCCATCGTTTTACTTGGTGGGGAGGGAGTTCCCCTCTACCAGGTGATGCATGCAAACGTACACATGGTATTTTCGTGACCATGATACTTGCGCTAGAGGGGAGAAGCTGCATGATGCTGCCTGGCCTTGAACGGCCGTGTAAGGAGCAGCACAGGCAGTGAATGTCGGGGCATGACTGGGAGCCGAAGGCTGGACTCGTCAGACACGCCATCGCCCGGCACCTAAGGAGACACAGTTTTAGCCTCTGGGCTTTCTTTTTTTTTTTTTAAGATTTTTTTCATGTGGACCATTTTTAAAGTCTTTATCGAATTTGTTACAATGTTGCTTCTGCTCTGTGTTTTTACTTTTTGGCCGCACAGGATGTGGGATCTTAGCTCCCCGACCAGGGATCGAACTGGCACCCCCTGCATTGGAAGGCAAAGTCTTAACCGCTGGACCGCAGGGGAAGTCCCAGCCTCTGCTCTTTTTCAGAGCGATTAAGATAAAATGAGGAAAAGAGATTAGCAATGCAGGCCTTCCTGAGGCAGAGACTCTTCTGGGGGTTAGAGGGCTGTGGGCTGGGAGGTACACGAGGGAAAGGGCGGCAGAAACGGAGCAGCTGCTAAGTCAGATCCGGGTCCTTTCACCCTCACCCCCACCTGCCAGGTCATTACTGGAGATGCTCAGAAAGTACATCCCGGGCCTTCAGGTCAATCAATCAGGCTTGGTTCTCACACCTGAGATAGGAAGCATGTAGACTCCTGAGGGCCCACAGTGCCCCGCTCCGGCCACAGTCCTTCCTGAAGTGAGCTGGTACGTGGGAAGGGGATTTGCACCTTTTGGCCAGAAACTCATTCATGAGAAGCCAAGCACTCCCCCTATGCCACGGGTTATTTCTCCCCCCTGGCCAACAGTCTAGAAACTTCAGCCAGGTCCCCGGGAGCACACATGATCTCTGGCTGCTGGTGAGAAGCCGCACAGAGACTGCTCTCAAAAGATGTGACCTTTAAACCCACAGTCCAGGAATTAAACTGACCTTTGATGATAGACAACTGCTATGTTCCTTGAAACAAATTAAAACTCCCATATAAACAGAACATATACTTAAGGAAAACCCACTTTACATCCACCCCTACCATATCCTGTACACATTATACTGCAACATTCCAAGAGGCCTTTTAAAAGACTCAAACAATACACACAATATTTTCGTTACTGTAATACTTTCATTAGAGGGGAGAAGCTGTTTGCGTTTTGTCTTCTGAGTCAAGAGTGAAAGAGAATTCATTACTGCTTTGAATCCTTAAGGAGATCTACTTGGATCTCTCTCTCTTGCCTTAGAAAAATAAGACAAAAGGATATGTTGAAACGATCTGCATAAGAACAACGGACGCTGAGGGTGCCGGCCCCCAAGTCCCTCCCCGTAGTTTCTGACACGGGACACGACTGGACAGCCTACCTGCCCCGTGGTCCTTGCTGTCCTCATGCAGCAGCTTGCCCACGGAGTTATACCACTTGAGCTGGGGCTCAGGGAGGCCATAAACACTACAGTTGATCAAGGCACTGTTCCCTTCCTTGACGATGATATGGTCGGTTCTGGCAATGACCACGGGCACTGAGCCCACGACCGTGTCAGTGCCATTTAAAGTGCTGTTGGCCACACTCTTAGCAGTCGCCAGAGTGGACACTAGGATTAACAAGGACGCAGAAGGCAGCAGGCACACAGGCAGAGGGCGCGTCACTCCGTCCATCCTCTTCGCTTGCTCTGCAAGGCACCAGAGCAGGTCGGCCAGGGGAGTCTTCTAGCAGACGACACCCTGCTCACAGCAGGCCAAGGGCCAAACCCGGCCTGGGTCCATGGAGTTGGCTCTGGATTAAGAACCTCTGTAAAGAAAACAAACAAAAAAAAAACCACGTAAATGTTAGCGCCCATACTTTAAAAGGATTATTTATAAAATGTTAGAAACCCAGCTAAAGTACACATCTGTGTAAGTTTTAAATAACACACAAATTCAGAAGATATTCCAAATATTCATGGAAATCGTGATGATACACGTCTGTAATTTTTGCTACTGAAACGTATGACTCTTAGCAGGAACATGTTAACTTTGTACCACACGACTTCCTGGGGCTCAAAACCTGATTCCGGGCTTCCCTGGTGGCGCAGTGGTTGAGAGTCCGCCTGCCGATGCAGGGGACACGGGTTCGTGCCCCGGTCTGGGAAGATCCCATGTGCCGTGGAGCGGCTGGGCCCGTGAGCCATGGCCGCTGAGCCTGTGTGTCCGGAGCCTGTGCTCCGCAACGGGAGAGGCCATAGCAGTGAGAGGCCCGCGTACCGCAAAAAAAAAAAAAAGCTGACCCCTGCTTCTTTCATCCCGCACCTCGAGGCCTCCTCCCATCACTCACCTGTCCCCGTCGTGGACACCGGTGGTGCACCTGGGCCCTCCTAACCTCTCTGCTGGCCGAAATGAATTCCAGCTCCTGCAGTGTGCACCTGGGCTCTGCCACATCGGAAGGGCCCCCAGAACCAGTGCGGTGTCCCCCTCACCCCCACCAGGACACCCCCTTCCCCTTTCAGGCAACTGCCCCAGCTTCTGGAGCTTCCAGGCGACCCGCACCACCCACCCTCATCACTCACTGAATGCCTTGCTTTCCATCTTCACCTGCCTCCCTGGATGCAGGGGGTGACATGACGGGTGGCTGCACTTCTTCACCCAAGGATCTAACCTTCACCTACACCTCTACTCTCCATTTCATCCACTAATCACACGGCCACACCCAGGACCCTTCTTCTCTCCAAATTCTAAATTCTGGAGTTCCAGTTCATTCTGAAGTTCTCAATACCCGTCCTTCCCTGCACCCCACCTTCTCAGTCCCCTCACTGGGCTTCCTGGCCGTCCCACTCTCCTCAGGTCCTCCCTCCCACCCAGCTGGCTGACTTCCTTTCCGCCCCCTGCCCACACCCGGGCACACAGACTACACCCCCTGCACCCTCAGCTTTCACTCTCCCGCCACAATCCCTCTGCCAGCGCCCAGCCGCGATCCACCCATCGCTTGCTGTCCCAGCTCCTACTCCTTGGAGACCGCAGCAGGACTGGGTGGGCATCCTACACCCATGACGTGACCACAAGAATAAGAGGACGGTCGCCAGCCCCAGCCAGGTCCTCCATGACAGCTGGCAATCCAGGAGAACTTCACTGAGGAGGTGGCCCCAGAGCTGAGGGCTCTTTGGGAATCAACCATGCCTAGAGCCCAGAGAAGAGCATTCCAGGAAGAGCCGACAACCAAAGGAAACGGGGTGCTACGAGACGGGCCCAGATCACCTAGGGCTTTGGAGGACAGAGTAAGGAATCTGGATTTTAGCTGACGTTCACTGAAAACTGTTAAGTAGGGAAGGGACAGGATATGATTTGTCTTCTTAAGATCAACTTTACTGTGGCATAATTTACAAATTAAAACAGTGCCCATTTTACGTATGCATTTTAATAGGCTCTGACAGATTTATACACTCACATAACCACCACAATAAACAAGATATAGAATGTTTCCATCACGACCAAAAGTTCCCTTGTGTCCCTTCCCAGTTTTAGTTTTGCCACAGACCCATTCCAGTTACTTCTGTGTACGGCGTGAGGGAGGGATCTCCCCACACGGACATCCAGCCATTTCTGCACCACCTGTAGAAAAGACCATCCTCCCTCAGTGGATTGTGTCTCAAACACAGTGACTCTATTACTAAACTCTTCCTTCTGTTCCACTAGTGCCAATGCCTGCCCTGAGTCCGATGTCATCCTGACCGTACTGTCTGCCTCAACTTTCTTGGTATCTACAGAGTCTGAAATTGTCCCTGACACTTTACATGCCCAACGGATTGCTGAACGAATGAATCTGTCTGCGAAAGCAGAAAGCAGAAATTATCACTTCAATCGTGTGGACAGTAACAATGAAGAAGTACCAGGGGTGATAAAGCAGCCTCAGACCACAGACTTCTTCAGTCGGAAAGACACGAGTTTTCTTAGAGCTACAGCCTTCCACACATACACCCAACGGGGCCGGGTGCCTTCCTGCCCAAGGTGGCCCACACACGACTTCCCAGTAGGAACTGTAGGGCCGAGGAGCATGACAGACACCCTGCCGTGGCTCTGTCAATGGTTTTCTATACTTGGGCTCATCGTGTGGTTTCCTTTTAGCAGGAAAGCTGACCTGCGCCATACAGAATGCTTAAGAGCATGGCCTCAGGTTTGAGAGCGACTGGGATCCCACCCAGATCCAACCACCCCGACGGCCTGGGTGTTTCCGGCCCAGGACTTACCACGTAAGGACTGTTACAAGGATTCGTGATCAAATATGCATCAAGCATGCATTGCTCAGCTTGAAAAATAAAAATTACTAATACAGCATATAAAGCATCCTTTACTGAAACTACGCTTCTCGAGTTTATTCTTATTTCAGGTTGTCATCACACCTTGTTTTTGGTTTTGCTGAATACATTATGACTACCATCCCACCACCAGAAGTCATGACAAATGGTTTCCGGCACTGGTTCCTTTGGTGGGACTCAGGTCTGAGAAGCATGAGCTCTGTGGGCAGCGAGCGCCTGGGGACACTCACTCCCTGCAGGGCATGAGGCCGGGGCAGACGCCCGACCAAGGATCTCAGGGAGGATCAGAAACAAGTCGGCGAGGGAGACAGGTTCTCATAAATGTGTGCAGTAAACACACTGTGACCTTTTTTCCCCACAACTAGGGAGAATGCAGCAAATGGGAGATCACAATGGGTTTTAAGGTGTGTAAATCAGAGCTGCTTTCAAACAAAGGCTGGCCACATGGTTTCTACTTTCCAACACACTGTGTCAGCCAGGACAAAGGGAAGGGGAGACGGCTGTGCCGTCATCTTTTAATCACGTCAGTGGGTGTTCTGGGCTGGACACACAGCGACTGCTCTGAAACGGCACGAGCTCGCTTAGAGGCCTGACAAGGTAAGGGGAGAGGCTTCCCCTCTGCTGCGGGCACGTTGGAGACCTGACTCATCCCTCCCCTCCTTTCCCATCTGAAAAGTCACTGGGGTGCTTCGAAAGCAGAACACGTCGCCTATGCGCTGTGTGGAAGCCAAGCGTCTGTACTCTAAAACTCTCTGTGAGCACTCATTTTTGAAAAGAAAGCACTCATTTTTGAAAATGCGCACTAACGAATTGACAGGCTTTGGTAAGAATTCACCGTGTCTCACGCCATGCCCTTTCAGTTCGGATTCTCAAAAAAGTATTTATTATGTGTTGGGCACACCGCCAGGCGCTTGGGGGCGGCAGGGGGCGTTGGGAGCGCTAGGAACCCAACAAGCCATGGGCCGTGTCCGCTTACAATCCCTTGTGGAGAGAGACAGGTAAATTCAATGCGCCGTGCAGGTGCTGGGAGACTGGGAGTGGCTGTTGGCCGCATCCAGGCCCAGCCCAGCTCCCCTCCCCACCTCCAGGAGTCCCACCGCTGATCCATCTCAGTCCTAATCATCCCGGGGCAGATGCAGCTTGTGCCAGCCTCCTGACACCCCTCCCACCCAGGCCCTTGCCTTTTCCCAGTTCCGTGCTGGGGAAACATCCGCTCAGTAACAAGGAGAACACGTGGAGGGCAGGAACTCGGTGCAGTTCTGCAGAGTTTCCTCCATCTCGGCCGCCCACGGTCCTGCTTCCCTCCCATACCTGTCCTGTGGCCACGCTGGGGTGGGATCCACCGGCACCTGCTCAAGAGGAGGGAGGTGCAAGAAGAACATAAAGACATTGCGTCCCTCTGAACGCTGGGGAAATGTTCTACAAACGTACTTTGTTCAGCCTGTCGGACTTTGCAGACAGCATCGTGACAAGTTCAGTTGATAACACTGTCACGCTGGGAAAGACATTTCAGCCACTGTAGAATTAACCACAAGGACTGTAATCCGGCAGCTTAAAACGCAGTCCTTCAAAATACAACAACGAAGGCCACAGATTCCCAAACCGGGGTTTAGAGACAGCCACAATGGACAAATTGTTAAGGTTCACATGTTTGCTCAGGGCCTTTGGGAAAACGTTCACAGAATACTTGACTTTTTTTTTTTTTTAACGAATGAAACAAAAGAGAAAACGCTTAGCAAGTATCAAATGTCCTTTCTTTAACTTGACCCCTTTCTTACTTTCCAACAATTGCATCTTATCTAAAAGCATTTTAATAAAATGCTTTGTGGAGGCTTATTTGCTATCTCTGCACCTAAAATAAAACATGACTACTGACCATGAATTTCTGGAGTTGGAAGGAAAAGGGCCTCTTGTTTCAGGGTGTTTTGAACTACATGAACGTACAGGATTGTTTTTTCTTGGCAGTGTTCGCGCTGGCATTTCCCCATCAACTGTGATGAATAATTTTATACTCCACAGAATGGGGTTTTGTCACAAAATCTACAAAGAGTTATCACCATTTTTCATTTGTGCGTAAATGATGTGACGGGCACAGGGGCCACCTTTTAGATAAGACACAATCTTGATAGGTCCCTACTCATCAGGCGAGGTGGGAAAGGCGAGGTGGGAAATCTCAACTTCCGGTGGAATGGACAGGGCCTGACGTGCTCATTACATCGTAGATGCTAACGTTCAAAAGTGGTAGCCAGCTGCGGCCACCCTAGTTACAGATATCTTTCTGCAACTTCCTTTCCCATGCATCATAATCAATGAAAACTACCTATGCTAACCTGTTTTACAAACATGGTTTAAAAAAGATTTTCTTTTGCAATGTTAAAGAAAAATTCTACCAGCCCATTCTTTCTCCCCTAACTTGAGTTTTTAGGTAGCTAAGGTGATGTCTGAACATGGGCTACGGGAATCCAAAGTCAAAGATGAAGAGCCTTGTGGAAGAAGCACGTTCCTGCCACGGTGACTGTAGCCCAGCATCACATCATTTAAGCTCTAAATCAGCTAAGTTCTATCTCAATGTCCAAAGTCACACTACAGAAAGAGGTTCATCTGGGCCTTCTTTCTTCCCGACATGTGTCCTAGAATCCGTCTGTGCAGGGACTCCTGATGTCTCTAACCACACAAAGGTAACTCTTGACGCAGATGGTGATGGTTACATGAAAGCATGAAGAGCAACCTGTTTAGGTGACTTTCAGAAGCACCGAGCACCAATCCAAACCACTGCACTTTAACTGAGAAGATTCCTTGTGCGAGGCACACTGCCGGGGTGTGGAACACACAGGGAAGACACGGTCCTCACCCCTGTCACCCAAGAGTCAAGGACGAGGACAAAGTAAATCAATAATTACAGGACAGTGTGGCAACCGCCCCATCAGAGAGGGGTCAAGGATCCACATGGTACAGGACAGGAGATCCAAGCGGCAGAGGGCCCAGGAAGAACTTTCTTCCAAGAAGTGACCCAGCGGTTTAATTACAAAGGAGTCCACCAAGGGGGCCGGGGCCAGAAGCTGACCCTATAAGAGGAAATGGTGATTAGAGAGGACCCAACACACTCGGGGAAAGGTGTGCATTAGGCATCACTGGTGACGTGCACAAGACGGGGGGGCTGGAAAGGCAGAGTGCCTGGATAACAAGGGGGGGGGCCTGTAACACCAAGGATGGGGCGCACCCACAGGTAACGGGGGGAGTGACCCCCAGACAAGGTCGGCAAGCTCACTGCACAATTCAGAAGGAGCTAGAACAAAAGGTCTCATTCCTACTTTATCAACTACACTGATGTTCAGGCCTCTATTTTTCTGATACACAAAAGGCACCTACTTTTCAAAAACGGATCTGTTTTAAATCACTGTTTTTCAAACCTAACAATGAATGACAGGCCCAGATGCCATCTAAGTAATAGGTTATTTTTTATGGGCGCATCGTATGAAGAAACCCTTCTTGGATTTCATCACAGTTTTTCCACAGGGTACGTTTTTCTGGTCAAAAGTAAGAATCATATAAAATAAAGCTCTCATAAATATAATGGTTAGAAAAGGAGAAAGAGAAAAAGAAGAGTATTAAAGGCTTCCCTCTACAGACAATGACTACTGTCAGGTGAGATAAAAATGGTCCCATCGCATGGGTTTGTTCACAGAACAAGAGCGGTAGATCTGGAAGAACCTGGGTGTCTCTTCTCAAAGGCGTTTTTTTTATACACAAGATGAGAAAGGGAGACCAAAGAAGGTAAGCAACGGCCTAGGGTCACACAATTTATTGGCTTCAAACCAGGATAAAACGTCACGCCCACGTCAGGCCTGATATCACGTTAAAACCTCTCATTCCATAAAGGCGATTTTTCATTATTCTAGCAGTTGAGACAGGCACAGAGGACTATTCTAATCACAAGCGTATCTTTTAGAAGAGCTTATTGATGTTTTAGGGTGTATTTAACGTCTTCTAATTGTCATTCTAAATGAATAGGCTAAAACACTTTTGGGCCCAATTAATGTAAATTCTTAATTGATCAGAGAGATACTTCCTCAGGAATCTGACGGTCCAAGGAATAAGCCAAACCTGGGAACTGAATACAGATGGGACACATACACTGGTGGATGGTGCCTTTGTGCTACCAAACCTGTTCCTGAAACACATCAGGATGCAGATAAAAGGTGAGGATGCTGTGTTGGCATTTTTCTCTTACCTTTGAAACTCTGATGATCAGATCCTATATGGGCCCTAAAGCTGGTCCAGAAGCACCTGGAGCTGCTTGTCTTTCTCTGCCTGTCTCTACTACTAGATATGTTGTCCAGCATCTCCCAACACCACTTAAAAAAACTGTGTCCTTTCCAAACATCCTCCCTACTCTTTGGAACGTATATAGGGAGATACATATTTCACCCTAGTGCAGTTAATTTCTCTTACGGGCTAACCTACAGCACAACTTCAGCCAACCTTCAATTCTTGTTTTAATTTCATTGCAAGCCCGTTTCCTGAGACACTCTTGATGTATTTCATGCATAAGCTCCTCTGTCCAGAGCGAAGCCAGACAGGAGCTGGTGGGCGTATGGGAGCCTGGACGCATCAACAGGCCGGACTGGAAAAGTGGCCAGAGGATTCGACGTCTTGGGGCGATGTTGGATGGACACGCTGACCCCCGGCTGCCTGCCCGCAACGCCAGCGTTCTGCCTGGACAGAGGGGCAATCCACCCCCGCCCCCCCGACTGCCAAAATCAGAGACCAATATTCTTAACCGGCTTCCTAAATATGATGTTTAGGCCCGAAGCGATTGCGAGTTTAGATTTTCTCGCGGATTCTGGCACATGCCATAAACACTTAAGGCCGTGGCAGTGAAAGCCCCTTTCTCAACCCCACCTGCCTGTACACAGACCACCTCCCAACTGCCAAGGGTGAGGCACTGTGGGCACTGAGGGGGGCCCTTTTCCACAGAAGCCACCCCTAAGGGATGATTATTTCTCCTCCAAATCCACCATCCTGTACCACAACGAGCAGTGGTGTGGCTGAGCTGTGGAGGGAAGGAACAGGGAGGTGTCTGTGTCCAGACCAAGGTCCCCCTGCAGGGAACAGTCAGGGCAGAGCACCAGGTTGCCAGCTGTCCCGGACGTGGTGGATGGCCAGGAAGTGGCCTGGGTACCACACAGCACGTGGGGACTTGTCCTTTGCTGGGGATGCACCTTCCTGAGTGCTCCCTCCATCCTGTACAACAGGGCGCCAGCTCCTGAAGCCTTTAGACCTCCATCCACACCCTCCAGATGCCTCACCTCAACACAGAGGGGAAGCAGCTCGGGTCCCTATCGGTGCCTGTATGCGCAGGCGGAATGGGGTGGCTGGGGGCTGCGGGGAGGGACCCTCCTCCCGCAGCAGGGGCAGGGCTCTCCCTCAGCCCCACCCCTGGCGAGCTCAGCGCCACTACAGAGCCTCGCTGCTTGCGTGGACGGCGGTGAGGACCCGGGTGCCGTGGCCACACCACCCAGCGCCCCCTCTTCAGACCAAGGCCCACCACGGAGTTAGCCCCTGCTGTGCCCCTGCCCGGGCCCTGCCAGCTCCATTTTGCTTGCTAATGCTTGACAGAGAGGCCCTGCAACTGCTCTTGCGACCTGGGGGTATCACTGTTATCCTGGCGATGCTCTGACTGGACAAATTCTCTATCAATTCTATGTGAACTACAGAAAGGTGTGGTTGGTGCTCAAATACCTGCCGCCATCCTGGGCACCAGGTGTTTGTTACGTACTTTTGTAAATGTCTGGTAGCGGCCTGTGCATGGGGAGGCCTCAAGGAAAATACACCAGGAACACTCTTTAGTTAGCACAATGCACATTTCCCAGGGCTCCTCACTGAAGGGTAAAAGCCAGAGGGCCGGGACTTCCCTGGTGGCGCAGTGGTTAAGAATCCACCGGCCAACGCAGGGGACACGGGTTTGAGCCCTGGTCGGGGAAGATTCCACACACCGCGGAGCAGCTAAGCCTGTGCGCCACACCTACTGAGCCTCCACTCTAGAGCCCGCGGGCCACAACTACTGAGCCCACGTGCCACAACTACTGAAGCCCGCGCGCCTAGAGCCCGTGCTCTGCAACAAGAGGAGCCACCGCAATGAGAAGCCTGCACACCACAGCGAAGAGTAGCCCCCGCTCGCCGCCAACTAGAGAAAGCCCGCGCATAGCAACAAAGACTCAACGCAGCCAAAAATAAGTAAATAAATTTATAAAAAGAAAAAAAAAAAAAGCCAGAGGGCCTTCCCATGGCCACTACAATATCTGCTCACTGGCTGCCTCCCAGCCTCAATTCCTGACCTTTTTGCCCCTCTCGCTCCCTGCCAGCCACCTGGGCTCCGCTAACCCCGGAAGACGCCAGGCTCGCGGGAAGCCGCCCGCGCCATTCCTTCCTCAGGTCCGAGCCCCTGGGATGCCGGCAAGGCTCCTGCACACTCCCATTCTGACTCTCAAATGTCACCTCGTCAGCACCCTCCCCCTTGTGTGACGTGAGTTGGTGTGCTCCCACCTCCCTCTCCCGGGGGGCCGGGCTTCTGTCCCAGACGAGGGTGGTTCGTAGTCACGTGGGTTGCCGCCCCCCTCAGGGCAAGCACCTGGCTACCCACTGGGTGAGCTTAAACCCCTCTGGGTCCTTTCCTTTAAACAGCTGACTAACTCACTGGGCATCCACACTGGCCCTGCTTTCCTCCAAATTCCACCCATTTCTTAGGAATTCTAGGTAACTGTGTCCATTCTTTACCACAAACCTAACTTTAAAACATAAACCAAGGTTTCCCCAGAGCTCAGTCTTCACAGCACATCCTTCCCTTGCAGGAGAGGCAAGTGCTCCCACGTGGACCTGGGAGCAGAGGCCCAGGACCTGGGCGGGGACCATGGGGGTCACAGGATCCGCCGTCGGAGGATTCGGGTCTGCGAGGTGAGTGAGGTTTATGTGACTCTCTTCTACACCTGAAATGTACATTCCTATGGCTGCTGAAATGGAATTTATATTTCACAGCGTCAAAACCATCCCTCATTCCTTGTCTTGCTGGTGTCTGATTAAGGCCATTCAGAGTCACCGCAGAGGAACTGGATCACCCAGGGTTTCTTCTTTCAGCAGGATAAAATCTCATCTATTTGAGAAAATATGCTCAGTAACTGCAGAGTAGTTAAAATTCTTTTCTTTCTCCCTCCTTTACCAGCCCATTTTCACAAAGTGTAATTGTACGACCAACGTGTTTCCGAATCACACGAGTGTTCTTACTAGACTCTCTGAGAACTGGAGGTCGGGAAAAACAGATCAGAAGAGATTCTGAATTCACACTCTGCTTGATTTCATTTTTATTAACAGCATGAAGGCAACATCGCTTATACTCACCTAGCATTTATGGTTTACAAGACACACCTGAGGACGTTACTCAGCCTCGCCTTGCCACAAGCCTATGACGTGGGGAAGGACCACGCAGATCTGTCTACAATGACAGCCGAAGAGGCAGAGGCCAAGCCGCCAACCTGTGCATGGAAGCCCCTCCAGGACCACATCACCCCCAGGGCTCCTTTCGCCTGCCCACAGTGACCTGGGAGTGGACACCACAGCCCTGGGAAACTGGCTAAATGCCACTAACATCCAAATTGTCATAACTGTTATTTTAAAATGATAATTTAAAAATACTGTGATTATGTATTATTTAAAGAATTATTATTATTTTAAAATTCTGTGCATAGAGCAATACTTTTCAAAATTCAGTTGGACCGGAATAATCTTCTAGCTGAGTTTAATGCATATATCCTAAGGTTAGTCCTCCCCCAAATTTAAGTGGGTTTCAATGTGGCACTATGGAAAATTATCTTAACAAAAACACCAGAAGAAAGTTGGAAATGTGGATTCAGTGGTTTCCATGCAGAATCCCTGAAGGAAGCTTTGCTTTTCTCTCAGCTCTGACGGGAGAAGGCCCCTGCTAGGCTGAGCCCACTCTCTGGGTGTTCTCAACAATTTCTCAGTGGGGCAGTCAGATTCATCTGAGTGATAAAAACAATTAGGACTCAGTCATCCCAATTAAGGGGAACTCCAAGTATTTAAGAGGCCACTATTATCACTTCCGTTCCAATTGCTGTGGGGCTTAAAAAAACTTTTAAGACCAGGTCTTTACCCTAAAGGTGCTTACAATCTTGGTGATAACCTGTATACAAAATGATACATAATGAAGCACTCTACTGGATAAATACCACAGAAATTCAGACGAGGGCCAGCTGGAAAGGTCAAAGAATGTTCACTGGGACTGGCCAAGTCTTGAAGGGTGAGTAAAGGAGACAGGACAGTTTCCCTAGCAGGAGTAATGGCTTAGCTTAGCAAGTAGGGGTGGAAATAAAGCACGGCCTCCCAATTAAAAACAAAAATCTTCACTACAGTATGTTTCAGCAGGACTCATGCCGTGGATCTGCTGTGTGTGCTCGTCTCAAGAATGCTGGCACATCAGGGCACTCCTCCAGAAGTTCTACTTAATAAGAGGGCCTCCAGGGCTTCTTAGGAGCAATGATAAAGAGGACTTTGGGACAGAGATCCATTACCCCAGTGAAAGGAGGGGAGACAGCCAAAATCTGGAGGAAGGGATGGATGCCCTACAAAGGCAGGAGGGAATCAAGTCCACTATAGGTCCTGGGGTCAGATGTACAGGGAGAAATGCCCAGCCCCCAGTCAGGTAAAGGACTGGTAATACTCAGATATTTTCTGGAAATTAATTTCACGTTCCTCAGAAGTGTTTTAAAACAGAGAAAGCCGTGTTACCTTTGGGGAGAGCTGACTCACTCAGAGACCAAGTCATCTAGGGCTGTCCAAACCCTGAAGGGCAAAACCCTTCCCTCCAGCACATCCAGTAACAGGGCAGTGCGGCCCAGCGCAGTCTTTAGCATCGCAGCAGAAATCTACAAAATGAAACTAACAACAGCATCTGAGAAGCAAGCACAGCTCCATGGCTGCTGGAAGTTTAAGCCACCCCACGGCTATCCCAGGGTGTGAAGACCCAGAAGGAAGGACTGGGTGGGAGGCAAACACTAATGCGGTCAGTCTTCACTCCAATACCTTCTCCTGCAGAGGACCAGAGAAAGTGGGCTCTGCACCTTTAAGAAAGCACAGTGGCTGTACACCTACCTACCCCCCTCCCCTTTGCAGGGGAGAAAGGGGTTGGCTGGCCAACTTGGGATGGTCCCCACTGCCTCAAATATCACAGAGCTCTCGCTACTTTCGAGAGGGTACAGAAAGGTACAGACGTGGGAAGAGGCACATCCCGTCTTGTCTAGGAGACCTACTGCTTTAATGAATCCAGCCTGCCACCTCCAGCGCTGTCAATGGGTAACTACTCCGATCCACTGATTCTTTTTTTTTTTTAAGGAGCAATCTCTTCCCTTCTAGTCTTCCTCAAGCCCTCAGCCAACTCAAATCCTCAATGGAAGGAAAGGGTTGGGATGATAGCTAAATAGCTGCTCAGCAAGCTTCTTCTTTCCCACTGATGACAAAGACAACTTCAGCCCAGCTTCCCAAAGAGTTACCTTCTAAATCCAGAATTAGGAAGTCCACCCACAGCGACTTCCTCTCAGTCTCATTGGCAAGCCCCAGAGGCTTCTGTCCAGAAGCTGGACAACCACCAGGCAATTAATCCCTTCTTTCTTTCTCCCACGTCACTCTGATGGGCCCCGTCCTGGCTGACCTGCCTCAAGTCCTGCCTGCCTGCAATCCACACACCATGTGGCTGCTGAAGTGGGCTGACTCTGAGAGATCCGATTCAGACGTATTCCAGGTCTTCATCCCGCCACCAGGGTACAACTCAAGTCCATGGCAGGACACACGTGATCCTTCATGCTCTGACTCCTGCCTGCCTGTGTAACCTCATCTCTGGAGCTCCCTTGGCACCTGTGCACCGTGCTTCCTTCCATATTCTCACACATCTGGCAAACCCCTACTCAGCCTTCAAGTTCAAAGCCAACCAGGACTGCCCAGGTAGCCCCCGACACCCCTTTTCTCACCAACCTTCACCCAGAACTTCGTATTTTCACTGTAACCGTCTTTGTGCACATCCATCCCTCCGCTAGGTTATAAGCTCTCAGGTTATCAATATTTGCTGAATGAATCAGTGAATGAATGAGAGAGGCTTATCTGAAGGTACAGATTTGGGGACATCGGCGTGTGGGTGACTGATGCAGTCATGAGGAAAAATAAATCACCCAGAAGGAACACAGTGGGCCACAAAATGAGAGGACTAAGGTTAGAACCCAGGGAGGACAGACCCTCAGAGGACAAGGGGCCCGTATCCCAAAGCCCAAGGGAGAGGAGATTCAAGATAGATAGAACGGTTTACACTGACCTTGTCCTGTACAGGGGAAAACAGTTACTGCATCACTATATAAGGAAGTATGGGTAAAAATCTTACAAAGTTATGCAAACAGAAGCTAAACAATATAGATCCACAGTTTCATTTTCATTAAGATAAGTTTTCATCAAGTCTTACTGTTGTTCCCAGTATCGGATTTTGCCAACGCAGGGCTTCCTGCACCATGTTGTCTGGAAAATCTGTTCTCTCTTACTAATTTTTCTACATATAGTTCGGTTTCAACTTGGAGCCACTCCTGTAACACTAAGGTAGAAGATTTCTTCAGATGAGGTTTTCCAGACACACAGAGATGTCAATTCAACCAGACCATACATTTTTATACACTATTAAGCCCTTGTACGTAAAAGAGACCGAATAATATGTTTGGAGAGAATGACTGCATTTCTTACATTTAAACCCACAGGTTAGGGCATCTGGTAGTGTAGCTGTTGCCCATCCCCCAGCAAATATGGAGCCCACAGCAAACACTGCTGACGGGTTGTCGGAATTTCCCAGCTGAGCCTGTACAAGCCCACGACATGGCAAGCAGCTCCTACCAACTGGTCAGAGTTGGCCCAGGTGACGTGGCATTGTTCTCAAGGTAACTATGTTAAACCTGACTTTCCCCCAGGTCCCTGCCCACATCTGGTCTGCACGGGCGTGTGTATTCCGCAGAGCAGCTGCCTGCTAAGAGGGCAATGAACAGAAACAAAGTAGTCCAAACGTGACTCGCCCTTCTGCTCCACTTTCTACGTCCTGCCTGCATTACTGTCTGCGTCCTTCCTGCATTACTAGCTGTGAACACAAGTCTTCTTAAGCTCTTAATTCCACACATGCATACTAATGTCATTTCAGATCAATGGAGAGAACTGAATTATACGACACGCTGGTTCCAGATTCCCATCTGCCACTGACCACCTCTAGTGACACACCCTTTGTCGAACTGCCCTGTGAAACCTGGGGTTTAGCTGTATACTGCTTTTTCAGGAAGATAAAACTGGCATCTGTTTGTCCATCACATGCTCCTGTTTAAAAATCCTCAGTTGATTTCCCATCGTTTATCTATAATAGGATGAAATCCAAATTCCTTTGCCCCGGCCCCTGATTCCATCACACCAAATCTTTCTTTGTATATGGCTGGATGACCTTTCTATGGCTCCTTTCTAAGGCACCAAGTCGTTTATTGACTTATACACACATTTGTTATCTTTCAGTTCTGTGGGTGAAAAGTTCCACATGGGTCAGGATGGGCTAATCAAGGAGCTGGCAGGCCTGTGCTTCTTCTGGAAGCTCGGGGGGCAGCCATCTGTGTCCTGGCCTTTACCAGCTTCCAGGGGCTGCCCCCATTCCTTGGCCCCTTCATCTTCAAGGCTAGCAATGGCCGGCCAGTCTTCCTCACATGCATCTGACACTGACCTCTGCTTCCCTCTTGCGATTACATGGGGCCCACTGGATAATCCAGAATAACCTCTCCATCTCCAGATCCTCCATTTAACCACATCTGCACAGTCCCAAAGTGGACATCTTGGTGGTGGTGGGGGCATTACCCTAACTACCATCATGGTGGTCTGCCTGGACTTCACTGGTAGAAGACTCCTATCCAATTCCTTAGGCATTCCTTAAGATCCTACGGAAATGTCACTATTTTCACGAGGCCCCTCCCCTTCCAACCCAAGACTCGTCTCTGGCAGCACTGACTTTGTACTCGTTTATTTGTGCTCAAGCCTGCCTCTCTGACTAGACTGTGAATCACTGCGTCTTACTCATTCTTGCAGCCTTAGGGGCCTAACTATAAAAGGTTGTGGGGAAGAAAAATGAATATTTTAATGAGTAAAGGCCTCAGGCAGAGGCAAGACCAATAAACACACAGGACTTCCGAGTATAACTTAGAAACTAGTTCTGACAGCTCTTAACTGGTTCTTATCACATAATCAACCAAGCCCCTTAATCCTTTAACGATTCCAGGGAGGTCTTCCTGCAAACTTAAAATCAACCATTTGCATCTAAGGCTGTTTCTGACTTTGAAGTGATTTGCCACAGATCACAAAGTGTTGTCAAGTGTCCTCCTGGGCTTGGCTAGAAAAGTGCAAGCCACATCCCAAATGCTTGGTTAGATGCTGAATTAGGGAAGTGACCTTATTTGCACTATTTCTGAATTCCAAGAAAATGATTCTCATCTAACAAATGTGACTGCACTTTGTTGGGGGTTAAAAGCAACTTTGCCACAATATTTGTTTGACATTTCAGTATCTGGAAGTTCTTGCATAGAACAAAAAGTTCAAATTAAGCGAAGTTTAAATGGCCTCAAATCTTTAAATTGCAAGGCAAACAAGGAATTGAATAAATTTCGGTCTCGTGAATGGGCAAAGCTGTACTTTTAAAGACAATAGTTTGCCACGAATATCCAATGTGACTAATAGGACTATGCACTATGGAAACCTAAAGACATGGAATTAAAAGTAAAATCTATGTGCCCAGCAGTTGAGCTGCAAGAACCCAACAGTTAGGTACAAAAGAGGAGAGATTATCACCTGTTTCCAAATTTGAATACAAAGTCTACTCTGCTATTTTTTCTTCATTAGCCGTAATAAAACCTCTCTTCAACCTAACTCCTGTTGGTTTTGTTAGTTTCAGGTTAGCAGAATGTGGAGTTCCCAAAGCCAAGAGTGGTGTTTAAATGTGCCTTCTGTTAAATTTCATTCTTTCCTAACACTGATAAAATAGGTAGGATTTTCAGATCCACAAGAGGGGGGGGGGGCTATGGATCTGTGTCAAACTTCACATTCACAAAGCGGAAACTCAGGCCTAGCTGCTTCCTCCAGGTCAGCAAAAAGCCAAGGGTGAGGGTAGACAGTCCGAACACCCACTGAGGAATGGAGCCTGAGAACATGGGCCCTGCCGTAACGGATAAGCTGTACATACATGTAGTACACATGGCAGATTTTGAACTGGATGCATTTTTATAGAAAAGGGAAGCACAATTTCTCAGTATTTGTGTCGGGCTTTTTTCAAACTTCTAAATTCTTCTATAAATATATTAAGAAAAACATTTAGGGCAATGAACACCACCAACCAAACTCTTTGGCTAAAAAGGAGGACTGTAGGCCTAATTTGCAGAAAGAGTCATCATGTTGCCGCTCTTACTGTCTGGACACTTCAGTCCTGTTATTACATCTCGGTCACCTACAGGCACGACACAGACCCCACTTGGGGAAATGGTCTGGAGCATCTGGAATGAGAGCTGGAGCCATCTCACGAAAGAACAAACATTAAAAGCTATTCACAACCCAGTGAAAAGCAAATGCACCTCAAAAGTCTAGGTCTATGAAGAATGCAAACCAGATGTTTTGTAATAACCTTAATAAATAAAACAACTGAACCCACTAAGTGGTACTTATGGAAACTGGCTTGAGAGAGCTTTAGTTAGAGGTGGAACTCGTTCCCACTAGGAAAAGGATTGCGTTGCTCCTAAAATCCAGTAATCCTAAGGCTGATAATGGTACTAAATGTTTTAAGAACCAACAGAAACGTTGGTGGGACCTACAAATTTCGTTTTCCATAAAAGTTAAATGCCCAGTAGAACTACATTGCTCTAACTTAATCCCTTCTGAAAATAAATTTTCTTGCATCTTGCGTTTCATCTTGAACAATTTTACTATGTTCAGCATAGTAGTAACTGAGAAAAAAATGTGTTTCCTTTAGAAACAAAAGTGAGAAAACTTTACCAAAAAAAATTGCGCTTCTGCGACGCTACGCTTCCAAGTTCTTAACATAAAGCCAAAGTAACGCACAACAGAGATGGCTACAGTAACCCAACCTTTCTGCAACGAGTATGCTTAAAAACAATGACCATTCAACCACAGTACATTATTTTCTACAGTGTGAGCGGGTAATGGACCCGCATACATTTTTTTTCTTTTTGGCTAGCTTGCTTTAAAAATCTCGCAACTTGCAAGCTCAAGTTTTTTGGAGGGGAAGGCCGGTTAATGGTCGAGCTTAAAATAAATCGGCTCTGCAATTACTCCGTTTTTTAAGCCGATGAAACACGTTTACCCACTCCACGCCATGAAGCAATTCGATGTCAACTTGCTATGGAGTCAAATGCGACAAACTCCGAGAGCTCCAGTGGAGGCGGCGGCTGGCGGCGCGCAGAGATCCCGCACCGCTGCGGCACCAGGACGCGCAGCCCGCGCTCAGGGCCTGCCGGACCCGGGACAGTGCACCACCGCCACCCCCCGTCCCGGGGACACTGAGGCCCGGTGACCCGGGCGATCTGGAGTCGGCGAAGGCCCCGCCGCGGCTTGTCGTCCCCTTTCCCCGGAGGCCGGGAGGCTCCTCGGCAGCGCGCTGTGGACACCACGCTCCTGTAGCCGTGGGAAGGCTATGGCACAAGCCTGGGACGCCGTGTCCCCGACCCGCTGCTCCCGGATCCCGCAGCATCCTGCGACCCAGGAGCCCGCCGCGGGGACCCGGGCGCCTCCCGGCGCGCAGCCCCGGCCGCGGGCCCCTCCAGCCTGAGAGCCCCAAAGTTGCGCGGCCGCGTTGCCGGCGGCGGCGACTCGGCCAACACGCGTTGCTGGGCTCCCCGCCACCCGCGCCCCCGCCCACCGGCGCCCGGCTAACCTGACGCCGCCTCGCCACCCCGGCGGCCGCCGCGCGCCCCTAGCCATAGCCATCCCGGGAGCCGCGCCGATGCCCGCAACCTCCCGGCGGCCGCCTCTGCCTCAGCGCTGGCGGCGGCGCGGGCTGCGGTCTGCGGGAGCGCGGAGCCACCCGCAGCGCAGCGGGGCCGAGCGGCAGGGCGGAGCATGCCCAGTGCGCGCGGCGTCGCCGGGTCTTCTCGGCAGCGCGGCGGGGCGGGGCGGGGCAGCGGGCCGGCCCGCGGGGGAGGGGCCAGGGCCGGGGGGCGGCTCCTCAGTCCCCGCGGCCCTGCGACTGGACCCCGCGCCCAGCTGTACCCGGCCGGCGCCCGCCCCGCGCGGCCGTGCTGCAGCTTCGGCCGTCTCGGCGTGGGTCCCGGGTTCCCGCATGCGGGGCTCGGGACCCGCCCTGGGACCGTGACCCCGGACCTACCCCGAGCAGGGCCCCCGTGCGGCCGCGGTGCCCGCGCCGGCAGCGCCCCCGCCGCGCGCGGAGCCTCAGGAGCGGGACGTCCACCGGAGGCTTCTGAGCGGCGGGCTTGGGATTCTATTCTCCTTTGTGACTAACTGGAGGTTCTAAGTTTTCTCTAGTGACCACTGTGGTGTTTTGTCAGTGAGGAAAGACGGGTTTTCTAAGGCGCCTGCAGAAGTTGAGCGGGCCGGCCCCGCAGTGCAAGCTGCCCCTTTCCGGACTGCGGGACTGCTTGGTGCCAGGCCAGCCCCCAGCTCCTTCTCGGGCTGCCCCCGCCCATGCCGACCCCGCCCCTCCCCGCCCCTCCCCGCCCCGCCCCGCCCCCTCGGGCTGCGGCGAAAACCCGGAACTGCAGATTTCCCACGGCGCCCGGGAGCCGGTAGTCGCCGGTAGTCGCCAGGCGGGAGCGCTGCCGGGGGCGGGGTGACGCAGCTCCGCTCTCCTCCTCTCTCCCTGTCCCCGCCGAGCTTCGCGGGGGAGCGCCCCGACCCCTGCCGTGGGCCCGGCCGCAGAAATGGGTCAGGATCCGACTGAGCATGCTCGCCGGCTCGCGTCCTCGTCGGGCGCCCAGGTGGACCCAGCCGGGCCTCCGGTCGGGCCGCGCGGGGGCGGCGCAGGTGCGAGGTACCCGGCCGGGCCGCGGGCCGGAGTCTGTGTGGGGGTCTGGGTCACAAGTGAGTGGAATTAGAAATCCTATTTCAACATTAGTTTCATTACCTCAAGAACTTTCAGCTGGTTTCTTTTTCAGGAAACCCAAATCTTTCATTCTCTTCTCGTATTTAATAAGCATCCTTGACAACTGCATGAGGACACGAAGTTTTCACCTGCTTTTTCGAAGATGAAGGCCTTGTTCTCACAGATCATTGCGCGGTGTTAGAGTCCATTTTTCCTTCAGACAGTTCGTTCTCTGAGACTCTACGTTCTCCAGGACCCTGCAGAGCGCGCTCGCGCCGCCTTGGATGCACTTGGGTGGGCGTGGGAACTTGCTGCTAGCCATCGGTTTCGGAGGAGAAGACGGGAATGGAGAGCTTCCAGGGAAAGGAGGCTACAGGCAGGAGAGGAGGAAACTCAGGAACCCAGAGAGATGCTTTCAGGTGAGTGGGGTCTCGCGGGTTTCCTGTCTGGGGAGGGGGACGCTGCCGCACCGAGCTTGGTGCCATGGTGGTGGAATATGAGGGAAGGGGGCAGGGCACAAGCTTTAAAAGAAAACATAGCCCGAGGACATGACATAAACTGGTTACAACCAGCTAGGTCCAAGATGGTGGACTAGTCAGCATCCACTAGACCTTGAGCCTCGGTATAGGCTCATTGTAACACATCAGCTAAATGATAAACCCACAGGTGCCATGACACTTCCAAGGCTGACCCTAAAGGTCAAAAAGTAGGCGGTGGCCAATTCCTGGAAATCCCCACCCTCCCCCCAAATAGCTGGAATACTCCTCCACTCATTAGCCTATGAAATTACCCACCCCTATAAAAACTGACAACCCCATGCCCTGGTGCCGCTCTTGCCTCTGAGATGGCCCACACTCTTGTCTGTGGAGTGTGTTTCTAAATAAATCCACTTCTTACCTATCACTTTGTCTCTCACTGAATTCTTTCTGTGTTGAGACGTCAAGAACCTGAGCTTCATTAAGTCCTGAGACCAGGTGTGTGATCTCACTTAAAACACCATGGGTTCAAGTCCCACTCTGAGTTACACGGTTTCATTGGGATTCCCTCCAAGGGCGGCTTCACTCACCCCTAGTCCAGCCCCAGTTCAGCGCCAGCGTGCTTGGGGACACCCCCTGTAGTGAAGGTCCCTCTGGGGAACAATTTCCTGGGGGGCTTACTCTGGTGCTCCCCAGAGCCCTAGCTTGTGCTGAGGTCCCCCGCCTCCCTCTTGTGAAACTGTGAGGCTCCATCATTGCCCATGCCTCGTGAGCCCTGCCCTTGAGCTCGCCCAGGCCCCTTGGAGGTCCACACCGCGAAGAGTCTAGCCTGGGAGAGGATGGGTGAGAATTTGAGCCCGGTATGTCCCCAACAGAAGTCACGAGCTGTAGTTGCTCCTCCCTTGCATGTCCTGGCTTGGTGACCGGTACCCCCTTCTTAGCTATGCACAGCCCACATATGGATGTTATCCCAGATTCGCTCATTTGCTTTCCCCCGTCCCAGCTAGTCGCTGGCCTGTCCACCCTGCCCTTAGACCTCGCTGGATGCAGACCCTCCACCTGCACCACCCTTTTCGGGCCGTGTCAGCTTCCCCATCAACCCCAGAGCAACGACCTTCCAGAAGGATCCTCCCTCTGCCTCCACACACTTCTTTCTCAGCAAATTATATTTCAGTATATCTGCGAAAAATCCTTACACGGATTCCTGCTGCCTTCAGGAGAAAGTCCAAGTTTTTAAGCATGAACTGGCCCCTGTCTGCCTCTCCTGATTGGCCTCCAGCCAGTGTCCCCTCGTGCTCCCCATTCTAGCTGACCCTAAAAGTCACACCTCTGTGTTCCTGTAGTTCTCTTGTCCTTCCATTTGCCTCTCTTACCTCTTGGCAAACGGTTACATCTTCAACACCCAGTTCAGGCTGGATCTCCTCTGACCTCCCCAGGGGTTTTTCTTGGGTACCTTGCCTGTGCCGTGTGCTCCGTCTCCATCTGACCTTGATTTATTTTCCTTCATCTTCGCTGCACTGAGGCAGCGTGACCACAAGGGCTCCTGTCAGCCCTCTCTGTGTCTTCGCTCTCAAGCCTCGGTAAGATTTTTACTTAATAAATGAATGATAGGTATATGTACCCATCTAATGTTTAAAGTTCATTAATTTAAAAAATTCTTCCCAAGAATTGTAAGTAGAGTGCACGGAAAAAAATACTAGAACAAAGTCACATCGTATGCTGTTTGCCAAATGGTTCTACTCCTTTGAGTGACGTGAGACCTCAGATTTGACTTTCAACCCAGTGGATTTTCTTCAGCTTCAGAGATCAGGGCATGTCTGAGGTCCTTGTTTATCAGTATGTAGCTGCACAAAGTTCCGTGTTGTTTTGCTTATTAATCCACAGACTCCATTGTTCTCACTCCTTGTTTCCTTCTACAGTGTGGTCATTAGCTTCTAATTACAGGTTACTCCTCAGAATAGATCGTGTTTGATTTTTTTTCTAATGAGAGTGTAGCACACAGAGAGGGCAGGTTAACCATTTAGGAAGGAACGTGCTTTTTGCAGTTCGGCCAGCTTGTATTGCCTGCCAAGAGCACTTCCAGCTGACTGGGGGGGGGGGGGTGACTGGCCACCTGCTTCAGGTTCACCGGGGAGGCTTAACCCACCCAGACCTCCTGAGCCGAGTGGATGGAGGGGGGAGGGGCGGCTGGCGGCGAGTTTAACAAGCCCTCCAGGTGATTCTGGATACATTTGAGAAACACAGTTGTAAGTCATATGGATAAAAGGAAAAAACCAAAGTATTAGTCCAGAACTTCAAGTAAGTAGCCCGTGTGCTGGTTTTCTCTGGTGGAGAGAAGCACGTGGGTGGGGAGAGAGTTGGCCCGTTTCAGAAGCGTTACCCGTGTTTGTGCGTGTTAAACAGCCGGGGCTTGTGTTGGGGAGTCTGGGGATCTCGACCAGCACGAGGTAAGGCAGCTGCTTGCCCATCGGTGTGTTGAGCCGCTCGGGGCTTTACTGGGTGGCCTCTTAGGCCACGTGTGATTCCCCAGCACCTGTGTCCTCAGGGCAGCCCCCTTGGTGGGGGTGAGCGGGCTGTGGAGGCTCTGACGTGACCCCTTCCTGGAAGAGGCCAGGAGGAGCTTTGGGACTCTCATTAGGCAGCGTCCGTGTTCCTGGGAGCCTGACGAGGCCAGTGAGGAGGGGGTGGGGGAGGAATGGAAGGAAGCAAGCCTTTCTCTCCACAACCCTGTGACTTGCTGGCCGAGGAGGGTGAAGCTTCTTGAAAAGTCTGAGTCAGGGTTAAGAAAATACTCCTTCCTCGTCTGGGTGTAGACGGAGCCCTGATGTTGGTCCTTTGAGGGGTGTGTGCACATGTGTTGTCTAACCAGTTAGCCAGGAACCGCAGAGCAAAGGGCTGCGTGCAGCCTGGTGACCCAGCTGGGGGTCCCGTCCTCCCTGATTGTTTTCTGAGGCCACAGCAAGGCCCTGGTCACCTTCCAGCTAAGCCTGCTGCCCACTTTGGGTTTCACTCCTGACGGTGACTTGGATTTAGGGACACGGGTTATTGGCAGGAGACGGGATGGATCCGGGGGCCACCTCCGTGTGCAAGGCCTTCCTGAGAGGCGGTGGGAAAGGCAGAGGCGGGAACCTCTCCGTGAAGAGCCGGGAGAGGCTGCCTGGGAGGTGGGGCGGGGCCAGGGGCAGGGGCGTTGTGAAAACGGACTTCACAGCTGCGTTTCCCTTGCATTCTGAAGAAGTTAGGTCTTATGCGTAGCTTCGTGTCCTGGTCTTTGAGTTTATAATTTCCTCGGGAAGGAGGGAAGGCCAAACATCCACTTTCCCAGCACGGGTCCAAGTTGGGTGATCCGTGTCATGAAACTAACACACACATCACTGGTCAGCACATGGGAGAGAGACACCAGGGATGCCGAGGTGTTCTCCAGGAACACAGCGGCTTGGGAGGCCCTGCGCCCAGGTCAGGTGCGGCTCGAAGCCCTGGGCTCCGCCAGGGGACTGTCGGCGGCCTCTCTGACCTGCGTAAGAGTGACCGGGACCCCTGCACAATGAGGACTCCAAGGTGAGCTCAGAGAGTCGAGGTGTGAGTTCTGTGGAGGCGATTCCACGCCTCGCGCTTTTCTCAGCAGTCATTTGCTAGAATTAAGAGGGAAGGAAAGGAAATTCCGTCCGTGGGTACATGTGATAAAAAGTGGACACAGGGGCTCCAGCAGGGATGCAGGCGAGGGGGGAGCCCCGAGGGCTGGCTGAGCTGAGCCGAGCCGGTCGGGCAGAGGCCAAGGCGGCTGACTGGGGTTACGAGGCCATGTGGTGGGTGGGAGGGGCCGCGGGAAGGGGCCTCGCCCGAGGCAGGAATGGAGAGAGTGAGATGCTTGCCCCACAGAAGGTGGAAAGAGCTGGTTTTCACAGGAGATTTGAAGGACTGGGAGGTGGGAGGCCTTGCTTTTACTTGGGTACCATCTTCCTCTGGAGCAGTCCCGTCTGCCGGCCGAGGTTAGGGTCCAGGGAGCCGGTGGCCCAAGCCCAGGCCCTGCCGGGGGAGGGGGCTCCGCAGCGGGCAGCATGGAGGCGCTGGACATCCACACGTGATGCGTCACCACGGGCCGGGGCTGACACGGGGCCTGAAACTTATTATTTTTTTTTTTTGCGGTATGCGGGCCTCTCACTGCTGTGGCCTCTCCCGTTGCGGAGCACAGGCTCCGGACGCGCAGGCTCAGCGGCCATGGCTCACGGGCCCAGCCTCTCCGTGGCATGTGGGATCTTCCCGGCCCGGGGCACGAACCCGCGTCCCCTGCATCGGCAGGCGGACTCTCAACCACTGTGCCACCAGGGAAGCCCTGAAACTTACTTTTGATGCTGTTACAACTGCGGCTTGAGCCTCGCCTGGGGATGAAGTTTCCTAACAAGACGGGAACTTCCCTCCCGGCACAAGAAACACAGCGGAAGCGTGCCGGCCTTCACTCAGATCCCTGCCCCCGTCTGCCTGATAATAAGTACAGTTTCCACCTGTCACTACAGGAACAGTTGTGTGGTGTGTTCTCCATCGTGGCGAGTGTGCTCATGAATAGCTTTTCTTTGCTTCTGGCCCGCGCGGGGGTTGGTACAGCCGAACTGTCCGGCTGAGGGCACGGGGCTCTCCTGGACCACGCTTGCGTGTCAGGGGGACACAAACTCTGCAGCTTCTCTTTAGTAATCTTTTCAAGCTCATCTCGTGTAGGTTCTGGCACATAATGGATGCCCATCGATTTTGTGGAATCACGTGCTGAAATTGGTGTTAGAACTCCAGGTTGGAGTATCTCGGAGGCAGGCGTGTAAAAATACAAAATCTGTCATTCAGCTGGTTAGTGGGAAACGCCATCCAGACTTTGGCCTCGGTCTGTGTCATCTTGATTCGGCTTTTCTTTCTGATAAAGTGTTTCAGGTCGGTTACCAGACTGTTCCTCCCTTGATTTGGGTCAGCTGGTAAAAAACGCAGAGCTGCAAATATATCCCGGAGGAGTGTATGGCTGAGTTCATGAAAATGTTTCCAGGAAAAGGTTGCTAAGTGGCTGGTTTATTTTAGCATCGTGGTTCAAGGGTTCTCTACTGTAATAGGTCAGCATTTCTGCTATTAATTTCAATGAGCCTTTCCTTTCGCTTTAATAGGAGATCTAAAAGTGTCTTGGAATCAACCATCCCTAAAACTTGAGGAATGTTGTAATCGTATGTATGAACTAAACGAGCCAGTTTGCTTAAGTTGAATGGAAATTGCGATCTGCTGCCCCCAGTGTGGGGTGTAGGGTCAGGTGAGAAGTGCAGCTAGGAATTGCTGAGATGCCTAGTGACATTGGCTGGCGAGGTCGGCAGCAATCAGAGTGGAGTAGGAGAGGGCTTTGCCCGGCTATCTCCACGTGGCTGATTTCAGTGATTTATAATTGCGTGTCTGTGCTTTGGCCTGTAGTAGTAATGACTGCAAATGGACTGAGCTAACCAGCGCAGCTTCAGGAATCTCTGGCTGGTACATGAATATGACATTTAATTACATTAAAAGTCCGCTATTGCTTATTCCCCGTAAGAGATGCAGCAGGTAGTACCTCATCATCTGTTAGGCACTTGCCAACCTATAATTCACCTGGTGCTGGGCCCCGACTCCTGAGGGCACCAGAGAAGCAGGAGAGTCGGGGACAGCTCTGAAGGTGTCAGTCCTAGCTGAGCACCAAGCTACTCCTGCGGGGAGACCACGTTCCTGCTGCGGCGTGGAGTTTGCATTGTCAGGTTCCCATGACCGCCTTCCACTACCTGGGGCTTTGGTTCTGAAGGCTGAATCTGGTTTTCTGTCTCTCTCTTACTTTCGCTTGTTTTGACTCTCACACGACTTCTTCTTGAGAGCGTTATTTCCTTCCCTTTCGTAGTGTCATGGGGACAGTCATGAGAAAACTACCAGGGAAAGGAGGAACCAAGTCAGTGATGAGACCCCCGGCGTCAAGCCAGGCTGGTCCCGCTGACCTCGTGTCCAGGACGGCTCCTGGGACCGCACGTGGAGAGGGTTGAATTGATTTATTTCTTACGAGATTCTGGCTCAGGTTTCCTTTAAATGGTAGTTGTTATTGACTTAAAGTATTCAAAATGTGATCTGACAGGCAAGTTAGGAGCATAGAATTACATCATTCTAGCATTGCCAGCTTTTAGACATGAAATACACCTTTCTGGTGTTTGTGAGATATTGTCAGGAACCAGTTAAGAGAGCAGGATGGCAGCCGCAGCTTCTCCAAATTGCCCCCTGTCGCTGGGTCCGCCAGGGCCTCACTTCCTGTGGGAGAAGGCCGTGGTCTGAGTGGGCCTCTCTGTGGGCAGGGTCTGGGGGGCCAGGAGGCTGAAGGCTGAAAGCGCAGGGTGATGCGACCTTTCGGGGGCTCGTGGTTACCCTGTTCCGCTTCCTCTCCCGTCCCTGTCCTCAGGGTCGGGGGTGATGGAGGAGGGTGCGGGTCCTTTGCCTTCACACCCCCCCCAGTCTCCCACCCCTCGTGGCGGCACCAGGTTGAGGCCTGGCATTGGGGCTGGATGACCTTCCTGCTGCCCTCCTGTCACCTCTGCTCCCCCCCACCACCCTGAGGACAGGCTGATAACCTGCTGGTTTCTGGGCCTAGACTCTGTTACCCTGACCCAGCCCTGTTGAGGATTCCCAGCGTCCTGTGGGTCCCCCTGGGGTTTCCTCGAGCCCCTCAAAGCCAGCAGCCTCTTTGAGCTGCAGTTCAATCCCGAGCCTCAGTGAGAGCCCTGGGTTCCTTGTAGCGGACTGTGGAGAGATAGGAAACAGGAGCTTAAGAGGGAATGTATGTCCGCACTTCATCCTCTTGTCAGGTGAGTGCAATGTTTTCATGGAATCAGAATCTTTAATATCTATAAACACATATTGATCGTTTTAGAGTGAGAATATTTTTCAGTTGCTGCCCTGTCAGGCTGCATCCTCCTAAACGTTAAGGTGATGGTTCCCACTTGAAGTGTTAAAGGGGCGGTGTTGTACAATCGTTACCACAGTTTACTCTTAACGTCGGTGCAGGAAGTTAGCCATAGAATCTGTGACTTTCAGAATGCATTAGATGCAGTATTTTGGGCCAGTGAGACTAACACTGCACATAAGTGGGAAAACTGAGTCTCATACATACATTTTAATTTATTATGAAATTAATACGCCAGATTTGTCTAACAATTTAGGAACATTGCATAACTTACAGTGACAGTTCATTTACGAAAGAACTAGGGTGCCTTTTTCTTAAGCCATAAAACAAATTGGAGAGTGATTCTTACCCCATGAGTTATTTATGTAGGGAGATTAATAAAAACATTAAGCATGATGAATGCATTTGCTGTGACAGGGTTACAGCAAGAACGAATAATAACGAATGCCACATTTTTAATGGGGCTAAAGAATTTTACTACACAGCAAATTAAGGAATCGTATTTTTATCTGGCACAACATGAAAATTGTTTTATCATGCAAACGGCATTGAACACACATTGCGCATCCCCCCAAACTAGTTGGAACTCCTTGAGGACGGAGGCCACGTCTCCTGTCCGTGCAGCCTCTGCATCCAGGGTGTTATCCTATACATGGTTGGTACTGGCTCTGTCTGCTGAGTAAAACCTGAACTTAAGAGTGACTTAAACAGTTTTTTTTAATTTAATTAATTTATTTTGGAGTATAGCTGGTTTACGATGATGTGTTAGTTTCAGGTGGACAGCAAAGTGAGTCAAAGTGAGTGGACATACACATACATCCACTCTTTTTTAGATTCCTTTCCCATATATATAGGTCATTACACAGTGCTGAGTGGAGTTCCCTGTGCTATGCAGTAGGTGCTTATTAGTTATCCATTTTATATGTAGTGGTTTTAAGTGAGCTAGTCTTCATGAGGAAATGTACATGAAAGAAAGGCAATGACTTCCTTTTGCATAGTTGTTTACCTAAAAAACCTGAATGATGATTTGATTAGAAGCAGGTTGGTGTTTGGGGAGGTGGCTTTTCATGTTTGGCTAATCTCTGAGATGAGTATGTAGTAAAAATTACTCTAGAAAAGCCCTTGCCTTGACCGTAAAGCTTAATATTCCCGTTTGAGTATATAATCTCTCTCCAATGGGAGAGTGAGAGGAACGTCTCTGTACAAATGTCTGGGCAGTCCTATCCACGGTCTTGAAGGAATCCCTCTACTCGTTCTGCCCTAAGATTAAACCTTTCTTCTTTAGTACATTTCACCATGAGGATTAAACGTAAGGAGTTGCATTTTCTGCATCCCACGTAGGGAAGGGTCAGATGCGGGGTCAGAGACCACATTGCCTTTTGTGCTAGAAGTGGGGTTTCTGTGATGGGAAGGAGCCTGGAAGTCACGGCAGTTCTTTGATGGAGTTATGTTAGGTGAGAGGCGGCCGTTCTGGAGCTGGGCTGTGCGCACTTGTGTTGATCCAGCTCGAACTGTTCAAGAAAGGCCTGTTTGGTTGGTTACTGCTCTCAGGTCACAGGACACACCAGCCCGACAGTAAAGCCAGGGTATCATTTATGTTTGGAATTTAACCTCACTTTGTTGTGGTTTTAAGATGGTCACGGGAAGTTGCATATGAGGCAGAGCGGACGAGTGTAGCTTGTCACCGATATTAGAAAACCAGGAAGATCGGGTGGGCAGTTGGACGTTGGTTTTATGTCTGAATTGCATCATCAGTACTGTCTATGGACCAGAGGTGCAGTATTCCTGCTCCATTGGTACGAGTGCACTGTGTGTTTCTTGGCCTTTCCTTTTAACGATTACCTTGCTAATCTAAGTGTCGTCAGGGTCCTGTTTGTAACCTGCTCAGGAACCGGGGTGATCAAAGCCAGTGTGAGATTTACTCTGAAACAACCTGATGGTTTAAAGGCCAGGGATGCTGCTTAAGTTTAGGCTTAAGTACCAGGGCTCACAACGGCTTGTCTTCCAGCGCGAGGCATGCTGACAGCGGGCTCCAGGTACAGGGAGCCAGGTAGGAACTGCCATGTGGAGAGTGTGGATTCCACAAGCTCCGCGAGTTTGGTGTCTTCTCATTTGTATTAATTACATTTAATTTTTATTAATAGTAATTCTATTTAATTTAATAATTTAGTGATAATTAAGTTTCATATTCCCAACAACGAACCCTTCCCGGCGGCCTGGTGTCCCTCGGTGGCCGAGCAGCTGGACCTCCGTGTGCTGAGTTCCTCAGAAGCCAGAGGCTCTGCCTACTGCTTGTCCTGCCGGCGTCCCCTGGCCATCCTGCCGAGGGGCGTCTCTCCCCCACCCGTGCACTCCTGCCATCTGAGCTGCCCTGCATTTACCAGGGCGCCTGGTCCTTCCCCGACATGCCATGACATTGTGCGCGAGCGAGTGTGTGCCCTGCAGGGCCCTGTGCGTGGATATCCCCGCGTCCCAGCACCTGGGAGGGGGCAGACCCCAAGCCCACTCGGGGGAGTCCTGCTGGGCTTGTACCAACTGTGCGCCAAGGAATGATGTCCGTGGGCAGGACCGCAAAGGCGGCCAGGCTGGGTCCGTCCTTCTCTGTGCTGTGGATGGAGTCCTGTCCGCCCAGAGGTCCCATGTGGAAACCTAACCCCCAGTGGGATGGACTTAGGATGGTGGGGAGGTAATCGGGTGGTGAAGGGAGAGCCCTCCTGCTGGACTAGTGCCCCTGTGAGCAGAGCTGGAGAGGACCTCCCCCAGCATGGGGACATGGCAGAGGCAGCCACGCAGGCGGAGGGGGGCTTCCCGGGAAGCCGGCCCTGGCTTTGGACTCCCTGCCTCCAAACTGCGATAATAACATCTGCTGTTTAAGCCCCCAGCCTGGGGAATTTTGTTACAGCAGCCTGGGCTGCCTAAGACAGTACGTTTCCAGAAAACATTTTTCTGGAACATGGTCTTTCCCAGACTCCTGTCTCCCAGTGGAGCCATCAGCTGACAGCAGGGCCATGGGGAGACCGTCTAAGGGGGAGTGGCAGCGTTCGTGTCACCTGAGTGCAGGTGCTGCTGGGAGGGGGCAGAGAAGCTTCCTTTTTGTGAGGATGCACTGAATGAAGCTTTCAGAGTCCAGCACGCGGTACTGCCATGGGGTCGTTTGTATGTGGTGTTTATGGGACTGAGATTCCAGTGCAAGTACCAGAGATACAGCTTTTGAGGAGATGGTTCTGGGTTTTGCTTGTTTTGAGATCCTTTAGGATAATTCAAAAGATCTCCTACAGAAAAAGCCTATGATTTACGTGTTCACACTGAAACTCTTGGATTCTGATTTTTTCTTTGAAAATTTTCTTAAAAATTAATTTGTTAAAAATGTAAACTTTTCTAAGTTATTCCCCACTCCTGCCTCTTTTCTTGAATTGCTTTTCTCTGTACAAAAAACTTGTCAGGAATTGTAGTGCTTGAATGGTTATTTCTCTCGAAAAATGGACTCACTCCATTCATTTCCATTTTTCCTATTTCTTTTTGCACTCCTTGTTTTCCTGTTATATATTTGGCTCTTACTACAGTTTTTTTCTATCTTTAATTTTTTTTAAAAGTTTGATCACCATTGAGTATACACAAGAATAAGTTAGAAACATAAAAAATATTTTTTTTCCACGAAGTAAGTTTTCTTGTAATATAAGGAATTATATTGTCTTTCGGAGCCTGTTATAGGGGAACATGATGAGCAGATCATAAGAATGAGTGAGGACTTTCCCCCCCTTTCTCTGCCGTGGACACTAATCGGTTTACCTGTGATTATCTGCTATGTGTAGAGGATGATGTCCTGGCCGCTAAAACTTATTTCAGAGTTTGAAACACGTGTTGATCTAGGAGCACAGACAGACGTTTCCAGGAGGTATCTGAGAAGACCTTACAATCCCATAAGAGCAGACCTTATGAAACGTGTAACAGTTTATAATGTACATGTTGGCCAGGTGTTGTTTTTAAGTTACCTCAAGTCCTTTTTGGAAGTAGGGGTGTCTATTAATAAGTTACCCAAGACACAAAGAATCGTGGCCAGTGTTTTCAGAATCGGCATGGTACTGCCACCGGACAGAGGGTGTGAGGGTCAGAGTCAGGGTCACGGCATCCTGGGCCCTCTTTCAGGTTGGCATCGGAGCTGAAAGCCCAGCTCTGCCACACGAGGTGGTCCCTATGCCAGCGGATGCCCTGCTTGACCAAGAGCAAGAAGAACTTCTCAAGGAAAGCATTGTGAATACCTTCATGCTCCAAACAAGCCGATGATGGGCAGAGCGGAGATGCGAACGGCCCTCCACGTGATGTGGAACCCACAGGGTGGCCTCATCGGCCCCTTGGCTATTTCACTGGCTGCCACCAGCAGCCATGCTTGATTTTTTAAGGCAGCAAAAGAGGCTTTACCCAGACTCTTTGAATTTAGCCAGCCTCTGCAGGAAAGTTTTTTTTTCCCCCCGATCTGTAATTCTAATGGCTGACTGCATCTGAATACTTATGTTGGATTTCACCGTGTATGTTTACACATACCAAATATTGAGATGAAGGTAGTGAATTCTGGTTGATGTGTGTTAGTAGTTTGCTAACAAGTAGTTTGTTACTACGTACCACAAACTGAGTGGCTTAAAGGGAAACTTGTTTCTTAGTTCTGGAGGCTAGAAATCCAAGATCACGGTGTCAGTAGGGCCGTTGTCCCTCTGGGGAAGGATGCGTCAGGACTTCAGTATATGAATTTTGGGGGACACAGTTCAGTACATAAGAGCGTGAGCGGCATGAAGATACTCAGTTTATGGAGGGGTAGACCCAGTAGGGTCTTGGGAGACGGTTGGATGCAACCTGATTATTTTGTACGTGAGATCAGTGGGCAGTGAAGATCGTATTATTTTAAAAATTAGGGCTTCCCTGGTGGCGCAGTGGTTGAGAGTCCGCCTGCCGATGCAGGGGACACGGGTTCGTGCCCTGGTCCGGGAAGATCCCACATGCCGCGGAGCGGTTAGGCCCGTGAGCCATGGCCTCTGAGCCTGCGCGTCCGGAGCTTGTGCTCCGCAACGGAAGAGGCCACAACAGTGAGAGGCCCATGTACCGCCAAAAAAAAAAAAAAAAAAAAATAGGTAAAGGGTCCTTCAAATGCTGCAAAATAAATAAATTAAATGCTGCAAAATAAGAGTCTCTGACTCTGCCCATCCTCCTGGCTCCAGCCCACCTCCGTCACTACCAGGAAACTTTCCCTAGGTGTTCTCACCAGCAGACAGCCTGACTCTGTACCACCAGCCAGCCTTTAGTAACTTGGTTCCTTCTGTCTCCTGACTTTTATTCACTGAAATTTGAAATGTACACACCATCTTATGTTTTAATCACGCCATGTGTTTATTAGTCTCCTGGCATTTGTTGATGGAAAGATTTCTGGTTCCGTTATTAAAAGGAAGTCTGATACATAGGCATGTAAAATTTTTCTGAAATATAAGGTGGGTTGTTTTTGACCATGCCACGCAGCAGGCGGGATCTTACTTCCCAGACCAGAGATTGAACCTGGGCCCCCTGCAGTGGAGGTGTGGGGTCCTAACTGCTAGATTGCCAGAGAAGTCCCCTGAAATACAGGTTTTAATCACTTGGATTTTGAAGAGTGGACATGTGGGGCTGGGCTGTGGAGTGGGTGGTAATGGGTGACCCAGGTAATGAGCGCCTGGCTGGCCTTTCTTTACCTAAATGTGAAACTCGCTGACATTCTGCACCTTGATGACGTTAAGTCTTTTGTTGGGACTGTAGGTGCAATCATACCTTTGAGAGCTTTAGAAAGCTCCCAGGGACATAAGACTCTGTTGCTCTCATCTGTATAACAAAGCTATGGGCTCCTTGAAGGCGGGAACCTTCTCTCTCCTGCTTCATGCCAACTTCCTGCTGGGGCAGGGCCATACTTGTTGACCTGTCACACCAGCTGGGGAAGCCAGAGGTTGACTTAATGGAAATAAGGTCAACAGAGGAAAATGTGTTATCTTAGTGGACTAGACTCGGCAAATATTTTGAGAGTAAACATATACTTACCATGATTATCCTACAAGTTTTACCGTTTTAATTTTGAGTACTATATGAAATATACTTTTAAATATTATAAAAATCACAGCCACATATTAAGCTTTCCGAAAAGTTGAAAGTAAATTTTGTTATTTCTTTACAATGAATGAAAACTTGAACTTTTTTTTTAATTAAATGAGACCCGGGAGTATGCAATATACAGTTAGTGACAGGCCTCACATAGGAAGACAAAATATGTTAAATGTCTTAATGGGAAAATCAATGTTTAAATATATTACTTCCTCCCACTATGACTTAGAATGGCCTAGACATTATGCATTACGTGGAGTGTGCAGAAACGTCTTGACAGTTAATTCACTTAATACCTCCATGTATTATCTTGTATTCTTGCAGTTAATTGAATGAACAGATTCAGACAACATTATTCATGAAACTCAAGGCCATAGTATGATTAAACAATGCTGCGTTCATAATTCCTGCTATATATGAGATACATTTGGATTTTTGTGGTGGTATCACTCAGAATCAAAAATTTGTCATCCTTTCTGTGAGCTTTTGAAGTCATCATGAGGCAAGCCTGCCACCTGCTGGTCAAGGCTTGTTACTTCAGTCTACATTTCAAATAACCTGGGCACTTTTCGTTACAGCCAAAGAATGTAATGTGGGACTTCCCTGGTGACGCAGTGGTTAAGAATCCGCCTGCCAATGCAGGACATACGGGTTCGAGCCCTGGTCCGGGAAGATCCCACATGCCACGGAGCAACTAAGCCCGTGCACCACAGCTACTGAGCCTGCTCTCTAGGGCCCACAAGCCACAACTACTGAGCCCACAAGCCACAACTACTGAGCCCACGTGCCACAACTACTGAAGCCCGTGCGCCTAGAGCCCGTGCTCTGCAACAAGAGAAGCCACTGAAATGAGAACCTCGCACACCGCCATGAAGACCCAACGCAGCCAAAAGTAAATAAATAACTATAACTTAAGAAAAAAAAGAATGTGATACAGTTTGAAGCAATCCTATATATGGACTTCTGAGATTTCCCAGGCTGTCATGAATTATTGAAGCTTGAACACCCTAACCATTGTCATTCCCACAAGCCTTTCATGTTTATTCTTCCCTACAAATCTAGGGCTGTATATTTCTGGCCCTTTGATACAGAGTCCAAGTGCCAATCAGGCTTCTTTCTCTTGAGCAGCTGTGTGCCAAGTCGGCCCGTAAATGCAGCCAGCCCTCCTGCAGAGTCTCACTCCTCTGCCTCTTCTTTCCTGACCACATTGCACACACACACTGGTGCAGCCGCCATGTCCCCGTGGCGGACCCCAGCTGGGCTTCCCCCACTCCTCTGTCTGGCCCTGAGCCCAGCCCAGGGTCATTCATCCCCCAGGTGTCCCAGAACCTCGGCTTCCTCATCTGTGAAGTAGGGCTGATGACTCCTCTGGGTTGCCTTGAGCATTAAGTCAGGTAATTGTGGGAAAGCACTTGGCCTCCTGACTGTAAGACTCTGGTGTGTGTCCATCATCAGCAGTTCAAAGACTCGCCAAGATACAGCCCTGTGACTTTTCTCCTCATCTGTGTCACCCAACCTGGCTTTTAGTTCTCTTTTTCTTCCCTGTTGTACTTTGAAGACCCGCTTCGTGGGCAGGCAGACTGCAATCCCAGGGACTGGATGTTTAGGGCATCACCATGAACAGCATAGAAACCGCGTTGAGGCTGGAAAGAAACGTCGGTTGGGTCCTGCGAGCATTTGAAGCTTCTCCATGTTGATTCGGCTGTTGATGCGTCTGTACTCATTAAATCTGACTTTGTATTTGCTGGAAAGAGAGCAAGGGAGATAATTAGTGCAATAAGTGTTAAGTGATAACCATACACAGTGACCGGGGGAGGTGCTGGGAGCACGAGGTCAGGACAGGACCCTGTCCAGAGCCCTGCGAGAAAGTCCCCTGACTGTGTCAACCCCAGTAATAAGGTCCCTTCCGCGGCTGTTTTATGTGTTGTGTTGCAGTTGGATTTCCCCAGGTTTTTTACGTTTTTGAGGCCTTCCGAGCTTCAAGTGCCTGAAATTTCTGCTTTGCCTGCTTCTCAGTGGAGCTGACGGGTGTGGGTGTGGCTGGCACTGTGCTCATCCTGGGTGAACGTGGCCACAGTGTAGAGTAAGCATTCGGCAACCCCGTTCATCTCCTTAAATGTGGCGTTTAGCGCGTTCTTGCTGCATGGAAAGGGTTCCATAAACGTCTGAATTACTGAAAAGAATCTTCAAGTTGTCAGGGGCCTCATTAATTTCACAGTGCCCCATCACTGAAGTTAGGGGACAGTAGGCTGGATGTGCGTCGTCTGGTCTTGTTGGGAATCAGGAGAAGGTGGGCACCGCCTGGGGACTGTTAACTTTGCAACAGTTGAACTGTTATGTACTGGAATTGAATTTGACCTACACTTTCTATGGCTCAGACCTGAGCCCCCGGGACTCAGTCAGCCTCGGGCCAGCGCGGGCTGCTTGTGGTTGAAGCATTTGGAGGGGGATGTTGATCACTGTATTTTCACTTATTATAGACGGATTTGCATGGTCATTTTTAGCGCCCCAGTAAAGGGGTGCAGGGGACGGGACCTCACCTGGAACCTCCTGACAAGGGCACACTGCCTGCTCACATTTTCCTACGCGTCGCCAGGTGTTTACAGTGAACACAGCTGTGTGGGGTCTTCCCCTCCCACTCTGTCCCAAGCCCCCTCCAATCAGCTTTTCACGCCGCCTCTACGTCACGAAGCTGCTTTCGTCCAGGTCACCGGTGACCCTGCTCTGCATGACGCGTGGGTCGGTCCTCGGCGCCACCTGACCTCAGCAGCACTGGGCACGGCGGGTGTTCTCTCCTGACCTTTGCCCTTTGTCCTCTGGCTTCCAGAGCACACACTGGCCTGGCTCTTCGCCTCCTTCCTCCTCCTGGTCTGACTTGGCCGCCCCCTCGCTGCAGCTGTGTCGGCTTCCCCAGGCTCAGTTCCTAACTCTTCTCTCTCTCTATCTGGTAGTCATTCAGGTTCAAGGTGGTTTAGATGCTGCCATTTGCTGACGGCTCCCATTGTAAGCAGCTCTTTGTAGGAAACCACCCTCAGCAGGAAGCCCCTTTCCCTGTCACTTTAGCAGAGCTGTATCGTGACTTTTCGCCAGGCACCCCATGCTCTACTCATCTCCGGCCCAAGCACACCTTTCAGGTCTTCTTATCACACGATACTTTGCCTAAAGTTGTCCATTCTTTCTGTAGATCAAAGATGTAGAAATGAAGAATCAGTAATTAATAGTGGCCGGATCTCTTCCCTAGCGTCCGCTCCAGTAATCTCCTGCATGAACTGTGTGACCAAACTTGTGATCGAGAGCACATCTAGAGGAAGATGATGAGGATTCCACGAGCCTGTACACAGTGGGGGACGGCGATGACCCTGACCCCCCATCTCAGTGATTAACTGAGATTACTCCCCTCCTTCCCTTTAAAACTTCCATGGCGAGCAGAATCTCAGAGGTGGTTTTGGGGAGACATGGAGTCCGCCATCTCCCCACGTTGCCAGCATCCTGATTAAAGGAACTCTCCTTTCTAGCAACATTTCTCTCTCTCTCGAGTGTTGATTTTTGAGTGGTAAGCAGCCGGACTTGATTGGGTAACCCCAAGGCTCACCTCCAGCCCCAACGTCTCTCCAGACTCCAGGTGGACACTTCCAGCCACTTCATCCATGCCTCCATCTGGGTGTTCTGTCAGGAAAAGAGATGGTGCTCTCTGCGTTCTGAGTACATAGATTGTTCAAGGGATTGGGACTTGAGCCCATGGTGAGAAGGCCTCGGAGAGGGTCAGTCAGCCAAGCTGTCACTCTGTTTCACCTGCAGCAAGCACACACTGGAAGCCACCAGGTGTCAGGGTCCTCAGGCCAGCTCCCTCAGGCTCCTGCAGTGTACTGTCCTGAAGATGATGTGAGTATTCGAGCCCTGGTCCAGGAAGATCCCACGTGCCATGGAGCAACTAAGCCCGTGCGCCACAACTGCTGAGCCTGCGCTCTAGATCCCATGAGCCACAGCTACTGAGCACGCATGCCACAACTACTGAAGCCCGCATGCCTAGAGCCCGTGCTCTGCAACAAGAGAAGCCACTGCAGTGAGAAGCCCACGCACCGCAACGAAGAGTAGCCCCGGCTCGCCACAGCTAGAGAAAGCTCGCATGTAGCAACTAAGACCCAACGCAGCCAAAAATAAATAAATACGTAACAAATAAATTAAAAAAAAAAGATGCTGTGGGTAACAGGCACCCACCAGGAACCCAGATGTGGGCAGTTATCACAGAGCTCACTCAGAAGCCACTGCCAACCTCCCTCTGCCTACAACCACTCCCAGGGAATTGGGCCTCATATCTGAGGCCTCTCATCGGCTGACTGATGGAGAAGGGATTCCGGGGAAGGGGTTCCTGGCCTCTGGTCAGCAGGTACTTTGAGAGAGGCTACTGCAGACAGTGACGCACAGATGCCTGGCAGGCTCCTCAAAAGTGACACGTCCAAGGCTAAGCCACAGTTCTTTCTTTCAAACTGGCTTCATCCTTTGCTTCATCTTTGTGGTTGTCAGCTTCACTCCCGGTTGCTTAGACAAAAAACTGGGGGCTTTGACTCCTCGTTCTGTCACCCCTCACATTCAGTCCATTAGGAGACCTCCTTGGCTCTGTTTTTAAAAACCTGGACAGCAGCCTCTCCTAACGACCTGTCTGCCCTCTGCTGGGTCCGAGCCGTCATCCTCCCGGGCCTGGGTTACTGTAGTAGCCTTTGGACAGGCCTCCCTGCCTGTTGCCCTCATAGCCAGAGCCACCCACTCAGACTGGAGGTCCTCTCTGTCTTGTGGTCACAATCCCACCATGGTTCTCCCACTCTCGGAGGGTGAAAGCCACCGTCTTCACCTCGGCAACAAGGTGCTCCGGCCACCCCACCCTCCTCTCGCAGTGGGTCCCTGTTGTTTGCTCTGCTGCAGCCACACTGGTGCCCTGGCTGTCCCCTGAACCGAAGAGGCTCAAACCTGGGGTCTTGCTACCCCCTCAGACACCCGCTTGGCTAATGCCCACTTGAGTTTTTGCTCACCTTCTCAAGGAGCAGGCTAGCACCTTAATTTCCGGCTGCACCGTGTTCCTCGCCAGCCTCCCAACCCTCTCTGCCAGGTGACCCCCCCCCCCATGGCCCTTTGTCCCATCTCACAGGCTATATGATGTACTTGTGTGTTGTGCTTATTATTTGTGGTAAACCTCCCGTGCTAGAACGTAAGCCCCATGATAACAAGTGTCTTTATTCACTGATGGGTCACAAACACTTATAACTGTGCCCACAAATATGGGCATTCAAAAATACTGGTTAAACGTGTGGATATATCCTTTTGTTAAGCAAAAAAAAAAAAACCCCAAAAGCAAACAAACAAAAAACACCGGGGTCATATTGTATAAATAAACTGCTTTAGCAAAACTCTTTTGCATGGTGTCTCTTGAATATTTTCCCATGTCAGTAGACATGCAACTCAAACTTTTTTTCTAACTACATTAAATGCCACCGTATAGTAATTCTCTTTAGTGTTTAATTAGGTTACTTGTTTTAATGGTAATGTCTTTTTAAAAATAGCTTTGTTGAGACGTAATTCACACACCACAAACTTCCCCATTAAAAGTACACAAGCCAGTGGCAACGCATATTTACTGGAGGCCTGCCCTCAGCCAGGCTCTGTTGCAGGCCTCGAGGACGCAGCCAAGAGGAGCATGGCATAGCTCCTGTCCTCAGAGATGAGGGCTTGGGAGAGAACATCAATTAACAAGTGCACACAGAATTACTTCTTACTGTGGGAAGAGCTACAAAGGGAAAGAGATCAGGCTACTGGCCTGGCCACGGGGTCTGGGCCTCCTCTCCAAGTGTGTGGGACCTGAGTCCTCTGGGTGAGTGGGGATGGGGGGGGCGGGGCAGGGCGGGGGGGGGCACTAGAAGGAACTCGAACCCCTCAAGTTTGGGTTTTGTTTTTTTTTTTAACATCTTTATTAGAGTATACTTGCTTTGCAATGGTGTGTTAGTTTCTGATTTATAACAAAGTGAATCAGTTATACGTATACATATGTTCCCATATCTCTTCCCTCTTGCGTCTCCCTCCCTCCCACCCTCCCTATACCACCCCTCTAGGTGGTCACAAAGCACCGAGCTGATCTCCCTGTGCTATGCGGCTGCTTCCCACTAGCTATCTGTTTTACATTTGGTAGTGTATATATGTCCATGCCACTCTCTCACTTCGTCCCAGCTTACCCTTCTCCCTCCCCGTATCCTCAAGTCCATTCTCTAGTAGGTCTGTGTCTTTATTCCCGTCTTACCCCTAGGTTCTTCATGACCTTTTTTTTTCCTTAGATTCCATATATATGTGTTAGCATACGGTATTTGTTTTTCTCTTTCTGACATACTTCACTCTGTATGACAGACTCTAGGTCCATCCACCTCACTACAAATAACTCAATTTCGTTTCTTTTTATGGCTGAGTAATATTCCATTGTATATATATGCCACATCTTCTTTATCCAGTCATCTGTTGATGGACACGTAGGTTCCTTCCTTGTCCTGGCTATTGTAAATAGAGCTGCAATGAACATTGTGGCACATGACTCTTTTTGAATTATGGTTTTCTCAGGGTATATGCCCAGTAGTGGGATTGCTGGGTCGTATGGTAGTACTATTTTTAGTTATTTAAGGAGCCTCCATACTGTTCTCCATAGTGGCTGTATCAATTTACATTCCCACCAACAGTGCAAGAGGGTTCCCTTTTCTCCACAACCTCTCCAGCATTTATTTTTTCTAGATTTTTTGAAGCCCATTCTGACTGGTGTGAGATGATACCTCATTGTAGTTTTGATTTGCATTTCTCTAATGATTAATGATGTTGAGCATTCTTTCATGTGTTTGTTGCCAATCTGTATATCTTCTTTGTAGAAATGTCTGTTTAGGTCTTCTGCCCATTTTCGGATTGGGTTGCTTGTTTCTTTGTTATTGAGCTGCATGAGCTGCTTGTAAATTTTGGAGATTAATCCTTTGTCAGTTGCTTCATTTGAAAATATTTTCTCCCATTCTGAGGGCTGTCTTTTCGTCTTATTTATGGTTTCCTTTGCTGTGCAAAAGCTTTTAAGTTTCATTAGGTCCCATTTGTTTATTTTTGTTTTTATTTCCATTTCTCTAGGAGGTGGGTCAAAAAGGATCTTGCTGTGATTTATGTCATAGAGTGTTCTGCCTATGTTTTCCTGTAAGAGTTTGATAGTGTCTGGCCTTACGTTTAGGTCTTTAATCCATTTTGAGGTTGTTGTTGTTGTTTTTTTTTTTTTGTGGTACATGGGCCTCTCACTGTTGTGGCCTCTCCCGCTGTGGAGCACAGGCTCCAGACATGCAGGCTCAGCGGCCATGGCTCGCAGGCCCAGCCACTCCGCGGCATGTGGGATCCTCCTGGACCAGGCACGAGCCCGTGTCCCCTGCATCGGCAGGTGGACTCTCAACCACTGCGCCACCAGGGAAGCCCTTGAGTTTATTTTTCTTTATGGTGTTAGGGAGTATTGTAATCTCATACTTTTACATGTACCTGTCCAGTTTTCCTGGGAGCACTTATTGAAGAGTCTGTCTTTTCTCCACTGTATATTCTTGCCTCCTTTATCAAAGGTGACCATATGTGTGTGGGTTTATCTCTGGGCTTTCTATCCTGTTCCATTGATCTATATTTCTGTTTTAGTGTCAGTACCATACTGTCTTGATTACTGTAGCTTTGTAGTATAGTCTGAAGTCAGGGAGCCTGATTCCTCTATCTCCATTTTTCGTTCTTAATATTGCTTTGGCTATTCGGGGTCTTTTGTGTTTCCATACAAATTGTGAACTTTTTTGTTCTAGTTCTGTGAAAAATGCCAGTGGTAGTTTGATAGGGATTGCATTGAATCTGTAGATTGCTTTGGGTAGTAGAGTCATTTTCACAATGTGGATTCTTCCATTCCAAGACCATGGTATATCTCTCCATCTATCTGTATCATCTTTAATTTCTTTCATCAGTGTCTTATAATTTTCTACATACAGGTCTTTTGTCTCCTTATGTAGGTTTATTCCTAGATATTTTAATCTTTTTGTTGCAGTGGTAAATGGGAGTGTTTTCTTGATTTCACTTTCAGATTTTTCATCCTTAGTGTATAGGAATGCCAGAGATTTCTGTGCATTAATTTTGTATGCTGCTACTTTACCAAATTCATTGATTAATAGTTTTCTGGTAGCATCTTTAGGATTCTCTATGTATGTATCATGTCATCTGCAAACAGTGACAGCTTTACTTATTCTTTTCCGATTTGGATTCCTTTTATTTCCTTTTCTTCTCTGACTGCTGTGGCTAAAACTTCCAAAACTATGTTGAATAAGAGTGGTGAGCGTGGGCAACCTTGTCTTGTTCCTGATCTTAGTGGAAATGGTTTCAGTTTTTCACCACTGAGGACGATGTTGGCTGTGAGTTTGTCATATATAGCCTTTATTATGTTGAGGAAAGTTCCCTCTTGGCCTACTTTCTGCAGGTTTTTTATCATAAATTGCTGCTGAATTTTGTTGAAAGCTTTCTCTGCATTTATTGAGATGATCATATGGTTTTTCTCCTTCAATTTTTTAATATGGTGTATCACGTTGATTGATTTGCGTATATTGAAGAACCTTTGCATTCCTGGGATTAAACCCCACTTGATCATGGTGTATGATCCTTTTAATGTGCTGTTGGATTCTGTTTGCTAGTATTTTGTTGAGGATTTTTGCATCTATGTTCATCAGTGATATTGGCCTGTAGTTTTCTTCCTTTGTGACATTTTTGTCTGGTTTTGGTATCAGGGTGATGGTGGCCTTGTAGGATGAGTTTGGGAGTGTTCCTCCCTCTGCTGTATTTTGGAAGAGTTTGAGAAGGATAAGTGTTAGCTCTTCTCTAAATGTTTGATAGAATTCGCCTGTGAAGCCATCTGGTCCTGGGCTTTTATTGGAAGATTTTTAATCACAGTTTCAATTTCAGTGTTTGTGATTGGTCTGTTCATATTTTCTATTTCTTCCTGGTTCAGTCTCGGCAGGTTGTCCATTTCTAAGAATTTGTCCATTTCTTCCAGGTTGTCCATTTTATTGGCATAGAGTTGCTTGTAGTTGTCTCTCATGATACTTTGTATTTCTGCAGTGTCAGTTGTTACTTCTCCTTTTTCATTTCTAATTCTATTGATTTGAGTCTTCTCCCTTTTTTTCTTTATAAGTCTGGCTAATGGTTTGGCCATTTTATCTTCTCAAAGAAGTAGCTTTTAGTTTCATTGATCTTTGCTGTTGTTTCCTTCATTTCTTTTTCATTTATTTCTGATCTGATCTTTATAATTTCTTTCCTTCTGCTAACTTTGGGGTTTTTTTGTTCTTCTTTCTCTAATTGATTTAGGTGTAAGGTTAGGTTGTTTATTTGAGATATTTCTTGTTTCTTAAGGTAGGTTTGTATAGCTATAAAGTTCCCTCTAAGAACTGCGTTTGCTGCATCCCATAGGTTTAGTGTTGTTGTGTTTTCATTGTCATTTGTTTCTAGGTATTTTTTGATTTCCTCTTTGATTTCTTCAGTCATCTCTTGGTTATTAAGTAGTGTGTTGTTTAGCCTCCATGTGTTTGTATTTTTTATAGATCTTTTCCTGTAATTGATATCTAGTCTCATAGCGTTGTGGTCGGAAAAGATACCTGATACGATTTCAATTTTCTTCAATTTACCAGGGCTTGATTTGTGACCCAAGATATGATCTATCCTGGAGAATGTTCCATGAGCACCTAAGAAAAATGTGTATTCTGTTGTTTTCAGATGGAATGTCCTATAAATATCAATTAAGTCCGTCTTGTTTAATGTATCATTTAAAGCTTTTGTTTCCTTATTTATTTTCAATTTGGATGATCTGTCCATTGGTGAAAGTGGGGTGTTAAAATCCCCTACTATGATTGCGTTACTGTTGATTTCCCCGTTTATGGCTATTAGTATTTGCCTTATGTATTGAGGTGCTCCTATGTTGGGTGCATAAATATTTACAATTGTTATATCTTCTTCTTGGATTGATCCCTTGATCATTATGTAGTGTCCTTCTTTGTCTCTTGTAATAGTCTTTATTTTAAAGTCTATTTCGTCTGATATGAGAATTGCTAGTCCAGCTTTCTTTTGATTTCCATTTGCATGGAATATCTTTTTCCATCCCCTCACTTTTACTCTGTATGTGTCTCTAGGTCTAAGTGGGTCTCTTGTAGACAGCATATATATGGGTCTTGTTTTTGTATCCATTCAGCCAGTCTGTGTCTTTTGGTGGAAGCATTTAATTCATTTACATTTAAGGTAATTATCGATATGTATGTTCCTATTAGCATTTTCATAATTGTTTTGGGTTTGTTATTGTAGGTCTTTTCCTTCTGTTGTGTTTCTTGCCTAGAGAAGTTCCTTTAGCATTTGTTGTAAAGCTGGTTTGGTGGTGCTGAACTCTCTCAGCTTTTGCTTGTCTGTAAAGGTTTTAATTTCTCCATCACATCTGAATGAGATCCTTGCTGGGTAGAGTAATCTTGGTTGTAGGTTTTTCTCCTTCATCACTTTAAATATGTCCTGCCAGTCCCTTCTGGCTTGCAGAGTTTCTGCTGAAAGATCAGCTGTTAACCTGGGGATTCCGTTGTGTGTTATTTTTACCTTGCTGATTTTAATATGTTTTCTTTGTATTTAATTTTTGATAGTTTGAATAATATGTATCTTGGCATGTTTCTCCTTGGATTTATCCTGTATGGGACTCTCTCTGCTTCCTGGACTTGATTAACTATTTCCTTTCCCATATCAGGGAAGTTTTCAACTATTATCTCTTCAAATATTTTCTCAATCCCTTTCTTTTTCTCTTCTTCTGGGACCCCTGTAATTTCGAATGTTCGTGCATTTAATGTTGTCCTGGAGGTCTCTGAGACTGTCCTCAGTTCTTTTCATTCTTTTTTCTTTATTCTGCTCTGCAGTAGTTATTTCCACTATTTTATCTTCCAGGTCACTTATGCGTTCTTCTGACTCAGTTATTCTGTTATTGATCCCTTCTAGAGTATTTTTAATTTTATTTATTGTGGTATTCGTCATTGCTTGTTTCCTCTTTAGTTCTTCTAGTTCCTAGTTAAATGTTTCTTGTGTTTTCTCTATTTCCAAGATTTTGGGTCATCTTTACTATCATTATTCTGAATTCTTTTTCAGGTAGATTGCCTATTTCCTCTTCATTTGTTAGGTCTGGTGGGTTTTTATCTTGCTCCTTCATCTGCTGTGTGTTTTTCTGTCTTCTCATTTTGCTTATCTTACTGTGTTTGGGGTCTCCTTTTTGCAGGCTGCAGGTTCGTAGTTCCCGTTGTTTTTGATGTCTGTCTCCAGTGGCTAAGGTTGTTTCAGTGGGTTGTGTAGGCTTCCTGGTGGAGGGGACTAGTGCCTGTGTTGTGCTGGATGAGGCTGGATCTTGTCTCTCTAGTGGGCAGGTTCACGTCTGGTGGTGTGTTTTGGGGTGTCTGTGGCCTTATTATGATTTTAGGCAGCCTCTCTGCTAATGTGTGGGGTTGTGTTCCTGTTTTGCTAGTTGTTTGGCATAGGTTGTCCAGCACTGTAGCTTGCTGGTCGTTGAGTGAAGCTGGGTGCTGGTGTTGAGATGGAGATCTCTGGAAGATTTTCGCCGTTTGATATTACATGGAGCTGGGAGGTCTCTTGTGGACCAGTGTGCTGAAGTTGGCTCTCCTACCTCAGAGACACAGCACTGACTCCTGGCTGGGCACCAAGAGACTTTCATCTACACGGCTCAGAATAAAAGGGAGAAAAAATAAGAAAGAAAGAAACAAAGAAGAAAAGAAAGAAAGAAAGAAAGAAAGGAAAGGAAGGGAGGAATGAAAGAAGGAAAGGAGGAAGGGAGGAATGAAAGAAGGAAAGAAGGAAGGAAGGAAAGAAAGAAAGGATAAAATAAAATAAAGTTATTAAAGTAAAAATTATGAAAAAAATTTTAAAAGTCAAAAAAAAAAGAAAGAATGGATGGACAGAATCCTAGGGCAAATGGTGAAAGCAAAGCTATACAGACAAAATCTCACACAGAGACATACACATACACACTCACAAAAAGAGGACAAGGGGAAAAAATAATATATCGTGCTCTCAAAGTCCACCTCCTCAATTTGTGTTATCTATTCAGGTATTCCACAGTTGCAGGGTACATCAAGTTGATTGTGGAGCTTTAATCCACTGCTTCTGAGGCTGCTGGGAGAGATTTCCCTTTCTTTTCTTTGTTCCCACCGCTCCTGGGGTTCAGCTTTGGATTTGGCCCGCCTCTGCATGTAGGTCTCTGGAGGGCGTCTTTTCTTTGCTCAGACAGGATGGGGTTAAGGGAGCAGCTGATTCTCAGGCTCAGGCTCACTCAGGCCGGGGAGAGGGAGGGGTACACAGTGGGGGGCGAGCCTGCAGCGGCAGAGGCCGGCGTGACGTTGCACCAGCCTGAGGCGCGCCGTGCGTTCTCCCGGGAAAGCTGTCCCTGGATCCCGGGACCCTGGCAGTGGCCGGCTGCACAGGCTCCCGGGAGGGGCGGTGTGGATAGTGGCCTGTGCTCGCACACAGGCTTCTTGGTGGCGGCAGCAGCAGCCTAAGCGTCTCATGCTTGTCTCTGGAGCTCCTTTAAGCAGCGCTCTTAATCCCCTCTCCTTGCGCACCAGGAAACAGAGGCAAGAAAAAGTCTCTTGCCTCTTCGGCAGGTCCAGACATTTTCCCAGACTCGCTCCCAGCTAGCCTGGCCCAGTAGCCCCCTTCAGGCTGTGTTCATGCCGCCAACCCTAGTCCTCTCCCTTAGATTCGACAGAAGCCCGAGCCTCAACTCCCAGCCCCCCCGCGCCCACCCCAGCAGGGGAGCAGACAAGCCTCTAGGGCTGGTGAGTGCTGGTCGGCTCCGATCCACTGTGCGGGAATCTCTCTGCTTTGCCCTCCGCACCCCTGTTGCTGCGCTCTCCTCCGTGGCTCTGAAGCTTACCCCTTCGCCACCTGCAGTCTTTGCTCGCGAAGGGGCTTCCTAGTGTGTGGAAACCTTTCCTCCTTCACGGCTCCCTCCCACTGGTGCAGGTCCCGTCCCTATTCTTTTGTCTGTGTTTTTTCTTTTTTCCTTTGCCCTTCCCAGGTACGTGGGGAGTTTCTTGCCTTTTGGGAAGTCTGAGGTCTTCTGCCAGCGTTCAGTACCTGTTCTATAGGAGCAGTTCCACATGTAGATGTATTTCTGATGTATCTGTGGGGAGGAAGGAGGTCTCCATGTCTTACTCTTCCGCCATCTTCTCCTCGAGCTTGAGTTTGGGGTTTTTAAGGCATGAGCCACCCATCTCCTTGCATGGCCCTGCAATAAACCTTTCTCTGTTCCAGACTCTGATGTTTCAGTATTGTTTGGCCTCTCTTGTGTATGAGGCACACGGACTTGTGTTTTGGTAGCAATTATAGCAAGCCAGCCAGGATGTCTGTGCCAGTGGCCAGTGGACCCCAGCCAGGGGCAGCCCCTTTCCTGAGTTCCCAGCAGCTGCTGGAGCTCATTTTGCTCCAGGGAACTCGGAGGGGCTCTCCCTGATAGAGGTTGGCCGCCCCAGTGCACGAGGCTGTTGGGAGCAGGGAAACATCCAGAGCTGTGGTCCACATTTGGTGTTGCTTGGGGGTAAGTCACTCCAGCTTGTGCAGGCTGGGAATTCTCTCCACTCCATTTGGGCTGCTTCTGTTGCAGCAAGTGAGCCACTTTGGGTCCGTTCTCTTGAGAGCTGGACCACTCTGTTTGGAGACCTCCGTCTGGGAGTGGAAGTGGAATTTTAGACTACACTTTCTCTGATTTTCTGTCTATGCGACTGTAGCTTATTTGTTGTTTGTGTTTTTGTATATGTCATTTTGGGGTGAGCTGCTCTGGCTTGTGCTTTTGTTTGTGGGACCGTGTTTGTTATTTGTATGTTGTATGTGTGTGTACTTGCATTGGCTTGTTGAGACGTCTTTGGTGAAAAACGGAGCTCAAGTGTGATGACACCAGGTATCCTTTCCCATTATGTTCGGTTTTGCCTGTGGCGGAGCTTTGGTTGGGATTTTCCGTTTGCAGTGGGTGGGAATCTCCTTTTTGGTGCTAGGGAACTGTGATCCTGAGAGACCGTTTTGCACTGCATTTGTTTGTTTGGTATTTGATAACACCTGCTGTGATAATCAGAGCTCTATTCCATCTTATAGTGCCCCTACGGCCCAGCCGCTCCGCGGCACGTGGGATCCTCCCGGACCGGGGCACGAACCCGTGTCCCCTGCATCGGCAGGCGGACTCTCAACCACTGCGCCACCAGGGAAGCCCAGAAAGAAGATTTTTTAAACACTGCATGAGCACTGTATTTTTTACACTCTAAAGAAAAATTGGTTAAGATGAAACTCTTTTGGAATTCCAAAACTGGTTTTTTTTTGCCTGTGCAGTTAGAGAAAGCTGGCTTGATGAAATACTTTTTTTTCAGAATTCTGACCCTGAGAAAATAAAAATATTTCTTGGAAAAAGCTTGAAGTTAACTAAGTAAACTTAACTTATTCCAACGTTTATTTTTGGTTTTGCATTTACCAGGTGAATTGCCATGACATTTGTGGTCACGATTCCCTATCTTTCTATTTGCATGTTGTTTGTTGTTAAAAAGAAGGATCTTTGTTTGAAAAAGTTAAGGAAATTGTTGAACTTCACCCTTTTGTTTTTCTCCTGTAGGAAGTAGACTTTGTTCTTTGTGTGTACGTTTGATTTGGTCTTGTGTTTAGGTATGCTGGCTATGGGAAACTCAGATTTGTTTCCCAAATGCAGCGCCTTGAGGGGCATTCTCCAGATTTGGACCATTTTTGGTTATAATACTGCTGAATTAACTTGTAAATGAGCTCTATTTAACTGACTCTAAAGTAAATGCTTACAAATTAAATACTTCCTAATACTTAGAAAATTGGCCAAAATGAATTTCAGGGCCTCATGATCTGGGTTGATATCTGATCTGGTATTGCAGCTAGCTTAAGCTTGTTGGTTTGTTAAGTATAACATTTCTGTTGTACCTAGGTTTATTAGAAATCAGATAAGACCTTATATCTGTTGCAAATTTGTCAGCAAGGAAAATAACTTGATATGATGAAACCTTAAGTCTATCTAGAATAGCCTATCTAGATTTTGGTAACTTGAAACTGAACTAAGTTAAATGACAAGAATTCATTGACTATCTGGGTCATTTCAAATAGGATAAAATATTTGAACGCTGGTTGCTGGGCAAATCTAACTTTATCTACCTTTGCCTTCTTAGGAGAGAAAAACTAAAGCATAAATTTCCAATCAAAATGCTGGAATGACAAACAGTTCACAATTACTTGCCTCTTGGTTTTCTCTAAAAATTAAGGTGTTTAAGAGTTGAGGATCCTAATCTAAATATGTAATTAAAGCTACTAAAAATCGAATGAAAAAATTTTCAGTATAGAGTGAGGAAGTAGGATCTGTGTTTTGAGTAAAAATGGAGTTTTGTGCACGGTTGGGCTGAGATTACATTAAAATTAGGTAAATAGATTTTGTTATTAAAAGTAAGCTCTGCGGGCTTCCCTGGTGGTGCAGTGGTTGAGAGTCCGCCTGCTGATGCAGAGGATACGGGTTCGTGCCCCGGTCCGGGAAGATCCCACATGCCGCAGAGCAGCTAGGCCCGTGAGCCATGGCCGCTGAGCCTGCGGGTCCAGAGCCTGTGCTCCACAACGGGAGAGGCCGCAACAGTGAGAGGCCCGCATACCAAAAAAATAAAAATAAAAAGTAAGCGGTGCAAGACTAGATTTGGTTCCTCTCTGTTAAGAGTACAAGTTTATTTAGAATGCTGCTTTTGATAAGAGGTTATATGAACTTCCTTGCCTTTAAGTGATCTGTATTTGCTTTTAAGATCTCTTCTCACTTTGGATAAGAAACAAGTATTGTCTTACAGTGACCGATGATCTTATTTGACCAAGTGTTTTGAAACATTTTGACAAACTTCCCAAATATCAAATTTTAATTAAGGTTCTTTTGACCTCCAGCTAACTTTGGGATTCTTTAGGGGGCCGTTAAGTCATGTCAAGGAGGAATATTTAGTAAGTATTATTTGGTGTATTGAATTACTTGGGAAGCATTGTCAAAGGAGTGATAAGCCTTCTAAGATTATCCAGTACAGATAAACGTTACTGCTATAGATATTCTAGAAATTGTATAAAGTGTCAGAAATGTAGATATGCTCTGGTATAATCTATCAGCCATAAGTCTGGTTATATCATTGCAACTTGATTAAGCTTCTTTGGCAAACCATTGTAATCAGATCTTTAACTTTGCCTTTTAAAGTCTTTAATAGACAGTTAAGCTGATGCTTTGCAAAAGTGCTTCATCTTCAGAAGATATAATAATTGTAAATATTTATGCACGCAACATAGGAGCACCTCAATAACAAGGCAAATACTAACAGCCATAAAAGGGGAAATCGACAGTAACACAATCATTGTAGGTGACTTAACACCCCACTTTCACCAATGGACAGATCATGCAAAATGAAAATAAATAAGGAAACAAAAGCTTTAAATGATACATTAAACAAGATGGACTTAATTGATATTTATAGGGCATTCCATCCAAAGACAACAGAATACACATTCTTCTCAAGTGCTCATGGAACATTTTGCAGGATAGATCATATCTTGGGTCACAAATCAAGCCTTGGTAAATTGAAGAAAATTGAAATCGTATCAAGTATCTTTTCCGAACACAACGCTATGAGACTAGATATCAATTACAGGAAGAAATCTGCAAGAAATACAAACACATGGAGGCTAAACAACACACTACTTAATAACCAAGAGATGACTGAAGAAATCAAAGAGGAAATCAAAAAATACCTAGAAACAAATGACAATGAAAATACAATGACCTTAAACCTATGGGATGCAGCAAACACAGTTCTAAGAGGGAACTTTATAGCTATACAAGCCTACCTTAAGAAACAAGAAACATATCAAATAAACAACCTAACCTTACACCTAAAGCAATTAGAGAAAGAAGAGCAAAAACCCCCAAAGTTAGCAGAAGGAAAGAAATCATAAAGATCAGATCAGAAATAAATGAAAAAGAAATGAAATGATAGCAAAGATCAATAAAACTAAAAGCTGGTTCTTTGAGAAGATAAACAAAATTGATAAACCATTAACCAGACTCATCAAGAAAAAAAGGGAGAAGACTCAATAGAATTAGAAATGAAAAAGGAGAAGTAACAACTGACACTGCAGAAATACAAAGGACCATGAGAGATTACTACAAGCAACTCTATGCCAATAAAATGGACAACCTGGAAGAAATGGACAGATTCTTAGAAACGCACAACCTTCTGAGGCTGAACCAGGAAGAAATAGAAAATATGAACAGACTAATCACAAACACTGAAATTGAAACTGTGATTAAAAATCTTCCAACAGGGGCTTCCCTGATGGCGCAGTGGTGGAGAGTCCACCTGCTGATGCAGTGGGCACGGGTTCGTGCCCTGGTCCGGGAAGATCCCACATGCTGTGGAGCGGCTGGGCCCGTGAGCAATGGCCACTGATTCTGTGCGTCCAGAGCCTGTGCTCCACAATTGGAGAGGCCACAACAGTGAGAGGCCCGCGTACCGAAAAACAAACAAACAAAATCTTCCAAGAAACAAAAGCCCAGGACCAGATGGCTTCACAGGCGAATTCTATCAAACATTTAGAGAAGAGTTAACACCTATCCTTCTTAAACTCTTCCAAAATATAGCAGAGAAAGGAACACTCTCAAACTCATTCTACGAGGCCACCATCACCCTGATAGCAAAACCAGACAAAGATGTCACAAAGAAAGAAAACTACAGGCCAGTATCACTGATGAACATAGATGCAAAAATGCTCAACAAAATACTAGCAAACAGAATCCAACAGCACATGAAAAGGATCATACACCATGATCAAGTGGCGTTTATTCCAGGAATGCAAGCGTTCTTCAATATACCCAAATCTATCAACGTGATACACCACAATAACAAATTGAAGGAAAAAACCATATGATCATCTCAATGGATGCAGAGAAAGCTTTTGACAAAATTCAACACCCATTTATGATAAAAACCCTCCAGAAAGTAGGCATAGAGGGAACTTTCCTCAACATAAAGGCCATGTATGACAAACCCACAGCCAACATCATCCTCAATGGTGAGAAACTGAGAACATTTCCTCTAAGATCAGGAACAAGACAAGGTTGCCCACGCTCACCACTATTATTCAACATAGTTTTGGAAGTTCTAGCCACAGCAATCAGAGAAGAAAAAGAAATAAAAGGAATCCAAATCGGAAAAGAAGTAAAGCTGTCATTGTTTGCAAATGACATAATACTATACATAGAGAATCCTAAAGATGCTAAAGAAAACTACTAGAGCTAATCAATGAATTTGGTAATGTAGCTGGTACAAAATTAATGCACAGAAATCTCTGGCATTCCTATACACTAATGATGAAAAATCTGATAGTGAAATTATGAAAATACTCCCATTTAGCATTGCAACAAAAAGAATAAAATATCTAGGAATAAACCTACCTAAGGAGACAAAAGACCTGTATGCAGAAAGTTATAAGACACTGATGGAAGAAATTAAAGATGATACAAATAAATGGAGAGATATACCATGTTCTTGGATTGGAAGAATCCACATTGTGAAAATGACTCTACTACCTAAAGCAATCTACAGATTCAATGCAGTCCCTATCAAACTACCACTGGCATTTTTCACAGAACTAGAACAAAAAATTCCACAATTTGTATGGAAACACAGAAGACCCAAAATAGCTAAAGCAATCTTGAGAACGAAAAATGGAGCTGGAGGAATCAGGCTCCCTGACTTTAGACTATACTACAAAGCTACAGTAATCCAGACAGTATGGTACTGGCACAAAAACAGAAATATAGATCAATGGAACAGAATAGAAAGCCCAGAGATAAACCCACGCACATATGGTCACCTTATCTTTGATAAAGGAGGAAGAATGTACAGTGGAGCAAAGACAGCTTCTTCAATAAGTGGTGCTGGGAAAACTGGACAGGTACATGTAAAAGTATGAAATTAGAACACTCCCTAACACCATACACAAAAATAAACTCAGAATTGAATAAAGACCTAAATGTAAGGCCAGACACTATCAGACTCTTACAAGAAAACATAGGCAGAACACTCTATGACATAAATCACAGCAAGATCCTTTTTGGCCCACCTCCTAGAGAAATGGAAATAAAAACAAAAATAAACAAATGGGACCTAATGAAACTTCAAAGCTTTTGCACAGCGAAGGAACCCATAAACAAGACGAAAAGACAACCCTGAAAATGGGAGAAAATATTTTCAAATGAAGCAACTGAGGAAGGATTAGTCTCTGAAATTTACAAGCAGGTCAATAACAAAGAAACAAACAAACCAATCCGAAAATGGGCAGAAGACCTAAATAGACATTTCTGCAAAGAAGATATACAGATTGCCAACAAACTCATGAAAGAATGCTCAACATCATTAATCATTAGAGAAATGCAAATCAAAACTACAATGAGATATCATCTCACACTGGTCAGAATGGCCATCTTCAAAAAATCTAGAAAAAATAAATGCTGGAGAGGGTGTGGAGAAAAGGGAGCACTCTTGCACTGTTGGTGGGAATGTAAATGATAACAGCCACTATGGAGAACAGTATGGCGGTTCCTTAGAAAACTAGAAATAGAACTACCATACGACCCAGCAATCCCTGTTTTGGGCATATACCCTGAGGATACCATAATTCAAAGAGTCATGTACCAAAATGTTCATTGCAGCTCTGTTTACAATAGCCAGGACATGGAAGCAACCTATGTATCCATCAACAGATGAATGGATAAAGAAGGTGTGGCACATATATACAGTGGAATATTACTTAGCCATAAAAAGGAATGAAACTGAGTTATTTGTAGTGAGGTGGATGGACCCAGAGACTGTCATACAGAGTGAAGTAAATCAGAAAGAGAAAAACAAATACAGTATGCTAACACGTATATATGGAACCTAAAAAAAGAAAAAAAAATGGTCAGAGGAACCTAGGGACAAGATGGGAATAAAGATGCAGACCTACTAGAGAATGGACTTGAGGATACAGGGACGGGGAAGGGTAAGCTGGGACGAAGTGAGCGAGTGGCGTGGATATATATACACTACCAAACGTAAAATAGATAGCTAGTGGGAAGCAGCTGCATAGCACAGGGAGATCAGCTTGGTGCTTTGTGACCACCTAGAGGGGTGGGATAGGGAGGGTGGGAGGGAGGGAGATGCAAGAGGGAAGAGATGTGGGGACATATGTGTATGTATAACTGATTCACTTTGTTATAAAGCAGAAACTAACACACCATTGTAAAGCAATTATAATCTAATAAAGATGTTAAAGTGCTTCATTTTCAAGAAGATTCATAGGAAAGACTTTCTGACAAACACAGATCTAGAGTAAATTTCAGATATACCGCTGAACTGAATAAGAAATTTAAAATCCTAATGGAAGATCTGATGGCTTCATAAAAAGTAAAAGGATTAGTTATTGTGTAAACTGGTGTATATGGTTTTGTTTATGGGTTTTGTCCGGAATATTCCTGATTTGGATCTGTGTTCTCCAGATATAGGGAAGCCCTTCCCCTCAAGTTACTCATGACTTACAGCAATTTGGTAAATTATACTTCTGTGAGTCTGGCTATCTGGCAACCAGTCTCCCACAGAGTGCAAGATCCAGACTGGTTTTCAGTCTTATTTTCCTGAATCCCTTATACAAGATCTTTCTTATATAAGACTTGGATCCAGGACTTGGAACTTGGGAATATTTCCAACGTGGTATCCATTCCCCAAATCAAGGTAGGACTACACCCCATTTCAGCAGGAATTAGCTAGAGCAGTCATCGTCCGATTCCCTGAAAGACTTGGGGAAGGTTGAAACAGGATTGGAAGTGGAGACCAAGTCCCACCAAAACCGAATTCCTCTGCCGAGTTTATGATTAGCCACTCTGTCGGCACCGCTATGGGCCCCTCCCCCAAGTGACCAGCTGTCAATGAGCCACCGTTAGTGGGCCCATTCAGCCAGTGCTCCTCAGGCGAGAGTGAGGTAAGAGGCGGATCTTGGCCTTCTCCCTGGGGCCCTCCAGCTCACCCGGCCTCGGGCCTGGCAGGTGAGCTGGGGGGCCCAAGGAACAGACTGGGGTTGTGTCCTGCAGGGCTCCAGAGCCCTCACCAAGGCCACCCACTGGCCTGGCCCAGGCCCTGAGGCGGCGGTGACCCTCATCCCCATCCCTGCCACTGTGACTAATGGCAGCAGCAGTTTGGATGGGACACAGTCTGCAGGACCTGACTTTGTCATCTGTGTGGCCTGAGGAGCCTGAGGGCCAGTTGGGTTCTGGGTGCCTGGCTCCCTCAGTGATGACGGCTGGGCAGGGTCTGGGGACCCGGCCCTGAGGGTGCCGCCAACTGAGATCTGCCTCTTCAGCAGAGCCTGGGCACTGGCGGGAGGACCCAGACCTGGTGCTGGACGAAGGCTCCAGGGCAGGGTATGCACCCCCTCCCCAGCCCCCCGCAGGGACCCCTTCCTTTTAGCCAGGGCCTGGACCTCGGAGGGCGAAAGTCGAGCCTTGGGACCTTGCCCTTTCTTTTTTTTTTTTCTCTGTACGTGGGCCTCCCACTGCCGTGGCCTCTCCCGTTGCGGAGCACAGGCTCCGGGCACGCAGGCTCTGAGGCCATGGCTCATGGGCCCAGCAGCTCCGCGGCATGTGGGGGAGGTTTACAGGAACATTGTGACCTGACCATGACCCGACCTCAACAACAACGGATCTGACACCAAGAAGCCTGCAACAACTAACTACGCCCCTCCCTCACCTTTCCTGTAAGGGGGCTTTGCTGAAAGCTTTCAGGGACATAAGGGTTTTTAAGGCTTGAGTCATCCATCTCCTTGCGGTGCCCTGCAGTAAACCTTTGTCTGCTCCAAACTCCAATGTTTTGGTATTGTTTGGCCTCACTGTACATCGGGCAGTGAGGGAATAGTTTGTGTACACTTTTATACCCTGACTTTTCATCCCATATGATCATTTTACCATACTGGTGTTTAGTGGTGGCCTAAAACTTAGTTAAGTGGATGAGCCATAACTGATGTAACATCTTCCTATCGTGAGACCTCTAGTCACCAAACCTCTACTCCCACCCCCAGGTTTTGGCTGTTTTAAATTACAATTACTCTCTTTGTAGTTTTTAGTGTCTTGCATATTTCGGGTAACTCTTTACCTGTCCATAAGTGGGATTCCTGGTGGGCAGGAGAGGGTTAAGGCAGCAGCTCTGGGTCCCTGGGACCGTGCACATACCCAGGAACGGGCTGCTTCCATGTCTGCCCTTGGCTGGCTCCTGGCGACCGAGCTCTTGGGGTACATGGACTGGAGGAGTGTTCTGCATGCCTGGGGGCTGATCCCTGCTGTCATGGTTTCTGCAGGTGGTTTATGCTGAACACCTGCTCTCCCTCTGCGGCAGGTGGGGCAGTCTTGCAGCCACGGCGTCACCCATCCTTGCTGAAGGAATTAAGTGAGTCCCGTGGCACTGCTGGGAGAGGACTCTCGGAAGCTTGTGTCTGGTTTCCCCTAGACTTTGCCCACGTGACTTTCCCTTTGAGATTTTGCTCTATCCTTCTGCTATAATAACCTGTAACTGTGAATAGAACAACTTCTGGTCCTCTGAGTCCTTCCAGCGACCCATGAAGCCCAAGGGTGGTCTTAGAGACCCCGACATCCCTGGGCTGGTGGGCATTCAGTTGCAGATAACGGAAACTACTCTGCCTAGTTAAAGCAAAAAACATTTTTATCATGTATTCCGTGGTTTCCAAATGGTTGGCATGACTGAAAATGTGGATGGAGCGTTTTCCACAGGGCTGGGGACAGTTTCTAGCCCCGCATTTCCCTATTTCTGCCAGAAGAAGCGGACTCACCCAGCCGGGCAGTGGCCTGCTGTGAGGTCCTGCTGCCTTAGCTGTGCCGGGAGACGGGAACCCCATATCCTGCCCTCTCGCCTCCTGACTCAGTTCTGAACGCAGGCGTCTGGGGGACAGAGCTAACACCTGGGGCTGTGTCTGCAAGGCCATCTGGAAATGTGGCATTTCACCTTCCAGAGCTCAAAGACACAGGAAGGAGCTCAGCCTCTGAGCCAAGCCACAGCATCTGATACGCTGTGTCAAAGACTACAAACCTGTTAGTGTTTCTGGATCCTGCCAGACAGCGTTCCCAGCTTGGAAAGACGCACAAGGGCAAAGGCACCAGGCGAGGCTCCTGTCTGTGGTGCTTTAACGTTTGAGAGGCAGGAAATCTCTGGCAATGAAAGTGAACCCTGAGTGATAAGGGGGCAGCCTGCCCATCTCCTGCGCGTCCTGTCTCTGCCTTGCTATTTTCCTATGAAGAAGCAGATTCCCATAGACTGTCGTTAGAGGGCATGTTTCCCGGCTTGAAAGGGGGCTGTACATCAACTCCCCTATGTTGGGGACTTAATAAGAAAAACTAGGCCCTCCTGTGTATAGCCCAGGCTGAGCAGTTTGGCTCTTGTTGGAAACTACTGAATAAAATACATGGAAGGCCGGTTTTACTTTTACGAATTAATTTGCACTTTCTTCTCTCTTATCCCACTTCACAGGCTCGTCAGCTCCCCCATCTCAGCTGTCCTCTGCTGCCTGCGTGTCTCCAGTCTCCCAAAGGACCACCACCCCTTGTCCTAGAAAGGGGATCCAGGCTTGGAGCCAGCCAATTGGATTTGAGCTTTAAGGTAAGATTTTTGTTCAAGAACTTTAGCTGCCAGAGGTATAACATGGCATTCAGATGCTGGGAAAATAATAACCATGATGGAGATGTTTATATACACAAGGATGGTGGGAATGATAAAGAGGTAAACTTCCTAATTCCTCAGAGGACCACATAACTTTACAAGGACTGGGTCTTGGAATGCTGGTAAACTGTGCTACAGCAATAGAAAATGGATACAGGGTGTTTATGATACTGTGCTAATGAGATCCCATTCTTGTATATATTACATGTACATGCATAGAAAACATCTAAAAGGATGGATATGAACGTTGGGGGTGAGACACCCAGTGGCTTTTACTTTATTCCTTATACTTACTGGGTTGTTTGAAAAAAATTAAGTGAGCATATATTTAATAATCAGATGGGGAAAATAAAGATCTTAAAGGTGAGAAAGAAAATCATTACAAGTATATCCTAAGTACCTCAAAGGAGTCTAGTAGATTGAAATAACGTAACTGATAAGAACGTGCTTTTGAAAGTTGTGTAGTTTCATAAAAATACAATGTAGTACCTTTTTCTCAGTCCTTAATCTCTCCTCCTTACTTAGAATTAATAGGCACACCTTTATGTATGTTTAGATTCAGAATTTTATTTTAAATGAATTTCTATGCCATAACATAATATCTGTGATACTCTTACTAAAAATTATGTATAACAGTCAAATACTAACAATTTTTGCAACAAGCTCTCATTACATTTTCTTCAAAATAGGAAAAGTTCACATTATATACTGTTTTGAACATGATTGTTTGCTTACAAATAATTTACTGTAAAAATGTTATTTTCAAAGAAAATTTATGGGAAATGATAAAGCAACTATAAAAATCTTTACAATAAAATCCAGGATAAAAGTACTTTTGGGGGGTTGAAAATTTATCAACATGTATATGTGGATTATAAATATATTTTGGCAATCTGATGCATTCAAGGGCACTTTAAAAGTTGTCTAGTTAAATTACTACAGATATGACATGTTTGGTGAAACCCAATCTGTAAGTCTGACACCAACAATCATTTCTTCCTGCTAAAACATAGAAATAATTTATCTGAAAACTGAGTGCTATGAAGAGTTCGATTTCTTCATAAAGATTCCTTTATAAATTGGGCTAATCCCTGGAAGGCCTAAAAGCGAGCAGAGAGAAGAATTAATAAAATTAGGATGCTGTTTAGGAAACTTGAGAAATTTAAACAAAGAGTATCCATCTTAGGTTGAGATCAGACAGTGAAAAGTCAGGATTAACCTCAGTTTTATCTGGGTCAGAGGCCGTCATGTCCACTAATATACGTAGACGGAAGCACATCAGAGGCCCAGGAAATATTTCAAATCCTTATCCCCTCAAGATCATCATCTTCTCCCAGAACACGAATTATTTTTTTCATATACTCTCTCACCTGCACATGCCTTCTGTATAGTTTCAGTTGTCCGGCTCTATGCATATATAACTTATGAAAAGCATATTTAATGACATGAGAAAGGAAGTCAATCAAGAACACAGCCGGAGACAGCCCATCTCCAAGGATAAGTATACACTCTTCTTACACTTCCTGGACTCTTCAGTTTATGGCTCTTCTGTGGGTTCCCGACACACAGTTCTTAGGAACTTTCTTCTTGGTTTCCTGTAATCCTGGTTAAAGCTGGACTTTGTGATTAAGCAATTACTTAACTCCAGTCATTCATATTATTCTATTTGACCCTTCCACCAGAGATAGAGATGGATGGCTTCATGAATATGTACTATGGCTCATGTTAATTCCAAGAAGGAGCGAAAGAGGTTCTCTTTGTGACTTGTTGATAATCTGCCAACACTGTTGAGCAGGTCTGAAATCTATTCGACTCCAACTTGGTTGCATCATTTGTCTATAGAAGCCTGGCAACTTCTCTGAATGGTAGTTTGTGACTTTCCAACCAATACCCATTTTGCAGAAACCCAAGAAGCTATCAAATAATGTTGTAACTCACAAAATGAACACAAAAAATAAGTGGATATCTACTTCTACTCTAAAGAGAATATTGTACTCACCATGTCCATCTGCTCTGGAGAAGCTAAAGAGAAGGATGCTCTGAAGTAGGGGCAAGGAGCTGAACTATCAAGGTAGAAATGATATCCAGGAAGCATGAATATCTAAGAGAGTTTATGGAAACAGGTGATATACCATTAAAGAAAACTAAAAGAAAATATAGGTGAATCTAATCTCAGAGTGGAGGATGACTTTTAAACTTAAAAAGCAATGAAAGAAATCACAAGAGAAAAATCAATTTATATAAAATTACTGCATGTCATATAATAAAACTAAAAGCATAGAAACCAGTGTTTACATAAATACAGCAATTCTACCTCTTCTCAATATATTATAAAGAATGCACAGAAACAGGAAAAACTTTAAAATGGACAAGGACAGCTTATTCAAGAAATAGAAATGGTAATAAACATGAATAAATGTTTAACATAACTAGAAAAGTAAAATAAATCCAATGAAATATCATTTTTAAAAATATTTCATTTTTTTTAAGTTAAACTATAGTTGATTTACAATGTTGTGTTAGTTTCAGGTATACAGCATAGTGATTCAGTTATACATATGTGTATATGTATATGTATATCTATCGATCTATTCTTTTTCATATTCTTTTCCCTTATAGGTTATTATAAAATACTGAGTATAGTTCCCTGTGCTATATAGTAGGTCCTTGTTGGTTATCTGTTGTATACATAATAGTGTATGTATGTTAATCCCAAACCCCTAATTTATCCCTTCCCCACTTTCCCGTTTGGTAACCATAAGTTTGCTTTCTATGTTTGTGGGTGTATTTCCATTTTGTAAATAAATTCATTTGTATCATTTTTTTAGATTCCACGTAAGTGATATCATATGATATCTGTCTTTCTCTGTCTGACTTACTTAGTATGATCATCTCTAGGTTGATCCATGTTGCTGCAAATGGCATTATTTCATTCTGAGTAATTCTGGCTGAGTAATATTCCATTGTATATATGTACCACATCTTCTTTATCTGTTCCTCTGTTGATGGACATTTAAGTTGCTTCCATGTCCTGGCTATTGTAAATAGTGCTGCGATGAACATTGGGGTGCATGTATCTTTTTGAATTATACTTTTCTCCATATATATTCCCAGGAGTGGGATAACTGGATCATATGGTAACTCTACTTTTAGTTTCCTTTTGAACCTCCATACTTTTCTCCATAGTGGCTGCACCATTGTACATTCCCACCAACAGCGTAGGAGGGTCCTATTTTCTCCACACCCTCTCCATCCTTTATTATTTGTAGACATTTTGATGATGGGCATTCTGACCAGTATGAAGTGATACTTCATTGTAGTTTCGATTTGCATTTCTCTAATAATTAGTGATATTGAGCATCTTTTCACGTGCCTGTTGGCCATCTGTATGTATTCTTTGGAGAAATGTCTTTTTAGGTCTTCTGCCCAATTTTGGATTGGGTTGTTTTCTTTTTTGATATTGCGCTGTATGAGCTGTTTGTGCACTTTGGAAATTAATCTCTTGTCAATCGCATCATTTGCAAATATTTGTTCCCATTCTGTAGGTTGCCTTTTTGTTTTTTTATGCTTTCCTTTGCTGTGCAAAAGCTTTTAAGTAGGTCCCATTTATTTATTTTTGTTTTTATTTCCATTAATCTAGGAGACAGAATGAAAAAGATATTGCTGTGATTTATGTCAAGGAGTGTTCTTCCTGTTTTGCTGTAGTTTTGTATTATCCAGCCTTACATTTAGGTCTGTAAGCTATTTTCAATTTATTTTTGTTTATGGTGTTAGAGAATGTTCTAATTTCATTCTTTTACATGTACCTGTGCAGTTCTCCCAGCAACACTTACTGAAGAGACTGTCGTTTCTCCACTGTATTTTCTTGCTTCCTTTGTTGTAAATTAATTTGCCATAGGTGCATGGGTTTATTTCTGGGCTTTCTCTCCTGTTCCAGTGGTCTATATTTCTGTTTTTGTTCCAGTACCATACTGTTTTGATTACTACAACTTTGTAGTATAGTCTGAAGTCGGGGAATGTGACTCGTCCAGCTCCATTCTTCTTTCTCAAGACTGCTTTGGCTGTTAGGGGTCTTTTGTGTTTCCATACACATGTTAAAATTATTTTAGTTCTGTGAAAAATGCCATTGGTAATTTGATACAGGGATTGCATTGAACCTGTAGTTGGCCTTGGAGAGTAAAGGCATTTTGACAATATTGATTCTTCCAATCCAAGAACATACTCTATCTTTCCATCTGTTTGTGTTGTCTTCAATTTCTTTCATCAGCATCTTACAGTTTTCCAAGTACAGGTCTTCTGCCTTTTTAGGTAGGTTTATTCCTAGGTATTTTATTCTTTTAGATGTGATGGTAAATGGGATTTTTTCCTTAATTTCTCTTTTTGCTCTTTTGTTGTTAGTGTATAGAAATGCAACAAATTTCTGTGTACTTATTTTGTATCCTGCAACTTTACCAAATTCATCGATGAGCTCTAGTAGTTTTCTGGTAGTATCTTTAGGATTTTCTATGTATAGCATCATCTCATCTGCAAACAGTGACAGTTTTACTTCTTCTTTTCCACTTTCGATTCCTTCTATTTCTTTTTCTTCTCTGATTGCTGTGTCTAGGTCTTCCAAGACTTTGTTGAATAAAAGTGGCGAGTGGGGCATCCTTGTCTTGTTCCTCACCTTAGAAGAAATCCTTTCAGATTTTCACCATTGAGTATGATGTTAGCTGTGGGTTTTTCATATACAGCCTTTATTATGTTAAGGTGTGTTCCCTCTATACCCACTTTCTGGAGAGTTTTTATCATAAATGAATGTTGCATTTTATCAGAAGCTTTTCTTGCCTCTATTGAAATGATCATATGGTTTTTATTCTTCAATTTGTTAATGTGGTATATCACACGGATTGATTTGTGGATATTGAAAAAAACTCAAAAAACACAAACATGTGGAGGCTAAACAATATGCTACTAAATAACCAATAGATCACTGAAGAAATTAAAGAGAAAATCAAAAATACCTAGAGGTAAATGAAAATGAAAACACAAGTATCTAAAACCTATGGGATGCAGCAAAAGCAGTTCCAAGAGGGAAGTTTATATCAATACAATCATACCTCAGGAAACAACAAAAATTCCAAATAAACAACCTAACCTTACACCTAAAGCAACTAGAGAAAGAAGAACAAACCAAACCCATAGTTAGTAGAAGAAAAGAAGTCATAAAGATCAGAGCAGAAATAAATAGAGACTAAGAAGACAGTAGAAAAGAGCAATGAAACTAAAAGCTGGTTCTTTGGAAAGATAAACAAAATTGATAAACCTTGAGGCAGACTCATCAAGAAAAAAAGGGAGGGCTTCCCTGGTGGCACAGTGGTTGAGAGTCCACCTGCCGATGCAGGGGACACGGGTTCGTGCCCCAGTTCGGGAAGATCCCACATGCCGTGGAGCGGCTGGGCTCGTGAGCCATGGTCGCTGAGCCTGTGCGTCTGGAGCCTGTGCGTCTGGAGCCTGTTCTCCACAGCGGGAGAGGCCACAACGGTGAGAGGCCCACGTACCATAAAAAAAAAAAAAAAAAGAAAGAAAAAAGAAAAAAAGGGAGATGGCCCAACTCAGTAGAGTCAGAAATGAAAAGAAGTTACAACCAACACCACAGAAATATAAAGGACCATAAGGGACTACTACAAGCAAGTATATACTAATAAAATGGACAACCTAGAAGAAATGGCCAGATTCTGAGAAAGGTACAACCTCCCAAACCTGAATCAGGAAGAAAGAGAAAATATGCACAGAGCAGTTACCAGCACTGAAATTGAACCAGTGAGTTAGAAACTCCCAACAAGCAAAAGTCCAGGACCAGATGGCTTCACAGGTAAATTCTATCAAACATTTAGAGAAGAGTTAACACCTATCCTTCTGAAACTCTTCCAAAAAATTGCAGAGAAAGGGATGGTTCCAAACTCATTCTATGAGGCCACTATCACCCTACTACCAAAATCAGACAAAGACGCCACAAGAAAAGAAAATTACAGGCCAATATAACTAATGAACATAGATGCAAAGATCAACAAAATACTAGCAAATCGAATCCAATAACACATCAAAAAGATCATACACCATGATCAAGTCGGATTTATCTCAGGGGTGCAAGGATTTTTCAACATCTGCAAATCAATCAGTGCTAAATACCCTTTTAGAGTTATCAAATTTGGGGGTGACCTTTCAGCCTGGAGTTGAAAGATAAGTAGGCATAGGCCAAGCAAAAAGTAGGGGAAGAGTCTGTCAGGGAGAAGATACAGAGTGTAGTGTCCCCGAGGTGCAAAGAAAATTGGTCACTCATAGAGGTGGAAACACTTAATACATAGAGTGAAGGAATAAAAATGATAGGTAATGGTGTTAAAACGGTGGGACACCTGCTCTTCTTGGTGACTTCTGTGGCCAACAGCTCGCTGCCCCAGAGCATGTGTCTCCTGCTTCCTGTGCATGAAAACACACTGTCCGCAGCCTCTTTCTAGATGCCTGTGGCTGCGTGATTGAATCCTAGCCAGGAGAGGGGAAGTTGTGGTGCTGCTTCTCCGCCTGGCCCTGAATGTCTCCCTGTGTGACCCACCATGCCCTCAATGCTGCGGTCATCATGGATCCGTGTGTTGAAAAACTCAGAGCAAGAAGGTGGCAGGAACCTGGGTCTCTGACTCACGGCGGGAGCAGAGGAGCCTGTAGACCACATCTTTGAAAACTGTGCGTGAGTCAGAACTGGGTTGTGACTGGATTGTGTTAAGTCTTTGAGATTGTTGTCTAGTAAAATCATGACATTCAGAATTTAAGAAACTGCTTGTTTTTTCATGGTGTAAATCTGGCCCCTGGTTGTTGAGGTTAGGTGAGCTGGGAATGAAATGATTTGGGGGCATTCTGGGGAGAAAATTTCAAGGCTGAAGATGAGGTTTTTTTTTTTTTTTTTCCTGATTAACAATGAAATGAAAACTGTCATTTCTACCAACATTGGGGAACAGTTTAGGGATGTGCCAGAAGCAAGTTTCTGTGGAGAAGGAGGGAGTGGTAATAATCTTGCAAGTTGACCAAAATCTGGGTTAAGAGAGTTGTGTTAAAGATAGAGATTATTTAGAAAAGTTGAAGGTCCATGCAACAGGGTATATGGAATAAATAAAAGGAACTGAAAAAACTATAATAAAATATGAAGCCTGTATCCTTATCTCCTAGCTCAGGGATACAAACAAATAGCCACTTATCAAATATTGTGAATAATAATGGCAGTGATAACAAAGCAAAGAAAATGTAATAAAATTGATTTATTGTACTAAAATGCACTTATATGAGTTAAGTCATTTAAGTATTTATTAAGCGCTTTCTATGTGCTGTTATTAACATTAAAACAATTAATAAAGCATGAGTCCTGCGGTCAAGTATGATGATTACAGGGAATGAGCGACTTTCCCAGGGGAATGGATTGGCTCACCAGTCCAGGCAGCCAGTTCTCAGCTCTGACCTCTAGACTGTCTCTTATGCTCTAGCACAGGAGTTTGCCAAAAACAACATGATCTGTTCTTTGTACTCACTGCCTCAAGACAAAAGTGATACTAGAAACAGATCTTGGTGTTTACAAAAGAGTGACGAACATGATAAAGGCATTAATTAATGGAGAATGGTTGATTGATTTGCTAAATTGGAAAGCTACACAGAAGCATATTTAGATGTCTCAGCTTAATTAGTGCCTCTGAATGAAATCTAAGTAGACATGATTTAAGTATAAAAGGAGAAAAAAAATTAGAAATCCTTGTGGGCTAATTTTAAGTGAAAAAAGCAGGATATAAACTTTTCTGTGTAATTTTAATCCTGTAGAATAATTGCACAGCCATATCAAACAAACAAACCACCCGATTAAAAAATGGGCACAAACCTGAATGTATGTTTTTCCAGAGAAGACATACAGATGGCTAAAAAGCACATGAAAAGATGCTCTACGTCATTAATCATCAGATTAATGCCAATCATTAACCATTAATCATCAATGCAAATCAAAACCACAATGAGATATCACGTCACGCTTATTAAAATAGCAACCAGCAAATGGACAACAAATAACAAATGATGGCGAGGATGCAGAGAAAAGGGAACCCTTGTAAACTGTTGGTGGGAATGTAAATTGGTGAAGCATTATGGAACATAGTATGGAGGTTCCTCAAAAAACGAAAAATAGAACTACCATATGACCCAGCAATTCCACTTGTGGGTATATGTCCAAAGAAAATGGAAACACTAATTAAAAAAGATACATGCTTGGGGCTTCCCTGGTGGCGCAGTGGTTGAGAGTCCGCCTGCCAATGTAGGGGACACGGGTTCGTGCCCTGGTCTGGGAAGATCCCACATGCCGCGGAGCGGCTAGGCCCGTGAGCCACGGCCGCTGAGCCTGCGCGTTCGGAGCCTGTGCTCCGCAACGGAAGAGGCCACAACAGTGAGAGGCCGCGTACCAGAAAAAAAAAAAAAAAAAGATACATGCACCCCAGTGTTCATTTCAGCATTATTTGTAATTGCCAAGACATGGAAACAACCTAAGTGCCCATCAACAGATGAATGGATAAAGAATATGTGAGATATATATATATATATATATATATATATATATATAGTGATATGATACACAAAGTTATAAAATGAATGAAATAATGCCATTTGTGACAACATGGATGGACTTGGAGGGTATTATGCTTAGTGAAATAAGTCAGAGAAAGACAAACATGCACTTATATGCAGAATCTAAAAAAATAAAATGAATAAACAAAAAGAAAGAGACACACATAATAGAGACAAACTGGTGCTTACCAGTGGGAAGAGGGAAGGGGGAAGGGCACGACAGGGGTAGAAGATTAAGAGGTATAAACTATTATGTATAAAATAAAGAAGATCAAATGATATATTGTACAGCACAGGGAATATAACCAATTTTTTATAATAACTTTTAGTGGAGTCTAATTGTTAAAAATATTGAATCACTATGTTGTACACCTGAAACTAATGTAATATTGTAAAGCATTATACTTTCATAAAAAAACAATTTCATAGACAAACTACTAGATATATACAAGCTGTTCAAGAAAATATTTCACAAATGGTCATAAAATTTGGGTGGTAAAATTATGGGCTATTTAAAAAATTTTCAGTATGCTTCAATGAAGAATCATGTTACCATGAGTATGCTTTACTTTCCTAATCAGGAAAAAAATCCTTTTATTTTAATACTAATGGCTTATGGTTACCAGTGGGTAAGGGGAGGAGGGTTAAATTGGGAGTTTGGGATTGACATATACAACTACTATATATAAAACAGATAACTAATAAGGCCCTACTGTATAGCACAGGGAACTCTACTCCATACTGTGTAATGGCCTATATGGGAAAAGAATCTAAAAAAGAGTGGATATATGTATAACTGAATCTCTTTGCTGTACACCTGAAACTAACACAACATTGTAAATCAACTATACTCCAATAAAAATTTTTTTAAAATAATAAAAAATATTACTGGCTAATACTCATCAAGCATTTACTATGTGCCAGGTATTGGTCTAAGTACTTTATCCATATTTATTGCTTTCATCATCATAGCAACCCTAAGAGGGAGAGGTTCTTATTGTCTGCATTTTACCCAACGCCACATATAAGGGCAGGGCTGGAGCTGGGATTCACACCCAAGGACGTGCCTCCAGAGAGTGTGCTCTTAGCCACTAAGCTAATCAGTAGCTGAGCTGAACGACTGTATTTCCCCTGGTTTAGACCAGGGGACTAATTTTGTAACCCAAAATCTATTATGTTCTTAGTAAGGAGTTAATGTATCTGATAGACAAACATTATGCCTTGGGTTGGTGGGCAACGATAGATATCTCTTGCCATTTTATTAAGATATTACTTTAAAGAAAAAATGTAGCTTTTCTTCCTGTTTTACCTCTTTCTTAAAGGCTTTCTCTTCAATCAGTTTTCTTACATCATGAAGGCCCTTAATTTTAACCCATAAAAACATTCCAGCAGTAGGAACTTGCCATTCTGCCAAACCTACAAACAAAAGAGACGAAATATTTCCCGAGACCATTTTTGATGATGTCAACTATATCGCTGAAATGACAAATTGCAGTAACTATAAACTAGTGTTTCCAAAAAAGTTCCTTCAGTGATAGCATTTTTAAAAATATAGTTTTATGAGTTCTGAAAACTGATGCTCTGGGTTTTATTTTAAAAAGTAAGGTGAGGGTTTGAAAGGGAGAGAGGAGACTCGTGTGTTTATTTATGATTTTAGTGGGTCTCAGGGCAGTGCGGGAAATCCAGTGCCATGCCCACCACCCTTCCTTAGAATTGCCCCTAAGCCGAACATGGCTCTTTCAGTTTTAGGAGCAGTTTCCTCAACTCTTTCTAGAGGCTTCTAGTGTTTCAATAAATCCTATCATTTATGTAATTGTTCATGTCTAATGAATTGAAGTTTTTATCAGAATGTAGTTAATTATGAAAGGAGTACATAAAATTAAGAAATTCTGCTCATTGGTAGGCTTTATGCTTCATTGAACATAAGGATAGAGAAACCAAGAAGGAAGAATAATTATTTTGATTTTGATTATTACCTTTTAAAAAAAAAAACCTTGATGTTGATTAAAGCCTTTTTTTCAACTTCACTATAGGAAGTGGTAGAATAGTACTCTTATCAAAAAGATAGTAATTGTGTTTTTACCAGGACTGCGTAGGGAAAAAGATATGAGGGAAATAAGAAGTGAATACTTTGTATTTACTGTTATTCTTGCCAAAGGCATTTTTAGTGGTGTAATTAATGCCATGCAATTCATTTTACTTTCTTCCTTAATAGAAAATTAAATCTAAACCATTCTGAAATCAAATTAGCAATAGAAAATATTAGATAAATGAGGTTAATGATTAAAAGGCAAATTGTCTGTAATGAGAAACCTGCCTTAGATTGTACTGTTTTGTCTTTATAGAGTCAGTAAAGGAGTATGTTGTTGATTTCACAATCCCTCTTCTATTTGGAGCAAAATTTTGAAAACCGTTTGACTACAGGTATTATTTAACTTTAAGTAGGTTATTGCTGGTTGATTGTTAGACTAATTGGTTGTTTTTCTTCAAACCACAGTTACTTTGCAGCAGTCAGTTATAGTAGAAATGCGTAGAATCATGCCAGGGTTTGTGCTCTTACTTCAGAGATCATTCATAGGGTAACATTTTCTTGACAAGAATACTCCTGGACCCTGTTTCCTTCCCCAGGGTTATTAACAATACTCTGTGGTGAGTATCACTCACTCATATAAGGGCTACTGTTCATCCCAGGACAGGATGTAAGTTCCACTCACCACTTAACCACTTGTCTGCAGCTGCCAGTAATGCATCCCTCTGCTTCCTATAGAAATCAATAACCCTAGAAGAAGAAAACAATGCAAAGGATGTGTTTAGTACATTGATTGCAGAAATTAAAAGGCTCTGGAGTCCATTCTGTAAGAATCTATTTTCTATCTTGATGAAAATGTTGAATTCTTGATGAGGAAATAGAGCGTATTTATTTGACCTGTCTGATGGTAAACATTTTTACCATTGTGGGCTTTCCATTATTTTGGAATAATTCAAAAGTGAAAATTAATAGAGCAAAGTCCATTTCTATATAAAGTATGGAACCTAAAATACAGTACCTCTCTACATGAGCCAGGAAGCCTTCTTCTCCCCATTGGTGTAGAAGCTGTGATACCAGCAGCTAAAAGGGATGAGACAGTTATAAGGTTCATCCTCTAAAATGTGTTTTTTTGCCAAACATAACAGCAAATCACTCTTGATTATGTGCAAACGACCCTAAGAAGATGCAACAACCTGCACGAAGCCTTATAGGGTCAGCAACTTATAACAACGTTGATTAATAACAATGACAACAATAATAGCAAAAATAACAAATATGTATATGGTCCTTGCTATGTGCTGGAAACTGCTGTACCATATGAATATATTTCAGCTACGTTGATCTTTGTAATACCCTTATTAGGCAGGTCATTATTTCCACTCCACTGATAAAGAGAATGAGGCACAAGGTGAAGTTAACTTTCCTGCAGTCACTGCTCATCACAGAGCCTGGACTTAGGTCAGAAGGTCCAGCCCCAGATCCATCCAATAGCTGCCGCCCTGGATGGCCTCTAAATATAAAACACATACAGTCTATATATGAAGTTATACAATATATTCAGAGATTTTTGTATCCAGAATGAAAGTCCTAAATGTTCTAAATGGATAGTGAAATTTGGTTGATAACAGATACAGAAAATATAGAAAAAGCCCCCAACTTGATAAAACACGGGATATCTGCACTTTGTGGAATGTATAATGTCAAAGAAATGTCCATTCTACATAAACTACCCCTTTTGCGTTCTTAGGTAGCAGTTCTGTCCTTAAGGTCTGATTCTCAAGGTTGCCTCAGGGATGGGTCCAGTAATTTCTCAAAGCTTGTAAAGATATTTATACAAGTAATTTCTCAAAGCTTGTAAAGAAATTTATACATTCTCCAAAAATAATTTTACTGTATTTTAGTTAAAATACATTCCAGCCGCTGTTTGTAGGGAGCTTAGCACATGGGCAGTGAAGGCAGACATCGGGCCACCACACGGGTTTGAACCCTTGCTCTCAGATTCCAGGACAACGAAGCTAACAGTGTGTTACTTCACCAAACCTCTTCCGCTCTCTTGAGTCCAACGCAGTTTTTACGGAATTCCTGGGCTAGATTCCAGGACACAGCTGAATAAGAAGATCTCTGACCTTCAAGGAGTTTGGTCTACACTGTGAAACAGCACCAGGTCCATTCCAATCTCTTGTGCTATTTAGAGCAAACATCTGCTGTGCATGGTCTCCTAATTCAGTCCATGCGGATCTAGAGGTGCAATCAGTGATTTCTCTCTCTGCCATGTTCACTCAGTCATATTTGCCAACATCTGTTTTATTTTATGATCTGATTCAAAAAATTCCTACCTGAGTGAAAGTGCTGGTGTGCATTGTTGAAACTTCTGTGTGTAAAACAATTCTCTCGATCAAGGGCTTTGGACCAGTTATAAACCCTATTCGCAACCTGCACAAAGAGAGAAAAGGCACTGTACCAACACTGCATTAACAAGTAATACCATGTTAGTGATTTCATGGGGAAGAAAGTTGCGACCTAGGGACAAATGGACCTAGACAGTTAACACATTCTAATAAAACAACTTCTTATTTAAAATACACATTTAAATTAAATTGTACAGTTAAAATAGAATGCATATCTGACCAGGTATTTCTAAATGTGCTGTTTCGTATATGCAACCAAAAACCTGACCAGTCCCCACTAAGCTATAGCTTAATGGCCAAGTATCTTTGACCACTCGGAAGGATTGGGAGAAAAGCCTGGTATTAATAGATAAAATCAAACGGGAATACAGGTATCTTAAATGAGAACTGTTTGCTGAGGTGCAGCCTCTGTCACCTTTAGATGCAGCCTGCAGGCACAGCCAGGGCCTTACCCAGAGGACAGGACTTTGGAAAAAGAGTCAGCTCGGATGACACGCCCATCAACGTCCATGGAGAGAAAAGTCGGTGCCCAGGGCTTGAAATGGAAGAAAAATACTGTTGGTTTGGGAAGTCTGTTAGAGACCGTATCCCTACTTTGTGCAGAGACTGGGGAGGAATGGATTTGGAGAACAGTAGGACAAACATCCTTTTCCTTGTCTTCATCTCAGCCTTTGAAATGGAGTAAGAACCAGAGATGCACGTTCTTCTATTCGTATCTGCCGATCTTCACGGCTTTTCTGCCAAACCCACACACATGTCCTCTCACTTGCTCACGCTGCCACTCCCGTGAGTTTAGAGGAAACTCACACAGGACCTCCTTGTCCCAAGGCTTGAGATCCAGGATGAACAGATTTCGAGGAAGGATTCAAGAAAAACTAGTTTGGAAAAGACCAAAGCGAAGAGGGCCGTCAGCATTCAGGGCTGTTTAGGAAGAGATGCTGAGCCTTAGACCAACTAGAAACACAAGGTGCAAGGGAAGACGAGCAGTGTAGTCGGTCTGCAATGCTGAAACTTCCATATTTGCTTCAAACGTAAATGCCAACAAGAAAGGGGGCCATGGTCGTGTTGAAGGTGGGCGGCAGGCAGACATGGTATTCAGGCAAACTAGATAAAAAGCCAAGAGTTCTGTTTCTTCTCCGTAGATATAGAGTGGGGACGGAGTGCATGTGTTTGTTCTGCGCAGCCCTGAGAGCAAATACAGTGTTGGATTTTGTGGAATTGGGCATTGGGAGTCTGTACCACTACTGTTGTCTCCTAGGAAACCATGCTCGTGGACAGTGGTGTACATATATAGTGGGAAAGGATCTAAAAGCCCATGATTCTGCAGGAAAGTCCCCGACCCTAAGTGACAGGGATGGCGAGTGGGCAGCATGGTGCTAGGAACGCCCCTGCTCTTCCCACCACCGCCTCATGACCGAGCGCGGCCGTCCTCCTCCTTCCGCCTGGACACGCCTCCCAAGTCCTCCACCCGTCAGCCACCCCCGAGAGACTGAGGTTGACACCCAAGGAGACACCCACTCCGTAACCCTGGCACGATGTCTAAGGAGCCACGACCTGGATTTGGAGTCCAGACGACCCTCACCCTTGACTCACTCGTCCCTCCACGTGCCTGGCACAGAGAGCCAGCCGTTATTCTAAAGGAAAGGAATTTCTGGAAAGAGCAGTAATACCAGAGATGAAAATGCTCGGCAGCCCGGCTAAACTCACATCAGCACAGTAATTTACAGCCACTTGTCTACTGATTGTGGGCTGAGTTGACACTGCACTTACCTTGTTGAACTGCATAAAATAGTAAGGATCGTCTTCTATGATGAGGAAGTCGTATTTTCTTGCGAGCTAAAAAAGGTTAAAGGAGCATGTTTATTTTTTCAGAGCGCTCGAAGATGAAAATCACTTGGAATCATAGTTCTTTGTACTTGATTCTGTGTAGCTTAACATGCGATTTTAGAACAGTGTTTATAGTGAAAATCTTAGGCATCGTGTTCAGCTACCTAGAGGAGAGTTTACAAAAGGAGCCTGCCTCCTATGTTAAAGGAATGTCTTTGTAACCTGGAATGACAAGAAGAAGGAAAGGGAAGGGACAGGTTGAAAGTACAAACATAAAATTATGAAAATCAAACTTGGGGCCAATTATTATATAGCCTCGTAGAGTTTAACATCACACCAAGAGTAACATTTCCTTCAATGAAAATATCAATTAAAGGGAAAGAAAAATCTCATAGTCAACAAGAGTGTAATAGTTTCTTGAATTTAAATTCATGGCGACCCTGGCATAGATGACTTCCTTTTATTAAAAATCATCTTCCTTGAGAGCAAGGGGCAATGAGAAGGAACTTGCAGAGCGCTCTTCTAAAGGGTCAGAACAAAACAAGAACACAGCCACGGAACACATTCTTTGAAAATACCTCATAGATTTCCTTTTTGCGGTTAGTTGTTAATGAGTTCCCAGCAGGGTTGTTGCCATTTGGGACAGTATAAAGAAATTTGGGGGTGTTTTTCTTGGGGTTCTTTGAATCTTCTGGTTTCCATTTGGAGAGTATTTCTCTGAGGGAGTCTGGAATAATCCCGTGCTCATCACTGGAAACATTAATCATGTTGCAGCCCAGGGGTTGCAGCTGTCCAGTACAAAGAGAAAAGAAAACCAGAGACTCAGACTTGATACAAAATATCAGTGTCACTGGTTCTTACACTAAGGAGAATGTTACCATTTATACCCTTAAACAAAAAGCTGTTACCATTTATACCCTTAAACACAAACCTGCACTCAGCTCTACGCCCACAGTGCGTTATCTTTATAATTATGGTTAGAACTGGTTCATAAAATAGGTGTTTATTAAGGAATGTTTTTTGACAAAGTAAATTAATCTTATAAAGCATCTATGGTGCTAATACATAAAATAGTTATAAGCAGAGGTGATATTCAAAATATTGGACAGGTGGTGTAGCATGGACACATCAGATACAGAGCAGGCTGGAATGGGGTCCTGGAGGCCCCCTACCATGCCAGCATTGGCTCTGTACTATGGGGTGTTCAGGTTGGTCTTAGGAGAGGGACCAGGGGAGCCAGGGTGGTGCTGGGGAACCAAGGAGCGTCAGGGCAGTGGCTCACCAAGGCATGTGGATAGTATACTGTACCGATTGCAAAGGCTGAAGTCACAAGTAGTGGCCTTGTTTATAGACATTGTTTTATGAAAGGTTTGTGTTTTTATGTTTTATGTCTGTGGACAAACATAAAGAAGAGAATCGGAACTTAATAAGTAACAAGCAAAGGAAATCATCAACGAATGGAAAGACAACCTACAGAATGGAGAAGCTATTTGCAAACAATGGAACCGAAAAGGGATTAATTTCCAAAATATACGGACAGCTCAGTATCAAAAAAAAACCAAACAACCCACTCCAAAATTGGGCAGAAGATCTAAATAGACGTTTCTCCAAAGAAGACATGCGGATGGCCAACAGGCACATGAAAAGATGCTGAATGTTACTAATTATTAGAGAAATGCAAATGAAAACTGCAATGATGTACCACCTCACACTGGTCAGAATGGCCATCATCAAAAAGTGTACAAATAATAAATGCTGGAGAGGGTGTGGAGGAAAGGGAACTCTCCTACACTGTTGGTGGGAATGTAAATTGGTGCAGCCACTATGGAGAACAGTAGGGAGGTTCACCTTGTGATCCAGCAGTCCCCTTCCTGGTCATATATCTGGAGAAAACCATACTTCTAAAAGACACATGCACCCCAATGTTCATTGCAGCAGCATTTACAATAGCCAAGACATGGAAGCAACCTAAGTGTCCATTGACAGATGAATGGATAAAGATGTGGTATGTATATGTATGTATGTATATACATATATATATACACACACACATACACACACATATATACACAATGGAATATTAGCCATAAAAAGATTGAAATAATGCCATTTTCTGCAACATGGATGGATCTAGAGATTATCATAGTAAGTGAAGTAAGTCAGATGGAGAAATACAAATATCATATAATATTGCCTATATATGGAATCTAATAAAATGATACAAATGAACCTATTTACAAAACAAATAGACACACACAGACATAGAAAAACTTCTGGCTACAAAAGGAAAGAGGAGTGGAGGGATAAATTAGGAGTTAGGGACTGACATATACACACTACTATATATAAAATAGGTAACCAACAAGAACCTATTGTATAGCACAGGGAACTATACTCAGTGTCTTGTAATAACCTATAATGGAAAAGAATCTGAAAGTTATACATATATATGTATAACTGAATCACTTTGGTTTACATCTGAAATGAACACAACATTGTAAATCAAATACAATATATTTCAATAAAAATTAAAAAAATAGCAGTAACTGAGTGAAGTTCTCAGAAAAAATATTTTCAAAGGATAAGCAAACAGTTTTCTTAGCAGTCAAATGTAGAATTATGCACTGAGAATAATCCAGACCCCACTTATGGTAAATTTAAAAGGTCTTAGACTTAGAAATCACATAAACATGCAATAAAAGAAGTCAATCTTGGACCATGAGATAAACACACATGAACCGTCGGCATATTCCTTCACAGCCTAGCGTTGGTCTCTGTTTGGGTGTGTGAAAACGTGTGTGTATGTGTGCTGTTTACATAGACAAAAATTTTATATTTATAGGCATTGTGTAATCTTATGACTTAGGAGTTTAGGAAAATAATTAACAATTAGTATCCAGTCGCTAAGAAAAGGTAATTACTTTATTTTAGTTTTTAAAATTACGGCAAAATATGTAAATAACAAAAATTTGCCATTTTAAAGTGTGCGACTCAGTGGCATTAATTACATTCACAGTGTGTGCATCCATCGTCACTATTAATTTCCAAAATCTTTTCATCACTCCAAACAGACACCCTGTATCATTAAGCAATAACTCCCCACTTCCCCCTCCCTCAGCCCCTGGTAACCACTAAGCAACTTTCCGTCTTTATGAGTTTGCCTTTTTCAGATATTTTGTACAAGTGGAATCATACAATATGTGTCCTTTTGTGTCTGGCTTCTTTCACTTGACATAGTGCTTTCAAGGTTTATCCATGTTGTAGCAGGTGTCAGAACTTCCTTCCTTCTTCTGGCTGAATAATATTCCATTGTGTGAATGGACCACATTTTATTCATGCATTGATGTACACCTGGGCTGCTCCATGTTTTGGCTGTTGTGAATAATGCTGCTATGAACGTTTATGTTTCTGTTTGAGCCCCAGTTTTCAAATCTTTTTGGGTATATACTAGGAGTGGAATTTGTGTGTCCGCAGTAATTCTATGTTTAATTTTTTGAGGCACTGATAAACTGTTTTCCACAGGGGCTGCACCATTTTACATTTCCACCAGCAATGTACTGCGGTTCCAATTTCTCTACATATTCACCATTACTTGCTATATTCCATTAAAAAAATAATAGTCATGCTAGTAGGTGTGAAGTAGTATCTCACTATGGTTTTCACTTTCATTTCTCTAATGACTAGTGATGTTGACCATCTTTTCATATACTTACTGGCCATTTATATATCTTCTTTGCAGAAATGTCTATTCAAGTCCTTTGTCTCTTTTTATTATTATTATTATTTTTGGCGGTACGTGGGCCTCTCCCGTTGCGGAGCACAGGCTCCGGACGCGCAGGCTCAGTGGCCATGGCTCACGGGCCCAGCCGCTCCGCGGCATGTGGGATCTTCCCGGACAGGGGCACAAACCCGCGTCCCCTGCATCGGCAGGCAGACTCTCAACCACTGCACCACCAGGGAAGCCCCCCTTGTCTATTTTTAAATTAATTTCTTTGTATTTTAATTGTAGGAGGTCTTTATATACTCTGGATATTGAACTCTTACCATATATATGATTTGCATGTATTTTCTCCCACTCTGTAGGCTGTTTTTTCACTTTCTTCATAATGTCCTTTGACGCTCGAAAGAGTTTAATTTTTGATGAAGTCCAGTTTATATTTTTGTTGTTGCTTGTATTTTGTTGTTATATCTAAGAATAGTGCCAAATCCAAGGTCAAGAAGATTTGCCTTATGTTTTCTTCTAAGAGTTTATAGTTTTAGCTCTTAATTTAAATGTTTGATCCATTTTGAGTTACATCTTTATATGGCATGAGGTGAGGGTCCAATTTCTTTCTTTTGCACGTGGAAATACAGTTATCCCAGCAAAATTTGTTGAAGAGACTTTTTTTTTTTTCCTGTTGAATGGTTTTGGTACCCTTGTCAAAATCAGTTGGTCACAGCTGTATGGTTTATTTCTGAACTCTCAATTCTATCCCATTGGGATATGTATCTATCCTTAATGCCAGTACCAGCCGGTTTTGATTACTGCAGATTAAGGCAGTTAGTTTTGAAATTGGGAACTGAGAATCTTCTAACTTTGCACTTTTTCAAGATTGGTTTGCCTATTTGGACCCTTTCCAATCCCAAATGAATTTGAGGATTGGCTTTTATATTTCTGTAAAAAAGGCTATTGGAATTTTGGTAGGGATTGCATGGAATCTGTAAATTGCTGTGGTAGTATTGACAGCTGAACGGTATTAAGTCTTCCAACCCAGGAGAAGGTGATGCCTTTTGGTTTATTGGCATCTTCTTTAATTTCTTTCAGCAATGTTTTTTAGTTTTTAATGAGGAAGTCTTTCACCCATTTTGTTAGATTTATTCCCAGATATTTTATTCTATTGGATGCTATTACAAATGGAATTTTCTTAATTTCCTTTTCAGATTGTTCATTAGAAAAGCAATGTTTATAATATATTTTTACCCCTACTTGGGAGTGTTGAGGGAATATGCCTTTCATCAAGACTAGCTAATTGCTTTCTATATATATTCATTTTTCACAAAGATAATATTAAATTAAAAAAAAGATAATCCATGAAGTTAGATTCAGTAGAGCATAGCGGTCATCTCATTAAATCCCCTACTCTAAGCTAGAATTACTTTGCTAGCATTTATGTCAGGTGGCCATTGAGAGTTACTCTGAGCCCCTGCAGTGATGGCCAGTGCTTTACTCCTCAGAGAACTGGTAAGGCTGATGGATAGACAGTTGTTACATTGAGTTGAAACTGTTTCCCTGTAGTTTCCACCCTTTGGTTCAAGTTCTATGAACCTGAGAACATGCACAGACAAATCTAACTCCTCTGTCACATGGCTAGCTTTAATGTACTTGAGGACAATTCTCATGCCCCTGTGGAGTCTTCTCTCTCTACGGAAAAGAGCATAGTTCCTAAAACAATTCAACCTATGGTATTATTTCCATTTCTTTGTTCACTCTGGTCACTTTTCTCCGACTGTGCTCCAGTCTGTATTCACATTGACCCAAAAGTATTGTGCCCCCGACAGTGGTGTGTTCTGACCAGGGCACAGCAGAGCAGGTGATGCGATTCCTCATTCTGGATATTAGAGTCCCGTTAATTAACACTGGAGAGGAAAGTCCTGATCGTACCATGTTACTGTACAGTTATCCTACACTGACATATGGCCATCCTTACGCATGTGGTCATATAGGTGGTAGTGAAAACATGTCTGTGTAAATTAAGTCACATTTCAGGTGGAATATTAACAAATCTGGACATGATTTTGCAAGACCCAATTTTAGCACCTCTACATTTAGACCTTGTAAGGAGAAATGTATAAAGCAGAGGGAACATTTCACATATTTTGCATATATTAATGATTCTCCTGTTTAAGAAGATGCTATTTTATGTTTCAGTGGACAGAGAATTCTCAAGGTGCAGTAGTTTCTTATTTGTTACAAGAAAGAGAGTTGCCTTTTGTAGACGTGTACTCACAGCATGAATTGTTCCTGAATAAATAGGTTCATTTACGAGGATATTATCTCCAGGATTAACGATCATCTCAAATACCTAACAAAAGAAGCATAGGTTGGCTTCGTTAGTCTGGTTTCCAGTCTTAGAAAACACCTCCCCCCCCCTTTTTTTTTTAGTTTGGGTTCACTAGGATTCTAGAGAAGGAGTTGGCAAGTTTTCTGTAACTTGCCAGATGGGATGTGAGCCCTGGTGTCTCCATTGCAACTACTCATCTCTGCCTCTATGGTGAGAAAGCTGTAGACAATACGTCAGCCGATGGTGTGGCTGAGTTCCAATAAAACTTTATTTACAGAATCAGACAAGGACTGGCTTGGCTCTCAAGCCACAGTTTGCAAATCTCCGTTCTAGGTTGGAAAAAAAAAACATAACTGCTTTGGCTCCTAAAATGTATTTATTCCTTTTATTCCTTTTCTGAAAAATTTTAAAATATTTGCTATAAGCCAGGCCTGTGTAAAGGATGGAGATAAATGATGATCCTAAAGGCATGGTTTTTACCCTCCCGGAGATACTAGTCCACCATTCTGACTAAATCTTATATGAGTCACAGAATCATTCTTTCCTGCCCTGTGATGTTTCACAGTCCCCAGGTCACGCCTCTCCTCTCTATTATTTTAACAACCTAGAGCTCTTGATAAACAGCATGGCCATTATACATTGGGACAGAAGATTGGACTTTTGTTTCCTGATTTGGTCTAGGATATTCCATTTACTTTTCCTTATGAGCTTTTTGCATTTTATGACAGTGTCATCCTCTGACAAGTTTCTAATTGATTCAGGATTTACAGGACCTCCTAGGACCAAACAAATCACTGGGTGGCTTGCGTATTATTATCCATGGATCAGATGAAAACCTCATCACATACATTGGGACATGAGAAAGTCATATATCCTAAATGAGGAGGGAAGGCTGTTTATTATCTGAGACACGGACACCTAAAATAATATCCATCCTGGAGAACAAAGTGAGAGAAATATTAAACTGGATTCCCAGGAGGCCTCTGGAACAAGCATGGCTATAAGCCAGTGAGTTACTGATGCATTTGGCCATCTATGCTCTCTTCCTCTTTGATATGACTGATGTTGCAACAGACAAAGAAGAAACTTTCTTCTGCATCTTTCTGGGGAAAAAAATGCACATAATGTCCCTTCCTAAGAAAAGAATTTCACTGAAAAGAACTTTTTTGTCCTACTAGTCTGGAGCATCACAAATGGTTCTCTTCAAGAAAAAAAATCAAACAGCAGCTAATCCTTTTATTTTTCCTAATTCAGTCCAAGAAGTGGGAGGAAAATTATAAAGTCTTACTTTAATACCTTATTCTGTAAAAATACTTTAATTGAAATTCATTAAAACTAACTGGATTATAACATTCACACTTACATAAGAAAGAAGAGCAAGAAAGCTACTCTGGTTTGAGATAAACAAGAGTCATACTTTCATCTAGATGTGAGGACTGAATGTAGAGCTTCCTTATTCAGGACTAATTATTCAAGAAAAAGAAAAGAAAAAAATAGATGAAACTGAGAACCTTATATGCAGTCTCTTTATCTGGGGACCTCCCAGTGGTGGTTACCTCTGTGGAGTTCCTGGAACCCAGGAGAGAGGCAGAGAGAGAGAGAGAGAGACAGAGAGAAGGAGAGAGAGAAAGTAACCCAGAGGAGAAGTCAGCCACAGACACAGACATATACGTAGATGTGGAGAAGCACAGCCAAGAGGGAGTCAGGGTACAAGAGGCAGCCGGCACAGATGATAACACCAGCAGACACACAAAGGAATGACGTTTCATCTCAGGAGTATCAGGATACACCCTCAAAGAATTTAAAAGTCATACACTGAAATGTTATAGCCACAAGCAAAACTGAAATTTAGCCTGAATCTCTGAGTCAGATGAAAGTAAGCAGCGCTCACTAAGCTGCAGGTAGGGGTTGAGTTCTCCCTGAACGGGAATCTTGTCCTAATGACTCAGAGCTCCGGGTCAATCATGATGGGATCTCTGTTTAAGGGAAATCAGGTTGTAAATGAAGCAACTGACAAAGGATTAATCTCCAAAATATACAAGCAGCTCATGCAGCTCAATATCAAAAAGACAAACAATCCAGAAATGGGCAGAAGACCTAAATAGACATTTTCCCAAAGAACACATACAGATGGCCAAGAAGCACATGAAGAGATGCTCAACGTCACTTATCATTAGAGAAATGCAAATCAAAACCACAATGAGTTATCACCTCACACCATTCAGAATGGCCATCATCAAAAAATCTACAAACAATAAACATCAGAGAGGGTGTGGAGAAAAGGGAACCCTCTTGCACTGTTGGTGGGAATGTAAATTGATACAGTCACTGTGGAGAACAGTATGGAGGTTCCTTAAAAAACTACAAATAGAACTACCATACGACCCAGCAATCCCACTACTGGGAATATATCCTGAGAAAACTGTAATTCAAAAAGGAACATGTACCACAATGTTCACTGCAGCACTGTTTACAATAGCCAGAATATGGAAGCAACCTAAATGTCCATCGACAGAGGAATGAATGAAGAAGATGTGGCACATATATACAATGGAATATTACTCAGCCATAAAGAGGAACAAAATTGAGTTATTTGTAGTGAGGTGGGTGGACCTAGAGTCTGTCATATAGAATGAAGTAAGTCAGAAAGAGAAAAATAAATACCGTATGCTAATGCATATATATGGAATCTAAAAAAACCGGTACTGATGAACCTAGTGGCAGGGCAGGAATAAAGATGCAGATGTAGAGAACAGACTTGAAGACCCAGAGTGGGGAAGGGGAAGCTGGGACGAGGTGAGAAAGTGTTATGGACATATACACACTACCAAATGTAAAATAAATAGCTAGTAGGAAGCTGCTGCATAGCACAGGGAGATCAGCCCCGTGCTTTGTGACCACCTAGAGGGGTGGGATAGGGAGGGTGGGAGGGAGATGCACGAGGGAGGGGATATGGGGATGTATGTATGCATATGGCTGATTGACTGTTGTACAGCAGAAACTAACACAACATTGTAAAGCAATTATACTCCAATAAAGATGTGAAAAAAAGAAAGAGAGAGAAATCAGGTTGGTGAATGTCTTTACGTTCCATTTATGATTCTAGGTGAAGACAAGGAAGACTTTGTAGGCCACAAAACATGATGCTCTGTGGCTAAGGGAGAGATGGCTGTATGGGTGAACGTAGTATTTGATTCTTCCCGCGGGTGCCCTTCCTTCCAATCTTACCTTACAGAGACCTTCTTGGCTGCCACATGTGACACACATGTCCATTTGTCCTTGGCTGGCTGGATAATGGATGGTGGGAGGATTATGCAATTTTACTTGAAACTGTTTTAGCCAGGATAACAGCTCTGGGAGTCTAAAGCATAAAATGCATGTAAAAATTGACAGTAGTGAAAATCATAATAATAGTAGACAGGAACTAAATGGTGGCTTTATAGCAGGCAGTTTAAAGGTCCTCAAATGCTTTTTGCCAATATTAATATCTTTACTTAAAAGACAAGGCAACAGACTTAGAGATTAAGAAATCCACATAAGTTAATCAGTTGGTGATTAAAAGAGCTTTCTCATTCCAAAGCCTGTACTCTTTCTTTTACATTAGAGCACTCACTGCGTAATTTTTTGTTTCCCTTAGGGAGATTTCTGTAGGATACCTAGAAGTGCAGGTTCAGTAAGTTCTTTGCATCACGGAAAGAAAAGCCTAGGTATACATTATATACAATACAATTTTTATGCACCCAACATGCATTATTCTTCAATCACAGAGCAAACAGGCTTTGATAAAGTATAATTCATAGACACTCTGCAAGTTACCCTTTATCACTGGAAGAAGACCAGCTCAGGAAAGCCTTGAATATGTGTTCCAGTTTGCCTTTATGAAATTAAACACATCTGAACTGTGGGCAACATGTTTACATAGCTGCCTGTTTAGAAAGGGAACATAATCATTAAAAAATTTCCCCAGGGGCTTCCCTGGTGGCGCAGTGGTTGAGAGTCCGCCTGCCAATGCAGGGGACACGGGTTCGTGCCCCGGTCCGGGAAGATCCTACGTGCCGCGGAGCGGCTAGGCCCGTGAGCCATGGCTGCTGACCCTGCGCGTCCAGAGCCTGTGCTCCGCGGCGGGAGAGGCCACAGCGGTGAGAGGCCCGCGTACCACAAAAAAAAAAAAAAAAAAAAAAAATTTCTCCGGGACCTAAACTGGCTGCTTGCTGGGTCATCCTTTTCCTCCTTTCTCCTACCCTGCTTCTTCACCAAGCTATATTCTCTTTCTTTTCCCAGTCTCAGATCAAATGGAACCACCTTCCTAAAACCTCTCCCTCTCCTAGTCGTATAAGGTTGAGAACAGTCCCTGGCCTCTTAGGCATTCAGTATCATTGCTGCAATTATTTTTTCTTCTAAAGCTCTTCCCCAAACCTTCCTCACTGCTGAATACCCAGTTAAAAAACGCACACGTCACTCTATCAGCGGGCTGTAGAATATTGCTCATGAAAATGAACCAACAAGGTTACATTATCTACTGATCAGTACCCAGCACTCTGAGAATACTGCAGTGCTCTCTTCATCATCTCTTCATCAAATTGGATGGTCTCTCCGTTGTCTATGGTGATAACCGCAGACTTGAAAGGGAACGTGTTGGGGTTTGGTGCTCCAGTCGCCAGGGAGAGGACAGATTTCGATGACTTGCCCAATATCTCAGCTACAACAAGTAAGGAGGAGGAGAAGAAACACTTTCAGTGAAGACCTTCCTAAACAGAGATGGTTCAGCATGCTGCATTAAAGTCAGTAAAACTTTAAAGTGTAACGATTTCTAGTGATAGAATGCTAGTCCGAAAGAAACACAGAAGATGCCTTTTTTTGTGGGCCGACCTCACCGGTGGAGGAACTAAGGAATAGACACGTGCATCTAAGAAGGCGGAGTGATCAGGCGGACAAGCCAAGGGTCACAGTAACAGAAGACGGGCTTCCACTCGGCCCGTCCGTGCCCGGCTCCGCGCGCACCCCTCTGTCTCTGGCGAACCCGCCCTCCCCACTCCGCACTCGCCCGCACGCTGAGCCGAACCCCGACTCCTGTGCCCGGAAGAGCCCTCTGGAGCCGAAGCAGGACGTGTCCACAGCGGCCTGCCCTCTCTCTACTGCTGATGGCCCACACTCGTGCCCGTTCCAGCGCGCCTTCTGTGCCAGGTCTGCGCAGAGCCGGGCACAGGCCGCCCGGAGCAGCTCTGCGGGGACCGCCCCCTCCAGTGGGAGAGCAGGGCCCGGACTCACCCATGACTCGAAGGGCGGAAGGCTTTCTGGCCACGCTCGCAGCCGTGATGAACCGTGTGTAATTCATTCTCGGATTCCAAGCGGCAAGCCCCGCCTTATGTGGTTGAAGCCTGGGAAAACCAAGGATCCGTGTCAATCCTGCCCCCTAATCCCTGCCCTGGAAAGGCCACCTCTGCTGTCCCCCGCGTGTGGTCTGGCGCGCGGAGCCAGGAGAAGCCGCCGAAGGCCCGGCTGTTGGCTGCGCGAGAGCCTGGTTAGGATCCGGCCTGGCGCGTAGCAGGACTGGCAAAGTCCACTGGCAGGTTAGGATGCGTGCCCCTCCCGCCCCACTCCCTTTGGTACCTCCCCCTGCCGCGCCCCTCCATCCCAGCCCCGCCCGCCCCGCCCCTCGATTCCGGCCACGCCCCTGACACGCCCCTCCACCCCGCCCCCGCCCTCGTATGCCTTTAGCCCCTCCCGCCCGTGACCGCCTGTCCTGCTGGGGTCCTGACCACGCGCCTGCAGCCTGCTCTCTTTGTTGGCGCAGGCAGTGCGGGAGGCCGCATTTAATGATTTACCACTGGGTGTTTTGCACAAGCTACTTAATCTTTCTGGGCATCAGTTTGCTCACAGGGCTGTGGGCAGGATGAAATCAGGGAATCTCAGACACTCCTCAGCACATGACTTGATCTTACAAAAGCCTTCAGTAACTGTTAGCTATTATTATGACTAGTAACAACGTTCTTAGCAAAACTAAGGACTCAGTTTCCTAATGATTTTTGCTGGAGAATGTCCTTAGTTCATTCATGTAGGCAATTAAGGGTCTTTGTGAGGTTACCTATTTAAAGAAGTGTTGCCTCTGCATTTTTCTAGAAATTTGCTCAAGAAGCTCTAACTAACCTCTAAATTATAAACCATAGTTAATTATTAAATAAAAGTGGAGATTTTGATGTTACTGGAGATTCAGGACTCCTCTCCCACCCCCTTAGTGTGGTTCCCCTGGATACTTAGATACCTTAGATACACAAACTTAAACTTCTTCCCTTTGGTTGTAGGAACCTGTTTGTGAAAGGTCTTTCGTGTTCTCAGGTCTATGCTGCTTATAATATTTATTACATAGAGACTTTTTTTTTTTAAGTACGGAACTAATATCCGCCCATATTTCCAATCAATAGCAATAAAACTAAAGGATCAAAAACTAAGATTTCAGGCCAGCTCATCATAAGATGCATGCTCTCCAGCTTCATGCGTTTGCTGAATTTTCTACTTGGCTGCTGGAGTTTGACAGGTGAGAGGCTGAGGGTGCTGATTCATTATGAGGTGGTGATGATTTAGGTCAGGTAGGGAGGCAGAGAGGTGGCCCATCAGGGCGGCTACTGGAACGCAGGGGACCTGAGGGTTGTGCTTAGAAAATGCAGGCAGAGGATGGCCACAGTGGTGGGAAAGGGTAGGCAAGTGCTGAGTTGGGGACAGCTTACCTGACAGTCAGAAGCTGAAAACCGAAGAGATAGTTGATTGCCAGAGAAATCCAACAGACCAGACTTTGAAATTGTCAGGAGCAACCGCAGAAGGAGTTGTTTCCCGGGTGTGGGGTGAGTGAGCGAGGTCACACAGCTCAGGCTGCCTTTTAAAGACTTGGCTTAGGACTCCTGGGGACAGAATGTATGAAAGGGCCAGGGCTTGTGGACCCAGTCATCCTGTAAACAATTGTTGAGTGCTTCCTCTGTGCTGGGGGCTGTAACACGTCTAAAGAGATGGTGGAGACCAGCCACAGGTCTGGAGGTTGGAAGTGCAGGATGAAGGTATCAGCAGGGGTGGTTCTCCCTGAGACCTGTGACCAGGAATCTGTTCCAGGCCTCTCGGCTAGATACTGGTGGTTTGCTGGTAATTTTTAATGTTCCTTGGCTTGTGGTTGCATCTTCGTCTTCACATGGTGTCTCCCTGTTGTGTGCATGTCTCTGTGTTCAAACTTCCCTGTTTTATATGGACACCAGTCACATTAGACTAGGGCTCACCTTCATCACCTCACGTTAGCTTGGTTACCTCTGTAAGGACTGTATCTTCAAAGAAGGTCACATTTCTAGTTACTAGGGGTTAAGACTCCAAAGTATCTCTTTTTTTTAAATTGCAGTATAGTTAATTTGCAATGTTCTGTTAGTTTCAAGTGTACAACAAAGTGATTCAGTTATACATATGTATCCTTTTTCAGATTCTTTTCCATTCTAGGTTATTACAAGATTTCAAATATAGTTCCCTGTGCTATACAGTAGGACCTTATTGTTTATCTATTTTAGATATAGTAGTGTGTACATTTTAATCCCAAACTCCTAATGTAACCTCCCCCTCCCTCTGCCCCCACCCCTCGGGATCCCCTCTGGTAGCCATAAGTTTGTGTTCTATGTCTGTGAGTCTGTTTCTGTTTTGTAAATAAGTTCATTTGTATCTTTTTTTCTTTTTTAAGATACTGCATATAAGTGATATCATATGGTATGTGTCTTTCTCTGTCTGACTTACTTCACTTAATATGATAATCTCTAGGTCTCCCCATGTTGCTGCAAATGGTGTTATTTCATTCTTTTTTTTATGACTGAGTAATAGGTACCACATCTTCTTTATCCAGTCATCTGTCACGGGATAGCTAGGTTGCTTCCATGTCTTGACTATTGTAAATAGTGTTGGTATGAACATTGGGGTTCATGTGTCTATTTGAATTAGAGTTTTCTCCAGATATTACCCAGGAGTGGGGTTGCATGACCATATATTAATTCCATTTTAGTATTTAAAGTAACCTCCATACTGCTCTCCTTAGTGGCTGCACCAGTTTACATTCCCACCAAAGTGTAGGAGGGTTGATTTTTCTCCACACCCTCTCCAAAATTTATTATTTGTAGACTTTTTAATGATGGCCATTCTTATTGGTGTGACATGGTACCTCATTGTAGTTTTGATTTGCACCTCTGTAATCATTAGCGATGATGTCGAGCATCTTTTCATGTGCCTGTTGGCCATCTGTAGGTCTTCTTTGGAGCAGTATCTATGTAGGTCTTCTGTCCATTTTTTGATTGGGTTGTTTGTTTTGTTGATATTAAGCTGTATGAGCTCTTTGTATATTTTGGAAATTAATCCCTTGTCAGTAGCATCTTCTGCAAATATTTTCTCCCATTCTGTAGGTTGTCCTTTTGTTTTGTTCATGGTTTCCTTTGCTCTGCAAAAGCTTTTAAGTTTAATTAGGTCCCACCTGTCTATTTTTGTTTTTATTTCCGTTACTCTAAGAGAGGATCCAAAACGATATTGCTGCCAGTTATGTCAAAGAATGCTCTGCCTATGTTTTCCTCTAGGTGTTTAATAGTGTCCAGTATTACATTTAGGTCTGTATGCCATTTTCAATTTATGTTTGTTTATGGTTTAGAGAGTGTTCTGATTTCATTCTTTTATATGCAGCTGTCCAGTTTTCCAAGCACCACTTACTGAAGAGACCGTCTTTTCTCCATTGTATATTCTTGCCTTGTTTGTCGTAGATTAATTGACCATAAGTTTGTGTGTTTATTTCTGGGCTTTCTATCCTGTTCCATTGATCTATATTTCTGTTTTTGTGCCAATACCATACTGTTTTGACTGTAGCTTTGTAGTAAAACCTGAAGTCAGGTAGTGTGATTCCTCTGCCTCTGTTCTTATTTCTCAAGATTGCTTTGCCTCTTAGGGGTCTTCTGTGTTTCCATACAAATTTTAAAATTAATTTGTTCTAGTTCTGTGAAAAATGCCATTGGTAATTCGATAGGTATTGTGTTGAATCTGTAGATTGTCTTGCATAGTATGGTCATCTTAACAATATAGATTCTTCCAGTCCAAAACACAGTATATCTTTCCATCTGTTTGTGTTGTCTTCTATATCTTTTATCAGCATCTTATAGTTTTCAGAGCACAGGTCTTTGCCTCCTTAGGTAGGTTTATTCTTAGGTAGTTTATTCTTTTTGGTGCTGTAGTTAATGGGATTGTTTCTTTAATTTCTCTTCTGATATTTCCTTGTTCATGTATAGAAATGCAACAGATTTCTGTAAAGTAATTTTGTACCCTGCAAATTTATGGAATTCATTAATGAACTCTAGTAGCTTTCTGGTGGTGTCTTTAGGATTTTCTATGTATACTTCATGTCATCTGCAAACAGTGAGAGTTTTACATCTTCTTTTCCAGTTTGGATTCCTTTAGTTTCTTTTTCCTGTCTGGTTGGTGTGGCTAGGACTTCCAAAACTATGTTGAATAAAAGTGGTGAGAGTGGGCATTCTTGTCTTGTTTCTGAACTTAGTGGAAATGCTTTCAGCTTTTCACTGTTGAGAATGATGTTAGCTGTGAGTTTGTCATATATGGCTTTATTATGTTGAGATATGGTCCCTCTATGCCCACTTTCTGAAGAGTTTTTATCATAAATCAATGTTGAATTTTATGAAAAGCTTTTTCTGCATCTACTGAGCTGATCATATGGTTTTTATTCTTCAGTTTGTTAATGTGACGTATCACATTGACTGATTTCTGAATATTGAAAAATCCTAGCATCCCTGGGATAAATCCCCTTGATCATGGTGTATGATCCGTTTAATGTGCTGTTGGATTCTGTTTGCTAGTATTTTGTTGAGGAATTTTGCATCTATGTTCATCAGTGATATTGGCGTGTAAATTTCTTCTTTTTTTTTAAATGATATCTTTATCTGGTTTTGGTGTCAGGGTGATGGTGGCCCCGTAGAATGAGTTCGGAAGTGTTCCTTCCCCTGCATTTTTTTCTGGAATAGTTTCAGAGAATGGGTGTTAACCCTCCTCTAAATGTTTGGTAGAATTCACCTGTGAGGCCTTCTGGTCCTGGACTTTAAAGTTTTAAAGTTTCTGATTCAGTTTCAGTACTGGTAATTGGTCTGTTCATATTTTCTATTTCCTCCTGGTACAGGCTTGGTACCTTCCTAAGAATTTGTCCGTTTCTTTGTCCATTTTATTGGTGTATAGTTGCTTGTAGTAGTCTCTTATGGTCCTTTGTATTTCTCTGGTGCCAGTTGTAACTTCTCCTTTTTTATTTCTAAGTTTATTGATTTGAGTCCTCTCCCTTTTTTTTCTTGATGAGTCTGGCTAACAGTTTGTCAATTTTGTTTATCTTTTCAAAGAACCAGCTTTTAGTTTCATTGATCAATAGGGAAGCATTAACGACTTTCTTACATGGGCGGCGGGGGGGTGCAGTTTCCTAAAGTGGACAAGTCAATATTTAAATTTAATTCAGAAGGAAACCATGCCAAATGACAACTATTTTCTTTTTATGGCTGTTCCTATTTGCCTTATATATTGAGGTGCACCTATGTTGGGTGCATATATATTTACAATTGTGATATCTTCTTCTTGGATTTATCCCTTGATTGTTATGTAGTGTCTTCTTTGTGTTTTGTAACAGTCTTTATTTTAAAGTCTATTTGTCTGATATGAGTATTGCTACTCCAGCTTTCTTTTGATTTCCATTTGCATGAAATACCTTTTTTCAACTTCTCACTTTCAGTCTGTGTGTGTCCCTATATCTGAAGTGGGTCTCTTGTAGACAGTGTGTATAAGGGTCTTGTTTTCGTTTCCATTCAGTCAGTCAGTGACTTTTGGTTGGAGCATTTATTCTGTTTATGCTTAAGGTAATTATGGATATGTATGTTCTTATTGCCATTTTATTAATTGTTTGGGGTTTGTTTTTGTAGGTCATTTTTCTTCCCTTCCTCTTTTTCTCTTCTCTTCTGATTCGATGACTGATTTTAGTATTGTGGTTGGATTCCTTTTTCGTTTTTGTGTGTGTATCTATTGTAGATTTTTGGTTTGAGGTTACCATAGGTTTTGATATAGCAGTCTTTATATAAACAAGATTGTTTTAAGTTGCTGGTCTTTTAATTTCAAATGTATTCCAATATCCTGCATTTGTGCTCTTTTCTTCTCATGATTGCTGGTTTTGCTATCATACGTGTTTGTGGATGATTTCCTATGTTTGCTGTATGTTCGCCTTTACCAGTGAGCTTTTCCATTCATCATTTTCTTGTTTCTAGTTGTGGCCTTTTCGTTTCTGCCTAGAGAAGTTCCTTTAGCATTTGTTGCAAAGCTGGTCTGGTGGTGCTGAATTCTCTTACCTTTTGCTTGTCTGTAAACTTTTGATTTTTCCATTGAATCTGCATAAGAGCCTCTGCTGGCTAGAGTATTCTGGGTTGTAGGTTCTTACCTTTCATAACGTTAAAGATATCATGCCACTCTTTTCTGGCCTGCAAAGTTTCTGTTGAGAAATCAGCTGGTACCCTTATGGGAATTCCTTTGCATGTTATTTGTTGCTTTTCTCTTGTTGCTTTTAATTTTTTTTTTTTAATATTTTTTCTTTGTCCTTAATTTTTGTCAATTTGATTACTGTGTCTTGGCGTGTTCCTCCCTGGGTTTATCCTGCCGGGGACTCTCTGTGCTTCCTGACAACTGTTCATTTTAGGTCAACTTGAAACAGCCATATTGATTCCCACCAGGACCAAACGCTGCAGCTCATTCATATGCTGGGAAAATACTAACTGTGATGGAAATGTTTACATACACAAGGATGGCGAGAATGACAGTGACATAAACTTCCTAGTTCCTTAAAGGACCTGATGACCTTACAAGGATGGGGCTTGGAATGCTGGTAAATTGTTATACAGCAATAGAAAATGGATACAGGGTATTTATGATACTGTCCTAATGAGATCCCATTCTTGTACCTATTACATGTACATGCATAGAAAACATCTAAAAGGATGGATATGAACGTTGGGGGTGAGACACCCAGTGGCTTTTACTTTATTCCTTATACTTACTGGGTTGTTTGAAAAAAATTAAGTGAGCATATATTTAATAATCAGATGGGGAAAATAAAGATCTTAAAGGTGAGAAAGAAAATCATTACAAGTATATCCTAAGTACCTCAAAGGAGTCTAGTAGATTGAAATAACGTAACTGATAAGAACGTGCTTTTGAAAGTTGTGTAGTTTCATAAAAATACAATGTAGTACCTTTTTCTCAGTCCTTAATCTCTCCTCCTTACTTAGAATTAATAGGCAGACGTTTAGGTATGTTTAGATTCAGAATTTTATTTTAAATAGATTTCTGTGCCATAACATAATGTCTGTGATACTCTTACTAAAAATTATGTATAATGGTCAAATTCTAACAATTTTTGCAACAAGCTCTCATTACATTTTCTTCAAAATAGGAGAAGTTCACATTACATACCATTTTGAACATGATTGTTTGCTTACAAATAATTTACTGTAAAAATGTTATTTTCAAAGAAAATTTATGGGAAATGATAAAGCAACTATAAAAATCTTTACAATAAAATCCAGGATAAAAGTACTTTTGGGGGGTTGAAAATTTATCAACATGTATATGTGGATTATAAATATATTTTGGCAATCTGATGCATTCAAGGGCACTTTAAAAGTTGTCTAGTTAAATTACTACAGATATGACGTATTTGGTGAAACCCAATCTGTAAGTCTGACACCAACAATCATTTCTTCCTGCTAAAACATAGAAATAATTTATCTGAAAACCGTGAGTGCTATGAAGAGTTCGATTTCTTCATAAAGATTCCTTTATAAGTTGGGCTAATCCCTGGAAGGCCTAAAAGCGAACAGAGAGAAGAATTAATAAAATTAGGATGCTGTTTAGGAAAAGTCTGTCATAACTTGAGAAATTTAAACAAAGAATATCCATCTTAGGTTGAGATCAGACAGTGAAAAGTCAGGATTAACCTCAGTTTTATCTGGGTCAGAGGCCGTCATGTCCACTAATATACGTAGATGGAAGCACATCAGAGGCCCAGGAAATATTTCAAATCCTTATCCCCTCAAGATCATCCTCTTCTCCCAGAACACGAATTATTTTTTTCATATACTCTCTCACCTGCACATGCCTTCTGTATAGTTTCAGTTGTCCGGCTCTATGCATATATAACTTATGAAAAGCATATTTAATGACATGAGAAAGGAAGTCAATCAAGAACATAGCCGGAGACAGCCCATCTCCAAGGATAAGTATACACTCTTCTTACACTTCCTGGACTCTTCAGTTTATGGCTCTTCTGTGGGTTCCCGACACACAGTTCTTAGGAACTTTCTTCTTGGTTTCCTGTAATCCTGGTTAAAGCTGGACTTTGTGATTAAGCAATTACTTAACTCTAATCATTCATATTATTCTATTTGACCCTTCCTCAAGAGATAGAGATGGATGGCTTCATGAATTTGTACTATGGCTCATGTTAATTCTATGAAGAAATGAAAGAGTTTCTCTTTTTAACGTGTTGATAATTTGCCAACACTGTTGAACAGGTCTGTCATGTATTCATGAAAGCAATAAAATTCAACTCCAACTTGGTTGCATCATTTGTCTATAGAAGCCTGGCAACTTCTCTGAATGGTAGTTTGTGACTTTCCAACCAATACCCATTTTGCAGAAACTCAAGAAGCTATCAAATAATGTTGTAACTCACAAAATGAACACAAAAAAATAAATGGATATCTACTTTTACTCTAAAGAGAATATTGTACTCACCATGTCCATCTGCTCTGGAGAAGCTAAAGAGAAGGATGCTCTGAAGTAGGGGCAAGGAGCTGAACTATCAAGGTAGAAATGATATCCAGGAAGCATGAATATCTAAGAGAGTTTATGAAAACAGGTGATGTACCATTAAAGAAAACTAAAAGAAAATATAGGTGAATCTAATCTCAGAGTGGAGGATGACTTTTAAACTTAAAAAGCAATGAAAAAAATCACAAGAGAAAAATCAATTTATATAAAATTACTGCATGTCATATAATAAAACTAAAAGCATAGAAACCAGTGTTTACAATAAATACAACAATTCTACCTCTTCTCCATATATTATAAAGAATGCACAGAAACAGAGGAAAAACCTTAAAATGGACAAGGACAGCTTATTCAAGAAATAGAAATGGTAATAAACATGAATAAAATTTTAACATAATTAGAAAAGTAAAATAAATCCAAACAATGAAATATCATTTAAAAAATATTTTATTTTATTTCATTTTTTTAAGTTAAACTATAGCTGATTTACAATGTTGTGTTAGTTTCAGGTATACAGAATAGTGATTCAGTTATACATATGTATATGTGTATATGTATATCAATCTATCTATGTATCTTTTCTTTTTCATATTCTTTTCCCTTATAGGTTATTATAAAGTATTGAGTATAGTTCCCTGTGCTATACAGTAGGACCTTGTTGGTTATCTATGTTATACATAGTAGTGTATATATGTTAATCCCAAACTCCTAATATATCCGTTCCCCCCTCTCCCCTTTGGTAACCATAAGTTTGTTTTCTATGTCTGTGGGTCTATTTCCATTTTGTCAATAAGTTCATTTGTATAATTTTTTTAGATTCCACATATAGTGATATCATATGATATTTGTTTTTTTTCTGTCTGACATCACTTTGTGTGATAATCGCTAGGTCTATCCATTTGCTACAAATGGTATTATTTCATTCTTTGATTATGACTGAATAATATTCCATTGGATATATGTACCACATCTTCTTTATCTATTCATTTTTCGATGAACATTTAGTTTGTTTCCATGTCTTGGCCATTGTAAATAGTGCTGCAATGAAACATGGGGGTGCAGGTATCTTTTTGAATTATACCTTTCTCCATATATATATTCCCAGGAGTGGGATCCCTGGATCATATGGTAACTCTATTTTTAGTTTCTTAATGAACCTCCATACTGGTTGCACCAATTTAAATTCCCACCAATAGTGTACGAGGGCTCCCTTTTCTCCACACCCTCTCTAGCATTTATTATTTGTAGACTTTTTGATGATGGGCATTCTGTCTGGTATGAGGTGATACCTCATTGTAGTTTTGATTTGATTTTCTCTAATAATTAGCGATATTGAGCATCCTTTCATGTGCCTGTTGACCATCTGTATGTCTTCTTTGGAGAAATGTCTTTTTAGGTCTTCTGCCCAATTTTGGATTGGGTTATTTGTGGTTTTTTTTCTTTATATTGCACTGTATGAGCTGTTTCTATACTTTGGAAATTAATCCTTTGTCTGTCACATCATTTGCAAATACTTGTTCCCACTCCGTAGGTTGCCTTTTTGTTTTCTTTATGGTTTCATTTGCTGTGCAAAAGCTATTAAGTTTAACTAGGTCCCGTTTATTTATTTATTTTTTATTTCCATTACTCTGGGAGACAGAGCAAAAATGATATTGCTATGATTTATGTCAAAGAGTGTTCTGACTGTTTTACTCTAGGAGTTTTATAATATCTAGTCTTATATTTAGGTCTGTAAACCATTTTGAGTTTATTGTTGTATATGATCTTTGAGAATGTTCTAATTTCATTCTTTGACATGTAGCTGTACTGTTTTCCTAGCATCCTTTATTGTAGAGACTGTCTTTTCTCCATGGTATATTCTTGCTCCTTTGTCATAGATTAATTGACCATAGGTGTGTGGGTTTATTTCTGGGCTCTCTATACTGTTCCATTGATCTATTTTTCTGTTTTTGTGCCACTACAATACTGTTTGGATTACTGCAGCTTTGTAGTGTAGTCTGAAGTCAGGGAATGTGACTCCTCCAGCTCCGTTCTTCTTTCTCAAGACTGCTTTGGCTGTTAGGGGACTTTTGTGTTTCCATACAAATTTTAAAATTACTTGTTCTAGTTCTGTGAAAAATGACCTTGGTAATTTGTTAGGGATTGCACTATACCTGTAATTGGCCTTGGATAGTAAAGTCATTTTGACAAAATTGATTCTTCCAATCCAAGAACATGGTGTATCTTTCCATCAGTTTGTGTTGTCTTCAATTTCTTTCATCAGCATTTTATAGGGTTCCAATTACAGGTCTTTTGCCTTTTTAGGTAGGTTTATTCCTAGGTATTTTTTTCTTTTAGATGTGATGGTAAATGGGATTTTTTCCTTAATTTCTCTTTCTGATCTTTTGTTGTTAGTGTATAGAAATGCAACAAATTTCTGTGTATTTATTTTGTATCATTCAACTTTACTGAATTCATTGATGAGCTCTAGTAGTTTTCTGGTAGTATCTTTAGGAGTTTCTATGTATAGCATCATCTGCAAACAGTGACAGTTTTACTTCTTCTTTTCCACTTTCGATTCCTTCTATTTCTTTTTCTTCGGTGATTGCTGTGTCTAGGTCTTCCAAAACTTTGTTGAATAAAAGTGGTGAGTGTGGGCATCCTTGTCTTGCTCCCGATCTTAGAGGAAATACTTTCAGATTTTCGCTGTTGAGTATGATGTTAGCTGTGGGTTTTTCATATATAGCCATTATTATGTTAAGGCGTATTCCCTCTATACCTACTCTCTGGAGAGTTTTTATCATAAATGGATGTTGAATTTTATCAAAACCTTTTTTGTCTCTATTGAGATGATCATATGGTTTTTATTCTTCAATTTGTTAACGTGGTGTGTCACACAGATTGATTTGTGGCTATTGAAAAAAACTGCAAAAAATACAAACATGTGGAGGCTAAAAATATGCTACTAAACAACCAATGAATCATGGAAGAAATTAAAGAGAAAATCAAAAAATACCTAGAGATAAATGAAAATGAAAACATGATGATCCAAAACCTATGGGACGCAGCAAAAGTAGTTCTAAGAGGGAAGTTTATAGTAATACAGTCGTACCTTGGGAAACAAAAAATCTCAAATAAACAACCTGACCTTACACCTAAAGCAACTACAGAAAGAAGAACAAACCAAACCCATAGTTAGTAGAAGGAAAGAAATCATAAAGATCAGAGCAGAAATAAATAGAGACTAAGAAGACAATAGAAAAGATCAATGAAACTAAAATGGAACCCGGGTCTCTGACTCATGGCAGGAGCAGAGGAGGTTATAGAGCATGTCTTTGAAAACTGTGCGTGAGTCAGAATTAAGCTGGGTTGTGTTAAGTCTTTGAGATTGTTGTCTAGTAAAATCATGACATTCAGAACTTTAAGAAACTGCTTGTTTTTTCATGGTGTAAATCTGGCTCCTTGTTGTTGAGGTTAGGTGAGCTGGGAATGAAATGATTTGGGGGCATTCTGGGGAGAAAATTTCAAGGCAGAAGATGAGTTGTTTTTTTTTTGTCCTGATTAACAATGAAATGAAAACCATAATTTCTACCAACATTGTGGAACAGCTTAGGGATGTGCCAGAAGCAAGTTTCTGTAGAGAAGGAGGGGATGGTAATAATCTCCTTGCAAGATAACCAAAATTTGGGCTAAGGCAGCAGTGTTAGAGATTACTTAGAAAAGGTAAAGAAAGGTACGTGCAACAGGGTATTTGGAATAAAAGAAAGGGACTGAAAAAAAATGACAATAAATATGAAGTCTGTATCCTTAGCTTCTAGTTCAGGGATACACACATCAAATGTTCTGGAGAATAATGGCATTGATAAGAAAGCAAAAAAAAAAGTAATAAAATTGATTTATTGTACTAAAATGCACTTATATGAGTTAAGTCATTTAAGTATTTATTAAGCACTTTCTATGTGCTGTTATTAGCATTAAAACAATTAATAAAGCATGAGTCCTGCGGTCAAGTATGATGATTACAGGGAATGAGTGACTTTCCCAGGGGAATGGATTGGCTCACCGGTCCAGTCAGCCAGTTCTCAGCTCTGACCTCTAGACTGTCTCTTATGCTCTAGCACAGGAGTTTGCCAACAACAACACGATCTGTTCTTTGTACTCACTGCCTCAAGACAAAAGTGATACTAGAAACAGAACTTGGTGTTTACAAAAAAGTGAGGAACATGATAAAGGAATTAATTAATGGAGAACGGTAGATTGATTTTGTAAATTGGAAAGCTACACAGAAGCATATTTAGATGTCTCAGCTTAATTAGTGCCACTGAATGAAATCTAAGTAGACTTAAGATTTAAGTACAAAAGGAGAAAGAGAACCTAGAAGAAATCCTTGCGGGCTAATTTTAAGTGAAAAAAACAGGATATAAACTTTCCTGTGTAATTTTAATCATGTAACATAATTGCAGAGCATTATTTTTAAAAAACCCAGACTAAAAAATGGGCAGAAGACCTGAATAGATGTTTTTTCCAGAGAAGAAATGCAGATGAACAACAGGTACATGAAAAGGTGCTAAACATCACTAATCAACAGGGAAATGCAAATCAAAACCACAAAGAGATATCACCTCACACCTGTAAATATGGATATTAACAAAAAGAACACAAATAACAAGTGTTGGCGAGGATGTGAAGAATAGGGAACCCTCCTCCGCTGTTGGTGGGAGTGCAAATTGGCGCAGCCACTATTGAAAACAATATTGAGGTTCCTAAAAATCTAAAAATAGAGCTACCATATGATGCAGCAGTCCACTCCTGGGTATATATCCGGAAAAAAGAAAACACTAATTTGAACAGATACATGCACCCCAATATGCATTTCAGCATTATTTATAATAGCCAAGATATAGAAACAACCGAAGTGTCCATCAACAGATGAATGGATAAAGAAGATGTGGTATGTGTGTACACACACACACACACACACACACACACACACACACACACAATGGAATACTACTCAGCCATAAAAAAAATGAAGTCCTGCCATTTGTGACATCAATGGACTTGAGGGGTATTATGCCTCATGAAATAAGTCAGAAAAAGAGAAATAACATGTTATCACATATATGCAAAATCTAAAAAAATAAAATGAATAAATACAACAAAAAGAAACAGGCTCACAGATGATACAGAACAAACTAGTTGTTACCAGTTGGAAGAGGGAAGGGAGGAAGGACAAAATAAGGGTAGAGGATTAAGAGCTACAAACTATTATGTATAAAATAAAGAAGATACAGGATTTATTATATAGCACAGGAAATACAGCCAGTATTTTATAATAACTTTAAATGGAGTCTAATCTTTACAAATACTGAATCACTATGTTATATACCTGAAACTAATGTAATATTGTACATCAACTATGCTTTAATAAAAAAATAATTTCGTAGCCAAAATACTAGATGTATACAACCTCTTCAAGAAGAAAATATTTCACAAATGGTCATAAAATCTGGGTGGTAAAATTATGGGCTATTTAAAAATTTTTCATTATGCTTTAATGAAGTATAATGCTATCATAAGTATGCTTTACTTTCATAATCAGGAAAATAAAATCCTTCTATTGTAAATACTAATGGCTTATATTTATCAAGCATTTACTATATGCCAGGTGTTAGTCTAAGTGCTTTATCCATATTGACTGCTTTCATCATAGCAACCCTAAGAGGGAGGGATTCTTATTATCTGCATTTTCCAGATGAAACTCAGGAAGGGCAGCTCATCCAGTGCCACATATCGGGGCAGGGCTGGAGCTGGGATTCACACCCAAGGACGTGGCTCCAGAGACTGTGCTCTTAGCCACTAAGCTAATCAGTAGCTGAGCTGAGTATTTCCCCTGGTTTAGACCAGGAGACTAATTCCGTAACCCAAAATCTATTATGTTCTTAGTAAGGAGATAATGTATCTGATAGGCAAACATTATGCCTTGGGTTGGCGGGCAGTGATAAACATCTCTCACCATTTTTATTAAGATATTACTTTAAAGAAAAAATATAGCTTTTCTTCCTGTTTTACCTCTTTCTTAAAGGCTTTCTCTTCAATCAGTTTTCTTACATCATGAAGGCCCTTAATTTTAATCCATAAAAACATTCCAGCAGTAGGAACATGCCATTCTGCCAAACCTACAAACAAAAGAAGAGAAGAAATGTTTCCCGAGACCATTTTTGATGATGTCAGCTATATCGCTGAAATGACAAATTGCAGTAACTGTAAACTAGTGTTTCCAAAAAAGTTCCTTTGGTGATAGCATTTTTTAAAAATATAGTTTTAGGAGTCCTGAAAATTGGTGTTCTGAGTTTTATTTTAAAAAGTGAGGGGAGGGTTTGAAAGGGAGAGAGGGGACTCGTGTATATTTCTGATTTTAGTGGGTCTCAGGGCAGTGCAGGAAATCCAGTGCCATGCCCACCTCCCTTTCTTAGAACTGTCCCTAAGCCAAATGTGGCTCTTTCAATTTTAGAAGAGGATTCCTCAACCCTTTCTAGAGCCTTCTAGTGTTTCAGTAAATCCTGTCGTTTACATAATCGTTCAGAAGTCCAATGAATTGTAGTTTTTATTGCAATGTAATTAAGAAGTACTTAAAATTCAGGAATTCCTGGTGTATTTGTAGGCTTTATATTTCATTGAATATAAGGATAGAGAAACCAAGAAGGAACAAGAGTTATTTTGATTATTACCTTTAAAAAAAAAACCTTGATGTTGATTAAAACCTTTTTTTCAACTTCACTATAGGAAGTGGTAGAATAGTACTCTTATGAAAAAGATAGTAATTGTGTTTTTATCAGGACTACATAGGGAACAAGATATGAGGGAAATAAGAAGTGAATACTTTGTATTTACTATTATTCCTACAAAAGGCATTTTTAGTGGTGTAATTAAACCCGGGTAATTCATTTTACTTTCTTCCTTAATAGAAGGGTAAGCTGTGACAAAGCGAGAGAGAGAGATGGACATATATACACTACCAAACATAAGGTAGATAGCTAGTGGGAAGCAGCTGCATAGCACAGGGAGATCAGCTCGGTGCTTTGTGACCGCCTGGAGGGGTGGGATAGGGAGGGTGGAGGGAGGGAGACACAAGAGGGAGGAGTTATGGGAACGTATGTATATGTATAACTGATTCACTTTGTTATAAAGCAGAAACTAACAAAAAAAGAGTAATTTAAAAATTAAAAAAAACAAATAGCAAAAAAAAAATCTAAAGCATTTTGAAATCAAATTAGCAATAGAAATACTACTGATTAATGAGGTTAATGATTAAAAGGCAAATCATCTGTAATGAGAAATCTACCTTAGACTGTACTTAGTTTGTACTATTGGACTGTTTTGTCTTTATAGAGTCTAGTTAGAAAAGGAATATGTTATGTCACAATTCCTCTTCTATTTGGAGCAAAATTTTGAAAACCTTTTGAGTACAGATATTATTTAGCTTTAAGTAGATTATTGCTGGTGTTAGACTAATTGGCCATTTTTCTTTAAACCACAGATTCTTTGTAGCAGTCAAGTATAGTAGAAGTGCGTAGAATTGTGCCAGGGTTTGTGCTGTTACTTCTGAGATTATTTATAAGGTAACATTTTCTTGACAAGAATACTCCTGGACCCTGTTTCCTTCCCCAGGGATATTAATAATACTCTGTGGTGTGTATCACTCACTCATATAAGGGCTACTGTTCATCCCAGGACAGGATGTAAGTTCCACTCACCACTTAACCACTTGTCTGCAGCTGCCAATAATGCATCCCTCTGCTTCCTATAGAAATCAATAACCCTAGAAGAAGAAAACAATGAAAAGGATGTATTTAGTACATTGATTGCAGAAATTAAAAGGCTCTGAAGTCCAGTCTGTAAGAATCTATTTTCTATCTTGATGAAAATGTTGAATTCTTGATGAGGGAATAGAGCATATTTATTTGACCTGTTGGGTGGTAAACATTTTACCATTGTGGTTTTTCCATTATTTTGGAATACTTCAAAAATGAAAATTAATAGAGTGAAGTCCATTTCTATGTAAAGTATGGAACCTACAATACAATACCTGTCTACATGAGCCAGGAAGCCCTCTTCTCCCCATTGGTACAGAAGCTGTGATACCAGGAGCTAAACGGGATGAGACAGTAATAAGGTCATCATTCATCCTCTGAAATGTGTTTTTTGCCCAAACGTAAAAGCAAACCACTCTTGATCATGTGCAAACCACCCTAAGAGGATGCTACAGGCTGTACCAAGCTTTGTAGAGCCAGCAACTTATAATAAGATTGATTATTAACAATGACAAGAATAATAGTAAAAATAACAAAATATTTATGTGGTCCTTGCTATGTGCCGGAAACTGCTGTACCATATGAACGTATTTAAGCTAAGTTGATCTTCGTAATACCCTTATTAGGCAGGTCATGATTTCTAATATACTGAGGAAGAGACTGAGGCACGAGGTGAAGTTAACGTTCCTGAGGTCACTGCTCCTCAAAGAGCCGGGACTTAAGTCAGACTGTCCAGTCCAAGATCCACCCAATAGCTGCCACCCTGGATGGTCTCTAAATGTAAAACACATACAGTCGCAGAGGGTTTCTACAGGCGTGTGCTCCGTTCACCATGTTTCTGTTTGGCTGAAGGCTTCCCTCAGCTGTGTGGCTGACAGGGTCTTAGTGCTCCGGCCTGTTGTCAGGCCTGAGCCTCTGAGGTGGGAGAGTCAAGTTCAGGTCATTGGACCACCAGAGACTTCCTTGCTGCATGTAATATCAATTGGCAAGAGCTCTCTCAGAGATCTCTGTCTCAATGCTGAGACCCACCTCTTCCCAATGGCCAGCAAGCTCTAGTGCTGGAGGCCCCATGCCAAACAACTAGTAAAACAGGGGCACAACCCCTCCCATCAGCACAGAGGCTGCCTAAAATCATACTAAGTTCAGTCTCACCTCAAGAAACAAGAAAAATCTCAAGTAAACAAGAAGAAAACAGTAGCAAAGATCAATAAAACTAAAAGCTGGTTCTTTGAGAAGATAAACAAAATTGATAAACCATTAGCCAGACTTATCAAGAAGAAGAGGGAGAGGACTCAAATCAATAAAATTAGAAATGAAAAAGGAGAAGTTACAACAGACACCACAGAAATACAAAGCATCCTAAGAGACTACTACAAGCAACTCTATGCCAATAAAATGGACAACCTGGAAGAAATGGACAAATTCTTAGAAAGGCACCACCTTCCGAGACTGAACCAGGAAGAAATAGAAAATATAAACAGACCAATCACAAGCACTGAAATTGAAACTGTGATTAAAAATCTTCCAACAAACAAAAGCCCAGGACGATATGGCTTCACAGGCGAATTCTATCAAACATTTGGAGAAGAGCTAACACCTATCCTTCTCAAACTCTTCCAAAATATAGCAGAGGGAGGAACACTCCCAAACTCATTCTAGAGGCCACCATCACCCTGATACCAAAACAAGACAAGGATGTCACAAAGAAAGAAAACTAAAGGTCAGTATCACTGATGAACATCGATGCAAAAATCCTCAACAAAATACTAGCAAACAGAATCCAACAGCACATTAAAAGGATCATACACCATGATCAAGTGGGGTTTATACCAGGAATGCAAGGATTCTTCAATATACGCAAATCAATGTGATACACCATATTAACAAACTGAAGGATAAAAACCATATGATCATCTCAATAGATGCAGGAAAAGCTTTTGACAAAATTCAACACCATTTATGATAAAAACTCTCCATAAAGTAGGCATAGAGGGAACTTTCCTCAACATAATAAAGGCCATATATGACAAACCCACAGCCAACATCATTCTTAATGGTGAAAAACTGAAACCATTTCCTCTAAAATCAGGAACAAGACAAGGATGCCCACTCTCACCACTATTATTCAACATAGTTTTAGAATTTTTAGCCACAGCAAGCAGAGAAGAAAAAGAAATAAAAAGAATCCAAATTGGAAAAGAAGAAGTAAAGCTGTCACTGTTTGCAGATGACATGATACTATACATAGAGAATCCTAAAGATGCTACCAAAAAACTACCAGAGGTAATCAATGAATTTGGTAAAGTAGCAGGATAAAAAGTTAATGCACAGAAATCTCTTGCATTCCTATGCACTAATGATGAAAAATTTGAAACAGAAATTAAAGAAACACTCCAATTTACACTCCTAGGAATAAACCAACCTAAGGAGACAAAAGACCTGTATGCAGAAAGCTATAAGACACTGATGAAAGAAATTAAAGATGATACAAACAGATGGAGAGATATACCATGTTCTTGATTGGAAGAATCAACATTGTGAAAGTGACTACACTACCCAAAGCAATCTACAGATTCAATGCAATCCCTCTCAAACTACCAATGGCATTTTTCACAGAACTAGAACAAAAAATTTCACAATGTGTATGGAAATACAAAAGACCCTGAATAGCCAAAGCAATGTGAGAAAGAAAAATAGAGGTGGAGGAACCAGGCTCCCTGACTTCAGACTCTACTACAAAACTACAGTAATGAAGATAGTATGTTACTGGCACAAAAACAGAAATATAGATCAATGGACCAGGATAGAAAGCCCAGAGATAAACCTATGCACATATGACACCCTATCTTTGACAAAGGAGGCAAGAATATACAATGGAGAAAAGACAGCCTCTTCAATAAGTGGTGCTGGGAAAACTGGACAGCTACATATAAAAGAATGAAATTAGAACACTTCCTAACATCATACACAAAAATAAACTCAAAATGGATTAAAGACCTAAATGTAAGGCCAGACACTATAAAACTCTTAGAGGAAAACATAGGAAGAACACTGTTTGACATAAATCACAGCAAGATCCTTTTTGACCCACCTTCTAGAGGAATGGAAATAAAAACAAAAATAAACAAATGGGACCTAATGAAACTTAAAGCTTTTGCACAGCAAAGGAAATCATAAACAAGACAAAAAGACAACCCTCAGAATGGGAGAAAATATTGGCAAATGAAACAACTGACAAAGGATTAATCTCCAAATATACAAGCAGCTAATGCAGCTCAATATCAAGAAAACCCCACAGACAACCCAATCCAAAAATGGGCTGAAGACCTAAACAGACATTTCTCTAAAGAAGATATACAGATTGCCAACAAACACATGAAAGTATGTTCAACATCACTAATCATTAGAGAAATGCAAATCAAAACTATAATGAGGTATCACCTCACACCAGTGAGAATGGCCATCATCAAAAAATCTCCAAACAATAAATGCTGGAGAGGGTGTGGAGAAAAGGGAACCCTCTTGCACTGTTGGTGGGAATGTAAATTGATACAGCCACTACGGAGAACAGTAGGGAGGTTCTTTAAAAAACTAAAAATAGAACTCCCATATGACCCAGCAATCCCACTACTGGGCATATACCCTGAGAAAACCATAATTCAAAAAGACATGTACCACAATGTTCATTGCAGCTCTATTTACAATAGCCAGGACATGGAAGCAACCTAAGTGTCCATTGACAGATGACTGGATAAAGAAGACGTGGCACATATATACAATGGAATATTACTGAGCCATGAAAAGAAATTAAATTGAGTTGTTTGTAGTGAGATGGATGGACCTAGCGTCTGTCATATAGAGTGAAGTAAGAAAGAGAAAAACAAATACCGTATGCTAACACATATATATGGAATCTAAAAAAAAAAAGGCTCTGAAGAACCTTGGGGCAAGACAGGAATAAGGATGGAGACATAGAGAATGGACATGAGGACATGGGGAGGGGGAAGGGTAAACTGGGACGAAGTGACAGAGTGGCATGGACATATATACACTACCAAACGTAAAATAGGTAGCTAGTGGGAAGCAGCCGCATGGCACAGGGAGATCGGCTCGGTGCTTTGTGTCCACCTAGAGGGGTGGGATAGGGAGGCTGGGAGGGAGATATAAGAGGAAGGGGATATGGGGATATACGTATGCATATAGCCGATTCATTTTGCTATATAGCAGAAACTAATACAACATTGTAAAGCAAGTATAGTCCAATAAAGATATTAAAAAAAAATTAGTTCCAGAAATTGAACAAATGTTATGATCAAAATAAAGAGATAAATTGACAAAAAAATAAACAACCCCCCCATGTACAGTCGATACATGAAGTTATACAATATATTCAGAGATTTTCTATCCAAAATGGAAGTTCTAAATGTAAATGGATAGTGAAATTCGTTTGATAAGAGATACAGAAAATATGGAAAAGTCCCCAACTAGATAAAACACGGGGTCACGTGCACTTTGTGGAATGTATAATGTCAAAGAAATGTCCATTCTACATAAACTACACCTTTTGAGTTGTTAGGTAGCAGTCCTGTCCTTATGGTTGGTTCTCAAGATTGCCTTAGGGATGGCTCCAATCATTTCTTAAAGCTTGTGAAGATATTTATACATTCTCCAAAAATAATTTTACTGTATTTAATTAAAATACATTCCAGCCACTGTTTGTAGGGAGCTTAGCACATGGGCAGTGAAGGGAGAGATCGGGCCACGATGTAGGTTTGGAACCCTTGCTCTCAGATTCCAGGACAGTGAAGCTAATGGTGTGTTACTTCACCAAAACTCTTCTGTCCTGTCGAGTACAACACAGTTTTCATGGGATTCCTGGGCTAGATGCCAGGACACAGCTGAATAAGATCTCTGACCCTCAAGGTGTTTGGTCTACACTGTGAAACAGTACCAGGTCCATTCAAATCTCTTTTGGCTTTTAAAGCAAACATCTGCTGTGCGTGGTCTCCTAATTCAGTCCATGCGGAACTAGAGATGCAATCAGTGATTTCTCTCCCTGTCATGTTCACTCAGTCTTATTTGCCAACATCTATTTTGTTTTATGATCTGATTCAAAAAAATTCCTATTTCCTAAGTTGTCCATACCTGGGCAAATGTGCTGGGGTGCATTGTTGAAACTTGTATGTGTAAAACAATTCTCTCGATCAAGGGCTTTGGACCAGTTATAAACCCTATTCGCAACCTGCACAAAGAGAAAAGGCACAGTACCAACACTGCATTAACAAGTAATACCATGTTAGTGATTTCATGGGGAAGAAAGTTGTGACCTGGGGACAAGCACTTAGTTAACACAGTCTAATAAAACTACTTATTTAAAATACACATTTAAACTTAATTGTACACTTAAAATAGACCACGTGTTTCTAAATGTGCTCTTTCGTATATGTAACCAAAAACCTGACCAGTCCCCCTACAGCTATAAATTTAATGGCCAACTATCTTTGACCACTGGGGACAGATTGGGAGAAAAGCCTGGTATTAATAGATAAAATCAAACGGGAATACAGGTATCTTAAATGAGAACTGTTTGCTGAGGTGCAGCCTCTGTCACCTTTAGATGCAGCCTGCAGGCACAGCCAGGGCCTTACCCAGAGGACAGGACTTTGGAAAAAGAGTCAGCTCGGATGACACGCCCATCAACGTCCATGGAGAGAAAAGTCGGTGCCCAGGGCTTGAAATGGAAGAAAAATACTGTTGGTTTGGGAAGTCTGTTAGAGACCGTATCCCTACTTTGTGCAGAGACTGGGGAGGAATGGATTTGGAGAACAGTAGGACAAACATCCTTTTCCTTGTCTTCATCTCAGCCTTTGAAATGGAGTAAGAACCAGAGATGCACGTTCTTCTATTCGTATCTGCCGATCTTCACGGCTTTTCTGCCAAACCCACACACATGTCCTTGCACTTGCTCACGCTGCCACTCCCGTGAGTTTAGAGGAAACTCACACAGGACCTCCTTGTCCCAAGGCTTGAGATCCAGGATGAACAGATTTCGAGGAAGGATTCAAGAAAAACTAGTTTGGAAAAGACCAAAGCGAAGAGGGCCGTCAGCATTCAGGGCTGTTTAGGAAGAGATGCTGAGCCTTAGACCAACTAGAAACACAAGGTGCAAGGGAAGACGAGCAGTGTAGTCGGTCTGCAATGCTGAAACTTCCATATTTACTTCAAACGTAAATGCCAACAAGAAAGGGGGCCATGGTCGTGTTGAAGGTGGGCGGCAGGCAGACATGGTATTCAGGCAAACTAGATAAAAAGCCAAGAGTTCTGTTTCTTCTCCGTAGATATAGAGTGGGGACTGAGTGCATGTGTTTGTTCTGTGCAGCCCTGAGAGCAAATACAGTGTTGGATTTTGTGGAATTGGGCATTGGGAGTCTGTACCACTACTGTTGTCTCCTAGGAAACCATGCTCGTGGACAGTGGTGTACATATATAGTGGGAAAGGATCTAAAAGCCCATGATTCTGCAGGAAAGTCCCCGACCCTAAGTGACAGGGATGGCGAGTGGGCAGCATGGTGCTAGGAACGCCCCTGCTCTTCCCACCACCGCCTCATGACCGAGCGCGGCCGTCCTCCTCCTTCCGCCTGGACACGCCTCCCAAGTCCTCCACCTGTCAGCCACCCCCGAGAGACTGAGGTTGACACCCAAGGAGACACCCACTCCGTAACCCTGGCACGATGTCTAAGGAGCCACGACCTGGATTTGGAGTCCAGACGACCCTCACCCTTGACTCACTCGTCCCTCCACGTGCCTGGCACAGAGAGCCAGCCGTTATTCTAAAGGAAAGGAATTTCTGGAAAGAGCAGTAATACCAGAGATGAAAATGCTCGGCAGCCCGGCTAAACTCACATCAGCACAGTAACTTACAGCCACTTGTCTACTGATTGTGGGTTGAGTTGACACTGCACTTACCTTGTTGAACTGCATAAAATAGTAAGGATCGTCTTCTATGATGAGGAAGTCGTATTTTCTTGCGAGCTAAAAAAGGTTAAAGGAGCATGTTTATTTCTTCAGAGCGCTCGAAGATGAAAATCACTTGGAACCACAGTTCTTTGTACTCATTCATTCATTCATTCATCCAAGAAGCTACTGAGGGCTCCGTGTCCTAGGAGGACAGGAGCCAGCCCTAAAAGCTCTGTCCTCAGGGAACTTACGATCTGGTGGGAAAGAGAGAAGGAACGTGAGCCAGTGGATAGTGAACAGAGGGTCAGGAGGGAGGTTTTGAGGTCTGGGCAGAAGGTTAAAGAGGGTGGATGTCTGAGAGAGAGAGAGTGACATGGAAGCTCCAGGAGAGCTCAGGCTGGCAGGAAGGACCAGGCGTGCAGATGACAGGGCAGAAGATTTTAGACTGAGGGACCAGGAGCAAAGGCCCTGGGGGTGAGAAAATACTTGGCATGTTTAAGGGATAGACGTTTATAGAAGGCATAGGTTTGTCAGGGACAGAAGGAAGGCTCTGTAGCTGCAACAAGAAGGATGTGAGAGACCTGAGAACCGAGGCCCAGGTCGCATAACTGTGCGTGGCAGGTGAAGGACTCTGATCTTGTTTTAAGTGCAGGGAAGCAGCTGGAGGAGGGGTTGTAGATCTACACTTGAGCAGGAAGGACGCCACGAGCCGGGGGCGGGAGCTGTGAGGAGGGGGGCAGTCACGGGGTCCGGGAGGGCGGGCAGGTGGCCAAGGAGACGGTGGGTTTGGATAACGTTGGTGGTGGGAGCCACGGGATGCATTGGAGGTGGGGGTGAGGGGAAGACAGAAGGAAGAGAGGGGAGGAAGAGGTGAGTTTAACACTACACCAACAGTAACGTCTCTTTCAACCAAAATATCAATTAAAGGGAAAGGAAAACCTCATAGCAAGAGCATAATAGTTTCTTGAGTTTACATTTACGGGGACCCTTTTATTAAAAATCATCTTCCTTGGGCTTCCCTGGTAGCGAATGGTTGAGAGTCCGCTGGCCGATGCAGGGGACACGGGTTCGTGTCCCAGTCCGGGAAGATCCCACATGCCACAGAGCGGCTGGGCCCATGAGCCATGGCCGCTGGGCCTGTGCGTCCAGAGCCTGTGCTCCGCAACGGGAGAGGCCACAACAGTGAGAGGCCTGCGTACCACAAAAAATAAAATAAAATAAAAAAATCATCTTCCTTGAGAGCAAGAGGCTAATCAGAGAAGGAACTTGAGAGCACTCTTCTAAAGGGTCAGAAAGAAACAAGAACACAGCCACGGAACACAATCTTTGAAAATACCTCATAGATTTCCTTTTTGCGGTTAGTTGTTAATGAGTTCCCGGCAGGGTTGTTGCCATTTGGGACAGTATAAAGAAATTTGGGGGTGTTTTTCTTGGGGTTCTTTGAATCTTCTGGTTTCCATTTGGAAAGTATTTCTCTGAGGGAGTCTGGAATAATCCCGTGCTCATCACTGGAAATGTTAATAATGTTGCAGCCCAGTGGTTGCACCTGTGGAGGACAGGAGAAAAGAAAACCCAAGACTCAGACATGATACCAAATATCATAGTCACTGGTTCTTACAGTAACGAAAATGTTACCATTTATACCCTTAAACACAAACCTGCACTCAGCCTGAGGTGGTATTTTCTGATTCTACTGTTGCCCCGGTTAAGCTTCTATTATGGTTTAAAAATATTCCCTGTCAATTCCTAGAGGAAGGGTAGACATCCCTGCTCATATATGTCAGGCTTGGCCAGGGGTCTGGCTTTGGTCAATAAATTGCGTGCAGAAGTGATGGGTGTTCCTTCCAAGCAGAAGCTTTAAATCCCAGCTTGGGTCTCTCGTTCCCTGTTCCCTCTGCTCTAAGACTGGCAGCAGTCCAGATGAGGCTGCTTCTGTCACTCTGGGGCCTAGGATGAAGATAGCATGGCACAGAGCTTGGTGGCCTGACCGTGGACACGACGTGTGAGAGAAAGACAGGACTTTGCAGCCATAGGCCAGCGAGATAAGGAGTCAGCTATTCCACAGCATAACCCAGCCTCTTCTGACTGTATCATCTTTATAATTATGGTTAGAACTGCTTCATAAAATAGGAGTTTATTAAGGAAGTTTTTTACAAAGTAAATTCATCATATAAAGCATCTGTGATGCTAATACATAAAATAGTTATAAGCAGAGGTGATATTCAAAATATTGGACAAGTGGTGTAGCCTGGGCACTTCAGGTGCATCCTGTAGGCCCCATGCCAGGTCAGCATTAGCTCTGTACCATGGGGGGTTCAGGGTGGTCTTAGGAGAGGAGCCAGGGGAGCCAGGGAGCATAGTGGCAGTGGCCCATCAAGGCATGTGCAAGTGTTTCAATACTGTACCAATTGCAGAGGCTGAAGTTGAAAATAGTGGCCTTGCTTATAGACATAGGTTTATAAAAGTCTTGTATTTTTTTTTTTTTTTTTTGCTGTGCGTGGGCCTCTCACTGTTGTGGCCTCTCCCGTTGTGGAGCACAGGCTCCGGACGCACAAGCCCAGCGGCCATGGCTCACGGGCCCAGCCGCTCCGCGGCATGTGGGATCCTCCCGGACCAGGGCACGAACCTGTGTCCCCTGCATCGGCAGGCGGACTCTCAACCACTGTGCCACCAGGGAAGCCCAAGTCTTGTATTTTTATGTTTTATGTTCATAAAGAAAAAATTGGGACTTATTAATAACAAGCAAAGGAAACCATCAACAAAATGAAAAGACAGCCTACAGACTGGGGGAAAACATTTGCCAACTGTGTAGCTGACAAGGGATTAATCTCCAAAGTTTACAAACAGCTCACACAGCTCAATATCAAAAAACAAAAACCCAGTCAAAAAATGGACAGAAGACTGAAGTAGACATTTCTCCAAAGAAGACATACAGATGGCCAACAGGCACATGACAAGATGTTCAACATCCCTAATTGTTAGAGAAATGCAAATGAAAACTACCATGAGGTACCACCTCAAATGAGTCAGAATGCCCATCATCAGAAAGTCTACAAATAATAAATGCCGGACAGGGTGTGGAGGAAAGGGCCTCTGACATTGTTGGTGGGAATGTAAATTGGTGTAGCCACTATGGAGAACAGACAGTATGGAGGTTCTTAAAAGACCAGAAGTAGAGTTACCATATGATTCAGTGATCCCACTCCTGGGCATATATATGGAGAAAAGTATAATTCAAAAAGATACATGCACCCTAATGTTCATAGCAGCACTATTGACAATAGTTAAGACATGGAAGCAACTTAAAATGTCCATCAGCAGATGAATGGATAAAGAAAATATGGTCCATATATACAATGGAATATTACTCAGACATAAAAAAGAATGAAATAATGCCATTTGCAGCAACATGGATGGACCTAGAGATTATCATACTAAGTGAAGTAAGTCAGAGAAAGACAAACATCATATGATAGCACTTATATCTGGAGTCTAAGACAAGGATACAAATGAACTTATTTACAAAACAGACAGACTCACAGACATAGAAAACAAACTTATGGTTACTGAAGGGGAAAGGTGGGGAGGGATAAATTAGGAGTTTGGGATTAACATATACATACTACAATATATAAAATAAATAAACAGCAAGTTCCTACTGTATAGCACAGGGAAGTGTATACTCAATATCCTGTAATAACCTATCATGGAAAAGAATGTGAAAAAGAACAGATATATATATATATCTGAATCACTTTGCTGTATACCTGAAACTAACATGACATTGTAAATAAACTATATTTCAATAAAAATTAAGAAAAAAACCCAATAATTGAGTGAAGTTCTCAGAAAAAAAATTTTTCAAAGGATATGCAAACACACATATTAGCGGTCAAATGTAGACTTATGCACTAAGTGAGAATAATCCAGACCCTACTTGTGGCAAATTTAAAAGGGCTTAGACTTTAATAACACATGTACATGAATAAAACAAGTTCATATTGGGTCACGAGATAAACACATATGAACCGTCGGCATATTCCCTCACAGTGTGGCACGGGTTTCTGTTTGGGCATGTGAAAACGTGTGTGCATCGTGCTATTTACATAGATACAAGTTTTACATTTACAGGCATCGTGTAATCTTACATCTTTGGAGTTCAGGAAAATAATAATTAGTATCCAATGATTAAGGCCATTATTTTACTTTAGTTTTTAAAATTGTGGTAAAATATATATAACAAAAAATCTGCCATTTTAACGTGTGGGATTCAGTGGCATTAATTACGTTCATAATGTGTGCGTCTCTCACTATCAATTTCCAGAATCTTTTCATCACTCTAAACAGAAACCCTGTAGTCATTAAGCAACAGCTCCCCATTTCCCCCTCCCCCAGGCCCTGGTAACCTCTCATCAACTCCCTGTCTCTATGAATTTGCCTATTTTTGATATTTTGTACAAGTGGAATCATACAATATTTGTCCTTTTGTGTCTGGCTTCTTTCTTTGAGCCCCTGCAGTGATGGGCAGTGCTTTACTCCTCAGAGAGCTGGTAAGGCTGATGGTAATACGGTTGTTACATTGAGTTGAAACTGTTTCCCTGGAGTTTCTACCCTTTGGTTCAAGTTCTATGAACCGGAGGACATGCTCAGACAAATCTAACTCCTCTGTCACATGGCTAGATTTCATGTACTTGAGGACAATTCTCATGGCCCCGTGGAGTCTTCTCTCTCTGCAGAAAAGAGCATAGTTCCTAAAACAATTCAACCTATGGTATTATTTCCATTTCTTTGTTCACTCTGGTTGCTTTTCTCCGACTGTGCTCCAGTCTGTATTCACATCCACCCAAAAGTATTGTGCCCCCGACAGTGGTGTGTTCTGACCAGGGCACAGCAGAGCAGGCATGTGGTAATATAGACGATAGTGAAAAAATGTCTTTGTAAATTAAGTCACATTTCAGGTGGAATATTAACAAATCTGGACATGATTTTGCACAACCCAATTTTAGCACCTCTACATTTAGACCTTATAAGGAGAAATGTATAAAGCAGAGGGTACATTTCACATATTTTGCATATATTAATGATTCTCCTGTTTAAGAAGAAAGATGCTATTTTATGTTTCAGTGGACAGAGAATTCTCAAGGTGCAGTGGTTTCTTATTTGTTAGAAGAAAAGAGAGTTGCCTTTTGTAGAAATGTGTACTCACAGCATGAATTGTTCCTGAATAAATAGGTTCATTTACGAGGATATTATCTCCAGGATTAACGATCATTTCAAATACCTAACAAAAGAAGCATAGGTTAGCTTCCTTAGTCTGGTTTCCATTTTTAGAAAACACCTCCCCCCACCTTTTTTTTTTTTAGTTTGGGCTCACTAGGATTCTAGAGAAGGAGTTGGCAAGTTTTCTGTAAATGCCAGATGGGACATATTTTGTGAGCCCTGGTGTCTCCATTGCAACTACTCATCTCTGCCTCTATGGTGAGAAAGCTGTAGACAATACGTCAGCCGATGGTGTGGCTGAGTTCCAATAAAACTCTATTTACAGAATCAGACAACGGCTGGCTTGGCTCTCAAGCCACAGTTTGCAAACCTCCGTTCTAGGTTTAACATATATATATATACATAACTGGTTTGGCTCCTAAAATTCATGTATTCCTTCTTTGAATAATTTAAAAATCTTTGCTATAAGCCAGGACCTATGGAGACAAACTGATGAGTATAGTGGGATGGTTTTTATCCTCGTGGAGGTGCTAGTTCATTGAAAGCTAGATTCTAATCAAATAACTACTCAGATAAATGCATATGTAAAATCGGTGATAAGCGCTATTACGTATAGATGCCAAGGCTCTACGTGCTCATTGTAGGAGGACTTGGGCACTCAGGGAACTTAGAGCATTCAGGGAGGGCTTCCATGAGGACGTGACGAGTAGGAGGAGGGGTGACAATACGTGCACAGTTTGAGAAACTGAAAGAATCCTGTGGCTGAGGTGGAGTGTGAAGAGGAGAGTGGAAGGAGCTCAGAGGGAAGTGGGCAGAGAGCGTCCCAGGGAGGCCTTTGGGCCAAGTGAACCCAGTGAGAATTTTAAGTAGAGGGTGGGACTGGGCAGTCAGGTGACCAGACAGGCATTTGAGAAAGTCATTCTGGCTGCAAACTCAAAGTATCAAAAAGGAATGAGAGTACAGGTGGAGTCTGGGAAGTTTTTAGGCTCATTTGGGAGGTTTTTGCTGCAGTCTTTGGGAAAGGTAAGGGTGGTCTGGATGGGTTGATGATGGTGGGGCTGGAGAGAACTGAGCGGTATTTAGGAAATCAGAACCAGCAGACCTAACTGTGGACTGAGGGGGCGCGAGGAAGGAGAGGTGTCAGGAGGGAGCCCTGGATTCCTGGCTATGCAAGTGGGGAGGTGGTGGGAGGAGTGCCACTGACTGAAAAACACCCCCAACGCTGTCTGTTCTGAGGGAGAAGCAGATCAGTGTTTTGGTCTGAGGTGCCTTTGAAACAGCCTGGATCGGTGGACGCGTGGATGTGCAGGGAGCCTGGAGTTAATGGCATGGACGTGATCGCCGGGTGTGATGCCCAGGGAAGGTGCGTGTGTGTGAAGGGGAAAGAGGTTTGGGGGCCCAGCCTCATGGGGCTCCCATACATAAGGGACACTGCAAGGGGGGCAGGGCAAGGAGGAAGGGGAGCATTCCAGAAAGGAGCGGGGCTCAGCAAGGGTAAAGGAGTCTCAGAGGTCAGGGAGGACAAGGCCCACAAGTCTCGGGGGATCTTGAGGACAGTATGATGCCTCGTGACATCAGTAGAGCCACACAAGAGATTTTTCCAGCCTAAATCAGAGGGGTCCATTCTGACTAAATCTTACACGAGTCAGAGAATAATCCTTTCCCAACCTGTGACATTTCACAATCCCCAGGTCAAGCCTCTCCTCCCTATATCATTTTAACAAACTAGATCTCTTGACAAACAGCACGGCCATTATCCATTGAGACAGAAGATGTGACTTTTTTTTCCAGTTTGGACTAGGATGTTCCATTTACGTTTCCTTATGAGCTTTTGGCCTTTTATGTCAAACAGTATCTTCCTCTGACAAGTTCATTGATTCAGGATTTACAAGACATCCTAGGACCAAACAGATCACTGAGGTGGCTTGTGTATCATCTGTGGATCAGATGAAAACCTCATCACATTCATTTCCCATGTCAATTAGGGGACATGAGAAAGTCAAATATCCTAAATGAGGAGGGAGGGCTGTTTATGATCTGAGACACGGACACCTAAAATAATATCCCTCCTGGAGAACAAAGTGAGAGAAATATTAAACCGGATTCCCAGGAGGCCTCTGGAACAAGCATGGCTATAAGCCAGTGAGTTACTGATGCATTTGGCCATCTATGCTCTCTTCCTCTTTGATATGACTGATGTTGCAACAGACAAAGAAGAAACTTTCTTGTGCATCTTTCTGGAAAAAAAAAAAGGCACATAGTGTTCCTTCCTAAGAAAAGAAATTCACTGAAGTCCTTTTTTTTCCCTACTTGTCTGGGGCATCACAAATATTTCTCTTCAACAATAAAACTGAAACAGCAGCTAATCCTTTTGTTTTTCCTAATTAAGTCCAAGAAGAGGGAGGAAAATTATAGTCTTATTACTTTAATACATTATTATGTAATAATAATTTAATGAAAATTCATGAAAACTAACCAGCTTTCACATTTACATAAAAAAGAAGAGCAAGAAAGCTACTCTGCTTTGAGAAAAACAAGAGTCATACTTTCATCTAGGTGTGAGGACTGAATGTAGAGCCTCCTTTCCAGGACTAATTATTCATGAAAAAGAAAAGAAACAAATAGATGAAACTGAGAACCATGTATGCAGTCTCTTTATCCGGGGACCCCCCAGTGGTGGTTACCTCTGTGGAGTTCCTGGAACCCAGGAGAGAGGCAGAGAGAGAGAGAGAGAGAGGGAAAGAGAGAGAGAAAGTAACCCAGAGGAGAAGTCAGCCACAGACACAGACATATACGTAGACCTGGAGAAGCACAGCCAAGAGGGAGTCAGGGTACAAGGGGCAGCCGGCACAGATGATGACACCAGCAGACACACAAACGAATGACGTTTCATCTCAGGAGTATCAGGATACACCCTCGAAGAATTTAAAAGTCATGGGTTGAAATGCCATAACCACAAACATAACTGAAATGTAGCCTGAATCTCTGAGCTAGATGAAACTAAGCAGTGCTCACTAAGGTGCAGGTAGTGGTTGAGTTCTTCCTGAACCGGAATCTTGTCCTAATGACTCAGAGCTCTGGGTCATTGATGGTGGGATCTCTGTTTAAGAGAAATCAGGTTGGTGAATGTCTTTACGTTCCACTTATGATTCTAGGTGAAGACAGGGAAGCCTTCATAACCCACAGAACATGATGCTCTGTGGCTAAGGGAGAGATGGCTGTATGGGTGCACGTAATATTTGATTCTTCCCACGGGTGTCTTTCCTTCCAGTCTTACCTTACAGAGACCTTCTTGGCTGCCACATGTGACACACATGTCCATTTGTCCTTGGCTGGCTGGATAATGGATGGTGGGAGGATTATGCAATTTTACTTGAAACTGTTTTAGCCAGGATAACAGCTCTGGGAGTCTAAAGCATAAAATGCATGTAAAAATTGACAGTAGTGGAAATCATAATAATAGTAGACAGGAACTAAATGGTGTCTTTATAGCAGGCAGTTTAAAGGTCCTCAAATGCTTTTTGCCAATATTAATATCTTTACTTAAAAGACAAGGCAACAGACTTAGAGATTAAGAAATCCACATAAGTTAATCAGTTGGTGATTAAAAGAGCTGAGATTTGAATCTACAGCTTTCTCATTCCAAAGCCTGTACTTTTTCTTTTACATTAGAGCTCTCACTGCGTAATTCATTTTTTGTTTCCCTTAGGGAGATTTCTGTAGGATACCTAGAAGTGCAGGTTCAGTAAGTTCTTTGCATCATGGAAAGAAAAGCCTAGGTATGCATTATATACAACACAATTTTTATGCACCCAACATGCATTATTCTTCAATCACAGAGCAGACAGGCTTTAATAAAGTATAATTCATAGACACTCTGCAAGTTACCCTTTATCACTTGAAGAAGACCAGCTAAGGAAAGCCTTAGAATATGTGTTCCAGTTTGCCTTTATGAAATTAAACACATCTGAACTGAGGGCAACATGCTTACATAGCTGCCTGTTTAGAAAGGGAACATAATCATTAAGAAATTTCCCTAGGACCTAAACTGGCTGCTTCCTGGGTCATCCTTTTCCTCCTTTCTCCTACCCTGCTTCTTCACCTAGCTATATTCTCTCTCTCTCTTTTATTCCAGTCTCAGCTCAAATGGTACCTACTTTCAAAAGCCTTCTCTCCCTCTCCTAGTCGAGTAAGGTTGAGAAGCAGTCCCTGGCATCTTAGGCATTCAGTATCATTGCTGCAATTATTTTTTTTCTAAAGCTCTTCCCCAAACCTTCCTCACTGCTGAATACCCAGTTAAAAAACACACACGTCACTCTATCAGCGGGCTGTAGAATATTGCTCATGAAAATGAACCAACAAGGTTACATTATCTACTGATCAGTACCCAGCACTCTGAGAATACTGCAGTGCTCTCTTCATCATCTCTTCATCAAATTGGATGGTCTCTCCGTTGTCTATGGTGATAACCGCAGACTTGAAAGGGAACGTGTTGGGGTTTGGTGCTCCAGTCGCCAGGGAGAGGACAGATTTCGATGACTTGCCCAATATCTCAGCTACAACAAGTAAGGAGGAGGAGAAGAAACACTTTCAGTGAAGACCTTCCTAAACAGAGATGGTTCAGCATGCTGCATTAAAGTCAGTAAAACTTTAAAGAGTAACGATTTCTAGTGATAGAATGCTAGTCCGAAAGAAACACAGAAGATGCCTTTTTTTGTGGGCCGACCTCACCGGTGGAGGAACTAAGGAATAGACACGTGCATCTAAGAAGGCGGAGTGATCAGGCGGACAAGCCAAGGGTCACAGTAACAGAAGACGGGCTTCCACTCGGCCCGTCCGTGCCCGGCTCCGCGCGCACCCCTCTGTCTCTGGCGAACCCGCCCTCCCCACTCCGCACTCGCCCGCACGCTGAGCCGAACCCCGACTCCTGTGCCCGGAAGAGCCCTCTGGAGCCGAAGCAGGACGTGTCCACAGCGGCCTGCCCTCTCTCTACTGCTGATGGCCCACACTCGTGCCCGTTCCAGCGCGCCTTCTGTGCCAGGTCTGCGCAGAGCCGGGGCACAGGCCGCCCGGAGCAGCTCTGCGGGGACCGCCCCCTCCAGTGGGAGAGCAGGGCCCGGACTCACTCATGACTCGAATGGCAGAAGGCTTTCTGGCTGCGCTCGCAGCCGTGATGAACCGTGTGTAATTCATTCTCGGATTCCAAGCGGCAAGCCCCGCCTTATGTAGTTGAAGCCTGGGAAAACCAAGGATCCGCGTCAATCCTGCCCCCTAATCCCTGCCCTGGAAAGGCCACCTCTGCTGTCCCCCGCGTGTGGTCCGGCGCGCGGCGCCAGGAGAGGCCGCCGAAGGCCCGGCTGTTGGCTGCGCGAGAGCCTGGTTAGGATCCGGCCTGGCGCGTAGCAGGACTGGCAAAGTCCACTGGCAGGTTAGGATGCGTGCCCCTCCCGCCCTGCGCGACGCGGACTATGGCCACCGGCCGCCCCTCCGGTGGGTTTCCAGACCTGTGACCACGCCTCCAAGGCCCTTCAGCACACCCACTGGCCTCGGCCCTCCGGGCCGATCCCCACCCCCAGCCTGGCATCCAGCGCGTCCCCGCCCCCGGCAGCGCCTCACGGCCCGCCCCGCCCTCCACGCCTGCAGACTGGTCTCCGCCCCAGGCCTCGGTTCCGCCCGGAGACCTGGCAGCAAGCCTCCAACCTGGCCGTCCGTTTTGGCGCAGGAGGTGCGGGGAAGCTGGCCGCCTGCCTGAACCAGGGCCTGAGGCAATTCAAAACCAGGTCTGACTCCTGACCCTGCAGCTGGAGTCGCCGCAGGAAAGCGTCGGGTTGGCCGGGGAGTCGGCGGGGATCTCCCTGAGGGGCTGGTGGAGGGGCCTGAGTCCTCTGTGCCCAGGTCCTCAAGGGCCAGCCGCACGGCCTGGGTGCCTGAGCAACAGGGCGCAAAACTCTCCTCTCAGAAGGATAGATATAGACAGTCTCCTGGGGAGTCACCAAAGCGACGCGGGTGATTTCCAGCGCCCCTGTTTGCAAGATCTGAGCGTTTTAGAGTGAGGATGGAGTGCTGATAGAAAGTTTGGGAGAATCACTCTGAGGCTCTCCTCACATTTTAGCGTCTTTCCTCCGCTTGGGTTTTTTTGACCACTCAGTGTAGATTTAGGTTGCAAGTGTCGATCCAAAAAGATGCCTGTCTTTGGGGCTAATAGCACCTTGTCCCCTTTTCTCACAGAATAATCCTTTTCCTCAGACTCGCACCAGTTTTAGCCGTGATTTCTCCTTCCTGAATCATCCAAATGGAATGCACAGCATTCCACGTGAGCCCTGAATGAGAGAAGATTTGGAGACAGTCTCTTTTTTAATTCTTAAATGGGTATTAAAGAATCATTTCTTTTCACCAAATTCCACCCTGGATTCATTCATTCGGTAAGCATTATTGAGTTCTTCCTGCACAAGTGAGTATTGACCCTCGGCCAAGGGCTTTCTTAGACATAAATAATTTGGTCTTGGAGACACTTCTGCCCTTAATAGGTCCTGGCAACCACAGGATAGGATAACCCAGGGAAATCTTTATGCCCCCAGCTGAGGAACACAGGTAATATCATTAGTAAAGCTACTAGAAACCCAAGCGGGGATGGAGTTCTGGATTCAGAGACTTCAAGTGGTTTAAATCAGGGGTCCCCAACTCCCAGGCCATGGGCCAGTACCGGTCCATGGACTGTTAGGAACAGCAGGAGGTGAGTGGCGGGCCAGTGAGTGAAGCTCCGTCTGTATTTACAGCCGCTCCCCATTGCTCACGTCACCGCCTGAGCTCCGCCTCCTGTCAGATCAGCGGTGGCATTAGATTCTCGCAGGAGCGCGAACCCTACTGTGAGCCGTGCATGCGGGGGATGTAGGTTGCGCGCTCCTTATGAGAATCTAATGCCTGGTGATCTGAGGAGGAGCTGAGGCGGTGATGCTAGTGCTGGGGAGCGGCTGCAAATACAGATGATCCTTAGCAGAGAGGTCTGACGGCACAGAGACCATCATAAATCCACTGCAGACTCAGGTCAAAACCTTCTCAGTGACTGGCAAGTGACAAGCTGCATCTGGTGGCAGGCTTTAAGTCAGAATCTGACACTTATTTTAGTCCGTGTGTGGCCCACCCATTATTTTATTTACCACTTCCATCCATGCCTCTTCCCTGCACTGTGCACTTTTCACAGTCACAGTTTTGGTAAGCCCACAAGCTAATCCTAGCCAAAATGAGTAAAAAACAAACGTTGTGGGAGAGCGTCTTTGAAAAGGGGGAAAGACCCAATGATGAGACAGCAGAAGACTCTTAAGACTGCTAACAAGAAGAAAGCTGCATTTAAAAGAAAATACCAAGAGCCCTACTTACTTTATGGGTTCATCGCAACAGGTGATTCACATTCTCCAAGCCCGCTTTATATATTATGTGGTGACCTGCTATCCAGTGAAGCCATGAAACCTTCAAAACTGGTTCGCCACATGGAGACCAAGCACCCTGCATTAAAAGACAAGGCTTTAGAGTTTTTCAAAAGAAAAAAACGTGAACATGAAGAACGGAAGCAATTACTGAAGGCCACCACTTCATCACATGTGTTTGCACTGAGACCATCATTCTTAGTGGCTAACCACATTGCTAAACCTAAGAAGCCCTTTACTGTTGGTGAAGAGTCGATCCTGCCTGCTGCTAAGGACATTTGTCGTGAACTTTTAGGAGAGGCTGCAGTTCAAAAGGTGGCACGTGTTCCTCTTTCGGCTAGCACCATAACTAGACGAACTGATGAAATAGCAGAGGATGTTGAGGCACAATTGTTAGAGAGGATCAATGAGTCACCGTGGTATGCAATCCAGGTTGACGAGTCTACCGCTGTTGACAACAATGCAACAATGCTTGTTTTTGTGTGATATATTTTTCAGGAGGATGTGCCTGAGGATGTGTTATGTGCGCTTTTCTTGCCAAACAACACCACAGCACAGCTGCAGAGCTAGTCAAGTCTTTGAATGATTACATATCAGGAAAACTGAATGGGTCATTTTGTGTCGGTATATGAACGGACAGAGCGGCTGCCATGACTGGATGGCTTTCTGGTTTCACTACTCGGGTCAAAGAGGTCACTTCTGAATGTGAGTCCACACACTGTGTCATCGTAGAGAAATGCCAGCTAGCTGAAAAATGTCACCTTAATTTAACAACGTTTTGCAGGATGTGATTAAAATTATCAACCACGTTAGAGTACACACCCTTAACTCACGTCTGTTCATGCAGCTCTGTGAGGAGATGAACACACAGCACCCACGTCTTCTCTTATACACAGAAGTGAGATGGTTTCTAAAGGTAGATCACTGGCCAGAGTTTCTGAGTTACGAGAGCCGCTCCAGAGATTTCTTTTAGAACAGTCGCCACTGGCAGCACATTTCAGTGACACAGGATGGGTCGCAAAACTTGCTTACTCGTGTGACATATTCCACCTGCTCAACGACATCAATCTGTCACTTCAGGAGAGAATGACAGCTGTGTTCAAGTCCACAGATAAAGTGGCTGCATTCAAAGCCGAACTGGAATTATGGGGGCGGCGAGTAAACACTGGGGTTTTTGACATGTTTCAAACATTAGCGGAGATTTTGAAAGAGACTGAGCCAGGGCCTTCTTTCTCCCACCTGGTGCATGCTCAGCTATCTCAACTTTCAGAAGAGTTTGAGCGTTACTTCACAACCGCAAAAGACCCCCTGAACTGGGAAGGAATGGGTCTGTGACCCGTTTGTGAATAAGCCAGGTGAATCAACTTTGTGCTAGAAGAGGATCAACTGCTTGAGATCGCAAATGACAGTGGCCTTAAAAGTATGTTTGAGACAATTTCAAATCTCCATATGTTCTGGATTAAAGTCAAGATGGGATATCCTGAGATGGCCACAAAAGCACTGAAAAGCCTGCTTCCATTTCCAACATCCTAACCTTGAGAAGCGGGGTTTTCTGCAGTGACAGCAACCAAAATGAGATCATGGAGTAGAGTGGACATAAACAACGCACTTCGGGTGTCACTGTCTCCCATCAGCCCCAGGTGGGACCATCTAGTTGCAGGAAAACAAGCTCAGGGCTCCCACTGATTCTGCATTATGGTGAGTTGTATAATTATTTCATTATATAGTACAATGTAATAATAATAGAAATAAAGTGCACAATCAATGTCACGCGCTTGATTCATCCCCAAACAATTCCCACCCCACTCCCCACTCTGTGGAAGAACTGTCTTCCACGAAACCAGTCCCCGGTGCCGAAAAGGTTGGGGACCGCTGTTTTAAGTCCCGCTTAATACTTTGCCAGCTGGGTATTTTGCACAAGGTACTTAATCTTTCTGGGCATCCGTTTGCTTACAGGGCCGTGGGCAGGATTAAATCGGAGAATCTCTGAAGCTTCTCAGTACAGTGGCCTGCTTGCTGTAAAAGCATTCAGTGACTGTTAGCTGTTGTTACAAATAGTAACAATGTTCTTAGCAAAACTTAAGGACTCAGCCTCCAAATGGAAATTTTTAAGGCAAATTATGTCCTTAGTTAATTCGTGTACACAATTAAGAATCTTTGTGAGGTTATCTATTTTAAAAAGTGTTGCCTCTGAATTTTCCTAGAAATTAGCTCAAGAAGCATTGGCAGGCGGATTCTTAACCACTGCGCCACCAGGGAAGCCCATTGGTAATTTTTAATGTTCCTTGCCTTGTGTCGCATCACCCTGATCTCTGTCTTCATCTTCACTTGGCATCTCCCTGTTGTGTGCAGGTCCCTGTTTTCAAACTTCTGTTTTCTTATAAGAACACCAGTCACATTAGACTAGGGCTCACCTTCATTGCCTCATGTTAACTTGGTTACCTCTGCAAGGACTCTATCTTCAAATAAGGTCACATTCCTAGGTACTGGGAGTTAAGACTCCAAAGTGTCTTTTTTTAAAATTGAAGTATAGTTAATTTGCAATTTTGGGTAGTTTCAAGTGTACAGCAAAGTGATTCAGTTAAACATATATATTCTTTTCAGATTCTTTTCCATTATAGGTTTTAAAAAATATTGAGTATAGATCCTTGTGCTATACAGTAGGAACTTATTTTATATATAGTAGTGTATATATTTTAATCCCAAACTCCTAATCCATGCCCCTGCTATCTGCTTTGGTAAGCATAAGTTTGTTTTCCATGTCTCTGAGTCTATTTCAGTTTTGTAAATAAGTTCATTTGTGTAATTTTTAAAGATTCCACATAAAGTGATATCATATAATATTTGTCATCCACAGTCTGACTTGTTTCACTTAGTATGATAATCTCCAGGTCCATCCGTGTTACTGCAAATGGAATTATTTCATTCTTTTTTATGGCTGAGTAATATTCCATTGTATATATATATATATATATATATATATATATATATATATCATATCTTCTTTATCCATTCATCCATCAATGGACACTTAGGTTGCCTCCATGTTTTGGCTATTGGAAACTGTGCTGTTGTGAAGATTCGGATGCATGTATCTTTCCAAATTAGGTTTTCTCTGGATATATGTCCAGTAGTGGGATTGCTGGATCATACGGTAGCTCTACTTTTAGTTTCTTAAGGAACCTCCATACTGTTCTCCATAGTGGCTGCACCAATTCACATTCCCACCAACAGTGTAGGAGGATTTCCTTTTCTCCACACCCTCTCCAGCATTTATTATTTGTAGACATTTTATGGTGGCCAGTCTGACTGTTGTGAGGTGATACCTCATTGTAGTTTTGGTTTGCATTTCTCTAATAATTAGCTGTGTTGAGCATCTTTTCATGTGCCTTTGAGTTTATTTCTGTATATGGTGTTAGAGAATGCTCTAATTTCATTCTTTTACATGTAGCTGTCCAGGTTTCCCAGCACCACATGTTGAAGAGACTGTCTTTTCTCCATTGTATATTCTTGCTTCCTTTGTCATAGATTAATTGACCATAAGTGAGTGGGTTTATTTCTGGTTTTCTGTTCTGTTCCATTGATCTATATGTCTGTTTTTCTGCCAGTACCATACTTTTTTGATGACTGTAGCTTTGTAATGTAGTTTGAAGTCAAGGAGCGTGAGTCCTTCAGCTTCATTCTTCTTTCTCAAGATTCTTTTGGCTATTTGAGGTCTTTTGTGTTTCCATATAAATTAAAAAATTTTTTGTTCTGGTTCTGTGAAAATGCCATTGGTAATTTGATAGAGATTGCATTGAATCTGTAGATTGCCTTGGATGGTATGATCATTTTAATAACATTGATGCTTCCAAGACAAGAATCTGGTATATCTTTCCATCTGTTTGTATCATGTTCAGTTTCTTTCATCAGCATCTTAAAGTGTTCAGAGTAGAGGTTTTTGTCTCCTTAGTAGGTTTATTCATAGGTATCTTAATCTTATTGATGGAGTGGTAAATGGGATTGTTTTCTTAATTACTCTTTCCAATATTTTGTTGTTAGTATATAGAAATTAAACAGATTTTTGTATATTAATTTTGTATCCATCAACTTTGCTGAATTAATTGATGAACTGTAGTAGTTTTCTGGTAGCATCTTTTGGATTTTCTACTTATAGTAACATGTCAGCTGCAAGGAGTGACAGGTTTATTTCTTCTTTTCCAATTTGGATTCCTTTTATTTCTTTTTCTTCTCTGATTGCTGTGGCTAAAACTTCCAAAACTATGTTGAATAAATGTGGCAAGAGTGGGCATCCTTGTCTTGTTCCTGATCTTAGAGGAAATGCTTTCAGCTTTTCAGCATTGAGTATGATGTTAGCTGTGGGTTTGTCCTATATGGCCTTTATTATGTTGAGGTGTGTTCACTCTATGTCCATTTTCTGAAGAGTGTTTCTCATAAATGTATATTGAATTTTATCAAAAACTTTTTCTGCATTTATTGAGGTGATCATATGGTTTTTATTCTTCAATTTGTTAATGTGATATATCACATTGATTGATTTCCAGGTATTGAAAATCCTAGGATCCCTGGGATAAATCCACTTGATCATGGTGTACAATCTTTTTAATGTATTGTTGGAGTTGATTTGCTAGTATTTTGTTGAGAATTTTTGTGTCTGTGTTCATCAGTGATATTAGCCTGTAGTTTTCTTCTTTTTTTCATATCTTTGTTTGATTTTGGGGTCAGGGTGATGGTGGCCTCATAGAATGAGTTTGAAAGTGCTTCTTCCTCTGCAGTTTTTGGAATAATTTCAGAAGGATAAGTGTTAACTCTTCTCTAAATGTTTGGTAGAATTCACCTCCATCCCTCCCTTCCTTCCTTCCTTCTTTCTTTCCTTCCTTCTTTCTCTTTTGTACTTTGGACAGTACTCATATTTGTTATCTGTAGGAAGTTTGGGTCAGCTAAGAGCATAGTTGGTTTTATCCAAAGTGGAAAACTATGGTGGTGGCCTTTTTAAAGTGATAGAAGGCAGTGTGGTGTGGTGAGTGATCACGGCTTTGGAATCAGACTGCCTGGTTTCAAATCTTAGCTTTATCGCTTACACTCTGTGTGTCCTTGGACAAATTACTTAACCTCTTTGTATCACCTAGGCTGTAAAATAGGTGAAAAATGTTACCTATTTCATAGGTTTATTATGAATATTAAATGCATAATATGCTTTGCAGTGTCTGATATATAAGTGCTAATAAATGTCAGGTGTTTTCATTCTTATCAGCAATATTACTAATGATAAAAGGGGAAACTCAGAATATTCTGAGAAATCCTACTTAAGAAGGATGTATCTCAAATTCTTCCCTCAAGCTTAAGGGGACTAAATCCATTATATTAAAAATGATAATTAAATGTTTACCAAGTGCAAACTGTGGACTGATTTTACTAAGACAAATAATACACAGTTCCTATTATTGATGAGTAAATATATGTGTGGTTTCCAAAAGTCAAAAAATAATGAGAGAACAAAGTGAAATGTGTAAATTGTCTGAGCATAGTGCACATATAAAGCACAAAGATCAAGTGCTTAATTTTAAAAGAGATCCTTGTTTCTCACCAACATGTTTATCCCAGAATCTATCCATGATCTGAGAGAGATTTAAGTTTTAGACAACCAAGCTTATTGGTGAGCATTCTGGGCTTAAAATCTGTAGTAAAGGGCGGTATGTGATACTATCTCACCTACCGTTGCCTTTTTTTGGGGGGGGTGGGGGGTTGAAAGGGCAAGAAGAAGTATGCAGGTGGCAGTGGAAACAAGATTCAAGATGGGCAGCAAGGTATTCTTCTTCTTGGCAAGTTGAAGCCTCCAGGGCAAAGACTGAATTGGACAAGGTTTGTTTTACGTTTCCTATGTTTGGTGCTTTGAGATGCAGTGGTGAGAGCTGAACAGAAAGGCACTCAGTGCCTGAGGATATAGGATGACACAGGGGTGCAGTCTTGGGGGGTATAGTCCTCCGAGGAAGATATCTTTCCACTGAGGTCGAAAGGCTGAGTAGAAGTCGGTGCAGACAGAGTGGATGAGGGGAGAGCACTCCCAGCAGCAGGAACAGAATGTGCAAAGATTTCCCGGATGAAGGAAACACGGTGAATTCACGGAAGGGTAGGGAGGTTAGAGGCTGAAGAGCTGAGTGAGAAGAGATGAAACTAGGAAAGAGCAGAGGCCAAATAATACTGTCCTTGTTGGCTACAGGCAACATCTTCATTCTTATCCCAAGAATAAGGGAGCTATTGAAAGGTTCAAGTTGAAGGATACAGGTCAAGATGGCGGTGGGGTGGGGCTGCAGAAGAGCTGGAGGGGCAACTTGATAAGTGCCTTTTGCCTTTGACACGCGGGATGAATTAGAAGAAGCAAAAGTGGGTGAAGGGAGACCAATTAGGAGATTACGATAATAATCTAGATGAGAATTAATTATGATGGTGGAAATTGAGAGGAATGGACAGACTAGGAGGTAAAACTGACAGTACTTGAGGGATTGGAAATGGGTTCCAGGGAGAAGGAAGTGACAAAAGTGATTCTAGGTTTCTGGTTGGCAGAGCTAGGTGGACAGTGGTGCTATTTACTGAGGCAGGGATCATGGGAAGACGCTTAGATTCGGGTGGGACGATTGTGGGTCTAGAAGGAATGACAGGACTCCTATTAGTTTTACATAAATCAGTGTCCCAGAGGAAAGAATGGTGGTGGACACTGCAATCACAAATGTACTGAATGGATTGGGGGAGAATGTAGAAGTGGATTTCCGTTGGTTTTTGTTGCTAATTTGGGCAAGTCCTAGAATGGTGGTGGTAAAGAAGAGGAGGAGTGTGACCACATTCAACTGCAGAGATGAACTTGTCCTCGAAGCTACCAGCTGGCACTGGGCTTGTGCGCAGCTCTCGGCTGAATGGGAGGAAGGGGAGATGGAGTAGAGGGGTCCCCGGGCAGGCGGAGAATATTGATTTTCTTTCCCTTGTCCTTCCTGTCATTACTCTCTCTGGGTGTGGCACCCTGTCTCAGGAAGGGTTAGGACCTGTGGTTCCCCCCCCCCACCCCCCCGCCCGGCATTCCCAGAGCACATATGGGTGCATGTTTTGTTTGAAGATTTGGCTTGAGGGAAGGCAAGTGGTAATTGACGAACAAGCTTTGAGGTGAGCAAGTTCCTAATTTTAAAGAGATTGTGAGCCGGAGTTCATCTTTTGGCTGATTGAACGAAACAACATTTTGTCTCACTGGAAACAATGTTCTCAATGGTGACCGGATGTTTCAAACGTTATTTCTCTTAAAATGGATTCTGAGTTGAAACTTGGATTCCTGAAAAGATGTATCTGATCACATTTGGTCTGATGTGACTTGAGGAAATTTGATTACATTGTATCATTATTTCAAAAAGTGTTTACTGAGCACTTGGTATCTTCCAGGAACACATTTGGTGCTGGACACGTGCTGGTGGATGTGATGGAGGGATTTACGTGTTAGAGACATGACTAAGCATGTGGGGCGCCAGAAGGGGAGTACAGAGAGGGGGCAGCATGGCGGGGCGGAGGAACCTGATAAAGTCATGATAGGGCAGAGAGAGCAGTGAGGAAGGTGGCAGGAGGTCCCTGAAGGGATTGTCGCCTATGTTGAAGCTGTTGGACTTTATCCTCTTTGTGGTAGCTGTGCTTTGTTCAAGAAGTGGCCCCTTCAGATATGTGTCTTTAACGGTCACCCTTGCTACTGTGTAGGAATGCATGGGAGAAGAGCAGAAATCAACAGCGGGAGCCAGTTAGGTGCTTGCACAGTAAGGATATGAGAGACGGGAGGGGAAGGGAGGAAACATAGGGTGTGAGAGTCACTCAGAGGGTAGAATCAGGGTTTGTGATGGATGGACATGCAGGGGGGCAGCCACGGTGGGTGAATCAGTGTGTTAATTTCCTGTTGCTGCTATAACAAATTACCACAAACTGGGGAGAAACAACAGAAATTTATTCTCTCACAGTTCCAGAGGCTTGAGGTCAAAATCAGGATGTGAGCAGGGCTGCACTCCCTCCAAAGGCTTAGGGAGAAGCTTTCCTTACTCCCCCCAGCTCCTGTGGTGGTGGCATCCTTGTCAAAAGCTTTTTCTGCATCTATTGAAATGATCATATGGTTCTTATTCTTTAATTTGTTGATGTGGTGTATCACACTGATTTGTGGATATTGAAGAATCCTTGCATCCCTGGGATAAATCCCACTTGATCATGGTGTATGATCCTTTTAATGTGTTGTTGGATTCAGTTTGCCAGTATTTTGTTGAGGATTTTTGCATCTATGTTCATCAGTGATATTGGCCTGAAATTTTCTTTTTTGTAGTATCTTTGTCTGGTTTTGGTATGAGGGTGATGGTGGCCTCACAGAATGAGGTTGGGGGTGTTCCTTCCTCTGCAGTTTTTTGGAAGAGTTTGAGAAGGGTGGGTGTTAGCTCTTCTCTAAATGTTTGATAGAATTCACCTGTGAAGCCATCTGGTCCTGGACTTTTGTTTGTTGGAAGATTTTTTTGCTGTACGTGGCCCTCTCACTGTTGTGGCCTCTCCTGTTGCAGAGCACAGGCTCCGGACGCGCAGGCTCAGCAGCCATGGCTCACGGGCCCAACTGCTCCGCAGCATGTGGGATCTTCCCGGACCGGGGCACGAACCCGTGTCCCCTGCATCGGCAGGCGGACTCTCAACCACTGCGCCTTCAGGGGAGCCCTTGTTGGAAGATTTTTAATCACAGTTTCAATTTCATTACTTGTGATTAGTCTGTTCATATTTTCTGTTTCTTCCTGGTTCAGTCTTGGAAGGTTATACCTTTCTAAGAATTTGTCCATTTCTTCCAGGTTGTCCATTTTATTGGCATAGAGTTGCTTGTAGTAGTCTCTTAGGGTGCTTTGTATTTCTGTGGTGTCTGTTGTAACTTCTCCTTTTTCACTTCTAATTTTATTGATTTGAGTCCTCTCCCTCTTTTTCTTGATAAGTCTGGCTAATGGTTTATCAATTTTTTTTATCTTCTCAAAGAACCAGCTTTTAGTTTTATTGATCTTTGCTATTGTTTCTATTTCATTTATTTCTGCTCTGATCTTTATGATTTCTTTCCTTCTGCTAACTTTGGGTTTTGTTTGTTCTTCTTTCTCTAGTTCCTTTAGGTGTAACGTTAGATTGTTTACTTGAGATTTTTCTTGTTTCTTGAGGTAGGCTTGTATAGCTATAAGCTTCCCTCTTAGGACTGCTTTTGCTGCATCCCATAGGTTTTGGATCATCGTGTTTTCATTGTCATTTGTCTCTAGGTATGTTTTGATTTCCGCTTTAATTTCTCTAGTGATCTCTTGGTTATTTAGTAATGTATTGCTTAGTGTCCATGTATTTGTGTTTTTTACGTTTTTTTCCCTGTAATTGATTTCTAATCTCATAGCATTGTGGTCCAAAAAGATGCTTGATATGATTTCAATTTTCTTAAATTTATTGAGGCTTGATATGTGACCCAACATGTGATCTATCCCGGAAAATGTTCCGTGTGCACTTGAGAAGAAAGTGTAATCTGCTGTTTTTGGATGGAATGTCCTATAAATATCAATTAAATCTCTCTGGTCTATTGTGTCATTTAAAGCTTCTGTTTCCTTATTTATATGCATTTTGGATGATCTGTCCATTGGTGTAAGTGAGGTGTTAAAGTCCCCCACTATGATTGTGTTACTGTTGATTTCCTCTTTTATAGCTGTTAGCAGTTGCCTTATGTATTGAGGTGCTCCTATGTTGGGTGCATATATATTTATAATTGTTATATCTTCTTCTTGGATTGATCCCTTGATCATTATGTAATGTCCTTCCTTGTCTCTTGTAACCTTCTTTATTTTAAAGTTTATTTTATCTGATATGAGTATTGCTACTCCAGCTTTCTTTTGATTTCCATTTGCATGGAATATCTTTTTCCATCCCCTCACTTTCGTTTGTATGTGTCCCTAGGTCTGAAGTGGGTCTCTTGTAGACAGCATAAATATGGATCTTGTTTTTGTATCCATTCAGCAAGCCTGTGTCTTTTGGTTGGAGCATTGAATCCATTCACGTTTAAGGTAATTATCGATATGTATGTTCCTATGACCATTTTCTTAATTGTTTTGGGTTTGTTTTTGTAGGTCCTTTTCTTCTCTTCTGTTTCCCACTTAGAGAAGTTCCTTTATCATTTGTTGTAGAGCTGGTTTGGTGGTGCTGAATTCTCTTAGCTTTTGCTTGTCTGTAAAGCTTTTGATTTCTCCATCGTATCTGAATGAGATCCTTGCTGGGTAGAGTAATCTTGGTTGTAGGTTCTTCCCTTTCATCGCTTTAAGTATATCATGCCACTCCCTTCTGGCCTGTAGAGTTTCTGCTGAAAAATTAGCTGTTAACCTTATGGAAGTTCCCTTGTATGTTATTTTTCGTTCTTCCCTTGCTGCTTTCAATAATTTTTCTTTGTTTTTAATTTTTGACATTTTGACTGTGTAGCTCTTTGTGTCTCCCCTTGGGTTTATCCTGTATGGGACTCGCTGTGCTTCCTGGACTTGGGTGGCTATTTAGTTTCCCACGTTAGGGAAGTTTTCGACTGTAATCTCTTCAAATATTTTCTCAGGTCCTTTCTTTCTCTCTTCTCCTTCTGGGACCCCTATAATAAAAATGTTGTTGTGTTTAATGTTGTCCCAGAGGTCTCGTAGGCTGTCTCCATTTCTTTTTATTCATTTTTCTTTATTCTGTTCCACAGCAGTGAATTCCACCATTCTGTTTTCCAGGTCACTTATCCATTCTTCTGCCTCAGTTATTCTGCTATTGATTCCTTCTAGTGTAGTTTTCATTTCAGTTATTGTATTGTTCGTCTCTGTTTGTTTGTTCTTTAATTCTTCTAGGTCTTTGTTAAACATTTCTTGCATCTTCTCGATCTTTGCCTCCATTCTTTTTCCGAGGTCCTGGATCATCTTCACTATCATTACTCTGAATTCTTTTTCTGGAAGGTTTCCTATCTCCACTTCATTTAGTTGTTTTTCTGAGGTTTTATCTCATTTCTTCATCTGGTACATAGCCCTCCGCCTTTTCATCTTGTCTATCTTTCTGTGAATGTGGTTTTTGTTCCACAGGCTGCAGGATTATAGTTCTACTTGCTTCTGCTGACTGCCCTCTGGTGGATGAGGCTATCTAAGAGGCTTGCTGGGAGGGACTGGTGGTGGGTAGAGATGGGTGTTGCTCTGGTGGGCAGAGCTCAGTAAAACTTTAATCCACTTGACTGTTGATGTGTGGGGATGGGTTCCCTCCCTGTTGGTGGTTTGGCCTGAGGCAGCCCAACACTGGGGCCTACCTGGGCTCTTTGGTGGGGCTAATGACAGACTCTGGGGGGGCTCACACCAAGGAGGACTTCCCAGAACTTCTGCTGCCAGTGTCCTTGTCCCCAGGGTGAGCCACAGCCTCCCCCCACAGCCGCCGCTGCAGGACACCCTCCAACACTAGCAGGTAGGTCTGGTTCAGTCTCTCCTGGGGTCACTCATCCTTTCCCCTGGGTCCCGATACGCACACTACTTTGTGTGTGCCCTCCAAGAGTGGAGTCTCTGTTTCCCCCAGTCCTGTCGAAGTCCTGCAGTCAATTCCCGCTAGGCTTCAAAGTCTGATTCTCTAGGAATTCCTCCTCCTGTTGCCTGACCCCCAGGTTGGGAAGCCTGACGTGAGGCTCAGAACCTTCACTCCAATGGGTAGACTTCTGTGGTATAAGTGTTCTCCAGTCTGTGAGTCACCCACCCAGCAGTTATGGGATTTGATTTGATTGTGATTGCACCCCTCCTACCATCTCACTGTGGCTTTTCCTTTGTCTTTGGATGTGGGGTATCTTCTTTGGTGAGTTCCAGTGTCTTCCTGTCGATGATTGACCAGCAGCTAGTTGTGATTCTGGTGTTCTCGCAAGAGGGAGTGAGAGCACGTCCTTCTTCTCTGCCATCTTGCTTCCTCTCTCTTTATTGATCATTCTTAAATGGAAATGCCACAATTGTAATGCCTTTATTTTTGTCATTATGGCATGTGGTTCAAAAAACATTTTTATAATGTATTAATATACCCACCTTTTGCATTTAAATATTTGAATCAAAGATTTGTAAGGAATCTTTGCTCCTTACTGAAAAGAAAAATCCCTACCACTTGCTTCCCTTTCTGTGAATTAGTACTGACTCTAAAATACATTATTCAAATACCTCATAAGAAATTATGCATTAAGAAAATGGTGTCATATTTGCTTATTCCAGTTAACAAGTTAAAAATAAAAGTGTGGGGCGAGGGGGCTAGTGATTACCATCTTTAGTAAAATGCAGATGGTATGGCTGTGTTAGGTCAGAAACATTGTAAAACCGTAAATTGACTTCATTGGAATACTGGAACGAATAGAAGCTTCAAGTTCCTCAGTGAGTTGGCTTTTGCTCCTCAATCTAAGGAAGAAGCAGTTTAAGCAAGATGAGGCAGTTTAAGCAAGGTAAAGTTTCACACAGAAACTTTGCAAGACATGGATGAAAACCCAAAGGTGAGTATCAGAGAATCTTGGAGTCTGCAACTGTGAAATGTGTTTCTGTGAATGTGTATCCACTCTTCTTCTTTTAACTGGGAGTTTTATTTCTAAGATAAGAACATGGTTTAGATGACGGAAATAGTTAGACCCAGTTAAAAATCAGGGTTGAAACCTCAACTCTGTGAGGTAGGTACAATTATTAGTAGCATTTCATAAACTGGGAAATTGGGACATAGAAGCTCACATGTAACAGAGCTGAGATTTGAATCCAGACAGTCTGATTCAGAGCCTGTGCTTAACCACCCCGGCAGATACCTTTTGTCATATTATTTGTTGTGTTTGTCTAGGCAAATGCAAGCTTTCCAGTATGTAAACTTGCACAAAGATATCAATCTGGGTTGCTGCTGTATCTAGCACAATATGTCGATATCATGATGAGCGTGGAGCGGATGGATGGCTGGGTAGAGATGAAACGTCTTTTCAGGGTAAATTTTCAACTCTGATGAGTAGCCAAAGAGAGAGATGATGTGGCCAGGAACCCAGATAAAATCAAAGACTCTACCACCATCATTACGTTTCTGGGGTGGGATGATGGATGGGAACATATTAAGTCATTTTCCCACTAACTAGTAAGAGTCAATCCCAGTTGCTGTTCAGACTATTTGAGTTCTAATGCTAGCCCACACCTCACCTGGGAATAATCATGAGATCACATACTTAGTAACTTGAAAAATTTCTATCTTTAAATGGCATCTGTTCCAGGAAAGATTCTTTGAGTTAGTGTGGACAACTCTGCCCGTGGGCAATATATACCAGAAGAAGCACATATATTAGAGACCTCAGAACTTAACTTGGGGGCACAAAATAGCCATCGATCTCTGGTAAAGACAGAAAGGGCCATAGAGTGACCATCATCAGCGGAGAATACTATACCCAGCAAAGCTGCCCTTCAGCAATGAGTGAGAGATACTTACCTGTGCAAACAAAAGCTAAGGGAGCTCCTCACCACTAGACCTACCTTACAGGAAATGCTAAGGATGTTCTTCAAGTGGAAATAAAGTTAATTAACATTGTAAAAATGTATGAATGTGTAAAACTCATTGGTAATGATAAAATATAATCAAAGTCAGATTCTTTAATATTGTAATGGTGGTTCATAATTCACTTACAATTCTAGCTTAAAAGTTAAAAACCAAATGGATTAAAAAACCATAATAATAATAGTTTGTTATTGGATACACAGTGTAAACAAGATGTAAAGTGTAACATCAATAAGGTAAAATGTGAGGAAGGGGGAGAAGTATAAGTTTTCTGTATGCTATTGAAGTTAAGTGGTTATCAACTTACAATTGGATGTTATAACTATAAGGTATTTTATGTAAGTGAGGGTAACCACAACATAGTACTGGAATTCCAAGCCAGAGCAATCAGGCGAGAAGAAGAAATAGGAGGCATCCAAAAAAATGAAAGAAGTAAATAAATTGTTCCCATTTGCAGATGACAAAGTGTTACTTGTAGAAAACCGTAAAGACTCCACCAGAAACTCTTACACCTAAAAATGCATTCAGTATATCTGCAGGATACAAAGTAAACATACAGAAATCAATTGCCTATCTATATGTTAACAGTGAAACATCTGACAAAGAAATAAAGAAAACAATCCCATTCACAATAGCATCAATAACAAGGAAATACTTAAGAATAAATTTAACCAAGGAAGTGAAATATCTCTCCACTGAAAACTGTAAGCCTCTGATGAAAGAAGTTGAAGAAAACACAGATAAATGGAAAGACATCCTGTGTTCATAGATCAGAAGAATTAATATTGTTTAAATGCCCAAGTTTCCCAAAGCTGTCAATAGAGTCAATGCAATCCCTTTCAAAATTCCAATGGCATTTTTCACAGAAATAGAAAAACAATCCTAAAATTTGTATGGAACCACAAAAGACCCTGAGTAACCAAAGCAATCATGAGAAAGAAGAACAAAGCTGGAGGCATCACATGTCCTGATTTCAAACTATATTACAAAGCTATAGTAATCAAAATAGTATACTGGCTTAAAAACACATAGACCAATGGAACAGAACAGAGAGCCCAGAAATAAGGCCCTGCATTAACAGTCAACCAATATTAGATAAGGGAGGCAACTGCCCTCAATGGGGAAAGAATAGTCTCTTCCATAAAGGGTGTTGGGAAAACTGGATAATCACATGCAGAAGAATGAAGCTGGACCCCTGTCTTATATCACCCACAAAAAATAACTTGAAATGGATTAAAGACCTGATTGTAAGGCCTGAAACTTTAAAACTCCTAGAAGGAAACAAGTGAAAATACTCCTTGACTTGGTCTTGGCAGCAAGTTTTTAGATATGGCAACAAAAGCACAAGCAACAAAACCAAAAATCAGTCAAGTGGAACTACATCGACAAAAAAGCTTCAGCACAGAAAAAGAAAGAATCAACAAAATGAAAAGAAGACCTACCTAGTGGGAGAAAATATTTGTAAACCATATGTTTGATAAGGGATTAATATCCAAAGGATATTAAGGAACTCAAGCAACTCAGGAGTAAAAGAACAAGCCAATTAAAAAACTGGTCAAGGCAGATGAATGGATAAAGAAGATGTGGCACATATATACAATGGAATATTACTCAGCCATAAAAAGGAACAAAATTGAGTTATTTGTTGTGAGGTGGATGGACCTAGAGTCTGTCATACAGAGTGAAGTAAGTCAGAAAGAGAAAAACAAATACCGTATGCTAACACATATATGGAATCTAAAAAAAAAGGTTCTGAAGAACCTAGGGGCAGGACAGGAATAAAGATGCAAACGTAGAGAATGGACTTGAGGACATGGGGAGGGGGAAGGGTAAGCTGGGATGAAATGAGAGAGTGGCATGGACATATATACACCACCAAATGTAAAATAGATAGCTGGTGGGAAGCAGCTGCATAGCACAGGGAGATCAGCTCGGGGCCTTGTGTCCACCTAGAGGGGTGGGATAGGGAGGGTGGGAGGGAGACGCAAGAGGGAAGAGATATGGGGTCATATGTATTTGTATAGCTGATTCACTTTGTTATACAGCAGAAGGTAACACACCATTGTAAAGCAATTATACTCCAATAAAGACGTTAAAAAAAAAAAACAAGTCAAGGACTTGAATAGACATTTTCCCAAAAAAGACATTCAGATGGCCAACAGGTACATGAAAACATGCTCAATATCACTAATTATCAGGGAAATGCAAGTCAAAACCACAATTTCACCTCACACCTGCTATTATCAAAAAGACAAGAGAAGGAAAGCGTTGGCAAGGATGTGAAGAAAAGGAAACCCTTGTGCACTGTTGGTGGGAATGTGGGTTGGTGCAGCCCTTATGGAAAACACTATTGAGGTTCCTCAAAAAATTAAATGTAGAGCTATCATGTGATCCAGCAATCCCACTTCTTGGTATTTATCTGAAGGACACAAAAATTATACTTGTATCCCCATGTTCATTGCAGCATTATTTATATGGTCAAGATACAGAAACAACCTAATTATCCACTGATGGATGAATTGATAAAGAAAACATGGTATATGTACACAATGGAATATTATTCAGCCACCAAAAGAAGAAAATCCTGCTGTTTGTGACAACATGGATGAAACTTGTGGGTTTTATGCTCAGTGAAATAAGTCAGACTGAGAAAGACAAATATTGTATGATTTACATGCAGAATCTAAAAACATTGAACTCCTAGGAACAGATTAGATTGGTGGTTGCCAGGGGTGGAGCTGGTGGAAATGGGTGAAAGTGGTTAAAATGTACCAACTTCTAGTTATTAAATGAATAAGATCTGGGGATGTAGTGTACAGCAGGGTGACTACAGTTAACAATACTGTATTGTATACTTAAAAGTTGCTAAGAGAATAGATCTTTAAAGTTCTCATCAAAAAAACCCCCCAAAACAAAAAAAAAAAACCCAAAACCTAGACAAAAAACCCAAAAGGTGGCTACATGAGGTGACGGATATAACTAACCTTACTGTGGTAATCATTTTGCAATATATACGTATATCAATTAATGACACTGTACACCTTAAACTTATACAATGTCATGTGCCAATTTTATCGAAATAAAGTTGGGAAGAAATAGAATTATGTGTGCAAGAGATATTTATGAGGCATGCCCCTTTTTTTTTTTAGCAGAAGAAAACGCTGTGTGCTGATTAGGAGAGGGTTGGCCAACATCTGAGTTAACCATTTACAGTTCTGTTATTTTACGAGATATCAGACTTGGTCACGTGGATTCGTAGTGTTTGGCTGAATTTTCACGTTCGATGCTGAAAAACAGCTTGCTTAGCTAATGTAGGAAAAAAAATGCTAAAACCTGGAATAAAATATTTTAAAAAGGTAATGCTTTAAGAACATCTGTGAGAAGCAGGACAGAAGTGCATATTGTGAATTTTATTATCATAAAATTAGAAAAAGGCAGGATGACCTGTTTGTATATTGTGCATCTCCTCAGTGAGTTTGTATGTAAGCAACAGTGGAGATTAAAACTGGTGGTGTGAGCGTGGCGTTCATCCATGGGGACAGGTTCTCCCTCAGTAGTGTGGGGTTGAGGATGGAGATCCGAGGTGCTGGGGAATATCTTAGACTATCCAGTATGACGGCGGCAGTTCATTGCACACAGATGGGCAGGGTGTGTGTGAGCCGGAGGAGAGGAGGGAGATGCCTGTGTAAGGAGGTGGGCGAGAAGTACGTATGGGGAGGTGACCCGGAAAGATGGCTTACTGGAGCAAAGGACAGGTGCATAATGATTTATCTCACAGTTCACCTACCTCTTTGAAGCTTATCCTCCATGTCCTTCCTGGGTTGAAGTTACCACCTCCTACCCTTAACCTTTGCAGGTTTATCACAGAGTCTGTTACATTACTTATAGGTCTGCCTCGCTCCCACAGCTGGGAAATTCCTTGAAGGTAGTAGCCACCCTTTTCTTATTCCTTTCCTGTTGTTTCCAGAACGGACTGCTTTCTTGGTGCCTGGAGCCTCTGAGTAATACATAACCACTTCTGGAATAAATGAATAACTATTTTACCCTGTAAAATAGAAACTGGGTCACATAGGTAGGGCAGACCCCATCAAAGAGAAAATTAGAGCCTTAGACAGAAAAGTCACCCGAGAGTCACGGTCCATGGGAAGACGTGGGCCGCAGAGTGCAGGGTGAATTGTCTTTTTGGCCTGGTCATGTACCTTGTAGGCTTTGTGACTTCAGGTGGTGTGAATGAATGAATTCCTCTTCGGAAAATTAGGGCGTCTTCATTGAGAAGAAATACTGAGTATTTTATTTGACAGTGAGTATCAAAATAAATGCTCATAAAATTGTAACAATTGTTAAAATGATGTTTGATATATACCGATTTGGAGAATAAAAAAATAAGTGCAGTGACTCAGAGACAAACACGCCTCTCGTATAAAGAGATCATGCAGTGTTCGTAGTGAAATGTTTCTTGTACACCAGTTTCACCCTCGCACTGAAATAGGGCAGAGGGGCAGGCCATAGGGCACAGCTGGAGGCCCCTGAGCTTTGGGGAGACAGACCTGGGTTCCAGTCTGCCATTTAGCCGTGCGTCTGTGTGAATGACTCACGTGCTTTGAGGTTTCCTTTCACAGAATTTATGTATATATAATAACGTCTGAATTTCAGGGCTTCTGTAAGGGTCCTGGGTGGAGCGTGCATCATGTACAAAGGACTCAGTGACCGGTAGATCTGTTTTCTACTCCGTCCTGTGCAGTCTGCCGCACTAGGGCTTTCCCTGGGGGCGTCTCACCTTCTCCAGGCCCCCTGGTCAGTGTTGCTGTGGAGGGGTGAGTTGACTGGCCCCGGTTCACGGAGGTGTGGCTGAAGGTGCTGTGGTAACTTACCCAGACCCCTGCGTGGTGATGGAGGTGTGCGTGCTGAGCGCTGGACACTAAGCGTCTCTCCCGCGCTGGCTTTCAGCCCGGACTCACCAGGCTGCTTTGGGCTGCGACCTGCACTTGATGTCTGATTCTTCTGAGTCTGTCCCCTGCACTGAAACGTTCTTCTCTGATGTCTGTGCCTGCCTCCCACTGACCCGTGACTCTGCTCCAACCTCCTTCCTGCCTCAACCCCCCGGTTCTCTCCAGGTCACTGCTTTCCAGGTTCCCACACTTTTGCTCTTCTTTTCTAAGAAGCGTCCTGCACTGTCTCATTCCTTGATGTCCACCCAGTCCTCTTAACCCGTTCCATCCAAAATATCTCATAGGATGCACATTGCGTCGCCGATTCATTCACTGAGCGAATATTTCTCGAGTTTGTATTCTGTGTGTGGCTTAGGCTCATTCTGACGCTTTGGTGGGAAAACACAAGGTTTTATTCCTGGTGCGTTTAGAAGACTCTGGAGAAAATGGAAATTCCCCAGGACATAGTAAAGGATCTCTTTACCCACCAGAGTGTGTATGCTGGACAATTAAAAAAATATGCATCCTCTACCTTCGGAAAGGATAACTGCGTTCTGTGTTGCTAATACTCTGGGAAGTGGGGACACATTGACATCTATTGAGAGAGAAGAAGAAGGAGAATGAGGACTTTTGTGTGGGTTAATGGGAGTGTGGCCAGAGCAGCAAGAGACCACTGCAGGAGAACAGAAGTCGGCAAAGGATGGGCTTGGCTAGGCAGTGCCGGGTCCTTCCCCCGAGGGGTCCGTCACCGGGAATGGACATCCCATTCATGAGTCCAAGACCTGTGGCTCTGGGATGACCTGGCTGGGCAGCTGTCAGGGAAGGGGTCACTATAGTAACTAAATGGAGGCCTCATTATGCTTCATCCCAAGCCCTCTACAGCTAATGACCACAACTGAGATGGTGACTGCATGTTTGGAGCTTCATCGCCCTGCGTACACCTAGAGATATTTTGAGCCAATTACTCCATCATCTGTTTAGCGGGGAGTCAGTGTTATGCCCCACGCCTTGAGTGACACATATTTTGACTAACCTCTACACATGCTTCTCTCTGCAACACCAGGGGAGATAGGAAGCTCGTGTGACCCCTCGACTTACAGGATGAGCAGCGGCAAGAGCTTCTGTTTTGCCGGGAGCAGACACCACAGTATCATGTATGAGCTGTGTGCTCGGCACTGTGGAATAAAAGGAGAGGAATAAGGCTTGACCCTTCTGTTTGACTCCTATTTATGGGGCAGACGAAATAGGGTGGGTTCACAGTGCAGTGTCAGGTCAGGAAGTGGATGCACTGCTTGAGACAATCGTTGCAACTAAGATTTTGCAGGTCTCTTCCCTCTTCAGATAGGGCTCAACTCTGTTTTAATACATTTTTGACCTGTCTGAGCTCATGGGATATGTGTGAAACAAAAAGGTCATTTTCTAAATTTCTTGGAAAAGTCAAATATCCTCTGTAAAGTCTTTTTGTTGATATCATATGATATAACACAGAGGGAGAATTATGGGCTGCTAGCTTGATGGGTTTCTAGTTGAACACCTGCACCCAGAAGGTATTAATCTGATGACAGCTTTCTGCTGGTAAGTATCCTGGCTTTATCCTGGGTCATATTCTGTTGGATACATTCATCAGGGATTTGGATAAAGATATGGGGGACACACTTATCATGATGCAGAGTTAAGAGGCTTAATAAAGAAATGAAATGACAGAATCAGATGATGAAAGAGGTCTTAATATGACAGAGAGATGAAGCAAACTTTTACAGAAGTTTGATAGGAATAAATACCAAGCGCTATGTGATTTTTTTTTTTTTTTTGCTTTAGTATTGTCGAATCTTAACTTTAGAAGCATAATAAAACAAAAACAAGCAAAAAAATACCAGGACATAATAGTTCAAACACATATATTTATGAACACATATAACTATACTATTAAAACACGTATAATTGTATAATTATATTAATATTATAGTTCAAAACACAATATTTTGCAGAGGGACATGGCTAAATAGATGAAACACTGGTTCTCCTTTGTGTGTTCTAGGTCACCAGTCATTCAAATAGCAACGGCCTGAATCTTGGAGGACTATTTGATTTTGTCCTCTTTGAGAACTGTGTTTTGGTGACGACAGCCTCAAAACCAGCCTTATTTGTTCTGAAAATAGCTGGCCAGGGAAGCCTGCATGAGTAAGAATATCTTAAACTTCCCTGCTTCCAGCCTGGAGTAGCTTGTCTGCAGCGGCGTGACAGTTGCAAATGTCAGTCTTGTCATTCACGAGGACAGTCACACACTTGTAAACATCACCAAACAAAACTGCCCTGCCCCTGCCATTGACTTTCTTTCTCTCTTTGTGAATCAAAGTAACTTCAGCATTGAATCCATCTGCAATTAGGTAACACTTTTGGAGCCACTTGCCTGAGAGGATGCAATGATACATTTCTTCCACTGTGCAGTAGTTTCTCGAATCCACTGGAGACTGTAGGTTCTGCATGTAAACTCTCCACAGGAGCATTGTAAAAATACCTGTATCTGAGAAGTGTGTATCTGCCCCAGTTACTGAAATCATACTGGTTACGACTTTGTAGAAATTAGAGCATGGGTCATGTTTTGGTGTTTGTTTCTTTGTTCTTTTTTTTTTTAATTGAAGTGTAGTTGATTTGCAATATGGTATTAGTTTCAGGTGTACAACATAGTGATTCAACATTTTTATAGATTATACTCCATTTAAAGTTATCACAGAATAATCATATTTCCGTGTGCTGTACAATATATTTTTGCTGCTTATTTATCTTGTACATAGTAGTTTGTATCTCTTAATCTCCTTCCTCTACATTGTCCCTTCCCCCTTCTCTCTCGCCGCTGGTAACCACTAGTTTGTTCTCTACATCTATGAGTCTGCTTCTGTTTCGTTACATTCACAGGTTTGTTGTATTTTTTAGATTCCACATATAAGTGATAACAGAGTATTTGTCTTTCTCTGTCTCAGTTATTTTACGAAGCATAATATCTTTAGGTCCGACCACGTTGTTGCAAATGGCATTATTTTATTCTCTTTTTTGGCTGAGTAGCATTCCATTGTGTATATATATATGTGTGTGTGTGTGTACATGTATATGTGTGTGTGTACATGTATATGTGTGTGTGTATATGTGTGTGTATATATATGTGTGTGTGTGTATGTATATGTGTGTATATATATATGTGTATATATATGTATGTATGTGTATATATATGTGTGTATATATGTGTGTGTATATATGTGTGTATGTGTGTATATATATATGTGTATATGTGTGTGTATGTGTATATATATGTGTGTGTGTATATATGTGTGTGTATATATATGTATGTGTGTATATGTGTGTATGTATGCATCTGTATGTGTGTATATGTGTGTATATATGTATGTATATATGTGTGCGTATATATGTATGTGTGTGTATATATATGTGTGTGTGTATATATATGTGTGTGTATATATATGTATGTGTGTGTATATATGTGTGTGTGTTTGTGTGTATGTACACCACATCTTCCTTATCCATTCATCTGTTGATGGACACTTAGGTTGCGTGCTGCAGTGAACATGAGGGTGCCTATATATTTTTGAGTTAGTGTTTTCCTTTATTTCATTTCCACTCAGACAGTGGTAGTTCTATTTTTAGTTTCTTGAGGAACCTCCACACTGTCTTCCATGGTGGCTGTATCAGTTTACCTTCCCACCAGTAGTATATGAGGGTTTCCTTTCCTCCACACCCTCTCCAACTTTCTCTATTTGTGTTCTTTTGAGGATGGTCTTTCTGACAGGTGTGAGGTGTTATCTCACTGTGGTTTTGATTTGCATTTCCCTGATGAGTAGTGATGTTGAGCATCTGTATATCTTCTTTGGAAAAATGTTTATTCAAGTCTTCTGCCCATTTTTTAATCAGGTTTTTTTTTGATATTGAGCTGTATTGGATGCTTATATATTTTGGATGTTAACCTCTGTTGAATGGGAGAAAATATTTGCAGTTTTGGAAGTGTCGATTATGATGAGAGGTTCCCCTGAGTCATCCCCATTTCCTCATAGTCACTCCATGAGACACACACAGCTTCTTACACCTACACTTAAACTTTCACAGTCTCTACACTGGCAACCTGGTTGGTGAACTCCTTGGTGGTCACCTTGCTCAGACCCAGACCCACCTCTTCACCAGTTTCCGGGACAGATCCTGGCTTAGCTGCTGCTAAGCTGAGCCGTGCTGGGCTTGGCGGAGGCCATGGGACAGGTGGGCCACGAGGCGGTGGGAATGGAAGTCACTTATTTTAAGAATAAAAATTTTCATGAATTGCAACAAAAGAAAACAAAAAACAAGCTAATGTTTAACTACAAAATGAGAGAGCAATAATATTTGCGAAAATGTTTCACAGGTTATCAAGAAGAATCTTCTCAACAAATCGACTGTGTAATGTGGCTGCAGACCCACCTGTGTGTCCCGTGGTTTTAATGGAAGTGGATCAGGGTGAGGGAGTTGGAATCCATATCCTGTGAGTCGATCAGTTCACGCCTTTCAGTTTTTTGATTTTAGTTTTAAAAATAACATTTATTATTTGCTTTTATTAAAGAGTAGTATATTTTCACTGCAGAAAATCTGGAAAGTACAGAAAAATACATCAAGTAAAAGTCATCTATGATCCCATTGGCTGGAAGGACCTACAGTTAATATTTCATCATATATTCTTCCTGGTTTATGAACATACACAGATATGTATACACAAATGATCTCATGACACGATTTTTGGTAATCTCCTTTTCCTTCTACTGGACAACATAGTAAACGTTTGAATGCCATTCAGTTACTTCTTCAACGTACTTTCAAATTTTATCATGTAGGTATACTATACATACTCTAATTTTTGAAAACTGTAAGTAATGCTGTGATGAACATTATGATAGACAAATATTTGTTCATATACCTGATCATTTCCTTCAAGAAAACTCTTAGAAGTGTAAATACCAGATAACAAGGGTTTGCTATCATTCTTTAAGAGGTACACGGACAAATGAAGTGTGTTCAGAAGAGAGTGACTATTTCTTTTTTTTTTTTTTTTGAGAGTGACTGTTTCTTGAAGGGACTAGAAACAATGCCATTTGAGAACAGTTGCAAGAGAATAATTGAAAATCATTGCAAGAGGGAAAAAAATGGGGATTCAAAGCTTCACATATTTCAGGGTCTGTCACAAAGAGAAGAGGAATTATATGACTCAAAAATATAACAGTACCAACAGCTTGAAGCTAGAGGGAGACAGATAGTCTGATGAAGCGTGCATGCTTGTTCCTGCCAGAGCTGCTGAGACCCGGGTAAGGGTGACTCAAGAGGGAGTGCCCTGAACTTGGAGGCATCTTCATAGGCTGATGGCCACTTGGGAGACACGGGGTCGAGGGCTGAGAGTGGGGTGGACTCTTCTAACCTTCTGAGTCAATGATTTGTCCTAAGCAGAAAGTTTTCTTAAGACATACATACCTGATTAGATCACGTCAGTAGAAAATTATTTACCTAGGATTTTAGTAAAGAAAAAAACAAAACAAAACAGCTGCAGAACTGGCTTGTTTCAGAATTCAGGTGTATTTTCTTCCTAAAATAATTTTAGCGGAAATGTTTCTTATAAAGGAATTGATGGTAATTTCCATCATCACTGTGTTCATTATCACCTGGAGTTTTAAAAATTTATAATACATATGTGTATATGTGTGTGTGTGTGTTTGTGTGTGTGTATGATATGTAATAGGATGCCCAGCTGAGTGTACCGTTTATGGTGGTTCTTCCCCCTTTTATTCTAGGGAGGGAACTGTCAGAAAGTCATGTTGTCACCCTTTGCAGGTGTGAAGGCAGCTTCCTCCACAGAGAGCCTTCCTGGGGGCAGTTGGTGCTGAGGGTAGAGCCTGACACAGAGTAGGTCGTCAATGAGTGTTTGGAAAGTGAATGAAAGAGTGAATGGATAGAGTAATGCCTTCTGGAGATTGTAGAGGGTCCTTCTGATTTCTAAGTAGAGAGGTATACTCAGATTCTGGGTTCCCAGGTGAAAAGGGAGCGGCTTCCTGGTGTCTGGGGACGTGGACGTCTTAGAAGGGCAGAGGGTTGGTGGCTCAAGGTCTATAGGAGGCCTCAGCCTCAGCCTAGCACTCCTGGGTTTGCCCCCTTGGGGCAAGCTGAGGTTGGCAACAATGGGAGTCCAGGCAGTGGATAGGCTGTCCTGGCTCGTTCTCATTTGGAGGGAGTTGGGTTATCCTCCTTAAGAGCCACCTGGGTCTGTGCGGGAACTGCATACGTATCAGCTCAGCTGACCAGCATCAAAGTCAGACTCGGTAGCAACACCATCCATGGAACTGGGACCAGGGGTGTTGGCCACCACGTGCCAGGAGGCAGAATGGGCTAATGGGATTGTCCAAAGAATACAGATTCTGTTTACTTAGGTGTAGAAGGTGGGCTGCCATTCTCACATTTGGACGGAGAAGGCTGTTAAGTTTTGGGCAATTTTGGGAGGCTGTTACCTCCAAAGAAAGGTCCGGGAGACTAAGCTGACCGAGGGCAGGGCCTCCTGCATGTCGTGTATGCTGACGTGTCCCAGGCGCCCCACTTGCCTATGGAGATGTGAGTATGTGTACCTAAGAGATGACATTTTAATTCTGAAACAGGAATTCTTTTCAGCTGGCCTCAGTTCCGCAGCTCTCCAGCCATGATTTTGTCAATGTCGTCACCGTTAGCAGTGAGTAGGTTATAATACTGATTTCTCTTGCAAACTAAAGTTTTGTCGCCTGTGTTGTGAAAGCCAAAATTAGATGGAGCAAGGATCCATAAAGTTTCCAGAGAATACACTATAGTACAAATGGAATTAATAATAAGAAATGAGATGACTTCTTCTGACAAATGCTGTTGCAACAAACCCCAGGCTGTCCTTTGAAACTGATATTGTAGGGAAACTCTAGTTACAGTGTGAACTTGAATATATAAATCTTCTGTGGCACAGGTGTTCGTGATTTCCAAAGGTGCTGGGCATTAGGACGTGAAGCATATTTCTGGGCATTTCTGACTCATTTACTGATTCAGATTTTTGTTTCTTTTTAAAAATTTTCCTGGAACTCACACATGTGACTAAGAAGGATGTTTATTTTAGAATTCTAGAATTCTCATTTTTACTTCAAAGGTTAACCATAATTAGTTAGGTTTTTTCCTCTCTTTTTTCTTCTCGTAGAAAGGCTTCAAGATTAAAAACATCACCTGCAAACTGAGATTATTCCATTTGAAGACATTTGGTAAAAATAAATATATTTGGGGGCTATATTTGCTACAGATGCATACAGACAGCAGCCAATAGGGGAGTTAAAGCTTCATTCTTCAGAAGTGTGCACGCTTGTACTATCCTGTGCACCGTTGGACAGTAGCTCCCTGAGGAGCATAGGAGATGGAAATGTTCCTTGAAGATCAGAATTTATTTAACTAGAAGTTTTATAAAGCAGGTGAGAAAAATGCATATGGATGTTACATGTTTTTGACCAAAAAATCAAAGAAAGATGATAAGACATCAAGATTGTAAGCTGAGGAATCAGGAAAGCTAAGAATGCTTTTTACCTCTCGTGATTCCAGATGGTTTGTGGATGTGACTGGAGTGTGTTCTAAGGGGCCGAGGCACCGATATACAAGGAGGAGCTGTTTCTGTTTGGTGGGGACAGTGTGAAGTTTTTAACACCTAGCAAGAGATGGATTGTGAAGTCCACGCTCTTAAGAAAGCTACTTTTTTGAGATTAGACTTAAAAAACATTTGGCTGAGTTCACATGTTCATAGGCCAGAGAATCATTTGGATCAAGGACTTTTTCATGCACTTTAAGTCCAAGGATGCATCCAGCATTAGCAAATACTCAGGTTGTCTGAGAGTTAATGCCCAAGCAAGGGTGCGTGCGAACAACTCCGTGCGTGGTGTCCTTTCTGGTAGCACGGCAATCAGATGAGCCCCGTCACCTGGACCCTGGCAAGGAGCTTCCATCTGATGTGCTTATGAATGTAAATGAAGATGAATGACGAAGATTTTGGACGGGGAATTTTTAAGCTAGTAGGGAACTGACATTGTTCTTGTGTCGGTTACTGTCTTCAACCTGAGCTGTCTTTTTTCCCCGGCATTAGAGACCTACTTATTTAGTTATTTCCCAGCTTTACTGAGATATAATTGACATACAACATTTTATAAGTTTAAGGTGTACAATGTGATGATTTGATACACTTATATATTGTGAAATGATCACTATGGGAGGGTTAGTTAACACCTCCATAACTCACATAATTGTTATTATTTTTTTTCATGGTGAGAACTTTTAAGATCTACTCTCTTAGCCCCCGTCAAGTAGATAATGCAGTATTATTAATTAGAGGCACCATGTGGTACATCAGATCCCCAGAACTCATTCATCTTATAACTGGAAGTTCATAACCTTTGACCAGCCTCTCCCCATTTCTTCTACCCCCAGCCCCTGGTTACCATCACTCTGTTCTCCGTTTCTATGAGTTCTGCTTGTTTAGATTCCACATACAACTGAGATCGTTCAGTATTTGTCTTTTTCTGCCTGACTTATTCCACTCAGCGTAATGCCCTCAAGATCCACCTGTGTTGCCACAAATGGCAGGATTTCCTTCTTTCTCATGGCTGGATAATATTTCATTGTATATGGTATATATATATATAGAAATGGGGTTGCTGGATCATGCAGTAGTTCTATTTTTAATTTTTTTGAGGAACCTCCATATTGTTCTCCACAGTGACCGCACCAATTTACATTCCCACCAGCAGTGCACAAGGGTTCCCTTTTCTCCACACCCTCACCAGCATTTGTTATTTGTTGTTGTTTTGATAACAGCCATTCTGACAGGTAGGAGGTGATGTCTCATTGTGGTTTCGATTTGCATTTTCTTAGTGATGAGTGAGGTTGAGCATGCTTTCATGTACCTGTTGGCCATCTGAATGTCTCTTTTAGGAAAACATCTATTCAAGTCCGTGGCCCGTTTTCAAATTAGCTTGTTCTTTCGCTCCTGAGTTAAACGAGTTCCTTATCCATTTTAGATATTAATCCCTGATCAGATATATGGTTTGCAAATATTTTCTTCCATTCCACAGGTTTCCTTTTCATTTGTCGGTTGTCTCTTTTTCTGTGAAGAAGCTTTTTTGTTGATGTAGTTCTACTTGTTGATGTTTGATTTTGTTGCTTGTGCTTTTGGTGTTCTATCCAAAAAAAGTCAAGGAAGATATTTTTCCCTATGCTTGCTTCTAGGAGTTTTACAGTTTCAGGTTCTTCATTTAAAGTCTTTAATCCATTTCAAGTTATTTTTTGGGGGTGATGTAAGATGGGGTCCAGCTTCATTCTTTTGCATGCGATTATCCAGCTTTCCCAAGACCATTTATTGAAGAGACTATTCTTTCCCCATTGAGTGTTCTTGGCTCCCGCATCAAATATTAGTTGACTGTAAATACAGGGGTTAATCTGCAGCATAGTTTGTAATTAGGACATGTGGTACCTCCAGCTTTGTTCTCAAGATTGCTTCGTCTATTCAGGGTCTTTTGTGGTTCCATGTGAACTTTAGGATTGCTTTTTTTCTATTTCTGTGAGAAATGCCATGGAATTTTGATAGGGATTGCATTGTCTTTGTACATGGCTTTGGATAGTATGGATATTTTAACAATATTAATTCTCCTGATCCATGAACACAAGATATCTTTCCATTTATTTGAGACTTCTTTAATTTTGTTTGTTTCAAGAATTTTTACACTAATGGAAAATTCATAATGACCCTTTGACAATTACTAAATCTTCTACCTAAGTTGTGGGGTTTTTGGGTGCATTTCAAATTGTTTTTCTATTTTACCTGGGGACACCTGGAATCAGCACGACTTACCTCTGCTGTTACCTCTGTACACAACATGTAATACCCCTCTGTGTTTCATGACTTTGCTCAGTTGTTCATTTCTCTTTATAGTTCTTCTTTTTATAATTACTCCACTGTGCATATCTTTCCACATGTGGGAGGGATATGGATGAGGGTCCAATTTGTGCCTCTGAGTCCCGGCTTCCAGAATGCCCATGGGTGAGTGGCTACCAGCCCCGACAGCCAGGGAGGTAATGGGCCTCCACCGCAAGGGCTCTAGTGGTTGACCAGTGACCCAAGGTGTGGTGTCACTGGTCAGGAGTCTTTTACTCTCTGCGCAAACTCAGGTTTCATTTTGCTTTTTAAATTCCTGAAAACACTGACTTTTCGCTGAATATAAAAATAATTCATTGTCATGGTAGAAATACTGGAAAAGGAAAAAAAATTTTTAAAGAAAACAAAAACCACCCAAGACTACAAAGGGATAACCATTGTTAATATTTTAATATTCTAAATATCCTTATTTCTTAAGGATAATTTTCTACAGGTGGGATTACAAGGTCAAAGGGCATGCTGCTTAATTCTTTTTTTGGGGGGGGGCAGTGGGCTCCTAATAGCTTTTTCTAACCTGTTTTCCAAAATGTTTCTATCAGCTTGCAGTGCCTTCAGCCGCTGTGCACTTAGCAGCTTTACTTCACCTTTGGAAGTACTGGTTGTCATTTGGAAAAGAATTGTCTTTTTGCTCAACACCTAAATAGTGATACCTCAAATTGTTTGATTATTAGCAGCGTGGAATATTTTCCTCATACGTTTATTTATAAATTAATTTCATCTTGCCTTCTGAGAAAGAATAAATGAAAATAAAAGACAAATCTAGGCTGAAAATGTAAAGAGAGAAGAAATCAAATGGAAATTCTCAGGCTGCTGAATTGTGCTTTGAGTAATAACGACAAACTCTAGGGATGAGAAATTAATTTGTAAGCTGTGAGAAAAATTGTGAGATCTGTGATAGGAGGCATGCAACCTCCATGGTGGTGGAATTCACTGCATTTGCAGAATCCAGAGACTGGAGGGCTTCATGCAGGAGGGGGCTGAGCACAGAGAAGCTAGCCCTGGGGAAGTCGTAGCGGGCGGCTGTACCGGACCTCTGGGTCCTCCCCTGCGTGGCTTCCATCAGGTCTGCAGTTTCCTCCTCTGGCCCTGGTTGCAGCCTCTAATTCGCCCCTTGTTTCACCCGTCACATGCAACTCATTCCTTCTCAGTTGCTTCCAGGGTGACGTTTCTAAAACACAAATATATACATTGTCGAATGGATCTGCTGACTTACGGTTTTGGAATCTTCTGGGCTGCAACTGACGAGGAGATTTGTGAGCTGACACAAGCTTCTGAAATGTATGTGGAAACGTGTCTGCACATTGATGGCCAGCTATAAGCCATCTTCTCCCGAGAATTTACAGCTCACCTGAGATCTTGGGGTCAAGACCACCTCGTTTTTTCTTAGAGTGACAGATTGCCTTGACAGAGATTTTTAACAACTATTTGTACTGTAAATCTTTGGTAAGAATGGTCCCACCTGTTTTACTACCTGAACGTGATTCAGAAACTGCAGAGTGTAAAAAGGCAGTATTCGTTAACAATTTTAGGGCCCCGTTTTTAATCATCTAAGTATTTATTGGCAATACATTCTATGTTTAGTACAGGGTTTGGAGTTTCTGGAATTTGGGGTGAACTAGATATAACATTGCCTTTATCCTTGTTGGAAAGGCCAAGGATATGTTTAATGAAATTAAATAAAATATGGTTTCATAATAGCATAAAATAATGTAATAATGATAAAAAATCAGAAATAATCATAATAATTAACACTGAACACTTGCTATATGCCACAAACTGTGCTAGACAGTTTACATGAATTATTTTAACCAACACATTTAATTTTTACAACTACCCTATGAGGTACGTGATTAAAAGTCGTAAGTCACGTATAGAGTCAGATGTGGTCAACCGCTAATTTGATTAAGTCCATTTGATTCTAAGTCCATAGAATCACTTCCAGAATTATCATAAACGACTTTGAGATGGGAGAGAATTTGAAACTCTCCTTGAAGGCTGGGTGGGAATTGGACAGACGAATATAAGTAGGAAGTTTAGGTGAGGGTGTCCAGAGCAGATTCCCAGAGGTAAGGATCTCAGTTAAGGTGAGCGTTGCAGGCCGTAGAGAATTTGCAAAGGGTGATAAAAGAAAATCCACAAAGGTAAGCAGGCTGGGAGTAAATAATGTACATGCGCAGCTATGACTTGCAGGCCGGCTGTGATGCTCACTCCTCTCCGTGAGTTTGGAGAAACAAAGAAATGGGCACCTGAGCTTTCCCACTTCTACCCTTAGCCTTTTCCCGGTGTGCTGTGTGCCGGGATCACTCGGGACTGCAGGTTCCGGCCGGGAACTGCCTTGCTGTGTGGTCTCTGTGACGTCAGAGAAGTTCTGTACAACCTTTCTGGGGACTGTTACCTGAAAACTCTCCAGATTCTGGCGTCAGGATTTATGGTTTTGAACATTCTTCTCAAGCCATGGCAGTCATCACGGGTTCAGCTACTTTATGTTCCTGAGCCCAGGTAAGTGCTCTGTGATGGGCCAGGTGTGGGTGTGGGCTTAGTACAGGCCGACCTCAGAGACACTGCAGGTTCAGTGCCAGACACCGCAGTAAAACAAATATCGCAATAAAGCGCGTCACGTGCAATTTTTGGTTCCCCAATGCACATAAAAGTCACGTTTACACTATACTGTAGTCTAAATGTACAACAGCATTATGTCTCAAAAAACAATACATAGACCGTAATTATACTTTTTTGCTAAGAAATGCGAACCATCATTTGAGCCTTCAGCAAGTCGTAATAGTAACATCAAAGATCACTGATCACAGATACCATAACACTTATAATAATAACGGTAAAGTATGAAATATTGTAAGGATTACCAAAGAGTAACCCGGAGACAGGAAGTGAACAAGTGCTGTTGGAAAAATGGTGCAGATAGACTTGCTCAATGCAGGGTTGCCACAAACCTTCCGTTTGTAAAAAACACGGTATCTGCCAAGTGCAGTAAAGCAAAAGCACGGTAAAACAAGGTCTGCCTGTAATTCCTGTGGGGAAAGAAGACTGTCTGGATTCCTGGTGTTATCCTTGATACCTCTTCTCTTTGAACTATGGGGTTTCTGAAATGGCGCCTAGGGTCTTACTTTGTTACTTACCAGGCCCTGTATTTCTGTACAGCTTAGTTTCGTGGTTACAGGCACAGACCCTGGAGCTGAGTTGTCTGAGTACAAATCCCAGCTCTTTTGTGACGCAGTCTCTGTTTCTCCTTTTTCATCTTAAAATCTACCTTGAGTTCCTTGAGTAGATTATTGAGTCTCTAGGCAAATACCTCTTTCAATGTATATAAGATGTGCCCAGTCTGTTATCAGAAATGCGTTATTGCTTCGTAGACCCAAGTTAAGGAAGCCACGCTCTCTTCTTTCAATACTGTGGATGTGTGATGTGGACCCCGTCGACCATGATTCCCTTCCTGTCCTGGTTCCTCTTTCCCACAGCTATGTCATCAAGTGACATGTACTCACCAAGTCCCATTTAGTTCCTTTTCCCCAGGTGTAAGGATAGCAGGTTTCTTCCATTTCAGAAATAACAGGATCTGTGATTGTGAATCTGCAGTGTTTTAAGATTTTTTTTCATAAGCATAATTATACAGAAATCACTTCACTGGGAAACCCCACAAATTCCAAAACTGTCAAAACAACACCCAGCAAGATTCAAATTTGAACCAGAAACATAATACACCTATACAAACATACACCTCCCCCCACCCCCCAATAAATGAGGTTGGCATTAATTTTACACTTTGATATACTTGGACTTGTCATAGTGGGTTAATTTTTTAGGTTAAAGAAAGAGAAATCCTGGTCTCCGAATTAAGACCAGAGGAAATCAAATAGCAACCAAAGACATGAATTATGTTAAAAATAGAAGAGCTGTTAATACAAACATCAAATATGACCGAGTGTGAGCTGTTTTATTTCTCTGAGTATTGCAGATACATGAAGCAACTCTGATGTCTCAAGATTCAATAGATTGAGAAGTTAGTCAAGTGGCTGGACTTCTATTTCTTTGATGGGAAGTTAGGTGAGGAGGCCCTCAGAGCAGGTTTTGCATATTTTTGAGGGAGCAGTTGAAACATTAGTCATGAACAGCTCAGCTGGTGGAGGATGGGGGCAGAGTTAACACCCTGAACACAGCACTGGGACTGGGCAGGTCTGCAGTCCTGCCCTTTCTGCACCTTGGCAGCCTGCTTGTTTGGTTTGGCTTTTTAAAAAAATTAGTTAATTAATTGATTTTTGTTGGGGTAGAGTTGTTTTACAGTGTTGTGTTACTTTCTACCGTACAGCGAAGTGGAGTGGAGCCCCTGTCGGTGGTCTCCGCCAGGTACCAAATAATGGCATGTTTAGGGCTTCAATTCTACTGACTTTTCTTGTGCTCAGCTCGGCTTTCAATGAGAGGAGAAACCCTTTCCTTTTACATTTTCATGTTATCGGTTCACATAATGTTTAATAAAATGTTAGTTATAACAAGGTCTAGTGACACATATAATTTTGTGAACCAATGAAATGGGTAAGCAGTGGTGGATGAAAGGAAAAGTCTAGGGGATACAGTTGGGAAACACCGATGTGTCACGGGCAGTCAGCCTGCTCTAAGAAGAAAATACAACTCGGGTATCTGAGTGAGTAGGGAAAGCAGCAGGCAGTTAAGAGATCTCTTTTTGCATATGGAACGAAAATAAGTAATTAATCATTTGTCTTTTTTTTTTGTTTTTTGCTGTACGCGGGCCTCTCACTATTGTGGCCTCTCCCGTTGCGGAGCACAGGCTCCGGACGCACAGGCTCAGCGGCCATGGCTCATGGGTCCAGCTGCTCCGCGGCATGTGGGATCTTCCCAGATCGGGGCACGAACCTGTGTCCCCTGCATTGGCAGGCAGACTCTCAACCACTGTGCCACCAGGGAAGCCCCAATCATTTGTCTTTAGTGTATATAGTATTCAAATATGTATTAATTTACACAGATATTGTTGTACAGCAATTTTTTCCCAAAGGTTAAGTTTAATTTTGCATTAGTTTCTTCTTCCCTTAAGGGAGTCAAGTCTTCCTGCCCTTAACACCCTGCTGTATTTAGCATTTCTGCAATGATGTCTCAGCTAACTTCCCAATTTTTTTTTTTATTTCTTTGATTTGTCTAGGGCATGATTCGAAATGTTCCATCAAAGCCAGCTCTAGCCAAGTTCATTTTTATGATCCAGTTTTGTGAAGCACATTTGATTTTTTTTTTTCATTCTTCAACAGATTTAAAACATGGTAAAGTGTTCTAGGGCGGTGATAGTCTATGGACGCGTGCAGGCCTGTCGGTGTGTTCAGAGGAAGCAATTGCTTCTTTGGTGAGAACGATGACGTCTGTACCCTACAGTCTATGAACAGCATTCTAACGGCAGCTCAACATTTAGCAAAAGGTTTCAGCTTTGCCCCAGCTTTGTTTTTTTTTGTTGTTTTTTTTTGCGGTACACGGGCCTCTCACTGCTGTGGCCTTTCGCCGCAACGCGCCATGTGGGATCCTCCCGGACCGGGGCACGAACCCGCGTCCCTTGCATCGGCAGGCGGACTCTCAACCACTGTGCCACCAGGGAAGCCCCCCCCAGCTTTGTTTGTGCTCAGCTGTCTTCCAAGTTAGGCAACCGTCAACAGAGTCAATGCAGAGCTTCTAACGAATGGTGATGTAAACTAGTCACTTGGCAGACTCATGGCTACTGCCTGGATGGCACCACAGACAACTCCTGAAACTTTGTGTAGGACTAATAGCCCTTAGTCTTAGGTTCAAACCAGGCAGTACTTGGGTTCTTGCAGGGGTAAACCTGGGGAGCCCAGAGTTTGTAATTTCAGAATGACCAGCTGGCTCTGTGCCATGTCGAAATGCCCAGATGAAAAAGGAAAAGCAGTGTCAGAGTACAGCGTCAGTTTCTGCTTCATGGTGCCTGTTTTTTTTTGTTTTCTTTTCTCCCTGGTTTTAGGAAAGAATTTCCAAAGAAAAGCCAATAATTTATGCTTTGCTGCTGACTTCAACAGTGTCCTGCATGCCTACCTATAAAACATAAAAGTGTACTTTAGAGAGAGGCTGGGGATCTCAGGCAACGGCTAGATGTCTGGGAGCACAATATGAATGAGATAAGAACACAGCCTGGGAGGAACTCACGTTCTAGTGATACAGACAAACACACCCAAAATACGTGGAGATATGTATGGGAGGTGGAGGAACGACTGCCTGATTGTGGGGAGAGGAAGCTTGTACAGAGGAGGTGACCTCTGAGCCTCAAAGGTAAGTGAGCAGTCGTCAGGCAGATAGAGGTCCCAAGATGCCATGGCACGCAGCCCAAATGTCCAGCCTCTTGGCACTATATAATAAAGGCCATCTTCTGGAAAGTAGAAATAGCTTGAAACTTTTAAATCATTTTTTTCTTCAGTTACCTTTGATAGTTAAAAGATAAGTAACACACACAGAAACCTTTTTTCTAACCAAGTAACCTCTTAGGAGCATTTTTGTAAGAGAGATTAGTGTGGTAATACTTGCCATGAAGGCAAAGTGGATACAGATGACGGCTGTAAAGGGGCTCTGGGCAACGGGGAGTCATTACAGGTTTCGGTGCAGTTCTCTGAAGTGTGTGTGTGTGTGTGTGTGTGTGTGTGTGTGTGTGTGTGTGTGTGGTTTGTGGAGAAATCCACGTGGCAATGTGAAAGAAGCACTTGGGCAGGGATTGGAAAGGTCTGGAAGCAGAGACACCCATTAGCAATCTGAAATAGTTTATACAGAGGGGGTAAGTGTGTGAACTACAGTACTGACAAAGGAAAGAGAGAATAAAAATATAAGTTGAGTTATTTCCCAGATGGATCTGATGAAAGATTTATTCATTCATGGACCAAAAATTCACTCATTCATTTAATATTTATTAAACACACTCCATTTTCAAAACATTGTTCTTTAAAGATTAGAAAGACAAGGATTCCTTTTGAGGGCCTTACAGTCCAGTAGGGAAATCAGACATCATACTGTACTAGTTAGGGTTCTCTGGAGAATCTATATCTATCTATCTATCTACTGATTTAATTTAAGGAATTGGCTCACATGATTCTGGGGGCTGGCAAGTCTGAAGTCTGCAGGACAGGCCAATAGCTTGGAGACTCAGGAAAACCTGATTTTGCATCTTGAGTCGGGAGACCTCAGTCTTTTCTCTTAAGGCCTTCCTTCAACTGATTAGATGAGGCCCACATACATTATGGAAGGTAATCTGCTTTACTTGAAGTCTGTTGATCTAAATGTTAATCTCATCTAAAAATACTTTTGCAGCAATATCTTGACTGCTCTTTGACCTAACAACACTGGGTACCATGGCCTAGACAAGCTTACATAGAAAATTAACCGTCACACATAAAAATAGTTGAGAGAAACGTGTGTATGTGTGTAAGAAATTGTATTTGAGATGAGCTTTGAAGGAAGGGATGAGTATGAATATTTGAAATGGAAGGCACAGCGTGAAAATAAGGATGGAAATGTGAAAAAAACGGTGTGTGTAGAAAATTATTGTTTCCTTTGATTGGCGTGAAGGGAGCGAGGAAGGGATTGATGGAAATTGAACTTGAATGAGGGATCCTGGTATCCCACGAAGACCAAGAGGAGGAGTTTGACTTCATTCTGCAGGAAGGGGAAATCCAGCCAAGTTTTTTTGCTCAAAGGATTGTTTTCTTGGAGTTAGTACTGAGTTCAGTCTGACAGCAAGCCCCGGGTCAGGGCATCGCGGGGTTGTGTGGCTTCCACGGGGGCAACTGCCCTGCCTTCTTGTTGTGTGACCACCCAGAATACGATTCACTTGGAAGACGGTAGTGAACAAGACCAAAAATATCCTTTAGGGTTTCAAGGTAATCCAAGATCATCATTGTTGGAACATTGCATGCAGTCGTTTCATAAAAAGATATCACCTGTTACAAGAAGAGGACGTAAATGAAAAACAGAACCTATGGGCGAGGTGTAGCTCTTCAAAATGATGAAATTGGGAAATAAATTCTGTTGTCCTGCCTGAGTTCTTTCTTTAAATTCTTGGTGAACTGGTTGAAAAAATTTATGTAACACTGGTTTCATGCCTGACCGAGAATGGCAGATATATCATTCCCCAAGATTTACTCTTTTGTACTAATGATTCTTTACTTAAAAACGCTTTACAGTTGCTGATTAACTGATATGAGTTAAGGCCTTTGGTTAATTGTAACCCTCTCAGTTCAAACGTTTCTTGTATTGCTTAAGCCATATGTAGAGTTTCTCTTTTTGTGTTTCTGGTTAATTTTTTGTTTTTAAGGACGTTGAGTTGTGTTCTGTTTTCTATTACGTTGAGTCATGGATTAACCTAAAGAAACACAGACTTTTGACTCTGCTTCCTTGGAGCAAAATATGCACAGGCTTTGGGGGAAGTGTGGGTGTGTATTCTTAGGGTCTTTGTGATAAGGGCTTTGCCCCTTCCATCCACTCACAGCTCTTTCTCTATAGGACCATGTAAGAGAGATGTTCCATTTAGCTAACTTGCGGTTTGTTTTTTTTTTTTAAGATAATAAGTAGGTTATACTAAACCATTTTCTAAGAATCTAAGTCTTAGATACCCCCCAGCAGGCTGCCTGGGACCATAGTGTTAAGAATGTGAACTTTGGAGCCAGGCGGCCAGGGTTAGAACCTGGCTCTGTTACCAGCTGTGTGTCCTTCTATGAGCCGCTTAACCATTTTGCCCCCATTTCCACATCTGCAAAAGTGAGGATAGTAGTACTGAAACCATGCACCTCAGATTGGGAATTGAACCCACGCGGCCGGGACTCAGACCCAGACAAAACCCATGCTCTTCCAACTGAGATCACACACCTGGTTTCAAGACCTAATGAGGAAGCTCAGGTTCTTCATGTCCTATCACAGAAAGAATTCAGTGAGAGACAAAGTGATAGGTAAGAAGTGGATTTATTTAGAGAGAAACACACTGTACAGATAAGAGTGTGGGCCATCTCAGAAGGCAAGAGTGGCACCAGGGCATGGGGTTGTCAGTTTTTATAGGGTGGGTAATTTCATAGGCTAATGAGTGGAGGAGTATTCCAGCTATTTGGGGGGAGGGTGGGGATTTCCAGGAATTGAGCCACTGCCTGCTTTTTGACCTTTAGGGTCAGCCTTGGAACTGTCATGGCACCTGTGGGTGTGTCATTTAGCTGATGTGTTACAATGAGCCTATACCGAGGCTCAAGGTCTAGTGGAAGTCGACTTGTTTTCCGTCTTGGACCCATTTAGTTCTAATCAGTTTTATGTCATGTCCTCGGGTTATGTCATTCTTTCAAATGTTGTGCCCTGCCCCCTTCCCTCCTGTTTCATTATAACATCATTGTTGCCAGGACTGGATGATTTAATGATATGCAAAGTGTTTAAAACAGTGCCTGGGCTTCCCTGGTGGCTCAGTGGTTGAGAGTCCGCCTGCCGATGCAGGGGACGCGGGTTCGTGCCCCGGTCCGGGAAGATCCCACGTGCCGCGGAGCGGCTGGTCCTGTGAGCCATGGCCACTGAGCCTGCGCATCCGGAGCCTGTGCTCCACAATGGGAGAGGCCACAGCAGTGAGAGGCCCGCATACAGCAAGAAAACAAAAACAAACACAAAACAACAGTGCCTGACGCGTGGTACACACTGTGTTAGCTCTCATCATCTTAGGTGAGAGCCGTGCAGATGCATCGCGTTGTTCAGAAGAACCTTGTGCCATTAACAAATCTCGGATGACTGTCTTTGGCTGCATAAATGGAATTTTGCTTCTCTGGAACAATCACGACTCCTAAGCAGAGTTGTCAGTGTTAGTTAGTTTTTAAATGATGGAAGAGGATGAGATTTTACCGGGTGGATCAGCTCTCACCGGCACAATGACCCATAGCTGGGCAGGGAGATGCAGAAACAGGATTTTTCCCTGGCTAGAGTGGAGACTTCCTTTCTGTGTACCTAAATATCCTTACAAACATATTGATGTTTAAAACCGATGCAATGATATTTACTTGTTGATAAGTGAAATCACTCTTGCAGACATCTGCTGGCTTTTACGGCCAGACTGACTGATAACTTATCAGGGACATTGTACAGCATGCATTATACAAGCTCTGTAAGTCTGGTGATATAATCAGAGCACGTATGACAGCTTGCCTTCTTGTCACGCTCATATATTCTAGGACATCATAGGTGCCATGATAGGCAGAATGGGCAGTAGTTACGTTTCATGAGGAAGATTCTAGTTTTGAAAGTGACTAATAAAAATTTAAATCTCAGCATAATTACCTGTGCTGTGTTTTATAGAACAAAGGGGAGGAAACAACTCTGTAGCGCCTACCCCTTCAGAGCCAGAACGGATACAGAACAACAAAGGAGACATCCTATTTAATTGGCTTCTTTTTATATACCCTTTTGGTATTTCACGAATCCCATTTTGTATTTACTGGCATCTTATCTGCTCTGTATGTGCCCCATAGCTAGTGATTTTTTTTTTTTTTTTAGCATTCTCACTAACTCTGTTTCTTGTCCTCAAAGCCCTTAAGTAGCTGCCGGATCCTCTTTCCACTGTTATCCCCTACAGATGATTTGTTAGTTTATTTCCTCTTCTGATCAAAACGCCTTTGCCTGGGTGACTCCGAATTAGTCACATCTAATCTTGATGATTCCCTGAATGACAGTTCCATGCAGTTATCAGCAGGCAGTGCTCTGTGTGGTTTAAAACATTAAAATGTGAAGCTTGTTTTGACAGCAAGATTCTTCCCTGGGCAGTGCTAAGAAGTGTCTGAGTCTGACTGATGAATCGTGATGAGAATCACAGGACTTAACAATAGTGATGAAACCTTGTGATAAAGCACCTTGTTTTTCCACCATTTGAATATCATTGTGAGTCAAATCATCTCCCTCGAGAGCAGAGTGTAATATCATGACTGTATCTCTTGAATGTGGTCCACACACTTGTGGGTCCTTATTTTCCAGCAGATATTTGAGTGCTTTCTTTTTTTTTTGTTGTTTTTGTTTTTGTGGTACGCGGGCCTCTCACTGTCGTGGCCTCTCCCGTTGCGGAGCACAGGCTCCGGACGCGCAGGCTCAGTGGCCATGGCTAACGGGCCCAGCCGCTCCGCGGCATGTGGGATCTTCCCGGACCGGGGCACGAACCCGCGTCCCCTGCATCGGCAGGCGGACTCTCAACCACTGCGCCACCAGGGAAGCCCTGAATGCTTTCTTGATCTGTAGCATTCCAATGTCATGAGTGGGTCCTTCTTTTTTTAATTGTATTTTTTTATTGAAGTATAGTTGATTTCCGGTGTTGTGTTAGTTTCAGGTATATAGCAAAATGATTCAGCTATACGTATATATATATATACACACAAAAAGAATATATATATGTATTCTTTTGTAGATTCTTTTCCCTTACAGGTTCTTACAAGATATTAACCTATAAGGTAATAGTTATAGTTCCCTGTGCTATACAGTAGTTCCTTATTGGTTATCTATTCTGTACATAGTAGTGTGTATATGTTAACATGAGTGGGTTCTTCTGTTTTTTTAATTTATGAAACCTTTTCATGACTCAGAGAACACGTTTGGCTCATCCTCATAGCAATTTTAAAAGGTAAGATCTTCGGGCTTCCCTGGTGGCACAGTGGTTGAGAGTCCACCTGCTGATGCAGGGGACGCGGGTTCGTGCCCCAGTCCGGGAAGATCTCACTATGCCGCGGAGCGACTGGGCCCATGAGCCATGGCCGCTGAGCCTGCGCGTCCTGCTCCGCAGCGGGAGAGGCTGCAGCAGTGAGAGGCCCGTGTATTGCAAAAAAAAAAAAAAAAAAGGTAAGATCTTCAATAACGAAGGAAAACGTGGGAACCCACTGCTCATTCCAGAAACACATATGCAGCCCCTGTGTCTAATCCAGCGGCAGGCACTGTAGGGAGGTGGGATGTGGATGAATCAGTTCCCGACTTCGCAGTCTGCGTCTTAGAGAAGGGGCGGGGAGAGAGAGAAGAGATGAACTAACATTTACTGAGTGACGTGCAAGACCCCTCACAGATGTCCTCTTTTAATCGTGACAACAGTACTGCAATATACCTGGTGTTACCTCTATTTTATATGGAGGAGACTGGGTCTCAGAGTGGTTGAGTAGCATCCCCAGGGTCTCGGGGCCAGAGTGAGTAGAAGCAGTGACTTCAACTCAGGTCCATCTTTCCAGTCCATGCTCTGTCTGTGCCCTGCATTGGCCACTCACAGGCAGAAGGAAAAAAAGCACGAGGGCAGTGAATGATTATGGGAGTTCATGGTCATGTGTCTTTGTGGGTGAGGAAGTCATTACAAAAAGAGTACTCGGAAAACTAAAGGTGAAAATGATAATGTATCAAAATGGAGATCAAACATTCTCCTTGAGATGGTGAAATAGACTGAAAAAAGTGGAAAAACATTCGTGCTTGATTAGAACATCTCAGGCTCTGCTGGATTTCTATTTCTCCACAGCTCGCCTCTTCCAACGTGCTCCATGTAATATCAACAGCTCTTCAGATGCGAGGACACAGAATTACGTGGAAATTCCCCGTGCAGTACAGCTACGTTTTAGATTTTTACGGCGAAGATTCTTTCCCGTGGTCCTTTTTACAGGCATGACTTTTAGGAGAATACCAATCATGAAATAGAAGCTACATTTTAAAATGAAAATGCATCTGATACCTCCTGTAGAATCTCATCCTAGGGTGACATGGCAATCTAAAACAGGCGTCAAAACACACAAAATACATAAAAATTCATCTACCCCCAGTTTGCTTGTCTTTCGCCTTCTGCTTCCATTATTAATCTGAGAAAACCGTGTGTGTGTGTCTGCCTGAGTTTATGTGTTGAATTCTTCACTACCTGGGAAAAAGTTATTATTCTTGAGAGTATTTTAAGTTTGATGTTGTAGAACAGTGGTCCCCAACCTTTTTGGCACCAGGGACCGGTTTCGTGGAAGACAGTTTCTCCGCGGACCGGGGGGAGGTTTGTGTGGGTTGGGTAGTTCAGGCGGTAATGCGAGCGATAGGGAGCAACGGGGAGCGGCAGATGAAGCTTCGCTCACTCCCTGGCCGCTCGCCTCTTGCTGTGCAGCCCTGTTACTAACAGGCTGTGGACCGGTACCGGTCTGTGGCCCAGGGGTTGGGAACCCCTATTGTAGAAGATGTACCAGTTATATGGAAAAAAAAAAAGGCACTAGTTCCAGGAGGTTGGAGCTGGTGTCAGCTGGGCTTAGGCTCCTACGTGAAGTTTTGACCCCTTGGACACTCGAGTAGCTGATGATTCCAGGCTCCACCATCTGAGAGTCATTTCCGTTGGGCAAACCCAAGATCCTGTTCCGACACAGGGGCTGGCCTGTTTTTATAAGTAGAGTTTTCCTGGGACACGGCCACACTCATTTGTTGACATACTGTCCCTGGCCGCTCTTATGCTACAGTGGAGATCGTGACTCTGTGGTGTGGAAAGTAAAAAAATGTTTACTGCCTGACCTTCAAGAAAAAGTTTCCTGGCCCCAGTTGGGAGCATCCAGCCTTCATCTATATTTACCTGGACGCAATCCTAAAGTACATTGTATTGCACTAGACCTTTGCAAAACCAATATTGCATTTATGACACTTTAGTCATAGTTTGAAATTAGTCAAAGTCCTTTGAATATAGAAGACTAAGAATGGAGTAGTCGTACTTTCTGGACTTTCTGTTGCCCCGAATTTGCATCCATAGGCTTCCAAATCGCATTTTCTTTCACAGAAACTCAATTGGTCTCAGTTTTTAAATCTGACATCTTCAAAGAGGATGCGGTACACACAAAAAGGTGATACCTGGCATCGTGGAATGGGATCAAAATTTAGTCTGTGGCTTTTAAATTAATACTCTGTGGACTCTTCATGTTTCTTTCCTCCTTGTTTCATTGTGTAGCCTTCAGGTGTGCGTCATTCACTGTAACTCATCATATTACATTTCAGTTTGCCAATTCCCTGACATTAACACTCCCCTCACCATTATTTGCAAGCTGTGACAAATAACAATCCTGTTGTGAAAATGGTTGAGAATTTCAGTAAGCTCAACTGTTGACTTCTTGGCACTAGAATAACAGCTGTTTCCTAGGGTAATGTAAAAGAAAAGGCACACCACCAATTCTTTTAGATTTCTAGGTAATAGAAGCCCACAGAAAATCAACAGATTTGTTGTATATGAACAGAGGAAACTTTGGCAAAAATGTGGCCTCTCCCATTGCGGAGCACAGGCTCCGGACGCGCAGGCTCAGCGGCCACGGCTCATGGGCCCAGCCGCTCCATGGCATGTGGGATCTTCCCAGACCAGGGCACGAACCTGTGTCCCCTGCATCGGCAGGCAGACTCTCGACCGCTGCGCCAGCAGGGAAGCCCGACAAAATCATTTTTAAATTCCCCATATCTTTAAGTTTTATTAAAGCCATTTCATGATACAGTTGCTCAAAAGACATTTTACAAAGCTGGATAAGTTTTTTTTGTCTGGTGATATCAGTATTAATATGATAGGAACAGCATAGAGAGGTCTGGAGTCTGTTTTAAGATGAAAATTCATATGCCAGCAGGAAAGAAGCCACCAACAATCTGGAGAATTTAATGAGAACAACCTCCCAGTTTTAATTACAGCATCACAAATGTGCAGATACAATAATTACATTACCTTGATGTCTATTTCCACAAGGACTCCATAAAATAAATTCAAAGGCCAGCAGATGGCTCTCACTAATAGTATCATTTCTCCCTGGGAACAATACAGTTGCTGCATATATTTTTGTAAAAAACAGGTGAATGACACCGTCCCAAGCCACAATAAAACATTTAAATATTTTCTTCATGTCTTGTTTAAAAGACTTTTCCTTATGGTTTTTTTGTCAAAGGGTTAGAGAAAAGTAAACCTATGAAGATACTAGATAAGCTTGTTTAATTTCAGTATCTCCAGCCTTCTCTAGATGGCAGTCAAGGCACGGGGTATTTTAGGCCGCTCTTGTGGAAAATGAGAGAAAGAACACAGCAGGGTTTTTTGTTTCTCACGGTCCTCAAATAACGGTGATGAGCGTGTTAAAGTCAGGAAATTGACATGACTGACATATGAGAGTACGAATACAGCAAAAGATGCTCGTCTTAAGACTGCACATTGAAACAAGAAAGAAAGATACTCAAGGGGAATAAGATCCCTGGACTCATTTGATCCAGTTATCACACATTTTTGTGTGTGCATAGCATCCTCTTTGAAGATCTCAGATTTAAAAACTGAGGCCAGCTGAGCTTCTGTGGGAGAGAATGAACATCTGGAAGCCTGTGAATGCAAATTTAGAGCAAGAGAAAAATCCAGAAAGCACGAGTATTCCATACCTAGTGTCCAACATCCAAAGAACTTGGACTTATTATAAAATTTGATTAAAGCCAAGTGTCATTGAGGCAACATGGGTTTTGGAAAGCTCTAGTGAAAGACGACATAGTTTTTGCATTGAGTCCGGGTGAACTTAGATGAAGTCTGTACTTGGTGCTCATTAATAGCGAAAGTAATCAGTGTTTTAGGACAAGAATCTTTAACTTGCGCCTTTTAAATGACTGTTTTGATTGTGTTCCCGAGGAAAATTGATCGTGTGACATGCATTCAACATGCAACAAATATTTTTTGACTGTTTATTCTGCATCAAACACTCTGCTTCGTGCCAGGTATTCAGATGGGCGTGAGCCCCTGTCCCAATGGCCCCGTGAATCTGTCCACTCTACTAGGACAGATAAAGCCGGAGTGAAATGGGGACCCTTGTTTTTTGTCTCCTGCTTCCAGTATAGGATGGAGAAGAGTTAAGAAGACACAGATTTTCCATCAAGGTCTTTCTCCAGGACTGGGATTTAATAAAATAATAATGAAAATATCAACAAAACCACATTCATTTATTGTACATCTAAATAGCCTACTTGTTTTAAATACTTTATCTATGTGCATTACATGAACCCAGCAAGGTGGGTATTAGTACCTTTATTTATAGATAATAAAACTTAGAGAAGGAAGATGTCTTTCCCAGGGGCCACAGCAGAGCCCGATTCCAGCTGGAGTTCCTGTGTCTCCAAGGCTTAGGCTCTTCCCACCGCACCCAGCTGCCCACATTCTGAGCTGCCCTGTGTGTGCATTTCTTCCATCTGAGTTGGACTCTTCCACACAGAGGTGCTGGGGACAGTGTACATGGCCTTTCCCGGGTCCATCTGTGTTGGGAAGAGTCTGGGGAGCTCGGTGCTGATCCTTCAGGGCTTACTGTCTGATGATATGCTGTCGGGAACGGTAGGGGAGATGTTTCAGCATCAAGAATATTTTTCTTATCCCTTAACAGGCGCTATGGTGACTCCTCTTCCTCTGGTCCTGATGCAGCATGAAACGTGGCACAAAGGAACGAAGAAACGTGGCCTTTTGCGCTCGGTGTCTGAAGGTGAGTGTACAGCTATGGGGACAGTGGCTGAGGAGGTAGGGTAGAATTCCTGCCATCTCTGTGACCATCAAACAGGATTAGCTGCTCAGCATCAGCCCCTTAGTAAGGCTCCCGATCACAGCCAGGGCTCCGTGTGAGCGAGGTGCTGGGAACAGACATTTTCCTGAGGGCGTGTGTGTTAGTTTCCCAGGGCTACTGTAACAAAGCACCACAAACTGGGGGGATTCAAACCCCAGAAACTTATTGCCTCCGGGTTCTGGAGGCTGGAAGTCTGAAATCAAAGTGCTGGCAGGACCACGCTCCCCCGAAAGCTGCATGAGAGCCCTTCCTTGCCTCTTTCCAGCTCTGGAGGACCTTGCCAGAGTCCTGTCAGCAGTCCCCGACGCTGGCTTGCACCTGCCTAACTGCAGTCCCTGCCCCCGTCTTCACGTGGTTCTCTCCCCGTGTCTTCGTCTTCTCCGGAGGACCAGTTACATTGGGTTAGCGGCCACCCTAGTGCAGGATGACCTCAACGAAGTACACTTGTGATCACCCAGTTTCCAAACAAGGTCATATTCTGAGGTACTGGGGGCTTGGAACTTCAGCATGACCCTTTTTAGGGAAAGACAACTTCACCCCATAACAACACAACGTAAGGCCAAGAGCAGATTCTAGTACTAACTCTGTCACTAATTAGCTATGTAAGTGACATCTACATCTCCCTGGACCCTGGTTTCCTCATCTATAAATGGTAGGAGTTGGAAAAGTTGACCTCTATGGTCTTATTCTATTAGCCTGAGAGTGGGAGGTCCTTGGCCTCTGGTCACGTACCTCTGGTCCCTGGACATTTCTGTCAGGACAGGGTATGTGACTCAACCAGGCTGGACACCATGCAGCTCCCTTCCTGCCCCCGACCCTGGTTTCCTTCCTTAGTCTGTTGTTAAGCTTTGAGAATCTTCAGAATCTGAGATTTTATTTATTTTACTTCTGTGCTGAGCTGTCTGCTGTGATGCAACAAAGAAAAACGTATAAGGGAGGAACCAGAGATATATAAACCAGATACCATAGAACTAAAGGGAAAAACAGAGAAAATTACCAGAGCTCCAGTAGGTTAACCGTGATAGGCTGCAAGTCTACTGCTGGCTGAAGGGGCCAAGCAAAATTATTGTCTTGGTACTAATCGCAGACTTGTCATGCGACCACACTTTTCCAGTGGATTATTTCATTATATTGAAACAGGTGTGTTTATGATCTATCATCCAAAAGGAGGTTCAGAGCTAACGAAGCCGTAGATAAAGTTGCTCGTGGCCTTAATTGCATGTAGACCATTTCCTTTAGAAATGCCATCATTCTGTGCATCCCAGCTGCCCATGGTGACCATCCCGCCACTCCGCCCACCTGTGACGGTTACTGTGATGAGATGCTGGGCCTCTCTCCTCTCTCTAAATAACTGCAGTGTTATGCCTGTGAGCTCAAGAGTGATAGCATGTGAGGTCTCACAAAACCATCAACACTGTCACTCAACATATAGATGGCCAATAGGCACATGATAAGATGCTCAACATTGCTAATTATTAGAGAAAATCAAATCAAAACTACAATGAGGTACCACCTCAAATGAGTCAGAATGGCCATCATCAAAAAGCCTAGAAATAATAAGTGCTGGAGAGGGTGTGGAGAAAAGGGAACCCTCCTACACTGTTGGTGGGAATGTAAATTGGTACAGCCACTATGGAGAACAGTATGGAGGCCCCTTAAAAAACTAAAAATAGAATAACCATATGATCCCGCAATCCCACTCCTGGGCATATATCTGGAGAAAACTCTAATTCAAAAAATACAGGCACCCCAGTATTCGTAGCAGCACTATTTACAATAGCCAAGACATGGAAGCAACCTAAGTGTCCATCAACAGATGAATGGATAAAGAAGATGTGGTCCATATATACAATGGACTACTACTCAGCCATAAAAAAGAATAAAATAAGGCCATTTGCAGCAACATGGATGGATCTAGAGGTGATCATACTAAGTGAAGCAAGTCAGAGAAAGATAAATATCGTAGGATATTACTCATACGTAGAATCTGAAAAAAATAATACAAAGGAACTTGTTTATAAAACAGAAGTAGACTCACAGAAATAGAAAACAAACTTATGGTTACCAAAGGGGAAAGGGGGAGAGGGATAAATTAGGAGCATGGGATTAACAGATACAAACAACTATACATAAAATAGGTGAGCAGCAAAGATAGCACAGGGAACTATATTCAATATCTTGTAATAACCTATAATGGAAAATAATCTGAAAAAGTATATAACTGAATCACTTTGCTCTACACCTGAAACTAACACAATATTGTAAATCAACTCTACCTCAATAAAAAAATACGATTTTACAAACAAATTTTAAAGAACATTTTATAAAAGCAGCTATCCATCATCTTTGTAAAAAACAGCTTTACTGAGATCTAGTTCATGTACCATAAACGTCACCCATTTAAAGTGTGTAATCCAGTGGTTTTTAGTGCGCTCACGGTATGGCATATTAGTATTCACAGTATATATCACAGTATATTCACACTGGGCAACTATCACACAGTCTGATTTCAGAGCATTTTATTAACTCTCAAACTAGCGGTCACTCCTGATTTCTCCCCCTGTCCCCCCCTTCCCACCCTTGACAACCACGGATCTACTTTCTGCCTCTGCAGATTTTCATATTCTGGACATTACATGAAAATGAAAGCATCCAATATGTGGTCTGTCACTGGCTTCTTTCATTTATCAGAATGATTTAAAGGTTTATCATGTTGTAGCATGTACCAGTTATTTAATATCTTTTTGTTGCTGAATACTATTGCATGGAGTGGATGCATCATTTTTTATTTATCCATTCACCAGTTGACGAACACGTGGGTAGTTTTCACTTTTTAGCTATTACGAATGGTGCTGTTGTGGACATTAGGAGTAATTTTTTTGTGTGGACGAATGTTTTAATTTCTCTTGGGTTTCTATGCCGGAGTGGAATTCTGCGTCTACGGAAGCTCTATGTTTAACAGGCGGAGAAACTGTCAAACTGTTTTCCAAAGTGGCCGTGCCATTTTACAAATCTGCCCGCAATGTATGAAGGCTCCAATTTCTCCTAATCCTTGTGTATGCTTGTTATTTTTTGTCCTTTTGGTGGTAGCCATTCTAGTGGATGTGAGGTAGCATCTCACTGTGGTTTTCGTTGGCGTTTCCCTTATGATTAGTGAGGTTGAGCACTTTTTTTCACCTGCTTATTGACCATTTGGAAGAGGATCTATTCAGATCCTTTACCCATTTTTAAATCGGGTTGTTTGTCTTTTTGTTATTGACTTGTAAGTATTCTTTGTATTTTCTGAACATAAATCCCTGATCAGATACCTGTTTTGCAAATATTTTCTGCCATTCTGTGGGCTGTCTTTTCACTTTCTTGATGGTATTGTTTGCAGCACAAAAGTTTTTGATTTTGATTAAGTCTGATTTATCTATTTTTCTCTTGTCACTTGTGCTTTGCCGGAGAAACCAAGAAACCATTGTCTAAGTCCAGGTCACAAAGATTTGCTCCTATGTTTTCTTCCAAGAGTTTTATAGATCTGGCTCTTACATTGTTATCTAGGGTCCACTTTGAGTTAATTTTTGTGTCTGATGAGAGGTAGGAATCCATTTTCAATCCTTTACATGCGCATGTCCAGTTGTCTCACTACAATTTGTTGCAAAGGGTGCTCTTTCCCCATTGAACTGTTTCAGCACCCTTGTCAAAATTCAACTGACACGGTTGTTTTTTAATTTGTGTATATTACCTTGAAATTCTTTTTTTATATTTAAACTGTTTCAGTAATTATGCATATATATTTTGCATTATGGTTTTTAATTTAACACAGCATAAACATTTTCCAGAATTCTCTAGAGGATTTCAATGTTTACACTCCTTCATGTTGAGGTATGGTATTTTACCAAACCATTTCAATATATTTGGACACTTCCTTTGCCACAATAACTTGGAAAGAAAATAAATGGAATTTTTCCTGAGTTTGGAATAAAGATTTTGAATATCAGCACCTTTTGACTTAAACATACAGGGAATAATAAATAATATTTTCTTTCACCAAGGGAATTGCAGAAATGGAGGAATTTCTGAAGAACCTGGCAAAAGAAAGAATGACATGTAAAAACCTGCCAAATCCAGAGAGCATGAAGCAAACATTCTACAATACCAGTCAGGTAAGGACTCTTTCTCTTCCTCTCCTCAAAATAACTGGAAGGTGCCGATGCCAAAGTCAGTAGGCTAAGGTAAAAATTGGCGGGAAACCCATTTTGATTGCTACATAGAATTAGAAAATCCTGTTTAAAATAGAAGCATGATTGGAGTTTTAATTGGTAGGATGGTACTTAAGGTGGATCCCACAGTCAGGAAAATTCCTAAGTTTTCATTCCAGGGAAATGAGAGGAGAGGAAATTATATGAATTCGCTTTAACCAGGTTGAGACTTACACAGTTAACATCTCCTTTTGTCTCAAGGGATGGGAAGGGAAAGCATCATGTGAAATTATAAAGAAGTAATAGGATCTAAACTTAAACAAGTAAAATGATCAGGATTTTCTGGCCTTTTGTGTCAAGCAAGTTACCTGGACCAATCTTTAGCAAAAATAAAATGAGAACTAATCGATTAGGCATCTACAGGTTATTCAGGAAACAACTTCATCTGTAAGTCCTTTGGGAACAAAACCATTTACCATGGCTATGAACTAATAAGGTAATGAGGTACCAAAGGGAAAGATGGGCAGAGAACAAGGCTGAGCAGAACATACAAGGAATTTGCATGGAGGGCTGGAAAGAAAGCAGGCAGGATGGAAAGTCAAGAAAATGAAGTAAGACCAAAGGTCATTTGCATTGAAAATGCTGAGTTCTGATTTTTTTTTTTGCGGTACGTGGGCCTCTCATTGTTGTGGCCTCTCCCGTCGCGGAGCACAGGCTCCGGATGCGCAGGCTCAGCGGCCATGGCTCACGGGCCCAGCCGCTCCGCGGCATGTGGGATCTTCCCGGACCGGGGCATGAACCCACAGCCCTTGCATCGGCAGGCGGACTCTCAACCACTGCACCACCAGGGAAGCCCCCTGAGTTCTGATTTTTTAAAATGTTTTTCTTTTGGCAAGTTTTTGTGTTTTTTTTGTTTTTAAACGATAAGGAGTTGTTAAGAGCTTCATTGGTAAGCAACACAAAGGGCAGAAACTGTATAGGAGCACAAAAGTTTTATCTTAGAATTACGTTTCAGTGTATAATTTTATAGACTGTCAGAAGTTCTGAGTGATGTGCGACCTTCTTAAGTCTCTTTAAACATGTGTTATGTTTATCTCTTGCTCTAAAACAAGTTATCCCTGAATTCCATGATTTAGAACCACTATTTCATTTTTTTAAAATTTATTTATGGCTGTGTTGGGTCTTCCTTGCTGCGTGCAGGCTTTCTCTAGTTGTGGAGAGCAGGGGCTACTCTTCGTTGCCACGGCATGTGGGATCTTCCCAGACCAGGGCTCGAACCCGCGTCCCCTGCATTGGCAGGCAGATTCTCAACCACCGTGCCACCAGGGAAGTCCCAAGAACCACTATTTCATCTTATCCTTGATTTTGTGGGTCAGGAATTTTGGAAGGGCCAGGCTGGGTGATTCATCTCTGATCAGTATGGCAGCAGCTGGGGCTGTAGGGTACACTCAAAGATGGTTTCTCCATTCATGTCTGGGGTCTTGGGGCTTCCTGGCCTCTCTCTCTATACAGCATCTCATCCTCTCAGGCCTTCTGCATGTGGCCTGAGCATCTCATGGACAGTGGTCTCAGGGCTCCAGAACCCCCATGCATAAGCTGCTTGTCTAGGCTGAGCTGGGAGCTAGAGGCCCATTGTCCTTAGTGTCCCGGTGGTGAAAGCAGTCCTCCTTCAGTTTAGATTCAAGGGGAGGGGAGCTAGGACCCACTTCCCCATGGATAGAGTATCAAAGGCTTTGCAGCTTTCTTTAATCCTCTACACCGTGGTTCTTAGCTGTTTTAGTTTCTGGGGTCTTCTGAGAATCCGATGAAGGTTATAGAAAATGTACTCTCACCTCATTTTATATGCAGTTTTGGTGGAATCACTTACCCTGAAGACTTGAGTGTCTACAATAAAGCTGCTTGATGAATGGAGCTGGAGAAATAGTGTGACAGTCATTCCCTTGATGTCAGAGCCACTGGTCTGCTCACTGAATTTGCATCTCCTTAGACTCTCCTACCCTTAACCTTCTCCTCTGTCCCCTAGAGGTCTGCCTTTGGAAGGATCTTGGTTATAGTTCAGAGGTTATAATTTCACAAGGTTCATTTCTCTCAGGGTAGCAATAAACCTGTGAAGTATGACTGGGTCAGTATTTCTCCAAATGAGTTCTTCTGTCCATAATTTATACCCAGCAGCAGATTCTGTGTGACCGGAAAGACAGGAAGGAAATAATCTCCTGGGACAGTATTTTAATAGCCAGATGTCATTGCCACTAACGAACTTTTAGGCTGGACACAAGGATAACCTTGACAACTGACTTCCTACTCCCGCCTGAACTGTCCACCTGGATTTTGTTTTTTATCAGCCATCGTCAATACAAAGGTTGTTTCTCAATTTCGTTCTGTAAACATACAACCGCTGCGTCCCACAGGAACTGAAAGTAGGTGTCCCCAGCTTGGAACTTTTTCCGGAAACAATAAAAAGCTCCTTCAGCTTTGTCTTTTTTTTTTACATCTTTATTGGAGTATAATTGCTTTACAATGGTGTGTTAGTTTCTGCTGTATAACAAAGTGAATCAGTTATACATATACATATATCCGCATATCTCTTCCCCCTTGTGTCTCCCTCCCTCCCACCCTCCCTATCCCACCCCTCTAGCTGGTCACAAAGCACCGAGCTGATCTCCCTGTGCTATGTGGCTGCTTCTTACTAGCTATTTTACGTTTGATAGTGTATATATGTCCATGCCACGCTCTCACTTTGTCCCAGCTTACCCTTCCCCCTCCCCGTGTCCTCAAGTCCATTCTCTAGTAGGTCTGTGTCTTTATTCCTGTCTTATTCCTGGCTGCCATCTTCTCTGTATCACCCAACATCTTTCTTATTCTGCTTTTGTGAAAGTCAATACCCACAGAATCCTAGGTGGTAGAGTTGGACTTGATCTCAAGTCACTAGTGACATCAATCTTCCTTTCTATAAAAGGAGGAAGCAGCAGAAACAGAGATTAAGTGATTGCCCAGGGCACGCTCTGGTTAGTGACAAAGCTGGGATCTGAACCCAGGTCTTTGCACTAAGTCGATCTTGAATATTAAGTCAGAGTATTTGACATGAGTGTTCCAGGTGCTATAGACTGAATGCTTGTGTTTCCCTAATTTTCCTATGTTGAAACCTAACCCACAGTGTGCTGCTAATTACGAGGTGGGGCCTTGGGAAGGTGATGTCACCCTTATAATAGAGACCCCAGCCAGCTCTCGCCCCTCCGCCCAGAGAGAAGATGGCCGTCTACAAACCAGGAAGCGGGTTCTCGCCAGACACTGAATCTGCCTGTGCCTTGATCCTGGACTTCCAGCCTCCAGAACAGTGAGGAGTAAATGTCTGTTGTTTAAGCGCCCCCATCTGTGGTAGATTGTTAAACCAGCCCAAGCAGACTAAGACGCTAGGTATTTTTTCTTTACGGTTTTATTGAGATATATTTTATATACCATAAAATACACCCATTTAAAGGGTACGGTTATGTGCTTTTTAACATATTCAGAGTGCGATCATCACCACACTTTAGAACATTAACTACAGAAAGGAAATCTGTCCCCATTAGCAGTTGCTACCCAATCACCCCCAGCTGGCCCCAGCCGCCCCCCCTAAGCAACAGCCAATCCACTTTCTGTCTTCATGAATGTGCCTGTCCTGGGTAAGTGGGATCACTATAATACATGGTCCTTTGTGACTGACTTCTATCACGTGGGATAATGGTTCAAGGTTGGTCCATGTTGTAACAGGTGTCTGTACTTCATAATTTTTTATTGCTGAATAATATTCTATCAGCTGGCCATCCCACATTTGTTTATCTGTTCATTAGCTGATGGCACTTAGGGGTTCCCAGTTTTGGGGTATTTTGAATGATGTGACTGTGAACATTGTGGGCAAGTTTTGCATGCATGTGTATTTTTATGTCTCATGGGTATATACCTAGCAGTGGAATTGTTGGGTCGTTTGGTAACTCTGTGTTTAATTTTTTGAGGAACTGCCAAACTGTTTGCCACTAGCTTGTTTTTATGTTTTTAATTTATTTTCTTCTGAGTTTTTAAAAATTGAAGTTTAGCTGACTTACAACGTGTTAGTTTCAGGTGTACAGCAAAGTGATTCAGTTATACATACATATATATCTATTCTTTCAGATTTTTTTCCCTTATAGGTTATTAGAAAATATTGAGTAGAGTTCCCAGTGCCATACAGCAGGTCCTTGTTGGTTATCTATTTTATAAACAGTACTGTGTATATGTTGATCCTAAACTCCTAATATATCCCTCCCCCCAACTAGTTTTTTATAACAACATCAAAATGTTATATTAACAACTACCATGATCCAGGGCAACTTTTAGTCAATTAAAAATACATGTATAACTACGTATGCCCAAGTCTGTATATATTAATACACAGTTAGATTGTGGAAAGGAACAAGACATTTCTCATAGATAAAAATTAGACTATGTAAAACAAAAACCTTTCTTTTCACATCACGAATAATTTGCATAGGCTACATTTAAACCAGCTAACAGAGAAGAGGCTTCCGATCCACAGTTAGACAGAGGTGGCCAAGTTAATGTTGTCAGAGGGGTCCTGCATTGGGCATTTCTAGACATAGACAATGGCAACACGGTTTTGATAAAGGTGTTAGGATATTAAAGAAAAGAAAATAAGAGAATCAGCAAGAGAGAAGAAGGGCGCCAATGAAGGGCAGTGTTGGTTTTCACACTGAGGGTCTCTGAGCAGCAGCTCGGTAGGACTTGGCATCAGGAAGGCACCACTGTGCTCCTTTTTATGGCTGAGTCAGTAGGCAGCATGGGTCTGGAGCAGCCCTTGTAGACCTAGGTGTGAGCAAACCAGATGAAGCTGTTCGATTTCCCATTTGCATTTCTAGTAAGGCATTTTGCCAGCCTTTTCCCCTAACCTTTCACCATGTGTAATGGCAGGAATACCAAGACCCCTGTCCTGTTCCAGGCTCCACACGATCCCTGGCACCTCGCTCTATATCTTGGGCCCCGCCTTCACCTGTAGAATAGGAGTAATTACCCCCCTACCCACTTCCAGGATCAGGTTTCCGGAAGGACGATGAGAGAGTAGGTGGCCCAGTACTCTGAGCTGTCAAGCTCTAAGGGAAAGGCATTAACACAGGCCAGTAGAACCGTGTTCTCATGGTAGATGGTCTAAGGGATCCTTAACATGCTCAGAGAACTGATAGACAGTTTTGTTTGCACACCTACCTGTGATTGATGGCCAGTGCTATGTAAAGCACTTACAAACACATTTCCAAGCTAATAGGCACAAATAAAAAGATAAAATTGGGAAGAACTGACAAATTTCCTTAGTACATCAAACTCGAGAAAGATTTCCTTGGCATATATTAGAAAAAGCATAGAGCACAGAAATTACAGAAAAACTGCTCTCACAGTTTGCATGATTTCAGACTGCAGACTGGTTAGTTCTTTTCTTTCATCTCCCACACACACTTGAAGTTCACCACATGCCTAACTCTGCCTCTGGGGGCTCTCCTTGTAGTTTTGTTCACAAAAGCAGACCTGAAGGCATCTGAGGCAGCCCGATTGTGTGATTATTTTACTATATTTTATTTTTTATTGAAGTAGAGTCGATTTACAATGTTGTGTTAGTTTCAGGCGTACAGCCAAGTGATTCAGTCATATACATATATATATGCTTTTTTAGACTCTTTTCCCTTATAGGTTATTACAAAATATTGAGTAGAGTTCCCTGTACTATACAGTAGGTCCTTGTTGATTATCTATTTTATATATAGTAGTGTGTATGTGTTAAACCCAAACGCCCAGTTTATCCCTTTTCCTCACCTTTCCGCTTTGGTAACCATAAGTTTGTTTTCTATGTCTGTGGGTCTATTTCTGTTTTGTATATAAGTTCATTTGTATCATTTTTTTAGAGTCTACATATGAGTGATGGCCTATGATATTTGTGTTTCTCGGTCTGTCTGACTTCACTTAGTATGATAATCTCTAGGTCCATCCATGTTGCTGCATATGGCATTCTTTCATTCTTTTTAATGGCTGAGTAGTATTCCATTGTATATATGGACCACATCTTCTTTATCCATTCCTCTCTTGATGGACGTTTAGGTTGCTTCCACGTCCTGGCTATTGTAAATAGTGCTGCAATGAACATTGGGGTGCATGTATCTTTTCAAAGTATGGTTTTCTCCGGATACTTGCCCAGGAGTGGGATTGCTGGATCATATGGTAGCTCTATTTTTAGTTTTTTGAGGAACCTCCCTGCTGTTCTCCATAGTGGCTGTACCAATTTACTTTCCCACCAACAGGACAGGAGGGTTCCCTTTTCTCCACACCCTCTCCAGCATTTATTATTTGTACACATTTGATGATGGTTATTTTAAATAAGATATATGTAATTCATTTCCTCTGCTAACCTCTTGTGGCCCAATACCAAAATGAACTGTTTTCTTAAAACAGCTTTTACAAGTTTCATTTATAAAAAGGGAATTTGAGATAGCTACCATGAAACAGTGTCAAGGAGCAAATTCAAAGCAGTGCCGTGCATACAGCCCCACAGTGCCATTTCTTTTTTGCTTCTACTCACTTATCAGTATCATTACAGTTTCATTATCATTTGGCATTAAAAGTCTTCTTAAACATTTACCCTAAAAACATCACATTAAAAACTTAGAAAGATGGCTATATACTTTTCCTTGATGGAACACTGCAGACAGAACATAAGGCCAATAATCGGAAATTTTAGTAAGAATAGAGTGATAGAAAAAAATAATTAGCATCTTACTGAGAAGACTACATTCTACTCCTGCCTAATTTTATGAATAGCAGCCACTGTGCCAATTAATATCCAAGCATCCATATCTTACGATGACACAGAGTGTGGTTTTTGTTGTTTTTTTCCCACCACCCAAGAAAAAAAGACAAGGAGTTCGGCAAGGGGCTATTTCTGGAGAAAAATGACTTGCATTATGAACATCTTCAATCATTTGTCTCGATTCATATAACGTCCTCTTTCCTCCCTCCAAGTTCTCATTATTCAAAAATCATTTACCACTAAATTACAGAAAAACAGTTTCTCCTACAGCAGAAATTAAGTGAAGCTGGGCATGAGTCTATAAACAGTTATGAGGCTCTCAAATCATCAGAAAGATGCCACCTGAGACATATGACCTGTCCTGGTCTCCAGACGCCCGGTGCCCATTGATGGGGAACCTAGAAGGGTAATATTTTCTCTTCTCTGGAACTGAAGGTCCCTGTCATCTCAACTAAGAGTTTTTCTTTGGAAGAACAAAAACACATTAGTGTTTGGAGGACGTACTGGTGATACACACAGGCATCTTTTCCCAAGAAGCAGTCTGAAGCTCTAATCATATTTTGGAAAACAGAGCCTCACTTCACTGGTGCTCTGGCCACAGGGACCGGCCGTTGTTATCCTCGTGGTGTGGCTGTATCAGGATGGCATGGTTGGGAGTGAGGCTTTGGGGCCAGCTGGGCCTCCGTACAGAGTTGCCTCCCTACGAGCAGGGTGACTTGGGCAGATCGTTGGATTTCCTGAAGCCTCAGTCTCTTCATTTATGAACTATAAGGATAGGATAGAACTACTAGGGTTTTCTTTTTTTTTTTTTTTTTTTGCGGTACGCGGGCCTCTCACTGTTGTGGCCTCTCCCGTTGCAGAGCACAGGCTCCGGACGCGCAGGCTCAGCGGCCATGGCTCACGGGCCCAGTCGCTCAGCGGCATGTGGGATCTTCCAGGACCGGGGCACGAACCCGTGTCCCCTGCATCGACAGGCGGACTCTCAACCACTGCGCCACCAGGGAAGCCCTAGGGTTTTCTTTCAAAGATTTAAAAAGTATGGATACAGTACCTAGCACACGTTACGTGGCAGACACTGCAGGGTTTCCTTACCCTTTCCTTGACAAAGGAACCCGGCAGCCATCTGAGTGCCGGTGTGGCCGGGCCAGGGGCCCAGGCCTGATGGTTTCAGTGCCATCGTGGCAACCTCACTGTCCATCACCCTGCTTGACTGATTTGGGAGCATGAAGTCCGGGTTGGCCAGTGGTACGTAAGGGGCAGCCTTCTGGGGTTCCCAGGAGAGCCCGTCCACCCTGAAAGGACAGAGGGGGGGGAGGAAATGTTCTCTCCGGTGTAGGAATTTGTTACGTGCTGACCGTCTGGGGCAGAGCTGAGGTGCAGAACCGAGGCTGAGGATGCCAGCTCTGGAGGGGATCCCTCCACCGCCCGTTATCGTGGACCAACCACGGCTGCCTCGTCCAGTCTCTGTGAATGAACAGTGAGTAGCCTGTGTTTGAGCCACTCTGGGTCAGATTTTCTATTACTGTAGTGCAAAGTATCCAACTCAAGGAGCAGACTGTTACTTATATGTATTAATCAGCAAATTTGAAAGGGGGTAAATTGATATTTAATAAACTGTTTTCATTGAAAAGTAATAGAAAATAATTCCCAGCTTAATTCCAACTAATTCTATCATTCTTTTTTTTTAATTGAGAAACCTTAAGAAATTTAAAATAATTTTTCTTTCAGGGCAGGTCTAATAATAAAATTTAGCTTATGGTAATCAGTTATATTTTATTTAAAAACAAAGTAGGAAGCCATATAATCATACATTGGAAGGGAATTTAGTAATTACTTTCGGGTCTAGAGTTTCGATCATTTTCCTGCCTGTAATTTTAGAGGGCACATTAAAACCATCTCAAGGGATAGGATTGGGGTTTTAGAATTTAGAAAAAATTCTAAAAGTTTTTTAGAAAAAGAACTATAAAATAGCAAAATTTCTAGATAATTCTAGGTTAGGTTCATGTATACATTAAGTGGTAGGGTTAATAATTATGGACATAGGAGGAGAGATTCATCCTGGATCACCCATGGAAAGAACCGATGTCTTATTTTCACAATTCACAGGAAGGAAGGTATTTCTTGTTCCCCCTTTAATTACAGAAGTTGGGATTCACCACACAGAGAAGCCTAATTTCTGCGGTATTTTCATTTTTCTACTGGAGATCTGTCCCTTTCCTGTGTTCTGGGTATACCGGACAGACCACAAAGCTGAGAGCAATATAAAATTTCTGAACCTACTGATCCTAGAAATCCAAAATCTTTCTGGATTTTATTAGACCCTGTGGTGTCGACTGGGGATGTGAATCTTCTTTTACCTTTGTCCTGAACGCAGCAGACAGAGGCCTTCTGTCATGTTCTGTAAAAAAATTGGTGAGAAATGGAACACAGTTCAGGAAATTTTATATATATATATATATATATATATATATATATATATATACACACACACACATATGTGTATATATATATAATTTATATATAATTATATGTAAATTAGTAATAAGATATATATAATTCATATATAATTATATATGTTAGGTCATCAGACATTTATATATTTTATATATAATTATATATAGATTAGGTAATCATATATATATATATATATATATATATATGTATATACATTCTTTTTTTAAGAACCAGCAACCCTAATGGTAGGATATATTGTACAACATGGGAAGCATAGCCAATATTTTATATAATAACTATAAATGGAGTATAACCTTTAAAATTGTGAATCACTGTGTTGTACACTTGTAACTTACATAATATTATCCAGCAACTATAATTCAGTCCTCTCCAGTGCCTTCCCGTCTCACTGAGACTCCCATCCCTCCAACCATGCCCTGTCACCTGCCCTGGCAGCTCTCCTACTACTACTTTCCCAAACTCACTCTACTCCAGCCATCCTGGTTCACTTGTTACACCTTCTCTCCAAAGCCTAGAACAGGGACTGGCACACAGGGGGTGCTCAATAAATTTTGGGTAAATAGATGGTAACCCAGATATGTTCTGAGCTCAGACTGTCTTCTGAAACCCAAAGAAAAATTGGCTTCAACCCTCCACTTTGTGTTTAGCTCCTAACATCTCGGGTGAGTTCTGGGACACTTACATTTCTTTTTAGTTTCCACTGGCTCTGAATCGCTGTTTCCTCTGAATTCTCCACTTCCATTCCGCGTCTGCTTTCCCCATGTGCTGTCCTTTCTTGGCATTCTACTGCCCTGGGGGGCACCGTTCACATCCTTTGCTCCCCAGGGTCCTGTGTGTAGCTGTCTTTGTTACAGATTTGGAATAGTGGAGCAGGTGACAACACCTAAAATGAAATTACAGGGCAACCCCTAAATTTAAATTTTAGGTGTCTGCTTTCTTTAAAGTAATTCATTTCTGCACTGGGAACTTAGGATGGTTTCATCTACTCGAGCTCCAGCCCCCCAGCCCCACCCCCCATTTCCCTGGTCCTACTGTTTTCTCTTTGCCAAGGTGGCACAGTCTATTTTCGGACATCGGATTTTCAGTACCTTCTTTCAATTTTGAGTCAAAATCCATCTCATACAATTTTGCCCATTTGTGGATAAAATTAGTTTTCCTAATCTGTGATTTCCATTTAGAACAAATAGCATCCCTTTTCCAGTGTCACTCTCGAGATCTAGGGCTTTATGAAAGTGCACAAATCTGGATGTACTTAACGAAACATAGTTTTCTTAAAGAGAAAAACAGTCCTCCATGGGAAGTTGTATTTATTTTGGAAAAAGTGTATTGATTAGGTTTCAAATATAAGCTCTTGGCCACCTTACTAAGTTTCTGATACACACCACTTTTTAAAAACACTTCCATAATTGATCTCTTGATATAGTAAAAACTTTGAATAGTTTATAATAGTCCAAGATGTATTCTGTGAAATATAAAAATGTTTTATATGATATTTGAATTTACGCTTTACGGCTAAAACTTAGCAAAGGTACAAATAAACTATATGAAATACCATATTATGTCGGGAGAAACTTTTGTGAGCCTAAATGTGCATTCTATTCAGAGCCTACGCAAGACTGGCCTCCCCTTGCAGGACCAGCTATTCACTGATGTGCCTTTTGTAGAGAAACGTAGGGAAGAGGATGCAGGGAGCTTCCCTCTCGTTCTGGGCATTGAGCAGTGCTGATGATGAATGGCCCACAGTGGTAACTGGCTCTTGGCTACAGATGTCTCGGACCTTGGAGGAACGAGAGAGTAACGAATGGCGATTTCACAGCAGCTCACCCGGGGCTTCCTCTCCCAGGGATTAGGTGTGCCAGGATGAGCCTGGTTACATAAAATTGCAGATGGTGTTTTTAGCCTCCCTTGTGTGGCAGCCATATATTTTTTTTAACTAAAAAAACTCTTAGAGTTAGGAAGTGTGCCAAAGAGAACATTATGACACAAATGCTACCCAAAACATTTGAAACCAACCTGTTAGTCAACCGAAGAGAAATAGTTTCCTATTTTCTAAGCAAGTGACATTTCCTAATGTTCTCCCACTATGAATGGGCTGTAATGTTACCTTCTGTTGGACTCTAGCCTTATAGAGGTCTGTACTTCTGAGAAAACCAGTGAGTTACCCGTCCCTTCCCCCTCCAAAAGAAAAAAAAGAAAACCTGTGAGAGTGAAGACCTCCGTCCTCCAAAGAAGCACCAAACCAAGAATCTCTCATGGTCCAGGACCATGTTACAGATAGATTAAATAGCTGGTATCGGAAGCATGCCTTTTCCTTATTAACTTTTGCCAGCTCTGCACTTGGATTTGTCCCCTTCAGATGTTAAGGCACTTGTGCATTCAGATCTGTCAGTCTTAAAATGTGCCAGCATCTGACCACATCATGACCTGCTTTTGCTTCAAGGATGAGTTTCCCACAAGTCCCTGCTCCTCTGGCTTCCCAGAGAGTTCAGACCTGTGTAGTGTGGGATGTGGTGGTAACCCGAGAGCATCGCTGTACACAGACCAGTGAGATGGAGCTTTGGATGCTTGGCATCTAGATGGATTTTGGAAAGCAGGATGTAGTCCAGCGTAGCATGACGTGTGTGCATGCATGACGTGCAGTGGAGTCTACATGTTAAGCTGCATCAGATTGTAGGGTCTTGGATGCCACTCAAAGGAGCGTGGCAAAACTTCTCCGTTAGGGTTCTCTGGCAGGGTAGTGAGACAGTACCATATCTTCACGTGGTTTAGGAAGACATCTCTTGTGTCAGGCAGAAGACTTAAGGGGCAGGGAGGAGATGGGAAGAGGCTCTGAGCGTTTCCATTAGTTGGACGCTATGATCACGGGAACTTAAACTAGGGAAAGGGCAGTGAGATGGAAGAGAAGATGAACTGAAGAGCTATTTCTGGTAGAACAGGTAGGGTTTGGCACGTGATGGAGCTAAGAGAGAAAACGTGAGGAGCTGGAGGAAGCCGGGTGTCCTAGTCTGTGGGACCAGGGGCGATGGCTCTGCTTGGTGAGGTGCGCGGTGCTGGAGGGCGTGGGCTTTGTTAGTGGGGTGGTGGAGGCGAGGATGCATTGAGCTGGAAGGACTAGCGAGTCACTTTCCTGTCAATTAATGTCGACTTAGCCTGTAGGATTTAGGGTGTGGCCAGGGATGAAAGGCAGAGGAGTCCTTCATCTCCTCACCAGGAAATGTTTTCTCCAACGCTTGCAAACGATTTCTCCTTGGAAGGCGGGTCCGCGTTTTGCTCACGGGTGTGCCCCCCCACCCCCACCCCCCGCATCGCGTTTTGCTCACGGGTGTGCCCCCCCACCCCCACCCCCCGCATCGTGATTGGCGTGGGCATCGCATCAAACACGTGTTGAGTGAAGTGTTCTGTCATTTTACCATCCCCACCGCCCTTATTTCTTCATCTTGGTTCTCTACCAATTACTTCAAAGAAAAGAAACACAAACTTTAAATTTTTCATTAGTATCTTCCCTCCTTAATTTGGCAGATAAATTTGCATGCTGGAGGGAGGGGAGATTGGATCACGTTTCTAACACAAAGGTAATGAATTCCAGATCTCCAATTTTCAGGGTTTCTAAAGCTAGCCTTTGTTTTTCTTCATACTATGATTAACCAGGTCTGCAAAGGCTCAGAGCTTATCACAGGTCCTTCAACTAAAAGTAGTTTTATTGTTTTGTTGAATGCCATAGCAACAGACCGAAAAAAAGAGAAGTGTTCAGTTACAAAATATAGGAAAAAGAGTGTTTTTCAACAAAACATGTAGCCCTTCTGATATAGAGAACATTGTTAAGATAGTAAACATGGGGTTACAAATAGAAGCAGTTCTTTGTTGGTAGCATAGTTAAAGAAACATTTTTGGATTTAAAATTTTCTTTTTGAAATTAAAATGATTTGTTGGAAAAGTGTGGCTCCATCATGGTATTTAGTCTAATCCTTCTGTAGCCCATGTTGACCTTCTGAAGGTTTGCAGAGGTGATGAGAAGGGTGTAGGGAAGTTCTGAGAACTTTCCTTGCTTCTCGATTCCCTTTCGTTATCCGTATATTACCTTTTTGTGTGTTTAGAAATTCCCCAATGACTTTTCTTTTTCCGAGAAGGAATTTTTACCTCTAAAATTAGCTTTTAAGAAAAAAGCTTAAGTCCTGAAAAAAATACCTTTGGAAATGGTATCTGATATGATACTGAAAAATTATGATAGTAATTGACAGTAATCACCAACCACTTGTAAATTCCTTGAAGAATAGAGCTGAGTCTTTGTATGTGTGTGTGTATGTCTGCATGTGGTACAGAGTTTTTTGCCCAACAGAGGATACGTATGTAATACACGCACCGAGTGCGATGAGAAAATGTGTGGTCATTGAACAGTGATTATATACAGCATATTTTCAGAGACAGATTACGTTAAGCTGGTGTCAGGAAATCTTTTTATTCCTTAATATAGCTCTTGAACCAGTGACTTTCAAACCTGTTCAGAAGGACAGGACGCCATTGGTAAAGCCCGTATCCTACCTTTTCATTCTGAGACTAAAGTGGTGGACCCAAACGGGCAGACGAGATGCAGAGAACACCAACTGATGGTTCCTTGTTGTCTCTAGCGGGTGAATCAAACATTCAGAAGACTCACACTGTCTTCTCTTTCTGCATCTTCTTTTCTATTCCAAGCCATCATCGCATGTGCAGTAGGGAACAGGGGCAGTCTCCCTTGTTGACCGTAAGCCTCACTCAGTGCTTTTTTTTGAATACTGGTGACAGCTGTCGCATTCTGGGGCTCTGACCCCCTTAGAATATGTCCCCATGTGACCAAGAAGAAGGGGTGCATCCCAGCTCTCTGGCTGCATATCCAGTGAGGCCCGGGGCCCTGCGTTCCACACGCTTCAGATGCCTGGGAGCTGTGTCCCCGTGTCTTTCTCATTCTTCAGCACCTCACCCCATGGCCACCTCGGAGAAAAGCAGGAAACCTTCCAGCCTGTGTCTAATCATGCCCTCCCTCCCTCCAGCTGATGGTCAGTTTGTGATCTAAGAAGAAGGATTGATGTCCTGGTCCCAGCACGGATGCTGCTTTCACGTGGTCAGTCCTAGAGCTGTGTCTCCATGGGAACAGACCTCAGACTTCGACTGTTTTCTGAGGCCCCATCTGGGGAGTTTTTCTTTCTTCTCCAGGCCTTAGGGTCAGCACCAAGATTACCTACTGGACCTTTTAAAAGGGAAATGTCCTCTTTTGAAAAGAGTGAACTCTGTTCCCCGTCTCATTTCCCCCCTTCCCTTTATTCTGGGACTTGCTTCCCTGCTGCATCCCTGGCCCCGCTGTGTACTGGGCCCGCCTGCACCCTCTGCCTAGCTCAGGCATCACAAGGCCAGCGTGCCCTCCAGCACGGACTGCTCGCTTGTTTCTGATGGAAACAGATTCCTTTCAGGTGCCGAACCCCTAAGTTGTGTGTCAGTCACCCAGCTGAAGCGCACTCCCCATGGGTCCCTAAGGAGGGAGAGCCTCGGGGTCATGCTGGTAAGCTTGTGAGCCCAGAGCTGGCAGGGTTCCTCCTGCACCCCCATCTAAGCCTCCACTTCTAAGAGCTGGTGTGGCGCTGTCCTGTTGCCCTGCAGATGGGAAAGGGCAGGGACAGATGAACCCAGGAGTGGTCCAGCAGGTGTTAGAGCATCTCTGCTGATCCCCCAGCACCTGCCACGCAGGGACCAGCTCCCAGCAGGAGAAGTCAGCCGACAGGGTGCAGAAGAACCAGGGCCCGGAAGATGACTCAACCCAGAACTTCCTCCTTATTTTCCCTGCATTCCAAGCTAGTCCACCTCTTTTCCCAGTGCCCTAGTGGTGTCCTTGCAGCCCTTTCCACCTTGACTGCCGTTTAGAGTTTCTCTTCCTCCTTGCAGGTGGAGGAGGTGTACAGGGAAAGGAAAATGAAAGCCCCGCCTGCTCCCAGGAGTTGGTCATGCCGTCAGGAGGGCGTCTGTCCATGCTCCACATCTTGACAGCCTGGCCACCTTTGTCCCTGCAGTCCCCTGACCTCAGCTGATGGGACCTCAGGCCTCTCCCCAGGCTCTTGGTTCCTGGGGTGGAGGGTATGCATTTCAGCTGAGGTGCCCCTGGACCTGCCTGCTCCATTCTGGCCTCAGATGTGGTCCTGCTGGAAGCCAGGTGGGAACACTGCGTCTCCATGGGCAGGAGACCGGCCAGGGCCAAAGCTGCGTTTTCGCTCCCGTAGCCTGACGTCTCTGCGGTAATTCACAGCACAGCTAACTCATTCTTGCCTCTGACCTTTCACTCAAACTGCTGCTCTTGTCGGGAGTCCCTTCCCTTAGGACTTTCAAATCCAACTCTTCTTTAAAGGCTTTTGTCTTCTTAACTCCAAAGAACTTACTTCTCTTCTGCACGTTTAGAGATTTACTTCATACTTGTGTTCGTTGAGACACATGGTGTCCTTACACTAATTCCACCTGACCCTATTTTTTTTTTCTCACACGGGTCCAAGTTATTTTGAGTTATTTGCAGGCTCCTAATTAATACACCTGTCCAACACTTCCCATCTGTTCTCCCTGTAATCTCAATGTCCCTGGGGGCCCAGCTACTTCTTAGCGATCTGGTTAAAATCAATCAAAGTGTCCTTCCCAGTCAGTGACAGTCCAGGGCTCTCCTTACAACTACTGCATGACTGGGGTCTCTTCCTCACTCTCCAGGCAAATGCTCCTTTGTTTCTTTTGCCCCTTCCTGAGTCTAGAGCAACAGTTCGCAAACTATGACCCTGACCTGCAGGCTGGCCTCGTGCTGGGAATGGTGTTATGCTTTTATGTGGTTGAAAAGTGTTAAAAGAAGAACAATATTTTGTGAAACGTGAAAAGTATACGAAATTGAAACGTTGGTGTCCAAAGTAAAGTTTTATTAGAACAGTCGTGGGCCACACCCCTCATTCATATGCTGGGCGGCTTGATGCACAAGGGCAGGGTGGAGTAGCTTCGACACAGACCGTGTGACCCGCAGAGCCTGAAAGGTTTGCTCTTTGGCCCTTTTGGAAGGACTTTCGTTGGTCTCTGGTCTAGAGGCAGAGACCAGCCTCTCAGTGTTCAGTTCCCTCCTGCCCAGGCTTGAAAAATTGCAGCCATCACTGAAATGACTCGTGCAGAGGTCACACTGCAGTCCTGCTTTTCACACAGCCCGGTTTTTTCTCTTCCTCTCTCTACCTGACCCTCTCCCTGTCTGCAAAACCCAGCAGATTTCTCTCTCATCTACCACAGCTCAGCTTCACCCAAAACTCAGGGCAACCCCAATGAGGAGATGTGGCTCTAGCTGTTAAGAGAATTGCATTTCCCATTTTACTCTACATTTTTAAAATGACGTTTAAGCAAAAAGCAGTGTTTCATTGGTGCTGTATCAGCTGCTTTACTCTAATTTTTAAGGTTTATTAAAATATTTGCAAAACAATATATCCTATAACTAGAGCCCCAAATGAAATCTGTATATTAAAGTTTTGGAGATCCATGGAGCACAGCATGGGGTGGGACATGGGGGCATCTATTTTTTTTTAAATAAATTTATTTATTTTATTTATTTATTTTTGGCTGTGTTTGGTCTTCGTTGCTGGGCGCGGGCTTTCCCTAGTTGCGGCGAGCGGGGGCTACTCTCCGTTGTGGTGCACGGGCTTCTCATTGCAGTGGCTTCTCTTGTTGCGGAGCACGGGCTCTAGGGCGTGCGGTCTCCATAGTTGTGGCACGCGGGCTCAGTAGTTGTGGCTCGCGGACTCTAGAGCGCAGGCTCAGTAGTTGTGGCACACAGGCTTAGTTGCTCCGCAGCATGTGGGATCTTCCCGGACCAGGGCTCGAACCCGTGTCCCCTGCATCGGCAGGCGGATTCTTAACCACCGCGCCACCGGGGAAGCCCGGGACATCTGTTTTTGTATCAGAGTAAGACACAGGATCATTCTAAATTTTAAGTAGTTGTGCCAATGGCTTTTTAAGGATAAAAAGATGGCAGTTCATTAAAATCCTGATGTATCTTCATAATAGCAATGATAGAATTCATGAATATTCGTTGCCATTGTTGAAATAAAGACATCTTCACCGATACCCAAGAAAAGTGTACACAAACCTGGCCTGAAAGGTCATATAATGAATGTCCATTCATGTTTACTAAATGATTACCCTCTGTTTTTTGTGGGTTTCTTTGTTTTGTTTTTTGCGGTACGTGGGCCTCTCACTGCTGTGGCCTCTCCCGTTGCGGAGCACAGGCTCCGGACGCACAGGCTCAGCGGCCATGGCTCACGGGCCCAGCCGCTCCACGGCATGTGGGATCTTCCCGGACCGGGGCTCGAACCCGTGTCCCCTGCACCGGCAGGTGGACTCTCAGCCACTGTGCCACCAGGGAAGCCCCCCTCTGTTTTATAAACTGTAAAAATCGTGATTCTCAGATCATTATATCAGAGGAACCAGAATGTTTCTGAAAAAAACCAAAACAAAAAGATGAGGTGATTGAGGCCCTGAGAGGTAATTCATCACTTAAGGTCCCATGAGAGGTGGGTAGTGGTTGTCATTCACCTGAGACCAGGGCTCAGGTTTGCTGACCCCCATTGTACAACACCACCTCGCCAAATGTCTTTTAACTTTTCTCCTAGTAATGAATAACAAAAGCAAGTAAACAAATATCTCGCTTGCACATATTTAACCTGGTGGAGCAAAATTATCCAAAATAATAATCTCGATACGGTGCTAGAGTGCTGTAAGCGTAGCAAGTTATTCAGGAGAGATTCACTGGAAGGAACGGCTTGCGATGGCGGCGGTGCTCCAGGGATGCAGACAGACAGGCAAAGGGTCCCTTCCGAGCTTCTTTTGTTAAATAGCACAGGCCCGAAGGCAGTCAGCTGCACTGGACTGCAAAAGCAATAATGATTTTATCTCCTAGACTATTCCACTTTTCCCATTGTCCCACCTCAACACTAATTTAAGATAACTTGATGGCATTTAAGTAGGAGAAAAGAATTTGTATGTAAATGAGGGAAAGGACAAAAATTGGCTCTTAAAGTCCATTGGATTCAAGAAAGCTTCAAGTTTGGTTAGGAAACCGCGACTCTGCAAAAGTGTTTAAGACTATCTGGAGAATTTTTTTTTTCTATTAAATTATTTTATTTTGAGACTTATAATGTGATTTTCATCCTAGAGTAAAACGCTTTCTGCAGCAGGTTTGTAATAAAAAAACAACAAGGTAAAAAGTAGCCGAAACCTTTGCCTGCCTGATTACTACCATTTATATCGGGAATAGAAACATTTCTGCTAATCTGTTCTTTTAAAAAAAAAAAAAACACCTGACTTTTTGACATGGTGTGTATGTATATGATGTGTGTGTATATAAGTCCATATATGATAATAAAAATATTATTATTATAAAAGAGAAAACTATGATCTAGTTCACATAAATAAGCTATTTTAGAGCTTTAAAGTCATGTAAACAAATTACATGGTTAAAATACTTCATGTTAATGGTTATTATTTGAAGGCAGTCACCGCTAATCTCTAAGAGGATGTGAGGTACCTTGCAGATGTAAACGCATTGTAGAGTCAGGTATTTACGAAAGAATACAACAGAGGCTGTGGGTTCCAGGTTGAAGAAATAAGAGCTATTTCCCCGCCATCACGTCAGGCTCTGGGAAGCCCACGGACCCCAGTCTCTTTTCGTAGGTGGGAACAAGAGAGCAGCGCAGCAGGAGGGACTGAGCTGTAGCTCGAACTGATCAGTTACAAACACTTGATACTGTACTTTCACCTTTTGTTTTAGGTTTTTAAACATCTAAGGATATCACATAAACTGATCAGTACTTCTCTGGCAGAGAGAGGGAGAGTGTGGTGTGAGTGCCAGGAAATGACCATTGCATACATTTTCCAACATCGCGTGGCAAGTTGAGAGACGTTTCATAAGATTAAAAAGAAATAGAAGTTAACTCTGGCAACTGCTTTCTGTAGTGCTGCCCTTGCCAGTCGGCTTTGACCTCGATTTAGGGACAAATTGTCTAGGGAAAAAAAGACTTCTGAAGCTTTGACGTTGATATCTCAGCAGGATGTAAGATGCATATGCTCTTTGAAATCATTGTGCTTTATTCAATACATTGTACCAGTTTTGTATAAATTCTAGACTTTTTTGACTTCTTAGATCTTGTGTATATTCTCATGTTCCACTGAGTTCTTATGATTCCGGTGTTGCCCTATTCTCTAGAAGGTGACTGTGAATCTCAAGAGTAATGATTAGGTAAACTATATTTTTAACACAATTGAAGAGCACGGCACATTATTTTTTGTTGTGGAGGGTGTTACTGATATGTCTGCAATATCAGAAAGGGTGGTAGGAAAAAGAAGAGGGGTTCTTAACTTGCGTGCGTGCGTGTGTGTGTTTTATGGACACTGTAAGAGGCACAACAGTGGCCCCCCACAGATACCCATGTCCTAATCCCTGGGACCTGAGAAAAATGTTACCTTACGTGGCAAAGGGGACTCTGCAGCTTCAGTTAACGTTACCCTGGGTTATCTGGGTGAGCCCGGTAGGATCACAAGTTTCCTTGTAAGTGAGAGACGGGGGCTGGTTGGTGAGAGAAGATAGAATGATGGAAGCAGATACTGGAGTGATGTGGTCGCTGATGTGAGCCGAGAAACGTGGTCATCTCCAGAGCTGGAAACAGATTCTCCCCTGCAGGAAGGGGCAGCGCCCTGCTGACACCTTGATTTTAGCTTCATGACACCCATTTTTTTGGCTTCTGATCTCCCGATCTGTAAAATAATAAGCCTGTGTTGTTGTAAGCCTCTAAATTTGTGGTAATTTTAACAGCAGCGGTAGGGAACTAACACAGACATCTCTGAGCAATCTGGTGAAACCTATGAATCTCCTTATGGGTTTTTGATAGAGTGATGTGCGTGCCTCTGTATTCATGTGTTAATTGACAGGACAAACCACTTAAAATAGAGACAAGTTAAAATTCAGTCATCTTTTCCATGTTTATCAGTGCGAAAGCTCACTGCTTATGGACCGTGAACTATTCACGTTTCACAAGTTGTACTGTCCTACAGAGGATTAAGAATGGAAATTTGAACTGTCCAGATGTGTGAAACTTTTAAGTTTTCATCCTCTTCTGACTTTGGTCAGCAAACTACTGTAGATGTGGAACACTGGAGAACAACGTCATTTTCTGAGCATCAATTTGCATGTATGTGATTTCACTATTAACTGCATAACTATGGGATGGGGGGTGATCCAATAGCTGGCGAGCAGGAGAATTGGATGCAGTCTGGAAGTGGGTTTAATAGCTACCAAGATTTCAAATTAGGCACGGGCATAAATAATATTTGAGATATGTGTGACAACTGTAGCGTGATGTGAACCTGTCTGTGCTATTTGTGACAAAATGACACAGACACCACTAACACTTCTTTTCTACATTGACAATTGAATGCGATACTAAATTCACCGGAAGGCATTTAAAATGATAAAGAGGCGTTTCTTTCCAGTCCAAGTTCGTGGACTCTCTTCCCAGGTTACGGACCACCAGAGCGGAAGCAGAACAGTGAGCGGTTTTATAGATCGTAGCTAGTCGTCTTCCTCGTTTTCACTCTGATTTTTAGGGGAAGGACTGTCTTGTTTATGGAGATAAATGACATTAAAATACACAAAACAAATGGAGCACAGACGGGTCGGTCAGTCCGCTGATGTCCTGCGGCCCTGAGGGTGGAACTTTGAGTGGATGTGGTTAAGGCGTCCGAGTTCTCTTCCTCTTTATTTGCCTTCTTTTTCTTCCTTAATCACAGTGCTTCTTTCCTTGGGGAGGCAGGTAATTCTTTGTTTATTCTTTGATAAGGAGAAAATTATGTTCCATGTCGTAAGAAAGAAGTCAGCTGGGAGACAGAGTATGGAGCTTAGGCAGGAGGTTAGATCAGATCATTTGCGCGTTGATATCTGTTAATATGTCACGTGGAAAATGATATTCAGGTGCCTATGTTGTCATTTCCTCAGGGGAAGTCATAGAATCTATTTTAGCATGAATATCCCGATGCCTCAAACCAATGCAACATCTGTTACTTAAAGAAATCTGCTGCAGTCAGGGATTGGGTTACGTGGTCCAGTAGACCTTCTACCACTTTGGTGGTTCAGCCTGCCACGGAGAGTACACTGGGTGCTCTCCAAACACCCACATGGGTGCCCACTGATTTACAGAGCGCAGTGCCCAGGCTCCAAAATTCAGAGAAACAAAATGGACTCGTCTCCCACAACCCTTTGTAGATTTAACGTTGCTCATTTTTCATTTAAAAAAACCCCTCTTCTCCGTATAAAAATAGTGCTCTCATTTAACTCGCTGTCATGAAGACAAATTGAGCCAGTCGACAGGGTAGTAAAGCAGACCGCTGTTCAAACATAGTCCGTAAAAAGTCCAGCTACGTTGGCATTTTGCAGGGTTTGCACGAAAGCAAGAGAAATGACAACTTGCTGAAGCGCAAACCAGGCAAAACAGACATCCAGGTTCAAGAGGAAGTTGAATCTGGAAGCAAGGTCTGAGCTTTTTCAAGATGACAAGTAAAATTGCCCCTGGATTCTGCTGTGACTGCAGTGGAGTTGGTCCTATTACTCAGCCACGTGGGCCCGAGGTGAGTCTGATGGGGTTTTAGGAAGGCCCCAAGGTGCACTAGGTCACAGTTAGACGCTGCTGGTTACAGTGGAAGTCGCTGGTCATAGCACAGACTTCGGATTAATTTTTAGCGTAAGAAACGCATCAGAAATAGCTAACTGAAACTTTTAGAAAACCGAGGTGAAGAATGTCTTATGTGACTTAAGACTGAAAGGCGGAAGTAATATTCACCATCGAGGGAATATTCCATTTCAAATAACTGATTTTGGGCCTGTAATCTTAGATTTAATAGATTTTCGTATTTCTCTCCTCCCTCACTCACCAGACACTCTCGTTTGTAGCTGTGTGTGTGCACTTGTGTGTTGGAGCTCAAGGAAAGAAGACGTGGATTCATGAACATGAATTTCAGATTAACCGGGGCTCCTAGGTGTACGAAGGACCTACCTTCGTATTGGTCGGCTTGGAGGGTTTTGCAATTAGTTATCTACCAGAGCTCTTGGTGGAGGCCACGGAGCCAGGCCAGAGCTCTGTATGCCTGAGTGAGTCCTCGAGGAATCATTTGGAACTCAAAGCCCAGACATTCCTTGACCTTCACACACACACACACACACACACACACACACACACACACACACACACACACACACACTACTGATGGCTCTTCATAGTGGCTCTAGTCGTGACAGGGACTTGGGAATTCACAGTCACGGACGCCCTGCGGGTCTCAGACACCATGCCAGCACCGAGAACAGGGTGGGGAGTGCAGAGGTTTGGAGGTGACGGATCTGTGATCAGCCTCCAGCAAAAAGAAGAGAAAGAGGCGGGAGATTTCTTGGTTAAAAAAGAAGAAAGCCGTGATTTTCATTTTGATGTGGCTCTTTGACTAGGCAGTGTCAACACGAGTGCCTCGACCTGGTTATGTTAAAATATTCAGCTTTGTCCCTTTTGCTGCTTATTTGACTTTCCAGTCATTTCTTGGGTCTTTTGGCTGAGGAACTGAATCTTTAATGCTATCTTTTAAAATCTTGTTTAAGCACTTAATATTCGGCAGATAAACCGTGTACATCTACCATGGGTATGAACAGCGTGATGAATATGTTTCCTGCCCGTAAGGAGCCTGAGTTGAAGCTGGAGCTGTAACTAGACAATCTGATCCTACTTCACCCCATGAGACTCTGGAGGCCTCATTTTTAAAGGAGAAGGGAACTAACATTTACTGAATTCTGATTCACTGTGGAATACTTAATCCTTGAACGAATCAGATTTTTCGACAGATGCAGGGTTGAAGACTTCCCTGCTTTCTAGATGCATGTCAGTCAAAATACTTAACCTCCCTGAATACCAGTCTCCCCTGTCTAATAGATTAGTTGAGTTATGATGTCTACTGCATAGGGTGAACATGAAATAAAGTGATTTAAAATATTGAGCATTCTGTCAGAATTCAGTACATGTTTCCTCTCTTACATTCTCCCCATTTTACATCAACAATAAGGCCCTTGTCCATCCTTCCCACACGGCTTTCAGGGACAGAGCTCCCATGATGCAGGTATCGTTGGCAACACTGCAAAGAATCGAGTGGGAATAAAAGTTCATCATCAGTGGCCAGGTCTTCCCTTCCCGCCATCAGCGCTCCGGGACACACAGCTCCTGCTGTATCAGGCGTGAGATGATTTAACTGTTAGTTCTGTGCTACTGTCTGCAGGGGTGTTTAATGGCATGATGTGGGTGGGAACATCACTTTGTGGGAACAGGGAGCTCCTTTTCATCTACTTTCAGAAAGAAAAGTTAAATTTCCTTCCTCTCTTCCCTTTAGACAGCCAAGAATGCTGATTTCACCAATACAATAGCTAATAATCAGAGCTCAAAAGCAGACATGTCAAAGCTTCCAGACTTAGCAGGAAAAGAAGAACCTAGAAGGTTCAGAGGGCGCTTCTGCCTGCCTGGAACCAACCCTGTAGACCCCGAGGGAGGAGGATTTCACGGCAGCCACACTCAGTGTTAGAATTTATTGCATATCTTTGTGCTCAGTAAAATTTATTTCAGAAAGCATATTTAAACACTCTTCTAAAAGAATCCATGCCTGTGATTAAAAACTCATGCTGTAGACTTAAGCTTCCTTAACCCTGTTGCCATTCCTGACAACACACACTTCTGCTCGCGGCTTTCAGATCTTTGCGATGACCTTTGTCTCTTTAAATAATAGGCATTTGGGGCTTCCCTGGTGGCGCAGCGGTTGAGAGTCCGCCTGCCGATGCAGGGGACGCGGGTTCGTGCCCCGGTCCGGGAAGATCCCACGTGCCGCGGAGCGGCTGGGCCCGTGAGCCATGGCCGCTGAGCCTGCGCGTCCGGAGCCTGTGCTCCGCAACGGGAGAGGCCACAACAGTGAGAGGCCCGCGTACCACCGAAAAGAAAAAGAAAATAGGCATTTGCTTTTATTTGTTGTTTCAACACCCCTAATGGCATCTTTAACACCCATCTTATAAATGGGAGTGTTTCTCTTGTTATCCTGATTCTTGCCTCTTCTTTTCCTCTTCTGCCTTTTTCATCCATGCTTTTGCTTTTCGATTGCTCAGGTCAGTGGAGGAGGAGGCCTTCAGGTAAGGCGGTCACAGGTTTCTAAACGCAGCATCCTTTCTCTCGCACTTCCGTCTTTGATTGTCTTGTCTCGCGGCTCTCACACTCTGCTGTGTGTGCACAGAATTACCTGCAGTGGTTCTTCAATCTGCAGTTTCTAGCATTCAGACCCTAGAAAATTCTGGTGTGTGTCTTTGGGCTAAGCCTGGAAACGTGCATATTTACCAGGCACCGCAGATGGTTCTGGAGCAGGTGGCCCGCACAGTACACTGCACAAAACAGCGAATCTTCTTCCCGTGGGTGATGACTAGTAACGCTCCTCTCGGCCCAATAGCAGGAGATGCCATTCCATCTGTGAGCCACGGGCCTCCTGAATCTAGTGGATCCCGAATCTAGTGGATCCCAAATCTAGTGGAATGGTCGGCTTCCAGGCTAGAGACTGCACACGCGCACTCTGGAGTTGTTAGAAATAACTGGAACCCCATAGATGGAATCTAGGAAATACATTTGTAATGTTGAATAACTTCACCCCTCGTGCACAAGCTTACGCCTTGGGTTAACAGAAAGCATCAAGCTGTCGTGCACCTCGAAGGAGATCTTTCAGCGAGAACCAACTGCTTTAGGGCGTGGTTCACCGAGTCTTTGTAGGTGTACCTGCTGCTGCTTCCCAGGAAGACTGCTGACCTGATAGGTTTACTGAACTCTAAAGAAGTTGAGGATATTTTCCCTCGAATAGAAGAGAGGAGGGAGCTAGCCCATGGTGTTCTAGATCCATATTTCTAATATACTGGGAGAGATGTCGCTGGGATTTTCCTTTAATTTTGATGTCATGGCAGAAAACTTAGATGCCCATCCATCTCTGTCTTTGGATGCGTGAGGGGCACATACTGTAGGAAACCTTGCTTCCTTTGCATCTAACTTCAGGGATAAATTACAGGACGTAACAGACACATCCCTGCTGCTTTTGAGTCAGGAGAGCAAAGCCCCTCTGAATGCTCTGAAATCAGGCATCTTGCCCAACTGCAAAGGTGTTTGGAGAGTGAACGTCCAGGAGAGGGCGCTGCAGGATCAGGGAAAGAACACCGAGCAGTCTATGAAGTACAGGTGTGAGCGGGAAATGAGCAGTGGTGTCCGGGACTCTACAGGCAAGAGAGCGAAGAGCCGACCCGGTGGACCGGGTGCCAGTGGTGAGGCAAGCACGCATGAGCGACCAGAAGTGAGTCTCCCAGGGGAGAGAGCTGTTCTCGAGACACCTTAAATCCTGTTCAAGAGGACTCTACAGCAGGGAGTGAGCTCCGGGGACTACAGGGACAGAAGGACCCCCGTGCGTGCCGGAGGAGAATTTACTGCTGCTGCCTCTGTGAGGGGGACCAGTTGTCCCCAGGCTGGAGTGAAGCCCATGAATGCCGTGCGAGGACAGGAGCCAGCTGTGGCCACCCGCCCGTGGGAGATAAGGTCACCCCCCCCCCCCGCCCCCGCCACCACCTGCCGGGAGAAACCAGCCCCGATGACACTTGTTCTGCTCTTGACGTTTCTTTCTGCCTCTGCTCCAAACCTGCCCAAATCAGTGGGCGGAGAGACAGGGAGGTGGGGAAATAGAACAGACTTTGAATATAGCCCCATGAGAGCCTCCTAAGCTTGTCTCACCCAGGAGAGGCAACAGCTTTTAACTTTAAATAAAGTCAGGCTTTTAGAAAATCCCACCAGGCTGGATCTATTTATGACTATTCTTATGCTGGAAAGTGAATGGAGGTCATCTTACTATCTCACGGTGCTTGAAGAGACTATGGACTTTCTCAGAGATTTCAGGCAGGGTTAGGTAAAGACCTAGGCTCACAGAGGAAGTTTAAAGGTCAGCACTGCATAAAATGTGGTTATTTCCTGATTTAGCCATCTGAGTCTTGAATGTTCAGCTTAGCGGTGTTACCTGCCTTGGTTAAAAAAAAAAATCAAGCCACACAAAGTAGGTAAAAGCAGTTTATCCTTTTTTTTTTTTTTTTGGTTATATGAATATATGTTTCATCTTTTTTCAAAACAAACAACTTTTTATTGAAGTGTAGTTGATTTGCAATGTTATGTTAGTTTCTGGTGTACAGCAAAGTGATTCAGTTTTATATCTTTCTATATATGTACAATACTTTCACAGATTCTTTTCCATTACAGGTTATTACAAGATTTTGAATATAGTTCCCTGTGCTACACAGTAGGTCCTTGTTGTCTGCCTATTTTATATATAGTAGTGTGTATCTATTAATCCCAAACTCCTAATTTATCCCTCCCCCACCTTTCCCCTTTGGTAATCCTAAGTTTGTTTTCTCTGTCTGTGAGTCTATTTCTGTTTTGTAAATAAGTTCATTTGTATCTTTTTTTTTTTTAGATTCCACATATAAGTGATATCACATATTTGTCTTTCTCTGTCTGGCTTACTTCACTTAGTATGATAATCTCTAGGTCCATCCATGTTGCAAATGGCAATATTTCATTCTTTTTACAGCTGAGTAATATTCCATTGTATATATGGACCACATCCTCTTTTTTTTTTTTTTTTTTGGACCACATCCTCTTTATCCATTCATCTGTCAATGGACACTTAGGTTGCTTCCATGTCTTGGCTATTGTAAATTGTGCTACTATGAAAATAGGGGTGCACGTATCTTTTCAAATTAGTGTTTTCATCTTTTCTGGATATATGCCCAGGAATGGGATTGCTGGGTCGTATGGTAGTTGTATTTTTCTTTTTCTAAGGAACCTCCATACTGTTCTCCATAGTGGCTGCACCAATTTACATTCCTACCACCAGTGCAGGAGGATTCCCTTTTCTCCACACCCTCTCCAGCATTTATTGTTTGTAGACATTTTGATGATGGCCATTCTGACCAGTGTGAGGTGATACCTCGTTGTTGTTTTGATTTGCATTTCTCTGATAATTAGTGATGTTGAGCATCTTTTCATGGGTTTATTGGCCATGTGTATATCTTCTTTAGAAGTTGACCTAAATGTCTGTTTAGGTCTTCTGTCCGTTTTTTGATGGGGTTGTTTGTTTGTTGATACTGAGCTGTAGAACCAGCTTATCTTGACTCTATTTACTTTAAAGACAAGGAGAAGAAAGGACTTAGTATTTGGAAGATTCTGCCGAAGTAAGTAAATGCAGTTGTGTGTAGTTTAGAAGTATAAGACAAAATTGAGTTTTGTTGCAGAAGAAAAACTTGCCCAATACACTGGGGCTGCTGCCACACCTTCAGTCACATCTCTGCAGTTTTCAGAAAGTGACTTTAGCCTCCTTTGAGGCTTGGCTAGGGCAGTAGCTAAGCACATGACACGATACTTTTACTGCTTTGGGGGTTTCAAAGAGTCTACTGTTTTGCTGTCTTCTGCTTTCCCCAGCCTGTAACATTCATGCAGTTGAGTTGAAATGTCTGTTTTCTACTCAAGAATGTAGAAAATGAAATCACAGGGTAATGCCGTCAATCTAAATTATTTAAATGCCAGTCTCCTTTTGCTTGAATTTATTATAAAGTTCTATATGCTGGTGAATCCTTTAATATGGAGTTGGAGAGGATATGGCTTATTGAAAATCAATAAAAATCTTAGACATAAAAGTATAAATGAAAAGAAACTGGACTATAACGTTAAAATAATCCTAATCTCTGCTTTATCCTTGGAAACCACAATCTTCCAAATACTCTCTAGGAAAAGATTGATTCTTACTTCTGTCGCTATAATCATCTTTATTAAGCGTTGTGTTTTGGAATACAAAGCAATGCTGAGAATGAAGCGTTTTGTTGAAGTAACATTGCATAGTTCTCATGAGCGTTGGTTTCTATCCTTGCACTGTGTAATGTCTCCAGGAGTGGATCAGAAGTGACCACCTGAAGAAAATCCTGTCTTCCTAGTGGTCCACTGCGTGTCACATGCGGGGGTGGGGTGGATGCTTTCAGGGTTAAGATACTGGCTGAGCTTCCTGTGGTGTCTACGGCCTGCAGTTTACCTTTAGCCCAAATCAAGGAGTTTACTAGGCTCTCGTCCCAGACTATAAACCCAAAGTGCCCTATTCCAACCTTTTAAAAAATGCCCCATTTGAAAGAAGCATCATTAGAAAAGACCATCCCAGGGCAATAATTGGCACTGACTTCTCGGCAGGCTTGAAGCTGTGTCCTTGAGTCGGACTCTGTGGCTGAAAAGCAATGTATTTGGCTGTCAGTTTGTCCTTTCCAGATGTGCTGCGCTGTTGTGGGCCGTTCTCAGGTTTTGTGGAGGTTGCAACAAGCAAGAGGCTTATGAAATTTGCCTCTTCATTGACTCCAACACCACCTATTCCATTATTTAATGTGCCCTATATAAATCCCCATGTGAGACAGTCTTTTAGAATTTAGTTCCAGGAAAACAAACAAACAATAAAACTTGTCTCCCCTGAGGTACTCACAGCTAAACTTCTTTCTGATCCTGGGAACTTACTATGAGTTATCTGCTTACATTTTATTTTTATGGTTCTGAAATACGACTGCAATTTGTTAACCTTTGAAACCTATATTTTGTATATTGTTTCAAATTATTTTTGAGAAGGGGTACAAGTTAACAAATTGAACGAATTAATAATCCTCTGTGATTTGCCTTTTTTTTTTTTTTTTTTTTTGGTAGTCTTAGAAAATTGCCTTTTAGGAATGTTCTACGCGCCAAGTTCTTTTAAAAGTGTAACATCAAACAATTCTTATTTTAACATAGCGGTAACATGACCTATGGAATGATGCTATTGTGGTGCTCACAGGAGATAATGTGTAAAACACTTAAAACAGAACCTGAAACCACCTCCCCAGCTGAAAACAATGGTTGAATATAACTTTAATTTATTTATGCTCTATAACATAACAATGCACCTTGCCCAAAGAGCCTCTTTATTTTCTGCAATGTTGCTATTATTATGTATATTATTATATCAAAAGTCAAGCCTTCCAGATACTATAAGTATACATCTTCCCAGTAAAAATAAAGTGAGTGGTTGATTTACTGCTTTTTAAAGACATATCCCCCCACTCATTCATTTTTTAGACTGTTTTGCAAAGAAGCAATAAACAGCATCTAGTCTTTGTTTTTCTGATATGGTATTTTCTTCGTTTCATAATCAATTACTTTTCTGTTAGCTTTCTGAAAGCAATTCTTACTTTGGTCTCTAAGTTCTTTTGTTGCTATAATATTCCACCTTCCTCTTAAAAGATCTCCAAAGGGCATAGAAGCCCTCTATCTCAACTAGGTAATGGAACACACATAACCATTGTCAGATTATTGCTGAAGTAGTTTCTAAGACAACTGTTTTCTGGAAAGTTAATTTAAGTAACTGTATGTTTGTGAAATATTAGAATAAAAACTTCCATAGTTAAACTTGTCTTTTATAATAATAGTAATTCTTATTTTTCAAATCTGTTGATTAAAAAAATACTTCCTGGAAAAATTTACCTCTTAGAAAGATGTGCATTTCATTATTAAGAAAAATTTAAAACCACTTGGTTTAATGTTGGCCTCAGAGAATTACCTGGACTGGTTTATCAGTGAGTTCTTAACCTCGTACTTCCATAAGTTAACACTGTTTCAGTCTACTGCTCCTTCATGGTTTCTTTGAGTTCTTAGACGCTTAATGACTGTATGTATCAACCAGTCGAAACAAACAGTATTTATTATAATGGCCACTAGACTCATGTAGTATCTAAGCTATCACCGGGTACCATTATTGGTTGTAGCAATGATGAAAAATAGAGAAACAATGAACAGTTTTCCTGCCTGCCTGCCTTTCAATCTTTCTTCCCTCCTTTCTCACAAAAATGAAAGCCTCTGGGTTAGTTTTGTTTTTTTCTTTTAACTTACATACAGACCAAGTGAATGGGGTCTTCCAGTCTCCATTTCCAGCTAGGTTACTGGTTACTTTTTTTCTTTTTTTTAATTCTCCTGGAATAATGTGTGTCTATGTTTGTATAATCAATGAAGCATTTATTTCTGCCAATAATTCATTTAGCTCTATTGATTTTTTTTATCCCTTTATCATGACCAAGTTCAAGTTTAAATTCTAGATTCCTAAAATAATTAATAATCCAGAAAGAACTTGTTTCACTGTTGTTTGCTTTTCAAACCCAAACTGTAGCAAATGGGTATAAAACATCCTGCAATTTGGGTAAGGATCAGAAGCATTGACAGAGCCAGAACTTAGTTACAAAGTTCAAGTTGGTGGCAGGAGTGGTTAAGGACCCACCATCCTGGGCTCTGCTTTGGGCAAATCCTGGTAAAGGGAAATGTGAATTCAGAGTATGGATGTATTCATTAAACCAATATTGACTGGGCCCTAATAAATGCTAGGCATTTTTTTTCTACTGGGGATAAATAAGTGAATAAATTCTTGTCCCCTGTGAATGAAAAATATTGCCGGCCATATCAGTAAATAAAAGATGTTGCAGCCATCAAGCCGTCACATTGCAGCTGCCCTGACAGTGAGCGCTGAGGGAACTCAGGATGGAAACAGCATGCTGGCCATCAAGCCCTCAGCCACTGCAGCCCCCCAGTGATGCACTCCCGAGGAGACTCAGGATGGAAAAGTATAGGATGCTGACCCCAGAGAGCTGAGGTGCAGATCAAAGGAATGATTGCAGTGAGCCCAGGCTCTTGCGTCTTCCCATACACAGAAAAGCGCTGAACTCCTTAACTTGAGATGTCTGGTTTTCTTTAATTAACAGTCATCTTTTGATGTTCCGACCACCTGATCTTTGTTGCAAAACCTCCTATATATCCTCACTCCTCCCTTACCTCTTCAGATCAGTCCCTCAGAGCTGTCTGAGAGACTGTGTCCTGGGCTTAAGTCCTAAGTTTTGTCCACCAAATAACACATAACTCTCAACTTCTAGGTTGTGCATTTTTTCAATTGACACCCCATAGATGTGACAAAGGAGTTCTAGGTTTGGTATCATTATTGAAGCCGTGTTTCAATATGTATTTGCTTTTTCTAACATATAAGATATCAAATTGCCAAGGAATTCCTTTTCTAAGGGCTTGGATAAGCACTATTTTTTAAGAGAAAAATAAAAAATACATATTTTATTTATTTTACCAATTTCAATTAGAATGGTAGAAAAGTAAAGTTTGAAAAATTATTTATTTAGGTTCTATGATAAATGTTTTTTTTTTTCTAAATTTATTTATTTTTGGCTGTGTTGAGTCTTCGTTTCTGTGGGAGGGCTTTCTCTAGTTGTGGCAAGCGGGGGCCACTCTTCATCGCGGCGCGCGGGCCTCTCACTGTCGCGGCCTCTCTTGTTGCGGAGCACAGGCTCCAGACGCGCAGGCTCAGTAGTTGTGGCTCACGGGCCCAGTTGCTCCGCGGCATGTGGGATCTTCCCAGACCAGGGCTTGAACCCGTGTCCCCTGCATTGGCAGACAGATTCTCAACCACTGCGCCACCAGGGAAGCCCCATAAATGGTTATTTTTTAAACAGCTGATATGTGTCTTCACATATAAAAAATATATAAAAAATATATAAATACATATAAAATATATATAAAATATATAATTCACATATAAATATATATAATTATATATATATATATAAAATATATATAAAATACATAATTTAAAAAGAAGTTTCATTATATTCATTTCATTCAGTCTATAGAGGTAAAACTAAACAAGGGGAACTATTGATAGTTTAAAAATGTTATTAGCTTTTCCAGCCTTTTTTTGAAAGGTTATAAGAACTGAGGACGGGGGAGTCTTACAGTGTCCCCAATATTTGTAAAAACAAAACAAGCCAAACAACAAAAAAAAAACCAACCTGTGAAATTACGTTCCTAAGCGAGGACTTAGATATGGGAGGGCTCTGTTTCCCCAGAGAGAAGGTGCCACATCGTCTAAAGCAGCTATGTCCCCGTGAGTCACATTGCTCCTGGTGCCGTCTTTGTCATGATTTCCCCCCAAAAGGGTACCGCTTAACAAAGAAGATTAAACCTCCATCCCTGAGGTGCCTTATTGACAGGTCTCTGAAAGATCAACACAGGAAGCAAACGCAACACAGTAAGTGCCCTACAGCAAATGAGTTCCGTTCTGAGAGTGCATTCATAAGTCCAATTTGTTCGTAAGTTCTACAGAGTTAGCCTAGGAACCCCACTGACACAGTCGGCTGTATAGTATGTACTGTCATAGCTTTATAATACCCTTCACACAAAGAATACATACAAAACAAACAAACACAAAAAATAAACGTTTTTAATGTTACAGTACCTTGAAAAGTACAGTAGTCCAGTACAAGAGCTGGCATCCAGGGGCTGGCATCGAGGGAACAGGCAAGAAGAGTTACTGACTGGAGCGGGGGAGAGGAGGTGGGAGATGATAGAGCTGAAGGATCCTCAGCAATAGGGGACGGAGGGCGAGCTGCAGTTTCACTCCCACCTGGACGCACGTTCACATCTCTGAAAGTTTGCAACTTGAAGGTTCGTACCTAGGGGACTTACTGTATCCTTAATTTTTAACTTAGATACTTAATGAAGGAAGGAAAGTATTTGCCGAGAGGTAAACAGCAATGACTTGTTGAAAAAAATGTGATGCTGTGGCCGCTGTAGGAGCTGCTGAAATCACCTGACAAAAGAGAAAAAGGGAAGAATCTGGTAGAAGCTGGCAGTGAGGTTTCTAGTTTAGGTCAGTGGCCGAGGGAGCTCCCTCAGGGGTGGCAGAGCCCTGGGAGTAGCCTGAAGCCTGGAGGGCTGCCCTGGGAGCCGGGGATCCAATTGGTGTCCAGAATGTGTCTGCCGGCTGCGTCATCCTAACTCACTCTTGTTAAAAATGCTCATCTCGGTGAGCGTGGGGATGTTTTTCCTTAAGGGAACATACTCTTGATTTTAAAATGGGATTAATTTTTATACTAGAGTTCAATTTATTCAAATTTAAAGTCAACTTTGCTTGAAAATTTTAAATCAGTGTCATTATTAAGCAAAGCCATGTGAAATGTGTGTGGTCTGCGTGTATGTTCTAGGGCGGGGTGAGGGCTGCAAGTGACTTCACAGACGTTTGAGCTGATCGAGGACCTTTGTGTATTTTGCTTTGTTTCTTTTTCTCCGACTTTTGATACTTCATCATTCTCATTAGTTTAAAGGGAGGGTGACGCCATCTCGGCGACTGAAGCATGGCCCACGAATCTAAACAAATGTTCCGTATCTTACAGCCAGGAAAATAGATTCTGTATCTTGACCTTTCTGTGAAGCTTTTCTTTTCAGAATGTATTACCTTGCAAAGTACATAGGGAACAGAGCCAGCCTGTGACCTTTTGCTAACATGTCATTCTGAGAAATGGGAAAAAGGCGTTGCATAGATCAGGAATTTTATTACCAAAACCATGAGGGGTCACTGGCAAGTTCCACCTTTCTTGGGAAGACAGCTAGCCGTGCAATTTCTGGAACAGACGCTGTTCTCTTTGGAGAACGCTGAGGCCAGTGTCATCCCAAAGAAGTGAAGTGGGAAGTAATTGATCACAGAGGGTGAATGAAAGGTGGAGAAGGGGGTGAGGAGACCTTTGGCATGTTGCTGTTGGGAACATCCGTGGAGGCGGTTGTTATTAGTTACCCCGGTTTGCTGAACATGAATGGACTCCATTGATGCTACGTGACAGTTCCTCTGGTGGATTAAGAGCTATGACTGGGGAGGAATAGAGTTTGATGGGGATAGGGTGCAATTACATATGCACCAGGCTGTGAAGCCCAGTGGTTTGTACCCACAGCTTGTACTGTGGGAGCCACCTTCAAAACATGCAGAAGCCAGTGGTGCCTCACCACAAGCCCCGCTGTCACCGGGAGCAAACCACAGCCCTTGGCCACTTTGATTATGGCAAAGCCCGTAGCTGTGTCCTGCCCTCACCGCCCCCCAATGGTGAGAGAAATCCCATTAATACAAAGTCAGATTATGCCATTTCTCTGCTCAAACCCTGCACTGGCTCCCAGGAGACTCAGAATAAAAGCCAGTCCCACTGGGAACTACGCAGCCCACAGGCTCTGGCCCTGGTGGCCCTGGACCTCACTGCCACTGCGTCTCCCGTTCACCTGCTCTGGCCACGCCAGCAGATCCTCCCTTCTGCCTTTATCTCTTGTTGGATCCACCTCCATGGGTTTGAACGTTCCTTTCCCAGGGAGGCCTTTCCTAACCGCCGACATAAAGGAGCGGCTCTCTTCACCCGACATGGCTTCTCCCCATCTGACGCCCACGTGTTTACTTGTTCAAGGGTGTCTGTCCGTTCCCTCCATTGTACCATGGGCCCCTCAGAGCTCTGTTTCCTCAGCACGTGGAACATCGCACAGAGTAGCTCAGTAAATATTTGAGTGAATAAATGAATATGAAAACCAGCAAAATAATTTCATTTTGAACAAATGCTCGTTAGGGAATCATAGTATTTCGAAGCAACTTGCTCAGTACTTGGAGGACAGAACGCTCCAGGAAGGCAAATTTTGCACAGACTCAGAGAGTGGCCAGGACTCAGCACCATCCTTTTTTTTTTTTGCGGTACACGGGCCTCTCACTGTTGTGGCCTCTCCCGTCGCGGAGCACAGGCTCCGGACGCGCAGGCTCAGCGGCCATGACTCCCGAGCCCAGCCGCTCCGTGGAATGTGGGATCTTCCCGGCCCGGGGCACGAACCCGCGTCCCCTGCATCGGCAGGCGGACTCCCAACACTGCGCCACCAGGGAAGCCCTCAGCACCATCCTATTAACAGAGGATTGGATTGGCATGTTTCCTACAGCAGGCGTGGGAGGAGCAGCTGACTTCCGGGCGATGATAGGATACCTTCTGCTTTGTGAGGAAAACTGACCACTTAGTGAATAATAGAAAAATACTTTCCTCATATAACAGGATACTGTTACATTTTTGCCTCCAGTTTTATTAAGATATGATTGACATACAGTACTGTGTAAGTTTAAGGTATACAGAAAAATGACTTCTATACAATAGTGATATGGTTATCACAATAAGTTTAGTTAACACCCCTTATCTCGTATATAGTAAAAGAAAAAGGAAAAAATTTCTTTATCTTGTGATGAGAACTTTTTGAATCTACTCTCTTAATGGTTTTCAAATATATAATACAACAGTGTTCGCTGCAGTCATCCTGTTGTATGTTACGTCCTCAGTACTTACTTATTTTATAATCTTTATTTTCTATGACTTTGGTGTTTTTTTTTTTTTTCCACCTATAAGGGACATCATACAGTATTTGTCTTTCTCTGTCTGACTTAATTCACTTAGCATAATGCCCCCAAGGTCCATGCATGCTGTCACATACGGCAGGATTTTCTTCTTTCTTATGGCCAAGTAATATTGTACATGTCTATCTCTGTATCTTTATCATCTATATCTATAGATCTCTCACAGCATCTTTATCCATTCATCCATCTATGTTTGTTTCCATGCCTTGGCTATTGTGAATAATGCGGCTATGCACAGAGGGGTGCAGATATCTCTTTGACATGGTGTTTTTGTTTCATTTGGATATAGTTCCAGAAGTAGAATTGCTGTCTCATACGATAGTTCTATTTTTAACTTTTTTTTTTTTTGTGCGGTACGCGGGCCTCTCACTGTCGTGGCCTCTCCCGTTGCAGAGCACAGGCTCCGGACGTGCAGGCTCAGCGGCCATGGCTCACGGGCCCAGCCGCTCCGCGGCATGTGGGATCTTCCCGGACCGGGGCATGAACCCGTGTCCCCTGCATCGGCAGGCGGACTCTCAACCACTGCGCCACCAGGGAAGCCCTATTTTTAACTTTTTGAGGAACCTCCATACTGTTTCCCATGGTGGCTGCATCAATTTACAATACTATCAACAGTGCATAAGGGTTTCCTTTTCTCCACACCCTCACCAGCATTTGTTGTCCCTTGTGTTTGTGATGACAGCCATTCTAACAAGTGTGACGTGATACCTCATTATGGTTTTCATTTGCGTTTCCCTGATGACTAGTGATGTTGAGCATTTTTTCATGTATCTGTCGGCCATTCATATATCTTCTTTGAAAAAATGTCAGTTCAGGTCCTTTGCCCATTTTAAAATTGGATTATTATTATTTTGCTATTGAGTTGTTTGAGTTCTTCATATGTTTTGGATTTTAACCCCTTATCAGATGTATGGTTCGCAAATATTTTTTCCCATTCTGTAGGTTTGGTTTTTTTTTCATTTTGTTGATCATTTCTTTTGCTGTGCAAAACGTTTTAGTTTGATGTAGCCCCACTTGTTTGTTATTGCTTTTGTTGCTTGTGCTTTGGATGTCATATCCAAAAAAATCATTACCTAGACCCATGTCAAAGAGCTTTTTTCCTGTGCTTTTTCTAAGAGTTTTATCATTTCCAGTCTTACATTTACGTCTTTAATCCATCTTGAGTTAATGTTTGTGATTATGTAAGATACCGGTCTAGTCTCAATCTTTTACATGTGAATGCCCAATTTTCCCAGCACCATTTATTGAAGAGACTGTCTTTTCTCCATTGAGTATTCTTAGCTCTCTTGACATATATTAGATGACCATATGTGCACGGGTTAATGTCTGGGCTCTCTATTCTGTTCCATTGGTCTATGTTTCTATTGTTATGCCAGTACCATATGGTCTGTATTATGTTGAGGTATGTTCCTTCAATACCCAATTTCTTACGTTTTTATTGTGAACACATCATGAATTTTGTCAAATGGTTTCCCTGTATCTATTGAGCTGATCACACTTCTGTTGATTTGCAGATGTTGAACCATCCTTGCATCCCAGGGATAATACAAGTTGATCATGGTGAATGATCCTTTAATGTGCTGCTGAATTCAGTTTGCTAGTATTTTATTGAAAACTTTTACATTAATATTCATCAGGGATGTTGACCGTATAATTTTCTTTCCTTGTGATGTCCTTTTCTGGCATTGGTATCAGGTTAATGCTGGCCTCATAAATAAGTTTTGTAGTGGTCCCTCCTCTTCAATTTTTTGGAAGTGTTTGGGAAGGATTGGTGTCAATTCTTCTTCAAATGTTTTGTAAAATTCACCAGCGAAGCCAATTGGTCTTAGACTTTTTCTGCTGTTGTTGTTGGGAGATTTTTGATTACTGATTTAATCTTTTCTTTTAGGTTGTACAGTTTCTTGGTGTATAGTTCATAGTATCTTCCTACGATCCTTTATATTTCTGTGGTATCGACTGTAATGTCTTTCATTTATAATTTTGTTGAATTGGGTCCTCTTTCTTTTTTTTTCCTTGGTTAGTCTAGCCAAAACTTTTATATTTTGTTTATCTTTTCAAAGAAGCAACTCTTATTAATCTTTTGTATTGTTTTCCTGTTCTTTATTTATTTCTGCTCTAATCTTTATTATTTCTCTCCTGCTAAGTTTTGGCTTAATTTGTTCTTTTTCTAGTTCCTTGAGGTGCAGAGTCAGGTTGCTTATTTGAGATCGTTCTTGTTTCTTTTTTTTTTTTTTTTTTTTTAACATCTTTATTGGGGTATAATTGCTTTACAATGGTGTGTTAGTTTCTGCTTTATAACAAAGTGAATCAGCTATACATATACATATGTTCCCATATGTCTTCCCTCTTGCGTCTCCCTCCCTCCCACTCTCCCCATCCCACATTTCCAGGCTGTCACAAAGCACCGAGCTAATATCCCTGTGCCTTGCGGCTGCTTCCCCCCAGCTATCTACCTTACTACGTTTGTTAGTGTGTATATGTCCATGACTCTCTCTCGCCCTGTCAAAACTCACCCTTCCCCCTCCCCATATCCTCAAGTCCGTTCTCCAGTAGGTCTGCGTCTTTATTCCTATCTTACCCCTAGGTTCTTCATGACATTTTTTTCCCTTAAATTCCATATATATGTGTTAGCATACGGTATTTGTCTTTTTCTTTCTGACTTACTTCACTCTGTATGACAGACTCTAGGTCTATCCATCTCATTACAAATAGCTCAATTTCATTTCTTTTTAAGGCTGAGTAATATTCCATTGTGTATATGTGCCACATCTTCTTTATCCATTCATCCGATGATGGGCGCTTAGGTTGTTTCCATGTCCTGGCTATTGTAAATAGAGCTGCAATGAACATTTTGGTACATGACTCTTTTTGAATTTTGGTTTTCTCAGGGTATATGCCAAGTAGTGGGATTGCTGGGTCATATGGTAATTCTATTTGTAGTTTTTTAAGGAACCTCCATACTGTTCTCCACAGTGGCTGAACCAATTCACATTCCCACCAGCAGTGCAAGAGTGTCCCCTTTTCTCCACACCCTCTCCAGCATTTATTGTTTCTAGATTTTTTGATGATGGCCATTCTGACTGGTGTGAGATGATATCTCATTGTAGTTTTGATTTGCATTTCTCTAATGATTAATGATGTTGAGCATTCTTTCATGTGTTTGTTGGCATTCTGTATATCTTCTTTGGAGAAATGTCTATTTAGGTCTTCTGCCCATTTTTGGATGGGGTTGTTTGTTTTTTTGTTATTGAGCTGCATGAGCTGCTTGTAAATTTTGGAGATTAATCCTTTGTCAGTTGCTTCATTTGCAAATGTTTTCTCCCATTCTGAGGGTTGTCTTTTGGTCTTGGTTATGGTTTCCTTTGCTGTGCAAAAGATTTGAAGTTTCATTAGGTCCCATTTGTTTATTTTTGTTTTTATTTCCATTACTCTAGGAGGTGGGTCAGAAAGGATCTTGCTGTGATTTATGTCATAGAGTGTTCTTCCTATGTTTTCTTCTAAGAGTTTGATAGTTTCTGGCCTTACATTTAGGTCTTTAATCCATTTTGAGCTTATTTTTGTGTATGGTGTTAGGGAGTGATCTAATCTCATACTTTTACATGTACCTGTCCAGTTTTCCCAGCACCATTTATTGAAGAGGCTGTCCTTTCTCCACTGTACATTCCTGCCTCCTTTATCAAAGATAAGGTGTCCATATGTGCGTGGGTTTATCTCTGGGCTTTCTATCCTGTTCCACTGATCTATCTTTCTGTTTTTGTGCCAGTACCATACTGTCTTGATTACTGTTGCTTTGTAATATAGTCTAAAGTCAGGGAGCCTTATTCCTCCAGCTCCTTTTTTCGTTCTCAAGATTGCTTTGGCTATTCGGGGTCTTTTGTGTTTCCATACAAATTGCGAAATTTTTTGTTCTAGTTCTGTGAAAAATGCCAGTGGTAGTTTGATAGGGATTGCATTGAATCTGTAGATTGCTTTGGGTAGTAGAGTCATTTTCACAATGTTGATTCTTCCCATCCAAGAACATGGTATATCTCTCCATCTATTTGTATCATCTTTAATTTCTTTCATCAGTGTCTTATAATTTTCTGCATACAGGTCTTTCGTATCCTTAGGTAGGTTTATTCCTAGATATTTTATTCTTTTTGTTGCAATGGTAAATGGGAGTGTTTTCTTGATTTCACTTTCAGATTTTTCATCATTAGTATATAGGAATGCCAGAGATTTCTGTGCATTAATTTTGTATCCTGCTACTTTACCAAATTCATTGATTAGCTCTAGTAGTTTTCTGGTAGCATCTTTAGGATTCTCTATGTGTAGTATCATGTCATCTGCAAACAGTGACAGCTTTACTTCTTCTTTTCCGATTTGGATTCCTTTTATTTCCTTTTCTTCTCTGATTGCTGTGGCTAAAACTTCCAAAACTATGTTGAATAAGAGTGGTGAGAGTGGGCAACCTTGTCTTGTTCCTGATCTTAGTGGAAATGCTTTCAGTTTTTCACCATTGAGGATGATGTTTGCTGTGGGCTTGTCATATATGGCTTTTATTATGTTTAGGAAAGTTCCCTCTATGCCTACTTTCTGGAGGGTTTTTATCATAAATGGGTGTTGAATTTTGTCGAAAGCTTTCTCTGCATCTATTGAGATGATCATATGGTTTTTCTCCTTCAATTTGTTAATATGGTTTATCACATTGATAGATTTGCGTATATTGAAGAATCCTTGCATTCCTGGAATAAACCCCACTTGATCATGGTGTATGATCCTTTTAATGTGCTGTTGGATTCTGTTTGCTAGTATTTTGTTGAGGATTTTTGCATCTATGTTCATCAGTGATATTGGCCTGTAGTTTTCTTTCTTTGTGACATCCTTGTCTGGTTTTGGTATCAAGGTGATGGTGGCTTCGTAGAAGGAATTTGGGAGTGTTCCTCCCTCTGCTATATTTTGGAAGAGTTTGAGAAGGATAGGTGTTAGCTCTTCTCTAAACGTTTGATAGAATTCACCTGTGAAGCCATCTGGTCCTGGGCTTTTGTTTGTTGGAAGGTTTTTAATCACAGTTTCAATTTCAGTGCTTGTGATTGGTCTGTTCATATTTTCTATTTCTTCCTGATTCAGTCTTGGCAGGTTGTGCATTTCTAAGAATTTGTCCATTTCTTCCAGATTGTCCATTTTATTGGCATAGAGTTGCTTGTAGTAATCTCTCATGATTTTTTTTATTTCTGCAGTGTCAGTTGTTACTTCTCCTTTTTCATTTCTAATTCTATTGATTTGAGTCTTCTCCCTTTTTTTCTTGATGAGTCTGGCTAGTGGTTTATCTATTTTGTTTATCTTCTCAAGGAACCAGCTTTTAGTTTTATTGATCTTTGCTATTGTTTCCTTCATTTCTTTTTCATTTATTTCTGATCTGATTTTTATGATTTCTTTCCTTCTGCTAGCTTTGGGGTTTTTTTGTTCTTCTTTCTCTAATTGCTTGAGGTGCAAGGTTAGGCTGTTTATTCGAGATGTTTCCTGCTTCTTAAGGTGGGCTTGTATTGCTATAAACTTCCCCCTTAGAACTGCTTTTGCTGCATCCCATAGGTTTTGGGTCGTTGTGTCTCCATTGTCATTTGTTTCTAGGTATTTTTTTATTTCCTCTTTGATTTCTTCAGTGATCACTTCATTATTAAGTAGTGTATTGTTTAGCCTCCATGTGTTTGTATTTTTTACAGATCTTTTCCTGTAATTGATATCTAGTCTCATGGCGTTGTGGTCAGAAAAGATAATTGATACAATTTCAGTTTTCTTAAATTTACCAAGGCTTGATTTGTGACCCAAGATATGATCTATCCTGGAGAATGTTCCATGAGCACTTGAGAAAAATGTGTATTCTGTTGTTTTTGGATGGAGTGTCCTATAAATATCAATTAAGTCCATCTTGTTTAATGTATCATTTAAAGCTTGTGTTTCCTTATTTATTTTCATTTTGGATGATCTGTCCATGGGTGAAAGTGGGGTGTTAAAGTCCCCTACTATGAATGTGTTACTGTTGATCTCCCCTTTTATGGTTGTTAGTATTTGCCTTATGTATTGAGGTGCTCCTATGTTGGGTGCATAAATATTTACAATTGTTATATCTTCTTCTTGGATCGATCCCTTGATCATTATGTAGTGTCCTTCTTTGTCCCTTTTAATAGTCCTTATTTTAAAGTCTATTTTGTCTGATATGAGAATTGCTACTCCAGCTTTCTTTTGGTTTCCATTTGCATGGAATATCTTTTTCCATCCCCTTACTTTCAGTCTGTATGTGTCTCTAGTTCTGAAGTGGGTCTCTTGTAGACAGCATATATAAGGGTCTTGTTTTTGTATCCATTCAGCCAATCTGTGTCTTTTGGTGGGAGCATTTAGTCCATTTACATTTAAGGTAATTATCGATATGTATGTTCCTATTTCCATTTTATATATTGTTTTGGGTTCGCTACTATAGGTCATTTCCTTCTCTTGTGTTTCGTGTCTAGAGAAGTTCCTTTAGCATTTGTTGTAAAGCTGGTTTGGTGGTGCTGAACTCTCTCAGCTTTTGCTTGTCTGTAAAGGTTTTAATTTCTCCATCAAATGTGAATGAGATCCTTGCTGGGTAGAGTAGTCTTGGTTGCAGGCTATTCTCCTTCATCACTTTCAGTATGTCCTGCCACTCCCTTCTGGCTTGTAGGGTTTCTGCTGAGAGATCAGCTGTTAACCTTATGGGGATTCCCTTGTGTGTTATTTGTTGTTTTTCCCTTGCTGCTTTTAATATGCTTTCTTTGTATTTAATTTTTGACAGTTTGATTAATATGTGTCTTGGCGTGTTTCTCCTTGTATTTATCCTGTATGGGACCCTCTGTGCTTCCTGGACTTGATTAACTATTTCCTTTCCCATATTAGGGAAGTTTTCAACTATAATCTCTTCAAATATTTTCTCAGTCCCTTTCTTTCTTTCTTCTTCTTCTGGAACCCCTATAATTCGAATGTTGGTGCGTTTCATGTTGTCCCAGAGGTCTCTGAGACTGTCCTCAGTTCTTTTCATTCTTTTTTCTTTATTCTGCTCTGCAGTAGTTATTTCCACTACTTTATCTTCCAGGTCACTTATCCGTTCTTCTGCCTCAGTTATTCTGCTATTGATCCTATCTAGAGTGATTTTAATTTCATTTATTGCATTGTTCATCGTTGCTTGTTTCATCTTTAGTTCTTGTAGGTCCTTGTTAACTGTTTCTTGCATTTTGTCCATTCTACTTCCAAGATTTCGGATCATCCTTACTATCATTATTCTGAATTCTTTTTCAGGTAGATTGCCTATTTCCTCTTCATTTGTTAGGTCTGGTGGGTTTTTATCTTGCTCCTTCATCTGCTGTGTGTTTTTCTGTCTTCTCATTTTGCTTATCTTACTGTGTTTGGGGTCTCCTTTTTGCAGGCTGCACTTTCGTAGTTCCCGTTGTTTTTGATGTCTGTCTCCAGTGGCTAAGGTTGTTTCAGTGGGTTGTGTAGGCTTCCTGGTGGAGGGGACTAGTGCCTGTGTTGTGCTGGATGAGGCTGGATCTTGTCTCTCTAGTGGGCAGGTTCACGTCTGGTGGTGTGTTTTGGGGTATCTGTGGCCTTATTATGATTTTAGGCAGCCTCTCTGCTAATGGGTGGGGTTGTGTTCCTGTTTTGCTAGTTGTTTGGCATAGGTTGTCCAGCACTGTGGCTTGCTGGTCGTTGAGTGAAGCTGGGCGCTGGTGTTAAGATGGAGGTCTCTGGGATATTTCCACCGTTTAATATTATGTGGAGCTGGGAGGTCTCTTGTTGACCAGTGTCCTGAAGTTGGCTCTCCTACCTCAGAGGCAGCCCTGACTCCTGGCTGGAGCACCAAGAGCCTTTCATCCACACAGCTCAGAATAAAAGGGAGAAAAAGTAGGGAGAATTAGTAGAAGTATGAGTAAAGAAAGAAGGAAAGGAGGAAAGGAAGGAAGGAAGAAAGAAGCAAAGAAGGAAAGAAAGGAGGGAGGGAGGGAGGGAGGGAGGGAGGAAGGAAGGAAGGAGGGAAAGAATGAAAAAAGACAGAAAGAAAGATGATACAGTAAAAATAAAATAAAGTATAATATAGTTATTGAATTAAAAAATATTTAGAAAAAAAAAAAAGGGACGGATAGAACCTTAGGACAAATGTTGGAAGCAAAGCTATACAGAGAAAATCTTACACAGAAGCATACACATACACCTTCACAAAAAGAGGTAAAGGGGGAAAAATCATAAATCCTGCTCCCTGAGACCACCTCCTCAATTTGGGGTGATTCGTTGTCTAAAGGAGGAAAGGAAGGAAGGAAAGAAAGAAAGAACGAAGGTAAAGTATAATAAAGTTATTACAATTAAACTTAATTATTAAGAAAAAGAATTTTTAAAAAAAAGTCATGGACGGATAGAGCCCTAGGACAAATGGTGGAAGCAAGAGTATACAGACAAGATCTCACACAGAAGCATACACGTACACATTCACAAAAAGAGGAAAAGGGAAAAAAATCATAGATCTCGCTCCTAAATTCCACCTCTTCAATTTGGGATCATTCCTTGTCTATTCAGGTATTCCACAGATGCAGGGTATATCAAGTTGATTGTGGAGCTTTAATCCACTGCTTCTGTGGCTGCTGGGAGAGATTTCCCTTTCTCTTCTTTGTTCTCACAGCTCACAGGAGCTCAGCTTTGGATTTGGCCCTGCCTCTGCGTGTAGGTCGCTGGAGGGCGTCTGTTTTTTCCGCTCAGACAGGACGGGGTTAAAGGAGCCGCTGATTCGGGGCCTCCGGCTCACTCAGGCCGGGGGTTGGGGTATGGGGGAAGGAGGGGCACTGCGTGCGGGGCGGGCCTGCGGCGGCAGAGGCAGCGTGACGTTGCGGCAGAGGCCGGCGTGACGTTGCACCAGCCTGAGGCCCGCCGTGCGTTGTCCCGGAGAAGTTGTCCCTGGATCCCGGGAACCTGGCAGTGGCGGCCTGCACAGGCTCCGCGGAAGAGGGGTGTGGAGAGTGACCTGTGCTCGCACACAGGCCCCTTGGTGGCGGCAGCAGCAGCCTTAGCGTCTCCCGCCCGGCTCTGGGGTCCGCGGTTTTAGCCGCGGCTCACGCCCGTCTCTGGAGTTCCTTTAAGCAGCGCTCTTAAACCCCTCTCCTCGCGCACCAGGAAACAAAGAGGGAAGAAAAAGTCTCTTGCCTCTTCGGCAGGTGCAGGGTTTTCCCCGAACTCCCTCCCGGCTAGTCGTGGTGCACTAACCCCTTCAGGCTATGTTCAAGCCGCCAACCCCAGTCCTCTCCCTGAGCTCCGTCCAAAACCAAAACCCGAGCCTCAGCTCGCAGCCCCGCCCGCCCCGGTGGGTGAGCAGCAAGCCTCTCGGGTTGGTGAGTGCTGGTCGGCACCGATCGTCTGTGCAGGAATCTCCCCGCTTTGCCCTCTGCACCCGTCGCTGTGCACTACTCCGCGGTCCCGAAACTCCCCCCTCTGCCTCCCGCAGTCTCCGCCCGCGGAGGGGCTTCCTAGTGTGTGGAAACTTTTCCTCCTTCACAGCTCCCTCCCACTGGTGCAGGTGCCGTCCTTATTCTTTTGTCTCTGTTTTTTCTTTTGCCCTACCCAGTTACGTGGGGAGTTTCTTGCCTTTTGGGAGCTCTGAGGTCTTCTGCCAGCCTTCAGTAGGAGTTCTGTAGGAGTTGTTCCACGTGTGGATGTATTTCTGGTGTATCCGTGGGGAGGAAGGCGATCTCCGCGTCTTACTCTTCCGCCATCTTCAAGGTCCCCCCCGTTCTTGTTTCTTATTGTAAGTGTTTATTGCTATGATCATCCATCTTAGAACTGCTTTTGCTGTGTTCCATCGATCTTGGTATGTTGTGTTTCCATTTTCATCTATCTCAAGAAACTTTTTAGTTTTTCTTTAATTTTGCCTTTGATCCATTGGTTGTTCAAGAGAATGTTATTTAATTTCCATCAGTTTTCCTCTTGTTATTAGTTTCTAGTTTCATTCCATTGTGGTCAGGGAAGATGTTTGGTATGCTTTCAATCTTCTTGAATTGCTAAGACTTGTTTTGTGACCTAATATGTGGTCTATCATAGAAAATGTAGCATGTGTGCTTGAGAAGAATTTGTTTTCTGCTGTTGTCAGGTAGACTATTCCGTATGTGTCTGTTTGGTACATTTGGTCTATGGTGTTGATTAGATCTACTGTTTCTTTCTTTATTTTCTCTGGATGATATATGTATTGTTGAGAGTGGGATATTAAAGTCTCTATCTATTATTGTATTGTACTATGTTGCTGTTTATTTCTCCTTTGGCTCTGTTAGTTTTTGTTTATTTTTAGATACTCTGATGTTGGATACCTAAATATTTACAATTGTTATATTTTCTTGGTGTATTGATCCCTTTATCACTGTGTAATGACCTTCTTTGTCTCATTTTGCCATTTTTAGTTTAAAGTCTAATTTGTGTGGTATAAGTATAGATACCTATAATTTTTTGGGGGGGTTACCATTTGCTAGAAATGCCTTTTTCCATTCCTTTACTCTGTCTACTTGTGTCTTTAAGGCTAAAGTTGGTCTCTTGTAGGAAGTATATTGTTGGATCTTTTTTTGTAAATCCATTCAGCCCTCAAGAGAAAAACAAATACCGTATGCTAACACATATATATGGAATCTTAAAAAAAAAATGTGGTTATGAGAAACCTAGGGGCAGGACAGGAATAAAGATGCAGACATAGAGAAAGGACTTGAGGACACAGGGAGAGGGAAGGGTAAGCTGGGACAAAGTGAAAGAGTGGCATGGACATATATACACTACCAAATGTAAAATAAATAGCTAGTGGGAAGCAGCTGCATAGCACAGGGAGATCAGTTCAGGGCTTTGTGTCCACCTAGAGGGGTGGGATAGGGAGGGTGGGAAGGAGACGCAAGAGGGAGAAGATATGGGGATATATGTATATACATAGCTGATTCACTTTGTAATAAGGCAGAAACTAACACACCACTGTAAAGCAATTATACTCCAATAAAGATGTTAAAACAAAAAATCCATTCAGCCCTCTATGTCTTTTGATTGCAAATTTCAATCTATTTGCATTTAAAGTAATGATAGATAAGGACTTACTATTGTCATTTAGTTTGTTGTTTTCTGGCTGTTTTGTAGATCCATTGTTCCTTGCTTCTTATCCTGATATCTTTTTTGTGTTGTTTTGATGTCTTTTGGTATTAGTATGTTTTGGTGTCTTTATCATGTTCTTTTGTGTAATTATGACAGATTTTCTCCTTGTAGTTACCATAAGGCTTACATAAAATATCTTAAAATTATAACACCCTATTTTAAATTGATTAACAACTTAACTTTTGTAACACTGTTAAACTTTACACTTTTATTTCTCCTCCACCTCACATTTTAGGTTATGGATGTCACAGTTTTCATATTTTTCATATTATCCAGTAACAGATTATTATTTCTTTTTTTAAGATTTTCTTTTTCTTGCTGTGGACCATTTTTAAAGTCTTTATTGAATTTGTTACAATATTGCTTCTGTTTTATGTTTTGGTGTTTTGCCTACAAGGCATATGGGATTTTAGGTCCCTGACTAGGGATTGAACCCACACCCCCTGCATTGGAAAGTGAAGTCTTAACTGCTGGACCTCCAGGGAAGTCCCAGATTATTATAATTATGGTTATTTTTACTACTTTTGTTTTTTAACTTTTAAGCTAGAGTTGTAAGTGAATTATGCACCACCATTATCATATTACAGAATTGAACTTTAACTATATATTTACCATTACCAGTAAGTTTTACACTGTCTTTTTATGTTTTTATGATGTTAATTAACATCCTTTATCTCCATCTTTGTCTTTGATATTTGACAATTTAATTATAATGTAACTTAGTGTAGCCCTTTTTGAGTTCAACCTATTGGGGGTCTTTTGGGTCTCATGGAAATGGATGTCCATTTCTCTCCCCATGTTTGGGAAGTTTTCAGCCATTATTTATTTAAATATACTTTCTCTCCCTTTTTCTTTCTCTTCTCCTTCTGGAATTCCCATAATGCAGATATTGTTTCTTTTGATTATATCCCATAAGTCCCATAGGCTTTCTTCACTCTTTTACATTATTTTTTCTTTTGCTCCTCTGACTGGATAATTTCAGATGTTCTGTGTTCTACGATCTAGTTTGCTTTTGAAGCTCTCTGTTAAATTCTTCAGTTCTGTTATTGTAGTTTTTAGCTCTAGGATTTCTGTTTCTTGTTTTGATTTTTTGATGGTTTCTATTGCTCTTTTGAACTTCTTATTTGTTTAGGCATTTCCTTACTGATTTATTTTAGTTTTCTGTCTGTGTATTCCTGTAGTTCACTAAACTTCTTTAAGAGGATAATTCTAGATTCTTTGTCTGACAGCTGATATATCCATTTCTGTAGGGTCAGTTGTTGAATATGTATTAGTTTCCTTTGGTGGTGTCATGTTTACCTGATTTTTCATGATCCTTGATTTCTTATATTGGTATCTGTGCATTTGAGTAGGTGGTGTCCTCTTCTGTAGTTTCCAGGTTTGCTTTGGCAGAGACAGTTCTTCACCAGTCAGCTCAGTTGGGTGTTTTAGATGTGTCCACTCTTAATGTCCTTGGGCAGGTGGGGCCTGCTGTCAGGGTCTATTCTGGGGCAAGGCCATTGCCTGAGCTCCGAGGTCAGGGGTGGTGTGGTTCCCACTGACTGGGAACAGGTGACTAGGGCTGCTGGCTTGGTTCCCTGCTCAAGAGATGCTGTAGGATGGGCTCTGCTTGCCTGAGTTCTCTGGTCAGGCTTCCTAGACAGTCAGGACTGGGTACTATACTCAGATGTAGATGGGGCCTTGAATTAGCTTCCCTGCCCTGGTGGGGTGCAGAGTGGGCTCCAAAGCCCACACAGCTCATTGTTTGGGGACCTGAATCAGGCAAGACTGTGCACCGAACTCCCTGGCCAGATGGGGTCACTGGTTTTGCTCTGTGGACTGGACAGACATAGGCTCTGCTCTCTGTTCAGGTGTCATTGTAAACGGGGCTGTAGGAAGGGCTCTACAGCCTCCCTGTGCTCTGGTTGTGCTCCCAGTTTGGGCTAAAGGCTGGATGCAGCAGTGGGGGGCGGGGCTGTGTGCGGTGGCTCTGAATTAGTCTCCCTCACTGGTTAGAGGAGGAGAAATGGCTCCAGTTCCAGCAAGGCTTTTTGTGATCTTGACTCAAGCCAACTCACGCTCCAGGTTCTGTGGCCAGATTGGCCCAGTGCCTTTGCTCTGCCTGCTGGACTCTATGCCCAGGAGTTGCCGGGGTGCCCAGCTTTCCTGTTGTCCTGGCCAGGCTTTCTGCTCAGGTGTGGTGTGGCTGGGAGCTGCACTCCAGGTATCCCGGGCTCAGTTATCTCCCCTGACCAGGCCCGGCAGGAACGCCGGCTCCAAGCAGCCTCCCAGGTGTCCCCAGTCAGGCTTTCTGGTCAGGTGGGGCTGGAGCTACACTCAGCAGTGGGTGGGGCTATAAATTAGCTCCCTGGCATGGGTGGGGCAGGAAGAGAGTTCTAGGCCTTGGGAGGCCTTTTGTTCGGAGTCTTAACTCAAGCTGACCTGCAGGCCAAGTTCCCGGCCTTTGCTGCGTGGATGGTCAGCTCTGCCTGCTGCCCTCTCTGCTTGAGTGTCACTAAGGTAAGCAGCGTGCAGGTGCGCTGGCCAGGCTTTCGGGTCTTTTCCAGGTGGGGCCAGGAGCTGCGCTCAGCAGTGGGCAGGCCGGAGGCGGCGCTCCCCTGCCTGGTGTGGAGCCGGGGTGAGCAGACGGGGCTCCGAGGCCAGCAGGGCTCTTATTGGGGACCCTGGGTCTGGCTGGCCTGTGACCCGCTGAGTTCCCTGGTCCGACTGCGTCACTGTCCCGGCTCTGCCAAGGGGCAGAGCTGCCGGCTGGCCTGCTAGCCGGCTGCGCGGGTGGGAGCTCTGTCCGCCGAGCCCTGTGTGCTGCAAGCCCCTCCTCTCCTCCATCAGATTCCCCCGCATTCCTCCTGAGGGACACCCAGGAAGTGACCCACAGCCCGGGGGGGCGGGCTGTCCACCTGGGCTCTCTTACCCCGGAGGAGCCGGACGCTCAGGGGAGACCCCGTGCGGTGCTGCTGGCCTGGGGGAGGGCAAGTCGTCAGCGTGTAGCCACTCCTCGGGCCCTTTACTGGCCTCTGTCTCGGTCTCCGTGGTGCAGGGGTGTCGCCTCACCCCCTTTTGTTGGATTCGCTCAGTGCCGTCCTGGGCATGAACAGTTGTTAGTTGCTCTCCTGAGCGGGTGCGAGGCTGGGAACAGCCTATGTCACTATCTTGGGGACTTTACTCAAGGGATAGTATTTTGGAAAAAAGGCCAAATGTCTGCTTTTCTTGTGTTTCTGCCCGCCTTTTCTTCTGTGTTTTCAGCCAGTTATCAGTCCTTGTCTCCCAGGAGTCATGATGCTACAGAAAAGCCGAGAAAGGCTTTTGGGTTTTCAAAGTGTTGGCTTTTATGTTGCAAAAAGCTAGGTCCCAAAGGAAAGGCTGGTGTAAAAGTCTTCCTGTCCACATCCCCCTCTCCCTTTCCTGGGGTGGGGACAGGAAGGACCCCTGCCCTCCAGAGTGTCACGGAGTACTGCATAGACCGCGGTACACGTCTGGCCTCAGGGAGGTCCTGCAAGCTCCCCTGTGGGGAAGGAAGCAGTGCGCACTTAATTTACAAACTCAGATGGGCCTAGGAAGGGCCCTCGCAGCAGGATTGAGTTTCCTCCGAGAAAGAGGCCAGGAGAGAATAAGGGCTTCCTTGTTTGCATGAAAAGAGGATGAACTAGCTCAGGCAGTTTCCAGCTCCCTCAGGGGTATTGTTTTCACCTGGAACTCAGGAGCAACTCCTGGCAAGGGCTTATGATTAACTCTCCACCACAGAGCCGAAGCTTGCAGCAGAAACTAAGTTCAGTTATAAAGAAAAGAAGTGCACGTCGCGTAGATGGGCTGAATTTGTAACCCAGTGCACTTAGATAAACCAACTCTCTGTCACCCAAGTGACCCCAAGTCCTCCAACCTTCTCAGGTCCCCTTTCCTTTGATATATTGGCAGGATGGCTCTTACCTTCACCCCTTGTGGCGTGGAAACTCTAGCCATCCTGAATGCCTCGGGCAGTGATGTTTTCTGGGCACTGCCTGCCCTGATTTCTTCGACCGACGGCTCTGTTTCTCTTTCTGTTCACTGTTCTCCCTCCTCTGTAGCCGAGACACCAATTTCCTTCTTTCTTTATTCCCCTGATGCATCACTCACCAAGGCTGATAAGAATAGCGTACTTTTAAAGGAGGTTTGAGGTAATGGAGGGAAATTACAGCAGAAATTAACCGTAAGCAGCTACTGGAAATGAAACCGTGAATATTAAGGGTCCTAAGAGTGACTGTCTCTTTACGTATCTTCTTAGACACTTTTCTCTGTTGCGTCCAGAGATCTCGGAGTCAAAAGTCCTAGTGAATTTTCTCTGGAATGGTGTTTTGAAGCTCTCTGCGCTTTACTAAAGTGTACTTGAAAAATGATCAAAACTATGTTTTGGGCGCTTGATGCCAGACAAGAGACCTGCAGTGTTAAGAAGGGGGGGTCACGCGCGGATGCTCTGAAACGTGGTTGCAGAGGGAGCTGTTTCCTCATCCAGGGCCTTGCCTTCCTCTCCAGCTCCTCTCTGTCTTGTCTGCACTGTGCCTTCGTGAATGACTCAGCTCACAGCTCGGGCAGAAGCGTCAGTCCTCCACCCTGGCCCTTTTCCGCGTCGGTTGCTAGGTGCACACCACGCTCCCATCGTTCTTCGTGAAATACTCTGCATCAGACACAGACCATATCCTTAAAGGTCATGAGTTGCCCCACACGATAAGCTTGTCCCTCCTAACCTTTGGCACCATTGAAACTTACTAAGAGTCCTCTTCGGAGCGCTACACAACAACAGCTCCTATTCCTAACAAGAGCCTTGACACCGTCTGTTGAACTCGACACAGAGGTGATAGCACAAGATGTATGGGCCTCACTCCTCCATCATTAACGGCATTGAAATTCAAAGAGAGCTGCTCCAGAGGCATCAAGACCTGGTCCTTGGAGTTGTCTAATCAATGTAACTGTTCAGCCTCGAATGAATTAACATGAAGCAGGGTCAGCTCCCCGGATCCCAGGAAATCACATCTCGTGGAAGAGTGATTCAGCTGCTAACACGATGAGAGCGAGAGATGCCAGGAGTGGTTGAGAAGCTCTTCCAGCCTGGTGGAGATCACACTAAAAGCAAGTGCTGATGGATCACTATCTGAGAAACAAGTTGGAGCTTGTAGGCAGAGCTGCATAGTGCTCCTGAGTGAGGCTAGAATGCACCAGAATGAAAACCCCCATGATGCTTTGCTCAGAAAGGAAGACCATCCTCCCCTGGGCGTGTGCCATCATGTCACAGTCTTACTCTGAGCAATTGCCTACACTCTGAGCATTTGTTACCCCAGCCTGCAATTACTGGCTTTTTAGTTAGTAGATGCCACTTGGCCTTCACGGAGGCTGGTGCAAAGTCATACTCATCTTTGCATCCTGAATGGTGCACACGTTGCCTTGTTTATGGTGAATTTACAGTAGATGCCCGAGGGACACTGTTCCTAACTTAGCTCCTGGTCAGAGAACTGGAGCTTAGTGATTGACTCGTGTCAGCAGCTCAGGACTGCAGGACACAGATAGGTTGGGTAATGGGAAGAGTGCAGACCAGCCTGGTTAGAGCGATTGTAGCTACCACTGCTGTTAATTATGCTTGTACACGTGCCCTTTGAACACCTTCCAAACCTCCTGGTCATCTTTAAAAATAAGCATCTCTGTCCCGCCTCGGGATCCTGGTGCAGCCTCCTCCTTGCACCCAGAACTCTCTTTCTTTCTCTGCATGTGGCTGGTGTCTTCTCATCTTTTAATGTTGTTTTCATCAGAATGGTCTCCTCTGACCACATAACCTGTGTTTCCTGCCCCCACCAACCAGTTCCATGGCATTTACAATATCCTATTAGTTCATTTATTTGTTGACTTGTTTTCTTAGTCTGCCTTTACTGAAAGTCTTCCCTTGACTGTTTGCTTCTGCCTCTCTCCAAACTGCAGAATATTAGTGCCATTCTTAGGATGTTTTTCAACCCACTTTCTTTGCCTAGTAACCTTTCTGGAGAATAGGACTCTGTTACTAGTCTTGTACCACATATAGTGAACAATCATAGCATTTGCTGTGGACATATTCAATTGATGTGGCACTGTCCCAAACATCCCAGGTATAATATAACATACAATTGATGCCTATATTTTTAAAGTTCAAAGAAATTCTAAATTTCTGGTTTCTTTCTAGGTGTCTGCTGCCCAATATTTATAGCACCAAGCTACTCTCCTTCCCTTGTTTGTTTGCTGCTGTTGAATTTGAGTTTTTCTCTCTTATTACTCCTTTTAAAACTTGTCTTAGGGGCTTCCCTGGTGGCACAGTGGTTGAGAGTCCGCCTGCCGATGCAGGGGACACGGGTTCGTGCCCCGGTCCGGGACGATCCCACGTGCCGCGGAGCGGCTGGGCCCGTGAGCCATGGCCGCTGAGCCTGCGCGTCCGGAGCCTGTGCTCCGCAACGGGAGAGGCCGCAGCAGTGAGAGGCCCGCGTACTGCAAAAAAACAAACTTGTCTTAACCCAAGAGACTGGGCTAGGACTTCATGCTGTGCTTTATATTATAAAGCAAAAAAAGCTATTTAAAATAGGGAATCATGTAAAATAGGGGATCACGTGTACTCATTCAAGGAAGGTTAAATTTTTACTGTCTTGCTGTTATATACCAGTAACATGTCATTCATCTTCTAACTAAAAAATGTAATGGTGCTCTAGATACCAGGTGCAGATCCCTTCTCTGCATTTTTAAATTTTTTTAAAGATTTTTTTTTTTTGATGGGAACCATTTTTAAAGTGTTTATTGAATTAGTTACAATATTACTTCTGTTTTACATTTTGGTGTTTTGGCCACAAGTCATGTGGGAGCTTAGCTCCCCAACCAGGGATTGAACCCACACCCCCTGCACTGGAAGGCGAAGTCCCAACCACTGGACCACCAGGGAAGGCCCTTCTCTGTATTTATTATCTAACCAGTCTTAAAATGGAAAATACATTCATGTGTTTGGTTATCCTGTATTTTATGTATTTACCTTTTGAAATAATGAGACATACCTACATATACATATATATACATGTATTAATAAAAACTCTCCTTGGAAAAATGACCTAGTCTTGCACTCTTTCTTTTTTTTTTTTTTTTTTACTGTACGCTGGCCTCTCACTATTTTTTTTTTTTTTTTTTTTTTGCTGTCTGTGGGCCTCTCACTGTTGTGGCCTCTCCCGTTGTGGAGCACAGGCTCCGGACACGCAGGCTCTGCGGGCCATGGCTCACGGGCCCAGCCGCTCTGCGGCATGTGGGATCTTCCCGGACTGGGACACGAACCCGTGTCCCCTGCATCGGCAGGCGGACTCTCAACCACTGTGCCACCAGGGGAGCCCTAGTCTTGCAACTCTTATTGCAAATTTGTATAGTTTTACTAGTTTTACCCTTTCCCTTATGAGAAATTACACAGTTATCTGTAAGATATTTCAGCCAATCTCTGTGTTTTATCCTTTCCTAAAGAACCCACAGACACACACATACACACGCATACATACGTACACATACGGGTTTTTTTTTTTGTTTTAGATTACAGAGTAATATAGCAAAATGTTTGACACTGGATACTGTAAACTCTAATACAAGGAATGCAAGTTGATATACTTAACAAATCTCTAAGTAGGCATTTAAAACCAGGTAGTCAATACCTCATCAGGATTACTTAAATGATTGCTCAATTGAAGTATTTTGTATTCTTCCTTCTAGTCATATAATTATTTTGTATTAGATTTTATTTTATTTTGTTTTTAAGATTTTTTTTTTGGATATGGACCATTTTTAAAGTCTTTATTGAATATTTCTTTTGTTTTATGGCCGTGAGGCATGTGGGATCTCGGCTCCCCTGCCAGGGATCGAACCCGCACGCCCTGCATTGGAAGGTGAAATCTTAACCACTGGACCACCAGGGAAGTCCCATATAATAGATTTTAAAGAAAACATTCATTATCTCCATGTTTCTGTGCCAAAAAGTTAAAGACTGTATCTCACTAAAAATAGAATGTTGTAAATCCTAGAAATATAAATATTTTCAATGAAATTAAACACATCCAGTAATTTTTCAGAAAATAATTTGATCAGATTGGATTTTTTTTCAGGAGCATGTATCAGTACTATTCATTCCTGTTGGATACGGTACCTTTCACATATAAGCAGGAGGGCAACTACACTCAGATTTTTGAAAACATGTTATATCACATAAGATCTGCTTTAAAAAACAGACATTTTTCTGTGCAGAAAAAGGAAGACTTCTAGCATTTAAAATTTTATTACTTTTAATAAGTGAGGCAATTACTGAAATTTATTAAAATACTTACCATAATCAAACATGCTACTATTATTAATAACGCATATTCTTTTGTTAAATATAGCTCTTGTATTAATATTCCAGGGAATAGCAAACTGCTCTTTCCTTATTTGCTTACCTAATTGTGTAAAGACAAATGTACTAGTCTTCTGTCTTATAGATGGGGGAAAAAAATCTTAGATTCTGGGTTTAAATCAATGAGAGAACTGACAGGCTGTAGTCTGAGATTCCAGAATTTTTTCCTAGAACTTAGTTCCTATTAGGAACCATTCTGCAATGATATTTGAATACCATTAAATTATACACCTGCTAAAACTTATCAGTGCCAAGGTGTTGATTTTTATTGGTCTGGTTTATATTAGTTTAGGTGATAATTTGCTCTCTTGTTTTTACATTTAATGACCACTGGTGAGTCCAAAATTACATTCCTAATTTGAGAATGTTCTGGAAAGGAGCCTCTAATACTACATAATTTTCTCCTCTTTCGGGATCTGTCCATCCTTCTTGACCTTCTGCCCACTTGTGCTTGCACCTGCTAACTGCTGCAGAAATGTACACAGCCATGCTGTCCATGTTTAATTCACATTCCTGATCCCTAGTTCAAGTGGACCCTTAGTGCAATCATGCTGTTTTCCCCTAGGACTTGAATTCTTCTGCTCTCTCTGAGCTCACTGTTTCATACATTGCCTATTTTCAAATCTCCTAGCATCTCTTCTTCATTCTCATTCCCACCTACAGCTTTTATTTTTACAATAGGAAAGGCCTCCTGCCGCTTCCCCTGACCACAGCTGCCGCCGCCCCCCATCCCACTTCCCTGCATCCAGGCACTTCCACTTGCCTTCTCTTCTGCAACTCTGCGTGGACTGTCCATGTTCCTTCTACCCCTTGGCTGGTGCAAAGATCCCATCATCTCTAGCTGGCTTCATGACCTTGACCTAGCCATCCTTCCCTCTCTTCTCTTGATCGGTTTCCCCGTTTGCTAGAGAACTCTTATAAGTACACGCGCAGACCCATTCATCTCGCCTGACGCCTTTTAAAAACAAAAGGAAACAAAACCCTTCCCACCTCCGTCTCCAGTTACAGCCCTACATTTATCCTTTCCTTTACAACTAAACCTCTTAGGAGAGGTTCCATACCACCTGTCCCCTATTTCTTCCTCTCTCTCTCTCTCTCTCTCTCTCTCTCTCTCTCTCTCTCTCTCTCCCCCCCTCCCTCTCCCCCTCCCTCCCTCTCTCTCTCTATCTATCTCTTTCTCTCTTTCTCTCTCTCTCTCTCTCTCTCTCTCTCTCTCTCTCTCTCTCTCTCTCTCGACTTCACTCGAATAATCCAAGGTGACCACTGACCTCCTCTGTAGTATCAGATCCAATGGGTGTTTTGAAACCGTGACTTTTCCTCAGTTCCGGCTTGTTCTCTATGGCTCTGGGGCACCACAGAAGAGCATCTCCGGGTCCAGAAGTGCCCTTGAACCCTCTCCCATCACTGTCCTTTCCCTCTGCTTCACATGAGCCATTACCCACATTTGTATAGTAATCACTTTGTAGCTTTTCTAGCTCACGATGGAGTCCTAAAATTTATCCTGAAGTGGTACCTGTTTTTTGAACTTTCTGAGTTGGGTCATGTGGAAGGATTTTTGATGTCTTGTTCAGCATTGCACTTGCTATGTGCCGTTGTGGTGAGCGGCCATGGCTCTCACTGCCGTTGCTTAATGCTCATCCACTGTACGAATACATCTCATGTGGGTTTGTATAGGACTCGGTTTCTGCACCGCTCCACACTTGGGTCCCGCCTGGCTCTAGCTGGGTTGGGGTGGGTGGGTGGGAGGAGCTTACGGCTCATCTTGGTGGATTCTGACTGATGCAAGGTGAAGAAGAGGAGGCAGCTGAGGATGAATTCTTTGCTCTTCCAACCACCAGTACACATATATGTATGGGATGCAGTGCTTAGATGGCCTCTCTGAGGACATCCTGGGAAATCGAGGCATTAGTCATCTTTGCCGCCAGCCGGAGGCTGGCTCTGTAACACTCCCCTGTGTGTCCTCCTCTTTTCCTGTGTTGTCCCCTTTCGCACATGATCCTGTTTCTCTGGAGTACACTCCTCAGTGATGTGGTAGCACGTCTGCTTTTGCCTTGGGCTCTATTTTCTCAAGAACCTAGAAACTGGCTCCCACGACCAGCTACATAATTGATGGGACCAGTGCAAGATGAAAATACGGAAACCTTTGTTCAAAATTAAGAAGGACTTCCAGACGACGACAGCAGAGCATTGAACCAAGTGCAGGACTCTTCTAAGCCCTGGGTCCTGAGTGACGGCTCAGGTCGTGTGTCTGGGAAGCTGACCCTGGTTCCTCCCATTCCCAGTCCTCCCCCGACCCCTCTCCCCCACTCCCTGTCCTCCAATTCTCCAAGCACTGTCCTCAGGTCCTCCACTATTGCCTGTTTCTTGTGCAAATGTCCATCTTTTTCCTTTCCCATCATTGGCCCCTACTAGGATTACCAGATTAAGCCAATAAAAATCCAGGATTCTCAGTTAACTTTGAATTTCAGATAAAACACAAAAGATTTTTAGTCTAAGTATGTTCCATGAAATACTTGGGACACACTTATCCTAAAAAACGATTCGTTGTTTGAGTTTCAGATTTAACTGTTACCCTGTATTATATCTGGCAACCCTCCCCCCTTCAGCGCTTTAGATGACAAGGTCTCTGAATCCAGGGCATCTGCGTGCTACTCCCATGTCTTAAGGGGAAGAGCAGTGCTAGGATCTTTATAAGTATTGATTGATGGGAACGTCTGCAGGAAAGCACCTCCAACAATCAGATATTTCAGATGTAATTTCCATTTAGGCCTTGCTGATTCTAGCAAGGACTTCCTGAGCTGTTATCAGTGAGCGCTGGCTGGAGGTTTGCAAGGGAAGCTGTACCCTAAGGAGCGTGCCCTCACCTTGGTAACTCTGCAGGACGCCAGCCCAGGGAGACGGTCACATGCAAAGCTCTGTGTCTGTCTTTGCTCCTGGAGATGAATTCATGACCCTTTAAAACACAGATACTTTCTGCATTGTTCTCTGATTTTCTGCTTTCATCTGGGTAAATAATCTTTCTTCGTCTTTTCTCTTGAGTTAATTGTGACCTGTCTCAGGGGACTTTAAAGAAGAGTAACACGTCACAGATGATTGTCACTGTGACCATGTAGCATATGAGGTGAGGGGCCACAGGAATACTTAGGGCAATAACGCCACGCACTGAGTCCCAGGTCCATAAGCAAAGGAGGATATGAAGTAAAAACTGGGTGTCCCTCAAATTGTGTTGAACTAGCAAACCCACGGCTGTACTATAGATGTAGCTCAACTTAATTCAGGGAGCTCATTTTGTAGAAATTAAAATATGAATAAAAGTAGTAAGTTCAGGATAAGGAAGTCTGCTGACCCTTTGACCCTGAACACAAGTGGCTTTCCCTGCCGTAAAAGGTGACACTGGATCATTGGGCTGCTGTACCTTGCTTCTTTTATTATTTTGAGGTGACACCCCCCACCCCCGGTCACCTTAGCTAATGACAATGACACCATTCCTTCGACCTACATCTTTTTTTAAATTAAATTTTAAAATTGAAGTATAGTTGATTTACACTGTTGTGTTAGTTTCATGTGTACAGCAACCGTGTACATTTATACATATATATATATATATATACACACTTTTTCAGGTTCTTTTCCATTATAATTTATTACTAAGTAATGAGTATAGTTCCTTGTGCTATACAGTAGATCCTTGTTGGTGATCTATTTTATATATAGTAGTGTGTGTATGTTAATCCCAAACTGCTCATTTATTCCTCCTCTTCCCCCTTTGGTAACCATAATTGTTTTCTATGTCTGTGAGTCTATGTCTGTTTTGTAAATAAGTTCATTTGTATAATTTTTTAGATTCCACATATAAGTGATATCGTATGATATTTGTCTTTCTCTGACTTACTTCACTTAGGTAGTAACTTCTAGGTAATAATAAGATAATCTCGAGGTCCGTACATGTTGCTTCTTATCAAGTGGCTGAGGTCAGCCTGGGCTCTGCAGTGTCTCGGAGTCTGTCTCTGCCGTTGCTGGGAGGTTTTGTACCACAGCCGTGCTGTCTTACCCTTTCCACACGAAGGGAAGCTGTCGGACTTCACTTCTAATGTTTGCAATTTCACGTCTCATCTGACTGTTACTGAGCAGTTGCCTTGTTTGGAGAATTCATTGCTTTGATTAGCATCTTAAAGGGTTCTTTTCCTGTGGCCAGATTTCTGTTTTTCCCTGTGTCTTAGGCCTGGTTCCCTCACATAGAGGATTCTTTGAAGTCAGTGGAAGCTCGGCGGAAAGGGAGCTGTACTGCCCTGTGGGGTAGACGGTGGGAAGCAAGACTGCAGACTCTGGTTTCCAACTTACTTGTGACATAACTGGAAAAATAACGGAATTAGCAGGAAGGAGTATGTTGGGTGTGTTTAAGATAAATTTTAAACAAAACATTAAAAAAATACTTTAGGGCTTCCCTGGTGGCGCAGTGGTTGAGAGTCCGCCTGCCGATGCAGGGGACGTGGATTCGTGTCCCAGTCCGGGAAGATCCCACATGCTGCAGAGCGGCTGGGCCCGTGAGCCATGGCCGCTGAGCCTGTGCGTCCGGAGCCTGTGCTCCGCAACGAGAGAGGCAACAACAGTGAGAGGCCTGCGTACCGCAAAAACAAAAAACAAAAAACTTTATACAGATTTCTCATTTAGTAAAATGTGTGACTGTTGAGTGTTCACGTCAATAAAGCAACTAGTTCAACATGATATAAAGCATGTACATGTTTCTCATATTATTTATCTCTATAATCTTCATCCTCATCAGTCCAAAATCTCTAAATGGAATTAGTGTGGTTCTTACAGGGATATCATCTTCAGAATGGGACGGTAGTATTTAAGGATATGTACTTAAAATCTCCACTCTTTAGAGAGCAAACTCATTGGAAAAGGATCCAGATTAGCATAAGCCTCAGAGATAAAAATCAGAATGTGTTTGATAGAAACGTTGATTAAGCTTGGTGTATGTGGCATGTAAACAATACATTGCTTTAGATATACTTTTCTTATGGGGGACAGCTCTCTCATCTAAGCCTCACTTCATGAATTAGTGTCTCCCTTTTTCTTCTAAAATTTCATTTTCATTACAACTGATTCCTGGCATTTGCACCATCTCTTCAAATTAATACAGTTAAAATGGAACTTCTGAGTTTCTTTTCTCGGAGATACTAAAACTTCTCAGCTTTTGGAGGACCCATAACTTTTCTTAAATGGGCCCATCTTCTCGCACGAAAAATAATTCTTACATGTCGCTTTAACTCCTAGTTTCAGTACAAAGACAGATTGTCAGGGTAATAAATTAAAGGCACCACACTGCAGCTCTTCTGGTCAATGTCTAGCACAGGCCCATATTAATATTTTATTCCCTTTAATATTATTACATGATTCAGGCTTTATTTAAATGGATTTGACTGGTCTCTTGGTTGGCTTGACAATCAGAGGGAAAAATGTATGTTCTGCATTTAATCTCAGCTCAAGGTGCTAAATTATTTCGGAGGTCAAAACCGTCATGCATATTACGCTAAATTATTGAATGTAATAACTTAGCTAGCTAGCTATTTATGGGCTTTTTAAATTGTTTACTTCATGCATCTTGAGCTAATTTTTAAGAAAATCTCCCTTTAAGTTTTTTCCCTTTCATGCGCCACTGTTATCCCAGCCTTTGCAACAGGACTCAAGGAAGATGCCGGGTGGCCGTCTTAGAAACTATGAGAAATGTTAATAAAGTGCAGAGGGCACTCCTCTTTTCATTGGTTCCATTTTCATATGAAGTTCAAGTATGCTGAGAGAAATAGTGACTTTGTTATAAGCTATTATCTTGAGAAAAAAATCACAGAATGCTTTGTATAAAAAAATTGATGGTTAGAAGAATATAGTTGCTGAGGGAAGTAAACCTTATTCTAATTATTCTAAGAATAATTGGAACAGGATTGAAAAAGGAATTGAAGGATGAAATGATACCGTTAGATTTTTAAAGAAATATTTTAATGAGAGATCTAGCAAGTGAAATGTACGATAAGGTATTTATTATTTATGATAGAAATGGGTTCCATATATTTGTCCTTTGGTCCAGCCTTAATCTAAAACGTGGATTCATTCATGTCAGTGGTGTTCTGCAGTATTCATCGTGTATGAGAGCTCTAATCTTACCTCCTGGACATTTTTGTAATGAGAGCTATAAAACTCTGTACCTTGATAGTAGAGTCTCACACCTTTAGGTCCTAGGAAGGTGATGGTGGGGGGTTGGAAGAAGGCATCTCTTATCCTGTCTCTGCTCTGCTTCCTTTGATTTTATCTTAACTACAGCCAGCACCTTCTATGTATGAGGATCTCTGAGGTTAACCAGTTTTAACTGCTTTACTTAAAGCAGCATCAGTCATGGCCAATGGGCCATGATCAAAAAAAAAAAGAGCTTCAAATGAGAAGGTGATTTTTCTTCCTGGTAATGAATGGCGACAGGCCAAAAAACTACTTTCCAGGGCAGGATAACAACTTATCCGAGTAAGGGCAGCGAGCACGAGGCTGGCTGTTGGTGGACAGACTGGACCTCACCCAAAGGGCTGAGACAGCACTCTTCACCCCATCTTTCTTTCTGTCTTTCCCATCGCGCTTATAAATGACTTCATTCATCTAAATGAGAGCTTATTGGAAGGCTGTTAGTCTGGAAATGGCAGGTCTGTCTAGCGACCCAAGATAGCTTCTCGGTGGCATCGAGCTGTGCAGAGAGAGGCTGCCGAGAAAGCGGTAGTTGCGTGGTCTGGGACTGCCCGGCCCCCGCCCTGCTCAGCAGTCCCTGCCGTCCACTAAATGGTTGTTGGACTTGGGAGCAGTTGGGGTAGCCAGCCAGGTGGGGGCGTCGGGTGGTGGGGAGGGGAGGAAAATGTTTGAGTTTTCACCTCCCCTCTAGCGGTCTGGCTGCCTGGCAGCGAACATCTAGGACCCAGAGAATAGTCTGTCCTTGGGAGAAGATCAGTGCTCTCTCCTTAGCTTCATCCAGTGACTCAATGAATGCAAAACCGAATGAAATGGAGCCAGCTTTATTTTATTTTTATTTTTTTGCGGTACGCGGGCCTCTCATTGTTGTGGTCTCTCCCGTTGCGCTCCGGACGCGCAGGCTCAGCGGCCATGGCTCACGGGCGCAGCTGCTTCACGGCACGTGCGATCTTCGCGGACTGGGGCACGAACCCGCGTCCCCATGCATCGGCAGGCGGACTCTCAACCACTGCGCCACCAGGGAAGCCCCATAGAGTCAACTTTAAATCGTACTTGCTGCGCTGGGGCTACGGATCGCGGAGTGGCGTGAGCCTCGGTTCAAGCCCCGAGGAGCTCACGTGTGATGCCTTCCTTAGGCCGTGGCTTGTCCTCACCGCTGCTGCCCCCGTGTTGGAGGAGAGTATGGGGACAGCTGGGTGAGATGGGAACCAGGGCCTCATAATATCCGACAGGAAAGAGGGAGGAGGTGGCGGGTCCGCAGCCCATCCTGGGGAGAGAGAAGCACCCAGAGTGCAGGAGGGCTTGATACGAGGACCGAGAGGATGGAATCCCTAGGTGATTGGAAGTGGACGGCTCATCATGACTTTTTTTCTTGTTAACTATCTTTCGGGGCGTGTGAGCTTTTGAAATCTAGTGTTTTCATAGGTGACATTTTTGAGTTAGGTGTTCCTGACTTTTTTGAGACCTTTATTAAGAAAGTGGTCGTTCCTTGCTCTCCACGGCTCTCATTTATAACTGGAGTCACCTTACTCTTAGGTCTTCAGGTTTATAAGAAGTCGTTTGAGGCCCGAGGAAGAAGCAGAGAACTTCAAGATGCTGATACTAAATAGTGGGAAATAAATAAGTGGAGGAAAACATGTCCGATTCTGTGACTAATGACAGTTGTAAGAAGTCACTAAGTACCTTAAAACAAAGTGCTTTAAAAATACATTTTAAAATGCAACTCTCTCTCGCTCACGCTCTCTCTCTCTCTCTCTCTCTCTCTCTCTCTCTCTCTCTCTCTCTCTCTCTCTCTCTCCCCCCCCCCCAGTTAGGAAACCTATCACAACAGTGTTTGTGTTGAAGCTTTATCAAAATAAAAATGCTGTATAAAAATAAAAATTAAAAAAACTCTATCACTTTCTTAAATACCTACATTGGAAAATATAGGTATTATTAAAAGGGATGCCGCCCATAATTCTATCACCTTGAGGTGTTCAGACTTCAATAGATGAAGAAAAGATGCTAAGCTTTCTCTATTATTCATAGAAAATTTCATTTGTTAATTGTTGAATGACAAAAAGTCTCTGTTTGGGAGAATGGCACAACCCCTGTGGCAAAGGATTCTAATGTTTTTTAGTATAAGTTACAAAGTGGTAAAAAGTTTAAAAGTAACGTGGCTTCATGAACAGACTTTAGAATCCTAGTAGGTGTCTATGAAAGGAAGTAAAAGTTGTACTTAAAATAAGATATGGGCAACCACAATTGGATTCGCTAGGCTTGGTAACAGCTGGAGAGCAGTGGGACAGGTATTTTGTTTGTCCTTCCATATTTGCAGTATATGCTTTGCTTATTCGATATTGGATAATTAGGTTTATTGGATGTACTGAACTCCATAGAGTACAATTAGAAAATGGGTTTATTTTTTTTTTAACATCTTATTGGAGTAAAGTTGCTTCACAGTGCTGTGTCAGCTTCCATGTACAACAAAGCGAATTAGCTACATGCACATACACATCCCTATATCCCCTCCCTCTTGCGTCTCCCTGCCACCCTCCCTATCCCATCCCTCTAGGTGGTCACAAAGCACCGAGCTGATCTCCCTGTGCTATGCGGCTGCTTCCCACTAGCTATCTATTTTACATTTGGTAGTATATATAGGTCCATGCCACTCTCTCACTTCGTCCCAGCTTACCCTTCCCCCTCCCTGTGTCCTCAAGTCCATTTCTATGTCTGCATCTTTATTCCTATCCTGCCCCTAGTTCATCAGAACCATTTTTTGGGGTTTTAGATTCTATATATATGTGTGTTAGCATACAGTATTTGGTTTTTCTCTTTCTAACTTCACTCTGTATGACAGACTCTAGGTCCATCCACCTTACTACAAATAACTCAATTGCATTCTTTTTATGGCTGAATAATATTCCATCGTATATATGTGCCACATCTTCTTTATCCATTCATCTGTCGATGGACACTTGGGTTGCTTCCATGTCCTGGCTATTGTAAATAGTGTTGCAATGAACATTGTGGTACATGACTCTTTTTGAATTATGGTTTTCTCAGGGTATATGCCCAGTAGTGGGGTTGCTGGGTCATATGGTACTTCTATTATTAGTTTTTTAAGGAGCCTCCATACTGTTCTCCATAGCGGCTGTATCAATTTACATTCCCACCAACAGTGCAAGAGGGTTCCCTTTTCTCCACACCCTGTCCAGTATTTACTGTTTGTAGATTTTTTGATGATGGCCATTCTGACAGGTGTGAGGTGATACCTCATTGTAGTTTTGATTTGCGTTTCTCTAATAATTAGTGATGCTGAGCATCCTTTCATGTGTTTGTTGGCAAGCTGTATATCTTCTTTGGAGAAATGTCTATTTAGGTCTTCTGCCCATTTTTGGATTGGGTTGTTTGTTTTTTTGTTATTGAGCTGCATGAGCTGCTTGTAAATTTTGGAGATTAATCCTTTGTCAGTTGCTTCATTTGAAGATAGTTTCTCCCATTCTGAAGATTGTCTTTTCATCTTATTTATGGTTTCCTTTGCTGTGCAAAAGCTTTTAAGTTTCATTAGGTTCCGTGTGTTTATTTTTGTTTTTCTTTGCATTTCTCTAGGAGGTGGGTGAAAAGGATCTTGCTGTGATTTATGTCAAAGATTGTTCAGCCTAGGTTTTCCTCTAAGAGTTTGATAGTGTCTGGCCTTACCTTTAGGTCTTTAATCCATTTAGAGTTTATTTTTGTGTATGGTGTTCTGATTTCATTCTTTTACATGTAGCTGTTCAGTTTTCCCAGCACAACTTATTGTAGAGGCTGTCTTTTCTCCATTGTATATTCTTGCCTCCTTTATCAAAGGTAAGGTGACCATATGTGTGTGGGTTTATCTCTGGGCTTTCTATCCTGTTCCATTGATCTATATTTCTGTTTTTGTGTCAGTACTATACTGTCTTGATTACTGTAGCTTTGTAGTATAGTCTGAAGTCCAGGAGCCTGATTCCTCCAGCTCCGTTTTTCTTTCTCAAGATTGCTTTGGCTATTCGGGGTCTTTTGTGTTGCCATACAAACTGTGCAATGTTTTGTTCTAGTTCTGTGAAAAATGCCATTGGTAGTTTGATAGGGATTGCACTGAATCTGTAGATTGCTTTGGGTACTATAGTCATTTTCACAACATTGATTCTTCCAATCCAAGAACATGGTATACCTCTCCATCTGTTTGTATCATCTGTAATTTCTTTCATCAGTGTCTTATAGTTTTCTGCATACAGGTTTTTTGTCTCCTTAGGTAGGTTTATTCCTAGGTATTTTATTCTTTTTGTTGTAATAGTAAATGGGAGTGTTTCCTTAATTTCTCTTTCAGATTTTTCATCATTAGTGTATAGGAATGCAAGAGGTTTCTGTGGATTAATTTTGTATCTTGCTACTCTACCAAATTCATTGATTAGCTCTAGTCGTTTTCTGGTAGCATCTTTAGGATTCTGTATGTATAGTATCATGTCATCTGCAAACAGAGACAGTTTTCCTTCTTCTTTTCCAATTTGCATTCCTTTTTCTTCTCTGATTGCTGTGGCTAAAACTTCCAAAACTATGTTGAATAAGAGTGGTGAGAGTGGGCAACTTTGTCTTGTTCCTGATCTTAGGGGAAATGCTTTCAATTTTTCACCATTGAGAATGATGTTCGCTGTGGGTTTGTCATATATGGCCTTTATTATGTTGAGGTAGGTTCCCTCTATGCCTACTTTCTGGAAGGTTTTTTTTTTATCATAAATGGGTGTTGAATTTTGTCAAAAGCTTTTTCTGCATCTCTTGAGATGATCACATGGGTTTTCTCCTTCAATTTGTTAATATGGTGTATCACATCGGTTGATTTGTGTGTATTGAAGAATCCTTGGATTCCTGGCATAAATCCCACTTGATCATGGTGTATGATCCTTTTAATGTGCTGGTAGATTCTGTTTGCTAGTATTTTGTTCAGGATTTTTGCATCTGTGTTCATCAGTAATATTGGCTTGTAGTTTTTTTGTGACATCTTTGTCTGGTTTTGGTATCAGGGTGATGGTGACCTCATAGAATGAGTTTGGGAGTGTTCCTCCCTATGCTATATTTTGGAAGAGTTTGAGAAGGATAGGTGTTAGCTCTTCTCTAAATGTTTGATACAATTCGCCTGTGAAACCATCTGGTCCTGGGCTTTTGTTTGTTGGAAGATTTTTAATCACAGTCTCAATTTCAGTGCTTGTGATTGGTCTGTTTATATTTTTTGTTTCTTCCTGGTTCAGTCTTGGCCGGTTGTGCATTTCTAAGAATTTGTCCATTTCTTCCAGGTTGTCCATTTTATTGGCATAGAGTTGCTTGTAGTAATCTCTCCTGATCCTTTGTATTTCTGCAGTGTCAGTTGTCACTTTTCCTTTTTCATTTCTAATTCTATTGGGTTGAGTCTTCTCCCTTTTTTTCTTGATGAGTCTGGCTAATGGTTTATCGATTTTGTTTATCTTCTCAAAGAACCAGCTTTTAGTTTTATTGATCTTTGCTATTGTTTCCTTCCTTTTTTTTTCATTTACTTCTGATCTGATCTTTATGATTTCTTTCCTTCTGCTAACTTTGGGGTTTTTTTTGTTATTTCTCTTATTGCTTTAGGTGTAAGGTTAGGTTGTTTATTTGTGATTTTTCTTCTTTCTTGAGGTAGGACTGTATTGGTATAAACTTCCTTCTTAGAACTGCTTTTGCTGCATCACATAGGTTTTGGGTCGTCGTGTTTCCATTGTCATTTGTTTCTAGGTATTTTTTTGATTTCCTCTCCAAAAGGAGAGAACAATAACAGAGTATAAAGAATAAAATAAAATTAGAAAAGTAAAAGATTAGGAAAAATAAAAATATAAATGGATCAAGAGCAATGAATCAACAGGGTAAAATAGAGCCCCAATCTAAAAGAGCAAAAAAGAATAAAAGAGCCTTGCCTCCGGGGGTAGAGTTTTAGGCGGGGGTGGAACTTAGGCAGGGGCAGGGCCTAGGTGGTGTGGGGGCGACGTTCAAGTGTGGGTGGTGCCTCTGCTTAGGACCTGGGTGCAAGGGGAGAGGCAGCACGTTGGAAGGAGGGCCTCTGGAGTGTGGAGTTCCGGAGTTTGGAGGTAGGGCCCTGGGTGAGGGTGTGTGGGTGGGGTTTAGGCCCAGCACATTGGAGGGGGTCTCACAGGGGGTCTCCGAGTGTAGAGGTGGGGCCCTGGGTGGGGTGTAGGGGCGGGGCTTGGGCTCTGCGTGGCAGGGAAAGCGCTGGCTGTGTTTCCTTCTGTTCTTCTGTGCCCCTCCCCATCTCCCCCAGGGTCTCCCCTGTCCCCACTGGACCCCTAACGGTGGGTGGGTCCCGCTGGGTGTAGGAACTCCTCCCCTCCCCCAGCCACCCGTCAGGGGTGCAGGTCCCAGAGATCCGGCCTTTACTTTTGCTCCCCCTTCCCTCCTTCCCACTCCCTCAGGACCCACATGGCTGGAGGGGACCTCGGTGGGCAGAGGAGCAGGCTCAGGGTCTCAGCAGGTTCCTGGGGGCCCAAATGGGCAGGGGAAACCTGGCCACGCTCCCTTTTGATCTTCTGCCCTCCCAATGGTTCCCCAATTTCCCCCTTCAGGCCTGGGATCCCTTCCCCTCCCCCAGCCGCCCCTCAGGGCACCAGTCCCATCCCACCTCCACTTTTCCTCCCCCTTCACTCCCCCCATGACCCACGTCCTACCCGGTCGCTGGGGGTTCCTCGCATCCCCTTAGGTGTCCGTGGTCCCCATCCGGTGCCTGGTATGTGCCCTAATTGTTTGGAGACACGAATTCCACGTCCTCCTAGTACAGCATCTTCAGGAAATGGGTTTATTATTTTTGCCCTGATTGCCTTTGTGGATATCCCATTGTCACCTCTGGGTGACATCTCATGTGAAGCCCATAGCTTTTAATTCCTTTTCTAATTTTAAAATGTCCAGTCCAGTCTAAATCAAAACCTTGTTTTCTCATCCAGTTGAAACCTTCTCCACCCCTCTCTCACCTAAGGGAAGTAGGGCCTCCTAATGTCTTGATAAACTCCTGCTTTTGCTTTCCTTGCTCCCATGCCCCTCACTTCTGGCTCTTCCAACTGGGTCGGGTGAAAGGAAAGATGAGAGGAGATGTGGCCAAGCCCACAGTGTTAAGATGGCTCGGCTGCCACAGACTGAGGGGTCTACACAGCAGAGACTTGTTTTTCATTGTTCTAGAGGCTGGAAAGCCCCAGGAAAGCCCCTGGCTGGCTGGGGTCCTGGTGAGGGCTCTCTTTCTGTCCTGCAGAGAAGCCTTTCTACTATGTCCTCATATGGTGGAGACAGCCAGCTCTGGTGTCTTCCTCCTCTAAGGGCCCTGCTGGATGAGGGCCTCATCTTTATGACCTAATGTGACTTTTGTCACCTCCTTACAGGCCCCATCTCCAAATACAGCAACATTGAGGGTTAGGGCTTCAACATAAGAATCTTGGGGGCGACAAAATCGTTGTCTCCCATTTTACTTACCTGGTATTTTATCTGGTGTTTATTTTTCACTCTTGATTCTCCAGTGACCTTTTTCATGGCAACACTTCTCTCATCGTCTAGAAACAGTGGGCTTGTGGGAGAACACAGAAGGGACTTCTACCTTACTTAGTTCCCTCACTATATTAGTGAGGGCAGAGGTAAGCTGCTCGAACAAAGAGACCAATCATATAATAGCTGAAATCATGCGTTCTCAGTAGTGGTGAAAATTGGTTTTCAGGGGACGGAGAATGACAAAAATTCTTAGTTATTGAAATGGTTTGTGGCTTTCCAAAGCTCAGCAAGATCTTATTTCTTAGTATTTTGTCTTTCTTGCTAGGAAGAAATTAAATTAAAAATTTAATTACTCAAATTAAATTTCTTTTTTCTCCTTAGGGGGGCAGTAGTGAAAAAAAATGCTAGGAAACCCTGGCTTAAATGAAACAGATTTATTATTCTCTCACTTGGCAGTCCAGCTCTGCCTCCTAAGGTCATTTAGGGAGCCAGGGTCCTTCCGTCTTACAGTTTCACCATCACCTGGGGCGTTACCCGGTCTGCAGGATCAAAAAGCTGCCTTGAGCACGTCCGTTTTTTCAGATAGAGAGGAGAGGAAGGATGTGGAACCAGGGCAGGTATTTCCTTTGAGCAAATGAGGCAGAAGTTGCCCCCACCATTTTTGCTAACATTGCATTGACAACAACTTAGTCATGCAGTTACTTTGAGTGGAAAGAGGCCGGGAAATGCAGTGTGTAGCTTGGTAGACACGTGTCCAGCATGAGGGAGAGGGCATTTGTGGGGACAGCTAGCAGCCTGCCCCGTCGGCCCTGAAAATGCACCCTTTGGCGGACTGCTGCCCTCCAGTGGTCCACCCACACAGCCCTCTGCTGTGGTTCCTTGTCCTGCAGGCAGCTGTCTGGGGCAATATCCTTTCAAGAGCATCCTAGCCTATCATGCAAGGTGTCTCCTGGGCCAATGGGAGCACAGATAACCTTGCTGCATTAAATGGTAGGGAGCACTTTGCTCTCATAACTGTTTTCTCCTCTCCTTGCTCTGCACCCTCTAGCTAGCTTGCCGACTTCAGAATTCCCAGCTGGCAAGGGGGTAAGGAAGGCAGGTTTAAAGGGATGTATATTAAGATCCAGAAACACTTTCTCTTTTCTGTTGGCAACAGAGATAAGCCCAGACACTTGTTTCAGGAGAGGAGAGAGATGCCTGATGGCACTGAGATTTAAGACTCCTCCCTTGCACACTTCCCCCAGGTACTTGGAGAAGTTCTTCTTTTTAAGCTTCCTCATTTGCCTTGGGTATGAAAATCAACCGTATTACCTCCCCTGTGGGAATAGAAAGGGAAATGCCATGATGTTCTGAGGCCCTTTGCTTTAAGGACTTACTCCCTTTGATCATTTTGAAATGTCTTTAAAAAAAAAAGGATGGGCATGGGGTGGACCAATGCTGCAGTATCTTGGTGCCCTGCATCTCATCCCGTTGGTTCCCTTTTTATTTCAGTCACGGCCGTGCTGGATGGTTCTAAGCACACGGATACCATCTCACCGCGCGGGTCCACCATGAATCTCTCCATTTCTCTCTCTAAAGCCACAGGCATCCCCTGGGCCCACTTGTAGGTTGGGTCCCCAAATGCAATGCAGGTAACACGGCAGTCAACCCTCAACCAACAGGCGAGCCAGTAGGTAAATGCCGCAGACGCCCTGCTTTGGGTGGGTCATGCTGGAAGACATTCTGTGTTCCTCAGAGGCTCCTGCAGAGTGAAGCCCTTGTTGTCCATGGCAGCAGTCGCAGTACTGTGCCCTGAGTTGGTTTTCCACCTTCTCTCTCTCCATTTCCTTGTTCCTTCCCTCCTGCTTTCTTGTATAAACTCTTAAATGAACTACCTCAGTACAGGTTCTTTCCGCAGAGTCCCCTTTTGGGGGAGCTCAAACAAAACTATGGTTTTGTTACATTTTGTCAGTCTTACAGCTATAGTGCTGGTAGCTCTCTTTATAAGGTAGGGATACTTACTCATTTTTATGAGTTTTGGGGACCTCCGCTGAACAGAAAGACTTTCACTGTTTTCATTCCTACAGTAGTATATTTTCTTAAGGTGATCTAGCTTCATGTTAAAAATTACTGTTTAGTTCACAAAAGAAATCTTGTTTTCCTTTTACAAAAGGCATTTTGGGTGAATTTCGTGCTAATGTCGTAAGATCAAGTTATCTAAGGAAAAACTGGCCGATTGGCCGGTGTACAAAATACCAGTAACCCACTCACAAGCATGGTACCTGGGAGTAACTGGCTTATGCAGGATTGGCTCGTCACTTAGGAGGTGACATCCACATCACGATATCCTTACGTTTTAAATTTGAAGGCATTCATTTTGGCCTTTTGCAATTTTACATCTTTTTTCTTGATTATAGATACTAGATAACAGAATTTTGTATCTCCGTGATGAATATTTGCGGGGCAATTAAGAGGTTATTAAATGTGTATTGAGATTATCGTAAATACAATAGGTAATCAGTTCCATGGTGTTTTACCTAATCGGTACTGGTAATTCATTAGGAAATCTAGTTGGAAGAAAAACATGTATATTGGACAAGTTTTCACTTTCTTTAGGCCCTTTGGCAATTAAAAATAATTGGCACTTGACATGAAATAGACTCAGAATGTCTGACCTGTAGTCCTCCCTTGGTCACCTCAGCTCCTGGGGAAGGTCAAGCTGTATCCTGTTTTCTTTCACTCTTTTTCTAGCACAAAGGATAGTGTTCATCCATCATTAATTTTTACAGCTGTTATGCAGCTCAGGTGTACTTGGGAATCCTTTTGGGGCCTGTGAAAGAAATCTGAGGCATGGATTTCCTGTTCACCAAAATTATCCTTGGAAAATAAGTGTAGGTAGATACATGTTTTTTAAAAGAGAGGAAAGATTTTTAAAGAGTCCCAGGCTTGAACCTTGCCTGGCTCAGGGATGCTCCTGTAAGCTGGGAGCCCACCATGGTGCTTGCTTTAATCTACTTTCAGCCCGCTGGAAGTTAGATTTCCTTTCATATTTAAAGTCCTGTTTACTCATTGATTTGAGTTCTATTTTAACTAACATTTTTGTATAATGTAGCAAGAAGGAAAATATCAGAATGGTCCAAATTAAATTGGTTTATGTCCAAACACTGGTGCGTGGAAACGCGTGAGGATGTATGAGGATGGAAACCTCATACGAGGGAAGACCACTCATGCATAAACCAGCATTTCTCAACTTTGACTTTTCCAAGGAATTGTTTTGTCACAGGGCACCTTGAAGTCTGAGGGCAAATATGTAGGAAATGATAAATTAGTCACTTCTTATTTTGCCTCTCTGAGATCTTCCTCATAACTATATACTGAAACTGTCTCCTTTCTTCAGATCTGCCACCATCACCTTAGTTCAGACCTTTACAGAGTCATGTCTAAAACATTGCAATTCTCGTGACTTCCCTGGAGGTCCAGTGGTTAGGACTCCACACTTCCAGTGCTGGGGGCGTGGGTTCCATCCCTGATTGGAGAACTAAGATCCCACATGCCACCGGCCAAGAAAAAAAATACTGCAACACTCTGCTAACTGACCCATTGGTTATGACATTTGTAAGTTCCCTCCCCCATCTTCTTGAACAACCTTTGTGCTCCAGTTACTTCTGTGACCTGCATTGTAGGCATCCATCTCACCTTGGTTGTACGATGGGCTTAGCCCAGGTCTTTTCTACCCCTGCCGTCCGGGGTGTCTCCCTCTGAGAGCACAGGCATCTATCCTGATGCATGTACGTACCTGGGAGTAGGGGCAGTTAACACCCTCTGTGCAACACCTGACCGACCCGGAGGGATGCTGGGGACAAATACTGCCTCTTCCTGATTGGGGTGCACATTTTACAGGTTCCTCAGAAGGTTTCTCTTATGTCCCCACTCAGTTTATTTGACCTTTGCAAAAACCAAATGAATAATGGCAGATGGCAATGGCTGACTGTACATGTAACCCATTAACAGTCCAATCACAACTGTTGTGATGAACGTAGAATCTTGACTGATGAATCAGTACAGACTCTGGTGCTTGGTATGTAGCAGCTCATTGGCTAAACAGATTTTTCTCAGTCCTCATAATTAAGAGGGTCTAAATTAGTTTGTGTTTATGTACGGTGGACAGCAATACATTGTCACTGTTTTGTCCCAAGCTTTCATCACAATATAGTTCTCAGGAAGCTCAGTCATCTTAAAAGTCAACAGATTCATGTTACTTTGCTATATTGATCACATCATGCCAACTGGATTTGGCGAGCCAGAAGTAAAAAGTACTGTGGGTACCTTAGTAAGATCCTTGTGTGCCAGAGTAGACGAGATGAGCCCTGTGAGGATTCGGATCCAGCCAGAGCAGTGATGTTTTAAGGTGCCTCATGTCTTTGGCATGCCTGGACATTGCCTCAGAAGGACATGTTGTTGGACTTTACACTTCCTACCACTAAGAAAGAGCATCCTGTTTGGTGGGCTTATTTGAATTCTGAAGGTAGCATATGCTGCACTTGGGAGTAATATTCTTACCCTTTGGTTGAGTAACTCAGAAAACCACAAGTTTTGAATGTGGCTCAGAGCAAGAGAGCGCTCTGTAGGAAGTCCGGGTTGGGGTGAAAGCTGTCCAGCCATCCAGACTGTATCACTCAGCAGAACTGGCAGTGCTGGAGCTGCTCGTAATGGATGAGGGTGCTGTGTCTTGAGTCACACCGTAGTCGGCGAGGGTTCTGGAGCAACGCCACGCCTCCTGCAGCAAAGAACTACTACGTGATATTTACAAAGCATCCCTTGACTCTTGGAATTTTCTAAGTGATGAGAGCAACAAAGGTGCCTCTTGTTAGGCTAATGCTGTGGAATTTGGACACAAGGATGGGGGCTGGTTTCCAGAAGAACCAACCATGTGATTAGAGGGTTGGAACTTTCAGTCCCATCCCCCAACTTCTAGGGAGCGGAGAGGGCCTGGAGGTGGAATCAATCACCATTGGCCAGTTTAGTCAATCATGACTACGTAATGAAGCCTCCATAAAAACCTAAAAGGACAGCTTTTTGGTCCTTTTCAGAGAGCTTCTACATGGAGGAACCAGAATGCTTCTGTTCACCACTGGGCCTGGCCCCAAGTTCCTTTGTTTGGGACTCAGCCCTATGTACCTTTTCATCTGGCTGTTGGTTTGTATCTTTTAGCATCCTTTCGTAATAAATTGGTAATCTAGTGAGTAAACGGGTTTTCCTGAGTTCTGTGAGACTTTCTAGCAAATTAATCGAACCCAGTGAGGGAGTCGTGGGAACCTCTGATTTGTAGCCAGTTGGTCGGCAGTACAGGTAGCAACTTGGGATTGTGCTTGGCTTCCTGGGTTGGAGGGGTTGGAGGGGGTCGTCAGGACCTCCAGTTCGTAGCTGGTTCTCTCTCTGGGTAGATAGTGCCAGAATTGAGCTGATGGCTCAGACACCCAGCTGGCATCTGAGGAACTGCTTGTTGGTGTGAGGAGGCCTCCACACGCAGGTTGGAATTGGGTCTGTGTACCTTTTTGGAATTCCTGCAGGGGTCCAGCCGACCCGTGCTGGTCTGTGAACAGACTCGGAAGTACCGAGGAATGAACATCCCTCTGGGGCAGCTACCAGCAGCTCAGAGGACATCCAGCAGGGTTGAGTCCTGGTAGCACATGGTGGTGATCTGCTCAGTTATGCAACTTAGGTTGGCTTCTCCTCATTTCCTGTTTGATGTTTTCCAGCGGCCCTGTTCCGGTGCCCTGGGATCGCTTTGCAAATAAACTACTTGCACACAAGTCCTGATCTCTGACATTCAGATGTGGCTTTTCCCTTTTCACCCTTTTTTTCTCTCCGAACCATTGCCCTTCTTGTGGTCAGGCAGGTCTTCCTAAAGTGCAAAAGAGATCGTGTTACACCATTACTTACTTTGCACTGGACTCTTCCAATGCAGGACATTTCTCCACGCGCACGTGGCCCCCTGTGCGGTACTTGGAGAGTCCATTTCTGAGCATGAATGGGTAAGACCCTCAGACATCAAAGATGGTAATAGGAGTGCTGACAGCCCAGAATTTGCTGCCCTGTCTCCCCATTGGAGGGCAGGAGAAGGCTCCCTCACTGTTTTGGGAAGGGAAGAAGCGGTGCAGGCAAGCATAGATTTGAGGAAGATAATAATTTTCCGTGATTTGAAGTATATTTTTCATTATGTGCATGAATTGTTTCGGAGAATCTCGATCAGTTTCATTCAGTTGACTCATTCATGTATTCGGCAAACTTACACTGAGGAACAGAGCTCATTAGTTTCAGTACTCTTATCTCAGAGATGTACTGTATTTAAGCACCTTTTTTCTTGTCTGAAGGAGGCTGGATTTAGTTAATCTTAGCTCCTTCAGATGGGGGTTTATTAAGGCAGATAGAAGACTGAGGCAAGAAAATGCAGTCAGAAAAGTTCTCCTTGGGTACTTGTAAAATATTCATCTTTGCCCCCCATATTTGCTAAATACTGCTCTGAGGTACAAATTTGCAACCAAGGTCCCCGGGTTTAATTCCTCATCTTTGTTCCTTGTGACTGTTGTGGACTTGGGCACATTTCTTAGTCTCTCTAAGGCTTATTTTCCTCATTGGTACAATGGGGTTGAAGGAATCCCTGCTTCGTAGCATCGTTTGAAGATTATATAACATCAGAACTGGTCCCAGGTTCCAACATGTGAGGAGTACTCAGTGAATGCAGCGTCCTTGTCTTCATCATATTCCCATCTCTGCTTCATTTTGCTAAACAACGAATTAAGTGGATACCTTTCCTCGCCCACTTGATTAACCGTTGCTTTATAATCAGTAGAACTGATGGCTCTTGAGTTTTCTAGACACCGGTCTATAAAGGACTTGGAGACTTGGTCCCTTGTTCACCATATGCATTTCAGCCAGCTCAGGGGGAAGACATTATAATGGAAGTAGAAGTCTTGTAGTAAGTAAGGTACAAGGAAAGTGGTAAGAAGCCCCTTAAGGCTAAGAACGTGAAGGGTGGATAAATGTGAGGATGTCTGTCATAATAGAAATTGGAAAATGCAGGGAAAGGGTCAGAGTGTCCTCTCCTTTTGTGTGCGTGGTTGGGAGAGGGACTGTATCCTTCCTTTACTTTTCCCTTTTCAGATGTCAGTCTCGTAAGAGTTAGGGTGAGTCCTGGCCAGAGTGAGAGGTCAGGATAGGTGGGAGGCAGGGGATGAGGACATTCTGGGGTTTTGTGAACAATATTGGCTGAGGGATTGTCTCTTTCTCACACTCTCACTTGATTTTGAGGGCTCTTTACTTCTGAGAGAGATTTCTCTAAAGCAGCAGAGCTACAAACAGAGATTAGGGCTAAGAGAACAAGAAGAGGGGTGCTGGATGCTTAGAACTTGCTCTAGGACTTAAGAAGTTCCTGTAGGGAGACTAGTACAGCTGACCAGATTAGAAGAGGAGGTAGGGCTGGGAATCAAGTTATGCATACAGTAGGAGCATTTTATGGGCTGTAGCCCTCCAAGAAACAGGGCAATAACTGATGGTGGGGAACAACACTGAGGAACCCCAATACATACAACTGAATCAAATCAGAATGGCTTATGTTCACTGAAAGCCTTATATTGTCACTATACCTGATAGCAAGGTAAATGGGCTGAATGGGATAAATGACCAGGTGTATTTTTTCTTGTGCAGAGGGGTCGCCTAACCAGCCACATCTTCTCTCCACGAAGGTGGGATAAATATGTAAGGGCGGTTACCTTCCCAGAACACATCTGTGTCCTGATCTGGTTAGTGTTCTGGCTTTGGGAAAAGGCTGATGCATATATAGGGAGGGGGGAGTTGACAATTCTTTGCTTGTTCCTTTCTTCAGACCAATGAGATGAATGACAAGGAAACTTCAGCTTCTACTAGCATTAACTGTATTTGATCAGCCTCTTTGAAACTTTCTGTCTTGTTGGCTGATGAAATCAGAAATTGCGAAGTCATAAAGGTAAGGATGCGTTTGGTCATCTGAGAACCCCAGGAGGCCGTTCTCAGAACACAGCACCATTAACGGACAGAAGGACAAGTTGGGAAGAAGGATGCAATTTGTCTTTATGAGAGGGTTTTACAGGATGTGTGACTAGTCATGATTTCAAGCCTGTGACTGTGAATACGATTTCAATGGTTTGGACAAGAAATAAGTGTGAAAACAGGCACAGCCTTTGACAGGTGGAGAGATGAGGTTGATGGTCCATTTCAGATTCAGTACCTGAACAATGATAAGCTAAAAAGCTATAAAAAGCCTCTTTTCTGAGAGACTGAAACAATGGTCTATAATGATTATCTACAGATTACTTGAAAGGTTTTCATTTTAATTCAAGGTTATCCATGAACTTCTGGTCCAACATTTTGAGATTTGATATGGAAGTGATTAAATATTCATAGACAACATCTCAAGCACTTTTGGGTTTAACATTTTAAGAATGATTTTTTTAACTGATTCAAATCTACAATCTTAGAACTGGAAGGAATATTTTGGACCTTCCAATTGTGTACAAGGGTTTCCTTTTCTCCACATCCTCTCCAATATTTGTTACTTCTTATGTTTTTGATGATAACCATTCTGACGGATTAGTATGGGTGAATGAGTGATAACAATTGTTTTGATTTGCCTTTCCCTAATGATTAGTGATGTCGAGCGTCTTTTCATGTGTCTGTTGACCATCTGTATGTCTTCTTTAGAAAAATGTCCATTTATGTCTTCTGCCCATTTTTTGATTGGGTTGTATTTATTTAGATATTGAGTTGTATGAGCTGTTTGTATCTTCTGGAATTAAATCCCTTGACAGTCACATCATTTGCAAATATTTTCTTCCATTTTGTTGATGGTTTCCTTTGCTGTGCAAAAGCTGTTAAGTGTAATGAAATCCCTTTTGTTTATATTTATTTATTTATTTTTTGCCTTTGGAGACTGATCTAAAAAATGTTGTTATGATTTATGTCAAGGATTGTTCTGCCTGTTTTACCTGAGGAGTTTTATAATATCCAGTCTTACATTTAGGTCTTCAATTCATTTTTAGTTTATTTTTGTATATAGTGTGAGAGTGTTCTAATTTCATTCTTTTACATGTAGCTGTCCAGTTTTCCCAGCACCACTTGTTGAAGAGACTGTCTTTTCCCCATTGTATATTCTTGCCTCCTTTGTCGTAGATTAATTGACCATAGGTGTGTGGATTTATTTCTGGGCTCTCTGTTGTGTTTCATTAATCTATATGTCTGTTTTTGTGCCATTACCATGCTGTTTTTGATTACTGTAGCTTTGTAGCATAGTCTTAAGTCTGGGAGCATGATACCTCTAGCTTTGTTCTTTTTTTCTCAAGATTGCTTTGGCAATTTGGGATCTTTTTTTGTTGCAAACGAATTTTAGGATTGTTCTAGTTCTGTGAAAATGTCATGGGTATTTTGGTAGGGATTGCATTAAATCTGTAAATTGCTTAGGGTAGTATTGCCATTTCAACAACATTAATTATTCCAATACAAGAACATGGGATATATTCCTTTGATTTCCTTCATCAGTGTTTTATAGTTTCCAGAGCATAGGTTTTTCACCTTCTTGGTTAAGTTTATTCCTAGGTATTTTATTATTCGGTGCTATTGTAAATGAGATTGTTTTAATACTTTCTCATTCAAATAGTTCATTAGTAGTGTATAGAAAAGCAGGAGATTTATGTTTATTAATGTTGTATCCTGCAACTTTGCCAAATTCATGTATTAGTTCTAATAGTTTTGGGGTGGAGACTTTAGGGTTTTCTATATATAGTATGTTACTTGCAAATCATGACAGTTTTCTTTCCTTCCAATTTGGTTTTATATCTTTTTCTTGTCTGATTGCTATGGCTAGGACCTCCAATACTGTATTAAATAGAAGGGGTGAGAGTAGACATCCTTATCTTGTTCCTGAACTTAGAGGAAAGGCTTTCAGCTTTTCACCATTGAGTATGATATTAGGTGTGGGTTTGTCATAAATGGCCTTTATCATGTTGAGGTATGTTCCCTGTATACCCACATTGATGAGAGTTTTTATAATGGGTGGATGCTGAATTTTGTCAAATGATTTTTCTGTGTCTATTGAGACAATCATGTGGTTTTGTCTTTTCTTTTGTTAATGTGGTGTATCACATTGATTTTTGTGAATATTGAACCATCCTTGTGTCCTTGGAATAAATCCAACTTGATCGTGGTATATGGTCCTTTTTATATATTGTTGTATTCAGTTTGCTAATATTTGGTTGAGGATTTTTGCATCTATATTAATCAAAGATTTTGGCATGTAATTTTTTTCTTTTGTTGTATCTTTATCTAGTTTTGGTATCAGGGTAATGATGGACTTGTAGGATGAATTTGGGAGTGTTTCATCCTCTTCAGTTTTTTTTGGAATGGTTTCAGAATAAGTATTAGCTCTTGCTTATATATCTGGTAGAATTCTCCTGTGAAGCCATCCAGATTGGACTTTTGTTTGCTGGGGTTTTTTTAAAATTACAAATTCATTGTCACTGATAGTGATGAGATCAGCCTGTTCCAATTGTCAGTCTCTTCTTGATTCAGTCTTGGCAGGTTGTATGTTTCTGGAAATTGTCCATTTCTTCTAGGATGTCCAGTTTATTGGCATATAACTATTGTAGTATCCTCTTATGATTTTATGTATCTGTGTGGTATTGGTTGGTATTTCTTCTCTTTCATTTCTTATTTTGTTTATTTGGGTCCTCTCCCTTTTATTCATGGTGAGCCTGGCTAAAGGTTTATCAGTTTTGTTTATCTTTTCAAACAAACAGCTCTTGGTTTCATTAATCTTTTCTACTGTTTTTTTGATCTCTATTTTATTTTCTCTAATCTTTATTATTTCCTTCCTTCTGTTGACTTTGGCCTTTGTTTATTCTTCTTTTTCTAATTCAGGTGGTAGTTTAGGTTGTTTATTTAAAATTTTTCTTGTTTCTTGAGGAAGGCCTGTATCACTATAAACTTCCCTCTTGGAACTGCTTTTGCTACATCCCATACATTTTGGAGTGTTGTATTTCCATTTTCATTTGTCTTTAGATACTTGCTGATTTCCACTTTGGTTTTTTCATTGACCCATTGGTTTTTTAGTATCATGCTGTTTAGTCTCCACTTGTTTGTGCCTTTCCCACTCTTCTTTCTATAATTGATTTCTACTTCCGTACCATTGTGATCAGAGAAAATGCTTGAAACTGTTTCTGTGCTCTTAAATTGGCTGAGACTTGTTTTGTGGCTTAGCATGCAATCTATCCTGGAAAGTGTTCACATGCACTTGAATAGAATGTGTATTCTGCTGTTTTTGGATGTAATGTCCAATAGAGATCTATTAAGTACAACTGGTCTATTAAGACCACTGTTGCCTTATTGATTTTCTGTCTGGGTCATCTGTCCATTGATGTTAAGTGGGGTGTTAAAATCCCCTACTGTTACTGTGTTATTGTCAGTTTCTCCATTTGTCTGTCAGTATTTGCTTTATATATATATATATATATATATATATATATATATATTTGCTTTATATATGTTTGCTTTATATATTTAAGGAAAGGCATATTGGTTTGAGAATTTGGAATAAGTTTAGGGAACATAAGCGTATAGTTTGTGTTGAATATAGATGGTAGGAAGGGAGAAGTAAAAGATAAAGATGGAACTGTAGGTCAATAATTATGCTAAAGAGTTTAGTCTGGGGAGAAGGTAGGCCATTGAAGCATTTTGAGGAGTAATGTCTCCCAGTGAATATAGTGCTTTTGAATGTTTCGGTCTGATTGCTGTATGTAGCATGGATTAGTAGTGAACACCTAATAGTGGCAAACCATTGGAAAGCAAATTACGGTTGTTCAGGTATTGGAAAGAGGGAATAATCTATTCTGGCGGTGTAGATGTCTACTCTAAGTAAATTAGATGTTTTATATAACTTTTTAGAGTATCTATTTCTGGTTTATTACGGTAATAGTGACCTCAATAAGAAAGGAACGTCAGAAGAAGGACCTTATTGGGAGGTTATAGTGAATGTTAAAAATTGCTGGGACATTTGGTTAAAATATCTAATATTGAGTTTGAAATATGTATCTTGGGCTTAGGAGAAAGATTAGAGCTAATAATATAGATTTTGGTGTCAGCTATATAAAATGGTATTTAAAGCCATGGGAAAGAAAACGCAGATGCAATTTTCAAGGAGAACGTATAGAATAGGGAGTGGGGGGAACAGGCACAAACTCTAGGGTAGCGGGGATTCCCGGACTTAGAATATTAGAGGAAGAAGAAAAGCCATAGAGGTTGGATGAAAGATGAATCAGGAAAATCTGTTATCAGCTATGCCCTGCAGAGCAGCAACTACATAATATGGCGGAAGAAAAGGGGGAGGTAATAAGGAGAAGGGAGTTATTGAAAAAAATCATTGGAATGTGTTTCACGGTTCATTTATTCATCACCCAAATATCTTTGGCCACCATGATTTGGTTATTAATGCCCTGTGGCAGGTTGTATTTTCCAAAGATGGCAGCAACAATAGCTCCCATTCCCCAGGTTCTTATAGAGCCTTGCCTCTTTTCCACCAAGTGGGAGTCTAAATCCCCTTCTCTTGAATCTGCTTGGGCTGGTGACTGGTGTGTACCAAGAGAATGTGCCAGCATTGTCATTGAATGACTTCTGAGGCTAAGTCATGAAAAGTGAAGCAGCTTGCACATTTCTTCCTGGAATATTCACCTGTGAAGTCTTAACCTGCCAGGTAAGTAGTCCATCTGCCCCAAGCCTGCCCTGCTATGAGGAAATGCAAGCTAGTCCACAAGCTGGGGCTGTAGGAGAAGGCCTGAGACCATGTCAAGAAAGACAGGTGCCCAGAAGATCACAGAAGGCACAAACAAGTGGAGACTAAACAGCATGATACTAAAACACCAATGGGTCAAGAAAGACAGCTGCAAACTGAGCATTTCTGCGACTCCCCGGTTAGGGCAATCTTCTCTTTTCTCACTTTTTACAAGGCTCAGCTTTCTTCTGTTAGGTTCGCACACATTTCATAATTACGTTGTCTTGTGGGACCTTTACAGCAGACGAAAAAGCATCTTTATTAAATCAGAAGTGTGGCAGTAGAGAGAATTGTTGGTGCTTTCCGATTAAAAAAATAAACTAAGCAAGCAGTCAAATGCAGTATAGAATATTTTAGAGACTGACAGCTTCTCTCATTAAAACGGATTTTGGGATAATTTCTTTCGCTGACATGGAATCTACCGAATGGCAGTTCTGATTATTTTAGCTCAGACGACCTAACGCTTTCTCCACTCTTGGAAAACGAAGTAGATTACAAGTTCAAATTTTTAGCAACTGATGATTATTTCTGTTTGCTCATCCTGCTTCACTATTTTTTCCCCTTTGCAGAAGCAGGGATAGAATTTGAGGAGTGATGAGGCTGAGAAAGGTTGAGCGTTGTTTTGGAAACAGGCTGGGAAACAGGGCAGTGTGGACGATGGCGCCTAGGCAAGGGTGGAGGCACACTGACATTCCACTAAACCAGGACTTCACAGAAAGTTGGTACAAGCACACCTCGTTTTTTTTGTTGTTGTTGTTCGGTACGCGGCCCTCTCACTGTTGTGGCCTCTCCCGTTGCGGAGCACAGGCTCCGGACGCACAGGCTCAGCGGCCACGGCTCACGGGCCCAGCCGCTCCGCGGCATGTGGGATCTTCCCGGACCGGGGCACGAACCCATGTCCCCTGCATCAGCAGGCGGACTCTCAACCACTGCGCCACCTGGGAAGCCCCGCACACCTCATTTCATTGTGCTTTGCAGATGCTGCAGTTTTACAAATGGGAGGTTTGCGGTGACCCTGCCTTGATCAAGTTTATTGGTGCTATTTTTCCAACAGCATTTTCTCACGTCATGTCTCTGTGTCACGTTGTTGCTGAAACCCGGCTTCCCTACACTGGCACCGAATTGAATCTCAGAGACGAGTTTGGGGTGAGGCAGAACAGGATAGCCTTCATTGCTTTGCTAGCCAAAGGGGGCCACAGTGGGCTCATGCCCTCAAGACTGTATTCCATCTCGGAGGAGGTACTGAAGAGTGTTATAGTAATGGTTCAAGGTGCAGGGTTGCTGGTCACGATCAGGGTCCTTACAGGGCTTGCATTCTTTTCCACCCAGAGATCATCTGAGGACGATCCAGGCTGGCATCAGGCGGTCTCTTTATGGGCTTCTGTGGTTCTCGAGGTTATCAAACTGTGACCTTCTCTGGAATGAAGAAAGCTTACAAAGAACGGTGTGCAAAGTGGAGTGTCGAAAAGAGAAGAATACCAGGTACAATGATAGGGCTAAGCAAAAAGAAAAGTCATCTGTGAAAAGCAAGTCAGAATGAGTTAAACCAGATTGGAGCGTGATGAGGGCTGTGTGCTCGTGGTCATCAAGTAGTTAATTTCTTCCATTTGGTGGGGAGCTTCCACATCTGTAAAAGAACTCAGGAAATGTGCATCAGATACTGTTAACCGGGTACTTCAGAGAGGAGCTAAAGCAGAGGATATGGGGGAAGGACCTGTCCTGGGAAGGCCCCATAGGGTCCTGCTCAGTTACAACATGTTGGTAATTCTCTCAATATTCCAAATGTTTTCATGAGTCTCATATGTTTGGTATCTGTGATCACTGATCTTTGATGTTACCACACAACCCGCCAAAGCCTCAGAGGATGGTTGGCATCTTTAGCAAGAAGGTATTTTTAGATTAAGGTATGAACACGATTTCTTTTAGACATAATGCTATTACACATTGTCATGCACTGGGAAATCAACACAATTCGTGTGACTTGCTTTATTGCGATATTGGCTTCATTGTGGTGTCTGGAACCCAGCCTGCAGTATCTCCCAGGTCCTCCTGGACACTGAAATCTGGTGGAATGGTGAAAAGGGAAATGGATATGAAAATAAGAACCGCCTTTAAAAGGGGCCTTTGACAGTCTTTGCTGCTGCTGATTATGTAAATGTCACCTTGGCTCAGTTGCGGGAGCTGATGGATTTTGTTGTTGCCAAACGTGAGCTTGGATCTGAGTTGGGGCATGGGGGCTGGAGACGGTGGATCCAGCTGCTTTATATGCAAGAAAAAGCATTTCTGGAAGCATCAGAGAAAGTGGAGGTGAGTGGAGATGGAAAGGGTAGTGCGACAGTAAACCAGCGCGTGGGAGGGCCCTAATGGAAGAGAAGTGTCAGTGGGGGGTGTCCAGTGGGTATATCACAACTGCTGGCATTTCTCCAGCGTTCACTGTCTCTGCCCCTCTGCCTTTCATTAAACTCGGTTCTGTGGGAGGGGTGGAGGTGTGGTGGTGGTTCACTTTTGAGCCGATGTGGCTTAAGGGTTCATATTCATAGGATGAGAAGAAGACTCATAATAGCACCTGGCTGAGGAGACAAGTCACCCCTCCCGTCTGTCCTCTTAAGGGCCCATTTATCTTTACAAAACTCTGTTTGTTTGCCCAGAAGTGCCCTTCTCCCTTTTCTCTCCCCCATGAAGGTGGTATATAAGCCGTAAACCCTACCCATCGAGGGATATTGTTCTGTGAATCCCCGATCTCTTCTCTCACTCTTCTGACTTTTGTCAGTTCCAAGGCCCATCCCTCCATCACTGACCCTAAGAGAGTCGAGGTTTCCCTCCCTGCGGAACCATCACTAAGCAAGCTGCCTCAAGTTTTGTGAGTGCCAGACTTGCCTGCTGCTGTGTGGAGTGGGAATTCAGGCCAGCGCTGTGGAGGAAAACAATGTCCCTTCTCCCCGACACCCGCACTTCACTGTAGGGCCCCCGTGACTCAGCGCATGTCCCTTCTCCCCGGCCCCCTTTGTCACTGTAGCTGAGATTCTGACCTGTTAAGGATTCTACTGTGCTTAAAAAACAACACACAGAATTCACATTCTCATCTGCCTTCAAACACTTGAGCTGTTAAAAGCCGACATCCAACTGAGTAAATGTTAAAGATCTTACTGGCTTTATTCAGTGATGCATGAGTCAGGCAGCATCCCAGCAGCAGAGAGAAAGGAGCTGTGCAAATGGAAGATGTTATAGGCGGGGGAGCAGAACGCGGCCATGACACCAGTAAGGTGGGCGGGCTGTGTCAGGGTCCCTGACCTCCGGGGCCGGCGGGGGCTGTGTGGCCCATGGGCTCGCTCGTGTTGGCCTGGGGATGCCCGGCTGCCTGGTTTAAGAATCCACTTCTGGGAGAGCCAAAGCTGTAAGTAAGCTAAGCCTGAGTCTTGCTTTGGGTATGTGGGGCTTGGCCTAAAAAACTCCATTTTGGGCCTGTTGGCTTGCTGCTAACAGTGCAACATTTCTTTGAGTAAATCTGTTTTATTTCTTCCAACTGCATAGTTTTTGATCTGCCCTCAGTGGGATAGGTGAGGTGTCTTTTTGTATACTTTCTGGAAGCATGCTGAATATAAATAATAAATAGATGCAGATGCCCTTGTTCATGTCTTGCACATGTGACATCTTAAGTTACTCCTATATGTTCTTTCTCTTCTAATTGTCATCATACGATCATTTATTAAGCACCTACTACACCCCAGGCACCATTCTGCTCTGGTGCCAACATACAGTCACTCTGTCCAAGGGGCATGTAGGAAGAGGCAAGAATTGGAGGATATTTTCGGTTGAATTCTTTTCTTATTTCTTGCTGTGGCAGCTACTGTCTGCTGACCATGAAGGGTGACTTTGATATTGTTGGATGACCGAATGATTGTCCATATTTTGGCCTCCATTCCTTTCTTACCGCCAATGGATTTTCATCTATTCTCTTTGCCTAAAAATTTCTTGAACTCATAATTTAAAAAAAGGCAGAAGTCCTTAATCTACTACTTATTCTAACATTTTATAAAAATGGTCCAACTTTCCATGTGACTCTTGTTACTGTCGTCTAGCTGTGCAGCTCTGCCCTTAAGGGATTGTAATTATTTGCTCTTGTGTTTCATCTTGCCCCTTAACCCTGAATTACTCTGTCACCTGGATCCGGGGTTTCTAAATTGGCAGTACAGTGAATTTACAACAGCATTCCAGGGTATGTTAAATTTTTGAGGGAAACACAGTGACATTTGTCAGATGCTCTGTGCACTGTTGGCTTATTTGTGCTGCATTCCTTTAGATGATGTCATATCTTTGTGAAGCTGGGTTTTCTGCAGTTGCAGTTGTAAGAACAAGCACCATGTGAAAATTAAGTGGAGCAGGAAATGGACGTGTGGGATGGAAGGTTCGATTCCAAGGCTTGAGAAGTTGTTTGAAAAGTTTGGGAAGGTTTGAGAAGGAGTGTGGGGCCTGACAGGCTTGGGCACCCTATTAGTAAGTAATTGTGCTCATTTAAAAATGAGATAAAGGTATTATTTTATTTCACTATTTATTTATTTATTTTTTGCGGTACGCGGGCCTCTCACTTTTGTGGCCTCTCCCGTTGCGGGGCACAGGCTCCGGACGCGCAGGCTCAGCGGCCATGGCTCCCGGGCCCAGCCGCTCCGCGGCATGTGGGATCTTCCCGGACCGGGGCAAGAACCCGCGTCCCCTGCATCGGCAGGTGGACTCTCAACCACTGCGCCACCAGGGAAGCCCTCTGCCCGTTTTTTGATTGGGTTGTTTTTGTTTTTGATATTGAGCTGCATGAGCTGTATATATATTTTGGAAATTAATCCCTTGTCGGTTGCTTTGTTTGCAAATATGTTCTCCCATTCTGTGGGCTGTCTATTCATTTTGTTTATGGTTTCTTTTGCTGTGCAAAACGTTTAATTAGGTCTCATTTGTTTATTTTTGTTTTTATTTCCGTTACTCTAGGAGGTGGGTCAAGAGAGATCTCACGGTGATTTATGTCAGAGTGTTCTGCCTATGTTTTCCTCTAAGGATTTTATAGTGTCTGGCCTTACATTTAGGTCTTCAATCCATTTTGAGTTTATTTTTGTGCATGGTGTTAGGAAGTGTTCTAATTTCATTCTTTTACATGTAGTGGTCCAGTTTTCCCAGCACCACTTATTGAAGAGGCTGTCTTTTCTCCACTGTATAGTCTTGCCTCCTTTGTCATAGATTAGGTGACAGTACGTGTGTGGGTGTATTTCTGGGCTTTCTATTCTGTTCCATTGATCTATATTTCTATTTTTTGGTGCCAGTACCATACTGTCTTGATTACTGTAGCTTTGTAGTATAGTCTGAAATCAGGGCGTTTGATTCTTCCAGCTCCGGTTTTCTTTATCAAGATTGCTTTGGACTGTTGTAAGACATGACTATTTTATAGGTTGTTTGGACCTCACTACTTAGTGAAGGGAACTGTTAGATGACCTTTGGCTTCAAGCACCATGAAAAAAACAATGATGGAGGCACTGCGGAAATTTGGGAACCTTTGACCTTGACACTGACTTTGCATCCTCCCTGCTTGGCATAGATCTGATTCACAGTGAATCAGGTGCTTATAGAAATTTTCTTAACATAAATAACTTCATTTAGAAATTTCTCCCATGCATACACGTAGAGAGACTCACACTATTGGACACAGGACACATATTTTGCAATGATTATAGTTTTACATAGGAGTAGAAAAGAAAATGTTTTTATAACATATTTTGACTCAATAATAATACAGTAAAAGCAAAGTAATTGAAGGTCTTATAAGTGCATAATTGAGGTTGACAATATTATATTAAAATTTAGGATAGAAATTCTCAATTAATGAAATTATTATATATTAACATACAAATCTGAAAAAATTGAATACAATTTAACTACTGCTAACATTTCTAGAACAGAAGTGTCCATTTTTTAATGTTTATCTTTATAATTTCCTATCCTAGAGTTGTAATGGTACCTATTGAATTCTTTCTTGAATTTAGTAAACCTGCATCTTTTAATATATATACTCTTCCAAAATTGATACCATTTTGCTTATTATTGGTGCAAGTGAATTCATTCACTTAGCCATTCAACAAACATTTATTGACTCCCTGCCATTTGCAGACTCTGTGTTGGTACATATTGAAGGTCATGGGAAAAAATTAATAGTTTACTTGGGAACACTTTTCTTCAAAGATTCTCTAAGAAGTTACTGGTTTTAACTAAAACAAAGGCATTTAAGCTTTACTGGGGACTGCTGGAGAAACTCCGTGAAGAGTTTTAATCATGAGATTTTGAATTATCATTGTTGGTGAAGGATGAGCCCTTTGCCTGCCAGAAGGAACCACAGAAATCCCTTCATGTTCTAGGCCTTTCTGTGAATTCCCTCGAATAACAATCGCCTTGTTTGGATCGATAATTTCCCTATTTTATCTGATGCTTTTTCTACTTTTAAAAGTTTTTCTTCTCCCATTATAGGCTCCTTTGCTTTGCCAAACAAAAAAGGAAAGGACTCAGTGTGAGCTTTAGGAAGACTTGGGCTGCTTTCAAGGGTTTGATAACATCTCTGGGGTGATGCTGTGGACCTGACTTCTTCTATATACCATTTTGTAGAAACTTGCTTTCCTGTGTCCTAACCACATTTCTTTACAGTTTATTTTCTCTGTTTTGCAATCACCATCAATAATAAGTCTCCTGTTGCATATGCTATTGTTTGGATACCAGCTGATAGCCTTGGTAATGAAAAACAGAAATAATCTCTCGCTGTTCAGTTTATGTTTCTATGGGAAAAGTGATTTGTTTATGCTTGGTTTGCATAAGTTAGCACTTGAAGGAATTGAATGAGTCCTCAGGTATCAGCTTGAAAAATATATTTAAATCAAATTAAGTAGGGAAGTTTCCAGATACTAATGGCTTTAATTTTGTTAGAATAGTTATGAATATATAATTATACTTGACCAAAGAAATATAAGCAAGATTCAATTTCATAAGTTCAATAAAAATTTTTATTATTTTGAATATTGTTTCCTTTCACTCATATATAGGTCATCAGGGTGCTCTCTAGTAAGCTTTAATTTGCTAATTTTTCCTTAAAATTAAGAAAACCTTTTTTTCCTCTTGCTATTTTGGAAAATATAAATGAAAGCTGAGAGTATGTAATATACCAAAAACTACATTCACTAAAAACTGATTTCCAAAAAACAATATATGAAAACATCATATGTAACATTATTCTTAAAATATATTTTATTCTCAATGTAAATCTTCAACTAGCTTTGTATGAAAACATGTTGGAATGTGAAAGGCTACTGAAATTCATAGATCATACATTATCCAAACAGAATTATTTTCCCACTGGCATTACTTTCTTTGTTTAAAAAAAAATGCTTACATAAAATAATTTAAAAACTAGGCAGTTTTCTGGTTAGAAATATAAATGAAGGAAGCTATACAAGTTTTCAATGATTCATAGATGAGAAACAACTTCTCTAAGTTATTTAGACGTTTTTCCCCACCTCTATTTCTTACCTCTAATTGACACATTAAATTGGTCATTTAATTTATGACAAAGGAACCAAGGATATATAAAGGGGAAAGGACAGTCTTTTTAATGGTGCTGGGAAAACTGGACCTCTGTCTTACACCATACACAAAAATTAACTCAAAATGGATTAACAACTTGAATGAAGACCTGAAACCATGAAACTCCTAGAAGAAAACATAGACAGTAAGCTTCTTGCTGTAAGTCTTGGTGATAATTTTTGTAGTCTGACACCAATAGCAAAAGCAACAAAAGCAAAAATAAACAAGTGGGACTACATTAAACTAAAAAGCTTTTGCACAGCAAAGAAACCAACGGAATGAAATTGCAACATACTGAATGGGAAAAAAAGTGTTTGCAAACCATATTATATCTGATAAGGGGCTAATATCTGAAATATACGAAGAACTCCTACAACTCAATAGCAAAGAAACAAACAACCCATTTAAAAAATGGGCAGAAGATCTGAATAGACATTTTTCCATAGAAGACATACAGATGGCCAACAGGTACATGAAAAGATACTCAAAATCATTAATCATCATGGAAATGCAAATCAAAACCACAATGAGATATCATCACATACCTGTCAGAATGGCCATGATCAAAGAGACAAGAGGTAAATGTCGGTGAGGATATGGAAAAAGGCCTCCCCTATGCACTGTTGGTGGGAATGTACGTTGGTGCAGCCTCAATGGAAAACAGTATGGAGCGTCCTCAAAAAATTAAAAATGGAGCTACCATATGATCCCACAGTTCAACTCCTGGGTATTTATGGCAATAATGGTAATCATATGGGCCCTGTGATGGGCCTCAGGGGTCTTTGAACAGACTAAAATTATACCACCTTTCTTCACTCCCCTTCCTCTTGCATCCAAGACTCCCATCAAAATTGCCAACCTTGGGCTTCCCTGGTGGCGCAGTGGTTGAGAGCCCGCCTGCCGATGCAGGGGACACGGGTTCGTGCCCCTGTCTGGGAAGATCCCACGTGCCGCGGAGCGGCTGGGCCCGTGAGCCATGGCCGCTTAGCCTGCGCGTTCGGAGCCTGTGCTCTGCAACGGGAGAGGCCACAACAGTGAGAGGCCCGCGTACCACAAAAAAAAAAAAAAAAAAAAAAAAAAATTGCCAACCTTATTCAGACACCTATCAGGGAAATATTGGGTTGGCCGGTAACATCTTACGGAAAAACCCGAACGAACTTTTTGGCCAAGGCAATATTTTCTGTCCTGATGACTTTGCCTTTACATGTGTAGGAATGATCAGTACTTAACAGCAAACGTAAATTTCCAACCTGGACTTCTCCACAAACCTCTAGACTCATACACTCCGTGTTTCTACTGAAATCTACACTTGGATGTATAATTACCTCATTCTCAACATGTCCAAGCTTAACCTCCGATCTCCCCTCTCGTCCACCAGCAGCCATTTACTGTCTCATTTGAGGGGAACTCTATCCTACTCAGCATTCTGTCCAAAAAACCTTGGGGTACCTCTTCACCACCTCTTTGCCTCCCAGCTACTTCCGGTCATCAGGCAGTCTTACTGTGTAAACTTTAATTTATCTCTGGAATCTGGTCCTTTATTACTACTTCCAACAAGTACTATCTTGAGAAATTTTAAAATCATTTCTTGCCTGGACTATTGCATTAGGTAGTAAACATTCCAGTAGGGTCTTCTGCTTCAGCTTTCATCCGTCTGGGGCTATTCTCAACGTGGACGTCAGAATGGTCCTTTTAAAATGTCAGTTCACATCACTTAAAACCTGTAGGGCTCCCCATTTGACTTAGAGTAAAAGCTGATGTCTGGACCGCACTCTGCAGTGCTCTCCACGATCAGAGTCTTTAAGCCGTGTTCTGTTTGGTCAGGTCTCCCACGACTTTTCTCCTCCCTCACAATTTGCAGCCCAATACTAGGTTCTTCTGTAACCCACTAGGCTACTAGGTGTCCTCTGTCCTCGGGGCCTTCACTCTGGCTAGTTCCTCTGTCTGAACCCCTGCCCACACCCCTTCTTGCCCCAGCATCCCCTTGGTTCACTCCCTTACCTCCTCCATCAAATCTTTGTCCAAGCCTCACCTCTCCACGAGGTTTACTTTGACCATGGTACCGAAGACCGTGATCTGTTCCTTATCCCACCCCACCCACGCTTATAAATACTCCTTATTCCGCTCTGTTTCCCCCAAAGCACATATCATCTCAAATTCCATATAATTTACTCATTAGTTACCATATTTTTCTTATTTTCTCTCTCTACCAGAAAGCTCCATGAAGGTGGAGTTTTTATTCATTGATGTTTTCCCAGTACTGAGTATAGTATCTCACACATGGACACTTGATAAATATTTGTTAAAAAATGGATAATGTATTAAGTCTTCCTGAGGTATTTACATGTTTAAAAACGTTGTTAATTCATCCACAGGAATCGGTCTCGGATAACAAAATTTCATGTCGGGTGGCAGATTTCTGGGGCCATCCTGGGACCTTTCCATCACTCCTCATATTACACAGTTTGCATTTCTGAAACTTGTCCAATTAACATTTCTGAAACTTCAGAATTAAAATCTGGGTATATAAATATAAATGGAAGTAGATATATGCAAAACTGTTAATATGTTTAGAGACATACAAACAAATTCAAATTATATTGTGGATATATATATATACACACACACTCAGGAAATGTTTTAATAAATTATTTGGGGGTTATGTGATAATTAGTAAAAAGCTCTTAAAAGACACTTATAGCTTAGCAGTTGATACCTCAGGTTCTGGAGTCTCAGGTGAACCTTGGTTATTCTGTTTCCTGGTGTGTGACCTTGGGCAAGTAATTAGACCTCTCTCTGCCTCTGTGAAAACTGTGCCTTCCTGCAGTTGGGTCTGCAGCTAGCTATGGAAAAAAAGCAACACAATGGGCTGTATCCTTCTTACAATCTGCAGAATAATATGCCCAAATTTGTGTGTGGATGTTTATATCTTTGGAATGTAAGTTCTTGGGTGAGCCAGTGAATTGTAGAGTAGATGAGCCTTCAGTGATAACATTGTAAAGACATGATGGTAATAGTACATATCTCACGGCATTATTGTAAGAAATAACATAATCCTTGTAAAATACTTAGATCGGTACCTGCTACATAGTAAATGCTCAGTATCTTGAGGTCAAAAGTAGAAAAAAGAAAAATAGAGCACATGACCATTAAGTTCTTTAATCAAGCACTTTATTAAAATACATGCCAATTATTTTTGTTCTACTAACCTGTATTGCAGTATATGTATCATTTCATTCTTTGAAGATTTAAATCCATAATATTTGCCAGGCAGAGAACAAAATGCAGTTCTGTTTCATTTCACTGACACACACGTGCGTATGTTATTTATAACAAAGACAATATTTGTTGTTGAAAAGTTGCCTAGAAATGCATGATGAAGGAAGATCGAAAATATCAAGGAAACAGGTTACATTTTTCAGGGCGAAGCAGTTCTTGGGAACTGTACACCCCAGCACCACAGGGCGTCCAATTAACCAGTTCCATGAAAAGTTCCCATTGTTGAAGGACGGAGGATCTTTCACACTTAAAAGTGTGTTTGTCTTCTTTTCTTCACCCTCACACTTCCTTTCATGCTGCTGCAGGTTTTCAACTTCTCTGTATATCCTGCCAAAAAAGCAAAAATGAAGGCAAAAATAAATGAAGAAAAGAAACCCAGACACAACATTTAAGGTTCAAGAATAAACTGTACAAAGGAATTAAAGAATTCAAATGGGGTCTTAAATCACTTCCTCAAAGCGTTGAAATTCCTATTTGAGGTCACCCTCTGTGTTAAAGCACCCCAGAGTTTTACTACAGTGAGTGACCATTGGGAAGTAGATGAAGAGAAACGGGGGGAGAAGATGCTATATTTTACTTCTTTCGATTGTGGTTTGTAATAGATGGTAGAGACTGGTGCTGGGGGCAGGGCGGCGCATGGGGGCTTCTGAGTGGCTGGTCAGTTTTCAGTTTTTGGTCTATGTGGACATTAGTTGGTTCTCTTTTGCAATCACTTGGTGCAGTTTGCCAAGCTCTACGTAAATAATTTGTGTACTTTAAAAAATGACTGAATTGGGCTTCCCTGGTGGCGCAGTGGTTGGGAGTCCGCCTGCCGATGCAGGGGACACGGGTTCGTGCCCTGGTCCAGGAAGATCTCACATGCCGCAGAGCGGCTGGGCCCATGAGCCGTGGCCGCTGAGCCTGCGCGTCCGGAGCCTGTGCTCCGCAACAGGAGAGGCCACAACAGTGAGAGGCCCGCGTACCGCAAAAAAAAAAACAAAAAAAACCACTCTGAATCAAAAGTCTATGTAAAACTTATTGTATAATATACAACAACAGGAGTGAACCTTGATGATATGATCTAAGTGAAATAAGCCAATCCTAGAAAGACAAATACTTCATGATTCCACTTTTATAAGGAACCTAAAATAGAGTCATAGCATCAAAAACTGGGAAGGTGGTTGGTAGGCACTGGGAGAAGGGTGAAGGTGGGGAAAGCTTTTGAGCTCTGTAACATTGTTACGGAGTCAAGAGTAATGTGTTGTACACTTAACAAATTTGTTAAGAGAGTAGGTCTCAGGTAGGTGTTCCTTCCACAATAAAAATTCATAATAAAAATAAAAGGAGCACCAGATGTATTAAAATGAGGGAGGGATGAAATTTATCTTGTGCCTTCCTTTAGTTGAATATAGCAGTTAGCTTATGAGAGCTATGGAAAAAAGAAACATAATGGGCTGTATACTGCTTTTTACCTAGTTATACAGAGTAGCTATATTTCTGTGTCAAGGTTTACCTTTTTGGCAAATACGTTCTTGTGTGAGCCAATGAATTGTAGAGTAGGCGAGTCTTCAATAATTTTGTTTAAAAGGCACATTTCAAATTTATACTTCCTTTATTTGATCCTCTGTAAAAGTCGGGGCATACCATTGAATCTTAACTCACTAGACATTATGCTGTAGGAAGTTAAGATATTAAAGTCTAGGTATATTCCTTTCTGTTGATTTAACAAAATAAGGCACAGACACGTGATATCCAGGACAAGTGGTAAACACATTCACGATTATCTGTTTTTAAAATGTTAGTTATCCGACAAGCCGTTTGCCCATCGCTGTGGGGAAAATCATGGCTGGTTTCTCTGGTGAGTGTCAGACTCCTCTGTCCTAGTGAAGGGCTGGTCAATTCCTGTGCTTTAAATTCCTCGTGGACACTAGGTGGAGTCACAGTTTGATCTGGAAAAACCAAAACTTCTAAGTTTTAGATTCTATAAAATGGGCTTCACTACAAAGGCATCTGGAAATTCCTCCCTGTTTCTTTGTTCTTTCATTTTCCCATAACAGACCAAACAGAGTAGCAAAATGCTATTCTAGAATGAATAGCAGAGTGTATTGGGAAACATTTCCTGCGTAGATGAAGTCTAGAATGCTTCAAACAGAATAAATATAGCCTCAAAAGCCTAAATCAAAGTGAGACAGGAAAACACCCAGGTGGATTTTTCATAAAAATTAAACGATTGTGTTTGATATCTTGCTAATTTTTTGCCTTTTAAGTTGTTATCATGGTTATTAGTTATAAGTCCTAATTGTCCAAAAATATATGTTTAAAAATATTTTTTTCTGAAAGGCAAGATGAGATTAAAGGATGCAGGGCCTGTTAGTTCTACAGAGCATATCACCTAGATCGTATTAATTATAGCATTCTTTTCTCTTTTTCATGATTGAGGGCACTAACTGTATACCCTCTTGAAAAGAGAGAAGTATAATAAGCTCTAAAAACGGGTCTAATTCACTATGTCCAGAGCGAGGAAAGAGATAGGTCAAAGGGTGCTGCCTTGCATCTAGTTAGGGCTGGTCATGGAGGCAGCCATATGGGGAAGGTGTAAAATAGATTTCCAGTTAATTCAACAGATGTTTGAGTGCCTTTAAGGGATCAAGGATAACTGAAGAAACTGTTATTTTTCCACAAGTAGTCCAGTGGGAGACACAGATGAATGGACCTATAATTGCAGTACAGTAAGGTGCTGTAATAGGAGCTCAAGGGCACTCTTCAGAAAGGAAGGTCGGGGAGACTCTGAGGAGAAAGTGGCGGAGCGCATGGGCTTCAGTTTTGGAAGAGCGGGTTCCTGCTGGCTTGCTGACGAGGGGAAAGGGTTCCCGCAGTAGAATGGCTGGGAGCTCTCAAACAGCCTGACACCTCCAGGGAGCTGGTGCCCCGAGAAAATCCAGGGCCAGTCATAGTGAAGAGTGAAACAGATGAGTGGACAGCTGAGTGTTCCATAAAGTAAGGTGCCTTGCGGGATGGGCAGGGCTCGAAACAGTGCTTGAAACAGGGTAATTTTAGGTAAGCTTGATGTCTGGGTGCGTTGAAGGCAGGACTGAGAACCAGCCTTCCCAGTATTAGCTTCTTAGGTAGCGTTCTCTAGGGAGTGGCTGGTGGTGTTATGGGTCCTGGTGTGTCTGTAGAGAAGCATCAGACACCCAGGTGGCAGCAGCCTGAGAGTCCTGCTGGAGAAGCTGATATCGGCCTGTTTGATTTTTGCAAGAGTTTTATAAGACCATAGTAATTTCTGGGGAAATGGAAATTTTCAGTCTTTTTTTTTTTGCTTGTGGAGAGGATGTGATTTTAGCAGCAGCGAGAGTAACAGTATACTCAATTATATGTCGTCATTTTTCATTATTTAATAATTATTATACATAATCATTAAATAGCAAAGTAATAAGAAACAAAAGCCCTGATTTCCGTGAAGGGGTGACCTCAGCTGTGATTCCGTGAAGACGGCCAGGTGTGTGGGGAGATGGTGAGCCTGGATGGGCTTTGCACCCTTGGCTGTCTCATCGCCTGATGCCTCACGACTCCCTGACTTGTGACTCCAGAGCAGCTCAGTTCTGCACATCTAACTGTGACAGGTGTGAACAAGGCGGCCTGCTTCTCTCCTGAGCTCCACTGAACTTTAGACAGGTTTCTTCCTGACTCTGGGCCCCTGACTTCTCTTTTCACAGAGGATTTGCTTTAGAAAACTTTCAATTTTTCTGCCGTTTCAGATGTAAATACTTTAGAAAGCCTCTTGCCAATTTTATGATCCAGGAACGTCTTTCTCAAGGACCTGGAACCCATTCTTCTTTGTTTTAAACATCTTTATTGGAGTATAATTGCTTTACAGTGGTGTGTTAGTTTCTGCTGTATAACAAAGTGAATCAGCTATACGTATGCATATATCCCCATGTCCCCTCCCTCTTGTGTCTCCCTCCCACCCTCCCTATCCCACCCCTCTAGGTGGTCACAAAGCACTGAGCTGATCTCCCTGTGCTATGGGGCTGCTTCCCACTAGCTAGCTATTTTACGTTGGGTAGTGTATATATGTCCATGCCACTCTCTCACTTTGTCAGAGCTTACCCTTCCCCCTCCTGGTGTCCTCAAGTCCATTCTCTACGTCTGCATCTTTATTCCTGTCCTGCCCCTAGGTGGAACCTATTCTTCTGAACTGAGATCATCAAGGAAGATAGAGCTCCTGGCCCCCTGCCCCCTGCCCCCAGGCTCTGCAGGAGGGGAGGAGCCTAACTTCCACCAGGACCAGTTAGAGCACAGATGGCCTCATCACATGGTCCAGCCCAGCACCTCCTCCGTGTCCTTCAGTACTTTTCTACTAGTTCACCCTGGCTTAAAAACTCCCCCACTTTTTGTTTCCGGGGAGTTGAGTTCAGTCTCTCTCCCTTATTGCAAAAATCTTGAAAAAAGTCTTCCTTTCTTGTTTAACTTGTCCATCGCACTTATGTTTTGACATACGGTGGGCTTAGCATCTCACTGAAAGATGGCCGCCTAGAACTGTGGCCAACAGAGGGTTCAGTGTCAGGTTCATGGTACCATGTATTCATGCTCCGTGACTGGAGATAGTGAAAACTTAGGGAGAAAGCATACTTTCTCTCCTTAGATCTGCATGTACAGAGTGAATCTTTGAGTGGTATTCCAGTGGGCTGAAGTCTAGGCCAAAAGATCTTCAACAACATAGAAAAATAAAAATTAGTTGGGGCGGAATGATAAGCTGTGCAGACGGGAAGTGAATGTGGAATCTTGAGATGAGGATGGAGGGTGAAGGTAATGCTCTCTCTCTCTGCAGGTTGATGTCTCCTTGAGTTATGCTTTCCTCTTTCCAGAGATAAGATGGACAGTTAGGTTAGGTTATATATGCAACAAGTCACTTTTCATGATATTGAGTTTTCTTTGGACATTTTCCCCACCCTTCCGACTAGTGAAGACAGTAAGATAGGGTATTTCAATGGTTCTTAAACGCCAAGTTTGCTTAACAAAAACAAAGTGGGTCAAAAATGCAAATTTAGCCTTCTGCTTTAATGCAGAGTTGGGAAATAAACAATTATCTGACAAATGGCAGTTGTTTAAACTGCAGGATACTAAACTGGTATCTTAGCAGGGGTGTCATTATATATAGGCCATTAAAAGTTTTTAAAATTATTTTTATTGGCTTATGTTTTAAAAAGGGAAAGATAAACTCCCCACCTGAGGGCTTTGTTACTTTTACTACATGAATGATGCTCTGTTACTAAAAAGATGTTATTTGATTAAAATTCCCAAAAGATTAGCCCCAATTTTCTTATTATTTGCCCTTAGAGATAAGAGAACTGTCTGAATGTGTGGGTGTGTATAATGCTGAAGCTAACACACCTTTGGTGTTGACATTTTCCTTGTTAAAATTTCCGTTCACAATTCATACAAATTATCGATTCCTGAAAATTTTTCATATTCTTACTAAGCTTTGGATATAGTTAGCATTTCAGGACAGGACACTCTTCATCATAGGATTCTGTTGTCCACGTGGAAGTGGGTATGAGATGGGGCTAATTGTAGTGAAACGGCCAAGTAGATGAGGTTACCTTTTATTACTCTTATTTACTTCTTTTTTTTCTCACTCTTAAGTACCACCCCCCTACTTCATTTCAGGTATTCAGTATCTTGCTAATTGTAATCCAAACTTCCCTGGAGAGAAATGGTAATTACCTGTGGGTTCATGAATACCAATTGATGCTCTTACCTCATTATTTCCTTTGACAGGATAACTACACTGAAAGATCAGAACAAACTGTGTACATTTAGGGTGTTAACTTCATCAAGACACTTTGCATGTTACCTCTGATATATCTGTGGATTAGTTATAGAAACATAAGCTAGATGCCAGTACCCCTAATCAAATGTGTGTGTTTTTGATATGCCTGTTAGCGAACTATTGTCAACAGAAAGAAAAATAAAATCGATTTAAGGTGTAGCTGTATCCTTGTTCCTTTGCAATATAATTTTTAAAATTAATACATCTAATGCATATGTAGAAACTTTTTCTAAAAATATGGTGAAAGACAAGTGAGCCTGTTGTGCACAGTGGTGTCAGGATCTGTTTAGAAGTGATTAGATGGAGTTTGGGGGAGAGTGGATACACGTCTACGCATGGCTGAGTTGCTTTGCTGTGCGCCTGAAATGCCACAACATTGTTAATGGGCTCTACCCCAGTATCAAATAAAAAGTTAAGAAAAGCTGTAGCAATCATTTTGCATCTTGAAGGCACAGGCCAACAATCTGATGAATCAATGTTAGAAGCACCATTCCTCTGAATTTCTTGTTATATGAAATATTAAACATCCTTATTGTTTAAAGCATTATTTAAAGATTGCAGTATTTTGTGAGGTCTGAGATTCCTGCTCCATTGAAGATGAATGACATCCTACACTTGTGGTCTCCAGCACTCTGAGGGCGGGATTGTGGCACAGAACCTGCTTCTGGGAGGAATCGAGATTTCGGTTGAAACACAGATAATGTGATTATCTGCCCGATGTGGGTGTCACAGGGGCAAGCGCAGCTTTGGCTGCATGAACAGCAATGTTAAGAGAATGAAGAAGGCGATACTCTCTTCTCTTCTGGGTGTCAGGCCACACTCTCCTGATGGCTTTTAGCCCAAGTGCCACAGTTTATGGGGAACCTGCGGAAGCTGAGGACATTTAAAGGAGAGACTTGGGAAGGAGAGGGTCCCAGGCCATAGAAAAACCTAGGGGACCTCGGAGATATTTAATTTGATGAAAAGAAGTGTGTGGGGTGTGTGTGAGTGTGTGTGGTTGGCGAGCTGAATGTGAAACAGGTGTGTGGGAAGAGCTGCATATTCCCCTGGGATCCAGTAAGTAGACTTAAGATCAAAGAGTGTGTTCTAAATGAGAAATAACTTTTCTCTAATAAAACTGAGGCGTTTTCAAAGAGCTGCTTCAGGTTGGAATGCAATCTCTCCTGCTGAAGGGTATCCACACATCTCACGGCACGTATTTTACATTTCGCGCCAGACTTATATGTTCTTTCAGTAGGAATTCCTCATTAGTTTTCTCGCTTTACCTCTTTTCTCAGCTGCTTCTCTGCTTCTGCCTTTATGAGAAAGCTGATGGCAGTTGGTGGTTGAAGAATGATTTTTTTATTAAAGAGGTGTTGACTGCTAGTCTTATGGAAAAGTTGCTAAAATTGCTTGCAGTTTTTGTGAGTTAACCAAATTACAAATTCCATTATCTTTTAATAGCCTCATTTAACCTGTATTATAGTTGATGTTGATATCACATGACGAGTCAGATAATTCCAAATATGTGGATAGAACATAAGATTTTAATGAGTCACTGGAAGATCTGTATGATGGTTCTTTCTCTTGTTTTTGTCTTGCAACTCCAGAAACCGTTCGTTCGATAATTTTGTCTGGAATTAGGGTCTTTTGACTGGATCATAGTTGTGGCTCAGCTATGGCTTTGAAAAGTCAGGCTCCCAACTTCAACTGAGAAACAGAGAAGCGTCCACATTTCTACTCAGATTTTTGCCATGAAAGTAGGACTGTTAATTAAATAGTCAATAATTGATATTAACATAAACCTAAAAAATTTTGATATTCAATAAGATGTAAGATTTAAAGAAATGTGAACACTAGTTGCAAGTTAGTGAGAAAACATCAAACATCTCTGTTACATACCTCACACTGCTTCTACCCATCCTTGAATACAGCAGATTCATTCTGAAAGTGTCTTGAATTCGGGTTCCATTTTCCGGGGCCCATAGCTGGCAGCTGCTTTCCATTTACAGCCACAGATGGCTTCTTCACTCCTCCGGGCTGTCCATTGGAGAGGCAAGGCCTACTGTGTTTCATTCATTCCTGATGAGCTGTTGGAAGGTTTCTGCTTTCTTCCTAAAACTTTCTCATTTGACACAATGGAAAGAGGAAGAAACAGTTGAGTGGATTGTTCGGTGTGAATCCTCCTATGATTTTTATCACCACCATCACCAGCTTCCCTGCAGGTCCATTTCAGTGTTCTATTCCCTTAGTTAGTGCGTTATTGGTAATTTAAAAATAAAAATGTGGCTTCCTCATTAAATGCTGCTCTGCTGGTTCCCTTAGCAGTGGTCCTATAAGGTTTCCAGATCATTTACTAACCTGCATCTGCTTCGCTGTGCTTTCAGTTACAGCCCAAGCTTCTTGGTACGTACATTTTAAAGCATACTTAAACATAACAGCATTCATAGTTTAAAAACAGACATGTAAAATCATGGCTTTGCAGTTAGGTAGACTGGCTCCTGAATGATTTACTAATGATTTCACTTTTTAAAAATACATTTTACTAAAGTTAGTCTGAGTGTTCTGGCTGGTTTGTGAGTTAAGTGTTAGTTCCTTAGATCCATCCCATGGAGTTTATAGTCAGGTTAAGAGAGGCAGGGGATCATTTAATTGACATTAATATATTCATAAAATAGAATGGATATTCTTTAAACTCGCCTGTTAGACTGACTCAGTGAAATCTTCTAAGTTCTCTGTTCCCTTGGAAACATATACTGACTTATGGTCAGGATAAGTAGTAGATGACAAGATTACATACAAACCTGAATACTTCTTCCTATACAGGTTGAGTCATTTTCTTGCCAAGAATGACTTGGTTTCCAAACCATTTTATGGCAGTTGCATGTGTCTTTGTACTTATGTAAGTTGATACTATAGAAACGAATGACATTGAATGTGGATAAAAAGGGTATTTTTTTCTATGAAGATTAAGTTGAATACTCTGGAGATGATAAAGGTAAATAAAACATAATTCTGTTGAATTATGTATATGGGCAAGATGACTACCAAAGATTGGGGAATATCTTAAATTCCCAAAAGGTTTTACACTCAAATTGGTTATTTAAGGAGTCTTTAGGTTTTCACGCTATTTCAGTAACATGCATACTGGGGCTCATGGGTTACTACAAGAAAGGTATTTCAGGATTTCAATCAGCAGATTCATTATAAAAAAAGGCCTTGGTTTTATGTCAATATATTGACAAATTATGTGTTTTTGGGTAAAATAAAGAAATTAAAATATGTCGGTTTTTGATTCCTTTTTTAAACTAACTTTAAAAATTAACTTAGTAACTCTTAGCTTTGCCCATGTGTGTTGAGGACTTTTACAAAGATGAGCAATAAGAACTAACTGATGATACTAATTGTTTTGGTTCAGAAATTGGCAGAGCCATGAAATAAGAAGGCACAAGCATGAAGAGAATTCTTCAGAATAGAGTTTACTCCTGTTAATTGGTCTGGTTGCTCTTAAGGCTTTGATTTGTATTTTTCTTTTCTTTTTTTAAAAAATTGAAGTATAGTTGATTTACAATGTTGTGTTAGTTTCTGCTGTACAGTGAAGTGATTCAGTTATACGTGTATGTATATTCTTTTCCATTATGGTTTATTACAGGATATAGAATATAGTTCTCTGTGCTATCCTTGTTATTTATCTATTTTATATATAGTAGTTTGTATCTGCTAATCCCAAACCCCTAATTTATACCCCTCCCCCCCTTTCCCCTTTGGTAACCATAAGTTTGTTTCCTAAGTCTGTGAGTCTGTTTCTGTTCTGTAAATAAGTTCATTTGTGTCATCTTTTAGATTCCACATATAAGTGATATCATATGGTATTTGTCTTTCTCTGACTTATTTCGCTTAGTATGATAATCTCTAGGTCCATCCATGTTGCTGCAAATGGCATTATTTCATTCTTTTTTATGGCTGAGTAATATTCCATTGTGTATATGTACCACATCTTCTTTATCCATTCATCTGTCAATGGATATTTAGGTTGCTTCCATGTCTCAGCTATTGTGAATAGTGCTGCTATGAACATTGGGGTGCATGTAACTTTTGGAATTAGAGTTTTCTCCAGATATATGCCCAGGAGTGGGATTGCTGGATCATATGGTAATTCTATTTTTAGTTTTTTAAGGAACCTCCATACTGTTCTCCATAGTGGCTGTACCAATTTACATCCCTACCAACAGTGCAAGAGGGTTCCCTTTTCTCCACACCCTCTCCAGCATTTATTGTTTGTAGACTTTTTGATGATAGCCATTCTGACCGGTATGAGGTGGTACCTCATTGTAGTTTTGATTTGCATTTCTCTAATAATTAGCGATGTTGAGCATCTTTTCATGTGCCTGTTGGCCATCTATATGTCTTCTTTGGAGAAACGTTTATCTAGGTCTGGTTTGTATTTTTCAAAGTCTTTCCTAATAACAGTCTCACATAGAATACAGAGAAACTTCTTCAGTAGCTCATAGGAAAACCATCGTCTGTCCCACTTGAATGTAGACCCTTCAAGTTTAAAATGGAGTCGTGTTGGTGGCAGGTGGTTCTTCCTGAGCATGGATCTTGGACTTATTCCAGGATTATTAACCCCTCAAATGCAGATGTCTCCTTGTTTCTGCCACAGCAAGAGGGCCAATGGGGAGTCAGGAGAATTCCAAGTTTAAGTGTTGTTAGCCTGACTGTCGTAATGTCACACTTGTCAGCGGGACAAGATGGGTACAACTTCTCACCCTATTTGACATCCCTGTTTGGGGCTAAGTGAGACAATGCAGTGGACATTGCTGTGTAGAAGGAAAGCCTGCCAGCTCTTTTTTGGCTTGGGCACGGTAGGGGTTTAATGACTTTGTCCAAACAGACTTGAGAGGGCGTGTTTATTTGCTGTGTTCCATCCACCTATATTTCACAGATGGCAGAGTCCTCTTTGGGGATTTGAACATGAATTCATCCAGAGCCCAGTTTTCCATTTCAGCCCTGTGGGGTTATGGCAGGTGACACCTCTCCATGTAGCCAAAAGGAAGAAATGCTGTGTCAACACCGCATCAGGAAATCCACCTTCTATCTCTATGTAAAATGTCCACGTGGCCTTCTGAAATGCTTACTGAAGTCTGAATTCTTCTCATTTTACCAATCGATGAGCCTGTCAAAACTCCCTAAAAGAGTATCAATAATCACATTGGATTCTAAGATATGTACAGTTATCCTTACAAATGGGTGGATGATAAACTCTCATTAAAAGAGACAATAGAAGACGTGTTATCAGGTGTGATCAATACTCTTCTCTGGAGACAGGCATTGAATTTCCTCTTTAGGTCTCTCTGGTTTTGTTTTGCTTTTTCCTTGCTTCATCTTTGATAAATAGTACATTCTGGTATACATAGAAGAAGTTATTGTAATATGTCTCCCTTCCTTTCAGGCACCTCCTGCCCATTTCCTTAGTGTGGAAACTTATCCTTACTGAAAAGGTCAATTGAAAGGAGGGTATTATTTATTTAGGGGTGATGGGGCTTAGGCCACACCACCCCAAAATATGGCTCCTTGGCATATTATTATAAACTAGGGGACTTTGAGAAATGGCAGGTGCAGGAAGGATTTTCTAAACTTCTCCCGAGGCAGGTTGTAAGACCCTCACGTGAGAGGTGCCCTCCCCGTACCCAGAGGAAGGAGCCTCTTTATCTCTGAAGATAAAGGGGCACCGAGGGTCATCCAAGCAAACAGGCCTTGCTGTTTTCCACGGTCCATTACACTGAGCTCAAACTCTGTCTTCTCCCATCTTTCCACGACTCTCCAGGCTTCATCAAAGCTAGATTAACACTGTTTCTTCATTTCCTTACGAAGGCTCTCGTGTCACATAAAACTTATGTTAAATAAACTTGTATGCTTTTCTCCTGTTAATCTGTCTTTTGTTATAGGAGTCCCAGTCAAGAACTTAGAAGGATAGAGGAAAATGATTTTTCCTCCCCTACAAGGGGATGTATGTCAATGTTGCTTTCACAAAAGGTACCACTAAATACTACAGCTCAGTATCATCAAAAAGTAGACTAATAAGATGTGGACGAAGACTGTCACCTGCCATAACAGTAAACAGCGAATGTTGTGGCCATCAAGCCAGCAGCCTCTGTAGCCACCCCTGACTGTGTACCCTGAGGGCACTGAGGATGGAGAAAAGCAGGACACTGGCCTTGGATAGCTGAGGTACATATCAGAGGAACGGTTTAAGTGAGCCCAGACTCTTGCATATGAGCTTAAAATTCATTAGAATTTATAGAAAAGTGCTAAACTCATTAACTTGAGATGTTTGTTTTTTCTTTCATTAGCAGTAATCTTTTTTGTAATTGAAGGATAGTTGATTTACAATGTTGTGTTAGTTTTGGTATACAGCTAAGTGATTCAGTTACACATATATATATATATATCTTCAATTTATATATATACACACACACATATTCTTTTCCATTAGTTTATTGCAAGATACTGAATATACTTCCCTGTGCTATACAGCAGGTCTTTGTTGTTTACCTGTTTTATATATGGTAGTTTGTATCTGCTAATCCCAAACTCCTAACTTATCCTCCCCACCCACCTTTCCCCTTTGGTAACCATAAGTTTGTTTTCCGTCTGTGAGTCTAGCATTAACCTTTTGATGTTCAACTATCTTTTTTTCTTTGCAAAAAACTCCTGTATGTCCTGGCCCCTGCCTGACCTCTGCAGAGCAGACCCTCGGAGCCATGTGAGAGCCTGTCTCCCAGGCTTAAGTCCTCAGTATGTCTGCCAAATAAAACTTAATTCTCAACTTTTAGGTTGTACTTTTTTTTTTTCCAGTTGACAGTTTCTATTATTAATATGGGTTTTTAGGTTGCACCTAAAAACAAAACCCAATTGTCATTGAGAGTTTATAGGCTCTAGAGCCTAAATACATGACTTAACCCCTATATCAACCCTGAGAGGTAGGTGTTTTTTACAGGTCAGGAAACAGACTTAGGTGAAGTGACTTAAAGTCAAAGAAATTTTAAGAAGATGAACACAGACTTGAATCCAAAACTCTGAATCCTAATAAGGGGCTCTTGACCCTGTGGTTTCAGTCCTGGATGCACAGGAGAATCACCTGGGACACATTTGGAACTTTCCCTTGTCTGGGTGACACACCTGGAAATTCACTGAATTTGGATGAGGCCCGTGATGCCAGTGTGCAGCCAGGGTTAACATACAGGTTAATCAATAGCTTTGGTTCCCTCAACTGTAATGACGGAGCAGATAGGAAACATGGTCCACTCTTTCCTCTTCTGTGTCATCATTTCAGTAATTATGAAGAGAGCTGTAGTTGGGGGTTCTGCCTGGTTCCCATGTGTTGGCTAAGCCTTAGGAAGAGCTTCAGAAATAGCACAGCTAGAACACTCAACACATTGAACGTAAGATAATAAAAAGCGTGCTGTTATATCTTTCTTATAAGCCTAGGTGTGTTCATTCAATGGAAAGTCCAGTAAATCAGAGGTCAGTGTGAGATTGCATCATTTTTCTAGGCAAAGATGGACTTACAAATAAAATTAATATAGTGAAGTCAGTTGGTCATTACCCTAACTGAGGCTAAATCTTGTTGAAAACATTTCAGCAGTTTTATGGCTCAGCATATCCATTTCATCTACAAAATCAGCCAAATAAGGAATGTTTGAATTTGTCGTTCTAGCTTCAGTATTCTGTTATCTCAAGTTACTTGTGTTCCTGACATGTTAAAATGCTTATATTGTTTTAACCTCTACTATTAAAATATGTCCGTTTGTAGAATGTGAAATTTTATTCTGATTTTCGTCTGGAAGGAAGTCCTGATCTAAACACATGAGAAATCGAGGCTGATGGAATTTTCTTGCCTTTACGGCTACACACTTCTCCACTCTGGTGGGTCAACACTCCCCCACCTGTGAATTCCATCTGCCCAGAGGTTGGCCTCTGTGTTGCCCTGGGTAGGGAATAAAGAGCCTTTGCCTTAGAGAATCAATATGCTCTTCTTTACCTCGGTCTCTTTTATCAGGTGCCTAGATTTCCAACTGGGTTCTAATGCCAGTTCCCCTAATGCCAGACCCCATGCCTTGGATTATGCTTTCCTACTCCCCTGGGTCCCAGTGTTACCAACCAGGGTTTTTGACTTTCCCTAGTCAATAGAAATTGATGAGGCCAGACAGGAAATTCAAGCAGGGCTTTATTGGGGCCCCTGCTGCAGCAGGGAGAGTGAGAACAAGTAACAGGTTCCCTTGCTCGCTCCCCAAGGTGGGAGGTGCCAGCTGGTTTCTTGTATGGGGTGAGGGCAGGGATGTGTCCAGGGGTTAGGCTGGAGGGGTGGCTTAGGTGTTTTGCCCACCCCTATGGTGGTGTTGAGTGCAGAGGGCATGCACAGTACCCTGCTTTTGCTCCTGGCTCTTCAGAAGTGGCAGCTGTGCTTTTTGGTCTTTTGGTATCTTTTCACCCCTAATTTGCCCCAACTGTGCATGCCTGCAGTCATTTTTAGTCCCTTATTGTTTCTTTGTATTTTATTGTTGGAGGAGATGTTTGTCCAGGTGCAAGCCCTGCAGCAAAGGGTCCCAGGTCCCAACCTGTCTCACCAGAACCCTGAGACCAATTGGAAACCCACTCTCCTTCTTGCTTTCCTGCTTGGGGTATCCTTACAGACTCTGGATATATGTAAGGATTCCTCCCCCATCCCAGTTTCTGACCTTTTAAACCAGACTCATAGTACTGATGTTTCTGGATTCCACTATCCTGATGTACCTACCTCTGTCATTCACGTCTTTCTCTGTATTATCTAATACCGCATCCAGACTCTTCATGTTTTTAAGGACTCCCTTCCCTCTTCCAACACCTACCTACTAACTAGATTGATGGTCCTGTGTCTCGGCCACCTAAGGCTGATCCACCAGGGAAACAAGTTTTCTGCTGTCACCTTTGGCATTACTGTTGATCAAGTATCAAGGCTGACATGACATATGCATACATTGTAAACTGAGTCATAATCTCTGGCCTCTGCCTGTGTAATATAAAGGAAATACTCGGATTTCTAACAGCATCAAGGTTACTATGAGTTTTTATGTTAGAAATTCTCAATATTCTTGTGATTACCTTTTAATCTAATGCAATTTATTTTTCATTACATTTTAGTTCAAAAAACAGATCAAAAGCAAAAGGAAAAAGAATAAAAAAGTAAAATAATATGACAGAAAGGATATATTAAAGCTTAATTAAGCAAAGCATTTTAATGAACAGTGACTTTTTTTTTTTTTTTTTTGCAGTACACAGGCCTCTCACTGTTGTGGTCTCTCCCGTTTCGGAGCACAGGCTCCGGACGCACAGGCTCAGCGGCCGTGGCTCACGGGCCCAGCCGCTCCGTGGCATGTGGGATCTTCCCGGGCCGGGGCACGAACCTGTGTCCCCTGCATCGGCAGGCAGACTCTCAACCACTGCACCACCAGGGAAGCCCTGAACAGTGACTTTTAAAAAGCCTAATCTTAGCTTTTTCACTTGTATTTGACAGAACCTCCCGGTGATCATTATTTTTAGAGGCCAAGTCACAGGTGAAGTGTATTTTATAAAACAAAAAATTCAGGGGCTTATTTAGTAATTCGTACACAAGTATGTAAATGTCTAAAATAAAGCCCAAGCTATTCTCTGTGGTTTCCTACTTCTTAAAAAGTAAATGTAGCCCAAATATCTGTAGCATCTTTTCTCTCCAGATTATTCCTTGACTCAACATAAGAACATGAGATGACTTTTTTTTTTGTAGAAAATATTGTGAAAAACAAAGTGAGATAGTATAAATTGACAGTTTTTACTGCCCGGATTTTGCTTAGTAATGGGGTTTGGTTTTTGTGTCCTGCTTTTCAGCACATTCTGTGTTTACATCTTTTGGGGATTTGAAGGGTCCAGATAAATAATAGAGTAGTATTTCCTATCACGTTGTTATTTTTTTCTCTCCATTTTATTCTGGGAAATTTCTACAACATAATAAATTTGTTTTTATTATTTTCATTTTGGCTAAGAGATGACTATTAAAATCTGATTTTTCAGTTCTGGTTTTAGGGATCCAAGATTTTAATAAATCTTTTTGCAAAAAATAATTTTAAAAGCTTTTCAGTAGTTAATATTTTTGCCCTCTTGTTTCTGTGTCCCCACACACCCCACCCCTGCCTCCATGGGCCAATTCTTTTTTTGGTTTGCTTGTGGACAAGGGGGATTTAAAGTTCCCCTGCCCTTGACTAAACTTGTGATCCTGACCTCCCTTCTCCTAGAGGTTTAGAAAATTTGTCGTTGTGATTTCTCTCTCTGCCCCTTGGAGATGCAGATCACTTTAAAAGCCTCTTGTAGACCTGGGAATGTCTTTCCCAAGGACCTGGGAGCCATATTTTGAAATGCAAACGTCAAGGAAGACCACACCCATCTCCTGGGGAGTGTGACTGGGCAGGGGTCTAGCTTTCCTGGTCGCCTTGCTCCGCGTTGTGAAACTGTCCTCTGTCTTGAAATACGAGAGAGCTAACTCCGTTGGCGAGTCCAGTCGTCAAAAGCAGATGGCCACTGGTCCTCCCCGCTCTTAAAAACTCTCTCGTCCCTTGTCTTAGTGGAGTTCAGAGTGAGTCTGGCCTCTCTCTCCTGTGGCAATAGCCTTGGAGAGTTTTCCTTGCCTATTTAACTTTGCCCCGTGTGATTTTTGCTTTAACACTTGTTTTTAATCAGTCTGTTGCCCTTTTAAAATGTCTTTCATTGAGGTATAATTTATATACCATAAAATTTATCCACTTTTTTTTTTTTTTTTTTTTTTTTTGCGGTACGCGGGCCTCTCACTGTCGTGGCCTCTCCCGTTCTGGAGCACAGGCTCCGGCCATGGCTCACGGGCCCAGCCACTCTGCGGCATGTGGGATCTTCCCGGACCGGGGCACGAACCTGTGTCCCCTGCATCGGCAGGCGGACTCTCAACCACTGCGCCACCAGGGAAGCCCAAAATTTATCCACTTTAATTGTAAAAGCCAATCATTTTTAGTAATGTTATAACATTGTCTTTCCCCTGAATAGGATGCCTGATCAACAGTTCTACATGAACGGTTAGGGCTTGGCAAACGGCAGGATTTATTTGAGGCTGACCAGGTGGGAAGCCAGGGATGAAGCTATAGGATTCCAAGTACTTTTCTTTGATCCTCTCACAGGTGTTTTGATCTGAGGCCTTCAGATCTGTTTTTTGGTTGTTTTTTGTTTTTGGATGTTTTGTCAAAATTAACTTTATTCTTCAGCTTTATTTCACTGGGATGTGGTAACAAATTGGCATGACAAGGAAGCTGATATTGGACCTAATTACAGAAAGTGTCTCTGGCCAGGTGGTAGGAATATCAAAGTGGCCAAGATAAACATGAAGTTGGAACTGTTGAAAAGTGAGTTCAGTGTTAGTCGTGCCACATTTTTTATGTGACAGGAGATGAGTTGTCCTCCCTAAGCATATTTCCTCATCTGTCGGTGTTGGGCTTTAGGTCACTCACGTTTACATTGTTCCATTCTGAGCTTTTTGTCGCTGGCGTGTCACTTCGTGGCCACGTGAGGACACACTCATCTGAGCTGCGGAGAGAAGGCCATAGTGGCTGAGGTGCTCTGAGCACCTGGGCTTGGCTCAGGTTGTGTAGCCTGGGCCCAAAGCCAGGTGGCCGGCAGGCTGGTGACACCACACCCAAACTTAGCTGTCAGGGCACAGAGGGATGGGGCAGGGTCGGCACCTTCAGGATTCTGGAGGGAGGGACCCAATGAAAGTTGCACTCTTCAATTCTCATTTTTCTACCCAGGTTGTTTGTCTTAAACCAGGTTCTGCCCAAATGGAAAACATCTGAATTCTTCTGCAAACTGTTCTCCTCCATCTGTTGTTTTAAAAAAATCTTTGTTTTGACAAACCTCCAAGTAATCATGGCAGCCTCTCTGTAGGTGGTGCCTCCAACCGCATCCTGACATACCTTAGGACCCTCATCTCCCTGATGGTCTGCCATTCTCTCCCTAAACTAATATGAGCTCTCCCAGGGCTCTGCTATTTTCTTCTAGTTTGAGGTCCTCTCCTCCCAGTGTCCAAAATGCTGCATATGCTCAGATTGATGCTGTTGAGGAGGTGAATAACCCTCTGCCCCTCCCCCCACCACCTTGGGCTCATTACCACGTCCAAGCTCATACTGCTCACTGCACAACAAGCCAATCAGTCGAGAGATGAGGTGTCGGGGCAAGGAATAGTGACTTTTTCAGGAAAGCCAGCAGACCAAGAAGATGGTGGACTCATGTCCCAAAGAACCATCTCGCCTGGGTTTGGATGCTTGTTTCTTTCATAGAACAAAGAGGGAGAGGTGAAGTTAAAAAAAAAAAAAAAAGGGGGGGTGAAGTAAAAACAAAAAAGGGATAAGTTGTTGCAAATATTTCCAGTCTGGTTCCAGCCAGCCTCTGGAGGGGATGTGTTAATTTCTTCTTTCCTGCAGCCATTCACAGGTGGGCCTGGTCAGGATGTTTCCTGTGAGCTAAAAACAGAGGTATTTTAGCTTAACTTTGAGGCATGGGAGGAGGGTTCCCAGTGGTGGGCCACTGTTGTACACTTTCAGCTATAGGCAACATCCCCTTAGTGATTAACTTGTAGTGAAAGCAACAGGATACAAAGGTTAAAGTAAAAGGAACAGATGCATTGTGGAGTCAGATTTGTCCTTCCCTATTGTAGGCTGAAAGGCTGTGGGGAGCAGAGAGGGCGTGAATGGTGAGGGTGAGCCCAGGAGTTAAGGCGAGCCCCCTGGGGCACATTCCTAGTTTGCTCTCTAGAGATGGGGTTAAGCTGCTTTTATCTTTTAAAAACCAAGAGACTAAAAAACTATATTTCAGTATTAGGCTGATAAGCTTTGTAAGAGGTTATCCCGAGTTCCTTGCTGGTCTCCGACAGGGAAAGGTACTTGAACAGAGTTGACCGTGTAAGATGCCTGATGACAGTGTGATAATCTCGAACTGCGCTGTTCTTATCTTCCTACTTCTGGCTTAGGGCTATGAAGGGTTTATATTTAACCCACTGCTTGTGCTCAGAAATAATGCTGTAACATAATTTAGGTTACAGAATATTTCTCACAGCCTTTATATTCTTTATGACTGAAGCTTGTGTTTTCCTTGCGACTGCAAATTCCATACCTCACCACTTGTGCTCACTGACCGCTATTTTATTAAACTTGGAATTACGAGTAGGGGAGCAAAGGGAAACCACTGGGAACCCTATTTATTTCTAGGAAGGAGAAAAGACTGAGTTGCCCCATCTGCTCACTTGCTTGTGAAACAAGATGTGGACTCCTCGTCCTAAGAGTGTCCTGTTCGTTGGGTGGTGGTTAGAAGAGGTGAATCAAAAGCTGAGGGGATTTTTAACAGCCAGCAACCCTCTCTACTAGCTGCTGAGGTGAGACCTGAGACCACGTGCCCACTTGGTACCCCGGATGGAACAGGAGACCCAAATCGGTAGATCCCTCGGGGCCCGATGTCTCCAAGACCACAGTCCTGTGCCCTGCCTGCTTCTGAAAGTGGGGAAGTGACTCCTTCAAGAGCTGAGGCAGACGTGGGTCACACCCAGCCCCCAACTGAGCTGAGCGCCCAGGCACTGCCTTGGCCGGGGCTCAGATTCTGAGCACCGGCTTCCTTTCTAAATCTCTCTCGGAAAGCTCCGCTGCTCCATCTCCTTCCAGCCTGTGGACACCCGAGCTTTGCAGGCGAGGGTGTGGAAGGCACTGCGGGGTCCCGTGAGGCGGGCTCAGCCCTCACCTGGTGGAACATCACTGCTGAATCTCTCCTGGTTTCTGGGCTCAGTAGAGCTTCCCCCTCTGCTCACCAACCACCTGCCCCCGTGAAAGCAGAAAAAGGAAGCAACACAGTGCTCACAGCTGCCCCCAACTTCCCATCCTTCTGAAGCTGAATCAGGCCTCTTTACCCCGACACCGAATTAAATCTCAGAGACAGAGTTTTGGGTGAAGTAGAAAAGAACAGCTTTATTGCTTTGCCAGGCAAAGGGGGGCCACAGCGGGCTAATGCCCTCAAAACTGTGTGTCCCAGGGCTTCCCTGGTGGAGCAGTGGTTGAGAGTCTGCCTGCTGATGCAGGGCACACGGGTTCGTGCCCCGCTCCGGGAAGATCCCACATGCCGCGGAGCAGCTGGGCCCGTGAGCCATGGCCGATGAGCCTGCGCGTCCGGAGCCTGTGCTCCGCAACGGGAGAGGCCACAGCAGTGAGAGGCCCTCGTACCACAAAAAAAAAAAAAAAAAAAAAAAAAAACCCCAAAAAACTGTGTATCCCAACCTGGAGGGAGCAGTGAGGAGTTTTACAGGAATGGTTCAAAGAGGGCGTGGTCAGCTCTTGGACATCCTTCTGATTGGCTGGTGGTGAGGTCATCGGGAATCGGCATCGTCAGCCTTCTGGTTCCAACCGGTCTGGGGTCTCCGTGCTTGTGGGCAGCATGCAGTTAACTTCTCCCACCTGGTGGAGGCTTCAGTATCTGCAAAACAGCCCAAAGATGTTGTTGTGTGTATCCCTTGAGGGGGAGCCAGGACCTGCCCCAAGGCTGCACTATTGTTTCTCCAGACTGCTCCTCCCTTGTCTCTGCATCCCCTCCCTTCCCTGATTAGCAGCTGTTTGAACCTGCCTGTTGGAACTCAGAGAAGGTCATGGAGGCTGAATGACGCCTATTTCTAGTAACCAGGAAATGGGGGACACAGAAAGGCTTTTGTGCCCAGGAGCCCCACAGGGCCCTGCTTGGTATCACTTCCTTCTAGGGCCCACTGCTCTTTGGGTCTTGGATCTGCGCCTGGAAGATAAGGGGAGGGTTTGGGTCAGAGCCTCATCTCCCCAGCCCGCCTGTGCCGGATCCTGGGTTGTAGCAGCATTGTCCCTAAGCTCCCTCTGCTGCGGCTTCCAGCTCCTCTTGCAGGGGGGGCTGTTGTTCCTGGTGGGGGGAGGGCAGCTTGTAGCCAGAGCGCGGGACCCCTGCAGTGAGTGGGTGCACCGAGGGTGGCTGAGCGCAGGGCTGGACTGGACTGTGGGCCGTGCGGGGCTACCTTGGGTATCTCTGTCCAGGGGTCCTGGGAACAAGACGGTGCACCAGCTGGACATTGGGGTGTCCACTAGGCCATTCCTGAAGGCAGGCGTGTGGGCGCTGCAGGCCATGTAGACGTGGTGGAGAGCCCATCCAAGTTCCCTTGTGATCAGTCTGCACGGGGATCTGGATCATCTGTGTCACCCATGCAGTGTAGTCACTTTCTAGGAACCTGACTATGAAGAAATGACCCAGGGAGCCCTTAGCATGCTGGTGGAAGCAGAGAGGCAGCAGGTGGGGGCCCGGTCAGGGGGAGGCGTCTGTGCTGGTGGTCGTGTGGCAGGTACTCGTTCTTGGTCCCCAGGCTCCACAGAGGCCATCCTTGGCCAGGCAGAGATGAAGGGGCACCGTCAGTGTCTGGTTTCCGGGAAGCAGCCGGGCTTGGGGTGCCACCCCTGGGCCTGCCGGGCAGGCGGCCAGCCAGGGAGCCAGGTGGCAGGTGGTTCCAGCTGGAGGTGCTACTGCCAGATGCTGCAGGCGGCCAGCCAGGGCCTTGACTGCCTGGCGCAGTGACACACAGGCCAGGAAGGGCAGAGGGTGTCTGGGGCCCTGGGAGTGAGCAGGCAGTGATGTCCAGCAGCGGGGAGGATGTGGTGGTCGTGGGGGCCCGTCCATCCCCTGCGGTGTGCTGCTGCTGTATTCTTGGTGAGATGGAGCTGCGCAGAGCCGGCCCTCACATCAGGAGGCCCTTGTGGGTGTGGGTGCCGCAAAGGCCTCCCGCCACGGGGGCTGGTGACCAGGGCCGGGCTGGTGCTGACCCCGCTGACGTGTCCATCTTCGGGTTCTTCAGGAGCCAGTGCATCCTGGCTCTGTGCCGCTGGACCTGCAGGTAGTGGGACTGTGTTTGTCCTTATTTTAAATCAGTAAATACCTTTGTTCTTACTCCCCATCCTCCAACAGTATTTGAAAGTCTCTAGTCTGCTTGTTCCTTTTTGTTCTCTTTACTGTCATGATTTATTTAATTTTTTTAAGCATTTTTTTTAGGAAGTTGGGAAGCAGTTGTGTGTGTTTCCTGCCACCGTGAATTCCAGCTCAGTTGTCTTCCAAGTAAAAGTTCTTGCAGGCTGGGGTGTCCGCCGGGAGACCTACAACACTGGGGCTGAATGGTGTCGCTCCTCGTGGGGAGGGTGAAAGGAAGAGGTGCCCTCACCCTCCCAGCTTCCCTGGGGGAAGGCATTTGGCCCTGGTGCCTTAGAGAACAGGGTGGGGGGAATTACGCTGAGAAGTTAAAACGTCAAGCCTGCTGTGTTCAGAGGCCAAACTCGTGTATTTTGTATTGCCCATAAAACTTTAAGCCACACATGCATTGAATTGCATTGATTTCGTGATGCAGCTTCTCTTCCTCCCATTTTAACACCTGTAAAATCAAAATGCATCCTTCTGTCCATAGCTTACAGTCAGTGAAATGCTGCACTTTAAAATTTCCTGGCAGAAGCTAAAGCAAATTCGCTCTGAAGCAACCCAACTTCATCCCGGTCTTGAAGAGTTCCTAGAGATAACATTTTGTGCAAAGTAGCTCGCTGTAAACAGTTCTTACCCATACAAGTCACAGAGCACACATGTGTGGGCCAGCGCGAAAACACAGCCGGAACGCGTCCTGTAAATTGGTTAGGTTATTAGAAATGGAATGATTGTTAAAGAAGGAACCTTTGACGTAGCTGTTTAAAGAGATAACAGACAAGATTGTGAAAACATCTTCAGAGAACAAGGAATTGTAAAACAGACCTAACAGAAAGAGAACCAAATAGATAATCCATAAATTCTTTGTATTTGTTTAGTTATATGCAGTAGTTTTCTTTGTTTTTCTTTTCACGATGTCAAAGTAAGGTCATAATTAGGATTCTCCAGAGAATCGGTAGTGTGTGTGTGTGTGTGTGTGTGTGTGTGTGTGTGTGTGTGTGTGTGAAGATAGGGAGAGATTTATTTTAAGAAGTGGCTAAAGTGATTGTGAAGACAGCCAACTCCAAAATCTACAGGGTAGGCTAGCAGACTGCAGACCCGGGGAAGAGCTGATGTTGCCACTCAGGTTCAGAGACAGACCCACAGGCAGAATTTTCTCTGCCTTGAGGGGAAGGTCAGTCTTTTTCCTCTTAAGACCTTCGACTGATTGGACGAGGCCCACCCACACCATGGAGGGTCATCTGCTGTACTCAGTGTCTACTGATCTAAATGTTAATCTCATCTAAAAATACCTTCACACCAATATCCAGATTAGTGTCTGACCAAACATCTGGGTACCGTGTCCTTGCCAAGTTGATATATAAAATCAACCATCACAATTATATTTCTCATTCTGTACATTTTTGACTTTCTAGAATTATTCTTCAAGCTTGAGAATATTTTCCTTTTGAAGACAACTTTTGGAACATTTTACTTAGGCTAATTTCAGTGACATGATTCCTTTTTGTAGGAGACTGTATTGTCCCTTACTCTTGTGTGGGGAAAACACTTTATATATTTTAGAGCCATATCTTCAGTAAATAGATATTTTCCTGTATTCTTTTCTATCTCAGAATTTGAAAAGTATCCTTGTGACATGTTAGTTAGGATTTCTGGTCCGTACTATTGCTCCTGTAAATTATGATTCTAGACTGAGCTTAACAGGGACCATACTCTGCCTGTATGACAGGGGGTCATCACATTTTTATATGTAGCTTTTCAGTATCCCATTGACTCACTAGCCCAGAGATATCTACCTTCTTTTTGAAGTGAGCATATTACACAGAAGGTGGAGTTTAGAGTCGTGTTTGGGGGAACATGCTGGCAGCACCGTTGGTTAGAACATAAAACTCAGGAGGAAATAAATGTGGCTTCCCCTGTGGGTGTCCATTTTCTTCATTTGAAACTCCAGCTCTAGAGGACTTGTGCCTTTGTACAAAAATGTGAGTTACTGACATATTAGCTGTTAGGTAGATTCAGTACAGAAAAATGATGCAAATCACCCATCATACTGCTGGTGTTTACGTAGCTGCATTTTGTATATGAATTACAGCATTTCAAAGAAATTGTTTTGATTTACTTACCTCTGTTTCCCTAACTCGGTCTCTACTTGGAAATAGTACCAAAAATGGGAAATCCCTAAGAAATGTGTCATCAAGGACATTTGTACATGTTAAATTCCCCAGAATTTTTACACAACAACCTATTTCTGCAGAGGCAGAATTCTTTCTCTAAACTTCTTCAAGTTGATGGGTATAGTTTGTTTTCATACCTTCCCTGTTAGAACTGTTCTAGCATCACAGCGTGAGTCATAAGCATTTCCTGTCACTTTTTCTTCTTAGGAATGGCTAGGTGAAAATGACAGTTGAAAATGACAGTTTTCATCTTTGACGGCTGCTAAATCTCTGTACTTTTTCTTTTCCGACAAAGAGTAAATGGAATTTGTTTTTCTCTTAATTTGACAGCATCTCCTTGTCAAGGCCTTCCTTCTTAGATAATTCAATGATCATGTGACAATTACAGCAGATGTTTTTTCCCCAAGGAGTTTTCAAAGTTTTGTAGACTTCAAAGTCGTGGCAGTCACCATAGCCACATAAAGCCATGTGAAATGGCTGGGGGTTGAGGGGTAGATGAGAAATATTTCATTAGTGCTAGGTGCTACCTCCAACCCAGAGGAGCCACGATGCCACAGTAGAGGGAGACGCCACCACTGACATGGATGTTGGTGGGGATGGAATACACTGTCAGTGACACTTGCTTTGCCCTTGATGACTCTGTTTCCGAGCGCTCTCCTGGGCCTTGCAGGGTGTTTAGCAGCGTCCCTGGCCTCTGTCTGGGAGATCCACCTGGTTGTGACCATCAGAAGATTTCTGGGCACTGCCAAGTGTTCCCAGGGGGTTAGGGGGGCAAAAATCGCCCCTGGTTGAGAACCCCTGCTGTAAGTCACTGTCATCAATCCTGGTCTCATGAAAGGCTGGGAGAGATACCACATTTCAGGAATAACAGTCCACGTGGCTTTGGTAAACATCAGCGATAAGAAGTGTCTAAAGTGTCTTTCCAGCCTGTGTTGCTGGACACAGGACATTGTTGGCTTCCAGGACATTGAAGCCAAACTAGGCAGAGCACACAGATGTGAGAGCTTACAGGAGGGCCTGGTGCTGCCGAGTGAGACCCAAACGGGGAGAAACACCAAGGTTCAACTAAATCACTCAGGTCCTCTGAGTCTGCCTAAGTTGCTTTTATTCAGTGCTGGAAACACACAGAGAAAGTTAGCCATAACCTGAAGTACCGTCTAATCGCAGGAATATATTTTGTGGTTTAGATGAGAAAAAAAAAAAGGTAGAAAGCAGGTTTTTATTATCTACTATTGTGAGTACAGATACTTGGGGTTCACAGAAATGGCAGCTGGCCCTGGATTCCTGTTCAAAGCATGAGTTCATACTGAGTTCCATGCCTTGCTGTCTTAAAAAGTTAGAAAAAGCCTAGGTCAAGACAGATATGAAGCAAATATTATGTGGATAGTAATAGTAACAGTACCATTATTATTATTATTATAGCGAGTAACTTACATTTTAAGATGCTGGTCATAGTAGATGATTTTAAAGCACAGAGCAAATATAAATTTGTGCAGTATTTCACACCTCAGGGTTGTGGATTGACGGAAGTCAGTGTGCAGTGGACGCTGGGCCCAGTTCAGCGGAAAATGAAGGCACCGGAGTCTCCGCAAAGACCTGTCAGGTCCACCCGCTTACGGGGAGAGTCACACAGGAGTGGGGTTCGCTTGCATCCGTCTCCGGGTGCCCGCTTGTCTTGTCTGGAGGTGTCAGCTGAGTCGGCCTCCTGCTTCAGTTACCCCTCTGAAACTACCTCAGAGGGGTCCCGACGTTTATAAAGACAACAAAAAAGGACGGTTTCGGTATGTTAAACTCATACCAGCAGGAAAATACTAGAGACAATCTAGTTTAGTAAATAGTTGGCTACATACACATTTTCTGGGAATTGTACTTGACAAATTTAATTGGGCAAAAAAAGCCCCACAGTCTCATATATTTATTTTTTTCAAAACTAAGTATCCAAGCCCTGCCCCCCGCTTCTTCCTGCCACATTTAAATTAGGGAGACATTGGATGTGAGCCATTTTTTCGCACGTTCTCTCTCTTATGCCGGTTGTATATGAATACAGAAGTTTGAGTTTATTGGAAAACAGGAGAAGGCATTTAATTGTCACTGCATCACGGCTGTCCACAAAAAATTAAGGTGGCCAGTTTCACTACAGCCGTGTCTGGCAGGCCACAGGGGCCCCCTGAGCCTGGGGCTCTGCTGTGTAGAGTCCAGCATCAGAGTCTGTTCTTATTCACTCCTCTGTCTTATGTTTTTCTCTTAGGACATTTGTCCTGAGAGAAGGATATATTTTTTTAAGACAATGCTGATCTTTTCACATCATACATAGCGTCATCAATTTTACGTTCCTAGTTTAAATCTGTTTCAGCGACAAGAAAAATGATAAAAGTAATATACCCTTATTATACTTTGCCTTATGAATGTTGAAACAACCATGGCCATTTATAACAAGGTTGAACCTTGCTGCTAGATGTCGACACCCTGGAAGGAGTCATTTCAAGATGCTGTGCTGTTCCTAGTGGGCGTGTGCTGTGGGGTCTGTGCCACTTTGCATACGGTGGACCCTTCTCTTCTTTGTGAAGCCCTTCCATGACACCTCTTCTCTATCTTGCCTCTCCTATTCTTGGATGTGCGTGGAAACGTCCTGAAGCTCTACAGGGCACATTTGGCCGAATGCCACTTGCCACTTCATGATGTCATCATCCAGAGACCTCTGTGGGACTTCAGTGGCCTTGAGGGCATCCAGGCACGATCGATTCAGTGGTGCGTTCTGTGCTTGTCTGTCCTTAGCGTTGGGAATTTAGTTGGCAGAGGTATGGTGGGGTAGGAGGCTTTCTGGGTATGTGTTCTCCAAATTTCTCCTATCTTGCACCTTGACCAAAGCTTTTGAAATGGATAAAAAAAGGAGACCCACACATTAAAGACTGTTTTTAGGTGTTGTGGAAATAGAACATGAGTTCTGTCACTAGAACTTTAAACTCTCACTTACTCATCGACTCTGGTGGTAGGTGACAGGCAAGGAGGACATTGAAGGGGAGTCCTTTTGTTCTCATTGTAGGCAATGGCCTGCCGCTAATTATTACAGACTTTATCAACCATATTTACAGCTTCACCTGTGTTCCTAATTTGCTACCAAAGGTATGTTTTCCTTCCGCGCAGGCTCTGAAAGTGTCATTCCCACTGCCAGCTACCAGATACGGCTCTGCTCTCTCTTAAAAATCCTCTTAGCTTTGTGTCTCCTCTTCTTTGCACCGGCGGTCGGAGATCGTTAGAGACAGCCTTGGCTTCTTGGCAGGAATAGAGCAGCTTCGAGGCAAAGTCAAACCTGAAAAAAACCTACCACTGTGCAGAAGTCCTTCCTTTCTGATGCTTTCAGTGTCAGGCTATCCAGCACCTTTGTGGCTTCAGAGACCCAGGGTTTAATTGCTCCGTGGGTTCTCTGGATAAAGCAGAAGGAAGAAAAGCCAGGTTTTGATCTCCCATTTAGCAAGGAGACATGAGTGACAGATGTCCACATTTTCCTCATTTTTCTTTTGGCAGTATTTGAGTCTTTCTCCTCTGAACATATTTTTTCCTGACTTTTAAATCTCTCGTACATTTTCCCAAGGGGCCAGCCTTGTCTATTTCCTTCACTTAAAAGCTATGAAGAAGTTGTTTTTGTTTGATCTCTTGTGTGACCGCCTTGCCAGTAGATGTTGAAACAGACTGCTGTTTAAATCTTAATTCACACCCCTTGCAGGGGAATGGGAGAGCTCACGGAGTTAAAGTTTAAGAGATGGTATAACTAGCATGCATCAGGCTGCTGCAAAAACAGGACATTCAGCTTGCAGTGGGCTCATCTCTGTGTTAGAATAACTCCATTTAAACACATTTGTTTATTTATTATCATTATGCTGATAACTGGCAGTAATTAAAGGAGACACTTGATTCCCTGCTACATTATTATGCCTATTGTTTTTATTTATTTCTTTTAAAATTTTGTTTAAATTTTATAGTTGATTTACAATGTTGTGTTAATTTCTGCTGTACAGCAAAGTGATACGTATATATATTCTTTTTCATTTTATTTTCCGTTATGTTTTGTCACAGGATATTGAATACAGTTCCCTGTGCTCTACAGTAGGACCTTGTTTATCCATCCTGTATGTAACAGTTTGCCTTTGCTAATCCCATCCCTCCCCCACCATCCCCCTGCTGGCCGGCACAAGTCTGTCCTCTATGTCTTATTATACCTACTATCGTAAGTAATCACTGACATAACTGCTGTCACAGGGTTATTGAAACACATCTATTTGGGTCTTCCTGTTTTGAAATAAAATGTGAAAGAATGTTTTGCCGATTATGGTCCTCAAAAGTATATATTTTGAGTAAAGTTTATTGAATCTGAAAATGTCCTTTCACAAGGATTCAACATCATATAACCATAGAAACAGAAATTTTATTTTTGCTCATTGAATCAACCCCTTCAGAATCTAAGAGAACCACCTTTAGTTGCTACATCTTCTTCCGTTTATATTAATCTTGGCTTTACCCACTTAGTCTAAAGGAGAAGGGAATATCACTGTTGGGACATACATAAAACCAGCCTCTTTTGAAAATGAAAGATAACTATTTTGTAGTTTCCATTTGAACCATTGAATGAGAATCAAAATCTTCTTTTAAAGGCAACTCTGAATAATTAACTCAAACTACGGAGACTCAGATTTTTTTTTTTTTCTTAGACGATCTGGTTAATTTGGATTTAGATTTAGCACATACTAAGAATCCTCTCATTGAAGACCACCCGATCGGCTGGACCCTTTCTACTGCTGTCCAGCAAATCATCTTTAGAGTGAAGATTGAATTTCGTCAGCAAGGGAACCAGAAGAGTTTGGACTATAAACCACTTCCGAGGACACTTGGGTGGAAACTGCACATAGTCCCACTTCAGATGCTGCTCTACGGATCGTTGAGTGGCAGGTCCCACGACAATCAGGCTGGTGCCTGAAAGTGAGAGGGGACTTTCATACGTGTTGAAGCTCCCATGGTATGTTCTTGACTCTTGTAGGCACCTGAAATATCTAATGTAAGACTGTACACTTTACTGCTTTATCTAACATGGGGACGTGTGATGAATTTACTGAATCTTTGGAGGTGCTTTTGTCTCCGGTGGCATTTTTCATCCACAAAGATTTAAAATAATGGAAACGGAATCAGCCGCCATTCTGCTGCTCCTGTTTCAGTCACACCTCTGTTTGGCATAGTTTTAGATTTCATCCAGTGAGCGTCACCCGCAGCACGTTTAATTGGATCCGGTTGGCACTCACCACGGCCCAAGGAAATGTTCTGGCCGATGAGACTACATCATCACGTGTTCAGAACTTAAGGACCGAATGCCCACAGAAACGCAAACTGGAATATCTGTGTACAATTAGGTGGTCAGCGTTTAAAGATTTCTCCATATATCCTGGTGTTATCAAACGCTGGGTCCCGCTGCTTGCTGCTTACAAAACAAAATGAATTACATGCTCGCAAATGTCGGTAGAAAGGAAAGGTTCCTTGAATAAGAATGCCGGCAATCTGGGGAGGTGGTGGACTCAGCATGCCCCCAAAACCGCTTTCTAAGATACTTCTAGGCCCTGGAAGTTTTAAAGGGAAGGAGGGGAGTAATCTCAGGTAATCACTGAGATGGGGGGTCAGGGTCATCGGCGTCCCCCACTGTGTGCAGGCTTGTGGAATCCTCGTCATCTTCCTCTAGATGTTCTCTTGTTCACACAGCTTGTTCGGGAGATGACTGAAGGGGAAGCCTGGGAAGAGATCTGGTCACCTGTTAATTACTGACTCTTCATTTCAACGTCTTTGATCTATGGGAAGAACCGACAAGTTAGGCAAAGTATTGTGTGATCCAAAGACTTGAAAGGTGTACTTGGGCTGGAGATGAGTAGAGCATGGGGTGCCTGGTGAAAAGTCACGATACGGCTCTGCTAAAATGACAGGGAAAGGGGCTTCCTGCTGAGGGCGTTTTCCTACAAAGAGCTGCTTACAAATCCCTACTTGTCAGACATCATTCCATTTCTATGGAATTAGGGGTGAAGATCCATCTTCGGTAATTTCTTTATGCTGACGTAGGGCACCAAATTCTCAGAATGGATCAACATGGGTCTGTAGCATCTCTTTGCTGACAATTTTAGTTGCCTGCTTATATACACAGGCAGAGCAGGCTACAATTACTTTGATACCCACAAAAGTATAGATTATTGTGAGCAATATTGTTAATCTCATTCTCTTGAGGCCAGTTCTTGGAACTGTACTAGCCACAGGTTCAGTGCTGCTCAGGATGGAGCAGCTTGTGTCATGGCTACAGTCCAGTCATCATGCAGTTAGCCTTTTCCCTCTGGTGGCAGTTACAGTACCTGTAAAACAACTCAGGAATGTGCATTAGATGATGAGTCTGTGCCTCTGTTGTCGTAATCGTTAACTGCTTGGTTTTGTACTTGGGGGGGCCCGCAGCGTTCTGCCCGGTTCCACTGGCCTCCACACTGTCTGTTCCCAGGTAAGCAGTCTATCAGAGTGACGTACAGGAACTATGGCAACCTCACTTGTCTCCAGGGGTGTGTAATCACACAATGATTTGGAAGTTGGGGAAGATCTTTTGTGACAATCTCTCCTTCACCCGCCACAAGGTTTGGCAGGTGGCCGCCATTCAATAAGCATTGCCAAATAGAGTGACGAGCTTCCCCGAGGAAACAGGTTTCATTGATTCAATGCACTGGGAAGCAAAATTGTATCTTTTGCTTCAAATTTGAAAAAAAAATTCAGAAAGCTTGAAGCATCTGCTCAAACGCTGGTTACCTCAAACAAAGCACTATTACTTTGTTCATTGAGCCATCATCAGATATTTATTAAGCGTCTGTTGTATTTCAAGCTCACTGCCAGATATTACAAATCAAAAATGAGTGACACATGATCTCTGAATGCAATAGTTCTCTGACCAATGGGGAAAAGACACGTGGAACCCTTTATAGAGTCAGGTATGATGGACAAACACCCTTTATAGAGTGAGCTGTGATGCTCTAGGCATGGAGAAGAGAGTGTGTACGTGGCGCTTCGGCTGGCAGACTGGAGCAGAAAGGCTGGTGAGGGGTGACTGATGAAAGATGTTGAAGATTTTTCCAGGTGGACAAGGGAATGGTCCTCTGGGCAGAGGAAGTGACTTTTATAGAGGTATAGAGGATTGAGAGGCTCTACTTTGGAACTGCAGCATACGGATGGGTTGTGGGAAGGTGATGCTGGAAGGAAGTGGATCTCATACGTCGTAGTAAGTCTGGATTTTCCTATAGGAAATGGGACAATGACCCATATTAATTTTATAGATCTAATGTGGGCCAGATTACCTTGGTGGTGGTCATTCTTTCTCAATATGGCCCAAAGGTCTACCATTTCATCTCAGAACTCAGCTTTAACCATAACAGTGTATTCATCTGCTCATGTGTTCTTTCATGAAATATTTAATAAACATCTAATTTAAGCCAGGCACTAGGGCAGGCTTAATGATGAAGGATTCCTGTGTTGACAGACTTCCAAATGAGTATCTACTTAAGCTGTAATAATCTCGGCCACTAGTGGCCTCCTTATGCACAAACCCAGTGGATTTTGATACCGACCCTGCTCCAAACACAGAGGAGTCATATATAAAGTAATAAAAAAGAAAATTTAAAATATGTAGATGTATTTAAACAAGGTCTGTGTCTTCATAGACCACACACAAAACAACACAATAAAACAAAGTGGTAAGTAGGGCTGAAGACTGCTGAGATCTAGACTCCTTCAGGATTAAAATGGCCCCTTTGAGGTAGACAGTACTGATTTCTTTTTTTCTTTATGTAATTAATTTCTAAATTCTTATTAAAAAATTATTAATGTATAATTTACTTAAGTATTATATTAGTTTCAGGTACACAACATGGTGATCAATATTTTTATAGATTACACACCATACAAAGTTGTTTTAAAGTATTGAATGTGTTCCCTGTGCTTGACATTTTGTTCCTGTAACTGATAACAAATAACTCGTGGTTTGTACTTCTTAATCCCCTTAACCTATTTTGCACCTCATCCCATCCCCTTCCCTTTGGCATCCACTGGTAACCTAAGTGTCCATCAATAGATGAATGGATAAAGAATATGTGATATATGTATACACACACACACACACACACACTGGAATATTACTCAGCCAAAAAAAAAGAAATCTTGCCATTTGTGATAACATGGATGGACCTGGATGGCATTCTGCTTAGTGAAATAAGTCAGACAGACAAAGACAAATATTGCACGTTTTCACTTATATGTGGAATCTAAAAAACAAAGCTAAGAAATGTAACAAAAAAGGAATAGACTCACAGTACTGATTGCTTCTTAATACAGGAGACTGGGGAGAAGTTTCCTTTCTCAGAAGAGGAAGCTGAAAAAAAATGCTGCGACACCTTTACAGGTCAGTGGATTATATAAAGCTGTACACCTACAAAGGGAGAAAGAAGGGATTAGAGACAGGCACCCAACCAAATCTAAACTGTCAACTGGCTCTTCAGTATCTGCCATATTCCATGGGATAGAAGACCTGCCCTGCAAGTATAAGGCATGGTCCTGAATTGGGGCTTCAGCGAGAGACCCGGTGAGGACGCTTACAAACCTCTAGATAAGAAAGCAGGGAGGAGGATAGCCAACACAGTCAACAATAAGGAGACAAATTTAAAAAGAGGTAAAGTTGATAATGACTTTGAAAAATAAAGGAGTGACATCCGTAAAAGAGCAAGACATTACGAAACAGTGAGCAGAACTAAAATAGATGAACACAAAAGAGAACAAGTTAGAAATTCTAGAAATAAATAACAGGATCACTGATATAAAACAGATTGATTAAACTGGATAAACTGATGGCGAGACCCAGTCAGAGAGAAAATGAGTAAATTGAAAGGTGATACTAAGGAATTCATACCACACAGTGGAATGAAAAGGTGTGAAACAGTTCATCCATTCTCCTGTTGGTGGACGTCTTAGTTATTTTGGGCTGTTATCCCAACATATCATGGACTGAGTGGCTTATAAACAGCAGAGATATATTGCTCACAGTTCTAGAGCTGGAAGTCCAAGATGAAGGTGCCAGCCTGGTTGGGTTCCGGTGAGAGCCCTTTTCTGGGTTACAGACTGCTAATTTCTTGCTATGTCCTCACATGGTGGAAGGGGCAAGGGAGCTCTCGTGGGTCATTTTTATAAGGGCACTAATCCCATTCATGGGGGTTTGCTCTCATGATCTAATCACCTCCCAAAGGTGATTACACCCCCTAATACCATCATTTTGGAGGTTAGGTTTCAACATAATGAGTTTGAAGGGACACTAACATTCAGGCCATAGCAATGAACATTTGGGTTGTTATCAGTTTTGACTGTTATGAAGTTGCTGCCGTAAACTTTTTCATAGAAGTCTTTTTGCAGACCTGTGTGTTTATTTCTCTTGAGTTGATAACTAGGAGTAGAATTGCTGGATTACAGGGTAGGTTGATTTTACAAGAAACTACCAAAATTTTTTTGAGGAGGTTGTATCATTCTACCCTCATCAGCAAAGTGTGAGAGTTCTCATTGCTCCACATCCTTGTTTGTACTTGATACTGTCAGTCTTTTCAATTTTATCCATTCTAACGTGTGTGCCTTGGTATCTCATGGTGATTTTAATCTGTGTTCCTCTGATAAGATATTCAACAGCATTTCATATTATATTGGCCTATGTCATCATTTGTGACGTGTCCCAGTATTTTGTTCATTTGTAAAAAAAGTTAAGTCATTTGTTTTTCTTATTTTTGTGTTATAGGAATTACTCACATATTCTGCATCTGAGTTCCTTGTCAGATATGTGTATTGCATGTGTCTTCTCCTAGTCTATAGCTTGCATGTTCATTTTATTAATGGTATACCTTGAATTTTTATTTTCTTTGAGGTCCAATTTGTCAACTTTTAATTTTATGGTTTTTTTTTAATATATGGTCTAAGACTGCAAATATATTCTCTTACGTCTTAGAGGGGAATATTTACAAACTCATAATTATGCCTTCACATATGGACAGGTGGATTCTTTATAGAGATTTACAGTGTTCATTAAAAATATTCTTTTAATATTTGCTTGTACTATAGAAAGTTGCTTATAAATGGGCCCATTTAAAATTTAATATTTCAGGGACTTCCCTGGTGGCACAGTGGTTAAGAATCCACCTACCAATACAGGGGACATGGGTTCGAGCCCTGGTCCGGGAAGATCCCACGTCGCGGAGCAGCTAAGCCCGTGCGCCACAACTACTGAGGCCGCGTGCTGCAACTACTGAGGCCTGCGCGCCTAGAGCCCGTGCTCCACAACAAGAGAAGCCACTGTAATGAGAAGCCCGCGCACCACAACGAAGAGTAGCCCCCACTTGCCACAACTAGAGAAAGCCCCCGTGTAGCAACTAAGACCCAGCACAGCCAAAAATAAATAAGTAAAATAAATAAATTTAAAAAAATTTTAATATTTCAATAATAGTTCTGTAGGCTTAAATGGAGGGATTTTCATTTTTAACAATGTACTTCAGAATGAGAGAATCTGATATTATGCACTATGTTATATTTATATATTCATTTTAGACTACACAAATAATGTATATGCTACTGTTTCCATAATATTTGTTCTTTCCAAGTATAAATTTAAAAATTTGCTTTTTTGCCTTTAACACTGCATGCTTTTCTGCAAAATATAAGTTGTGAGACATGAACTTTTATATGTTAGCTACTGCGGACATTGTGAGCATGTGTGCTAAGTGTTATTAGTATAGCTATTGGGAAGGAATTTAGAAAGAATTAAACATTTCATTAATTTAAAACACTTGACGACACCACTTGTATATGGTTTTGATCCAATATATTTTCTTTCCAATATGGTGAAAATGCAACAGGGGTCATAATCAAAACTTGCCCCCCTTTTTATTTTCCTTGTGTATTTTCAGAAGCTGGAAAACGCGAAGGGAAAGGGATTCACAGCTTTTGTTCCTTTGTGTGCCAAGGTTGCCCTTGATATTTACTCCAAAAGGGCCAATGGGACAGTTGTCATACTAAGTTTCAGAGTTGACTGTCTGGAATTTTTTCTCTGGAGTCAGTGAGAGTTGTATCTTTCTATTTATTTGCTTTGCTTGTGTTTATTTTTTAACAGCTTTGTTGAGATATTATTCACATACTGTTCGATTCCCCAATTTGAATTGTATAATTTGACGTTTTTTAGTCTATTCATGAGTTGTGCAACCATCATCATGATCAGTTTTAGAGCATTTTTGTCACCCTTAAAAAGAAACCTGGAACTCATTAACGATCACTGTCGACTTCCTCCCTGCCCTCACCCACTCCCCAGTCTTGAGCAACCAGTGGTCTACTTTCTGTCTTTATGGATTTTTCTATTTTGGACATTTCATATAAGTGCAGTCAAACAACGAGTGATCTTTTGTGCCTTGCCTCTTTCACTTAGCATAATGTTTTCACAGTTCATCTACATTGTAGGCTGTATCAGTCCCTCATTCCTTTTTTATGGCTGAATAATATTTCAGTATATGGCCATGCCACTTTGTTTCTCCATTCACCAGGTGGTAGAGATTTGGGTTGTTTCCACTTTATGGCTGTTGCAAATTATGCTGCTCTGAACATTCATGTATGAGTTTTTTGTGTTGACATTTGTTTTCGTTCATCGTGGATATATAGTTAGGAATGGGATTTTAGGGTCAAATGGTAACTCTGCTTCGCATTTTGAGGAATTGTCATTCTGTTTTTCTAAAGTGATAATTTTATTTATTTTAAAATTTACCTTAATCCACTTTCAAAAAGGAGTGCGTCAACTTGTGATAGATGTTGGGTTTGGCTTTCTCTTTCCTCTCTCTGTCTTCTGGATAACACATTTCTTCAGCTCACTCTTTATGTGTTCTGCAAAAAATACATGATTAAAATAGTTGGAGATGTTGTCTCATCTTAGGGATATATGCCAGAATTTGGCATTATTGACTTTTTAAAAATTGAAATACAGTTGATTTACAATGTTATATTAGTTTCAGGTGTACAACGTAGTGAATTATATTTTTACAGATTATACTTCATTTAAAGTTACTATGAAATATTGATTATTTTCCCTGTGCTGTACATTACGTCCTTTTATTTAATTTTATGCCTAGTAGCCTGTAGCTCTTAATCTGCTTCCCCTTCCTTGCCCCTCCCCCTCCCCCCTCTCACGTGGTACTTTTACCGAGGTGGTGCCTTAGGTACCTAGGATCTTGCCTGAGCTTCTGTTTATGTTCAGTTGCCCCCAGGTGGTGAGATTTTACTTTGTCCAAGCAAGGGTTGCAGGCTGAAAAGGTGGAGGTAGTTGCCACAAACTTGTGCTTTGTCCTTGTAGATTTCAGTTGAATATTATTCCTTGACGAAGTGTAGGTTACCCAGGGATGTTCTTACAGCTTTATTTGCAGGTGTGCTATTTACTCCTTATGAGCGGGCATACAAGGAAACATTGGGGATTCTGGATCAGTGTATTAAAGCCCTGAGATCAGACAGAACTGGAGGTAGGCTTGCCAGTGTGGTCTAGATCAAGGGCTCAGGTGGAGCTTTCCCTGGACAGAAGGAAATCTGGGCAGAGGTGAGGAGGCTGAGGCCCTGTGCAACCTAGAGGGCTGTGAATCCTTTAAAACAGGGGTCCCCAACCCCCGGGCCATGGACTGGTACCGGTCCGAGGCCTGTTACGACCCGGGCCGCACAGTAGGAGGTGAGCGGCGGGCAAGGGAGCAAAGCTTCATCTGCCGCTCTCCATCGCTCTCCATCACTTACGTTACTGCCTGAACCATCGCCCCCCCCCTCCCCTGCCCTGTCCGCAGAAAAATTGTCTTCCGTGAAGCTGGTCCCTGGTGCCAAAAATGTTGGGGACTGCTGCTTTAAATAACCTTTTTTGACATCCCACAGCGGTCCCTGGATGTCCTGGAAGAGGTCTTTGAGTGCTGTCCTCCCAGGACCACTGTGGGATGTCAAGAAACGTTATTTAGTGACTCAAAGCCCTCTGGATTGCATACGGCAGCTGGTCTCTGCAGCATGTGTAACCACCCCTCAGCCCCCTCCCCTCTGCACAGATTTCGTCCAGTTTAGTGGCAGTGTGACGTACTCTCCACTCCTCCAGGAGCAGCTCTCGGATGACACGAGGTGGGAGAAACCCAGTGACGGCTGTCGCAGGCAGCTGGTGAGGGCCCCCTGGGGCTGCTGCAAGCAGGAGCAGCTGAAGGGGACAGCTAGCATCTGGGGAGAACGTTCTCTGGGAACTGCATCCAGAGCCACTGCCTTCCACATCTTCTCCTGGGACAATCCAATTAAGTACCAATTTGGAGAGGATGCATTTTTCACTGGTACCTCCCAGCCTTTGTCGATTGAGCACAAGCCATTTAAGGGAGAATGTGGTGGGTTACTCTTTGCAGTTGTCAACCTAATACTTGTCTTTTATTTATTGTCTTTTATTATTTACTGAGAAGAAAGAGTAAATAATTGCTTTCCAAGAAACTTGGATGGATGTGGATCCTCCCAGAAGCACCTGGTTTTATTAACTAGTTCTTAGACTTCTGGTGATGAATGCACTCCAGAAGGAAAAGATCATTTCTGTATCAAAGCTCTAGAACCTGTTTTAACATATTTCAGAAATTATAAAATAAAAATTCAGAAAATAAAGAATAGAGAGAAAATCTTCACATTTACAAGTATTTTTGTTCTGCATTGATATGTCTGCCACATGACTGTTTCTTCCAACATTTTATCTAGCCATGCTGCAGTTAAAATGTATCTTTTTAAAAAATTTACAATGAGGGCAAGAAGCTTTCTGTTATAGCCCATTACTGCTTCATGTTATAATTTTAAGGAGGAGCATGAGATTTGGGGTTAGTCACATCTGAGTTAGAATTCCATTCCAGGACATCATAATTTTAGATGTGGAAAAGGACAATTTTCTCAAGTCTGCACTTTGCTCAGCTGTTGAATGTGGAGAATACCTGTACTGGGAACGTTTCATGTTAACGTGGTGTTGTGATGGCCACGAGTCTTTGTTTTTATCCAGATCAGCAGCTGAGATACCTATTTTTATGTTCAGTGTGGGTTTAGAGCAGTGGCTCCGCGGGGAGACTCTGCCCTCCAGTATACAGCGGGTGATGCCTGGGTATGTTCTCGGTTCTCGGCTTGATATGGGTGTGCTAGACTGTACATGTGGCATCCAGTGGGTAGAGGCCAGGGATGCTGCTACACGTCCCATTTTGCCCAGGATGGCTCCCCCCTCTCCCCAAGACAGACATATCCAGCCCCAAACGTTGGCTGTAATGAGCTGGATGAACCCTGGTTAGGGGAGGAGAAAGAAGGGAGCTTTCACTGGGCGAAGTCCTGTCTGAAGGGAGACAGTCTGTGGTGGAATATCCCTCTTCTTAAGAGCCGATGGTGAAAAGCAATCTACAGATTCAATGCAATCCCTATCAAACTACCAATGGCATTTTTCACAGAACTAGAACAAAAAATTTCACAATTTGTATGGAAACACAAAAGACCCCAAATAGCCAAAGCAATCTTGAGAAAGAAAAACAGAGCTGGAGGAATCAGGCTCCCGGACTTCAGACTGTACTACAAAGCTACAGTAATCAAGACAGTATGGTACTGGCACAAAAACAGAAATATAGATCAATGGAACAGGATAGAAAGACCAGAGATAAACCCATGCACATATGGTAATCTTACCTTTGATAAAGGAGGCAAGAATATACAATGGAGAAAAGACAGCCTCTTCAATAAGTGATGCTGGGAAAACTGGACAGCTACATGTAAAAGGATGAAATTAGAACACTCCCTAACACCATGCACAAAAATAAATTCAAAATGGATTGAAGGCCTAAATGTAAGGCCAGACACCATAAAGCTCTTAGAGGAAAAGAGGCAGAACACTCTATGACATAAATCACAGCAAGATCCTTTTTGACCCACCTCCTAGAGAAATGCAAAGAAAACCAAAAATAAACAAATGGGATCTAATGAAACTTAAAAGGTTTTGCACAACAAAGGAAACCATAAACAAGACAAAAAGACAACCCTCAGAATGGGAGAAAATATTTGCAAATGAAGCAATTGACAAAGGATTAATCTCCCAAATTTACAAGCAGCTCATGCAGCTCAATATCAAAAAAACAACCCAATCCAAAGATGGACAGAAGACCTAAATAGACATTTCCCCAAAGAAGGTATACAGATTGCCAACAAACACATGAAAGTTTGCTCAACATCACTAATCATTAGAGAAATGCAAATCAAAACCACAATGAGGGCTCACCTCACACCGGTCAGAAGGGCCATCATCAAAACAATAAATGCTGGAGAGGGTGTGGAGAAATGGGAACCCTCTTGCCCTGTTGGTGGGAAGGTAAATTGATACAGCCACTATGGAGAACAGTATGGAGGTTGCTTAAAAAACTAAAAATAGACCTACCATATGACCCAGCAATCCCACTACTGGGCATATACCCTAAGAAAACCATAATTCAAAAAGAGATATGTACCACAATGTTCACTGCAGCAGTCTTTACAATAGCTAGGACATGGAAGCAACCTAAATGTCCATTGACACATGAATGGATAAAGATGTGGCACATATACACAATGGAATATTACTCAGCCATAAAAAGGAACAAAATTGAGTTATTTGTAATTGGGTGGATGGTCCTAGAGACTGTCATACAGAGTGAAGTAAGAAAGAGAAAAACAAATACCGTATGCTAACACACACACACACACATATATATATATATATATGGAATCTAAAAAAAATTTTTTTTTCTGAAGAACCTAGGGGCAGGACAGGAATAAAGATGCAGACATAGAGAATGGACTTGAGGATATGGGGAGAGGGAAGGGTAAGCTGGGACGAAGTGAGAGAGTGGACATGGACATATACACACTACCAAATGTAAAATAGATAGCTAGTGGGAAGCAGCCGCATAGCACAGGGAGATCAGCTCCGTGCTTTGTGACCACCTAGAGGGGTGGGATAGGGAGGTGGGAGGAAGACGCAAGGGGGAGGAGATATGGGGATATATGTGTATATGTATAGCTGATTCACTTTGTTATAAAGCGGAAACTAACACAACATTGTAAAGCAATTATACTCCAATAAAGATGTTTTTAAAAAAAGAGCTGATTGTGAGGAAAAGAGCATGTGTCAGTGTCTCAGTTTTGGGTTTTAAGTATTTAAGCTGCTTGAGCCAGATGAGGATGGTTGACATTTAAGAAGAATATATTATACGTTTATCAAAAGCAATGTCATGAACGGTGCTTATATTTTCATCAAAGGGAAGCTGAGCCCTGTAGATACTTTTATGAGTGGGCAAAGCAAAACAGGAACTTAGAAGGCACACATGCCTGGCTCCTATTCCCACCTCTAATACTTGTTGTCTGTGTGACATTGGGGGAGTGACTAAACCGCTCTGAGCCTTGGTTCCTTCACTATAAAGTATAAATAATAATATTCCTCTTAGAATATTGTGAGTTTTGGATTTTATTAGGATTAATGAAATGATAAAGTATCTGGCATATCATATAAGATCAATGAATGTCCACTTCTTCTTTCCCATGATGAGGTCTGGGAATTAGACTTGGTAGATGTGAAGACTTTTTGTTTTTAATAAGAAAATTTAATTGGCACAGGGTACCAGCGCCACTGTAAGGACTGTATATAGAATTTTTAGATTTAAATAATTTTACTAGCTTATTTGTGTGCAGGGTAAAATTAAAAAAAATTTTTTTGTAAGAAATTGGACAAATTATATTCATTCTGGTCCCCAGTTCTCTTCCCAGAGGCAACTGCTATTTCCAGTTTCTTATGATTTTTCCAGATACATGAGTCCTTGATATTCTGCACCGAAGTATTGAGGTTAAGGATTGTCTTTAGGAGGACCTATGATAAATGGCAAAGAAAATCAGGGTTGGGAAAGCCCAATTTTACGTGTCTAGATGTCAGGGGCTAAAAGTAACAGTCCCGAACAAGATCTGTGATAGAGACAAAATATAACAGAGGAAAGAGCACTTCTAGAAGGTAGCATTTAGGGCATCCGCTTAGTTGTTGGGGAGAGCGTGACCCTAGAGACAAAAGTTATGTCCAGAAGTGAAAAGATTTCTGTGTTCCAAAGAAGCGAGCAGTATCAGCAGTTAGGTGGAAGATGTAGCATAAATAGATGTGGAAGAAAAATGTACTCCTTTCCCTCCTGAGGGTCAAGTCTTACATTAAAGTGAAATATTACTGCGCGTGAGTACCGCGGGGAATGTTAAAGATTTTGTGCATCCACCAAACCACCTGAGGAGTATGAGAACGTATTTGGGATTTACCTCGAGAGTATACGATGCGCATTTTGAAATCCCTCTGGATTGTATTGATACTCAACTGAGCATGTTGTCGGGGAGGGGGAAGTGATGGGAGTGGAGACCACCTGGATCCCAGGCATGATTGCAAAACGCCTCCATTCTTTATGCCCCCGGCAAGAGGAATCCTGAGAGCCACCTAGGGTGCGGATTGGGTCACCTCTGCTGTCAGCCCCGTTTGCCGAAGTAGAGGACTTTTGAGCGAACAGCACAGAGAAACCATGGGATTCAGGAGAGCGACCTGCTACTGAATTCCTGTAAGTGTAAGCGAGTGTCAGACCTCACTTGTGTATTCCAGTTGCTGACAAGCTATTTAACTCCTCTGAACCTCAGTTTGCTCTGTCTCCTCTTTGCTGGTCTTTCTGCATAAGAACAACTGATCACTTTTTATTTTCAAGCCATTTCGCTCCAGTCATGTATATAAAACCCCTTTCAAAATAAACTTTATCTAGACAGCCTCCCTGTTCTCTAGACAAAGGGTGTTTCCCCCCAACGTCATCCAGGCTTGAAATCTGTTCTTGTCACTCCTCTGGTTTCTTAAACCCTGTCCTTCCTCCACATTCATGTGTTAATCCTTTATTCATACTGTATTTTTATTCATTGCCATGATCGCATCGCACTCCTACCTGCTAGGCTAACCCGTCACAACGTCCAGGCTTGAGCGTCTGCCTAGCCGCTGGTGGTGTTCCTCCATTCAGCATGCTGTCCACACCCGTCGGGGCGCCCAGTTGGCGTCTGTGCCACATATCTGTCTTCCATGAAAGGTGCTTCCTGGCTTCCGCACAGCTGGCGATGTGACACTCACTGTATAGGTCCCCTCTGCCTCCAGGCTGACTGGTCACTGCATCCCACATCTCACCCCGTTACCAACCCTGGAGCCCCATTGATGTGTGGTGAGGTTTCCACACATATTGTGTGCCGTGTGCATATGACACCTACAGTGTAGACACATAAGACCTAGATGGTGTTTCTCACGCGGCATGACGATTCTCTTTTATCCATTTCCTACTCTAACCCGTGAGCTCCTTGAGGATGCGGGACATGGATTTTCAACTTGGTACCCAAGAACATGGCATGGTGCCTCGTACATGCACGTGATCAAAGGTTGAATGAACCCGTGTGAGAACCACACACTCTAAGCTCACAGTGTTGATGTTACATTTTTTACACGGTGAAGCTCTGATATTCAAGCATGGTTTGAAGTAACTGGCTGGGTCAATCTGTCTAATTTGGGGATGTAGAATTTGTAGACCCTTTAGAATTGTAGTTCTAGGCACTTTAAAATTTAAATATGTTTACCTATTTTCTGACTTCATATATTTCCTTTTCCTATAGACATTGATGCTCTCCTGTGTTCTATCTGCATGTTTATATATTAAACGTTCAATAATTTGTGAAATAATTCTAATTACTTTCTATAAGAATAAGGTAAAACCTTTTAAAAAAAATAGTTACATCTACATGGTAGCCTCATTAACATTTTACTAAACTAATTTTTGACTTATCTCTAACTTTGCTGACATCTATTGTATTTTTCTTTCATGTAGCCTAGGGTACTACAAACTCTTATGTGATTTAAATGTGAGAAGCCCTTTTTAAGCTGTCAGGTGCAATTATTTACATCATTTTGTTAGTAAGATTAGAAATTTTCAAAAGTAATCTCCTTGATGATTATATAGCCTAATATTTTTTAAATTATAGGGAAATCAGAACGCTTTCCGATTTCCTCTTTTTCTGTCTTGCCTTATTTTCTTTACTTCATGCTAGTGAGTCTCCATTGGGTCCCTATTTTTCTTCTTCATATTCTTGCTAGTTAATCATCCACAGTTGGCTATGGGGAGATGGCTGCTTTCAGGCTAAATTCATCAGCTTGGTGGTTGTGGTATTTTGGTGATTTATGGATGTTTATGACTCAAGTATGGATACAAACAAGAGCTGTCAAAATACCATTGTTTTCCTTCCCAGCTCGCTGTGGTGCCTGGCCATCCATGAACCAAACCAAATAGACAAAAATCTATAATTGCGAAAGCAGTCACACCTCCAGCAGGAAAGACCCCAAGACGGATTGCCGCAGACAGCCTTAGGTAAACCAGCAGAGCACGATGGCACGGGCGGCCTTGAACTGCATTGGTTCCAGAAGCAAGAATGAGTGAGATAGTCAAACGTTCTCATTACACGCACGTCCATCGTTAGGAGGCTTGTCGTTAACTTCGGTTTTTCTGGTTTACCGTTTCCAGACTTTGCAGAAGGGCTGCTTGAGGGAAAGACAGAGGAAATGTAAACACCTGTATATGCTGAGTTTTTTGCATTAGTTAATCAGTTCACCCTTATTGGATGGTGTGTGAGTGATAGTGATGTGACCTGAGGGCATCCAGAAAAAAAAAAAGTTCCAGACTCAGTTAGTGAAACTGTCCAGTGCTGACAAGGACATATAAACAGGCAGGGGGAGATATAAAAGAAATGGTCCTTGGCCCATGATGTATGTACTGTGCCTGGGACATTTAATGATGGAGATTATTGGAAGCCATCAGCCTGTTATCTAATCCATTATTTCACCCCTCTTGTTTGGGGCAGATAAAAATGACTGCTTCTAATTGAAAGAAAGGTGAAAGAATGTACAGTGGTTTCTATTAAATGAAAATGTTTTTCATGGCTAAATCAAATAAGCATTATGTTTTAGGGAAATTAGACATACTCTTAACTGCCAGACTTCTGTCAATCATGTTGAAATTAAATAAGGAATATATACATTTAAAAGAGCCAAGGGTGATTAGTTAAGTAATGAAAGTGATGATTATAGAATTTTACTCTTAAAAAAGTGTTACATTGAAATTAACCATCTGTATTACAGCCTTATTACTAATATAGTAAATATTTTACATTTATTTCTGAAATACTATAATAAGACATTATAGCAATTTAAATTTGTATTATATAAGAAATGGCTCTCCTATGGCTGGCCCATATTCTTAAATGGTTTAATATGTAAGTAAGTCCTCTGTAAAGTGTGATATGCAATTCCCTTGTAACCTTTTCTAAAAAATAGAATGTTTCAAAAGGTTTGGAAGGCTTCAGATACTCTGAAGTTTATCTGGCACTAAAAAAGGACTTGGAAGACACATCCACCCCCCAAAAAATAGCAAAGTAGGCAATGCCATTTTCCAAAATATTGACTCTTAAATGTTAATATACTCCTAAGACTTTGAATGCTTAAGAGCTTAATGGCATTTTGTAATGTGGTTGGTTTGTTTGTTTTGCGGTACGTGAACCTCTCACTGTTGTGGCCTCTCCCGTTGCGGAGCACAGTCTCCAGACGCGCAGGCTCAGTGGCCATGGCTAACGGGCCCAGCCGCTCCGCGGCATGTGGGATCTTCCCGGACCGGGGCACGAACCCGTGTCCCCTGCATCGGCAGGCGGACTCTCAACCACTGGGCCACCAGGGAAGCCCAGACAGAGGGTTTTGAATAGCAGATTGACATGACTGATCTTAAAAAGATCTCAACCCAGCTGGTGGGTTGAGAACAGACCAAAGGCTGCTGGGGGTAAAAAGAGGGAGACAGTCAGCAGCTGTCATGGGTGCCCAGGAAGAGATACCAGGGCAGAGAACTGTGATGCTGATACAGCCACGGACAGTGGTCAGGTCTGACCTTAGGTACTTGTGATGGCAGGTGGGGCAGGACTTGCTGAGGAACTGCACGTGGGTGATGAGTACCAGAAGAGTCAGGTGAGGTTCCCACGTTTTGTTCCGAGCAGCAGGAGGGAGAGAGTTGCCATGGAGTGAAGTGTGTGGGTGCAGCAGGCGTGAGGCAGCGGGGGTCAGCGGAGGGCTGGGCCTCCCGCCATCTGCATGTCAGTTCTCATGGCTTCTACTTCTTTCTGTTTTTCCTCGTTTTCTGTTGCTTGTTTTTGTTTATTTTTTCCAGCTTTTTTGAGGTATAACGACAAATGGAAATTGTATATATCTGAGGTGTACAATGTAATGATTTGATCTACGTAAATGTTGTGAGTCAGTCACCAAAACCAAGCTAATTGACATGTCCACCCCTTCACATCGTTTCTATTTTTTCTTTTATGGCGTGTACACTTCAGATCAACTCTTTTAGCACATTTCACATGTAAGACGTGGTATTGCTAACTGTCGTTGGGTTGCTGTATGTAGATCTCCAGCACTCATTCATCCTGCAGCACTGAATCTTCTGCCCTTTGAGCAACATCTCCCCATTTCTTCCAACCACCTTTGTGGAATTTCCTTACTTGACCTTTCAGGACACGTCCCAGTCTTGACAGTGTCATTCTCGTCTTTAATTCATTTTTACATCATGCTTTGCTTCCTTGACAAGATTTCGCTTTAGTAGTCACCACTTTGCGAGAAAATGATGACTACTTATTACATTTCAGAGAAATGTACCTGTTTGATTTTCCCAGTTCTTTAGTCTCTGCCTTTGCTTTCTTTCTTGTCATGGTCCAGCAAACAAAGGAAAACAATATGGCGCAGTATGAGGCACCGACTTCATTTAAACATACACAAAAGACGTTTATAGCTGTCTTACTAATATGCTTACAAGTTTCCCTCTTCCACTTACGTAGGCTCCTTAACAAACAGCACACACAAGATGACTCTGCACAGGATAAAGATAGCCTTCTTTTTTTTTTTTTTTTTTTTTTTTTTTGCGGTACGCGGGCCCCTCCCGTTGCGGAGCACAGGCTCCGGGCGCGCAGGCTCAGCGGCCATGGCTCACGGGCCCAGCCGCTCCGCGGCATGTGGGATCTTCCCGAACCGGGGCACGAACCCGCGTCCCCTGCATCGGCAGGCAGACTCTCAACCACTGCACCACCAGGGAAGCCCGGTAGCCTTCTTTTGAAGTGATTTTTTACCTCTTTATAGAAAGTAGTATTTAGAAACATTCACACAGATTTTTAATGAGTATATGGATGTTTTTCTGTAGACACTTGAAGCCAGTTATTTATAATGTTGAACACCTAGCTTCTGGCTTTAATTCATTAGTTTATTGTTGATTCAATTGAAATTCATCGTTGACTTTCTGCATGTGTCAGGGATTGTGGAGAACGAAGCACAAAACTTATTTTGACCTGTTTATTTCCCTTGGGAAGCTCTTAAAATGCCTTGGAGATACCACTTTTAAAATAGAGCACATTTACTTATGAGGCTCACATGGGGAATTTGGGTTTTCAAGGCTGCGTATCGTTGGCCTTCTTTCCCTTTGCTCTCAGCTGTTGGTTTTCTGTCGTTCGGTTCTGGTGTCCTTATCTCTGCTCCGTCTTCCTAGTGGACAAGTAGTGGCATCCAGCTAGGAGATCCTGGGAGCCGAATCAAGTGGAGCGAGGCGGGGAGAGAGAAGGTAGAGCTGATGTGGTTCAAGGATGGAGTTCTGGACAGAGAGGCAGAACTGGTGAACCACAAATTACTCAGTCGTAATTTGGGGACAAAATGTGCTAATGAGAGAAGGACATACACGGGCAGCAGACTTGACAGCAGAAGAAATGAGGGTCAATGTGAATTATGGACTAGTTTCCAGTGATGCCACACCACCCCCTCCCAGTGTATCCATTGGACTGCCCCCCACCCCCATACACAGACTCAGGTACTTTTGGAACTACAGTGCTTTCAACTCGATAACGACAGACTCATGAGTGGATGAGAACACACGTCTTTAGTGACTACAACATGCCTTCGTGGCTGGTGTAAATCACTGTATGGTATATGTCTCTAGACGGGTCTGACCAGTAACCCCTGAGCAATCCAAGGTGAGAAGAGGTTGTCTTTAATTCTCATCAGTCAGCCTCCCTCTGTTGTTCATCTCAGGCCCAGGCCCCAGAACCTTCCTCGATTGCTGTTCACACTCTTAAGTTATGCTAACTTTCCTTCTGCTTTGTCTGCTGGTTTTACACTAACTCGTGTTTATGAGCCCACTGGCCTCAGTCCTGATGGACATACACCCCTTGAGGTGCATGTCATGTTGATCTCATCCTGTCTGACTGCCCTCAGCTCAAGACGGAGGGATGACCCCAGTCTACTTCCCCTACTTAGGACACACTTGGTTACAAGAGATGCAGGGAGCTTCTTACCTCTTCTGTAAACTAATGTTTACATAAGCATTGGCTAAGCTCAGAGTCACTCTTTTCCTTACTGGTCAGAGCAATCTTCATTTTCTTCCAGGGTCATAGTTAGAAGTCTGACTCAGATAAGAATTTCGTCTTTGCTAGGCTGCATCGACTGTTTATTACTGTTTTTCGTGGTATTCCACACTGTGTTTACACTGTTGATACATGACCTTTTTACACCAACCACAAACTTTCATATTCTGATTTTTCCTACTTGGGAGTGAAGGAGAGGAAGAAATACGACTCAGTAGGAATGCATTTTTTGGTATTTGTATTTGCTTTTTCTAGTGCTAATTGGACTTTAGGTCTCAGCAAACGTTGAGGTGTTCTCTGGATGCAAACAATTATAAATGTATACAGTTGGAAGTAAAAGTTGGGATTAAAGAGAAATCGGAAAATGACATAAAGTTAGAAAAAAAACTCTTAACATACAACCAAATTAATAAAATCTAAGGATCCACGTACTGCGCAGAAATACCGAAGTGGGTCTTGAAGAAAGGAGGTTCCTCGTGTCTTTGAGGTTGATGAGAGAAAACCTTATGGAATCAGAATGACTTTATGTTTACAGATTTCTGAGGAAAGGCAGGGACTCGTGGGTCGACAGGAGTGTTGGATATCATTGTAAGAAAGGACTATCTGACACGTCAATCTTCCTACCTGTCGTGCCCTTCAGTACCTCCCAAAATGGTAGTTGTCATGTATTCTTTAATTGCTCTCTAGGGACTTATCGGGAAACATTGTTTTGTCATATATTACTAAAACAGTTTTCAAAATATCTTGATACTGTTACCAGACAAAAGTTAATGTAGCAAGGCCAAATAAACCTAAATGTTGGAGCTTGGAGCAGAGAAAGGTTTACTGCAGGGCCAAGCAAGGAGAATGGGTGGTTTGTGCTGAAAAAACCCTCAACTCCCCCATGGTTTTCGGAGAAGACTTTTTATAGGCAAAATTTGGGATGAGGGCTGCAGTGTGTGTGACTTTTTTCTGATTGGTTGGTGGTGAGGTAACCAGGATGCTCCAGGAATCTTGTACTCAACCTGAAGTTACCATCCTCTACCTGGTTGGTGGGTGGGAAGCCTTAGTCCCTGCAGAAGAACTCGCAGATATTGTTCTGTGTGTCCCTTGAGGGGGAACCAGGACCTGCCCCAAGGCTGCACTGTTCTGACTGCGCCTTCCTTGTCTCTGCATCCCCTCCCTTCCCTGATTAGCAGCTGTTTGAATCTGCCCTTTGGAACTCAGGAAAGGTCAAGGAGGTTGAATGAAGCCTGTTTCCTACAAATAAGAAAATGGGGCGAGGGGGGACAGAAAGGCTTTTGTGCCCAGAAGGGCCCCACAGGGCCGTGCTCGGTTACAATATTTTAAAATCCCTTTTTATAAAGCAATAAATCCATTTTCCTCCTGGTAAGGGATGCCCCTTCTAGCATATCAAAAAAAAAAAAAATCAAATGCTAAGATAAAAGCTTTTGCTAGACCACGTGACAGTTTAAATTTGAAAACAGAGGCCTAAATATTACAATTTTTTCAAAACATAATTTACGTATACCTTTTTTTTTTTTTTTCAGATGGGACAAGTGGGTCTTTCATTGAGTTTTGAAGGTCAATCAGGACTTTTAGGCAGAACTGTGCACCAGGCTATAACAAACTCTGTGTGGATTTTGCTGCCTCTAATGAGATCATAATGCCCTCACCATTTGTGGTTTTACATAAAGCTTGGGACGAGCGAGGGATGGAGTGAAATTTATTTTTATTAATATACTTTTATCTTTGTCGAGCTGATATTTTCTTTCGAAAGCTCCCCCAAATGACACCTATGTCAGGCAGAAATGTTTTCAACCTGATCATGTCCCTGAAGGTGGCTGTAGTGATATTGCAGAGGATCAGAGGATGTCCAGGGAGATTTGCTAGAGCTTATACAAGGAGTTAAGGCATTTAAACATGTTCCGGAACTGTGTGAAACATATATCACAGATATTGATACTTGGGGATGACTGTGGGTTCAGTAGCCAAAGGTTGTGTCTAAGGATGAAACTGTGGTCAGCAGAGTTTAGCCTGAGCTACTCAGTGCTGGAAATCTTAGTCGGTAGCTGCAGGGGCTTGTATTTAGCTGGATCTTTGCGGGTTTGACCTTTTCCTACTGGAGAATGCCAAATTGTCCCCTTTTTTGTCTTTTACAGGGATTCAACTCTTCTACCTCCTTCTTCTCATTTATTTTCTTATCAATTCCTATTCCTAGGCTTTTGAGGACATGTATTGGCTTTTCTGAAAATGTTTCAGGGAGGGAAATTGTGACTTAATACGTTTTCTAAAGTGACTATGTAAATTAGCAAGTCAGAAACTGCACATGATGGGGTAATAGGCTCCTAGCTGATAAACAAAGGACATGATTCCAGTGGTGCACTCCCAGGTACAAAGGGAGACGTGTAGATTTCCCCATGGAGGGCTGGTTGCCCATCTTCAGCTTCTGGTCTAGAGGTGCCAGCTTTTCTTCCAATGTTTTGCTCAGTCTGTGCAGGCTGCTGTAGCAGAATACCATAACCTGGGTGACTTAAACAACAGACATTTCTCTCTCACAGTTCTGGAGGCTGGAAGGCTAAAAGCAAGGTGCTGGCACGTTCAGAGACTGGCGAGGCCAGCTTCCTGGTTCACAGATGGCTGTCTTGTCACTGCATCCTCACACGGCAGTAGGGGCTGGGAGCTCTCTGGGATCTCTTTTATAAGGGTATGAATCCCATTCCTGAGTCCTCCACCCTCCTGACCTCATCACCTCCTAAAGGCCCCACCTCCAAATACCATCACATTTGGGGATTAGGTTTCAACCTATGATTTTCAGTCTACAGCAGCCTTCCTTCCAGAAAATGGTTTATGTGAGTCGAGTTGGTATGGAAATATAACATTAAAGTGGGCACAGTGACGTTTGGGAATTACCTAACCGAACAAACTAACATTTTAAGACTGCAACGTGGAGCGTTCCAGAATGTTCTGGCTCCTGGTAGGCTTCTTTTGGAAGCTCCACTTTCTCTGTCCTAAAGGAAATGGCAAATTTTTTTCTTCCAACTAAGACTGGGGTCTCTGTGGGGTGTACAAAACCAATCATGATAGTAGAGGAATCCCCTGGAGGGGGCGAGTTTTTTATCTTTTCTTTAAATCAAGCAAATGAATTCAAGTCTTTATGTTTCCAGATTTATAGCCATAAGATAATGTCCTTTTCATGTAAAGAGTCTTTAGAGCACTTTTTATTTAAAGTTTTATATCTGTTTCTATGGCAATCTATTTCAGCGGCTGCAGGCTCTGCTTTTTCGGCACAAAAGTTTTGCTGTGCTGTTCAAATCAAGCCATGTTCTTGTCCCGCCATCTGTGCTGCAGAGCCCAGAGTGGCTACTGCTGTGCGTCTTCTTGCTGATATAAGGGCTTCTCCCTCAGGAGAGGCACCAGAGGGGCGCCGTGTAGTTAGCAATCAGCAGAGATTCTCACAGAAAGACAGAAACTATAAATACCAGTCATTTGTTTGAACTCGTGAAGGCAAAAGAATTCCTTTCTAAGCTTACAGGGTCCAGGAAGAATGCAAGGGAAATCGTGGAATACAGAACAGTAAAGGATTTGTATTAAATTCAGAACCTTTGACAGGAAGGCAACGGGGACCTCACATGTGAAATTTTTTATCCTATTTCCATCTTAAAACAGGTGGAAAAGAAGCCTACTGTGTTTATTGTTCCAGGAAAGTGGGTTTTGTTTCCAGTCTAACAAAATAGACTTTGGGGTCCATTCTTTTCAGTAACTTAACTTTTTGATTCTACTTTCTGGTGAGAGGTTCTATGTAATAAGAGGTGAAGCTCACTCAACAGACGTACTTCCTTGTGTCCTGACCACGGAGGGGAGGGAGTCCCAGGCCCTCTCCAGGGGTGGCGGACTCTGCCTCAGGGCTGTTGTGTCTCCACACCACACCTGTCCTGGACCTACAGGTTTTCTGGGTTTCTGTGCAAGTTTAGTGAGCGGTTGGGAAGTGCCTGCAGGAGATGCCAGGGAATAAAATCCCCTGTTATCAGAGAGCTTTTAGGCAAGTGGTGAGTTGATAGTTCTGATGTGTGTTTTTTCCCCAACACCAAGCAATTCTCTGATACTCAGCAGACACCGACTGGGTATCCTACAAATGTGATTCAATTCTAACTCCGTCTGTCTACCTGGAGCGGCCTCAGTTCACACAGAGTAAGGGCTCAGTCCCACAAGACTGCCCTCTTTTCAGATGCCATTCCCAAGTCCAGGTTGTCACCTGCGCTTCTGACCGACTGGTTACAAATTGGAGGTTCTCACGGCCCCTTCCTTGGGTTTGATTAATTTGGTTAATTCTCACAGCTGAGAAACATTTACTTATTTTATTTTTTATTCTCATTTTATTTACCTTATTGAAGTATAGTTGATTTACAATGTAGTGTTAATTTCTGCTGTATATATATATATATATATATATATATACATTCTTTTTCATATTCTTTTCTGTTATGGTTTATCCCAGGATATTAAATAGAGTTCCCTGTGCTATACAGTAGGACCTTGTTGTTTATCCATCCTGTACATAATAGTTTGCATCTGCTAATCCCACACTCCCAATCCTTCCCTCCCTCACCCCTCACCCCGCTTGGAAACCACAAGTCTGTTCTCTAAGTCTGTGAGTCTGTTTCTGTTTTGCAAATAAGTTTATTTGTGTCTTATTTTAGATTCCACATATAAGTGATATCATATGGTATTTTAAATGGTTGAAAAATCAATGATTTTAAGTATATAAGGGAAATTATTGCTTAGATTTCCATCTAAATCTGTGATAGAATAGATCATATAACGTGAGAAAATACTTCATAAATTGAAAAGAGCTGTAGTAGTATTAATGCTTTCAGTTTGTATTTTAACTCGACTTTTAGCTATCAGGAGCAAGGTGACCTTATAATGAATCAACAGAGCGTGTTGGTTTCCAACATCCCTTTGTGTTCACAGGTGGGTGCTCACCTGCCCAAGAGGAGCTGTTACATAGAGAACGGTGTGAGGGCGGCCTGGGTGGACCGGTCTCAGTGACTGATAAGCCCCCATCTAGGCATCCCCATTTTCACCGCCATCAGGAGGCAGGTAAACGTTCCCATCTTGAGAGCTGAAGCTTGCTTAGGGGACCTAGGACACAGCCAGGACTTCCATCTCCTGCCAAGTCCTGTGGAGCAGAGCACTACTGACATTTTGGACTGGGTGCATCTGTGCTGTTGGGACTCTTCTACACTTCGTAGCACGTTTAGCAGCATTCTTGGCCTCTACTCCCTAGATGCCACTAGCATCCCCTCTACTGGTAATGGCAACTAAAATTATCCCCAGATATGGCAAAATCACCTCCGATTGAGAACCACTGTTCTAGAGGGTAAATCCTTGACTACACAGATATCTCTGGGACTGTAATATCGAAAACGGAAGCATCCAGGGGTCTGTGCGTGTGACAGGTAGCCCAAGGAGGGTGTGATACAGCAATGTGATAAAGGGTGTGGGCAAAGTTGAAAATAGCAAAGTGAATTCTGGAGGATGGGCTGTTAGAATTTTCACTTACATTTTCTTTTTGAAGTAAACCTAAGTAAGTGTCATTGAAATTCAAGACCTTGCTCTGGAGAACTGCTCCTGAGTATATTCTGATAGCAGCTTTCTATTTTATCTAAAACAGTGCCTTTCATCTTTCTTTACACATCCTATTTCCCAAGCACTTAATCACATTGATGCCCACTTTTGGACGATTTCCAGGGTTGGCATGTCTGGGTAAAGTCTTGGGATGCTGAGAAAGAAAAGGTGGAGGAAGAGGGAGGGTATCAGAGGGATTTCTGAATTAGAGTAAGATATCAAAATATTTTGCTAATAAGTGCAATGAGAAGTAAGGGATTTGCAAGGAAGAAGGATAAAACACCGACAGAGGGACCTTCTTGTATCTCCTCTTGAAATTTAATAAGGTGTAGTAGTGTGACATCATGACTTAAAAGTTCTGAGAGTTAGTGAAGAAATAACCTACGAAACAGCATAAAATTAACATGAGCCAGTAGATGGTAAGCTAGGAAAAAATCACTCTACTGACACACATACTACTAACCTGATTTTTCTCTTAAGCAGAGTTTCATTTAGGTTTTGGAATGAAAGGATCTTATAAATCATTCTCAGGGAAATGCAGTTTCATGATAGATGCACACCCCCTATCCCCTGAAACTTGATTCAGCTGTTCTAAGGCTTTTTTGCTGTTTACTGTGGTGCCACTTCATGATGTCACATCCACAAAGCCTCCATTATTTTCTTTTTTTAAAAAACATCTTTATTGGAGTATAACTGCTTTACAATGGTGTGTTAGTTTCTGCTTTATAACAAGTGAATCAGCTTTACATATACATATACCCCCATATCTCCTCACTCTTGCGTCTCCCTCCCACCCTCCCTATCCCACCCCTCTAGGTGGTCACAAAACACCGAGATGATCTCCCTGTGCTATGCAGCTGCTCCCCACTAGCTATCTATTTTATGTTTGGTAGTGTATATATGTCCATGCCACTCTCTCACTTCATCCCAGCTTACCCTTCCCCCTCCCCGTGTCCTCAAGTCCATTCTCTACATCTGCGTCTTTATTCCTGTCCTGCCCCTAGGTTTTTCAGAACCTTTTTTTTTTTTTTAGGTTCCATATATATGTGTTAACATACAGTATTTGTTTTTCTCTTTCTGACTTACTTCACTCTGTATGACAGATGCTAGGTCCATCCACATCACTACAAATAACTCAGTTTCGTTTCTTTGTATGCCTGATAAATATTCCACTGTATATATGTGTCACATCTTCTTTATCCATTGATCTGTTGATGGACATTTAGGTTGCTTCCACGTCCTGGCTATGTAAAGAGAGCTGAAGTGAACATTGTGGTACATGACTCTTTTTGAATTATGGTTTTCTCAGGGTATATGCCCAGTAGTGGGATTACTGTGTCGTATGGTAGTTCTATTTTTAGTTTTTTAAGGAACCTCTATACTGTTCACTATAGTGGCTTTATCAATTTACATACCCACCAACAGTGCAAGAGGGTTCCCTTTTCTCTACACCCTCTCCAGCATTTATTGTTTGTAGACTTTTGGATGATGGCCATTCTGACTGGTATGAGGTGATCCCTCACTGCAGTGTTGATTTGCATTTCTCTAATGATTAGTGATGTTGAGCATCCTTTCATGTGTTTGTTGGCAATCTGTATATCTTCTTTGGAGAAATGTCTATTTAGGTCTTCTGCCCATTTTTGGATTGGATTGTTTGTGTTTTTGATACTGAGCTGCATGAGCTGCTTGTAAATTTTGGAGATTAATCCTTTGTCAGTTGCGTCATTTGCAAATATTTTCTCCCATTCTGTGGGTTGTTTTTTCATCTTGTTTATGGTTTCCTTTGCTGTGCAAAAGCTTTTAAGTTTCATTAGGTCCCATGTGTTTATTTTTGTTTTTCTTTGCTTTTCTCTAGGAGGTGGGTCAAAAAGGATCTTGCTGTGATTTATGTCCTAGGGTGTTCTGCCTATGTTTTCCTGTAAGAGTTTGATAGTGTCTGGCCTTACCTTTAGGTCTTTAATCCATTTTGAGTTTATTTTTGTGTATGGTGTTAGAGAGTGTTCTAATTTCATTCTTTACATATAGCTGTCCAGTTTTCCTAGCACCCCTTATGGAAGAGGCTGTCTTTTCTCCATTGTATATTCTTGCCTCCTTTATCAAAGGTAAGGTGACCATATGTGAGTGGGTTTATCTCTGGGATATCTATCCTGTTCTATTGACCTGTATTTCTGTTTTTGTGCCAGTACCATACTGTCTTGATTACTGTAGCTTTGTAGTATAGTCTGAAGTCCGGGAGCCTGCTTCCTCCAGCTCCGTTTTTCGTTCTCAGGATTGCTTTGGCTATTCGGGGTCTTTTGTGTTTCCATACAAATTGTGAAATTTTTTGTTCTAGTTCTGTGAAAAATGCCAGTGGTAGTTTGATAGGGATTGCATTGAATCTGTAGATTGCTTTGGGTAGTAGAGTCTTTTTCACAATGTTGATTCTTCCAACCAAGAACATGGTATATCTCTCCATCTGTTTGTATCATCTTTAATTTCTTTCATCAGTGTCTTATAATTTTCTGCATACAGGTCTTTTGTCTCTTTAGGTAGGTTTATTCCTAGGTATTTTATTCTTTTTGTTGCAATGGTGAATGGGAATGTTTCCTTAATTTCTCTTTCAGATTTTTCATCATTAGTGTATAGGAATGGAAGAGATTTCTGTGCATTAATTTTGTATCCTGCTACTTTACCAAATTCATTGATTAGTTGTAGTAGTTTTCTGGTAGAGTCTTTAGGATTCTCTATGTATAGTATCATGTCAGCTGCAAACAGTGACAGATAGCTTTACTTCTTTTTTCCAATTTGGATTAATTTTTTTTCTTTTGTGATTGCTGTGGCTAAAACTTCCAAAACTATGTGGAATAATAATGGTGAGAATGGACAACCTTGCTTGTTCCTGACCTTAGAGGAAATGGTTTCAGTTTTTCACCATTGAGAATGATGTTGGCTGTGGGTGTGTCATATATGGCCTTTATTATGTTGTGGTAAGTTCCATCTGTGTCTACTTTCTGGAGGGTTTTTATCATAACCGGGTGTTGAAATTTGTTGAAAGCTTTTCTGCATCTATTGCGATGATCATATGGTTTTTCTCCATCAGTTTGTTAGTATGGTTTATCACATTGATTGATTGGCATATATTGAAGAATTCTTGCATTCCTGGGATAAACCCCACTTGATCATGGTGTGTGCTCATTTTAATGTGCTGTTGGATTCTCTTTGCTAGTATTTTGTTGAGGATTTTTGCATCTTTGTTCATCAGTGATACTGGCCTGTAGTTTTCTTTCTTTGTGACATCTTTGTCTGCTTTTGGTATCGGGGTGATGGTTGCCTCATAGAATGAGTTTGGGAGTGTTCCTCCCTCTGCTATATTTTGGAAGAGTTTGAGAAGGATAGGTGTTAGCTCTTCTCTAAATGTTTGGTAGAATTCGCCTGTGAAGCCATCTGGTCCTGAGCTTTTGTTTGTTAGAAGATATTTAATCACAGTCTCAATTTCAGTGCTTCTGATTGGTCTGGTTATATTTTCTACTTCTTCCTGGTTCAGTCAGGGAAGGTTTTGCTTATCTCAGAATATGTCCATTTCTTTTAGGTTGTCCATTTTATTGGCATATAGTTGCTTATAGTAATCTCTCATGATCCCTTGTATTTCTGCAGTGTCAGTTGTTACTTCTCCTTTTTCATTTCTAATTCTATTGATTTGGGTCTTCTCCCCTTTTTTCTTGATGAGTCTGGCTAATGGTTTATCAATTTTGTTTATCTTCTCAAAGAACCAGCTTTTATTTTTATTGATCTTTGCTATTTTTTCCTTCCTTTCTTTTTATTTCTGATCTGATTTTTATGATTTCTTTCCTTCTGCTAACTTTGGGTTTTGTTTGTTCTTCTTTGTCTAATTGCTTCAGGTGTAAGGTTAGGTTGCTTATTTGAGATGTTTCTTGTTTCTTGACGTAGGATTGTACTGCTATCAAGTTCCCTCTTAGAACTGCTTTTTCTGCATCTCATAGGTTTTGGGTCATCGAGCTTTCAGTGTCAGTTTTTTCTAGGTATTTTTTGATTTCCTCTTTGATTTGTTCAGTGATTTCTTCATTATTTAGTAGTATTTTTTTAGCCTCCATGTGTTTGTATTTTTTACACTTTTTCTCCTGTAATTGATACCTAGTCTCATAGCATTGTTGTCAGAAAAAATACTTGATATGAATTCAATTTTCTTAAATTTAGCAAGGCTTGATTTGTGACCCAAGATATGCTCTATCCTGGAGAATGTTCCATGAGCACTTGAGAAGAAAGTGTATTCTGTTGTTTTTGGATGGAATGTCCTATAAATATCAGTTAAGTCCATCTTTTTTTAATGTGTCATTTAAAGCTTGTGTTTCCTTATTTATTTTCATTTTGGATGATCTGTCCATTGGTAAAAGTGGGGTGTTAAAGTCCCCTACTATGATTGTGTTACTGTCGATTTCCCCTTTTAGGGCTGTTAGCATTTGCCTTACATATTGCGGTGCTCCTATGTTGGGTGCATAAATATTTACAATTGTTATATCTTCTTCTTGCGTCATTATGTAGTGTCCTTCCTTGTCTCTTGTAACATCCTTTATTTTAAAGTCTGTTTTATCTGATATAAGTATTGCTTCTCCAGCTTTCTTTTGATTTCCATTTGCATGGAATATCTTTTTCCATCCCCTCACTTTCAGTCTGTATGTGTCCCTAGGTCTGAAGTGGGTCTCTTGTCGACAACATATACACGGGTCTTGTTTTTGTATCCATTCAGCCAGTCTGTGTCTTTTGGTTGGAGCACTTAATCCATTTACATTTAAGATAGTTATCGATATGTATGTTCCTATTCCCATTTTCTTAATTGTTTTGGATTCATTATTGTAGGTCTTTTCCTTCTCTTGTGTTTCTTGCCTAGAGAAGTTCCTTTAGCATTTGTTGTAAAGCTGGTTTGATGGTGCTGAATTCTCTTAGCTTTTGCTTGTCTGTAAAGGTTTTAATTTCTCCATCAAATCTGAATGAGAACCTTGCTGGGTAGAGTAATCTTGGTTGTAGGTTTTTCCCTTTCATCACTTTAAATATGTCCTGCCACTCCCTTGTGGCTTGCAGAGTTTCTGCTGAAAGATCAGCTGTTAACCTTATGGGGATTCCCTTGTATGTTATTTGTTGTGTTTCCCTTGCTGCTTTTAATATTTTTTCTTTGTATTTAATTTTTGATAGTTTGATTAATATGTCTTGGTCTGTTTCTCCTTGGATTTATCCTGTATGGGACTCTCTCTGCTTCCTGGACTTGATTGATTATTTCCTTTCACATATTAGGGAAGTTTTCAACTATAATCTCTTCAAATATTTACACAGTCCCTTTCATTTTCTCTTCTTCTTCTGCGACCCCTATAATTTGAATGTTGGTGTGTTTAATGTTGTCCCAGAGGTCTCTGAGACTGTCCTAAATTATTTTCATTCTTTTTTCTTTATTCTGCTCTGTGGTGGTTATTTCCACTATTTTATCTTCCAGGTCACTTATCCGTTCTTCTGCCTCAGTTATTCTGCTATTCATCCCTTCTAGAGAGTTTTTCATTTCATTTATTGTGTTGTTCATCATTGTTTGTTTGCTCTTTAGTTCTTCTAGGTCCTTGTTAAACGTTTCTTGTATTTTCTCCATTCTATTTCCAATATTTTAGATCATCTTTACTATCAGTACTTTGAATTCTTTTTCAGGTAGACTGCCTATTTCCTCTTCATTTGTTTGGTCTGGTGGGCTTTTACCTTGCTCCTTCATCTGCTGTGTGTTTCTCTGTCTTCTCATTTTGCTTAACTTACTGTGTTTGGGGTCTCCTTTTTGCAGGCTGCAGGTTCGTAGTTCCCATTGTTTTTTTGTGTCTGCCCCCAGTGGCTAAGGTTGGTTCAGTGGGTTGTGTAGGCTTCCTGGTGGAGGGGACTGGTGCCTGTGTTCTGGTGGATGAGGCTGGATCTGTGTTTCTGGTGGGCAGGACTGCATCCAGTGGTGTGTTTTGGGGTGTCTGTGACCTTATTATGATTTGAGGCAGCCTCTCTGCTAATGTGTGGGGTTTTGTTCCTGTCTTCCTAGTTGTTTGGCATAGGGTGTCCAGCACTGTAGCTTGGTGGTCGTTGAGTGGAGCTGGGTCATAGCATTGAGAGCTTTCACTATTTGATATTATGTGGGGCTGGGAAGTCTCTGGTGGACCAGTGTTCTGAACTTGGCTCTTCCACATAAGATGCTTAGGCCTGACACCCGGCTGGAGCACCAAGACCCTGTTAGCCACATGGCTCAGAAGAAAAGGGAGAAAAAATAGAAAGAAAACAACAAAATATAATAATGAAAATTTTAAAAATTACTAAAATTTAAAAAGTACTAAAGAAAAAAAGAAAGAAAGAGGAAAGCAACCAAACCAATAAACAAATCCAGCAATGATAACAAGAGCTAAAAACTATACTGAAAAAAGACAAAAACAAGAACGGACAGACAGAACCCTAGGACAAATGGTAAAAGCAAAGCTATACAGACAAAATCACACAAAGGAGCATACACATACACCCTCACAAAAAGAGAAAAAGGAAAAAATATGCATTTAAAAAAGAAAGGAAGGGCACATCCAAATCCGTAAATAAATCTACCAGTGATAATAAGGTCTAAATAGTAAGCTAAGATAAACATAAAACCAGAAACAAATCAGATACAGAAAGCAAACCCCAAGTCTCCAGTTGTTCCCAAAGTCCACCACCTTAATTTTGGGATGATTTGTTGTCTATTCAGGTATTCCACAGATGCAGGGTACATCAAGTTGATGGTGGAGATTTAATCCGCTGCTTCTGAAGCTGCTGGGAGGGATTTCCCTTTCTCTTCTTTGTTCGCACAGCTCCTGGGGTTCAGCTTTGGATTTGGCCCCGCCTCTGCGTGTAGGCCACCGGAGGGCGTCTGTTTGTCGCTCAGACAGGATGGGGTTAAAGGAGCCGCTGATTCGGGGGCTCTGGCTCACTCAGGCCGCGGGGGAGGGAGGGGCACGGAGTGTGGGGCGAGCCTGCGGCAGCAGAGGCCGGCATGACATTGCACCAGCCTGAGGCATGCCGTGTGTTCTCCCGGGGAAGTTGTCCCTGGATCACGGGGCCCTGGCAGTGGCGGGCTGCACAGGCTCCCCGGAAGGGGGGTGTGGATAGTGACCTGTGCTCGCACACAGGCTTCTTGGTGGCGGCAGCAGCAGCCTTAGCGTCTCATGCCCGTCTCTGGGGTCCGCACTTTTAGCCGCGGCTTGCACCCGTCTGTGGAGCTCCTTTAAGCAGCGCTCTTAATCCCCTCTCCTCGCGCACCAGGAAACAAAGAGGGAAGAAAAAGTCTCTTGCCTCTTCAGCAGGTCCAGACTTTTCCCCGGACTCCCTCCCGGCCAGCCGTGGCGCACTAACCCGCTGCAGGCTGTGTTCACGCCGCCAACGCCAGTCCTCTCCCTGCGCTCCGACCGAAGCTGGAGCCTCAGCTCCCAGCCCCAGCTCCCAGCCCCGCCCGCCCCGGCGGGGGAGCAGACACGCCTCTAGGGCTGCTGAGTGCCGGTTGGCACCGATCCTCTGTGTGGGAACCTCTCCACTTTGCCCTCCGCACTCCTGTTGCTGAGCTCTCCTCTCTGACTCTGAAACTTCCCCCTCTGCCACCCGCAGTCTCCGCCAGTGAAGGGGCTTCCTTGTGTGTGGAACTTTTCCTCCTTCACAGCTCCCTCCCAGAGGGGCGGGTCCCATCCTATTCTTTTGTCTCTGTTTATTCTTTTTTCTTTTGCCCTACCCAGGTATGTGGGGGAGTGTCTTGCCTTTTGGGAGGTCTGAGGTCTTCTGCCAGCGTTCAGTAGGTGTTCTGTAGGAGTTGTTTCACATGTAGATGTATTTCTGATGTATTTGTGGGGAGGAAGCTGATTTCCACATCTTACTCCTCCACTATCTTGAAGGCCTCCCCCTATTTTCTTTTTTAAAAATTCTATTGGAGTATAGTTGATTTACAATGTGTTAGTTTCAGGTGCATAGCAAAGTGATTCAATTATACATATGTTCATTCTTTTTCAGACTATTTTCCCATATAGGTTATTGCAGAATACTGAGCAGATTTCCCTGTGCTGTACAGTAGATCCTTGTTGCTTATCTATTTCATATATAGTACTGTGTGTATGTTAATAATTTGGGTGATTTCTAGGTTTGGGGATGAATAGCTCAGTGCCATAATGTGATCTGATTCCCAAGCTTTTAGCTTTTCCCTCTGAGTTAGGATTTGTGCCTGTAATGAATTTAGCAGTTTTAATCGCAAAATGTATTTCTTCTAATGAGGTCCCAGGTGACATGAAACCCTCCTCTTTCAGGTCAGATAAAAATTGGTATGTCTTCACCAGGGAGCTAATGTGATAATAAGATTCAATGTATGGTTGTATCAGGGAAACTGATCAAGTCCTAAAAGTGTGCGCTGAAATGAGACTGGACTTCTTTTGCTGGGTCCTTTCAACTGACACGTGGAAAGTGATTTGGGCCTTTTATTATCCACTGTATGCTGATACCTGTCTCGTCCAGGAGCAGTTTTCTGGACTGGAGACTGTACCTGTCAAGCATTTCATATATCATAACTTACCTAAGCATTTGGTGCCTAAAATTCTGCTCCAGTAGCCAAACGGGTCTCCTGAAGGGACACTTCAACAATTCCTCAGTGTTTTAATATTCTAGACATGCATCACAGAGGGTTTTTTCCTTTCATTTTATTTTGTTTTGCTTTTTTTTATACTTCATGTATTTTTTTTTAAAGTGAGGTCAGCTGAGGTCATTTGCCTACCAGATATGTCTTCAACAATTTATTGTGAGGCGTGTCTATTATTTTCCCTTGACACTATTAAGGAAAGGTTTGCTGTGAAGGTATTATTTGGAAGTGTACAGATGAAGCATGTGTTTCGGTCAGCTAGTCTGGTCCAAGAGGTGATTCTGAGGTTCATTAGCTCAGCACCTCCATCATCCAATAACGGGCACCCCAGAGTTGCTGCCCGGGAAAGGAACGCAGTGCTTCCTGCCTACTGCTTTTATGGAGAAATGCTTTAAAATCCATCTGAGAGAGATTGTTTGAAAAGGATCCTCGTTTACCTGACGTTTGCATAATCCATGGTATTTTTTAATAAATGCTCCATGTACTGAGAAGATAAAGTGTTTATGTGTCCTATATTCTTTATTCACTGAAACGCTTTCAGGAAAAGCTTCACTGTAAAACAGAGTGGCTCATTTCATGGAGGAATCGACTGACATTTTAGTGACTTGTCATAAATCGTGCAGGGCACTAAGTAAACTGAGTGTAATGACGAGTTTTACAAGGTAGTTTGTTCCTCTTCCTTCATGGGCTCCATGACCTTTCCCCGAGAGAGAGGGATTTATGTCAAGTCTCTGTCTCTCTCTTACATTCTTCTAAACCACTGGTTCTCTGACTAGGAGTGGAGGACACAAGATGGAATAAAACAAAAAATTTAAAAGAAAGAAAGAGACAATGCTTTTACCAAGTGAAAGGAATCTACAGTATCCAGAAGACAGCTTTTCTCTGTGAGGGAAAAATTAGAATGTTAGGGCTGAGGGGATCATGAGTAATCAACCAGAGTAAAGGGGAGTCTAGATTCCCCCACAGCCCTGTGCTCTGCAGTAAGTGGCACCCCCATCCTCACTGCTGCTTGGCTCAAACCCTGACATCTCCCTCGGTTACTCTTGCCTTCACCCGCCCCCCCAATCCCCACCCTCCTGCTCTATCTCCCGTCTGCACCACTGGTCCTTTTCAGTCCTTCAACTTTCAAAGTATATCCCATCTGTTTATCTTAACTGAATACCCTAGTCCTAACCACCAACTCCTTTCACCTTATATTCTTTCTTGGACCACCGAATCCCATCTTCTAGCTAGTCTCACTGCTTCTACTTGGGCTGCCCACAATGCATCCTCCACGGGGTAGCTAAAGGGATCCTTGCAAAGCTAACTCTTCATGTCACTCCCCTGCTAAAATAGGAAATGTCTTCTCAGTTCACTTAGAATAAGAATCTTAAGTAAATAAACATCTCAAGTAAATAAGCATCTTAAGTAAATATCAGAATTTATTCTATCACACTATATGGGCATATACTGTATGGATTATATATATGTTTATATACACAATCATGCATGTTTTAGATGGAATGTCTCAAAAGTCCACGATGGAACATCCAGTTATCTAGACGTTTTCTATTTCCCAGGCACTGTATGGAAATAAGATCTTATTAAAATATCTTGTTATGCTAATGAACAGAAATCTTAAAATGTTTCTTGTCGTGTAAGGTGAGTCTTCCTTTCTCCTGATCTTAGCTTGTAGGTGCTTATTCATCCGGTCATTTGAATATTCATTTGCAGAGACCTGGTTGTGTGCCAAGCATTTTGCTGGAAGTTGAAATGAAAAAGACAATCCTGGACTGCAAGGAATCTGGTATCTAATGTGGGCATAGCTGTAAATAGCAAGTTCTTCAATTTCTATTCACTCTTATACTTTGATTCTGGTTATGACATAGGATGACAAAAATAATAGTTATTGCAACAGCATAGGTTAACATTTATTGATGGCTTTTTCATCTCTGACATTATATGAAGACCTTTATATGCACTGTCTTATTGTACACTCGTCATCCATGAGGTTATTATTATTTCCATTTTACAAAACTGAGTTTTGAGAAGTGTTTTGGCCACAATGGCATAGCTAAAAGGTGCCAGAGAGCAATTTCTACTCCAGGTTTTTGAAATTCTGAAGCCTGACTAAACCATCATATAATGGCAAGTGAGAATTAGGAAGATGGGAAGAGAAATGGTCGTTATTCACATCTATACTTCTTATAATATTGCTGTAATAGTGTCTAAAATCATGATGGACATTCCAGATAAAATAGGCTGTTTCTTTAAGAAAAAAACACACATTTGAAATTATTATCTCAGGGAAATTTTGCCTTGACAAAATTGGGTCTCCTGTCAATGCATGTGGAGAACTCCACTGTTCATAATGACCAAGAAATGTGACACATCCGACAACAAGGCATCATTTGGCTTGCCAGTGAGGTAGAAATTAAACCTCTTGGTGTTCATAAAACATACTCTTATATGGATTTCTCCTCAGTAAGCAGTAAAGAAAGTAGCGAAATAGCAAGCTCTGCTTTCACACTTTGATAAAGGGAGCTTTTATCGGATGAGGCTGCAATATCTTTAATGTAAGTTACATTTTGCCCCAAAGTTAGAACAGGAAAAACACCACTCCACGGATGTTTGAAATAGTCATGATGATGTGGTTACTGATGGCAGTGACCCTTTGCTGGAAGCTTCTGTTAACATTTTATGTTTAACGGGACCTCATTCCTCAAAACTGAATTCACCTTGTCTTCCCATCAAAGTAATTCTCTTTTCAAGTCCCTTTTGTCCAGAATGAAACTAGTTTAAAACCTCTGAAACCTTATGTCTGTTAATTGTTTTTGTGATGTTTTCTCCTTCGTTACCTATACCCAATGTCACAGAATTCTGTCAATTTTACGTTCAGGTGCCTCTCACATAATTAAAGCAACAACAAAAATGTTTCTCTCACAGGCCTTGTTGTCATTCAGGCACTCCTTTAAGTGCCTTTTAATTAATCTCCCTACTTAAATTGTTTGCCCAGTTAGACTAATACTACATGCAGTCCACAGATCTATTTCTCTAAATACCTGTGTTCCTGTTATCACTGTGCTTCTAAAACCTTCAGTCATTCCCTGTCATACACAAGATACAATCTAAATCCTTTAGTCTAAACTTCAAAGCCTGTCATCATCTGTCCTTGCTACCTTTTCACACACATTTCCCAAAATATTGAACAGAACCCATGTCTCATTCTGGCTATGTGAAAATTTTTGCTATGCATAAAGTACATCATGCTGTCTACTCCCAATACAAATTGACTTCCCCTCTCCAATCTCAGACACTGCTTTTTAATTATTTTGAAAAATTAGCAAATATCACTGATCTCTTAACTATTTTATGTTAATAAATTTGTTTATGTTATAATTTGTTTATGTTTGTTTGTTTATGTTAATAAATTTTGTTTATGTTAATAAATTTGTTTATGTAGTGGGGCTGTGGGAATTTTTAAAAAGTAATTTATTATATGGTTTCTTCATGGGGCTTTTTTCAATTGGAGTATAGTTGATTTACAATGTTATGTTTCAGATGTACAGTACAGCAAATTGATTCAGTTTTATATATATGTATTCTCTTTCAGATTCTTTTCCCTTATGTGTTATTACAAAATATTGAGTATAGTTCCCTGTGCTATACAGTAGATCCTTGTTGGTTATCTATTTTATACGTAGTCGTGTATATGTGTTAATTCCAACCTCCTAATTTATCCCTCCCCCCACTATCCCCTTTGGTAACCGTAAGTCTGTTTTCCATGTCTGTGGGTCTATTTCTGTTTTGTAAATAAATTCATTTGTATCATTTGTTTAGATTCCACATGTAAGTGGTATCATGTGGTATTTGTCTGGATTACTTCACTTGGTATGATAATCTTTAGTATAGTTGGCGTAGTAGGGAAGAATAGAATTCAGTGTTCAATTGCTTCAGTCTGTAAATTTCCAGTAGTTGGAAACATAACTGTCCAGCAAGTGTTTATGTATCATATGTGTTCCTTTTTTCTTTGCTTGTTTGTTTTAATTATATTTTAAGCTCCTGAAAGGACAGATGCTGTCTTCTACATTTGTGAATATGTGTTTTTGGATTTCTTCATACTGTTGAATAGGTGCTTGAGAAAAATGTATTGCATGAGCTTGTAGAGCTTGGAAGGAGGTGCTTTTTCTTGCCTAATAGCTTAGGCAAGTTAGAAATCCTTACTTCTCATAAGCAAGGCCTTAGAGCACAGTTAGTAACTGCAGATGCCCATGGAAACCAGGCAGTAGGATGAGGGTGTGGCTGGCAGGTTGGAGAGTGAAGACGGGTCTCACTGGAGGGTGGTAAGTAGCCTTTTCCGAAGGGTCAGCTGCTGGTCAGCAGGAGCTGTTATTGCCACAGTCAAGTCCAGTGGTACCTGATCTAATTTTTCAAGAGGAGATGGAGATTGGAATTTTTACGTGAAATGTCCAACTTTTATTTTTCCTCTGGAATTTGACTGGCCAAATTCCACACCCATATAAGCTGCCTTTGTCCTGCAGGCTGCTAGTTCGCAATCTCAGCTCTAGAGAGAAGTTTGTTGTTCTTGGTGATGTGATTATAGTAGAATTCTCATCTGACATAATCAAAGTTGGTAGCTGGTCAATTAGTTAGAAAAGACAGGTAAAGTGGCAAAGCATAAACAAATGGTTGACCTGTATTGTGAAGTTCTTAGAATAATACACCATGATGTTTATGCCAAACATTTTATGTTACGTTAGAGCATATGAATTCAGCAATCCTTTCATGTGCGGGTAAGGCTTTTTCTCTGGGTATGAGTTAACTGACTGTATTGCTAAATTTTCCTGTGTAGACCACACACAGTGTCCTCCATTTCTAGCTTCCATTTCCTTAAAGCAGAGGGAGAAATATAAACACTAGCCAGGCAGGTTGAGGGGCAGAATCCTTTTAAATTTCTATGATGTTCTTCCAACTGTCACATTTTCTGGTCCCCAAATGAGGCTGCTTTATTTTTAGTGACTTTAACCAAAGCATTTAAATTAGTTTTCTTAGAAGCAGTTCTCTTTTCACACGCCTAGTTCATCAGTTTGCACAATATTTAATTAATCTATATCATTACAATGTAAAATAAGTCAAACATGAACAAGTTTGGGAACAGATGAAACTGACTCCTGGTAACCATGCAATTCAACACGTGGAAGCAGGAGGGCTCAGGAGAATAAAGATTAGTCTTTTCCCATGATTCAACAGGTTGTCCACAACAATCAGTAAGTTTTGGGAGAAGACTGGAGAACATGGATAAATCCAGTCACTCAATTAAGTGAAAGTTCATTAAGTGAGCAACATGGTAGAACATTACAGTTCATTGTGCTGACCTATAGTATTGGCCCCTACTGTGCAACCCTTGGGTTAGCACAACATCAGAACCAGCTGTGAATTCAAGTGATGCTCCAGCGTTGGGTTACATAGGCTTTGATAAATGCTTTTAGTGGCTCTCATGGGCAGAGTGAGGGGGGTTACTTCTAAACCAGTGACAAGATATTTGCTTCTGAGGAGGTTGTCTACTATGAGAAGAAAAATACTTCAGTGCAACTTTGCTTTTTGCAGGTATAACGAGCCATGCTTTGGAAAGAGATAATGTGTGAATGTACTATAAGAGCAAGAACAGAGAATGTCCCAAAGTTCAAGTTGCTTCTCTAGGACAAAAAAAAATCTGTTTTCTCACCCAGAAGTCTTATCCCATTTTTTTTCTCAGTTCTTCCAAAGAGCAATCATTCATGACCACAAAAAAAAAAAAAAAAAAGATTCACACTCAGAGTAGAATTTAGATTTTCTTTGTCCTTGTAAAGCAGTTCGTGTTCTTTGAAGGAATCTAAAAATATCCTGTGCATTTCTTCCCTTCATGCTCATTATTTTTACCCTATTGTGGACGATTGTTCTGTACACAGTGGTCTGAATACATTAAATCCTAGAGGCATTGTTTAGGCTCACAGACATTATGTGCATTTACTTTTAAATAAAGGATACATTTGAATTGCAGAATTACAAAAAAGTTAACGTTTAGCTAAAGAACTAGTTGTTTTTAAAAATACTTGTGACAAACTGACCTTTCCTATAGGTTTAATAATTTCCGATAGGAATGATAAATTGTTATAGTAGAGATTTTAACACTTACTCACCAGCAAGCATTTACAAATCATCTGTTAAGTGAGACATCTTTCCTCGGGGAGTGCCCAGTGCTTCTGCAAATGATTTGCAAACCTCCTGCTCAAGTTTGTTCAGCTTTCAGTTTTGTGGAATCCATTCCAGGTCGGTGGACTTGAGTCTTTAGCTGTGGACTCTGGGATCTGCACGTTTATCAAAACCCGATGGTGATTTCTACATGGAGTGACATTGAGAATTAGTACTCTTGGCATTTTCCATCCATAGAGAAAATAGAAATTATATCCTTCCAGGAGTAGGTCCAAAGTGGTGGCTAGAATCTGGCAGGGGTACAAGTAACCTTTTCATAAGATGAGAGCGCCCACTGAAATGTTGCTGCCTTGGCCTTTCTGCCTGTTGAACTTGGGAAATTTGCACCAGTCAAGCTGAGAAATGGCTTACAATCAAATAGAATACACCCAGAATACAGCTAAGCAGGGGGTGGCAATGTGTTTAGAAACAAAAGAGATTCAACCAAGAATGTTACCCAGGTCTAAAGAAGCAAAGATGCAGGCAGAATCCCTTAGTGCAGGAACACAATAAAGCAGAATCCATAGTTGAGTGTTTCTCTTATAAAGAGGCTGTGGGCTGTGTAAAAGCCATCAGTGAAACAACAGCATAAAGGAATCTTTTTGTTCTGTTTATGTATTTTCTTCAGAAGGAGACTTATTCTCTTTTTCACAGATAAGTACCATTCTGGAATTGATTAGGGTCCATTAAAACCTTTCAGAGATCTGATGTTTAAACGTAAGAATGATTCTTCAGTTCTTTATTCAATATATGTGTGATAGGCAGAGACTTGTGCCTCTTAAAGTTTTATTTGCTCTGAATATTGTGAAGTGCTCAAAGACTTAGTGTTCTGATTTCTACCTATGTTCACTTTGAAGGATCCATATAATCCTCTTTCTAGCGAGTCACGTTTTGCTCCATTTCACCTTTTGAAAATATCATGTTCAAACTTTTAAAATTAAAGACCAAATGGCTGATAGGAAGCCTCACACAGCACAGCAGAGGTGAGGCTTTAGGGTGTGTGCTGGCTGCCAAGAGAGGCTACAGGAGTCATAGGCCCTGGATCTTGGAGGAAAAAAAAGAGTGGATGCTGTTTTCTGGAAATGCTTCCACAGCAAGTAAAGAAGGGCAAAGGGCAGGCTGTGTGAGTCATGAGTTGGTTCCAGCACAGACAACTCTGTCCCCACTGTCAGCTGTCAGGAGAGCTCTGCTTCTGCCCACAGACCTCAGCCTTGTCCTGGGACCCCTGGCCACCTCTCCATCTTTCCCACTCCTCCCCCATTTATCTGCACAGGCTATAGAGCATTGTATGTTTCGTCGTTTTGAGACGTGGTGTCTCATTTTTTTTCCAAGGCTGGATGAGCAGAATTTTCATCGTTATCCCATCTAATCCGGGGATTTTCATCTCCAGGAATTCGTTAATTCTTCGCGGTATTGATTTCTTTGGCCTAGGTTACACCTAACTTGGTCCTAAATTTAAGCACAGAACTAAAATTAGGACCAAATTAACTTTGACGAGGCCAAAGAAATCAGTGCCCTGAAGGACTAACAAATTCCTGATCATATTTATGTGTCAGGAAAAGACATTTTAGTTATTCGCTTGATTCATGTGAAAATGTTAAAGATGTGAAGATTTTGAAAATACACTATGGTACCTCTGTAGTCTAGAAGTTGCCCTTAGCTCAGATTATTCTACTTTTCCGTACTCATTTAAATTGTATTCCTATTCTTTAGTTGATGTACTTATTTGTATTAAAAAGTCTTGAAAAGAAAGAATTTTCCTACTAAAAAAATTAAGTTCCTTCTGGTTTAGTACAAATTAAGTGCCAGTATACTTCAAGCAGGAAGTTGATATTCATATAACTTGAACATGTGTGACGCTATAGAGAATAAAGGGTGCTAATTCTTTTTTTATATATAAATTTATTATTTTATTTTATATATATTTATTATATATATAGGGTGCTAATTCTTTTATATATATATATAGCACCCTATATATATATATATATATATAGCACCCTATATATATATATATAGGGTGCTAATTCTTTTTTATATATAAATTTATTATTTTATTTTATTATTTTATATATATATAATATATATATTATTATTATATATATATTATATTATTTTATATATATTTATTATTTTATTATATTATATTATTTTATTTTATGTTTTGGCTGTGTTGGGTCTTTGTTGCTGTGCGCAGGCTTTCTCTAGCTGCGGCGAGCGGGGACTACTCTTCCTTGCGGTGTGTGGGCTTCTCATTGCAGTGGCTTCTCTTGTTGCGCAGCACGGGCTCTAGGCATGTGGGCTCAGTAGTTGTGGCACGTGGGCTCAGTAATTGTGGCTCACGGGCTCTAGAGCACAGGCTCAGTAGTTGTGTCACACAGGCTTAGTTGCTCTGCGGCATGTGGGATCTTCCCAGACCAGGACTCGAAACTGTGTCCCCTGCATTGGCAGGTGGATTCTTAACCACTGCACCACCAGGGAAGCCCAAGGGTGCTAACTCTTTAAGAAGGGGATTTCTTAAGAGATATGCATTCAGTTTCTAGAGTCTGGTCTCATGCCTTATGTAACCAGCAGATTTTTGGTTTCTGAAGGTATATTGTACAGCACAGGGAAATACAGCCATTATTTTGTAATAACTTTAAATGGAGTATAATCTATAAAATATTGCGTCACTATGTTGTACACCTGAAACTAATATAATATTGTGAATCAGCTATACTTCACTTAAAAAAAGTTGCATTTGTACCTAGAAATTAATTTGTTACCCATATTTTCAATGGGTGACAGCCCAGGATTTTAAAGGCATGTGTTATGCACTAAATGGTGACTTTGACTGTTAGTTTTAGTGTTCCCTCCTTAAAATAGAAAAATCATGTAAAAATAGTTATTTTATCAATGAAAAGGAATAGTGACAAGCTTATATTTTTTATATTGGGAAGTTGTCCAAGAAACAATTTAAATATATTTTGAAAGTATTTTTCTTTCTATATTACCATTTTACCATATATACTATATACCATATATACCATAGAGTCCAAAGACAATTAATATCCATGGTATACTTTCACAATGATATGTATTTAAAAGTTTGGCATTTGGGGAACTTCCTCAACTTGGTAAAGAACATCTCAAAAAACCTATACCTCACGTCATAGTTAATTGTGGTTTTTTTAAATAAATTTATTTATTTATTTTTGGCTGTGTTAGGTCTTCATTGCTGCGTGTGGGCTTTCTCTAGTTGTGGTGAGCAGGCGCTACTCTTTGTTGCGGTGTGTGGGCTTCTCATTGCGGTGGCTTGTCTTTGTTGCAGAGCACGGGCTCTAGGCATGCGGGCTTCAGTAGTTGTGGCACACGGGCTCAGTAGTTGTGGCTCACGGGCTTAGCTGCTCTGTGGCATGTGGGATCTTCCTGGATCAGGGCTCGAACCCACGTCCCCTGCATTGGCAGGGCTCGAACCCACGTCCCCTGCATTGTTTATCTGATCGAGTCAAAAACTTGTGTCACACAAAAACATGCATGCAGATGTTTATCGCAGCTTAGCTGCTCTGTGGCATGTGGGATCTTCCTGGATCAGGGCTCGAACCCACGTCCCCTGCATTGGCAGGTGGATTCTTTACCACTGCGCCACCAGGGAAGTCCTAATGGTGTTAACTGGACACTTTTCCCCTAAGATCAGGAACAAGGCAAGGATTTCCTCTCTTACCACTCCTATTCAGTGTTGCATTGGAGGTCTTAGCAATGCAGTAACACAAGAAATGAAAAGAAAAGGAGCATAGAATTGGAAGGAAGAAATAAAATTTTATATGTTTGCAGATGACATGACATGTCTATTAGGTATAAATCTAGCAAAATATGTGGAGTCTATATGTCAAAAATTACTCTGAACAAAATCAAGGAATATCTAAATAAAAGGAGAGTTGTGAGCTTCCCTGGTAGCGCAGTGGTTGAGAGTCCGCCTGCCGATGCGGGGGACACGAGTTCATGCCCCGGTCCGGGAGGATCCCACATGCCGTGGAGTGGCTGGGCCCGTGAGCCATGGCCACTGAGCCTGTGCGTCTGCAGCCTGTGCTCCGCAACGGTAGAGGCCACAACAGTGAGAGGCTCGTGTACCGCAAAAAAAAAAAAAAAAAAGAGAGTTATTTCCATGTTCATGGATTGGAAGACTCAGTGCTGTCAAGTTTATATGGAGAGGCAAAACATCCCAATAGTCAGAAGACATGAAAAAAAGAAGAATAAAGTTGTTGAAGTGATATTACCTGACTTGAAGACTTATTATAAAGCTATAATCATCAAGATAGCATGGCATTTGTGAAATAACAGACACATAGATAAATGGAACAAAATAGAGAGCACAGAAATCAACCCATACACATATAACCATTTAATCTTTAGCAGTGGAGCAAAGGCAGTTCAATGCACAAAGGACAGTCTTTCAACAAATGGTGCTGGAGCAATTAGATTTTTTTATGCAAGAAAAATTCTAGACACAGACTTTATATATTTTACGAATTGATTCAACTTAAAATGGATCATGGATCTGAGTGTAGAATTCAAAATTAAAAAACTTCTGGAAGGAAACCTAGAAAATCTAGGTAACCTGTGCTTGGTAATGTGTTCATAGATATAACAACAAAAGCTCGCTCCATGAAAGAAAAAAATGGTTATGCTGAACTGTACCGAAATTAAAAACTTGCGTCATAAGAAGGATACTGTCCAAAGGATGAAAAGACAAGCTGCAGACTAGGAGAAATTATTTGTGAAACACTTTTGATAAAGGAATGTATCTAAAATATTCAAAGAACTCTTAGAACAGTAAGAAAACATACAATCCAATTACTACATAGGCAGAAGGTCTGAAGACACCTCAACATATATATACAGATGGCAAGTAATCATATGAAAAGCTTCTCAAAATCATTTGTTGTTAGGGAAATACAAATTAAAAAATATGAGGTAGCATTATGTACTCATTAGAATGGCTCCAATCCAAAACACTGACAATACCCAACACACACGAGGATGTGGGGCGACAGGAAGGAATGCAAACTGGTACAGACACTTTGGAAGACAGTTTGGCAGTTCTCAAAAGGCAGTCTTACCATATGATCAAGCAGTTATGCTTCTAGATGTTTATCTGATCGAGTCGAAAACTTGTGTCACACAAAAACATGCCTGCAGATGTTTATCGCAGCTTTATTAATAACTGACAGAAACTGGACGCATCTATCGTCCTTCAGCAGGTGAACTGATCAACTGTGGTCCATCCAGACAATGGAATGTTATGGCAGTAGAAAGAAATGAGCTATCAAACCACAACGAGACATGGAGAAACCTTAAATGCATATTGCTGAGTGAGAGAGACTAGTCTGAAAAGGTCCATACTGTATGATTCCAATTATACCACCCTCTGGAAAAGGCAAGGCTATAGAGACAATAAAAAAGTCAGTGGCTGCCAGGGGTTCAGAGGAAGGGGAGAGTGAACAGGTGAAGTACAGGGGATTTTAAGGTAGTGAGACTCTTCTGTACCATATGTAATGGTGGATACTATGATGATATTATGCATTTGTCAAAAAGGCACAAGACCAAGACCGAACCCTAATGTAAACTGAGGACTTTAGTTAATAATAATGTAATGATATTGGCTTATCAGTTGTAACAAATATACTAGTGCAGGAGGTTAATAATGGGAGGAACTGTGGAGTGGGGAGGGGAGAGGAAGTATGTAGGGGCTTTCTGTACTTTCTGCATGATTTTTCTATAAACCTAAAACTACTCTAAAAGAAAAAAAAGACTTTATATAGCACTCATGCAGCTTCAACATTTTCCAGTATTTTGCAAATCCTTTTACCCATCCACCCCTGCTGAGACCAAAGTTGAGAGGGATATTTAGCAGTGGGGTGAGCTGGTGAAAAAGTGCCAGAGGGCATTTGGGGAGAGGTGGATCCATGAGATGCGTTGCCGTGTTTTTCTCTGTGACGAGGCCATGTGTGCTTGCTGGTTGGTACCCATGGAAGTTAGGCTTCTCCCCTCCCACAGAGCCTGGGAGACAAGGGAAGTATCTTTCTTATGATCACACTTCAGAGGGACAGCTCCCAGATCCTGGAGAAAGATAACTCCTAGGTTGCCAAACTGGCAAGTGACTTTTCAAAATATTTACATCTCAAAAGGATAGAGAAATAATTTACAATTACAAATGTTCTAAAGTTAATGTCATAGGAGAAGGACAGCCGGGAGCCTAGAGTCGGGAAGAAGCCTTTCTGAAGTTTAGTCCAGCTGAGGTAAAGGTTTTACGGCTGTCTTGATCACTTTCATCTATGGCTCCTCTTGTCCTTATAAAAATACTTGTTCTTATAAGAATTCCTCTTGTGATTTATAAGGAGCTCAAGTCCTATTTGTGAATCCCATTCTTTCATTTGCTCAGCTTCCGACTCTAATTTATGGGTGCTCTTTTTTTATTAAAGAACATTTCCACATCAAGACAAGGAATGCAGCCAAGTAGAAGCATGGGTTGGATAAGACCGACTGGGTTCTTAATAAGCATTGAAAATATTATGTTGCCCCAAACCCCCCTAATATGTAATTTAAAACAATTAAAATTCATAAGAAATACCAACAGCATTCTGATTTTTCACATGATTTCTGTTTCAATGCTGTTTCTAAAATATGAATTTTCAAATTATTATAAAAAATTGACGTTGGCCCCTCTGGTCAGTGGGAGCTTGAGGCTTTGCTGCCTGTTGGGTGTCTACACTGAGGAGCAGTGGTCTGTGTAGGACAAATGACCCGGCTGCCTTAGGCCAGCTTCTTATTTTGGTGACAGGGGATCATTCACATGAAATTCTGTATTTTATCTCCTGCCGTTTGTACGAAAACCATTGGCACAGTGTTACCTTTTGTTCCTTAAACTTAGAGTCATGAATATATTTCCCCCTACTTTCTTTCTTGGGCTGCGTACAGGGGAAGCATTATCATTCAGATGTTCTTTTAATCATCCCATCTATAATATTACCAGCAATCAGAACAGATTTGTAATTTGTGAGCCATGTGCAAAGAAGAGATATCCCGCTTCACTGAGAAAATAGACAATTTTGTGAAATATTGGCCGTTTATCTGCCAAAGTGGGCCATTATACATTGAACCGCAGTAAGAAGCCTCTGTGCACCTTCAGTTCCTGTCATTTGTGCTTTAATGAAGTTTTTTGTATCTGTTGTACGGCTGATCCAAATTCTGCTGTCTTTGAATCACTTTTGACAAAACTAGGTTTATGAAAATATTAATCAGGGGAATACAATTAGAAGAACAAAGTTAGAATGCAGAGTCAGGCCAAATGCATTTTTTTAAATGAAAAAAATGTCAATCATCAAGAAAACAATGAGGGAGAAGAGAATGGAAAATAGTGTGATTTATCATTTTCGCTCCACTGCCTCTACTTCATAAGCTGGGTATCTTCTTTTTTTTTGCTGTGCTGGGTCTTCGTTGCTGCGCACAGGCTTACCCTAGTTGCGGCGAGTGGGGGCTGCTCTTCGTTGTGGTGCACAGGCTTCTCATTTGCGGTGGCTTCCCTTGTTGCGGAGCACAGGGTCTAGGCATGTGGGCTTCAGTAGTTGTGGCCCGTGGGCTCTAGAGCACAGTCTCAGTAGTTGTGGCGCATGGGCTTCGTTACTCCACGGCATGTGGGATCTTCCCGGACCAAGGATAGAACCTGTGTCCCCTGCATTGGCAGGTGGATTCTTAACCACTGTGCCACCAGGGAAATCCAAGCTGGGTGTCTTCTAAGGCCACAGCCATGAGGCTGTCATAGTGTCTGCATTTAGGGTCCATTATTCTGGGTGGAACATTCAAAATGCTGGAGGTTCTCCATGATGTGTTGGAATAGGTATAGAAAGCAAGTCAGAAGACTTCTTTTTAATTCTTGCTCTATAGTCTGCAACATATAAGTTATGTGCCACTGGATGAGTTATTAAATCTTTCTGAGCCCTGATTTCCTCATCTGTAAAACGAGAATACTAAAAAATTCTTGTTTTCTCTGTTACAAAGTTGTAACAAGCAGCAAATAATGTAATGTACATAAATAAATCATAGTGTAAACTGAAAAGCACCATGAAGGATTATTATTTATGCTTCAGTGCATGCGTTGAACGTGGTCTGCGTAATCTGTATTTTTGGAAACTAACCCTCCATCATGTTGACATTTGCTAATTTTAAATCATGCTGCAAATGAGTGATTCAGATCGGAACACCTGCTATCATCATTTTTAAAGAAAATGACTATCATTTGATTTACAAGAACATTTTATCTTAATAAGTTCAGTTCAGCATTTATTAGCATGCATTAGCCTGAAATTCCCTTAACAGAAAATCATATCTAATTCTTTTCTCAGATATCAGAGTAGTAACCATATTATTCTCAAACAGTGTACTCTGTGGGAATTGCTGGCCTCAATAATTCCCATTATTTTCCCAGGAGGACTTTAAAAATTGTAAATTTTGGGAAAAAAATCAAGGAAAAGATTACAGTGTGGCTTAAGAGGATATAAACCTTTGGACATCATATTTCTGTATTATGTTCTATATTATGTAAATAGGATAACTGCATTCTGTATCTGTTCAGAGCAAGGAAGTGTTATGTTTGGGGAAGACTCCTGAATACATGTGAGAGCTGGGTTGAAGATGCACACAAATTGGAAGAGGGAAGAGAAGATAAAGAAGTTGCAGAGTGGAAGAACCACATAAGCTCAACTAGCACCAGAAAGGAAGATTTATGAAGTCCTATTCTTTTTTTTTTTTTTTTTTTTTTTGTGGTACGCGGGCAGAGCTCAGGCCCCGGATGCGCAGGCCCAGTGGCTCCGCAGCACGTGGGATCCTCCCGGACCGGGGCACGAACCCGTGTCCCCTGCATCGGCAGGCGGACTCCCAACCACTGTGCCACCAGGGAAGCCCTGAAGTCCTATTCTTCAGAGTGTATTGTGACTTGCTGCCTACAAAGATTTTATGGTGTTTACCTCTGAAAATGCGATTGTGTTAAATGACAATTTAAAGAGCCATTGGAAAAATTCATCATCACTGTTGCCTTTAAATGGAGCTAAATGTAACATATTCATTTTTTTGTTATTTTTAAACCTCTTTAAAAGAAGACCATCCAGCCGTTCATTTTATAACACTTAAGCTTCATAATGAATATCGTTGCTCCCACATAAACGTTGGCGTCAGACTATCTTGAGACATCCTGACCTCTGTGTTTTCTCAACTCGAAGCCTCAGAAGTTGTGAATGGCTTCTAAAGTGTGGTGTTGAAATAACACTATTATTTGTGAGTTCTTTTGTCCCCGCTAAATAGGTTCTAGTAAAGAGTGGTTCTTGAAAGCTCTGCTGTACAAGAAGGTTTAACAAAACCAAAGTTGCTTTGCCTCCTTCAAATACTGTCCTTTACAGGGCCTGACACTCGGGAAGGTTTTCTCTCTTAGCATTGTTTAGCATGTTGAACTGCAGTATCACTTAGAGGATAGGATCATCTTCACATCAGTGGCCCTTTAAGTGGTATCAATAAATAAATACTCCAAGCTCTGTTCCATTTTGTCAAGAATCTTCCTGAACCTTTCTCACTGTGCAGAGAACGATGGAGTCTATACACATATTCTGTAACGGCCTGAGGGGAGGGAGGGGAGGATGTGTGTGTGTGTGATGTCTTTGCTACTCCAGGACACGTTGGCATTTTACAAATGGTCTAGGCATGGAGAAGGAACCTTTAGAAATCGGGTTTCTACTCTAAACTTTTAAGGACATCCTGAATTATAGTACTTTAGGAGTACATGCGGTTCAAAGATAGAGGAGTAATTTGCCATTTGTACCAAATTAAATCAGACTTTCAGTGCAATCAAAACAGCTTGCAGCTGGATGCAATGATCGGATTTCCTGACACTCAGAGAAAAATTGAAGGCCTCCAGAAGACCCCTGCTGATCTTCGACATGAGATACAGTTTGCTGGTAATTTCACTCAACCTCTGAACGCCTTCACTTTTAATAAGCTAAAAAAAAAAATGCAAAGAAAGCATAAGGTTAGCTGGAGACGGCTCTCAGGTAGCGTTTTATTCCAACCAAATGAAACCCAGTACAGTGCCTCTGGAGGCTCGTACCCTTGTTCCTTCTCAAAGCAGATATTTTGCTAAATACACCGTTAGATGAATCTCTGTATTAGTGTCCTGGGAGTACTGTTTTGACATTGGATGTGTGTTGAAAACATAATAAAAGGCTTCCGAGAACAAATGCTAGAAATCAGTATGAATAACTTGATATTTTCTTGGGAAGGTAACGAGGCAGATAAAGATAAATCCTCAAGTATCCATTAAGAGCTGATTATTCCAGCTAGGGAGGATCTGCACTTACAGATATATCTAGTCCTGACAGATGAGTTCAGTTCATGACAGTGTGTATTTATCTTGAGTTTTGACTATATAAATTGGTAAATGTAGATCTTTCAGGATGTTGAATGGACTGTTTCTGCTGCCCCCAAATTGAAAATTGCTGAATTAAGAACAAAGGAGCATGAAATGATACACCGTCTAAAGAAGCCTTCTTGCATGTGAAGTCTAGAGCTCCCTCATGGCTTATAATGAGGTCTTAAAACTGACCCTGATCCATTATCACAAGTCTATCCCCTTCTTAATAGGCACCCAATTTAAAGGAGAGGCAGAGGTCAAAAGGACGTTGTTCAGATTATGAGTCCTCAGCATCAGAGGTGCTGGGATTTCTCCTCCTTTCTGTTTGGGGCAGGAAAAGTCTTTGGCCCTTACTGTCGGGGCACATCCCGACAGTAAGCAGGTAGTGTGCACTCAAATAGGGCAGCTGAAGAGAGATTGATGAAGGGACCGTTTACCAGGTGTGACTAGAGCTGGGGAAGCCGGCAAGGCGCGGTGAAGCATCCTGGTCATCACAGCACGGGTAGCTTGAACCACCGCAAACCCAGAGGCCAGGAGGGGACATGGTGACTAGGACCCAGAGCTGGAGATGAAGGGGAGGTCAGCCCAGCAGGACCGATGGGCTTCTGAAGAAGGACTTGGTCACCGGCAATCTCCAGCCTGGCAAGGAGAGGGTCATGGAAATAAATACCTCAGTATCTTTCTCCAAACTCCGGTCTCCCACCAGAAGCCAGGGAGCAAAAGAGCGCAGTTGAAGCTTCATGTAGAAGTCAGCCTCCTGGGCGCCCAGAACAAAGGTGAGAAGCTGGGTGTCGGTCTGGAGGGGCAAACAGAGGTTACTCAGCACCCCAAGATGGGGCACTCCAAGAATCACTCATGAAGCTCGGAGGAATCTAGGAGGGAGCTTTGGGATCTCGTTTTCTGGCTAGAATCTTAGCTACGGTGCTGGGGGAATAGCCATGAAGAAGGCGATCCAGCCCTTGCACTCGTCTGAACCCTGTGGGTGATGCTGGGGAGGGGGAGGGGAAGACATCAATCAGATGTGATGTTGATATAATATTGTGGTGTTACGCTGCATCGAGTTGAATTGGAGCTTTTACTCCCTGGGAGTGAGTGGGAAGCCTTAGGATTTATTTAGGATGTTGTTAAGGGGATAAGAAGCAGTGGCAGAGCACAGCTGTAGTCAGTGCTTGTAGGAAAGCAAAATGCTTACCTGTTTGTACTGCACCAGGTTCAGACTCTTCAGTAAACTGGTTACATTGGAAAGTTTGGGAACAATAGCACAAGCGTACAATTTATATGACAAGTGACAGTGATGACCTTCCAATCTCATTGTGGCGACACTCCAAAAGTATAAACTGCCCATTCTTGCTTCTGATTTGTTAGCTGAAAAACTAGGACCAACACTTCTTTGCATAAAAATCCTATCATGAAATTCTAATTTCTAAATTAAGAGTATTTCCCTTTTTCTTAAGAATTTATGTCAAATTACCCTTGAGTAGAGAAATTTGTAATAAAACCTATAGTTTTTAATCTTGACTATCAAAGATCTTTACACTAATTTAATTATTTCTATTTTGCTATGTACTGTCTCACTGTAACATATTTATTTCTTTTAAAATTTTAATAATGTTTTAAAAATTTTCACATTTCAGGGCCTTTATTTTTATTTTCCCCCTACATTATGTTTTATTTTTAAGCAACAACAAACTGGTAACCATCCAGGGGAAGAATCGAGAGGCCCTGTATCCCCATCAGAGGCTATGAGCGCCCATAAAGGCGTCTCCCTAATACCAGGGAAGCTTGTTCGCGTTGGCTGGGATTACTACTCATTGGATGTGGTGGTCGATCATTTTGTTCACTAACTCCTCTCTCCAAGGCTGGACTTCCTGCCCTCTGTGGTTGAGCAGGACCACGAAACTAGTTTGAGCCAGTAAGTCATCATTTAAGGTGGTATTTCTAATTTTCAGGTCAGAGCACCTGCTCTTGAGAGCCTGGAGTTGTTACTGCCGCTGCCACACACCTTAGCCTCCTGTGGCTGATGTCCCGGGGGGGGGGGGGGGGGCGCGCAGGTGCTGGAAGTCAGGAAACAGAGACCTCTGTCTCAGAGGCTGTGCGCACAGCCATCCGATATGCAGGGGCCCAAAAAGATCACCTGAGTTCCTCAGCCTGATTGGGAGCCATGCCCATGGATGGACGTGCAGTGTGATGATAGTTTGACATTTGGGGAGAAAAAATAGTCATGCAATGCTCTATTCGTCCTCCCGGGCTGCCAGAACCTGTAAGATATTTAAAACATCTTTCGGTAAAAGAGTAGAGCCTTTTACAGTGTGCCCCGCCTCTTAAATAGACATGACCACTTGACCCAGCTCCCCTGCAGTAGTGTTCTGTAAAGTGACTTTTTACTTGGACTCTTCTTAATTTCTTTGCAGTATGGAAGTGGAAGAGAAGCAGTCTGGTGTCAGGATTGTTTTTTATTTTATTTTATTTATTTATTTTTTAACATCTTTATTGGGGTATAATTGCTTTACAATGGTGTGTTAGTTTCTGCTTTATAACAAAGTGAATCAGTTATACATATACATATGTTACCATATCTCTTCCCTCTTGCGTCTCCCTCCCTCCCACCCTCCCTATCCCACCCCTCCAGGCGGTCACAAAGCACCGAGCTGATCTCCCTGTGCTATGCGGCTGCTTCCCACTAGCTATCTACCTTACGTTTGGTAGTGTATATATGTCCATGCCTCTCTCTCGCTTGTCACTCCTCTGATTGATGGTACCCAGAAGAGACCTCTGAGCAGACACCTCTGCTCCCATTTCTCCAAATCCATGGTGACAGCGAGGTCAGGACTGGAAGTTCAAAGTCCTTTATGGAAAGCTGTGGAGCTCACTAAAAACACTAGACATTTCTTGAAAAATATATTAATGAATTCTTCTGCAAAACCGCGAAGAACCAACAGGCTATTTTGTGTGGTCCTGAGCTACTCAAAACAATCAGGCCACACCCTTTAACTAGGTCCTGAAATGTTATTTCTTATTTTTATTATACCAATTATACATACGCATATTCTTTTAAAATATAGCTCAGGATGGTGTTAACTTCCTTTTGACCACGTGTTGGTCTAAGTTGTCTCTTGGCCTTTTTTCAAGGTGACAGCATCAGGAGTTTTTTGAGTATAGGAGCTGAAACTTAACATGGATTCTTCTCACACAGACCCTTCCTGGATAGTTTTCCTGTCCTTCACTGTTTCCAGTTCATCTGCCCCTTTGTTCAGTTCCCTGAACACTGTTGCAATCGAGCATCTTGTTTCCTATCTGGGGTCTGACCTGTTGGTACTCTTGTCACCTGTTAACACTCGTCATCCTCTCAGGGATAATGACCCCTCACATTTCTTGGTCAATTACCTGATGAGTCTCCTCTCCAATCTGCCTCTCATAGAATCCCAGCCTTAGACTATAATTGTTGCTTGTCTTGAAGAAGCTTATTTTTGAAACCCTCCTTTCTTGGGGGGAATGGAATACAAAGTCCATCACTGCCCCCCTCCCAAACCCAGCCACAATGTGCTGAGGCATTCATGATAGTTTAATCCAGGAGCATCAGTAACAAGGTCCTGAGGGACGTGCAGAGTGATATATATTGATATATACTGAACATGGTTCCCTGTGCTGTACAGTAGGACCTTGTTGTTTATCCATCCTATATACAATAGTTGGCATTTGCGAACCCCAGACTCACACTCCTTCTGCACCTTCTCCCCCTTGGCAACCACCAGTCTGTTCTCTATGTCTGTGAGTCTGTTTCTGGTTCATTTGTGTCATACTTTAGATTCCACATGTAAGTGATAGCATATGGTATTTGTCTTTCTCAGGGAGTGAAGTTCTTTAACCTCAATTCTTTCATACTTCTGAGGTGGATTGGAGCTAAGGCTTGCAAATCATGTTTTTGAAGCCCTCCTCTGAAAGTTCTGTGTGGTCAGCCCAGGTCCTCCCTCTAGGTGCAGGCGTAGGTGCCATGGTGACTGTGTTCTCACTCTGCCGTGGCCCCACCCATCCACCCACACGTACTCATTGTCATGTCCACCATCACAATGATTTTTCATATTCTTTGTAAAGTGTTCCTTTATATAAATACCTTCCCTCTCTCTTTCCTTCCTCCTTCTTTCTTTACTTTTTTCCTACTTTCTCTATTTACTTTTTCTTTCGCCATTTGGTTTTTGCACATTCATCGTCCTCTTTTTGGAATTGTATTTCCTCCTTTCTGGTCCTTTCACCTGGATACCCCTGACTCAGTCTTCAGGAATGAGAAGACTCCTCTGGCCCCCATGAAACATGTCCACAGGATCCTGCACCTGCCCCTCTGGGAGCTCTTCTCCTTGCTGTTAAGTTGTCTGTTGTGTTTGTATCGCCTCTGTTAGAATTCCGGCCCTTTGAGGAAGGGAGGTTGGCCTTCCCCATTGCATCGTTAGAACGTAGTATAATGACTGGGACAGAGTGCCAGAAATAATCGTTTAGAATGAAATGTGACGTCTAGAAAACCAACTAGTTGCCCTCTTAATTATGAATATTGGTGGGTTCGCTGGAGCAATGGACTCCAAGATTTGTGCTCATTTACCCTGTAGGAGAATGGCAAAAAGTTTTGTGTGCTGTCATGCATTTTAATGGTGACATCTAAAAGTTCTAATCATACGTTAAAATAGTTTTTTTTTAAACATCTTTATTGGAGTATAATTGCTTTACAATGGTGCGTTAGTTTCTGCTTTATAACAAAGTGAATCAGTTATACATATACATATGTTCCCATATCTCTTTCCTCTTGCGTCTCCCTCCCTCCCACCCTCCCTATCCCACCCCTCTAGGTGCTCACAAAGCACCAAGCTGATCTCCCTGTGCTACGTGGCTGCTTCTCACTAGCTATCTATTTTACGTTTGGTAGTGTATATATGTCCATGCCTCTCTCTCGCTTTGTCACAGCTTACCCTTCCCCCTCCCCATATTCTCAAGTCCATTCTCTAGTAGGTCTGTGTCTTTACTCCCATCTTGCCCCTAGGTTCTTCATGAGCTTTTTTTTTCTTTCTTAGATTCCATATATATGTGTTAGTATACGGTATTTGTTTTTCTCTTTCTGACTTACTTCACTCTGTATGACAGACTCTAGGTCCATCCACCTCACTACAAATAACTCAATTTCGTTTCTTTGTATGCCTGAGTAATATTCCATTGTATATATGTGCCACATCTTCTTTATCCATGCATCTGTCGATGGACACTTAGGTTGCTTCCATGTCCTGGCTATTGTAAATAGAGCTGCAATGAACATTTTGGTACATGACTCTTTTTGAATTATGGTCTTCTCAGGGTATATGCCGAGTAGTGGGACTGCTGGGTCATATGGTAGTTCTATTTTTAGTTTTTTAAGGAACCTCCATACTGTTCTCCATAGTGGCTGTATCAATTTACATTCCCACCAACAGTGCAAGAGGGTTCCCTTTTCTCCACACCCTCTCCAGCATTTATTGTTTGTAGATTTTTTGATGATGGCCATTCTGACCAGTGTGAGGTGATACCTCATTGTAGTTTTGATTTGTATTTGTCTAATGTTTAGTGATGTTCAGCATCCTTTCATGTGTTTGTTGGCAATCTGTATATCTTCTTTGGAGAAATGTCTACTTAGGTCTTCTGTCCATTTTGGGATTAGGTTGTTTTTTTGATATTGAGCTGCATGAGCTGCTTGTAAATTTTGGAGATTAATCCTTGTGTCAGTTACCTCATTTGCAAATATTTTCTCCCATTCTGAGGGTTGTCTTTTCATCTTGTGTATGGTTTCCTTTGCTGTGCAAAAGCTTTTCAGTTTCATTAGGTCCCATTTGTTTATTTTTGTTTTTATTTCTATTCCTCTAGGAGGTGGGTCAAAAAGGATCTTGCTGTGATTTATGTCAAAGAGTGTTCTGCCTATGTTTTCCTCTAAGAGTTTGATAGTGTCTGGCCTTACCTTTAGGTCTTTAATCCATTTTGAGTTTATTTTTGTGTATGGTGTTAGGGAGTGTTCTAATTTCATACTTTTACATGTACCTGTCCAGTTTTCCCAGCACCATGTATTGAAAAGGCTGTCTTTTCTCCACTGTATATTCTTGCCTCCTTTATCAAAGATAAGGTGACCATATGTGTGTGGGTTTATCCCTGGGCTTTCTTTCCTGTTCCATTGATGTATATTTCTGTTTTTGTGCCAGTACCATGCTGTCTTGGTTACTGTAGCTTTGTACTATAGTCTGAAGTCAGGGAGACTGATTCCTCCAGTTCTGTTTTTCTTTCTCAAGATTGCTTTGGCTATTCGGGATCTTTTGTGTTTCCATACAGATTGTGAAATTTTTTGTTCTAGTGTTGTGAAAAATGCCAGTGGTATTTTGATAGGGATTGCATTGAATCTGTAGATTGCTTTGGGTAGTAGTAATTTTCACAATGTTGATTCTTCCAATCCAAGAACGTGGTATAGCTCTCCATTTATTTGTATCATCTTTAATTTCTTTCATCCGTGTTTTATAATTTTCTGCATACAGGTCTTTTGTCTCCTTAGGTAGGTTTATTCCTAGATATTTTATTCTTTTTGTTGCAGTGGTAAATGGGAGTGTTTCCTTAATTTCACTTTCCGATTTTTCATCATTAGTGTATAGGAATGCTAGAGATTTCTGTGCATTCATTTTGTATCCTGCTACTTTACCAAATTCATTGATTAGCTCTAGTAATTTTCTGGTAGCATCTTTAGGGTTCTCTATGTATAGTATCATGTCATCTGCAAACAGTGACAGCTTTACTTCTTCTTTTCCGATTTGGATTCCTTTTATTTCTTTTTCCTCTCTGATTGCTGTGGCTAAAACTTTCAAAACTATCTTGAATAATAGTGGTGAGAGTGGGCAACCTTGTCTTGTTCCTGATCTTAGTGGAAATGGTTTCAGTTTTTCACCATTGATGACGATGTTGGCTGTGGGTTTGTTATATATGGCTTTTATTATGTTGAGGAAAGTTCCCTCTGTGCCTACTCTCTAGAGGTTTTTTATCATAAATGGGTATTGAATTTTGTCGAAAGCTTTTCTGCATCTATTGCGATGATCATATGGTTTTTCTCTTTCAGTTTGTTAATATGGTGTATCACGTTGATTGATTTGCATATATTGAAGTATCCTTGCATTCCTGGGATAAACCCCACCTGATCATGGTGTATGATCCTTTTAATGTGCTGTTGGATTCTGTTTGCTAGTATTTTGTTGAGGATTTTTGCATCTGTGTTCATCAGTGCTATTGGCCTGTAGTTTTCTTTCTTTGTGACATCTTTGTCTGGTTTTGGTATCAGGGTGATATTGGCCTCGTAGAATTTGTTTGGGAGTGTTCCTCCCTCTGCTATATTTTGGAAGAGTTTGAGAAGGATGGGTGTTAACTCTTCTCTACATGTTTGATAGAATTCGCCTGTGAATCCATCTGGTGCTTGGCTTTGTTTGTTGGAAGATTTTTAACCGCAGTTTCAATTTCAGTGCTTGTAATTGGACTGTTAATATTTTCTGTTTCTTCCTGATTCAGTCTTGGCAGGTTGTGCCTTTCTAAAAATTTGTCCATTTCTTCCAGGTTGGCCATTTTATTGGCATAGAGTTCCTTGTAATAATCTCTCATGATACTTTGTATTTCTGCAGTGTCTCCTTTTTCATTTCTAATTCTGTTGATTTGTGTCTTCTCCCATTTTTGCTTCATGAGTCTGGCCAGTGGTTCATCAATTTTGTTTATCTTCTCAAAGAACCAGCTTTTAGTTTTATTGATCTTTGCTATTGTTTCTTTCATTTCTTTTTCATTTATTTCTGATCTGATCTTTATGATTTCTTTCCTTCTGCTTACTTTGGGGTTTTTTTGTTCTTCTTTCTCTAATCGCTTTAGGTGTAAGATTAAGTTGTTGACTTGAGATGTTTCTTGTTTCTTAATGTAGGATTGTATTGCTATAACCTTCCCTCTTAGAACTGCTTTTGCTGCATCCCTAAGGTTTTGGGTCGTCATGTTTTCGTTGTCATTTGTCTGTAGGTATTTTTTGATTTTCTCTTTGATTTCTTCAGTAATCTCTTGGTTATTTAGTGACATATTGTTTAGCCTACATGTGTTTCTGTTTTTTTACATTTTTTTCTTTGTAATTGATTCCTACTGTCATGGCGTTGTGGTCAGAAAAGATAATTGATACGATTTCAATTTTCTTAAATTTACCAGGGCTTGATTTGTGACCCAAGATATGATCTATCCTGGAGAATGTTCCATGAGCACGTGCGAAGAATGTGTAGTCTGTTGTTTTTGGATGGAATGTCCTATAAATACCAGTTAAGTCCATCTTGTTTAATGTGTCATTTAAAGCTTGTGTTTCCATATTTATTTCATTTTGGATGATCTGTCCATTGGTGAAAGTGGGGTGTTAAAGTCCCCTACTATGATTGTGTTATTGTCGATTTCCCCTTTTAGGGCTGTTAGAATTTGCCTTATGTATTGAGGTGCTCCTATGTTGGGTGCTTAAATATTTACAATTGTTATATCTTCTTCTTCGATTGATCCCTTGATCATTATGTAGTGTCCTTCTTTGTCTCTTGTGATAGTCTTTATTTTAAAATCTGTTTTGTCTGATATGAGAATTGCTAGTCCAGCTTTCTTTTGATTTCCATTTGCATGGAATACGTTTTTCCTTCCCCTCACTTGCAGTCTGTATGTGTCCCTAGGTCTGAAGTGGGTCTCTTGTAGACAGCATATATACAGGTCTTGTTTTTGTATCCATTCAGGCAGTCTATGTCTTTTGGTTGGAGCATTTAATCCATTTACATTTAAGGTGATTATCAATATGTATGTTCCTATTCCCATTTTCTTAATTGTTTTGGGTTTGTTATTGTAGGTCTTTTCCTTGTCTTGTGTTTCCTGCCTAGAGAAGTTCCTTTAGCACTTGTTGTAAAGCTGGTTTGGTGGTGCTGAATTCTCTTAGCTTTTGCTTGTCTGTAAAGGCTTTAATTTCTCCATCAAATCTGAATGAGATCCTTGCTGGGTAGGGTAATCTTGGCTGTAGGTTTTTCTTCTCCATCACTTTAAATATGTCCTGCCACTCCCTTGTGGCTTGCAGAGTTTCTGCTGAAAGATCAGCTGTTTACCTTATGGGGATTCCCTTGTGTGTTAGTTGTTGTTTTTCCCTTGCTGCTCTTAATATTTTTTCTTTGTATCTAATTTTTGATAGTTTGATTAATATGTGTCTTGGCATGTTTCTCCTTGGATATTTCCTGTATGGGACTCTCTGTGCTTCCTGGACTTGATTAACTATTTCCTTTCCCATATTTGGGAAATTTTCAACTGTAACTCTTCAAATATTTTCTCAGTCCCTTTCTTCTTCTCTTCTTCTTCTGGGACCCCTATGGTTTGAATGTTGGTGTGTTTAATGTTGTCCCAGAGGTCTCTGAGACTGTCCTCATTTCTTTTCATTCTTTTTTCTTTATTCTGCTCTGCAGTAGTTATTTCCACTATTTTATCTTCCAGGTGACTTATCCGTTCTTCTGCCTCAGTTATTCTGCTATTGATCCCTTTTAGAGAATTTTTAATTTCATTTATTGTGTTGTTCGTCACTGTTTGTTTACTCTTTAGTTCTTCTAGGTCCTTGTTAAACGTTTCTTGTATTTCCTGTATTCTATTTCCAAGATTTTGGATCCTTTTTACTATCATTATTCTGAATTCTTTTTCAGGTAGACTGCCTATTTCCTCTTCATTTGTTAGGTCTGTTGGGTTTTTGCCTTCCTCCTTCATCTGCTGTGTTTCTCTGTCTTCTCATCTTGCTTAACTTACTGTGTTTGGGTCTCCTTTTCGCAGGCTGCAAGTCCGTAGTTCCTGTTGTTTTTGGTGTCTGTCCCCAGTGGCTAAGGTTGGTTCAGTGGGTTGTGTAGGCTTCCTGGTGGCGGGGACTAGTGCCTGTGTTCTGGTGGATGAGGCTGGATCTTGTCTCTCTGGTAGGCAGGTCCGTGTCTGGTGGTGTGTTTGGGGTGTCTGTGGCCTTATTATGATTTTAGGCAGCCTCTGTGCTAATGGATGGGGCTGTGTTCCTGTTTTGCTAGTTGTTTGGCATAGGGTGTCCAGCACTGTAGCTTGCTGGTCATTGAGTGAAGCTGGGTCTTGGCATTGAGATGGAGATCTCTGGGAGATTTTTGCCGTTTGATATTACGTGGAGCTGGGAGGTCTCTTGTGGACCAGTGTCCTGAAGTTGGCTCTCCCACCTCAGAGGCACAGCCCTGATGCCTGGCTGGAGCACCAAGAGCCTGTCCTCTGCACAGGTCAGAATAAAAGGGAGAGAAAATACAAAGAAAGAAAGAATAAAGTAAAATAAAGTTATTAAAGTAAAAAATAATTATTAAAAAAAAATTTTAAAGTAATAAAAAAAAAAAAACGGGCAGACAGAACCCCAGGGCATATGGTAAAAGTAAAGCTATAAAGACAAAATCACACACAGAAGCATACACATACACACTCACAAAAAGAGAAAAAGGGGAAAAAATATATATCTTTGCCCCCGAAGTTCAACTCCTCAATTTGGGATGATTCGTTGTCTATTCAGGTATTCCACAGATGCAGGGTACATCACGTTGACTGCGGTGATTTAATCTGCTGCTCCTGAGGCTGCTGGGAGAGATTTCCCTTTCTCTTCTTTGTTCGCACAGCTCTCAGGGCTCAGCTTTGGATTTGGCCCCGCCTCTGCGTGTAGGTCGCTGGAGGGCATCTGTTCGTTGCTCAGACAGGACGGGGTTAAAGGAGCCGCTGATTCGGGGGCTCTGGCTCACTCAGGCCGGGGTGGGGCGGGGGTGGGCGGGGGAGAGGAGGGGCACGGAGTGCGGGGCGGGCCTGCGGCTGCAGAGGCCGGTATGACGTTGCACCAGCCTGAGGCGCGCCGTGCGTTCTCCCGGGAAAGCTGTCTCTGGATCCCGGGAACCTGGCAGTGGCGGGTTGCACAGGCTCCCTGTAAGGGGGGTGTGGATAGTGACCTGTGCTCGCACACAGGCTTCTTGGTGGCAGCAGCAGCAGCCTCAGCCTCTCAGGCCCGTCTCTGGTGTTCGCGCTTTTAGCCGCGGCTGGCGCCCGTCTCTGGAGCTCCTTTAAGCAGCGCTCTTAATCCCCTCTCCTCGCGCACCAGGAAGCAAAGAGGGAAGAAAAAGTCTCTTGTCTCTTCGGCAGGTCCAGACTTTTCCCCGGACTCCCTCCCGGCCAGCCGTGGCGCACTAACCCGCTGCAGGCTGTGTTCATGCCGCCAACGCCAGTCCTCTCCCTGCGCTCCGACCGAAGCCGAGCCTCAGCTCCCAGCTCCCGCCCGCCCCGGCGGGGGAGCAGACAAGCCTCTGGGGCTGGTGAGTGCCGGTCGGCCCTGATCCTCTGTGCGGGAATCTCTCCACTTTTCCCACCGCACCCCTGTGGCTGTGCTCTCCTGCGCGGCTCCGAAGCTTCCCCCTCCGCCTCCCGCAGTCTCCGCCCGCGAAGGGGCTTCCTAGTGGAATCCTTTCCTCCTTCACAGCTCCCTCCCACTGGTGCAGGTACCGTTCCTATTCTTTTGTCTCTGTTTATACTTTTTTCTTTTGCCCTACACAGGTACGTGGGGAGTTTCTTGCCTTTTGGGAGGTCTGAGGTCTTCTGCCAGCGTTCAGTAGGTGTTCTGTAGGAGCTGTTCCACATGTAGATGTATTTCTGGTGTATTTGTGGGGAGGAAGGGGATCACGTCTTACTCGTCCGCCATTTTGAAGCTACTCTCCTAAAATAGTTTTAAGGAATGTAATTTAGTGCTAGTGAGTACTGACATTTTAAAATGAAACCACTGTGTCATTCTTTAAATGTATCAGTGGAATATAAATACCATGGTGATTTGATGACCTGTCATCATTCATTTTAAAAATACGGGAATATGCTCACTTTAAAGTCAGAAATTTTACTTTGTTCCTTTCTCTCCTTGACCTTGTATTTTCATTCCTTGTCCCTCAAAAAATTTCTTTACTCTATTACATTGTTATGATTAAATGTGCTCTTGATAACCCTATATTGTTTGCAAAGAAATATGATAATCAATAAAAATATATATGTATGCGTATATATATGGTATATATTTATACTGGTATATATTTATATATGTGTGTATATACATATATATACACACATAATTCATGTATGTGTATATGTATTTTATTTATCTTGTACATATATAGTACATACATAGAGATTTAAATTTTTCAGTGTTTTATTTTTAATTATTAGACTCAAGATATTAAAAAATTCTTCTGTCTTAACAATCACTTATTTCCATAATTGGACAAAACAGCACAAATATATTAAAACGTTTGATAAATAATTGTTAAATATGAAAATAAAATTTTATCAGAAATGCATTTGGTAACGTAAACACATACACAATATACACACAGAATTTATATGTACATTAATCTGTTTACAGGTTTTTTGATTATCCTGTTTCTTTGCAACCAAATAGGGTAATCAGACATTCTTTTTAATGATCTATTAGCTAGCAACATGATTAAGCCACCCCTTAAATATTCTTGAAAGCAAAACACCTGACTTGATTTGTTACCTGGTTCACTACTGAATTTACTCTCTCAGTTTCTGAGTAATGTGTTTTTCAAGATATATCCAATGTATATAGAAGATTTTATTCATTTGTTTAGAGACATTAGGTTTGACCTGGTTTACCTAGAAAAGACTGAGAAAATTAAACTATTGTTATTTAAATGCATTTGGCCGAAAGAAATTATGGTCAGAAATGCTTTTACCTTATCATGTTTTAAATTTGTTTGTTTGTTTTAAATCATAGTGCTGTAGAATTAGGGCATTTAGTTTGTGGAAAATATTTATAATATATATGCCAAAGCCATTTCGCATAGTCAAAAAAAATCTACTAAATCAGACCTAATTTCAGTCAGAAAAGGTCTGACTTCATTTTTCAATTCAAGTAGATGTGTTAACACATGCCTCAGAGGCAGAAATCTCACCTCTGAGGCAGGTTATGTTGTCATGGGGCGTTGTCTGGGTGACCCTGTGAAGCAATGTATTTCTCCCACTTTAGTGTTTCTCACTGTTGTTCTCTTCCCTTGGCTTTTATCACCCAGGGGTGGAGGAGGTGAGGTTATTCAGTGTAAATTGCCATCCCCCCTCCCTGCTCCATCATACATCTAAGTCCAAGACATCACCACACGAACCAAAATACCAAGTTTCTAAGGCAGCTCCACCCTTAACAGAAATGGGAGTGCACAAGACATCAAGCCCTTTTTGCTCTCTTCTTGTTACTTCTCTGACTTTTCTAAATTTTCAGAAATGAACACATAGTACATTTATTATGAGGAAGCCAGAAATCAAAGAGGGTGATTTTCAACATTTAAAAATGACACATTAATATTAGTATAAAAACATGGTTATGCAGTGCTGCACCAACCAGAAATCTCTGGAAACAGCTATTATTGACATCTTCGGATTGAAATTCTCTGTTTTCTGCCTAGCTACAGTGCAAAACCCCCTAAGGTTAGAGCAGTTCACTGCAGCATTGAATTTCGGTGGGATTAGTCTGGGTTTGCTGAAGACTGTTATTTTTTGTTTGTTTTGTTTTGTCTTGTTTTTAACTTCTTTATTGGAGTATACATTGCTTTACGATGGTGTGTTAGTTTCTGCTGTATAACAAAGTGAATCAGCTATACGTATACATATATCCCCATATCTCCTCCCTCTTGCGTCTCCCTCCCTATCCCACCCCTCTAGGCGGTCACAAAGCACCGAGCTGATCTCTCTGTGCTGTGCAGCTGTGAAGACTGTTTTTATCAACAATCTTCCAGTTAAGATGGATGATCACCTGTGCCTTTGCAGAGTTGTGTTTACATGTGTCAATACTGCCCCTTCTTTGTCTTTTAAGATCTTAGTGGGATGGTGAGAGATGGGCAGTTAAGAGAGTTTTTGGCGATCAGTATAGGCTTATTAGGGACTTCCCTAGTGGTCCAGTGGTTAGGTCTCAGTGCTTCCACTGCCAGGTTCAGTCCCCAGTTGGGGAACTAAGATCCTGCAAGCCATGTGGTGTGGCCAAAATAAAAAAAAAGAAAATTGAAGAAAAAAAAGAACAGGCTTATTAAACAGTCTTAAAAATAGAGTTCTCTCAATATAATGGAATGTGAAATTGACATGGTACAACAAAATTGGAAATACCTATGACTTAAAATTAGGAGAAGGACTATTCTCGGAGTCTCAGATAATGCCATGTGTGTTACAGTGAAACCAATGAAAAGTTTGTTAATGTGAGTGACTCAAATGGATGAAAAGGAAATAAAATAGATGAAATAAAAATCTAATGCTATATCTGTCATTTTTTGGGTATAGTATTTTTATGTATGGTATAGTACAAAATACTATATTTAGAATTTTTCAGTGATAGCATATTTTACATATATATCTTCATCTATTTCTCATAGCAACACTAGGAAGTCATTACAGCTTTGCAGATGAATAAATTGAAATGTAGGGAAGTTAAGTAAAAAAAATAACTGGTTTACAGTCCAGATAGAAAGTAATAGAGGCAAACTTCAAATTCTAGCTGGGTCTTGCTCCAATGCCCATGTTTTGCCCAATTATGCCTTATGTAACTGAGTGCACAACTGATTTGGATTGGTGGTGATTGGGCAAAAGGCAGAATAAAGCTTCTCTGAAACATGGATATGCCATTGAAGCAGGTCTGTACGATGTAAAATGACCACAGAAATCTAAAGTAAGACACAAACGAACATATCTATGGAACAAACAGACTCACAGACATAGGGAACAAACTTGTGGTTGCCGAGGGTGTGTGGGGAGGGGTGGAATGGAAGTGTGGGATTAGCAGATGCAAACTAGTGTATACAGGATGGATAAACAACACGGTCCTACTGTAGAGCACAGGGAACTGTATTCAACATCCTGTGATAAACCATAATGGAAAAGAATCTGAAAAAGAATATATGTGTAACTAAATCACTTTGCTGTACAGCAGAAATTAGCACAGCATCGTAAGTCAACTATACTTCAGTAAAGTTTTTTAAAAATAGATAAAGTGACCATAAAATCTCAGGTTTCAATGACGCATACTCTGGGGGATGGGAATGATTGATCAATGCTCAGTGGCAAAGCAGAAAAAGAAAACCAAAAGTCAAACAAGAATGCATTAGAATCAGCAGGAGATGACACTTAGGAAAATATATACAGAAAACTTAGAAACGATAAAATTACTAATCAGTCTTCAGTAAACTCAGCAGGCAATAAGTTGCAAAGATCTGCTAATGAATTATTAAACTGAAATGTGGCCCTGGGTTAAGATAAAAAGGAGCTCGCAAATGAAGTCTTCCAAATGATATGAAACAAATGTGACAATCAGCAACTTTGAAAATGTTGCTGGGCTGTACGGGGGTGCATTTGCTTCACATGCTTCTCCATCAGTTATGCGTTTCCAAGTAAACTTAAAGAGGTTCCTAATTCAGCTCCTTGTGCAGCTGTCAGAGAACTTTTTTCTTTATTTAGTACCGAGCTTAGAGCCTGTGATAAAACATCCACGATTACAAATGCCAAGAGAAAGAGCAAATGAATTAAAAATGCACCCAAGATTCTGAGCACCATTCAGGTAGCTTCCGAGGAGAGTTGTCTACAGTATTGCAAACAACTAGAGTTGGTATTTTCCAAGATCTGATTCTCCTTCCTTTATTTCTATGTAGACGTGTTTCTGTTAGCACGCGATGCTACTGTAAATAACAGTGTGAAATTATTAGACCACCGAGAAGGCTTATTACCCTCTAGGGAAGGAGAGGGCATACACCATCTGGAACAGAGAGGTTGTGAGAAGCCATCCATCAGCTCGAAATCTCAGTGCTGTTTCTGGGAGATCGCACTCTCCCAAGGAGTCGGACGTTGTAAAGAGAGAAAAGGTAGAATTTCTCCCTAAATAGATTGAGAGTTGTTGTGCTGGAATCAGGCTAAAGAGCTTTCCTTTACATTCAGGGCAAAAGAAACAAGAACAGTATCAGAGGATAGAGGAAGTACACAGGTAAGTGATTGTAGCTGAGTTCCTGCAGCCTATGGAGAGAGGGCAGGAAATCCAGGAAGGCTCACAGGGAGCAGAAGAGGTCAGAGTCCTGGTGGACCGGAAGAGTCCTAGGGTCCGGACTGGGAGAACACAGAGTTGTGCAATGCCAGTGTCCACCCTCAACCAGACACCTCGGTGGGCAGACACCTCGGGATCGGGGGGAGACCACTCACGTGGCCCCAGGGAACACAGAGCTTGATGTCCGGAGAGCAGTGTGATGAGGCACCTTGACTAGGGGACAGTGAAGGCCCAGAAGACAGCACATGGAACAGAGGCTCCTCTGGCCACGACTATGAAGATAACTGCTTGCTTTGGGAGAATCAGATGACATCTTGGGAGAATGAAGCAGGCGTGGGGAAGGTGCCATGGACGACTGAGCATTGACCCTAAAGAGAACTTCAAGTCTCTTTTAAGTTACTTTGAAGAAGACTGACTGACTTTCCTTTTTTTAAAATATCTTTACTGGAGTATAATTGCTTTACAATGGTGTGTTAGCTTCTGCTGTGTAACAAAGTGAATCAGTTATACATATACATATGTTCCCATATCTCTTCCCTCTTGCGTCTCCCTCCCACCCTCCCTATCCCACCCCTCCAGGTGGTCACAAAGCACCGAGCTGATCTCCCTGTGCTATGCGGCTGCTTCCCACTAGCTAGCTATTTTACGTTTGGTAGTGTATATATGTCCATGCCGCTCTCTCACTTTGTCACAGCTTACCCTTCCCCCTCCCTGTGTCCTCAGGTCCATTCTCTAGTAGGTCTGTGTCTTTATTTCCGTCTTGCATGGTGCTGGGAAAACTGGACAGCTACATGTAAAAGAATGAAATTAGAACACTCCCTAACACCATACACAAAAATAAACTCAAAATGGATTAAAGACCTAAATGTAAGGCCAGACACTATCAAACTCTGAGAGGAAAACATAGGAAGAACACTCTATGACTTAAATCACAGCAAGCTCCTTTCTGACTGACTTAATTGGCAAGACCCGGTGGGCTCTCTGTGTCCCTCTGCCGGAGCCTACTCCACAGTACAATGAGCTTGGTTACAGAACATAGAGAAGTGGGTTTTGATTTAATTTAACCAAGAATGGAAACTCCTTCTCTTGTGTAAAAGTCCAGGGCTGTGTGAACAAGGGCCACTCCATGATGCCATGTTCCACCATTTCTATGAGGTCACATTTTCCTCCTGGTCCAAGATGGTGGCACTTGCCTCTAAAGGAGAAGGCTGGAGAAAGGGAAGAAGAAGAAAGGGGTGGACATGCACCAGATTCCTTTTAAGGAAGGGTCTTAGGAACTACTTAAGGCACATCCTCTTATGTTTCAGTGGCCAGGAGTTAGCCTCATGGCCACTTCGAGCTGCAAAGGATGTTGGGAGATGTGAACTTTATTTTGAGTCACGATGACTAGCTAACACTTCTACTATTTCAGAATAAAGAGGTGTTGGGGAAAAATTAACAACTCTGCCATAGGGCCCTGGATGTAAGACATTAGAGGGAGCTGATTACAGGCCATGGAATGATTTGTGATTTATTCCTCCTTCAGATATGGATGAAAAATGCCACCTGCCATATTAGTAAACGATGGATGTTGCAGCCACTATACCCCCCGAACTGTGCCATCTGAGGGGATTCAGGATGGAGAAAAACAGGACACTGGCTATAGATAGCTGAGGTGCAGATCAAAGGAATGATTTCAATGAGCCCAGACTCTTGCATCTTCATACATATTAGAAAAGTGCCAAATTCATTAACTTGAGATGTCTGTTTTTCTTGAATTAACAGCAATCTTTTGATGTTCCGACTACCTGGTGTTGCAAAAACTCCTGTGTGTCCTCGCTCCCCCCCTTACCTCTTCGGAGCAGTCCTTCAGAGCTGTCTGAGATGCTGTTTCCCGGGCCTAAGTCCTCAGTTTTGACTGCCAAATAAAAGATAATTCTCAACTTCTAGGTTGTGCTTTTTTTCAGTTGACAGAGTTTCTTACACATTTGGCAGCAGCTGGACTGCAAATGCTAGCTTTTAATGGAGAGACTTTCATGTTTTTCTTCATCTTTACAGGTATTGCACAGAGGGATTAGGAGAGGTGTGTCCAGTTCTGGTGGCCAAATACCACTCAGAAATCTATCTCTGAAGTTTTGGTTCTTCAGGAGTTACACAGAGGAAAGTGGCTCAGTGTCATAAACTGTATCTTTCACTTATTTGGGGACTTTATTCTTATTGCTACTCTTTAGTCTCAAAGGAATCAAATTAAATTTTTCCTCAATTCATTCCCCAGTAAGCTACTGACTAATTTTTCTTCTCTTCTCATTTGGAATTCTCACAAGATTGGTCTTTATTTTTGTTCCCTGCAACCTGTCTGCTTCTCTTTTCATTCTGGAAACAATATTTAAAAAAAAAAAAAAACTGTGTCAAGGCACTTTAAAAAATAAATTCATTAAGGCATAATTTTATAACTTTTAAAATAAATTTATTGAGTTTTAATGCTTTATACTTTTACTGGTGACAAAGAAAAGGCACCACCCATCCCAAGTGTGCGATTCAATGATATTTTTGGTAAACTGACCAACTTGTTCAACCATCACTATAAATCAGTTCTGGATTATTTCTGTCATCCTAATAAGATTGCTTATGTCCACTTACTATTAAACTGTAATCGTCTTTCCCCTTCACTCCAGGCAACCAGTAATCTGATTTCTGTCTCCATAGATTGGCCGTTTTTGGACATTTCATGTAAACTGAACCATACAGTACACGGTCTCTGTGTCTGGCTTCTTTTACTGAGTGTAATGCTTTATTTCCGTGTCTTAGCTGTATCAGTTCTTCATTCCTATCTATTGCCAAGTAATATTGCCAACTAGTATTCAACAGTTGTAAGAATATACCATACTATTCTATCCATTTTTTGATGAATATTTAGGTTGTTTCCAATTTGAGGTTATTAATAAGTAATGCTGCTAAAACTTTTGTGTGCAAGTCTTTTAGTGGATATATGCTTTCAGTCGTCTTGACTAGATACCCAGGAAGAGAATTCCTGGGTCACATGGTAATTATTTTTATCAACTGAGTAGCTTTCGAATTGTTTTCCACAGTGGCTGTAGTAGTTTGGTAGGGCCCCATAGCGAAGTACCATGAACTGGGTGGCTCAAACAACAGAAATATGTTTTCTCTCTGTTGTAGAGGCTGGCAGTGTGGGCTCAAGGTACTGCTGGAACCGTTCTCCTCTGAGGGCTCTCCTCTCGGCCTGCACTTGGCCACCCTCTCCTGTACCCTAACTCGGCATCTTCTCAATGTGTCCCAGTTTCCTCTTCTCATAAGGACATGAGTCCTACTGGATTCGGGCCCATCCTAACAGCCTCGTTTTAACTTGATCATCTTTTAAAGGCCCTGTCTCTAAAGACAGTTAGATTCTGAGGTCCTGTGATTTAGGGCTTTAATATGTGAATTTTGAGGAGACACAGTTCAGTCCTAACAGTGGTCATACCATTTTATGTTTATACTAGAAATGTATGAGGGTTCCAGTTCCTCCACATTCCTGGAAACATTTACTCTTGTCTGTTTTTTAAAAAAATTTTTTATTTTATGATAGCCATTCTCGTGGCTGTGATATGCTGTTTTGTGGTTTTAAGTTGCATTTCCCTAATGCCAGATGATGTTGAACAGCATGTCATAAGCTTATTAGCCATGAGTATGTCTTCGTTGGTGGACTGTCTATTCAAATCCTTTGCCTACTTTTTAACTGGCGTTTGGCTAGCAAAACTGGATCCAACTTCTTTTAGTCTGTCTTCGTAATGCTTACAATGATAAAGAAAAACCACCTTGGAAGAGTAGAGAAAGATACTCCCAGAATGTACAAAGAAGTCGTATACCTCAAAGACATGAAAGTCATGTTCAAAGTTTTCCAAAGTACAGTTATTATAATTAACTAGCATCTTCTCATACCTCCAAGCAGTGCGGTCCATTGGTCCCTGAATGGGGGCTGAGTCTTGGGAATACTCGGAAGCATTCTCCCAGCATAGAACTGTTCTACTGGATAAGAACATGCCGATTTTTTCCTGTGCTCCTTCACCACTTGATATGTGATGATTCCTGGTCTTCTAACACGGGAAACATCTGACCCCTACTAGGGTTTCTAGGCAGGCTTTGGAGATCAGGGTGCCCACATGCCTGATGTTCACTAGTAGATGTTTGTTTGGCTTGAACAGTGTTGGACCATATCTTGTCTTTAAAATGTTTACTGCTAATTAATTGATTGCTGACAACAAAATACTAAAGAGATTTTATATATATATGTAATATGTATGTATGTAATGAGTTTCTGGCTTTTTTTTTTTTTTTTAACACGGATCTACATGTCCTCGTGCAGTAGCTGGCTGGCTGACCGCATCGGTCCCTTGCATTTAGACTGAATGTCGCTGTCGTTTGTCTCTATGCTAGTCCTGTTATTTTACTTATATTGCACTTAAGATAAAAATGAACCTTTTATATCCATCCAGTTTCTGAGGTTGCAATTTACAGGCATTTGTTTGCCCCTCACATCCTGAAACGGCGGCAAAATTTTCTCCTTTGGTTCTCTAAACAGTCTCCAGACAATTGCTCTGGTGCTGCCTTGTTCAGGAAAGCATACTGTCGCAAACTCCATGATGGCAAGGTGGTTTTTATAAATGTTTCCGTTGTATCCCAACACCTAGAATGATGCCCAGCATGTAATACACATGTACGTATTGTTTGTATAATGGGTGACAAACTAGGATATGATGCCATTATTCACTGTGGTCGGTATTTCTAACTCATAGTCAAGGTCGATCAGTTTTATCCCCCAGATATCTCTCAATCCAGCCACTTCTCTCCATCTTTACCTTCAGCCTAATCCACATCACCACCTGTCTTAACAGGACTATGAAAAAGTCCCTTAACAGATCTTCCTGACGCAGGTCTGCCCCTTCTCCACCTTGTTCTCCACAAGGCATCCAGGATGTGCAGATATGATCATTCCCCTCCTCTGCCACCCTGCCTCTCATTGTTCCTCGGGACTTGTCACAGGAGAGAAGCTACGGCATGTAGTACATTATCTGTGGTGTTATTGGATGGATGGATGGATGGGGGAAAAAACTCTCCGATTCTTGATGGAGAAACCCACTGGCAATCTGACTATCGAAATTCTCATTTGATGCTGCCATTTTTACATGTGGACTCACCAGCTTTCAAGAGAAGACAAAAACTGCTGGGGCTTTGTTTCTAGGAATGGGCCCGCATTGGCTGAATGAGGTTGAGTTAGTCTTCAGAGGTGCCTGTTGGCTGTATCCTGAAGCCTCAAAGACCATGTCCAGATCACTAAGCTGCTGCTTCTTGGTAGTTTCCCATGGGTTTACCTCTTCTTGCTGTCAGAGAAGTAACTTTGGGAGGAGATAGACCCAAGGGAGACAGAGAGAAGGAGGTCCCTTAGCAGCCGTGGTGAAAAGCTGCTTACGTCTGCCTTGATCCAAGGCCAGGAGATGGGGTGAGTGTGGGGGCGCCACCTAGATGGCTTAGCCCAAATCTTATAGTGGAGTGATGGAATTCCTTAGCCCAGTCGTATTTCTCTCTCTCTCTCTCTTCCTCTCAATTAGCATTGGAAGATCAAGAGTTTAGAAATCAGGACTTTAGTTCAAAATCCATGGAAAAAGAATCTGGGAACTATTCATGGAATTTTCTTCTCTGAAAGGAATTATAATTAATAATCCTTCCTGATTTGCTTCTGGGGGAACCCTAGGACCCCAAGGAATACGGGTCTACAGTATTGCGGGAATAGCATCATCTCTGAAACAGTTATCATAGGAATATACAAAGAGTTCATCTGCATGCTACTGAAAAGTACAATGTAAAGTTCTCTGCTGAAAAAGAATAGACTTCTGCTGTCTCACGTTAGATTTGAGCATCACTGTATCATGATTCAGTTTCCCCCTTCTTCTTCTGTATTACCTGCTTCCCGTCCCTCCCCCCGTTTGTTTATGCTGACAACGTAAACTCACACAGGTGTAAGGTTAATAATTTTTATGTATGAGCCATTGCATTTTTTTTTTTGCATCCATTATTTTGGCCTAGGTGGATTGTGAATGATTAGGGGCCACAGATTCAATTTATTTATTGTTGGGAAATTTGAGCCTATTACTCAGTCCTAGACTAGCTCGTGCAACTTGCTAACCTTTTCTCTATTCTCATTTTATATGAAATTACTTTCTGGGCTAAGATAATGGTTTATCTCTCCTCTTAATTGGGAAGTATATAAATTCATGAGAGAATTGTGCTAACGTGTTTTTCTTCTACATGGGAAATAGCATTTTTGGAAAATAATTGTGGAGAAAAACTAGATGTGTTTTACATGCAGGTTCAAAAGCAGTAAATGAAATAAAAAGGGAAATGGAGGGCACAGGACTGTAAAGATAGAGGATTCTTGTTGTGAATGGGCCTGAATAACACCTCTTTGGGTAGTAATTATGGGTGTCTAGATACATATATAAAAATATGGCCTTTCTTACTTGTTAGGTTTTCACACTGCACTTGGTACTAAAATCCCCCAAGCCTACTTCCGTCATTCCCTTATTGAGTCACTTCGGGTCAAGAAGAAGTATAATAAGCAGTGTGTTCACTCTAGGGAAGCTGTCTAGTGGGTCTTTCTGCAATGATGGAAAAGTTCTATATCTGCCCGATACCCAATATGAGAACTAGAACTTGAAATGTGACTAGTTGGAAGAACTGAATTTTAAATTTTATTTAACTTTAATTGAGTTTAATTTCAATAACCATATATGGTTGGTGATTACTGTACCGAACAATGCAGCTCTAGAAACTGTCTTTTTTCCCCCATTTTACTGAGAAATAATTGACATACATCACTGTGTAAGTTTAAGGCATACTGCACGATGGTTTGATTTATACATGTTGTGCGGTGATTACTACAATCAGTTCAGCTAACATCCATCACTTCATGTAGATACAATGAAAAGACAAGAAGAAAAGAAAAAAGAAAATATTCCCCTTGTGATTAGAACTCTTAGGATTAACTCTCTTAACTACTTTCCTGTGTATCATATAGCAGTTCTAACTATAGTAAACCTGTTGTATGCTATACCCCTTGTGTTTATTTATCTTATAACTAGAAGTTTATACCTTTTGACCACATTTCCCCAGTCCCCCACCACCACCACCCCCCCCGCCCCACCGCTGACAACTACAAATCTGACCTCTTTTTCTCTGAGGTGTTTTTTGTTTTATGTTTTTGAAAGATTCCATGTATGAGTAAGATCATACAGTATTTGTCTTTCTCTGTCTGACTTATTTCATTTAACATAATGCCCTCAAGTTTCATCCATGTCGTCACAAATAATAGGATTTCCTCATTTTTTTATGGCTGAATGATATTCCATTGTGTGTGTGTGTGTATACATACATACATATATGCATACTACAACTTCGTTATCCATTCATCCATCAGTGTCTGCTTACGTTGTTTCCATGTCTTGGCTATTGTAAATAGTGCTGCAGTGAACATGCAGGTACAGATACCTATTGGGGTTAGTGTTTTTGTTTCTTTTGGATATATTCCCAGAAGTGCAATTGCTGAATCATATGTTAGTTCTATTTTTAATTTTTTGAGGATCCTCCATACTCTTTTCCATAGTGGTTGTACTATGTCACCAACAGTGCACAAGGGTTCCCTTTTCTCCACATCCATGACAACATTTGTTATCTCTTTTTGACGATGGCCATTCTGACAGGTGTGAGGTGATGTCTCATAGTAATTTTAGTTTGCATTTCTCTAATGATTAGTGTTTTTGAGTTTCTTTTCATGTACTTGTTGACCTTTTGTGTATCTTCTTTAGCAAAATGTCCATTCAGATCCCTTGACCCTTTTAAAATTGGGTTCTTTGTTATTTTTCTATTGAGCTGTATACATTCTTTATATATTTTGGATATTAACCCCTTATCAAATATATGGTTTGCAAATATTTTTCCTATTCTGTAGGTTGTCTTTTCACTTTGTTGATTGTTTCTTTTGCTGTATAGAAGCTTTTTAGTTTGATGTAATCCCACTTGTTTATTTTTTATTTTGTTGCTTATGCTTTAGGTGTTGTATCCAAAAAATCATTACCAAGACCCAAGTTGAGGAACTTTATTTCTGTTTTCTTCTAGGAGTTTCATGGTTTTACGTCTTACATTTAAAACTTGAATCCATTCTGAGTTAATTTCTGTGAGTGGTGTAAGATAGGACTCCAATTTCATTCTTTTCCATGTGCATATCTGGTTATCCCAGCACCATTTATTGAAGAGTCTGTCTTTTCTCCATTGAATATTCTTGGATCCCTTATCAAATATTAATTGACGTAGGTGCTTGGGTTTATTTCTGGACTCTTGATTCTGTTCTACTGGTCTGTTTTTATGACAACACTGTACTGTTTTGATTACTGTAGCTCTGTAGTATAATGTGAAATCAGGAAGTGTGTTGCCTCCTGCTTTGTTCATTCTGATGATTTCTTTGGCCACTGGGGGTCTTCTGTGGTCCCATATAAATTTTAGGTGGGTTTTTTCTACTTCTGTTAAAAAAAAAATGCCCTTGGAATCTTGATAAAGATTGCATTAAACCCATAGATGGCTTTTGGTAGTATTGACATTTTTACGATATTATTTATTCTAATCCATGGACATGAGATATCTTTCCATTTATTTGCATCAATTTTCTTTTTTTTATAGTTTTCAGAGTAAATATCTTTCACCTCCTTGGTTAAACTTATTCCTAAGTACTTTATTTTATTTGATGCTATTCTAAATGGGATTTATTTCTTTTTCAGAAAAATTTTTGCCACTGACTTTTGTATGTTAATTTTGTATCCTGCAACCTTCCTGAATTTGTTGATTAGATCTAATAGCCTTTGGTTGATTCTTTAGGATTTTCTATATATAAAATCATGTGATGCACAAATATAGATAATTTAACTTCTTAATGCCCATTTTTGATACCTTTTATTTCTTTACTTGCCTGATTGCTCTAGTTAGAACTTCCAGTATTATGTTCAATAGGAGTGCTGGAACTGGACATCTTTGTCTTGTTCCTGATCTTAGAGGAGAAGTTTTCAACCTTTCACCATTGAGTATGATGTTGTGGGCTTGTCATACACAGCCTTTATTATGTTGAGGTATGTTCTTTCTTTCCCTAATTTGTTAAGAGTTTTTATCATGATGAACGTTGAATTTTGTCAAATGCTTTTTCTGTATGTTGAGATGCTCGTATTATTCATTTCTTTCATTCTAGTAAGGTGATATGTCATATTCATTGATTTGCTTATGCTGAACCATCCTTACATCCCAGGGATAAATCCCACTTGATCATGATGAATAATCCTTTTAACGTGCTGCTATATTTGGTTTGCTAGTATTTTATTAAGAATTTTTACACCTATATTCATCAGATATATTGGCCTGTAGTTTTCTTTTCTAGTGGTTTTCTTTTCTGGCTTTGGTATAAGGATAATTCTGGCCTTGTAAAATGAGTTTGGGACTGTTTACTTCTTTTCAATTTATTGGAAGAGTCTGGGAAGGATTGGTGTTAATTCTTCTTTAAATGTCTGGTAAAATTCTCCATAAGAGCCTGGGCTTTTCTTTGTTGGGAGATTTTTTATTATTACTTTTTCAATCTTCTTTCTAGTAATTGGTCTATTCAGATTTCCTATTTCTTCCTGTTTTAGTCTTGGTAAACTGTATGTTTCTAAGAATTTTTCCATTTCTTCTAGGCTGTCCAGTTTGTTGGCATATAGCTGTTCATCATAGCCTCTATAATCTTGTGAATTTCTGTGGTAAGAGTTGTAATGTCTCCTTTTTAAATTTATTATTTTGTTGATTTTTGTTATTTCTCTTTTTTCCTTGATTAGTCTAGTTAAAGGTTTGTCAATTTTATCATTTCAAAGAACTAACTCTTAGTTTGATTAAGCTTTTCTATAATTTTTATGTTCTCTGTTTTATTTATTTCTGCTCTAATTTTTATTTCCTTTTTCTCCTGATTTGGGCTCAGTTTTTCTTCTTTTTCCAGTTCCTTAAAGCATAGAGTTAGGTTATTTATCCAGGATCTTTCTTGCTTCTCAATGCAGACATTTATTTCTTTGAACTTTCCTCTTAAAACTGCTTTTGCTGCATCCCATAAATTGTGGAATGTTGTGCTTTTATTTTCATTTGTCTAAAGAAACTTTTAAATTTCCCCTTTAATTTATTCTTTGATTCATTGGTTGTTTAGGAGAGTGTTAATTTCCATGTGTTCATGAATTTTCCAGTGTTCCTCTTGTTACTGATTTGTAGTTTCATGCCATTGTTGTCAGAAAGGATATGTGGTATGATTTCAATCTTCTTGAATTTTCCAGGACTTATTTTATGGCTTTACATATGGTCAGTCCTAGAAAATGTTCCATTTATGTTCTGTCATTGGATAGAATGTTCTGTTAGTCCATGTGGTTTTTAGTGTTGTGCAAATCTGCTTTTTCTTATTGATTCTCTGGATAATCTATCCATACTTGAGAATAAGGTATTAAAGTTGCCACATATTACTGTTTATTTCCCCTTTTAGGTCTGTTAATTTTTGTTGTATGTATTTAGGTACTCCAATGTTGGGCACATATTTACAATTGTTATATCTTCTTGATGGGTTTATCCCTTTATTACTATGTAATGACCTTCTTTGTGTCTTTTTCTCATTTTCAGTTTAAAGTCTATTTTGTTTGATATAAATATTGCTACCGCTGCTTTTTTATTGGTTACCATTTGCTTGAAATGACTTTTACCATCCCTTCACTCTCAGTGTATGCATGTCTTTAAGGCTAAAGTGAGTCTTTTGTAAGTACCATAATCACTGGATCCTGTTTTTTAATTTTTTATCCATTCAGGCATTCTGTATTGTTTAAAGTAATTATTGATAGGTAAGAACTTACTATTGCCATTTTGTTATTTGTTTTATCATCGTTTTGTAGGTTCATTGTTCTTTATTTCCTGTCCTGCTAGTTTTTTTTATGTGTGTGTTTTGTTGTCTTTTGATATCAGTATGCTTTGACTTCTTTTTCATGTTCTTCTGTGAATTGCTACTTGTTTTCCCTTGTGGTTACCAAAAGGCTTAAATAAAATATCTTAAAATTCTAACACCTTATTTTAAGCTAACAACCTAACTTCAATAGAATTCCTAACCTTTACACTTTTACTTCTCCTCCTCCTCACATTTTAGGTTACTGCTCTTACAATTGACATAGTTATTATGTTGTGTAACTAATAATAGATTATTATAGTTGTGAGGTTTGTTTGTTTTTTTTACTACATTCATTTTGAAACTTTTAAACTGGAGTTGTAAGTGAATTAAGCATGACCATTACCAGATTACTGAATTTAACTTTGCCAATTATTTTACCATTATCACTGAGTTTAAACTACATTTTTATACTTGTATGATGTTAATTAGCATCCTTTTACTTTCAATCAAAGGACTTTCTTTGGTATTTCTTGTAAAGCAGGTCTAGTGGTGATGAACTCCATCTACTTTCGTTTATGAAAGTCTTTATCTCTTTTTCATTTGTGAAGGACAGCTTTGCTGGTATAGCAAAGCTATAACTAAAACTGGTTGACAGTTTTTCTTTCAATATTTTGAAATGTCTTCCCATTCTCTCCTGGCCTGAAATGTTTCTGTTGAAAAATCTGCCCATAGGCTTATGGGGGCTCCCTTTTAAGTAACATCTCTTCTCTTGCTGTTTTTAAAATTCTTTTTTTTTGTCTTTGACAATTTAATTATAATTTGTCTTGGTGTAGCCCTATCTAAGTTTGATATTTTTGGGGTCCTTTGGGCCTCATAGATCTGGATGTCCATTTCTCTACCCAGGTTTAGGAAGTTTTCAGCCATTAATACTTTAAATATACTTTCTGTCCCTTTCTCTTTCTCTTCTCCTTTGGAATTCCTACAATGCAAATTTTGTTTCTTTTCATTTTCATTTCCCATAAATCTCATAGGCTTTTTTCACGCTTTCATTCTTTTTTACTTTTTGCACCTCTAACTGGATAATTTCTAATATTCTATCCTCCAGATAACTGATTGTTTCTTCTGCACTGTCAAGTCTGCTTTTGAAATTCTCTGTTGAATTCTTCAGTTCAGTTACTGTATTTTTCAACTCTAGGATTTCTGTTTGTTTGTTTTTGGATGGTTTCTATTGCTTTGTCAAACTTCTCGTTTTGTTCATGCATGGTTTCCCTAATTTAGTTTTCTGTGTGTCCTTGTTCACTAAACTTCTTTAAGGTGATTGTCCTGAATTATTTGTCTCACGGTTCATAAATTTCCATTTCTTTAAGATTAGTTATTAGAGCTTCTTTAGTTTCCTTTGGTGGTGTCATATTTTCCTGTTTTCTTTTGTGATACTTGATCTCTTGTGTTGGTATCTACACATTTGAGTAATCAGCCTCCTCTTGCAGACTTTGCAGGTTTGCTTTGGTGGAAACAGTCCTTCACCTGTCAGCTCCTTTGGGGTTTCTGTTGGTAATGTCCTTAGGCAGGTGACGCCTGCTATTATGGTCTATTTTTGGATAAGGAGGCAACTGTTGAAGCTCTGAGGATGGGGACGTGGGATGTGCCCTGACTAAGAACAGTTGGATAGAACTGCTCACTTGGTTCCCAAGTGAGGCTATAGGATGGGCTTCACAATTGCCTGGTTCCTCTGGTCAGGCTTATGAGATGGTCGGGACGGGGTACTTGATTCAGTAGTAGTGGGGCTATGAATTAGCTTCCCTGCACCCAGGACAGCACCCAGAACAGCATGGCTTGTCGCTTAGGGAACCTGAACCAGGCAGGAGTGTGCACTTATTTCCCTGGTCAGGTGAGGCCACTGGTTTTGCTCAGCAGATGGGGGAGATGTGGGCTGTGCTCTCTGTTCAGGTCCCACTGTAAGCAGGGCTGTTGTGTGGGTTTATGGAATAGTTTCCCTGCCTGGACACAGTGGGAGAAGCAGCTCTAAAGCTAGTAAAGCTCTTTGTTGTCGTAATTCAAGCCGGCCCACATCCCAGGTTCCTTGGTTGTTCAGGGCCCCAGCTTTGCTTTGCAAACTGTGGAATCTGCCTGCCCTTCTCTAGGCATGAGCATGGCTGGGCCTCATAGCTCCTAGGTATTATAGCCAGCCCTTCTGGTCTGATGGATGGGGAGCTATAGCAGGTGGGGCTCTGTCTCAGCTCCCCTGCCTGTGCTGGAAAGTGAGGGACTACTCCAGGCATCTCCCAATTTTTCCCAAACAAAATGTCAGGCTGGGAGGGGCCATGAGGTACCCTTAGCCTTGGCTGTGAGTAGCACAGGAGCCCTCCAGGCCAGTACCGGCTTTGCCCCAGGTGTGATCAGCTCTGCCTGCTGGTCTCTTGGCTGGAGCATTACTGGGCTACACAGCTTCTAGGCCTCCCGCCAGCCCCTCTGGTCAGATGCGGCTGGGAGACACTCTCCACCGTGGGTGGGGTGTGACTCATCTTCTTGCCTGGGAGTGGGCAAACTAGGCTCTCAGGCTGTCAAAACTCCTCACCTGAGGATCTGAGTAAGGCGGGTCTGTACCCTGCCATGTTTCCCGGTCAGAGTGCACCCCCGACTTGGTTCTGCAGGTGAGCAGAGCCGCTGGTTAGTCTACCGCTTCGGCACTGCAGGTGTGAACTCGCTCTGCCAAGACCCCTGTGCTGGTTGCAAGCCCTTCCCCTTCCTCCATCAGTCAGATTCCCAGTGGTTGAGCCCCAGAGATTCCCCTGCAGTCCCCATGGGGTGAGGCCAGATTAGGGGCTCCCTCAAAGAGAAACACAGTGCTGGGGGGCTGCTTGTTCCCCGTGGGCTCTCTTTTCTTACTGGAGGAACCAGAGGCTCAGGGGAGACCTGTCCACCTGGTGCTGCCCTGGCCTGGGGGAGTGGCAATGCGGTCAGTGTGTAGCCACTTCTCTTACCTTCTAACGTGGTCTCTCTTGGTCTCTGTGGTGCAGGGGGTACTTCAGCCTCCCCTGTGTTCTAGGTCCTCTCAGTGCTGACTTGTTCATGAATAGTTGTTAGTTGTTCTTCTAGTGAAAGGGAGGGAAGTCAGGAAGGATCTATGTCACCGTCCACCTAGAGAATGTCTCGAGCCCTTAGCATCAGTCACTACAGTAAGTGCTGTCATAACCCAGACACTTAGCCCCACGATGCTCTTTGTATTTCTAACCTCCAGCTCTTCACTGCCTCCAGTATACCCTCTGGATCTGAAGTTGTATAACATCAGTAAACCTCCTGTAACTGAGTTTCTCAGCTTTTTTTTAATCCAGCTGAAACGTGACTTTTCCTCCTGAGGACACACCTTCCCCAATAGCCGTCTCGAGTGAAAGATGATTGTTTTGTTATATTTCATGCTCTGTAGGACCTAGTGTTGAGATAAATGTCTTTTTAGCTCTTCAGTACTGTTTCAAAACTATTTTTCCACTTTTCTTCTTTTAAAAAAATGCCAGGTAATTTGAAGGGTATGCTGTCAGTTCCCAGCACCTACAGCCAACCTGTCACTTTCACTGCCCACTCCCACTCCTATGACTTTCACACAGACTTCTTTTCGACCATCCTTGGTAATTTCATATGGTTTCCTTCATATGGATAATTCATTTAACACTTTGGCCTCTCATATTCCTGACCCCTTCATCCATAATAATCTTTCTTCCATCTTAACAACTAACTCTTACAATCATATTGTATAACTATCCCACATTCTAAATCCCCAAATTTGAGCACCCAATTCTCTCCCGCACTGTATATTCCCACTCACTTTTCCCAGGATTTTCACTTCAACAATTATTTGATGAATTGAAACCTCTGGGTCCACTGATGCTTCCACCTACTTATTAATCTTCAGTACTTTCATTATATTCCTCTTTTCTTTTTTCAGCTTAGGGACCATGTCCATCACATATTCATGCCCCTTTAAAAACACTTTTCAAGCTTGCTTTTCTTGCCTTCTGTCAAAATTTCTCTTAAAGCCGAACCCCTGGGTTAACCTAATTAATTACTACAACAGTGCTCTGTGTCTAGGCACTTGAGGATTGTTATAGAACACTGAACCATCAAGCTGACTTGTTTCAACTTGACCTCAAATCTCAAATGGGCACTTGATACTACCCGGCAATCCTACTGTATCTCCTCGGTAAACTTGCTTTCTTACCCTCTAACGATCACCAGTTTGCATCTTCTCTCCTCACATTTCCAGCACACCCCTTTATGATCAGCTGATAGTTTTTCCCCTGCCATCCTGAGAAAATGCAGCTATCAGGTAGGTTCTATCCTATCTTCTAACTAGACATGCACTAGTGTATCTGCGTGTGCACCCATGTCCTCTTTTTCTTCTCTCCTTTAAAAGGGTGACACCTTCACATGTGCTCAAAATATGCTAATCCTGAAAAACTTCTCTTTCTTGCATCACCAGCTTCTCATTCTCTACTGGATCAGTTTTATCAGTATACAGATACGTACTTCAGGACCACTCACCTTAAAAAATAATTCCAACCCCATAGCCTTCTCAACTCTTTTCCTATTTCTCTGCTTTTATTATTAGCAAAACCAATTTTCTGTTCCCCAATTATTATCTTCTACTCTGCACTCTCCTTTTTTTAAACAATATCCAGCTAAGATTCAGCCTCCATGGCTTTGTTGAAATTCCATGTTGTCAAGGCTACCCACAAACCAACATCTTGGCATGTCTCAGTCATGAACTTACTCAGATTCTCAAGAGGATTAAAGTCAGTTGTCCACTCTGTCCTTTGTAAAATGATTCTGCATCTGGACTTCCGTGACATCACACTTTCCTGTTTTTTTCTTCCCCTCTGTGCTCTTTCTCAGCTCTGTTTTTCTATCCTTTCCTTCTCTACCCGACTTACACTGAGTGGCCTCGAGGAACTGTTCCCCGTGGGTCACCTCATCCGGTCTCATGACTTTAAAAGCAGCTGTGTAGAGGCATCAACAAAGGCCTAGGTTTGCAAACTATCAGAAGCAATTAGTATTTTTTATAGTCTCTTCACAAATTATCTCATTAACTTTGTGGAGAAGGGAAGTAATAATCATAGTGTCATCTTCTCCCTCCAAAAATTATTCTGGTTTTCAGAAGCATTTTAAAGAACAAAGAAAAGAAAGAAAAAGAAAACAGAAATCAATGATGCTGTTTATCTACTAAGCACATATTCCATGAACTAAAAAAAAATTCCATTTTTTTCATAAAACATATTGTTTTGTACCTCCTTGAAATTGTTTTGAATGTAGAAGTTAAAAGTTAAATGCAGATATAACTGTTTTATTGAATTTGAACAAAAGAAGTTATTACTTATCTTAAATAAGGCCACTTGGTACATAGGGCATAGTTAAGTTTAATCTTCTTGGGGTCTTAGTTTAACTTGATTATTTATGTTATCAAGACTCTGTTTAATTTTAGGTTTTTTTTTATTACATCAAAGTAAGTTTGTGGTTTTATGTGTCCTGTATAAGATATTTTTACCTATTCCAAGATTACAAAGATTTTCTTCCATATTTTGGGGAGCGATTACATAATTTTAGCTTTTACATTTAGAATTAGAATCCTTTTCAAGTTAAAAATTTATGTACAGTGTGAGGTATGGTTCAAGTTCATTTTTCCCGCACATGCGTATCTAGTTCTGTAAGTATAATTTGTCAGAAAGATTTTGCTTCCTCTTTGAATTATCTTGTTAAAATTCAATTGACCATATACATGTTGGTCCATTTGTGGACTCTATTTCTTCTTCCATAGTTTCTATTTTTAAAAAGGAGATTTTTATTCTAATAGCATCTTTTTTTATTTAGTTATTTTGTCAGAATTTTACAGAAGCGTACTTTTGAAAGTCTAATAGTTTTGCAAGACTTGTAATGAAAAACTGCCATACGCTTCATAAAGCCTCTCACTCCCAACCTTCTCCAGTAATTTTCCATTATTTTCATAGCTCACGTTTTTTTTTGTTTTTTTTTTTTGTGGTACGCGGGCCTCTCACTGTTGTGGCCTCTCCCGTTGCGGAGCACAGGCTCCGGATGCGCAGGCTCAGCGGCCATGGCTCACGGGCCCAGCCGCTCCGCGGCATGTGGGATCCTCCCAGACCGGGGCACGAACCTGCGTCCCCTGCATCGGCAGGCGGACTCTCAGCCACTGCGCCACCAGGGAAGCCCATAGCTCACATTTTTGATATTGGCCACCACATATTACTGTTATACTTTTACTTCCTGACTGTTTTTAGAAGTTTTAGGGATTAAGTTATTTTTCTTGGTTGATTTCGTCTTCATGTTGGGACACATCTTCCTGTAGTTTGCTAAAGAAGAAAAAATTAGCATTATAAATTTTAAAAAATCCAGTTGAAATAGATATTTAAAATCCAATAGAAATCTTGAAAGATAAAGTTGAAGAAATCTTCAAAGAATGCTTCAAAAGGCATAGCAATATAAAATTGCAGAGAAATGTAAAATATAAAAGAGATTCCAGTATCTGAATAATAAGAGTCCCAGGAGGAGAGGAAAGAGGAAATAGCAGAAAGTAAGTCATCAAAGAAATAATTCAAGAAGAATTTCCAGAACTGAATGACATGGGTTCTAGATTAAAAAGGGTCACCAAAAGTCTATGATGACTTGTGAAAACACATCCATAACAGGGTGCTTCATTATAATATTTTAGGAAACTAGATAAGACCCTTCAAGTTTGCAAAAACCATGCAACTTTTTATAGAAATCATCCAGAACCAGAAAGGCATCAGATTTCTGACTTAGAGCAGGGGGGTGGGAAACTGTGGTCCATGGACACATTGTCTGTGGCTACTTTTGTGCTACAATTGCAGAACTGAGTAGCTTTGACAGAGGAATTATGACCTGTAAAGCGTAAAATGTTTACTCTCTGGCCCTTTACTGAAAAAAGTTTGCTGACACCTGCTTTAGAACAGTAGTAGAAGTTACAGACAATAGGTTAATGGCATCCAATTTTGAAAGAGAAGTATTTTTACATTAGAATTATACAGTCAATTAATGAAATTTGAGAGTAAAAGATATATTCATATGTATAATCTCATATATTTACTTCTCAACATGTAATTAAATTCAACCCTTTCTCCCTTTGTTGGTTTTTTAAACTCCCTCTTTCCTGTTTACCTGGTATAAATTTGTTAATTTTCTCAGCGATTAAATTATAAATAAATTCTAAATTGGGATGTGTGAGCAGTGAGTTTGACACTGAAAGCATTATGTTTTCATTGGAACCATGGAGAAAATGAGCTCAGATCCAGGGTATAGAGTGGATGTGGTCACCTGCAGAGGTAAAATGGGCCACCCGACCCAAAATTTGGTCTGGATGTGGAGATTGGTGATACTACACACACCAAGAGTTTATGAAAAGGTTCATTCTTCATTTCATGAGGGGTTCTAGAAAGCAGAGAGTGTTTCCAAGCAGGTCCACAATGGTTTGAGAAAGCCATGAAAGGGTTGTGTAGCGTTTTAGGGGCAGGGCGGGTTGAGGGTTCTCGCAGAGACTCTGGGACTTGGGTGGTCTGACCTTTCCACCAAGCCCCAGGGGAGCACAGTCCACTCTGTTACCAACTTATCCTGTAGTGGGTCAGAAAACAAAGGGGGGCAGTGGGGCTCGAAGCTGTCAAAAGTCAAACATCAAATGGAGTCAGACTTTTTGACAAGAGTCATGGAGATAATAACAGTAATTACACAAAAGCACATCATTCGAAGGTTGATCCTGCCTTTTTCATTTGTCGGGTTTTTTCCTTCTAATAGAGCAAAGTATTTATTTTTATTTATATTAGAGTACCCAGGAGGAAGAGTATAGCAGTGGGGTAGGAGAGTGATCTGATGTTATTATTTGGCAGATATTAAGTTTAACTTACGGGGGATGACATATTTATTTTCTAAATAGTTTTAAAATTATGGTTTGTACTTTTAAAAGTTGTTTGCAAGGTAGATGGCTTCAGCTTTATTTGTGAGAGCAATTACTAATGTGACTCTACAGGGTAAATTGTAGGCCTGCAGAACATAAACAAACGTTCTTCAATGTCCAGGGCCGATGCCTCCTGGTAGTAGAACGCACATACTCGAGGCTGGGGACCCTGTCACCTAGTCATCGTGGTGGTACCCAGCGGAGCTCTTATGTGGTTTATGTGGTGTCTTTCAGATGAATTTTCAGGCAGATTAAACTTCTAGGCATAGATAACTGCATAGTTCATTTAGTCCAAGTGGTAAGGCATTTCGTCTCTGTGACTGCAATACCTTGACAACTTTTGAGTCCTTCTTTATACTATTATAGCACATCTACACAGTACTAAAATATCACTTTATACCTAGCTTCCCATAGGTGGGTTGCCTCTAGATAGTAATACAAAGCCTTATGGTTTTCTTATTAGCATTTTGTACATAACAGATGTTTAAAAGTGGTATGAGCAGAATACCTGAATGCTTAAGTAATGTTTCTGAACAAAGTTTGAGATGATTTATTTTCAGAATTTCTTTGCTGAACCTATGAACTACTATAAAAATAGTTTTTACATTGATTTCTTAAAAGTTTACGTGGTGTACGATACTGGTATTTCAATGGGAAGCTTTTGCTTGGTGGAGGCTTCTGATTACTGAGACTTAGGAAATGTTTGTTATTTTCTAGTGCACTCAGAAAGATGGAAGACATAAGTAAGCAGTTTATGCTTTAAACCTGTGAAGAGGGATTTTTAGTCATTTACTGTCTGGTCCACTGGAAATGACTCAAGATGTGGCTTTATGAATGCAGTTACAAATATACTGGCCTTCATTGAATAGACCTAATGTACCATCTACAGATTATTAGAAATTATTAGTAGTATCATTGGACTCTACATACATTTAAAAGTCACTGTCTAGGGACTTCCCTAGTGGCACAGTGGTTAAGAATCCGCCTGCCAATGCAAGGGAGACAGGTTCAAACCCTGAGCTGGGAAGATCCCACATGCCGTGGAGCAACTAAGCCTGTGCACCACAGCTACTGAGCCTGCACTCTAGAGCCCATGAGCCACAACTACTGAGCCCGCGTGACACAACTGCTGCAGCCTGCAAGCCTAGAGCCTGTGCTCCACAACAAGAGAAGCCACCGCAGTGAGAAGCCCGCACACCACAACGAAGAGGAGCCCCCACTCACCGCAACTAGAGAAAGCCTGAGCGCAGCAATGAAGACCCAATGCAGCCAAAAATAAATAGATTTTAAAAATAATTTTAAGTCATTATCTAAATGGTATTGATACATTGTAAGTTTGGAGTATCATAGAAAATTTATACCAGCTTTAAGAATCAAAAGTGTTCATATGTTGTTAAAGTTTGGATTTACCTGTTTAATTTTGTTATGTCCTTTCTGGTCTCTTCAGAAAGAAACCTTTAAAATGGTCTTTCCTCTTTCCCCTTTAGTTACCACCTTTTTACTTCTCTGTCATGTATGATATCTTGCTAATTTTAACATATTGAGTTATATATGTACTTATTATTATGCCAAATCAAATGCCTAATTATATTTTTTAAATTTTCATGCAGTTTAATTTTTAAAACACATTACAATTTCTTTAAGTAGATATGCATTGATAAGTTATGCTTTCCTAATTACCCTTTAGCATTGTTAGATGGCCTCTTTATTTCTATTAATAAGCTTTGTCTTATGTCTTTTTTTTGGGCTGCGTGGCTTGCAGGATCTTAGTTCCCCAACCAGGGATCAAACCTGTGCCCCTTGCAGTGGAAGCACAGAGTCCTAACCACTGGACCACCAGGGAATTCCTCTCTCTCTTTGTATATGTATATATATAAACAAGTTTTATTTCTTTTTCTATACATAAAACAAATTATATATATAATTTATAATTTTAAATATTTTAATGTTAATTTAAAAAACTGTAAAATTTGAGCATATAAACGAATGCCCTGAATAAATTATTTTACTATTTATTATTGTTATTTTATATCTTTTTATATGTATATTATTTTATATCTTAAACTATTGTTTTACAATCAGAGAAGACAAAAAAATAGAACACAAATGTAAATGGTGTACATACATGCAGTTATGTATTCATATTTATTTTTACTTTGATCCAAGAACTTATAGTAAGGTTCATGGTACGTAAATTTAGATAAATCTCCTGGTTAGTATTATTTTAATGAAAATCCCTAAATTTCCTGAAACTATTATTAGGGAGGGCATATTGTGTTTAGATAACATTATATGATTAGTAAATAGAAAAATAATGGATATGAACAAGCTTTGAAACTTGTCTAAATTTTTTTAAAACTCCTTATATAGTATTAGATTTATAGATGTAATTGTCATATACATAAGTACTCAGAAGTCAATAAAGTGCACCAAGTATCATCTGGGTTTTATAGGAACTAATTTATACAGCCTACCAATTATTTAGATTATTAATTACTTTAGTTGAAGAAATATTTATATTATATCCTTTAGATATTGTTTTAGTAGTGATAGCTACTTAGATATCAAAACAAATATAAAAAATTTAGAAATTTTTCTTTGATTAAATCTTGTGTACAAATATCCAGATTCTTAGAAAAATTAAAATGTAATACTTTCCCTTTAATCTTTCATTTGCTCTATGGTAACCACATTATTCCTTTCATTTTTTAATAGGTGTACTTTAATATTTATTTATTTATTTATTTATTTATGGCCGTGCTGGGTCTTAGTTGTGGCACGTGGGATCTTTAGTTGTGGCATGCAGGATCTTTAGTTCAGGCGTGCAAACTCTTAGTTGTGACATGCGTGCGGGATCTAGTTCCCCGACCGGGGATCGAACCCAGGCCCCCGGCATTGGGAGTGCGCAGTGTTACCCACTGGACCACCAGGGAAGTCCCAACCACATTATTCTTAATTCAATTTATTAAAAGAACTTTTTTGGTCAGCGGAATTAAGTAAATTTTTTTCTGTAAACGCAGTTTTTAAAAAACATTGAAGTAGAGTTGCTGTACAATATAGTGATTCACAACTTTTAAAGGTTATACTCCATTTATTGTTGTTATAAAATATTGGATATATTCCTTGGAGCTTATTTCATACCTAATAGTTTGTACTCTATATTGCTTTTTCCCCCTTCCCTCTCCCCACTAGTAACCACTAGTTTGTCTTCTATATCTGTAAGTCTACTTCTTTTTTGTTATATTCAATAGTTTGTTGTATTTTTAAATTCCACATATAAGTGATATCATATAGTATTTCTTTTTCTGACTTATTTCACTTAGCATAATGCCCTCCAAGTCCATCCATGTTGCTGCAGATGTCAAAATTTCTTTTTTTTTTTATGACTAATAGTCCATTGTTTATATATTCCACATTTTCTTTATCCATTCATCTGTTGATGGACCCTTAGGTTGCTTCCATATCTTGGCTTTGTAAATAATGTTGTTATTGACATTGGGGTGCTGGTGTCTTATTGAGTTAGAGCTTTTGGAGTTTTTTGGATATATCCCCAGGAGTGAACTTGCTGGGTCATATGGTAACTCTATTTTGAGTGTTTTTGAGAAAGCTCCATACTGTTTTTCACAGTGGTTGCACTAATTTGCCTTCTCACCAACAGTGTAGGAGGAATCACCTTTCTCCACATTCTCACCAACCTTTTTCATTTGTGGTCTTTTTTTTTTTTTTTAACATCTTTATTGGAGTATAATTGCTTTACAATGGTGTGTTAGTTTCTGCTTTATAACAAAGTGAATCAGTTATACGTATACATATGTTCCCATATCTCTTCCCTCTTGCGTCTCCCTCCTTCCCACCCTCCCTATCCCCACCCCTCCAGGTGGTCACAAAGCACCGAGCTGATCTCCCTGTGCTATGTGGCTGCTTCCCACTAGCTATCTACCTTACGTTTGGTAGTGTATATATGTCCATGCCTCTCTCTCTCTTTGTCACAGCTTACCCTTCCCCCTCCCCATATCCTCAAGTCCATTCTCTAGTAGGTCTGTGTCTTTATTCCTGTCTTACCCCTAGGTTCTTCATGACATTTTTTTTCTTAAATTCCATATATATGTGTTAGCATACAGTATTTGCCTCCCTCTTTCTGACTTACTTCACACTGTATGGCAGACTCTAGGTCTATCCACCTCATTACAAATAGCTCAATTTCATTTCTTTTTATGGCTGAGTAATATTCCATTGTATATATGTGCCACATCTTCTTTATCCATTCATCCAATAATGGACACTTAGGTTGTTTCCATCTCTGGGCTATTGTAAATAGAGCTGCAATGAACATTTTGGTACATGACTCTTTTTGAATTATGGTTTTCTCAGGGTATATGCCCAGTAGTGGGATTGCTGGTGATATGGTAGTTCTATTTGTAGTTTTTTAAGGAACCTCCATACTGTTCTCCACAGTGGCTGTACCAATTTACATTCCCACCAACAGTGCAAGTGGGTTCCCTTTTCTCCACACCCTCTCCAGCATTTATTTCTAGATTTTTTGATGGTGGCCATTCTGACTGGCGTGAGATGATATCTCATTGTAGTTTTGATTTGCATTTCTCTAATGATTAGTGATGTTGTGGTCTTTTTGATGATAGCCATTCTGACAGGTGTGAGGTGGTATTCCATTTTGATTTTGATTTGCATTTCCCCATTCATTAGCAGTGTTGAACATCTTTTCATGTGCCTGTTGACCATCTGCATTTCCTCTTTGGAAAAATGTCTACTCAGTTCTTCTGCCCATTTTAAAAATTAATTTATTATTTATTTTTGGCTGTGTTGGGTCTTTGTTGCTGTGCATGGGCTTTCTTTAGTTGCAGCAAGCAGGAGCTACTCTTCGTTGTGGTGCACGGGCTTCTCATTATGGTGGCTTCTCTTGTTGTGCGGAATGGGTTCTAGGCGAGTGGGCTTAGAAGTTGTGGCTTGCGGGCTCTAGAGCACAGGCTCAGTGGTTGTGGGGCAGCATGTGGGATCTTCCCAGACCAGGGCTTGAACCTGTGTCCCCTGCATTGGCAGGTGGATTCTTAACCTCTGTGCCACCAGGGAAGTCCCTTCTGCCCTTTTTAAAATTGAGTTGTTTGTTTCTTTGATGTTGAGTTGTAGGAGGTGTTAGTATACATTGGATATTAACCCCTTATCAGTCATATCATTTGCAAATATTTTCTCCCATTCAGTAGGTTGTAGTTTCATTTTGTTGATGGTTTCCTTTGCTGTCAAAAGTTTTTAAGTTTAATTATGTCTCATTTGTTTATTTTTGCTGTTCTTCCTTTACTTTAGGAGATGGATCCAAAAAGATATATTTCTGCGATTTATGTCAAAGAGTGTTCTGCCTAAGTTTTCCCCTAGGAGGTTTGTAGTATCTGGTCTTACATTTAGGTCTTTAATCCGTTTTGACTTTATTTCTGTATATGGTGTCAGCAAATGTTCTAATTTTATTCTTTTACATGTAGCTGTCCAGTTTTCCCAGCACCACTTATTGAAGAGACTGTCTTTTCTCCATTGTATATTCTTGCCTTCTTTGTCATAGATTAATTGACATGGATTTATTTCTGGGCTTTTTATCCTGTTCCATTGAAGTGTATGTCTGTTTTTATACCAGTACCATACTGTTTTGATTACTGTAGCTTTGTAGTATAGTCTGAAGTCAGGGAGTGTGATTCCTCCAGCTTTGATCTTCTTTCTCAAGATTGTTTTGGCTATTTAGGGTCTTTTGTGTTTCCATGCAAAGTTTAAAATTATTTTTTTCTACTTCTGTAAAAAATGCTGTTGGTATTCTGATAGGGATTGCACTGAATCTTTTGATTGCCTTGGGTAGTATGGTCATTTTAACAATATTAATTCTTCTAATCCAAGAACACAGTATATCTTTCCATGTGTGTCTTCTTCAATTTCTTTCATCCGTGTCTGATAGTTTTCCAAGTTCAGGTCTTTTACCTCCTTAAGTAGGTTTATTCCTAGGTATTTGAATTATGTAAATTTTAAAATTAAAATAATTTTGATTTTTTTAAACTTACTATTTACATTTTCACCTACTTTAAACTTAAAATTAAAGGTAAAAATTTCTCAGCTGGAAATCTTTTCTAATTTGTAAGAATAAATTTATTCAGAATTAGCCTTTAATAAAAATTAGGTGTCCTGGGAAGGGTCTTTTTGCCGGCTGAGCAGACTCGAACCAAGATACACAGGGTTAGGCTGTTTGCATATCTAGCTTTTAAACAACTACTGATTTCTGTCATGTTGTCCACTTGAAAATTTAAATTCCTTTTTACTAGTTAAATTCATAGCTCAGCAGGAACACTAAACCTATATAAACCAAAATTCGATGTGAAATTCAAAAGTTAAGTATACAAAGTAGAGCTCAGTTTAAGATAACACTTTAAACTTAGTCCAAACAAGGGGGGAAAAAAAAAAGAAAGGAAACTTTTAAATTACGTGTTTAAATACTGATAGTTTTTGTGACCAGGTGGAAGGAAAGGAGGAGGTTAACTGACCTTTTGTCCATGCATGAAATGATTGACCTTTTTATCCCTACAAATTCCACGGTTGACCTGGACACTTATGTGAGAAAGAAGAGAAATACAAAAAGATTTAAAAGAATGGAATTCGTTAAGCTTTTTCTCCCCACATTAAAATTTCCACTAATTCCTGCTCAGATTCTTATTCTCTAGTCAACCGAGTATCTGTACACGTTTTTAAGGCTTTTAATGTAAACTTTTGATAATGAAAAACTCCAGATATATTATTTAATTCTGTTATTTTTACTGAATTGTCCTCTAGTATTTAATTTCTTTTCTCATGCTAGTAAATTTATATTTATGTTCATAACAAATTAAGACACTTACAGACTTGCCTAAGGAAAGTTCTCTCACACTGAATTGGTATACTCTGCCATTTTCCTGCCAAATGAAAGAATGCTTGATTATGTCTTGACAGTTACATATGCAAGAATTTAAACACGACCTTTTTCTTCCATTGCTGCAAACTGAATGAAATACATTGAAAAAAAGTTCCTCTTCAAAATACATTTGCTCTGAGGCATTCAAGGCTTTTTACTCAGTAGTAATAAACCTAATTTCAATTAAACTTCAATTAACAAGTTGATTCATATTAAAAAAGGAAAAAGTCACCCACACTTGCTGGAGAGAAGTTTTCCTGTCTCTGTTGATTTGACCAAACAGAAAATGTGCTACATTTTCTTTCCAATAACTTTCAGAACCTTTTAAGCCTTTCCCTTTACTTTGTCTTAGAGGGAATTCTTACAGGTTCAGTGACAAAAAGAGAAGTGCTCAGCTCCACATGAATGGTAAGGTGACAGGAGTTCTCAACTCTACTCTTAAAATTCCCATTAGGGATTTATAACCTCACTTAGTGTCTGAGGATTTGGCAGTGGTGAAATTTGTCCTGTCAGTTCTCTGTTTAAATCTAAATGACAGCAGAAGTTTGCTGGGAGCATAAGTAAAATTCTGCATTATGTCTACTTGTACCATTGTTAGAAGCTCTAGTTTCTGTAAGCTTTCTTAGTCTCTCACAAAAGTGAGGTAGATAATAGAAAATAATCATCACCAAAAAGATATTGTGGCTTTTTCTGACATTTTAGGGAACAGAAAATGTAAAGGGAAAAGGGATACAGAATGTCGTTCCTACTTTACAGTGAAAAGTTACCTGTGCATATTCTACTGACTAACATTATTTTCTTAAAAAAAGTGCTCTCAGGCCAAGAAATTTTGTTAATAATGGAGGTTAGAGGTTATGTCAAAGATATAGCCGTCATAGTAAAATTTGACACAAATGTCCTTGGAAAGCTATCACAAATGATGAAAGTCTGCTTCATGAGCAGGGTATGGTTAAGATCTTGCTTTAACTTGATAAATCAGCAAATCAAGTTCTTATTGTCAGAGTTTTTATCAAGAAAGTAAGTCTCTCCAACACACAATCTTCACGAGTGAAGTACCTTTCAGTCCAGGGAGACTGTTTCCTCTTTGGGCAATAGTGTTTGCCTTCCTTGGAAAAATGGAGACCCACATGGACGCACAAATGTATACTTTTATATTTTGACTAATTTTACTTTGTAAATAACATTATGGAATATTTGACATACTAAAAAGTCAGAAGAGCAAAACAGAAAAAGACTCCCCACGTACCTGCCACACAGCCAGAGACTGAAAATATTACCAAAAAATTAAACACACGATTGTAACCTTCTCTGATCTTGTCTTCGTCTTCTATTACTATTTTATATTCCAGTGTCTTTAGACTATTTTTAGAGATGGATGGATGAGTAGCTCCAATGAAACCTTTATATTTGAACCTTTCTCTTTGTATGTGTTTCTTGTATGTTGGTTTACTTGTTAGTGTTGCTGGAGTGTTGGATCATGTATTTTATACAAAACCTTGGGGTAAAGATAGATATATCTTTTGGCCGTAATTCTAATATTCTTCAGCTTTAATCTGTATTTTGCAGTAATTAATTCATTCTGCTGCTTAGATTCCATTGACTTTCTCTCTTTATTTGGACCAGTTCTCTCATATAATAATTTGGATCATTTTGTTGTGTACACATTTTTTGTTTTTATGGAGCTTTTAGTTTACTTACATTTTAAGGAAGGAATTCTTGACCTCTGTCAGATGGCCATTTCCATCAGCCTCTGAGTTAGTTTGTATTCTTTGTGCCCCATAGGGCCTCCCTCTCCGGCTCTCCATCCTCCCTATTCCAAGCTGGACAGGACATTCTTGGCAACTGAGCTGAGCATACTCTTCCCAGTCGCTCTGTCTTGCTTCACTTCTTCAAGATCCTCAGATAACTTCCTAAGCAAAGGTGTGTCCTGGCTCTGTTGTTATGTGTGTATATTGCATTGTTATGTATGTGTGTTATGTTATGTCTTTGTTATCCACTTGTTATGGATTTATATCTTTCCTCCCTCCCTTCCTTCTCTTTTCCTTTTTGTCTTTCTTTCTTTCTTTCTTCCCTATATTTTAATGGTAGCTCAGGAGGAGGAGATAAAAGCATATGCTCACCTGCAATCTTGGTCCAGGGGTTTTAAAAAAAAAATTCAGACTTACAGCAGAGTTGTAAAACTAGTACAAAAAATTCCCAAATGCCCTTTACTCATATCCCCCAAATGTTAGCATTTTACCACATTTACATTACTTTTTTTCCCCTGAGATGTTTGAAAGTTGCAGACAAGATGTCCTTTTTTTTTCTCTAAAGACTTCAGTGTACATTTTCTAAAACAGACATTCTTACACTAGTACAATTATCAAAATCAGGAAATTAACGTTGATCCTAATACCTTATAGGTAGTTAAAATGTATCAGTTGTCTAACCATTGTCCTCTATTATCTAATTCACAAGCACACATTACATTCAGATGTCGTGTCTCTACTTTCCTTTACTTTGGAACACTTCCTGAGATATTTATCTTTCATAACCTTGGCATATTTTTAATACCAGAGGTTAGATATTTGTAAAATGCCCCTCAGTTTGGGCTTGTCGAATGTTTCCTCAGGATTAGATTCAGATTATGCATTTTTGGTAGCAGGACATCAGAAATGCTCTCATATCCACCTCAGCGCACCTATCAAAGTGTGTATGACATCATCTGTCCCGTTACTGGTGATATTAACTATGATTGCATGGTTAGGAGGGTGTTGAGGTCTCTTTAAAAACTTATAAGGGATAGCGAATAGAAATGACAAAGTCAGAGAAGCAGAGCCACAGTGCGGTACTCTGGGAATAAGGACCTGGGGAGTGAAGACCTGGAAAAGAGAAGATCAGATAAAGAGTTGCTAACCAGTCTTCCCGAAACACAGGGTCAGGTGGCTAGCTGATGGACCTTGCAAAGAAATTCAGGATGCCGGGTGTGTGCAGTCACCAAAGTCGGGACCTGAGGGACGAACTTCGGAAAGTTCTACGGGACCCTGTTGCATCTGTGAGTTTGTTGTCTCTGTGGACCCACAGAGAAGTTCTGGTAGTGAATCTGGTGTTTCTGTTGCTCTGCAGTATGGGAACTATGTGGGTAAATATGAAACACATTTTTTCTCAGTTTTCAGTTTCTTTTAAACGTTAATTGACAACAATGCCATTTATAATTGTACTAAAATATGAAATTCCTAGGGATATATTTAACAAAGTATGTGCCAGGTGTACATACTGACAACTACAATCATTGCTAAAATACAATAAAGAATCTATCTAAGTATATATATATATATATATATATATATATATATATACACACACACACACCACACTAATTGAGAAACTCAATAGTGCTGAAATGCCAATTATCCCCAAATTAATGTACAGTTAAATGCAATTCAAATCAAAATCGCAGCCAAACTTTTTTTGTAGAAATTGACAAGCTTTTTTAAAGATAATACAGAAATAAAAAGGACACAGAATAACCACAATTATTTTGAAAAAGAAAAACTTATAGGATTCAACTACCAGATTTCAGGACTTTTTTTTAAAAGCTATATTAATCAAGACAGGGTAAGTTTTCTATAAGTACAGACATATTGATCGATGGAACAGAACGAAAATTCCAAAAATCAGTCTGTACATATATGGCCAATTGGCCAATTGCTTTTCAGCAAAATTATCTTAGTATTTTAGAAAAGGTCCAGGCAAGTCAGTGAGTAAAAGATAGTTTTTTTCCCCCTGCAAAAGGCACTCTGTAACAATTGAAAATCTGTATGCAACAATATGAGCTCTTATCTTTACTTGACCTCATACTTAAAAGTTAACTCAATATGGATCAAAGTCCTAAGTATAACAGCTAAACGTATAAAATTTGTAGAAAAGAGCATCAGAGACAATCTTAGTGAACTTGCAACAAGTAAAAATTTCTAAGTAGAACATAAGAACCATGACATTTGAAAAATGATACATTCATTTCAACAAAAGAGTGATAATTCTGTAATACATTATTTTTTGTCCCTGAAAAGTCAGATTGTTCTCAATTCCAGGAAGAAAAATGTAAATCAATCCTGTAAATTTTCTATTATTCAGTGTTTAAATGCTACATTATTTATAGTGAGGAATATTCTGCATTGAAAATTATTTTCGGAGCATTACCATTTTTGAGAAAAATAACAGTATGCCTTTCAGACATGTTATCTGTGTAATTTGGGAGGTTCGGATACAAGAGTCCACTTACGTCTTCAAATTTATTTTCCCTCAGCGTACAGCAGAGGGCACAGTATATAGTCTCAACCAGTTTGTTGCATGATTGAATTAATAACTTAAAAGACTTAGGAGGACTTCTTGGGATAAACAATCAAAGGAAAGACAATTGAATATATGCTACTTATCTGAATAATACACAGGGGAGTCCATTTTTTAAAATATATGTTTACAGTCAGATGGTAAGAAAAATTATTCTTGTGTATTATTTAGAAAAGATGCTTGTTCTCCTTTGCCTCTTCACAGTAAAATATATATGTTGAAAACACTTAAAATTATTGACTATGGATAATTTGTATTTTTCATTAGGTTTAATGAGAATATAATAAATAAGTATGAAATAAAGTAATGGTGATATATGTCTATTGGAAGATAAAAGAAGTGAATTTCATGAAGGATTGTGTTTAAAGCTATGCCAGATGATTTCCTGAGATTTTAATCACATAACAAATTGACACAAAGAGTACTTGTTTTTTAAGACTTATAAATAGCATACGTTTTCATACTATTTTTAATTTTTCACATTTGGCATTTACTTTTGTCTGACATTTAAGAAATTTGGGTGCAAGAGAAACAACAGCATTCTTAATATTTTAGAAAAGGTCGATTCCTGTAATTTGATATCTGTAAATAACATCTTTCACTTTTAACAATGGGTCTTTGAAATCAGCTAGTTTGCTGACTGGTAAATGACAAACCTGTTATAGAAAACACAGTCTCATAGGAATTTTTAAGACTCATTTATTTTCGAATTAGCAAAATCAGGAATAGATAACATCCATGGGCCTGTGAAGTCTCCCTTTTGTTTTGAAGTGTCGGGCTCAATTTTAGTGCAGAACATGCAAAAGGCCAGATTAATTCTACTGTACAACCTTCTGTGGTGAGTATGGAAGGAGAGATGTCTATATTACTCTCCTGACTGAGGAAATACCAACAATCTTGTTAACAGACAGAGTTTACTAGCTTCTTGTCAATTTTTAAAATACATACAGGCCCTACAGTGAGTTCTGCAATACATTCTGTAAAGGTTTTATGCTCAGGTAGCTCATAATCTAGCAGGGGGACAGATACGCCCACTTAATTATAATTGAATGCAACAAGGCATAGCATGAATCTAGCCAGATATGTACTTGAGATGCAAAGGACAGCATCCACCAAGTTTTAGAACAAATGTGTAAGTGCCGTTAGTTTAGGCCTATAAATTTGTTTCCTTCAGACACGGCAGTCTTTAAGAGCAAGTGAGTAAAGATTTAATTTTCACTTTGTTATACTTTGCCTATAATTCTGTTTACATCATCAGTGATTTCCCATCCGACTTAGGATGAAACCCAAAGTTCTTCCCATGTCTTTTGAGGTAGACGTGATATGACCCCTGATCTTGGGTCCAGTGTCAGCACCCTCCACCTGCCTGTGCTGGGCTCTGGCCACGTCAGCCCCCTCGGTATTTCTCCAACTTATTGAACGCTTCCTTCCAGCAGGTATTTGCATGCTTCTCCTGCCTGGAATATTCCTCACGCACACGTGCACATCACTCACCTCTTCACGTTATTCAGAGGTCAGCTCCTCAGGACGCCTCCCCCAGCCATCCCATATACAATAGCGACCCTCCCTTGCATTTTCCATGTTGTGCTTTTCTGCACAGCACTGATCCTAATTGATACGTATTTGTTTATATATCTGTTTATTACTGACTTCCCTACTAGGATCTAAGTTCCTAAGAGCAAGAACTTCTCCTACTTTATTTATAGTGTCACCAGCGCTTAAAACACTGTCTGGATTTTAGTAGAAATGTGATACATACAGAATTCAGTAATCATTGAGATATACCAACTGGTCTTTCTTCCTTGTGGTTAGTCATTTGAAACTTAGACACAGCTGCTCAAAAGAACGAGAGCCAGAAGGACTCAGATGTATCTCCCAGTTCTGTGTCCCAGATATCTGTCATAATTGAATACTTCCGCTGGGATAGGGGTTTAGTAGCAGCCTTAGGTATGCACAGCCCTCGCTCTTGTTTACAGTGGCATCGTGCAGAATTACCAGCAGGTTCTGCTTTGTTGTGGCATAATTTCTGGTCACTTCACTTGACTCTCATATAAAGTATTCTTCATTGTCTTATTGTCAAATCTTCCTATACGTTTAGGCCAAAAGAAGAAACTCTCAAATTCTAATTAAAATACAAATTGACATAAGTGCAGAGGCATGTGACAGATGAGAATACTCAAGCCCAAGAAAGTGACTTATGTTAGTATAGGAGAAAAAGTGAAAAAGGGAGGAAAACAAGCACCTTAAGAGAACTGTCCAATTAAGGACTAACTGGAAATGGATAGTGCACACATCAACTCTTTAGAATTTGCACTGTGCTGAGAAAAAAATCCAGATTGTACCCAGGGTACTTTGCTAACAGAACTGACTGTTAAAAGCTGACTACAAATGTTCAACTATTTTCTAATGTCAACAAACTATAATTGCATTATGCAAAATGACATCCCATTAACACTCAGTTAACTGCCTGAATCAATGGCAATCACTTCCCCTCTATTTTTGTCTAAAATAATTAGCAGTGATTTTAAAATCCATACCAAGCTTCAGAGTGAGGTTGGCTAAAAATGATTTCTCATTATGTTTAAAGTGATGGGGGGAGGGTCATCAACATATCGATAGATGGTTCCGTTGTGTAGGGCACAGGTAAGCTCACCTGTGTTAAACCATTCTCTGAATTGGTCCCAATAGGTTGATGGTAGCAGTTCTTTAAATCATTAAGCCTCAAAATTGGGAGCCTGCTTAGATCTCACACCTTAGATGTATCTCTTACCTTTATAGATGTGGAACAATGATTATAATCAGGTCAAATCAGAAACTTGTTGGGGAATAGGAAACTAAAAATTATTGACGAGTTGTGTGATCTCTAGAGAAACAAACCGAAAAGTTTTTTTCACTGTAATAAAGACTGAAAATTCACAAAGAGTTTGATTGTCATTGTGCTGGCTCCTGGTGTATGTTGGCACCACCAAGGCAATATGGTATAAAGAATACAACTGAGTGAGGCCGACCTGGGATCAAGTGAGCCAATCCTCTCTCTGGTAGTTAATGTCAGGGTCCCCATCGGCTAGTAAAATAGGTTCTTTGGAAGCTCAGTTTTCCTGGATACTTTTCCTCCAGAAGAGAACATGGAAAGTGCCTGACAATGAGTACACTCTCAATTAAAGAGAGCTAACAATTTCACAGTAGTAATATTTCAAGTCTTCTAATACTTCCACAGTAGTAATACTTCAAGTCTTCTAAAATAAACCAAAAATATACTAGAGTTCCCCTCTAGCTAGCTAAGGCTAATGGTCCCCTGTTTTCAGCAAGAAAAATGAAACAAAAGTATGACTGGTTTTTATCAAAAGAGATCATTTCATTGCTTTTCATGTGTTTTGTTAAATCAACTCTATTGAAATATAGTTACATACAATAAAACACACCTATTTGGAGTGTACATTTTGACTTGGGGTTTTTTTTTTAGTGTCATAAATCCTAAATTTAATTGTAGCTTTGCTTTTTTTTTTATACTGAAGTATAGCTGATTTACAATGTTGTATTAGTTTCAGGTGTACAGCAAAGTGATTCAGTTATACATAAACATATATATTCATTCTCTTTCATTATAGGTTATTACATGATATTGAGTAGAGTTCCCTGTACTGTACAATAGGTCATTGTTGGGTATCTGTTTAATATATAGTAGTGTGTATGTGTTAATCCCAAATCCTAATTTATCCCTCCACCTTCTCCCTTTGGTAACCATAAGGTTGTTTTTTATGTGTATTGACGTGTTTTTACAAAATTACATATATCTGTATAGCCCACTACTGTAATCAAAATACAGCACATATACACAGCAGAAAATTTTCTCTTGTATCCCAAGCCAAGCAATCTTTCTTCCATCACCCCAAATCCCAAAGCCAGGCAACCACTGATGTACTTTCTCTGGTGTGTATTTGATTCATCTTTTCTAAAGTTTGACATAAATGGAATCATGCAATATGTACTCTTTTGTGTCTGGTTTCTTCCACTTAGCATTATGTTTTCGAGACACATCTTTGTTGTCACATGTGTTAGTAGTTTGTTTCTTTTCATTGCTGACCAGTATCCCAAGGTACGACTGGGACACTGTTTTTATCTAGTTACCTGTTGATGCACAATTAGGATGTTACTGACGGATAAGGCTTCTATGAACATTCACATAGAAGACTTTGTGGCAGCACATTTTCATTGATCTTGAGGAAATTCGTAGGAATAGGATTACTGGGTCATATGGCAAAGAAACATTCAGCATTATTAGAAACTCCTAAACTGTTTTCCAAAGTAACTGCCGTGTTGTCTCCCAGTAGCAACGTGTGAGAGTCCCACATTGTTGTCAACACTTAGCGTAGTGCGTCTTTTTATTTTTTCTCATTAAAATTGTATTTTAATATATTCTGCCCAAGACATATAGACATATAAAATAAGTAAAAGTTCTTGATCCACACTGGGGTGCACATTATGTCGCCTTCCTGTGTTCATTGCTCTTCCTTTTTTTTAATTTTTATTTTATATTGGAGTATAGTTGATTTACAATGTTATATTAGTTTCAGGTGTACATTAAAGTGATTCAGTTATACATATATCCACTCTTTTTCAGATTCTTTTCTCATATAGGTTATTACAGAACACTGAGTAGAGTTCCCTGCACTGTAGGTCCTTGTTGATTATCTATTTTATATATAATGTGTGTATATGTTAATCCCAAACTTCTAATTTATCCCTCCCCACCACATTTTGCCTTTGGTAACCATAAGTTTGTTTTCGAAGTCTGTGAGTCTGTTTCTGATTTGTAAATAAGTTCATTTGTATCATTTTTTTTTATTCCACATATAAGTGATATCATATGGTATTTGTCTTTCTCTGTCTTACTTCACTTAGTATGGTAATCTCCAGGTCCGTCCATGTTGCTGCAAATGGCATTATTTGGTGCTTTTTTATGGCTGAGTAATATTCCATCGTATATATGTACCACATCTTCTTTATCCATTCATCCGTCAGTGGACATTTAGGTTGCTTGCATGTCTTGGCTATTGTAAATAGTGCTGCTGTGAACATTGGGGTGCGTGTATCTTTTTGAATTATGGTTTTCTCCAGATATATGCCCAGGAGTGGGATGGCTGGATCATATGGTAGTTCTATTTTTAGTTTTTTAAGGAACCTCCATGCTGTTCTCCATAGTGGCTGTACCAATTTACTTTCCCACCAACAGTGTAGAAGGGTTTCCTTTTCTCCACACCCTCTCCATTTATTGTTTGTAGACTTTTTGTTGATGGCTATTCTGAGTGGTGTGAGGTGAGTGAGTCTTTTTAATTTTGGACATTCTCTGAGTTACTGGTCATGTCGTGGATTCTCCCTGTGGTTTTACTTTGAATATCCCTAACAACTAATGATGTTGAACATCTTTTCATGTGTTTGACATTTAATTATCTTTTTTGGTGAAAAGCCTTTAAATATTTCTATCTTTTAAAAAATTAAGTTGTTTTTCTTCCTAATCTTGAGTAGTAAGATTTACTTACATTCTCTTGATATGAACCCTTTACCAGATATGTATCTTTCAAACATTTTTCCCAGTCTGTGGCTTACCTTTTTATTTTCTTATGAGTATATTTTGAAGAACAAGAGTCTCTTATTTTGACCAAGCCCAATTTAGCAATTATTTTATTTCATGGTTTGTACTTTCTGTGTCCTTTATGAGAAGAAATAACCCTGAATCATGAAAGTTGTCTCCTGCTTTCTCTTAGAATTTTATAGCTTTAGCTTTTTCATTTAGATTAATGATCAATTTCGAATCAATTTTTATAATATGATGAAGTAAGTATAAAGATTTTTCTCCATCTAATTATCAAAAATTTCCAGGACTAGTTGTTTAAATATTATTACTTCCCCATTGAATTTCCTTGGCATCTTTGTCAAAAATCAATTGACTATATACGTGAATGTTTATGAACACTATATCGTAGGTATTGGCAAACTTATTTTATAAACGGAAGAGTAAACATTTTAGACTTTTCAGGCCATTCACTCTCGGTTACAGCTACTAAACTCTGCTGCTGTAGCATGAAAGCAGCCATAGATAACATGTAAATAAATGGGCATTGCTGTATTCCAGTAAATCTTCATTTACAAAAAAGGCAGGAGGCCAGATTCAGCCCATGGGCCATGGCTAGCTGACCCCTGTGTTGTATTTTATTGAACCCTAGCCAATACAACAATATATTAATTATTGTAGCTTTATTATAGACCTTGAAATACTTGTTCTACTTTGGCAAAATTTTTCAAAATATTTTATTTCTTACAACCTTGCTAAATCTAATTATTAGTTATATCTGCTTTTTTTAATAGATTCTTTAAGATTTCTGTATAAGTGATCATGTCATTTACAAATAATAGAGTTTTATCTCTTCCTTTCCATTCCCTAACTTATCGCTCCTTTTCCTACCTTATTCCAGTGCCTTGAACCTCCAGTAAGGTGTTGAATTAAAGTGGCAAGAACTTGCCTTGTTTGCAGTCTTATGGGTAAAGGATCCTGGTTTTATCCTTTAAAGGTTGATGTTATCAGTAGATTTTATTGATGTTATTGGTGGGATGTAGGATGACTGTTTTCAGGTTGAGGAAATTTCCTTCATTTCCTAGTTTACTGAGAGTTATTAAAAGTGGGTTCTGCATTTTGTGAAGTGCTTTTTTTTCTTAGCATCTATCAAGAGAGTAAAATAGATTTTCCTTATAGTCTGTATATTAATAAATAATTAATATATTGTATTAATTACATTAATAATTATTATATTATATTGATTTAATAAAATTCCTGAGATACCCTCTGGCAATGGATGAGAGTTTTATCAACATTTTTAAGAGTTCTTTTAAAACTAATATTAGTCATTCTAGTCTATGTGTGTGTGTGTGTGTGTGTTGTACGTTGTGTGTGTGTGGTATCTCACTGTGGTTTTAATTTGTATGTTTCTGATGGCTGATAATATTAACCACTTTTTTTTTCAGAGTGTACTGGCCATTGTTGTATCTTCTTTTCTGAGGCAGCTGTTGAGTCTTTCACCACTTTAAAAACTTAGGTTGTCTTTTCACTGCAGTTGTAGGAGTTATAAATATTTTGGATAATGGTCCTCTGTTGAAAATATTTGTTACAAATATATTCTCCCAGTTCATGGCTTTTCTGTTAATTTTCTTAATGGTGTTTTTGTATTTTATGACTTTAATATTCATAACGTTCTAAAGGTTAGCTCTTTTTCCTCTTAGTGATAGTGCTTTTGGGTCTTCCCTAAGGAAATATTGCTACTTCAAGTTTATAAAGATTTTCTCTATTTCTTTCTATGTTGTATAGTTTTAGCTTTTATATTTTGGTCTATGACTGATCACAAATTTTTGTCCATGGTAGATGTTGAGGTTCATTTACCTACTTATAGATATCCAGTTGTTCTGGTACCATTTATTGAGAAGACTCCTTTTCCCATTTACTTTGGTTTATTTGTCAAAATTATTTACTTGTATATTTGTAATACTATTTGCTATTCTATTCCATTGATCTATTTAGTCTTTTATCAATGACACTGTCTTGATTATTGTAGCATCATAGGAAGTCTTTAAATCAGATAAAATGCCTTCCCACTTTGTTATATTTCAAGATTGTTTTGTCTATAACTAGATCCTTTGATTTCCATGTACCTTTTAGAATCAGCTTATTAATTTCTGCAAAAAAGCTTGTTCAGGTTTTATTGGGATAAAATTAAATCCCAAATTTGGAGAAGATTTATATTTTAGTTTTATTGACTCTTTTAATCTATGTCCATGTTATTTCCTTTTTTTTGAATTTTATTTTATTTTTTATACAGCAGGTTCTTATTAGTCATCTGTTTTATACATATTACTGTATATTTGTCAATCCCAATCCCCCAATTCATCACACACACCCCCACCACTCTCCCCCCTTAGTGTCCAACGTTTGTTCTTTACATCTGTGTCTCAACTTCTGCACTGCAAACCGGTTCATCTGTACCATTTTTCTAGGTTCTACATATATGCATTAATATACGATATTTGTTTTTCTCTTTCTGACTTACTTCACTCAGTATGACAGTATCTAGATCCATCCACGTCTCAACAAATGACCCAATTTCGTTCCCTTTTATGGCTGAGAAATGTTCCACTGTGTATATGTACCACATCTTCTTTATCCATTCGTCTGTCGATGGGCATTTAGGTTGCTTCCATGTCCTGGCTATTGTAAATAGTGCTGCAATGAATATTGGCGTGCATGTGTCTTTTTGAATTATGGTCTTCTCAGGGTATATGCTGAGTAGTGGGACTGCTGGGTCATATGGTAGTTCTATTTTTAGTTTTTTAAGGAACCTCCATACTGTTCTCCATAGAGGCTGTATCAATTTACATTCCCACCAACAGTGCAAGAGGATTCCCTTTTCTCCACACCCTCTCCAGCATTTGTTGTTTGTAGATTTTCTGATGATGCCCATTCTAACTGGTGTGAGGTGATACCTTATTGTACTTTTGATTTGCATTTCTCTAATAATTAGTGATGTTGAGCAGCTTTTCATGTGCTTCTTGGTCATCTGTATGTCTACTTTGGAGAAATGTCTATTTAGGTCTTCTGCCCATTTTTGGACTGGGTTCTTTGTTTTTTTAACATTGAGCTGCATGAGCTGTTTATATATTTTGGAGATTAATCGTTTGTCCGTTGATTCGTTTGCAAATAGTTTCTCCCATTCTGAGGGTTGTTTTTTTGTTTTCTTTGTAGTTTTCTTTGCCTTGCAAAAGCTTTTAAGTTTCATTAGGTCCCATTTGTTTATTTTTGTTTTTATTTCCATTACTCCAGGAAGTAGATCAAAAAAGATCTTGCTGTGATTTATGGCAAAGTGTGTTCTTCCTATGTTTTCCTCTGTTTTATAGTGTTCAGTCTTACATTTAGGTCTTTAATCCATTTTGAGTTTATTTTTGTGTATGGTGTTAGGGAGTGTTCTAATTTCATTCTGTAATGAAACTGTAAATGTAAACTGTAGCTGTCCAGTTTTCCCAGCGCCACTTATTGAAGAGACTGTCTTTTCTCCATTGTATATCCTTGCCTCCTTTGTCATAGATTAATTGACCATAGGTGTGTGGGTTTATCTCTGGGCTTTCTATCCTGTTCCATTGATCTGTATGTCTGTTTTTGTGCCAGTACCATATTGTCTTGATTACTGTAGCTTTGTAGTATAGTCTCAGGTCAGGGAGTCTGATTCCTCCAGCTCCGTGTTTTTCCCTCACACTGCTTTGGCTATTCGGGGTCTTTTGTGTCTCCGTACAAATTTTAAGATTTTTTGTTCTAATTCTGTAAAAACTGCTATTGATAATTTGACAGGGATTGCACTGAAACTGTAGATTGCTTTGGGTAGTATAGTCATTTTCATAATATTGATTCTTCCAATCTAAGAACATGGTATATCTCTCCATCTGTTTGTATCATCTTTCATTTCTTTCATCAGTGTCTTACAGTTTTCTGCATACGGGTCTTTTGTCTCCCTGGGTAGGTTTATTCCTAGGTATTTTATTCTTTTTGTTGCAGTGGTAGATGGGAGTGTTTCCTTAATTTCCCTTTCAGATTTTTCATAATTAGTGTATAGAAATGCAAGAGATTTCTGTGCATTAATTTTGTATCCTGCGACTTCACCAAATACATTGATGAGCTCTAGTAGTTTTCTGGTGGCATCTTTAGGATTCTCTATGTATAGTATCATGTCATCTGCAAACAGTGACAGTTTTACTTCTTCTTTTCCAATTTGTATTCCTTTTATTTCTTTTTCTTCTCTGATTGCCATAGCTAGGACTTCCAAAACTATGTTGAATAATAGTAGCGAGAGTGGACATCCTTGTCTTGTTCCTGATCTTAGAGGAAGTGCTTTCCGTTTTTCACCATTGAGAATGATGTTGGCTGTGGGTTTGTTGTATATGGCCTTTATTATGTTGAGGTAGGTTCCCTATATGCCCACTTTCTGGAGAGTTTTTATCATAAATGGGTGTTCACTTTCGTCAAAAGCTTTTTCTGCATCTATTGAGATGATCATATGGTTTTTCTCCTTCAATTTGTTAATATGGTGTATCACATTGATTGATTTGCATATAATGAAGAATCCTTGCATCCCTCAGATAAATCCCACTTGATCATGGTATATGATCCTGTTAATGTGTTGTTGGATTCTGTTTGCTAATATTCTGTTGAGGATTTTTACATCTATGTTCATCAGTGACATTGGTCTGTAATTTTCTTTTTTTTTTGTAGTATCTCTGTCTGGTTTTGGTATCAGGGTGGCAGTGGCCTCATAGAATGAGTTTGGGAGTGTTCCTTCCTCTGCAAATGTTTGGAAGAGTTTGAGAAGGATGGATGTTAGCTCTTCTCTAAATGTTTGATAGAATTCACCTGTGAAGCCATCTGGTCCTGGACTTTTGTTTGTTGGAATATTTTTAATCACAGTTTCAATTTCATTACTTGTGATTGGTCTATTCATATTTTCTATTTCTTCCTGGTTCAGTCTTGGAAGGTTATAGCTTTCTAAGAATTTGTCCATTTCTTCCAGATTGTCCATTTTATTGGCATAGAGTTGCTTGTAGTAGTCTCTTAGGATGCTTTGTATTTCTACGGTGTCAGTTGTTACTTCTCCTTTTTCATTTCTAATTCTATTGATTTGAGTCTTCTTCCTCTTTTTCTTGTTGAGTCTGGCTAACGGTTTATCAATTTTGTTTATCTTCTCAAAGAACCAGCTTTTAGTTTTATTGATCTTGGCTATTGTTTTCTTTGTTTCTGCTTCATTTATTTCTGCTCTGATCTTGATGATTTCTTTGTTTCTACTAACTTTCGGTTTTGTTTGTTCTTCTTTCTCTAGTTCCTTTAGGTGTAGGGTTAGATTGTTTATTTGAGATTTTTCTTGTTTGTTGAGGTAGGCTTGTATTGCTATAAACTTCCCTCTTAAAACTGCTTTTGCTGCATTCCATATGTTTTGGATTGTCTTGTTTTTGTTGTCATTTGTCTCTAGGTATTTTTTGATTTCCTCTTTGATTTCTTCAGTGATCTCTTGAATATTTAGTAACATATTTTTTAGCCTCCGTGTGTTTGTGTTTTTTACAGTTTTTCCCTGTAATTGATTTCTAATCTCATAGTGTTGTGGTTGGAAAAGATGCTTGATATGATTCCAATTTTCTTAAATTTACTGAGGCTTAATTTGTGACCGAAGATGTGATCTATCCTGGAGAATGTTCTGTGCGCACTTGAGAAGAAAGTGTAATCTGCTGTTTTGGGGTGGAATGTCCTATAAATATCAATCAAATCTCTCTGGTCTATTGTGTCATTTAAAGCTTGTGTTTCCTTATTAATTTTCTGTCTGGATGATCTGTCCATTGGTGTAAGTGAGGTGTTATAGTCCCCCACTATTATTGTGTTACTGTCGATTTCCTCTTTTATAGTTGTTAGCAGTTGCCTTGTGTACTGAGGTGCTTCTATGTTGGGTGCATATATATTTATAATTGTTATATCTTCTTCTTGGATTGATCCCTTGATCATTATGTAGTGTCCTTCCTTGTCTCTTGTAACATCCTTTATTTTAAAGTCTGTTTTATCTGATACGAGTATTGCTACTCCAGCTTTCTTTTGATTTCCATTTGCATCGAATATCTTTTTCCATCCCCTCACTTTCAGTGTGTATGTGTCCCTAGGTCTGAAGTGGGTCTCTTGTAGATAGCATATATTTGGGTCTTGTTTTTGTATCCGTTCAGCAAGCCTGTGTCTTTTGGTTGGAGTGTTTAATCCATTCATGTTTAAGGTGATTATCGATATGTATGTTCCTATTACCATTTTCTTAATTCTTATGGATTTCTCTTTGTAGGTCCTTTTGTTCTCTTGTGTTTCCCACTTAGAGAAGTTCCTTTAGCATTTGTTTTAGAGCTGGTTTGGTGGTGCTGAATTCTCATAGCTTTTGCTTGTCTGTAAAGCTTTCGATTTCTCCATCAAATCTGAATGAGATCCTTGCTGGGTAGAGTAACCTTGGTTGCAGGTTCTTCCTTTTCATCACTTTAAATATGTCATGCCACTCCCTTCTGGCTTGTTGAGTTTCAGTTGAGAAATCAGCTGTAACCTTATGGAAGTTCCCTTGTATGTTATTTGTCATTTTTCCCTTGTTGCTTTCAATAATTTTCCTTTGTCTTTAATTTTTATCAGTTTGATTACTATGTGTCTCAGCTTGTTTCTCCTTGGGTTTATCCTACCTGGGACTCTCTGCACTTCCTGCACTTGGGTGGCTATTTCCTTTCCCATGTTAGGGAAGTTTTTGACTATTATCTCTTCAAATATCTTCTCAGGTCCTTTCTTTCTCTCTTCTCCTTCTAGGACCCCTATAATGCGAATGTTGTTGCATTTAATGTTGTCCCAGAGGTTCCTTAGGCTGTCTTCATTTCTTCTTGTTCTTTTTTCTTTATTCTGTTCCATGGCAGTGAATTCCACCATTCTGTCTTCCAGGTCACTTATCCGTTCTTCTGCCTCAATTATTCTGCTATTGATTCCTTCTAGTGTAGTTTTCATTTCAGTTATTGTATTGTTCATCTCTGTTTGTTTGTTCTTTAATTCTTCTAGGTCTTTTTAAAATATTTCTTGTATCGTCTCGATCTTTGCCTCCATTGTTTTTCTGAGGTCCTGGATCATCTTCACTATCATTATTCTGAATTCTTTTTCTGGAAGGTTGCCTATCTCCACTTCATTTAGTTGTTTTTCTAGGGTTTTATCTTCTTCCTTCATCTGGTACATAGCCCTCTGCCTTTTCATCTTGTCTGTCTTTCTCTGAATGTGGTTTTTGTTCCATAGGCTGCAGGATTGTAGTTCTTCTTGCCTCTGCTGTCTGCCCTCTGGTGGATGAGTCTATGTAAGAGGCTTGTGCAAGTTTCCTGAGAGGAGGGACTGGTGGTGGGTAGAGCTGGCTGTTGCTCTGGTGGGCAGAGCTCAGTAAAACTTTAATCTGCTTGTCTGCTGATAGGTGGGGATGGGTTCCCTCCCTGTTGGTTGTTTGGCCTGAGGCGACCCAACACTGGAATCTACTGGGGCTCTTTGGGGGCTAATGGCTGATTCTGGGAGGGCTCATGCCAAGGAGTACTTCCCAAGGCTTCTGCTGCCAGTGTCCTTGTCCCCACGGTGAGCCACAGCCACCCCCCACCTCTGCAAGAGACCCTCCGACACTAGCAGGTAGGTCTGGTTCAGTCTCCCCTGTGGTTACTGCTCCTTCCCCTGCGTCCTGATGTGCACACTACTTTGTGTGTGCCCTCCAAGAGTGGACTCTCTGTTTCCCCCAGTCCTGTTGAAGTCCTGCAATCAAATCCCACTAGCCTTCAGAGTCTGATTCTCTAGGAATTCCTCCTCCTATTGCCGGACCCCTGGGTTGGGAAGCCTGACGTGGGGCTCAGAATCTTCACTCCAGTGGGTGGACTTCTGTGGTATAAGTTGTCTCCAGTTTGTGCGTCACCCACCCAGCAGTTGTAGGATTTGATTTTATTGTGATTGCGCCCCTCCTCCTGTCTCATTGTGGCTTCTCCTTTGTCTTTGGATGTGGGGTATCTTTTTTGGTGAGTTCCAGTGTCTTCCTGTCGATGATTGTTCAGCAGTTAGTAGTGATTCTGGTGTTCTCACAAGAGGGAGTGAGAGCACGTCCTTCTACACCACCATCTTGATCCTCTCAAAACTCTCCTCTTTTTTTAAAAAGATTTCATTTACTTTATTTCAGAAATGTCTTACAATTTTGATATGAGATCCTGCACATCTTTTATTATATTTATCCCTAAGTAGTTGTGTTCCATTGCAAATTAAAAAAATTGTACAATATACATTGCTAGTGCAATAAGAATACAATTAATTTTTATTTATTAGGTTTGTATCCTTAGTGATTGACCTATTATTTCCAGGATTTTTTTTTTGTGGTTGGATCCTTAGGTTTTCTATGTACACAATCATGTTATCTGCAAATAAATATAGGCTTACTTGTTTCTTTCCAATCTTTATGTGTTGTATTTCTTTTTCTGGCCTTATCACATGGATGAGGTTCCCTATTACAATAATGAATAGAAATAGAAATAGTGATGACTGAAATCCTTGCCTTGTTCATGATTTTAGGAGGAAAGTATTCAGTATTTTATTATTAAGTATGTTCTTAGCCACTGTGGGACAGTATGACTGGTTCATCCTAGGTATAGGACACGTGGAAAAGTTGTCTGTAGAAAATTTTAAAACAATAACAATTCTGAATTAAAGTTACTTGGCTTTTTAAGTTCTCATTTTGTGACACACCTTAAACAGTGTCAGTATTATGAGCTGAATTGTGTTTTCCCCCAAATTCATATGTTGAGGTCCTAAACCCTCGTAACTCAGAATGTGATGATTTGGAGATGGGGCCTTCAAAGTGATGATTAAGTTAAAATTAGATTGTTAGAGTGGGCCCTGATCCTATATGACTGATGTTCTTAGAAGAAGAGGAAATTTGAACACACTGATGCCAGGGGTGTAAGTACACAGACAGACTGTGTGAGGGTCACTGACAAGCCAGGAAAAGTGGCCTCAGAAGAATCCAGACCTTCAACACCTTGAACATGGACTTCTAGGCTCCAGAACTGTGAGAAAATAAATTTCTGTTGTTTAAAGCATCCAGTCTGTATTATTTTGTTACAGTAGCCCCAGCAGATTAATGATAATCAATCACTATCACAGTTAGTGATAAAGTCCTCTTTCCAGAAAAAAAGAAATTGCTCACCTAATTTCTAAAAAATTTCTGTGGTTAAACAGTCAAATGTGCACATTTTCTATTGCTTGCACTTTAGTTAAGATTGTATTCTACACAGGATTTGGTTTAGAGCACTCCTAGTCATAGGGTAGGCCCCTAACAAACTGGAATCAGCTCCATTCATTTTAGTAATAAGTTTCAATGGTTTGGGGTTGTTTGAACTCACTTTCAGGGATAGTTAATATTTCTAAACCTTGTGGGGTTACATATTTCTGGATTTAAACAGTACATTCAAAATAAACAATGTTAGTACAGTTATTGTAAAGTCAAAGAAAACTTGAGTCAGTCTAATGCTCTCATTTTACACGATACCTTATTTTTCTTCAGCGCAACATTTTTCAGACATTTGAGAAAACGTATTCATTCTCTACAATCTTACCTGTTCACTAGAAAATCCTGCAGAATTTAGGAATATAAATCAGTGAAAAGATTTTCTAGATACAGCAATTACAGAGTAACTCCTGCATAAACATCAATACAAACTTTTGTAATTATTTAAATGACAGCAATCATTCTTTAATATGATTAATCTGAACACATTTTTCTTTTCCTCTGTTTGAAAAGGACATTTTTACTAGTTATAGGCTCTAGGCTAACAACTGTTTTTTTCTTTTAGTACTGTAAAGAAACTGCCATTTTTTCTGGCCTACATTGTTTCTGTTGAGACTTCAGCTATCATTTTTATACCTGTGACATGCTATATAAAAATATAACCTATCTTTTGTCAGGCTTCCCTGGTGGCACAGCAGTTGAGAGTCTGCCTGCCAATGCAGGGGACACGGGTTCGTGCCCCGGACTGGGAAGATCCCACATGCCACAGAGTGGCTAGGCCCGTGAGCCATAGCCGCTGAGCCTGCGTGTCCAGAGCCTGTGCTCTGCAATGGGAGAGGCCACAACAGTGAGAGGCCCGCGTACCGCCAAAAAAAAAAAAAAAAAAAAAAAAAATATATATATATATATATATATATATATATATAACCTATCTTTTGTTCTCTGATTGATTTTAAAATTCGATCTTTATCTTTGGATTTCTGCAGTTTGACTATGATGGGCCTAGGTGTGATTTATTTATTCTGCCTAATGTTTTATTAAATTTTGATATGTGGTTTGTTGATTTCATCAACTTTGGAAAACTCTTGGCCATTGTTTTTCAAATTTTTTTTGTCCACTAATGTGCATAGCAACTTTATGTAATTTAATTTTTTATTGAAGTACAGTTGATTTACAATGTTGTATTGCTTTCAGGTGTACAGCAAAGTGATTCTATTTTTTTGTCCACTAATGTTCATAGCAATTTTATTTTTTTATTTTATTTTTTTATTGAAGTATAGTTGATTTATAATTTGTGTGTTTTTCAAATTTTTTTGCCTTACTTTTAATCTCTTCTCTTTTTGACTTCAATTATACTTATGGTAGTTGATTTCATACTGTTCCAAAGAGTATTTTATTCTTTTTTGCTTATTCGTTTTTGCTCCTTATATTTCACCTTGAATAACTTCTATTGACCCAAGTGTATGTTGACTGATTCTTTTTGGTGATGGGCCAGACTGCTAATAAGCCTATTGAAAGAATCATAATATTTTGTTCTATACCATACATTGTACGTTAGAGAGCAGTGGAGACTGAAGTAAATAAAATTTCTGCTCAGTCATGAACTTACCCCTTTCGTCAGAGTGCTAGTGTTGGGAGTTGAATCACATTTGTAGCTAAATGGGTTTTCTGGATTTTTCTCCATTGGCTTCAGCTGCTATGAAGGCCAGATGAGGGCCTCTTTGCAAAGTTAGGGATTAGAGGGCCTGAGGATTCTCCTCATCCTAGAACTCTATTCTGAATCTTGCACAAATGTGATGTGTTTGTGCCCCGGGTGGTGCCCCTCAGCTCTCCTGCCCCTCCTCCAGCCACATGTATCCTCTCCCTGGTATGCAGTGGGGGTCCTCGGAGACTTTCTCTCATAGTTTTCCTGTCCTCCCTCTTTAGTAAATTTAAGTGAGTTTAGTAAATTCACGTTTCTTTGCCTTCTCAGCTCTCCAGTGGGTTTGAGATATGAGTTTGTGGCTTCTCAGCTTGTTCTTGTTGTTTGGGTAGTGACAATTTTCTCTTGTGACTTTCTGTTCTAAACAGAAGTGGAAGTCTCAATGTGATGTTTGATGGAAAGAACTATTTGATTTTAAAGTTGTTCATTTACCAAATTTTTCTTTAGAGTTAGTGTATTGTTCATGCTTTCGTGTTAGGTTTGAGAAATCTTTCCCATTCCAAGGACACAATAATATTCACCTTTCTTTTCTTCTAAGAGCTTTATTGTTTCTTGATAATAACTTTAATGAAATTTGAATTCTACTTGAGAGTTGAGGAGAAATATATCAGCTTGAGGGATATTTTGTGTCCCATTGAGAGTGGAGCCCTAACCCTTTATTTATTTATTTATCTTCCTGTAGTTGCTTTCATTGGTTTTGAGAAAAGTTACAAATAATATTAATGCTTTTACTTTGTTCCTTTTAATCAGCGTTTCTTTTATTGCTAAATATTTCTAGATTATAATAATTATCTAGCATTCTTGGAATTACATGAATTCATCTGAATTAATTAAGATTTTAACAGCACTATTCCAATTTTTAGTGACATAAGAGGAATTTAAAGTGGATTATTTATTCCCAATATAAATGTGGTCAGAAAGGAATAGGGTACAGTTTTGAAAGTGTAATATGTCTAAACATACAGCTCAAGAGATTTTATTGATTTTACCTCTCTAATCAAATTCCAATTACATGGTCCAGTCTAGATTCATATGAAGCAATCCATCTATTTTTTTGTGTTACTTGCCAGATCTAGTTATTAGAAGAAAAGTAGGTCATTAGGCTCTTTAGACTAAAAATATTTTAGCCTTAATTTAAGACTAATTTTTTTGAGTTTATAGGCTTATTTAAAGCTATATTTATGGGATGTTAATGTTTTAGAGGGAAGATCTCTGTAGTAATTTATATTAATCATTTGTAGCATTTGAAAGATATAATCCTTATAGGTGACATATATCATACCTGATTTGTGCTGTTTAAAAGTGATTGATTTAAACTTTCTTTTCCGTAAATACATCCACTGGAGTGAAGGAAAAATGGTAAAAAGGCCTAAATTTTTATTATCACAAAGTAATTCTAAAATCTTTAAAAGAAGTTTGTCTTCTTTGCTCCTTTGTTCTTGTAAACAATTATAATACAGTATCTTATAGCTGAAGTCACATAATTTTGTTTTTATAGAAAACATATTATGTTGCAAAGACAGGGAATATAGGCCAGTTTGTTTTTGTATTAATATGTAAATGTATCATTTTTATAGAAAAAAATAAATATTTTTTTTCTTTCCGGAGATATGAATATCTTTCATGGAAGTGTGTTAGAATTCCATCATCCAGATTTTTTATCAGTGAGAAATCATATTTGCTCTTTCAACTAGTATTTATTTAATCCACCATCTGTACTAAACTCTCCCAGAGATATAGAGACATGTGACAACATATAATATTGTTGGGAAAAAAGCATGCAATTTTATGACACATTAAAAACTGTGAATCTAGATATTAGTGCTTTCAAAATTCTAAGGGGTTGAGACCAGTTGAAACTGGAAAGTAAATTAACCACTAATTTCCTAATTATTTTCATAAAAGTTTGTAGCAGTTAAATAGTCAGAGGTGGTTTGAAGGTGAGATGATAACAGATAGCTGTCAAAGATGGTCCCCAAGGGTTCCTACTTCCTGGTATTCGTACCCCTCCCTTTGAGAGGGGGTGAGGGCTAGAGACTTGCTTCTAACAAAGAGCATAAGACAAAGTAATGAAATCCTCCGGCTTAGTTGCACTACAAAAGACTGTGACCTTGCTCTTGCTGGCTTTCTCTTTCTATTTCTTCTAAGCTTGTACACTTTGATCGTTTTGTTAAAAAAAAAAAAAAAAATCCTGCCATGTTGGAGATTTGCATGGTGCCAGGGAGCTGAGGGGCATCTGCCAACACTGTGGAAGCAGCAAGGCTCCCACATCAGCAGCCTGGAAGGAACTGCCTCCTGGGACCAGCCCCAGGAGAGACATGGAGACACAGCCCACCCTCCATCCTGGAGAGGAGGCTGTAGCCCCAGCATCACCTTGTTTACAGCCCCTGAGAACCTGCAACAGGGAACCCAGGGAAGCCACACCTGAACTCTGGACCTAGAGAGATAGCAAGTGTTCTGTCAAGCCACCAGGATTGGGGTAGTAGCTCATTGTGCGGTCATCCGTAGCAAATGCGGATGGGGACAGCTGGGGCGGGGTTGAGGTGGCATCCCAAAGAATGGGTGTGATGGGAATGAATAGGCTGAGGAAGAATGTTGTGGATCAGGAAACAGCAGGAACAAAGGCAAGGAGCTGAGCATAATCATTGGGCTAAAGTGGAAAAAGTCAGTATATGTACTGTGAGCAGTTTTCATCTGGAAAGACTCTCAGCCTATTGCTTTTTCTAGTAGTGAGACAAATATCTTGGTTATGTATCTACTCGACTGTTATATAGACATGTTTGAATTATGTGGAGACAGTTTCATGATCAAGTAAACATTTCTTTTGTCAGAAAGTAGCTGTTCATATGATTAATGCTCTACTAATCAGGGCACAAACATTTTTGAGATTTTTAAACTGAAACTTAATTAGATAGGACCTAATAGAACTTAAGCAATTCCTCACACTAATTTTCCATCAAGATGCTCTTTCTATCAAAACTTCTATATATTTAAGTCTAGGGATCAGTCATGATTTTAAGAGAAATGATATATGGGAGCCATCCATTGGTTGTTTATCAATGGGTTTTAATCTTTCATTAGATCATAATGACTCATTGTTAAACAAAATAAATATATTTTAAAATTCAATGGAAAACAAGTGTTAAAAAATGTGTCAAGAGAGGAGTTGAATAATGTATCATCTCTGCCATCTTAAGAATTCCAAGTCACAATGAGGACAGATCCAGTCTTTGAACTGTGAGAGAGTTGGCAGTGATAAGGAAGTTTTCTTTGCAAAACCTAAGTGCAGAGTTTAAGATTAGGGGAGTGGAGCTCCTCTAAGTGATATGGTAAACGTTGGGGGATTAGTTCAGATACAGCACGATGAAAATGATTGTGATTGTTTTGAGTAAGAAACTGTGAGTTCAAGAGTTAAGGTGCTATTTATTTATATTTCAAGCTGATAATAAAGCTACTTGAAATTATGGCAAGAGGTGGGTGTAGAGGAAGATTTTTTAAAAATCACATGTCAACAGGGACATCCTCTGTTGAATTTGAAAAAAAAAATCTTACCATCATCTTATCAACCCACACATATAATGGTACTTGATTAAAGAGAGTTGCTCAGCCTTTCAGAGATGTAAAAGACCCATCTAGTCACTATATAAGCTAGTCAGGGTTATCTTTCAAGTGGTGGGGACATTAAAAGAAAACTTGGATTATTTATCATAGAGCTTTTAGAAGCCAATCTTTTAAGACTCTGAAAATACTCAGCAGTGTTTTATCCTTTTACTACAAAGTGTTGCAAAGGTTTTTTTTTTGTTGTTGTTATGGAGATAGGCTTGTGTGCTTTAAAGGAAGTTATAAAAAAAAAAAGAACAGTACACTTTCAAAGGAATCTATTAACATTTTATCCCATCCTCTCTATCGTGAATAACTCACTTTTCAACTGTCACTCACTAATTTTGTTCATTTAACTCATTAGGGAGGTGGAATTAGAGATGTATTTAAACCTTTCTTCACATGTAGAGAGTTGAAGGTACATAAATATTACATAAAATTTTGGGATTTGGAATAAACATGTTTCAAAGCTAAAGGAAATGGTGGAGAGGTCCCGATTGTGCTTTGCCACATGAAAAAATAAAACTAAAATCTCTGCTCTTGAAAAGCTGAACTATCGCATGCAAGGCCCTTACAAGTCTGGAGGAATTTTATTTTTACCCACTTCTGATGTGCTTCCTGAGACAGTTTTGAAATTTGACGACAAACTTTTATGAGTGAAGATGTGTTCTGCTGGTATCCTCTGAGGATTTAACCCTCCATATATAAGCACACAGCATGATAAGGTTTATACTGTACACTGAGAGTCTCTTTCAGTTTGGGACACTGGACACATCCTCCCAGTGAAGGTGATCTTTCTCTGGCCATCAGCATCCCATACCGGGTGGCCTCCTAAGCCCCCATGGAAGAATTTCTAACACTGTGGCAGGTGGAGGGCAAGAGGAGAAAGTTGTTGAATTGAGACTCGTTTTCTCCATGGACCTCAACTCATGTTTACCATGCCTGGCCCCTAGGCAGGATAAAGCTTGTCGTGTGAAATATTTTTTTTAATTGCAATTCAGACCTTGAGCATCATCAGGAGATCCCTCTTGAGGAATCCTTACCCTGCAGCCTTCTCAAGGGGTAAACCATTTCCCTCCCAGCCCTTCTCCTCCCTGGCTGATTCTGAAGGTCCTACAGGTGCCATATTGTTTCCTGTCACTGCTTCCATGCTCCTCTCTCCCTCCTTCCTAAGATGCCAGTATTGGACTTCTCGTCACCAAAAGTTATTCATTATCCCTAATTGCAGCTGCTACCGACACCAGACTCAGGCCCCCTCGTTTCCTTAAACTTTTAATTCCTTGGTTACTGTCAGTTTCCCCAGCATGATTTCGGTGTTGATTCTGGGTGACTTAGAAATACACGTGGATGACCTTTCTTAAGACCTGTTCCCTGGGTTACTTCAGTGCCTCTTCACTTACTTTTGTCCTTGTCTTTTCTTCTTCAGTGCTGCTCTCCTATGGTCATAATCATGGCCCTTGTCATTACCAATAACTAATCCCTCCACTGTCTACATTTTATCCATCCCACTCTAACCATCACTTCCTATAAGTTGGAAGTAACTCCCACAATTAATCTGACACTGACAATCCTTTGACCCCCACAAAACCTCTGATCCATCGATTCTGCAGCTTTCTGTTGCCTTTTAACCCTTTGATGGTCTCTCTTCTCTTCTTACGAAGCATACATTCCAATCTATCTGATCACCTCCTTGCATTCACCCATACACTCAGTGTTTCATCGTAGGCCTGTCTGCTTTGTACCAGCACTCGTGATGGTGCGGATGAAAAGCACAGAGCCATGTTGGGTGTGCCTGGGTGAGTCCTGGTGGACCCTTAGTGCTGCCTGACGACCGTGATCCATCTCCCTAGCTCATTTGTTTGTCCCCCTCCTAGACAGGTATTTCATACCTTCTCTTCTCAAACTCCCAAACCCTCTCCTTCCCCGTATTTGTCTTAGCTGATTATTTTGTTGAGCAAATTAAAGCCATCAGAAAAGAACATCCACAGATGGCCACCAGCACATCCACCACCTAACAGCAGCCGCATCACACGCTCTGCCTTCATACCTGTGGTTAAAATGAACAGTTCCTCTTGCGTCTGAGGCTGACTTTTTAACTGTGTCTTTTTCCTCCTCTTTTCACTCACTTCCTTTGGTTGCTCAGCTGTAACCTTTGAAATGATGTCTACAGGGATGGTCCTCTCTGAAACTGCAAACTGCCTCCCCATCCTGACAACTGATCTCCCCGCTTGCTCTGTGTGTTTCCATTGTGCTTATCATCTGCTAACGCACTGTGTATTTACTCATTTATTATAATTATTTTTATTACCTGTTCCCCTGCTAGAAAGTAGGCCCCCTTGAGGCCAGGGATCTCTATGTTTAGTCATTGCCCTATGCCAAATGTCTAGATCTGTGCCTGGATAGAGGAGGTACTGAATATTTTCCATCAAATCAATAAATTATTGTTCAAAAGGATGTAAGTCACTCAGGACAGGAATTATAACACAGAAACGTATTTTGCTGATTTTGAAAAAGAAAATTTTTCCTATCTTGCTGTTTTCACCTAGTTTGGAAAATTCGTAAAACTTAGATTTCTTATATATTCACTTTATATATAAAAACCTAATTTACACTTGTACAAATTATTTGGGCTAAGAGATCCCTGCTATGATACACTCCAGGGACCCCACCAGGCACCACCTAGGCTTGACAGCACCTGTATCCTTCACTCCTGTGCCCCCACTCCCTCCACATTTTCTTTTAGGACAGAAGGGTTAGCCTTGAAGGGCACACGTATTCTCTGATAAATAAAAACTGAGTAGTGATAACCGTATTCTTTGGATTAGCAATGCCTTCTAGAAGATATTTTTTAACATACTTAGATGTTTTTGTTTTTAAAGCAAGGAACTGTTGATATACTCTAATTTCAACATTAAACTAAATTTTAACTATACATATTAATTTAACCATAAATTTAGAAGTGTTATACAGCCATGGTACTGTATTTGCGTATCACTTTCTTCACTCACAGATATGGAAACAGTTTGCAAATAGTTAATTTTACAAAGAAAGTCTTTACGATATTGAATATAACCTAAGAAATCAAAACTTTAATAATGCACAATTATCACCTTTAAAAAAATATTCCCTTAAGTCTATCATTTCATTAACTTACATCAATTCGAAATATAACCCTCCACAAGTTCATATATTTCACCACATTTTTTTTTTTCAAAATGCTGTTAATATTTTCTGATGATGTAGCAGAAATCTGAAGGGTCCCGGCAGTCACTCACCCACCTTAACTGATTCGTGTGTCAGGCAAGCTAGATTCAGACACCATTCATCACGGCTCGAGTATTTCTGTCTTTTTTGGGCTGAAGTAAGTAGAAGGAAGTGCCCCTCCAGCTCTGTCACATTTGCAGGCAGCCTGCATCCAAGGTCACAGCACTGAGAGAAGAAGGGACCAAAGCCATGTGTGCTCACTCAGCGCCCCCGACCCTCCCTCTCCTCCTGGCCCCAGAGCTCAGAGACCCTCACACCTACAGCTCCTCCCTTCCTGGGAGCTAATCTGAAGCCACGTTTCCACTTTGTTCCATTTTTTTCCATCCACCACTTCTGTTTCCTCCCTGTTCACCTCCTCACCGTAAAAAATCTAAGTGAAGGATGAGACCATAGTGATAAAATATTCTTTTCTTTCTTGAACAAAGGCAAGTAGTACATTCACAAGGTCAGAGTTCCAAATTTTGTGTCCTGAAGGACTTCAATTCCAAAGTTCCTTGAAGTGTCTGCAGAGGAAGAGTCTCAGTGGGAAAGCTTTACTGTTTTTGAAATCTTACACTCCTTTTTCTCCTGAAGCAGCTTCGTTAAACCAAGCTTGCTATTTAACTCACACTTGCCAACCCTATAGGGTAGTGAGAAGGGATTAAGTTAGACCTAATTAGATGCTGGAAGTGACTACTACATATTCTATTAATAAAAGGCTTCCTACTTGATAAAAACAGGATTTTGATTTGTGAAATTTGTGAAATAAGCATATTATGGTGCTTTTCACTATCTGCGCCTTACTGTCGTGTAGATTTTAATGCTTTTATTTCTGAATAGTGAAGAGACGTGTTAAAATACTAGGCATCCACCCATATTGGTATAATTGGAAAGGTGCCCAAACTTCTTTGTCTATAAATCTCTCTTTTCCACGTACTCTATAAAATTCTTGGTTTGCATGATCGAGGCAGTGAAGTTAACACTTCATATGATGATATGACTTGGGTGTATTTAAAATACGTATTATCAATAGTTTAGCTTATATGTGCTGATGATAAAAACCAGCCCTGAAGGAATAAGGCAGAGTACAACTAATTTTCTGTGGTTAGACCAAGAGTGGAATCAGAAAATGTTAGTCTTGATCAGACTCTGGAGAAAGGGTAGCCTGATAGCAAAGAAGCAACGTGGTGGCCTCGGAGGCTTTTGAGGAGAGAACGCTCAGAGTGGGCCGGCCAGGAAGCAAAGACTAGCTTTCTCTGTCCATTGGGCAAATAGTCAACTTAGGTATTGTAACGTGCACTTACTAATAATTATTATTATTGATTTTGTCTAAGATAACTATTTTAACACTTGTTGAGAGGAAGAAAGGACAGAAGGAAGGAAGGAATTCAAACTCAAAGGGTAGTGTTTGAGTACTCAAAGGGTAGTGTTAGTGGACAGAGTTAGTGGACTCTACTCAGGTAAAGAGTCGGGACCCAGACCATGTAAATCGATTAATGAAATCGGACAGCAAACAGTCCAACGTGGGGCTGCTCTGGGGGAGGCGTAAGAGGCGGTGGGGTCTGTGGCCCCTTATGTTCTGCTTCCTGTAGTGGCCCCTGAGGCAGCACGGAGGAACCCAGGGCTCTGAGATTCAGTCAAAAAAAAATCACTGCACCATCTCTAGAGATTGTCATACTGAGTGAAGTAAGTCAGACAGAGAAAGGTAAGTATCATATGATATCGATTATATGTGGAATCTAAAAAAAGGATACAAGTGAACTTGTCTACAAAATAGAAAGACTCACAGACATAGAGAACAAACTTATGTTTACCAAAGAGGAAAGTGGGGGAAGAATAAATCAGGAGCTTGGGATTAACATAGTCACACTACTATATGTAAAATAGAGAATCACAAAGGACCTACGGTATAGCAGAGGGAACTATACTCAGTATCTTGTAATAAACTATAATGGAAAAGAATCTGAAAAAGAGTGTGTACATATATATGTGTGTGTGTGTGTGTGCACGCCTGAATCACTTTGCTGTACACCCGAAACGAATACAACATTGTAAATCAACTATATTTCAGTAAAATTCTTAAAAGATCACTGGGTAAGTGAAAGTTTTTCTGTTTGAGATAATTTTAGACCAATATTGTCCACCTTTAGAGTTAGGTAGACACTTGTTTTTAATGCAAACAGTGCTGTACCCCAACTGCATGGACATGTTTCTGTCACTATTTTATAGGCTAGATACCCGGAAGAGGGCATTGTGATGCCATTGAATGAATGTTATTTTATCAATAGCTACCAGCTTAGTGTTAGTCAACTAAATCTCAGCGCCTTTTATATACCCTCCTGCCAAGTCAGTGCTCCCCCATTTGGTATTTGCATAATTGATATTTTGATCCTAAGTGGAAGCTTTGTTACAAGCAGAGCTGTGGGACAATGTGGCTTCAGTGTTTGACCACAAACACTCTTTTCTTAGTTCCCTCCAGAATGAGGCAGAGCTTTACCCCCAGTCAGGCAGTGTGGAGACCTTGGGGGCTTTCTGGTGGGGTTGGACCCTCGTCACCCCACTGAAGAGAGCGGAGCCCTGCACACGTTCTCTGCAAACACTCAAGCCCCAATGGGGTCAGAAGGGTTAGGGCCCCCAGGGCCCCATTCTTCCTCCAGTCTTGACCAACAAGATAAGTGTCTCCCCTTCTCAGCCACTAGGAGTGAGTGAGTGGCCAGGAGCCTGGAGTGTAGTTCTGATGGCGGTCCTTCCACATAAAGACATAACACCATGAAGAAGGAAGCTTTGCCCTTCATGTTGTGTTTATGGATTGGCTACGAATGTTGAAACTCGATAAATAGCTCTTATGAACTTTGATCATGCAAAATAACGTGGTTCGTATTTTCCATATCTTCAGTTTTTGTTTTCTGTAATCCAGAAGATTTTGCAAAGTTTACTGACTGTGTCTTTTTGTTAGTGTATTTTTGACCTTTGAGTGCTTGTTTCCTGTTCTCTGCCTATTCCTTCAGATAACATGTGATTCTTATTTTAGGAGTTAAATATCTTCTTACAGCTCTTGAGTATACTGATGACTGTGTTATTGGAGCTCTTCTCTTTCTTGAATTATCCCTACTTCCTCAGAAATTTTTTTTTAAATTTGCAAATGATACGACCAGCAAGGGGTTAATATCCAAAAATATAAACATCTCATATAACTCAATAACAGAAAAGCAAACAACCCAACCAAAAAATGGGCAGAAGACCTGAATAGACATTTTTTCAAGGATGGCATACAGATGGCCAACAGACACGTGAAAAGATACTCAGCATTGCTAATTTATCAGAGAAATGCAAATCAAAGCTATGAGATATCACCGCACACCTGTAAAAATGACCATCATCAAAAACTCTACAAATAACAGATGCTGGAGAGGGTGTGGAGAAAAGGGGACCCTGCACTGTTGGGGGGAATATAAATTGGTGCAGCCACTATGGAGAAGAGTATGGAGGTGTCTCAAGAAACTAAAAATAGAGCTGCCATATTATCCAGCAATCCCCCTCCTGGGCATATATCCAGAAAAATGAAAACATTAATTTGAAAAGATATATGCGTCCCAGTGTTCATAGCAGCACTATTTACAATAGCAAGATATGGAAACAACCCAAATGCCCATCATCAGATGAATGGATAAAGAAAATGTGTGTGTACACACACACACACACACACACACACACGCACACACACTGGAATATTACTCAGGCTTAAAAAAGAATGAAATATTTGCAGCATGTGAATAGACAGAGATTAAGATTAGTGGAATTAAGTCAGACAAAGACAAATACTGTGTGTTATCACTTATATGTGGAATTAAAAAAATAATATAAATGAATATATATGCAAAAAAGAGATTCACAGACACAGAAAACAAACTAGTGGTTAACAGTGAGGAGAGGGAAGGGAGAGGGGCAAAACAGGGGTAGAGGATTAAGAGATACAAACTACTATGTGTAACATAGATAAACAACAGGATATATTGTGTAGCACAGGGAATTATAGCCATTATCTTGTAATAACTTTTAATGGAGTATAACTTATAAAAATACTGAATCACTGTGCTGTACACTTGGAACTAATATGTCAGTCAACTATAATTCAGTAAAAATTTTTATTTAGTTATTTCTCCTTCTTGGCTTTCCTCCAATGTCTGGTCATCCTTGGTTGCTCACACACTTTTAAGACCCAAGGCTGGTGTAGACTGTGTGTTATTTGTTCTAAGGCCTCCCGAGGTGTCTCCCTGAGTATAATTCTTAGTCAGCCGGGTCACCAGGGTTGTCAGGATTGCCAAGATGCTGCCTCTCCAAGTGAGAGCATCAGAAAGAGTTTATCCTGTTTTACCCTCCTGCTCACAAGAAATCCTAGATCTTCCTAGCGTATGCGTTCAGTTTCTTAGAGATGAGCCTTCTGATGCTTTTCTGGCCATTAAACCCTGTTGATTGCACCCTGCATTGGGGGTGAAAAGGAGGAATCAGATATTCAGATTACAGGTCTTCAGTTAAGCTTCCCATACAAGTTTTGCTTTTTTGTTTTTGTTTTATTTATTTATTTATTTATTTACTTATATTGAAGTATAGGTAATTTATAATTTACAATGTTCCGTTAGTTTCAGGTGTAAAGCAATGATTCAGTGATATATATGTATGTGTATGTATATTATGTGATTTAAATATATATATATATATTCATTTTCAGACTCTTTTCCCATATAGGTTATTACAAGATATTGAGTAGAACTCCCTGTGCTACATGGTAGATCCTTGTTGGTTATTTTATATACAGTGGTGTGTGTATGTTTGCTTCTAACTCCCAGCCTCGGTCCTGTTCAGAGTCCTAGCCAGGAGCGAGCGGTCCTCACTCCCCTGGTGGGCTGCTCCACCCTTGCCTGCAGTCCCTGAGGGTGTGTGCTGGTCTGTGGCTTCCTCATGTGTGTTTCCATCTGGCACAACTATCCCACCAGCTCTTCAGCTCTCAGAACTTGGAGAAATGGTCTTAACCCTGGTGCTGCTGCTTTTGAGTTTCTCCACTCTCTTATTCTTATTTCAATTGTATTTTTATTCCCTCATTTCAGTGAGGTTTATGCTCTTTCTGCCATCTTGAACTGAAAGTTAACTTGTTACTTTGTTCTAACTGTTAATCTGAATTTTGGAAATAAAACCATCTTAAATGCGTTTTTAAATTCTCCTCTTATCATAAATGCATTGAAACATGTCCACTGATATGAAAGTGGAAGTTACAGATTATTTTACTGACACCTTTTGTGTATGGAAGGTGGGATGCAGGTGAAATGTTTTTATTGCCAGTTATTTTGTTGTTGAGCTTCTGATAGGAGAAGAACATGGTTTACTGTGTATCCCTCCCGCTAACCACCATTTATTGGCCCAGAGATGATTCAGACCAGATCCAGTAAAGACCTTCAACTCTTTTAACCTGGAACCAGCAGTGAATTGCTGGCTCAACTCTAGTGAAGCCATTAATGTGAACGTGAGAGGTGGGAGGGGCCACGTCTTCAGTGAGAGGAAGATTCGTTCCCCTGACCTTGGAGGGAAGCACACAGAAGCCAGGAGACGGGGAAGGTCCAGGAGGTGTTTTTAGCTCTCGTTCTGGTGGCTCTGGTTATCTGAGTGGTTGGTCTGTACTCATATGCTCTCTCCACTTTAGCTTCCTAGTCAAACCCATCTCCTTCCCCCTCAGCAGCATACATTTCTGTCACATGCGACTGAAATTTCTGAGTTTACTTCACAGCCCAGCCATCGTTGCTGTCTTGCAGAAACGTATACAAATTGACGTATAAATAATTTACTCATAAATAATTCCAACTCTGCCCTCTGTGTTCACTCTGTCAAGAAACAGGTACAGAAGAGATTTCACAAAATAGCCAAGTGGTTTTTTTTTTTTTTTTTTTAACTTTGAACACCGTCCTTTTATTTTTTTTTTTTTTATTTTTTATTTTTTTTTTTAGGTCTGCATTCTTTTTTGTTTACTTTATGAATGTGATTGGTTTTCATCTTCAAAGTATGTGACTTGAAGTATCTGTTTTTGGGGCAGACTCCTTTCCAGCTGCGGCCCAGAGTACGCCTGTCATTAGCTCGGTTGTTCAGTCACTGTCTCCATTTATAGTTGGGTTTGTAAAGTGTTTAAAATAGGAACTCTGGGTTTCTGCTGATCTTTTTTTTTTTTTTTTTTTTTTTTTTAACATCTTTATTGGGGTATAATTGCTTTACAATGGTGTGTTAGTTTCTGATTTATAACAAAGTGAATCAGCTATACATATACATGTGCTCCCATGTGTCTTCCCTCCTGCATCTCCCTCCCTCCCACTCTCCCCCTCCCACCCCTCCAGGCTGTCCCAAAGCCCCGAGCTAATATCCCTGTGCCTTGCGGCTGCTTCCCCCCAGCTATCCACCCCACCACGTTTGTTAGTGTGTATATGTCCATGACTCTCTCTCGCCCTGTCAAAACTCACCCTTCCCCCTCCCCATAACCCCAAGTCCGCTCTCCAGTAGGTCTGCGCCTCCATTCCTGTCTTATCCCTAGGTTCTTCATGACATTTTTTCCCCTCAAATTCCATATATATGTGTTAGCATACGGTATCTGTCTTTGTCTTTCTGACTTACTTCACTCTGTATGACAGACTCTAGGTCCATCCATCTCATTACAAATATCTCAATTTCATTTCTTTTTAAGGCTGAGTAATATTCCATTGTGTATATGTGCCACATCTTCTTTATCCATTCGTCCGATGATGGGCGCTTAGGTTCTTTCCATCTCCGGGCTATTGTAAATAGAGCTGCAATGAACATTTTGGTACATGACTCCTTTTGAATTTTGGTTTTCTCAGGGTATATGCCCAGTAGTGGGATTGCTGGGTCATATGGTAATTCTATTTGTAGTTTTTTAAGGAACCTCCATACTGTTCTCCATAGTGGCTGAACCAATTCACATTCCCACCAGCAGTGCAAGAGTGTCCCCTTTTCTCCACACCCTCTCCAGCATTTATTGTTTCTAGATTTTTTGATGATGGCCATTCTGACTGGTGTGAGATGATATCTCATTGTAGTTTTGATTTGCATTTCTCTAATGATTAATGAGGTTGAGCATTCTTTCATGTGTTTGTTGGCATTCTGTATATCTTCTTTGGAGAAATGTCTGTTTAGGTCTTCTGCCCATTTTTGGATGGGGTTGTTTGTTTTTTTGTTATTGAGCTGCATGAGCTGCTTGTAAATTTTGGAGATTAATCCTTTGTCAGTTGCTTCATTTGCAAATATTTTCTCCCATTCTGAGGGTTGTCTTTTGGTCTTGATTATGGTTTCCTTTGCTGTGCAAAAGCTTTGAAGTTTCATTAGGTCCCATTTGTTTATTTTTGTTTTTATTTCCATTACTCTAGGAGGTGGGTCAGAAAGGATCTTGCTGTGATTTATGTCATAGAGTGTTCTTCCTATGTTTTCCTCTAAGAGTTTGATAGTTTCTGGCCTTACATTTAGGTCTTTAATCCATTTTGAGCTTATTTTTGTGTATGGTGTTAGGGAGTGATCTAATCTCATACTTTTACATGTACCTGTCCAGTTTTCCCAGCACCATTTATTGAAGAGGCTGTCCTTTCTCCACTGTACATTCCTGCCTCCTTTATCAAAGATAAGGTGTCCATATGTGCATGGGTTTATCTCTGGGCTTTCTATCCTGTTCCACTGATCTATCTTTCTGTTTTTGTGCCAGTACCATACTGTCTTGATTACTGTTGCTTTGTAGTATAGTCTGAAGTCAGGGAGCCTGATTCCTCCAGCTCCTTTTTTCGTTCTCAAAATTGCTTTGGCTATTCGGGGTCTTTTGTGTTTCCATACAAATTGCGAAATTTTTTGTTCTAGTTCTGTGAAAAATGCCAGTGGTAGTTTAATAGGGATTGCATTGAATCTGTAGATTGCTTTGGGTAGTAGAGTCATTTTCACAATGTTGATTCTTCCCATCCAAGAACATGGTATATCTCTCCATCTATTTGTATCATCTTTAATTTCTTTCATCAGTGTCTTATAATTTTCTGCATACAGGTCTTTCGTATCCTTAGGTAGGTTTATTCCTAGATATTTTATTCGTTTTGTTGCAATGGTAAATGGGAGTGTTTTCTTGATTTCACTTTCAGATTTTTCATCATTAGTATATAGGAATGCCAGAGATTTCTGTGCATTAATTTTGTATCCTGCTACTTTACCAAATTCATTGATTAGCTCTAGTAGTTTTCTGGTAGCATCTTTAGGATTCTCTATGTATAGTATCATGTCATCTGCAAACAGTGACAGCTTTACTTCTTCTTTTCCGATGTGGATTCCTTTTATTTCCTTTTCTTCTCTGATTGCTGTGGCTAAAACTTCCAAAACTATGTTGAATAAGAGTGGTGAGAGTGGGCAACCTTGTCTTGTTCCTGATCTTAGTGGAAATGCTTTCAGTTTTTCACCATTGAGGATGATGTTTGCTGTGGGCTTGTCATATATGGCCTTTATTATGTTGAGGAAAGTTCCCTCTATGCCCACTTTCTGGAGGGTTTTTATCATAAATGGGTGTTGAATTTTGTCAAAAGCTTTCTCTGCATCTATTGAGATGATCATATGGTTTTTCTCCTTCAATTTGTTAATATGGTTTATCACATTGATAGATTTGCGTATATTGAAGAATCCTTGCATTCCTGGAATAAACCCCACTTGATCATGGTGTATGATCCTTTTAATGTGCTGTTGGATTCTGTTTGCTAGTATTTTGTTGAGGATTTTTGCATCTATGTTCATCAGTGATATTGGCCTGTAGTTTTCTTTCTTTGTGACATCCTTGTCTGGTTTTGGTATCAAGGTGATGGTGGCCTCGTAGAAGGAATTTGGGAGTGTTCCTCCCTCTGCTATATTTTGGAAGAGTTCGAGAAGGATAGGTGTTAGCTCTTCTCTAAACGTTTGATAGAATTCACCTGTGAAGCTATCTGGTCCTGGGCTTTTGTTTGTTGGAAGATTTTTAATCACACTTTCAATTTCAGTGCTTGTGATTGGTCTGTTCATATTTTCTATTTCTTCCTGATTCAGTCTTGGCAGGTTGTGCATTTCTAAGAATTTGTCCATTTCTTCCAGATTGTCCATTTTATTGGCATAGAGTTGCTTGTAGTAATCTCTCATGATTTTTTTTATTTCTGCAGTGTCAGTTGTTATTTCTCCTTTCTCATTTCTAATTCTATTGATTTGAGTCTTCTCCCTTTTTTTCTTGATGAGTCTAGCTAGTGGTTTATCTATTTTGTTTATCTTCTCAAAGAACCAGCTTTTAGTTTTATTGATCTTTGCTATCGTTTCCTTCATTTCTTTTTCATTTATTTCTGATCTGATTTTTATGATTTCTTTCCTTCTGCTAGCTTTGGGGCTTTTTTGTTCTTCTTTCTCTAATTGCTTGAGGTGCAAGGTTAGGTTGTTTATTCGAGATGTTTCCTGCTTCTTCTTAAGGTGGGCTTGTATTGCTATAAACTTCCCCCTTAGAACTGCTTTTGCTGCATCCCATAGGTTTTGGGTCGTTGTGTCTCCATTGTCATTTGTTTCTAGGTATTTTTTTATTTCCTCTTTAATTTCTTCAGTGATCACTTCATTATTAAGTAGTGTATTGTTTAGCCTCCATGTGCTTGTATATTTTACAGATCTTTTCCTGTAATTGATATCTAGTCTCATGGCGTTGTGGTCAGAAAAGATACTTGATACAATTTCAATTTTCTTAAATTTACCAAGGCTTGATTTGTGACCCAAGATATGATCTATCCTGGAGAATGTTCCATGAGCACTTGAGAAAAATGTGTAATCTGTTGTTTTTGGATGGAGTGTCCTATAAATATCAATTAAGTCCATCTTGTTTAATGTATCATTTAAAGCTTGTGTTTCCTTATTTATTTTCATTTTGGATGATCTGTCCATGGGTGAAAGTGGGGTGTTAAAGTCCCCTACTATGAATGTGTTACTGTCTATTTCCCCTTTTATGGCTGTTAGTATTTGCCTTACGTATTGAGGTGCTCCTATGTTGGGTGCATAAATATTTACAATTGTTATATCTTCTTCTTGGATCGATCCCTTGATCATTATGTAGTGTCCTTCTTTATCCCTTTTAATAGTCCTTATTTTAAAGTCTATTTTGTCTGATATGAGAATTGCTACTCCAGCTTTCTTTTGGTTTCCATTTGCATGGAATATCTTTTTCCATCCCCTTACTTTCAGTCTGTATGTGTCTCTAGGTCTGAGGTGGGTCTCTTGTAGACAGCATATATAAGGGTCTTGTTTTTGTATCCATTCAGCCAATCTGTGTCTTTTGGTGGGAGCATTTAGTCCATTTACATTTAAGGTAATTATCGATATGTATGTTCCTATTCCCATTTTCTATATTGTTTTGGGTTCGTTATTATAGGTCGTTTCCTTCTTTTGCATTTCTTATCTAGAGGAGTTCCTTTAGCATTTGTTGTAAAGCTGGTTTGGTGGTGCTGAACTCTCTCAGCTTTTGCTTGTCTGTAAAGATTTTAATTTCTCCATCAAATCTGAATGAGATCCTTGCTGGGTAGAGTAGTCTTGGTTGCAGGTTTTTCTCCTTCATCACTTTCAGTATGTCCTGCCACTCCCTTCTGGCTTGTAGGGTTTCTGCTGAGAGATCAGCTGTTAACCTTATGGGGATTCCCTTGTGTGTTATTTGTTGTTTTTCCCTTGCTGCTTTTAATATGCTTTCTTTGTATTTAATTTTTGATAGTTTGATTAATATGTGTCTTGGCGTATTTCTCCTTGTATTTATCCTGTATGGGACTCTCTGTGCTTCCTGGACTTGATTAACTATTTCCTTTCCCATATTAGGGAAGTTTTCAACTATAATCTCTTCAAATATTTTCTCAGTCCCTTTCTTTTTTTCTTCTTCTTCTGGAACCCCTATAATTCGAATGTTGGTGCGTTTAATGTTGTCCCAGAGCTCTCTGAGACTGTCCTCAGTTCTTTTCATTCTTTTTTCTTTATTCTGCTCTGCAGTAGTTATTTCCACTACTTTATCTTCCAGGTCACTTATCCGTTCTTCTGCCTCAGTTATTCTGCTATTGATCCTATCTAGAGTACTTTTAATTTCATTTACTGCGTTGTTCATCGTTGCTTGTTTCATCTTTATGTCTTCTAGGTCCTTGTTAACTGTTTCTTGCATTTTGTCTATTCTACTTCCAAGATTTCGGATCATCCTTACTATCATTATTCTGAATTCTTTTTCAGGTAGATTGCCTATTTCCTCTTCATTTGTTAGGTCTGGTGGGTTTTTATCTTGCTCCTTCATCTGCTGTGTGTTTTTCTGTCTTCTCATTTTGCTTATCTTACTGTGTTTGGGGTCTCCTTTTTGCAGGCTGCACGCTCGTAGTTCCCGTTGTTTTTGATGTCTGTCTCCAGTGGCTAAGGTTGTTTCAGCGGGTTGTGTAGGCTTCCTGGTGGAGGGGACTAGTGCCTGTGTTGTGCTGGATGAGGCTCGGTCTTGTCTCTCTAGTGGGCAGATTCACGTCTGGTGGTGTGTTTTGGGGTGTCTGTGGCCTTGTTATGATTTTAGGCAGCCTCTCTGCTAATGGGTGGGGTTGTGTTCCTGTTTTGCTAGTTGTTTGGCATAGGTTGTCCAGCACTGTGGCTTGCTGGTCGTTGAGTGAAGCTGGGTGCTGGTGTTAAGATGGAGGTCTCTGGGAGATGTCCACCGTTTAATATTATGTGGAGCTGGGAGGTCTCTTGTTGATCAGTTTCCTGAAGTTGGCTCTCCTACCTCAGAGGCAGAGCCCTGCCTCCTGGGCTGGAGCACCAAGAGCCTTTCATCCACACGGCTCAGAATAAAAGGGAGGAAAAGTAGAGAGAATTATTAGAAGTATGAGGAAAGAAAGAAGGAAAGGAGGAAAGGAAGAAAGGAAGAAAGAAGCAAAGAAGGAAAGAAAGGAGGGAGGGAGGGAGGAAGGAAGGAAGGAAGGAGGGAAAGAAGGGGAAAATGTAGAGAGAATTATTAGAAGTTTGAGGAAAGAAAGAGGGAAAGGAGGAAAGGAAGGAAGGAAGAAAGAAGCAAAGAAGGAAAGAAAGGAGGGAGGGAGGGAGGGAGGAAGGAAGGAAAGAAGGAGGGAAAGAAGGAGAAAATGTAGAGAGAATTAGTAGAAGTTTGAGGAAAGAGAGAAGGAAAGGAGGAAAGGAAGGAAGGAAGAAAGAAGCAAAGAAGGAAAGAAAGGAGGGAGGGAGGGAGGAAGGAAGGAAGGTAGGAGGGAAAGAAGGAGAAAATGTAGAGAGAATTAGTAGAAGTTTGAGGAAAGAAAGAAGGAAAGGAGGAAAGGAGGAAAGGAAGGAAGGAAGAAAGAAGCAAAGAAGGAAAGAAAGGAGGGAGGGAGGGAGGAAGGGAGGAAGGAAGGAAGGAAAGAAGGAAAAAAGACAGAAAGAAAGAAGATACAGTAAAAATAAAATAAAGTATAATATAGTTATTGTACTAAAAAATATTTAGAACAAAAAAAAAAAAAGAAAAAGAAAAAAAAAAAAAAAAAAAAAAAAAAGAACGGATAGAACCCTAGGACAAATGCTGGAAACAAAGCTATACAGAGAAAATCTTACACAGAAGCATACACATACGTGTTCACAAAGAGAGGCAAAGTGGGAAAAATCCTAAATCCTGCTCCCAGAGACCACCTCCTCAACCTGGGGTGATTTGCTGTCTAAAGGAGGGAAGGAAGGAAGGAAAGAAAGAAAGAAAGAACGAAGGTAAAGTACAATAAAGTTATTGCAATTAAAATTAATTATTAAGAAAGAAAAAAAAAATTTTTTTTTTTTTTTTTTTAAAAAAAAACCATGGACGGATAGAGCCCTAGGACAAATGTTGGAAGCAAAGCTATACAGAGAAAATCTTACACAGAAGCATACACATACACGTTCACAAAGAGAGGCAAAGGGGGAAAAATCCTCAATCCTGCTCCCAGAGACCACCTCCTCAACCTGGGGTGATTTGCTGTCTAAAGGAGGGAAGGAAGGAAGGAAAGAAAGAAAGAAAGAACGAAGGTAAAGTACAATAAAGTTATTGCAATTAAAATTAATTATTAAGAAAGAAAAAAAATTTTTTTTTTTTTTAAAAAACCATGGAAGGATAGAGCCCTAGGACAACTATTGGGAGCAAAGCTATACAGAGAAAATCTTACACAGAAGCATACACCTACACGTTCACAAAGAGAGGCAAAGGGGGAAAAATCATAAATCCTGCTCCCAGAGACCACCTCCTCAATTTGGGGTGATTAGTTGTCTAAAGGAGGGAAGGAAGGAAGGAAAGAAAGAAAGAAAGAACGAAGGTAAAGTTCAATAAAGTTATTACAATTAAAATTAATTATTAAAAAAAAATTTTTTTTTTTTTTTAAAAAAAAAAACCCATGGACGGATAGAGCCCTAGGACAAATGGTGGAAACAAGAGTATACAGACAAAATCTCACACAGAAGCATACATGCCCACATTCACAAAAAGAGGAAAAGGGAAAAAAATCACCGATCTCGCTCCTAAATTCCCCCTCTTCAATTTGGGCTCACTCCCTGTCTATTCAGGTATTCCACAATGCAGGGCACATCAAGTTGATTGTGGAGCTTCAATCCGCCGCCTCCGCGGCTGCCGGGAGAGACCTCCCCCTCTCCTCCCTGCTCTCACAGCTCACAGGAGCTCAGCTTTGTACCCGGCCCTGCCCCTGCGCACTGATCGCTGGAGGGCGTCTGTTTTTTTTGCTCAGACAGGACGGGGTTAAAGGAGCCGCTGATTCGGGAGCTCCGGCTCACTCAGGCCGGGGGTTGGGGGATGGGGGAAGGCGGGGCACTGCGTGCGGGGCGGGCCTGCGGCGGCAGAGGCGGCGTGACGCTGCGGCAGAGGCCGGCGTGACGCTGCACCAGCCTGAGACCCGCCGTGCGGGAAGCTGTCCCCAGATCCCGGGAACCCGGCAGTGGCGGCCTGCACAGGCTCCGCGGAAGAGGGGCGCGGAGAGTGACCTGTGCTCGCACACAGCCCCCCTGGTGGCGGCAGCAGCAGCCCCAGCGTCTCCCGCCCGTCTCTGGGCTCCGCAGTTTCAGCCGCGGCTCGCGCCCGTCTCTGGGGCTCGCGCTTCCCGCCGCGGCTCGCGCCCGTCTCGGGGGCTCGCGCTTCCCGCCGCGGCTCGCGCCCGTCTCGGGGGCTCGCGCCCTCAGCCGAGGCTCGCGCCCGTCTCTGGGGTGCGCGCTTTTAGCCGCGGCTCGCGCCCTTCTCTGGAGTTCCTTTAAGCAGCGCTCTTAAACCCCTCTCCTCGCGCGCCAGGAAACAAAGAGGGAAGAAAAAGTCTCTTGCCTCTTCGGCCGGTGCAGGCTTTTCCCCGAACTCCCTCCCGGCTAGTCGTGGCGCACCAACCCCTTCAGGCTATGTTCAAGCCGCCAACCCCAGTCCTCTCCCCGCGCTCCGTCCAAAACCGAAACCCGAGCCTCAGCTCGCAGCCCCGCCCGCCCCGGCGGGTAAGCAGACAAGCCTCTCGGGTTGGTGAGTGCCGGTCGGCACCGATCGTCTGTGCAGGAATCCCCCCGCTTTGTCCTCTGCACCCGTCGCTGTGCTCCACTCCGCGGTCCCGAAGCTCCCCCCTCCGCCTCCCGCAGTCTCCGCCCGCGGAGGGGCTTCCTAGTGTGTGGAAACTTTTCCTCCTTTACAGCTCCCTCCCACTGGTGCAGGTGCCGTCCTTATTCTTTTGTCTCTGTTTTTTCTTTTTTCTTTTGCCCTACCCAGTTACGTGGGGAGTTTCTTGCCTTTTGGGAGCTCTGAGGTCTTCTGCCAGCCTTCAGTAGGTGTTCGGTAGGAGTTGTTCCACGTGTATATGTATTTCTGGTGTATCCGTGAGGAGGAAGGCGATCTCCACGTCTTACTCTTCCGCCATCTTCCCGCTGATCGCCAAGTGGTTTTAATACCATGAGTGACGCACAGACATATGGAAACAAAGGCTCTTCTCTTAGGTGGACTTGTCTATTAATAGGCCAATAAAAACATTTCACGTTATTCAAAGTAATTGAGATCTGGTACCTCTGAAGTTTACTGAGGATGAGAATTCGAAAATAATTTTTAAAACTCTGTTCTTGCATATAGTTAAGAGACGAGTATTCCCTGTGATTTTTTTTTTTTCTGGACTCTTAATGGAGAAGGTGATTGGTCAATTATTTGAACTTTTCTTAGCAAACTGAGCTACTATGTTAAATCTGTTCTAAAAGAATGAAATCAATTATCTGGGTTGTTGAGCAGGTGTTAGCCTGGATTCTCTAAAAATAAATCATGTCAGACTAATCTGAATTTTTTTGATGAAGTAACTAAGTTAATTTATGAAGGCATAGTTCATCTTTTTTTTATACAGCAGGGTCTTATTAGTTACCTATTTTATACATATTAGTGTGTATATGTCAATCCCAATCTCCCAATTCATCCCAGCTCCACCACCCTCCCCCCCACCCCCGCTTTCCCCTTTTGGTGTTTGTTCTCTGTATCTGTGTCTCTATTTCTGCCTTGCAAACAAGGCATAATTTATCTTGATTTTAGCAATGCTTTTGATAAAACATCTCTCCAAGAGCATGTGAATAAGTCCCAACCTAATGGCATTAGCAGAGGATTGCTAAAATAAATGAGTAACTGGCAATCCAGAGGAGGTAATAATACACGGACAATAATTCTTCGGACCACAGTTGACAGGCAGGTTTCCCATGGGCTCCAAGTTCAGGAATACTTTAAATAAGATTTATATGGCTCATTTAGCAATAAGCTCTCGGTGTGCCAGCAATGCAATCTGCTGATGACTCATGGAGTGGTAGGTTGGGATTCGGAGGAAGAAGGGCAACAAGGATGGGTAAACAAGTAGGTCCCCAGAACGGTCAGAAGCTGAAGGTGGAGTTTCAAGCTCCAGGAGCAGCTCAGTAACAGAACAGATGGAACAGGTAGAGGCAGGGGGACCATGCGAGTTTAGGTAGCGCTAGATGTCACCGCTGTTGAACGGGATGTGCGCTTCAGCTGTAAAGCTGATGGCTGGGGATTGTTTGGGACCCTCTGTTATTGGCTCAGGTACTCCCCACTCCACGCACAATTTTTGGGCTTCCAATCTCATCAACTGTTTGCCAGAAAACTCTGACCTCCTGTCATTTCACCCTCTGCTCAAAGACCAGCACCCCTCACTCTGCTTTGAGATGCATAGAGATACCTTGAAGCCAACAATTCTGAGTAATTAGGCCCCCAAACAGCACTCTCAGTGCCCTTCCCGGTGGTTGCCCTCTTTGGTGCTTCCCGTGTATGGTTTCCAGAAGCTTCCCTGAATAGGGTCACTGCTGCCAGCAGTCCTCAGCAGGGGCTCTTCTGTGACAAGGACCCTGTCTGTTTTCTCAGTATCTCACTACACAGTCTCTCGTGGGTTCTGCAGATCGACAAGGGTTGCTCACAACCCTTTATCATCCTAGACCCTTCCTTTGGCTGTTACAGACTTTAATATCGGTCTTTCTCCAGACCCATCTCTAAGTGTAACTCAGAGGAACGTTGGAACTTCACTCTCTAGTTTACATTTTTTGAGAAATGTCACAGCATTTTTGAAAGAACTCAAGGTACATGAGTCTTGATCACCTTGATACTTGGAATGTGGTCCTCAGACCAGCGGCACTGGCAGCTTTGGGGATCTTGCTAGAAATGCAGGATCTTGGTCCTGTCCTTTGCCACTGAAATCAAATATGCACTCGCCATGATTTCCAGGTAATTCCTATGCACATTAAGGTGTGGGAAGCAGGCTATTTATATTAGAAAACTGAACATTGGTGGAAGGTGGTTAGAAACTGACAGAGCCTATTTGACTTCAATTATATCTTTTTCCCTCTACACCACGCTGCAAGGATTGATGTAAAAGAACAATAGGATGACTAGATGACTATGTTCTCTGGTGCCCGCGTCTTAAAAAATGTCACCCTGAATGGAGTATCTAACAGTAGAAGAAAGTGATTGCAATGAAGGAGACATGGCTAGAATCAGAGCCTGGCTCTGTGGAATGTTTTGAACAATTGCCGTGGCACGGGGAGGCGGGGCACAGCTAAGGGGATGCAGTCCTGCCTGTTAGCAGAGATGAGGTTGCTGGTCCCTGTGAGTCCAGTGAGACCCCCGCCATCCCCCATCTCTGCCATGACTGGGCACCTGATGGCAGAACAAAGTTGTCCTGTTTCTTCTGTTTGCACCGTGTCCTCAGCACCATAGCTTGGAGCTTTGGAAGCATGAAGACTTATAAAAATTGAGTTATTTCTTAGTGAACTTCGTTCTGGGCATCAAGGGAAATCACAGATCTGCTTTACAAGTCCTCAGAAGCAATGCTGTATTTGGTTCTAAACACTGAGTGTAATTAAGGAGTTTCAAATTGGTGAATGATACTGAAAATGACTGTAAAATTTATTCAAAAATCAGAATAACTATTTTTGTGAGGGAGGATTCATGATGAATACATTTATGTCTGAAAAACACATTTTAAAACAGGCTGAGGAGGTCTGATTGCATCTAACAATTTTAGAGGGATAGTAAATAAATGACTGCATGTGAAGAGGACAGAATTTACATTCTAAAAGCCTGAACTAAGGGACAGTGACAATTTTAACTCTTTAATTGTGTGATTGGGGTAAAGTGTGGTGTCAGCTCAGAAATGTAAACACTTCAACTGGAAAAACCCTTGAAAAGTGATCTAAGTCCATATACAAATTGCTTAAGGGGGTATCAAGTGGGAACTGCATTATTGGTACTTCACATTGTTCCAACTTGTTCTTGATCCATCTGTATCCTTCTTTTCCCAACTAATTTTTTCTTCTGAGGTTTTTCTCATAAGGAAACTGCTCTACAAGAGTCTCTTTTCACCCACTGTCATCCTGTTAAAAATCTCTGGTCTTCAGTGCGTGTTACAACTCTCTCCTCTTACCCATGCATGCTGGATCAATTTTCTATGGTGTGGATTAATGTAGCTTCTCTTGGCCTAGCTTCATTTTTCTCTTTGCTCCTGTTTTGATCAGGGTAACAAAGTTCAGCTACTGAGTAGGCAAACCTAGAAAATTCAGAAATTTCCTTAAAGAGGGATGAGAAGGCTCTGGGACGAAATAGCAAAATTATACTTTTGGATCCTGTTATAATGATGCTGTAAGATAGTTACATGTTTATACTTCAAGCCCCCTTACCAGGCTCTGATTTCCTTACTGTAAAGAACTCATGGAAGGTGATTGTAAGATCTTGTTGAATGAAGATATTGGGAGAAGAGGCTAGCAGGCAGTAAAAACCGATGCTGGTCATGTTTGACATCAACTGGTAGATTTAGCAAAAGATGTAAAATGCTGTCGTCTACAGCCTTCCTACTAGATGTGTGGTCCATGCACCAGCAACTCAGTGTTGCTGGAAATGCAATTTTAGTCCCCCTCAGGACCAGCTGAATTAGAATTTCAACAAAGTCCACACGGGATTGGTCAGCACAGTCACAGTTGGGAAGCATCACTCTGAACTGACCAAACATAATTTTCTCCTTTGGTCAACAGTGTAAAGGGACCCATCACTCAGGACATTTTGTATTTTCTTATAGCACTTTTATTACTGCTTCCTAAGATTACGTTGTATAGAATGTGCTAGACCATAGTGCAAAATGCCAATTGGATGCTGAGAAAAACACGAAGGAAACATTTGTGATATTTTTCAAAATTCCCAAATTTGGAAGGTGAAAGACAAATACATAGATAGACTTACTGAAGATGGAGATTGTATTTCCAATGAATCTCCAGGGTCTAGCGGTGAACCCAGAATGTAATCGAAGGCCACCAAACATTTGTTGAATGAGGGAATGAATGAAGTCCATTTACCCATTCAAGTGCTTAAAAATACAAGCTGGGAAGTTTTGAAACTTGCAGGAAAGAAATAAATTCTAAAACATAATAATACTTTTGACTGTATTTCTTTGTGCCTTTTTAGTGTCCTTTTTCTCTCTCATTTTCTTTTTTTACCCTAAATATTTGAAGTAGTCTGTGATATTAGTATTGTTTTCTTTCTTCAGCTCATAGTAATAGCCCAATGCCATTTCAACATTTGGACAATAAGGTTAGTAATTTTACATCTTCACGTGTCAATCTTTTACTGATTTGCAGCAAGCCATCTATAAATTTATTTAAAAATTTTGGATCATGTTGAAAGTTTCCCTGATGCAATGCTAGCCTCAAGATATACTACTGGGCAAGCCATAGAGAGATGACAGAATGGAAAGGTCACAGACGATATAAAATTGCTTGAATCACATAGTTTTGTTTGTTTGTTTGTTTGTTTTTTAACTTTAGCATTTCTTCAACGTTTTCACTATTTTAGTACTTTTGTAGCAAAGAATGGAAATTATATAAAAGGTTGAAAAAAATAAAAGCAAGGAGAAAGAAATGGGATAGGATGCCAGCTGGTGGAAGGCTGAGTCTTTTGGTATTCAGTGTTCCCACCTCCTGTCTCTCTGCCCATCAGCCTTCCTCATTGATGGTGTGGTTACAAGAATTAGCATGGAGGTATGAGCAAGGAGGCCCAGGAATGGAAGGTATCTTGGGCTCTGACCTATACTTGCCTATCAGGGAAAAGCAGAGGCCTCAATGCTCCATGCAGCTTGCGTGGCACTTAGACGGCTGAGCAGCCATGGGTTTTATTCATGGTCTAGCTTAGAGCCCATGGGGCTAGAACGAGACCCTCCTGAGAAGGACCCATGTGTGCCTTTTCTGGAGATAGCCGCTGTCAGCCTGGAGGTGGTGTGATCATAATTTGGTCTCTCCAGCCTTCCTATTTAGATGTAACACTTCTGTTTGTTCCATCATATTTCCTATTTATTCAGTCTACTGTTAACATGTTTCAGAAGTTACTAACTTACCATCTGAGTGTCTGATGGATTCTGCCCGTGGCTCGCCAGCTGCTGTGTATCCGTCCTCTGTACCCCACACAGCCCATGAGCTTCACTGATAATTTCATCAGCTACTAACTTACTGTCCATGCTTACTATTTCTCATGCCTTTCATCTGTTTCATTCCCTTCAATTCCACAGCAGAATTAAACTTCTTTAAAAAATCCAACAAAGACACAATACAATGTACATATGGCATTTCATAGATAACACAATTTAATTTTTTATACTTGATGGATATTTACTTAAGGAAATACCGTTCAGATTTCACTGCAATGAAAGTCATGTTAGTAAACAGTGTTAATGGTAACACGTGCTACAATTAACAGTATCAGGTATTAACATAATATTAGTATTAAATCACCAAGAGTTTTAGGATTGAAAATGCTGATAGTGGAAGCCCAGCTGATATTCGGCATAGGCTGACAGAAAGCATTGAGATCAATTCATCTAAAGCTTTTTTCTTCTAATACAATGGTCTATCTTTAATTTTAATTTTTTTTTTTTTTTTTGGTGATCTGCAGGCTTTGTTTGGTACAAAAGTACTAAAACGAAAGGAAAGTTGAAAGGATTTCAAGGAGCAACCTTCTCTTTAGCATGTCAGTTTGGGTGAACGTTTTGCTGTCACCCTGTTCATTCCCTCTCCCCCTTAGGCTGCTTTCAAGGAAGCATTCCATATACAGAAACGTACCCAGACTTGGAGCTCACGGGGTCAAAGGCTGTTGCTTAGCTTGGGTGCACACACCGTGCGGGTGGTGGTTGGTGGGTGAAGATTCTAGAGTCAAACTCCGTCCCTTCAAATCCCAGCTCTTCCGCTAACTAGTTGAATCTACTTACCTCCTTCCTGCCTCATCTACAGTATGTCCCCAAACAAGACTACAGGTTACATAAAGCCGGCTAGTCCCATCTCAGAAGGTAGCTGTGAAGGTTAAGTTGGATAACGTCTGGCTCATCTTCACGTTAATGCATTAAATCTCAGAGAGTTCAGCAACACTTTTACTGAAACTATGTTGAGATTCTCTTGCCCACTCTATCTAATTTTCCATGTGTTGTAGATAAAAATGAGAAGGCAGGTTTTCTTTAATGAATGAAAAATTTGCCAAACATTTACATTTTCAGGACACTTCTGCTCCTAATACTTTTATTTTCTTGACTGACTTAGCTCAATGAGAAAAGAGAAGGGCTTGGTGCCTATATTTTCCAGAATAACTGAAGACCTTTTTTTAGATCATTTAAAAATTTTTAACTTCATTTTAATTTTGTACACTTGATGTGAAAGTGTCCTTGTGACACAGAGAACTCATTTGAATTATGTTTTGCTGTTGGGAGGACAGCAGAACCTGTGAGCAATGACCTTGGATATTCAACTGAGAAAATTTCCAAGCAAAGTGTAGAAGGTGCAGCCTGGTTTCTCCTTGCTAAACAAAAAAGGAATCAACATTTGATGATTTGGAAAATTCTCAGCTGACCCAGATAGCATGTTCTGGAAACAGGACCATGGCTGTGATTGGACACATGTTCGCTAAAGAGAGTTTGACTTCTGGATCCAATGGACCATAAGTCAGGAAGAAGGATGTGATTACCTAGGCAGGATATCTGGAGAACCCTTGTGCCTCATAAAGTGGATCTTCTTGACACCTGTGGAAGACTGATAAGAATTTGGAGGACTTATACTAGTATCAAAACTGCCGGTCTGAGAAGACCTAAATAGACATCTCTCCAAAGAAGATATACAGATTGCCAACAAACACATGAAAGGATGCTCAGCATCACTAATTATTAGAGAAATGCAAATCAAAACTACAATGAGGTATCACCTCGCACCAGTCAGAATGGCCATCATTCAAAAATCTACAAACAATAAATGCCGGAGAGGGTGTGGAGAAAAGGGAACCCTCTTGCACTGTTGGTGGGAATGTAAATTGATACAGCCACTATGGAGAACAGTATGGAGGTTCCTTAAAAAACTAAAAATAGAACTACCATATGACCCAGCAATCCCACTACTGGGCATATACCCAGAGAAAACCATAATTCAGAAAGAGTCATGTACCACAGTGTTCATTGCATCTCTATTTACAATAGCCAGGACATGGAAGCAACCTAAGTGTCCATTGACAGATGAATGGATAAAGAAGGTGTGGCACATATATAGAATGGAATATTACTCAGCCATAAAAAGAAACGAAATTAAGTTATTTGTAGTGAGGTGGATGGACCTAGAGTCTGTCATACAGAGTGAAGTAACTCAGAAGGAGATAAACAAATACGGGATGCTAACACATATATATGGAATCTAAAAAGAAAATAAAAGGTTCTGAAGAACCTAGGGAAAGGACAGGTATAAAGACGTAGATGTAGAGAATGGACTTGAGGACACAGGGAGCGGGAAAGGTAAGCTGGGACAAAGTGAGAGAGTGGCATGGACATATATACACTACCAAATATAAAACAGGTAGCTAGTGGGAAGCAGCCACATAGCACAGGGAGATCAGCTCGGTGCTTTGTGCCCACCCAGAGGGGTGGGATAGGGAGGGTGGGAGGGAGACGCAAGAGGGAGGAGATATGGGGATATATGTATATATATATAGCTGATTCACTTTGTTATAAAGCAGAAACTAACACACCATTGTGAAGCAATTATACTCCAATAAAGATTTAAAAAAACCCCTACTGGCCTGGATTGCAAGGGACAAAGATGGGGTAAAATGGAGGAAGAATGACTCTGAGGGAAGAGACGTGGATGCAGAGGACTGGACCAACAGGAACTCCTTGGGCAGAGAGATTGGAGCTGCTGACCCAGTGGACCAAGAGGATGGGCCCAGAGTGCATGGCTGTCATTGGGAGAAACAAGTGTCCAACCATAGAGGGTTGCTGAAAGGCCTTGAAGTCTGATGGAATATGTTTCCTGGGCTTTTGACTTGCTTGGGACCCATGACTCCTTTTTTCCTTCCAGTTTCTCTCTTTTGGAATAGGAATATCTATCTTTGCTTGTCCCACCATTGTATTTTGGAAGCAGATAACTTGTTTTCTAGGTTTTGCAAGTCCATACATAAAGAAGAATTTTGCCCCAGTATGGATCATACCCAGAGTCTCACCTATACCTGATTTAGATGATTTAGAAGGTGAGATTTGGGACTTTTTGAGTTGATCATATTTAGATGAGATTTGGGACTCAGAGTTGTGGCTGGAATGGGATAAGATTTTCAGGGATGTTGAGATGGGGTGAATGTATTTTGAGTATGGGAAGGACATGAATTTTGGGGGGCCAGGGCAGATTCATCAGTTGAATTGTGTCCTACAAAAAGATATGTTGATGTTCTAAATACAGTACCTCAGAATGTGACCTTATTTGGAAACTGGGGCATTGCAGGTTAATTAGTTAAAAAAAGATCATGCTGGAGTAGGGTGGATCCTCAATATAAAATAGCTCGTGGGCTTCCCTGGTGGCACAGTGGTTGAGAGTCCGCCTGCCGATGCAGGGGACACGGGTTTGTGCCCCTGTCCGGGAAGATCCCACATGCCACGGAGCGGCTGGACCCGTGAGCCATGGCCGTTGAGCCTGCACGTCCAGAGCCTGTGCTCTGCAACGGGAGAGGCCACAACAGTGAGAGGCCCACATACTAAAAAAAATAAAATAAAATAAAATAAAATAGCTCGTGTCCTTATGAGAAGAGAGACATTTGGATACGACATGCCCAGAGGGAAGATACAGGAAGAAAATGGCTATGTTAATACAGAGGCAGAGATTGGAATGATGCATCTACAAGCCAGGGAATGCCAAGGATAGCTGAGAATTGCTAGATGCTAGGGAGAGACAAGAAAGGATCCTCCCCAGAACCAGAGAGAACGTGGTCTTCCCAACACTTTGATTTTGAACTTCTAGCCTCCAGAACTGTAAGAGAATAAATTTCTGTTGTTTTAAGCCACCAAGTTTGTGGTACGTTATTATGGCAGCCATAGGAAAGTAATATACATACTTTGTGTGTATATCAAACACACAGATAGATGAAAGTAGAAGAATGGTAAAAAGATATACCATGCAAACAACTGAAAATGAACTGGAGTGGTTAATACTAATATCAGACAAAGAAGACTTTAATACAAAAATTATTAGTGGAGACAATTTGGTAACAGTTTGATAAATCAAGGGCATTGTATAACGCTAGAGTCAATCCATCAAGAAGACATAAAAATTATAAAATTATATGCACCTAACAACACAGCCACCAAAACTATGATGCAGAGTTCGCAGACTAACTGTCCTTTGTGAATGTAGACACAGATATCCTCAACAAAATACTAGCAAACAGACTCCACTAGCATACGGAAACAGCTGTAACCCGGTAGAGGTATATACAGGAATGTTCACAGTACTGCTAATTGTGATAGGTTAGTATTGATAACAACCTAAATTCCAACGAGAGGTCAGGGGGTAAACTCTGTGGTGTGTCTGTTCAATAATAGTACTTAGCAATAAAAAACAATGAATTGATGACACGTGCTGCAACGTGAATGCATATCAACAATTATGATGAATGAAAGAAAACACAAAAAGGAAACATTTATGGTTCCATTTATATAACATTCTACATAATGTACATATTCAAATGATGGAAAATAAATCAGTGGTTGCCTGGCGACAGTGGTGGAGGAATGGGGGGGGAAAGCTACAAAGTAGCAAGAACTTTTTGGGGTGATGGATATATTCTTCATCTTGATTGAGGCAGTATTTTTATGGATGTGTACATGTGCCAACATATATCAAGTTGTATACCTTAAATATATTTGGTGTATTTTACTCCAGTTACATTCAAGAAAGCTCTTTAGGAAAGGAAAATACAGTGAAAGAATGAAGGAATATGAGGTCTTACTTCTCAAATAAAAAGAGCACAGACTTGTTTTGAATTTAAGTATTCTTGCTTGAAATCTGTCTGAAATCACACCTTAGCTTGAGGACCACAGTGTTCCATGCTTTATGGTGAGGTAGGTACCCAATGCTGAGCAAGTAATTCTACCTAGTCTCTCCTCCACTTGTAATTTTTCATTATCTTTAACTGGATGCAAATTGACCAGCATTAATTATTAGCTGTCTCTAATTAGACACGGAAGCTATAGACGATATTATAAATATTGGAAGGATCAAGAAATACTTTCCTGTACAGGCTCATGGCTTATTCCTCAGTCTCATTAAATTGTAATGTGTGAGGGTCCCTACTTGTACCAATGGCAGGAGAGTGGTGGTTAGAAATAAGCTTCAAGTAAGGTGTGAGGTCAGCAACTTCTAAAAGAGGGAGAAGTATTCCTATGTTTCAAGCACTTTTCCACTTTAAATTTTGTTTTCAAAGTTCTTAATTTATTAATTAGTTCAAAATTGCGTGAACTAATGAAATACAGGTCAAAAGAATAGTTAAGGCCTTCTAAAAAAACTTGTTTCTATAGTAAAATGAAAATGATAGATTGAAGATTTAATGGAGGTTTTCTGGAAACAAAGCCTCAAATTTCATGGCTTTGGGGATGTAGTGGGGAATACCTGGTAGGTGGAGTCAGGTTTGGTGCTCTAGGAGCATAATAAACCATAAATATTTTTCTGATCTAATTAAAAATTTTACTTTTTAGATTGCCCTGTGATTACTGAGTCACTGATTTAGAGTTCTTTACAAAGTCTTTTTGTGAACAATATTAAAAGAGAAAGGGAAACAATTTTTTTTTTGGTTACTAATCCAAATAAATAGCAGTTATGGTATTACAGTGTTTAAAATATAAAACATTTATCTGTAGGCTCTAAGGTAATGACTTTTAACTAAGATTACAACCTCCCACTATTTTAAATTTATTTGACATCTTTTTTGAAACTTGTATTTTAATTTGCACTTATTTTTGTTTGTGCCAGACTGCAGTAAGTGTTTCTGTATGGAATATTTTGTATACAGATTAATATTTTTAAAGTTTATGGATAGCGATTGGCTTATTTATGAACTGTTTCCTGTGAACACCGCTTAATAAGAGTTCTTCCAGCCAAGACCCTTCAGCAACATCTTCCTTCTTTACTGTGTAGCTGCTACCTAGGAGCAGTATCTGGTTCGTGCCACCAACTTTGGTCCAGACTTTGTGTTGGGGAATAGCTGATGGAAAAGGGGGCGTTCACAGCCGGAGAAGAAGCTTCTTGGCTGCCATCCTCTTCTCTGACTTCCTCTTGTTGCACCTCTGCACCTTCTCTCTTCCGTCTCACATTATAGTTCTGTGGAGCCTGGGATCATGTCTGTGTCCATGAGGAGCTGTCCAGGGTAACTAGGGAGGTGGGGCCCAGTTAGCCACCTGGCTGCCCCAGGTTCTGTTTTTCTGGGGAAAACGACCTCTCCACCACCCTCCATGGCCCCTGAACAGACTCTCTAGAAGGTTCTTCCTTGGTTCTTATTCTTCATGGAAACATCTGGGGTGGACGTTGGTGGGCTTCTCCAGTTCCTCTTCTCCCTGAGAACATTTACGGTCCAGGGGATTGTTTTGCAGTTTGAATAGGCACAGGTTTCTGAAAACTACACTTAGGATTATTTTGGTTATACAGTTTCCTCAAAAAACTTAGTGAGTCTCTGGTCTGTTTCTGGGCACTTCTGTATGTGAGTAACCATGGCCAAGGTTCTTCAGAAGATAATTTTCTAAGCCTGGAGACTGGTCTCTTACTTGCTGGCCCATTCTCTTTCCACCACTACTTATTGGTACTGAAACAGCTGCAGCAAATGGCTTCCATGGAGGGCGACCCACCTAGCTGTACAAACAGATGTCTCATAGCCCCGTCACCCTGAGGTTCCCTTGCTTGTTTTATTTTTCATCTCAAACTACTTATTTTGTAGGTTGAATCAGGTGAGAGCCACTGAGTGACAAAAATGACTCCTAAATAAAGCTTACTTAAATGGCTCTGAAAAGAATTTTATGACACTTTAATACATTTCCACAAAATTACCAAGAACATTTTTGCAACTTTATTAGCTATTTTAATGTACTAAAATTAAATAAAATCACCTGTTAGATATTCATTAATTAATATGGTAAACATGTTTTGCAACTCAACATCTGGTTAATCATCTAAAAAGGTTTTTGGGGCCACTTCTGAGTATTGTAAGCATTCTAGGAAAATAAGTTTGGGTGAAATTTTGTGTTCTGGGAAGTTTGGATAATTCGTAAGAATGATCATAATCCTTTCAGAAAACTTCAGCTTATATAATAGGATTTTCTGTAATAGTTTATGCCACAAATATGAATGTTTTAAAAATAAGGAATTCTTGTCAGGACATTTTACCTCTACTGTACAAAATAGCTTCCTGTATTTTCCAGGGGAATTGTCTGGGCATTTTGACGTCATATTACTTAATGAAGTAGGTGGATGTAAATATGATATGGCTGCCCCCAAGAAACTGTGTGTTCAAACTTGCTAGACATTATTTTAATAGCTAAAATCACTTGCGTCTTCCAAGAAAATACTTTATTGATAAGCGTATCCAAGACCATGCCTGGCAGTGTGTTTTAGAGATGGTGTGATTGCTAATCAAGGGAGATGGGGCTGGCGTCTTGTAGAATACACACGAGATGACGCTTGTGCTGGATTTTATTCTAAGGGAGCAATGACCCTCAGACTACATCTAGTACTAACAGTGAATCATTCTATTAACAAGAAACATAATACAGGAGAACTGGTTGTCTTTTACTCCCTTATAAATAACTCTTAGAGATATCCGAGCTAAGTCTAATTTGTTTTCACTTCTACCATATGAAATTGGCACCTCGTCACATTTATATGTTAACTTACCAGTGTTGCACAGTCCAGGCCAGAGGGCGCTTAATGAATGCAATTCGGTGATTATGTTTGTATGTTCACTGATGTTTGAGGGCAGCTCGTGCAGCTCCTGCAGATGTGTGGCTGACCTGGGACAGCAGCAGGACAAGGACTGGCTCATTACTGAATAAATGGTGGTTTCTGCTCTAGAAGGAACCATGGAGAAGACAGGTCAATTAGGACCTAATGAATTATCTCTCACTATTTCTCAAGCATACAAATCGAGCAGTCTGCATCTTATTAATAAGAGATTTTTTAACCCCAAATGTTTAGGATCTTGACTTGTAATTATCAGGGAGACTAATAACAATCCCACTTCTTTACCTGTACGTCTGAATGGCCTCCAGGGTCCAAGGCGAATTTCATTCTTTGCCGTAATGGGGCTTTTTCTTAGAAAATGGCAGTGATGGCATAGAATTAAAGTCTGCCGAATTGTCTCAGTTTTTAATGAGAAGAAAGGTTATGATTTGATTTTCCTGTATTGAAACAAGAGTTTCTTCTGATATACCTCCTGCTCCTTGAACTGTTTAACCCCATAGCCCATCGGGTTGATGAATGATTGTCTCCCAGCTGATGAAGGAAGTTAAGTATTATCAAGCTTAAACGTATTTACACTTCAAGAAAGGTCAGGGATAAGTGTCTCTTATTAACGACTTTTAAGTTTTCTTACGGTTCTCTGATTTTTTTGGTCCTATGTCACATTACATTGTAGTTGCTAGCAATAAAAATGTCTAGAAAAAAATATGAGGCTTAGGGAAAATGATACGAAGTAAGGATTTAAATTGTTCTGTAGTAAGCCTGGAATTAGCCTTGGATTTGAGGAAAGCTCTCATGAAAAGGTCAGTTCATGAAATCCTTGAAAGAAGAACTGAAGGGCTGAGTTAAGGAGTTTTTCCATGTTCTAGAATGATTGCAGGATATGTGCATCTGTGGTAGACCTTCAGTGATCTCAGGTAATAAGAAGTTGCTCTGGAGTTTCTTCTTCTTACTTCTGATGGCTTAATTTTTCTTCCGCGGGAATGATGTGAAAAGGGCTAGCTATTTTACAGAGATTCAGTACTGTATATGGAGGTTTCCTGTTTCTGTTTGTAGCTGTAGAATAGCCTATGTTTAGGATTCTCTGAGCAAACCAGCTAGTCAAACAAACTAAAAACCGTGCTTCAGAATATAGCCATGAATTTATTTCCCACCCTGTACCAGACACAATAATTATATTTGATCCTCATAACAATACTATGGGGAAGATATTATCTCTATACTATGGATGAATATAAAAAACCAAAGTGCAGAGATGTGTTTCAAAGCTGGCACAGTTAGAGCTAACTCTCAGCTATGTTCTTTTTCTATCATTTTGCACCACCTCTTACGAACTTCCCTCTCAACATAAAAGAAAAGAAAGTATCGTAACTTTCTATGTCTCTTCACTGATGTTGTCTATGGCCACTGAATAATATTGGAATAAATGTAGCTCTTTATCAGATCCATAGATTCACCATCATATCATATTAAGTGTATGTTTTTAAGCTGTCTGTTTGAAATTTGAAACCAATTTTTTCCTGCCTCACATCTGTATCTTCTTCTTTTCTCATAAATAATGGGTTTGGCTTAGGTGTCTGTTAAATACAAAGTTCAGTAATAGTTGTGAAACAATGTCAAACCAAAGAATGAAATAATGCCATTTGTGGCAACATGGATGGACCTAGAGATTATCATACTAAGTGAAGTAAGTCAGACGGAGAAAGGCAAATATCACATGATATCGCTTATATATGGTATCTTAAAAAATGATACAAATGAACTTATTTACGAGACAGAAACAGAGTCACAGATTTAACAAACAAACGTATGATTACCAAAGAGGAAAGGTTGGGGGGAGGGATAAATTGGGAGTTTGAGACTGACATATACGCACTACTATATATAAAACAGATAACAAACAAGGACCTACTGTACAGCACAGGGAACTCTACTCAGTATTCTGTAATAACCTATATGGGAAAAGAATCTGGAAAAGAATAGATATATGTATGTATATAACTGAATCACTTTGCTGTATACCTGAAACTAAAAAAACATTGTAAATTAACTATACTCCAATATAAAAATTTTAAAAAAGCCCCATCATACTCTACCAAATCATGACAAAATGATCTTAAAGGGAATAAAACATAATTTTTAACTCTAAGAAAATTTTAATAGTGACTGTAATATAGTATCACCAGAATCTTCTATATTTTTATACAGGTATGTGATATCTGATATTTAATAAATATATTTTAGGTATACCAAGAGATTAAACCATATGGTGAAAATCTAAAGCTAAACAAGAGAAATATCATATAGGTGAATCAGATATTGGAATGAGCAGAAGAATACTTTAAAATATATCTGGTAAATGTATTCAAGAAATAGAGAAAAAATAAAGAAAATAGATGAGATGATGGGTAATTTCACCAGAAAATTGGAATCTGGTAAAAAGTAATAAGTAAAAATTTTAAAGATGAAAAAATCCAGTAACTGAAACCAGCAACTACTTAAGCTGACTGTACATGCAGCAGATGGAAGATGAGTGAATTGGAAGAGATATCAAATAGAAAAATCCAAACTGAATTCCGGAATGACAATAGATTTGAAAACAGAGAAAATGCACAAGTGATGCGTGGGACACAATCATCATGCTCGTCGTAAGTAATAGGAGTTGGAGGGGGAGAGAGGGTGTGAAATTAGCAATAAATTGAAGGAATAATAGCTGAGAATATTCCAAAATCAATGAAAGACAGCAACCTATAGATTCAAGTAACTATGTGAATGCCAGTGAAGATGAAGTCAAAGAGAATTCCACACCTTATGTGAACATGTTGGAAAGCAAAGACAGAGGGAAAACTTAGAAGCAGCAAGGACTGGATTGGGAGATGGGTGGACGTAATGTCTTCAAAGGAGCAACAGTAAAGAAAAAAAAGGCTGAAAATGGACTTTTCAATAAAAATGATAAAAACCCAGAGGATAACGAGTAATGTCTTTAAATTGCTTGGGAGCATGGAGTCACCATGCTTGAATTCCACAACTAGAGTGAACTTCCTTCAAGAATAGAAACCTAAATAGAGACATTTTTAGAAAAAGAAAAAAATCAGAGAATTTTGTTACCAACTGGCATGAATGCAAATAAATGTTAAGAGGTTTAAAGAAAATGATTCCTGATGAAGAAATCAGTAAATGCGGAAAGGGTGAAGAACATAGAAATGATAAACATGCAGTAAATATTGATGAACAGTGATTGTTAAAAACAATAATATCTCTTGGGATTTAATATATATGACACTGTAACAAAAGGTGGAACTAGGGCAGAGTTAAAGTCCTCTAAAGTTTAAGAAATATTAGTAAAATGTTAAAGATAACAATTTGCTTTCTACTGTAAAAAGTTAAGGATGTGTGTTGTAAATGTCCTGGATAAAGCAACAGGATACAAATGAATAATAATTCAATAGAGCTAATATGGAAAAACCAAAAATACGGGTTATATCCAAAAGAAATTTGGAAAGAAAAAAGAACGTAAAAAAGGTGTTTGTATTAGGGTTCTCCAGAGAAACAGAACCAAGAGGTTATATATAATGAGATTTATTATAAGAAATTGGCTTACATGTTATGGAGCTGAGAAGTCCCACCATCTAACATCTGCAAGCTGGAGACCCAGGAAAGGTGGGTATATAAATTCCAGTCCAAGTTCGAAGGCCTGAGAGCAGGGAACACCAGCGGTGTGAGTCCCAGTCCAAGGGCAGGAGAAGACCAATGTCTCAGCACAACAGTCTGGCAGAGAGAGAATCGAAACCTTCTTCCATTTTTGCTTTGTTTTGTTCTATTCAGGTTCTCAGTGGACTGAATGCTGACCATCCACATGGCAGAGGACAGTCTGGTTTACCAAGTCCACCAATTCAAATGCTAATCTCTTCCACAGACACCCTCACAGACACACCCAGAAATAATGTTCGGCCAGATATCTGGGCATCCTGTAACCCAGTCAAGTGGACACATCAAATTAACCCAATTAACCTTCACAGTGTATCACATTCAAGACAGATAGACATATGGTATATATGGTTGCAAGCATGTCAGTAATTATAGAAAATGAAAATGCTCTAAATATCTCCAAGTGAAAGCCTCATTTCCAGGCTGAATCTAAAATCAAAGCCCTACTGTATGCTGCTTAAAAGAGACATGACTCAAGTATTAATTGGATGTTCAGGTAGACCTCCTTGAGAGGTGAGATGTGAGAAAAGGCTCGTTGTTCTGAGTGAGCAGACATCAGGAGGAAGAGCATTTTGGCAGGAGGAACAGTTAGAGCCCTGGTTCCAAGGGAGGGCTTGTCTGGTTTGGTGAAGGACAGAGAAGAGGCCAGGGTGGGTGAAGTGGAGGAGTGAGGAGGAGACTGTGGGGTCAGTCAGAGAAGTAGGGAGAGTCAGATCCTACAGAGCCTTCTCTGTCCCTAAATAAACTGTCCCTAAATAAACTGATTTAGGAGACCTTACAGCAGAGACAAGATAAAACGTTGTAGAGGTGAAGTTGAGCTTCAGAGCTGATGTGATGTTTGTGTTAGTGGACAAAAAAGATCAGATGTGGGAAGGGGAGAATTGGAGAGTCAGTAAGACAGGAGGCAAAAGTGTCCACATATGATAACAACGGCTGTACTTCTATGAGATTTGCTCATCTTTCTCTTTGAAGTTAGGCTTGCTATAAGGGGCCTAGTGCTCAAAAAGCTAACATTTTCAAGGGTGAATGCATTATGGGTGAAAGTATTTTGAAAGAAGGGGGGAAAACCAAGGAATATGTCACTTTTCTCCCAAACTAATAGACTTGTAAATAAATATTAGTTCCCTTCCTCTCTGCCATATATCTTAGCAGCACACTGAGTGACTGGTTAAACACGCTCTGTTAAAATTAATACTGTACAATGAGTGATGATCGATGATAAATGGGAAAAGAATACTTACAAACACATAAATTACTCTCTCTTCCCTATGTGCGTCTGTAACAGAAGATAATTCCTTGTATCATCTATAACAGACTTCTATATTTTGGAAAGCAATAATTCATTCTTATTTTTCCCTTGTAAAAATGAGTAAACTATTGTTAAGAGCATCAATTAGTTAATCCAATAGGGACAATTCAATGACACCACAGAGACTAATAATGGTCCTGTGACTTCTAAGAAAAGATGTATTTTAAAGTCTTACTGATTGAATTGCTCTCAGCCTCTTGCCAGGTAATGTGATTATCTACTGTAGGACATTCTTCTGCATTAGCAAGGGATTGGGGTTATGCCTTTACACTAATAGATGAAAGTATACTCTCAGGGTCCCCTAAGTAATTTGCTTTATACAAGTCTACTACTCATTTATAAAATATTGACTGTTGCTGAATTTGGAAACCAGATTTTGTTTTAGAAATCTTAGATAAACAGTATGAAAGAGAGACAGGGCTGCTAGCTCTTGTTCATCTTGGTATCCAAGAGACTTTGCACAAGGACAGAAACATAGTTACACTTACTACATCTTCGTGAATTCAGAATGCTTATCACCTCGTCAAAATGCAGAAAACTTTTTCATTTTCCTGTATGTGCTTAGGGAAGATCATGGATTATGAGGTTAGAAACAAAAGCACTTTGAGATGGAAAAATCCTGGTCCTTTCCATAGAAACCATGAAGATGAATATTTTATAAAATCAGCAAGACTGGAGCAATGATTGTAATACTTCTCATGTTATTAAACATTAAGAGAAAATCAAAACTTTGCATAAAAACATTTTTAAAATGAATTCTCTCCGTTAAGTAAAAATAGTAGACAATTTACTAAATGGTGAGGATTTTCAGAGAAGGAAATAGAATCCTCTTTCTATGGTAAGATTATATTATTTAATGAAGCAAATCCTACTGTTCTAAGAATGAGATAATTTTTACTTGGCCAGCTCCTTCCTAACAACTGTGATTAAAAAATCATTTCTTTCTTTAGAAAACAAATCTAAAATAAAGAAACTCATAGTAATGAACTTATAAAAATTGCTTTTGTTAATTAACATCAGGTACATAGTGCTGAGAAAACTGTCTCTAAAATCACAGATGATTTCAAACTTTGCTGTTTGAAATTGTAGTTGCGAGAATGGAACATATTACTTTTGTCTGAAGGATCAGAGCCACAAGGGTCACTGTGACACAGAAAGCAGGTCTATTTCCAGAACAGGTACAGAGCTTCAGATAAGGGTTTTTTGAACACCGTATCCCACCAATATATCTTCACTTTGTATTACGCAAGGACATAAGACCCTGAGTTCTCTCCTAGCACTGGTGGTAGTCAGATTATGATGTACCTAAAAAATCTGAAAGAATATCCTCATTTTAAATCAACTATGCTCTAATAAAAGTTTTTAAAAAATATTTGAAGCGAAAAATAAATATCCTAACAGCGTATGGCCAAAGTTATATAAACCATACTTTCCAGGGCCACACCGTGGTTGAAAAGTGACCGGCCGTTTCTCATCATACGACTGATTGCTTCTTCTCACCATGCCTCCCTCAGCCCCACTTTATTCCTTCTGTGTCCTGAGCAAAGATACACCCAATGTCTCCTCATCACAGCACGAGCTAGCACTCTACTTCCCCCATCACGTGTGTGCACACCCTTTTCTAAGCCCTGCCCCCGACCCGCCCCCCACCAATTCCACCTCTGAGGTTCCATGCTTCCCCTGCTCTCACTCTCCCTTGATGCAGCAACTTAATGTACAACAAACCCAACCGAATTTGACTGTAACGTGTTCCTTGCAGTTCTTTTCCGTGTTAGTTTATATTAACAACTTAGTTGTTGCGCTGAACCTAAATACATAGCAAAACCCACATTCTTTTCTGGGAAATAAACTCAACAACGGCGATCATTTTAACTTTCTTTAGCTCTTTACATAAACATCCGTGCAATCCTTGGGGGAAAAAGCTAGATAGTTCTGCCTGGAATTGTAATTCGTATTGTAATTCTCAAGGGAATGTCTAGAAGATGTGCTTATAGGGTATTCGTGGTGAATATTTTTTAGAATGGAGAATAGGTTAGAAGTGTGGAGAGAGTTTAACGTCTGGATTTTCTAAGAGGGGGACGTAGCAAAGTATGTCTCAGAAGCAAACCTAGGGAACTAGATGTTGATTCTTGTGGGTGGGCAAGTGGGGGAGGCGCGTGATGAGTTGGTAGGTTTCTGAACATCTGCCAGAAGAGATAATCAGGGCCTGGACCTCACAAGAATAAACTAGAGAATGGGATAGATGAATAAAGCAGTGAGTTGGTTATTAGAAAACACTGATCAGAACCAGGGGACGACAGCAGCCCTGATATAGAGGCCAGTGTATCCTGGCATAGAGTGCTGGGGTGTCATTGGGGCTCCTCAGACCCCTTTTAGGGACACTGTTTGTCTGGAGAATGGATGGGGCTGATCTCCAGGTGAGGAAGCAGAGACCCTGCAGTCCTGTCGGGATGGACATCCTCTGCCTCTGTTCTATTCGTGATAGAGCTAAGCTCGAGGCTCCTATTTTCAGATACTGATGAATAAACTAGGGGAATTCTTAACAGAATTGAACACTTGAGATCTCAGTGAATAATGAAGGGAACATTATTCAAGCCACAGGTGTTCACCTTCATTAGCTACCTAATGAACAAATGAGGAAAACAAGCTAATAGTGTATGACACTACTTCCTTGACTATTTCTTTCTCAGCATTGCTGTGCCCCAATTGTGTGTGTGTTTTACCTTAGTTCTTCAACAAATAGGGTGATTTAGAGCCTATAGTTAGCTGCTTTGACGACCCTATGCAGAAATGAGCACAGAAGCAAATGACTAAAAGGCTTCTAGAGTGAAATAAACGTTTACATGCTTTTTGGGGTTTTTGACCTTGATTTTTGTAATTCAGCCAGTGTTTACATGAGTCACACAGACTCCACCCGTCCTCTGTCAGTCTCCACACTTCTTTCATCTTTTGTTCCTTTGAGTCCTTCACTTTCTTCTCTTCCCAGCTTTCCTCTTAAGCACTGTTTGCTATTTTAAGATTAAAATTCCCAGATGCCTTTCCTCCAGGCAGAAATATTGTGGAAGGGAACATAAACTATTTCCAATTACAGCAGTGTAGTGTGAAAGTCTTAAAGAGAACAATATTTTCTATATTCCAACAGGGAAAGTTTTAACTATATTTGATAGAAAGGTGTTGAGAAAACCACATTTCCTCATGTTCTGTGACTTCTCAAACCAAATTGCCTTGTTCTGGTGGTAGGTAGCCTGTAGTCTCCACATATAAGGTGGGTTGAGGGGGAAATGCAGACAAAAGCAAAAGACAAGAATAACGACTCACTCGGCAAATCCTCGATTACGCGCCTGCTGTGTGATGTCAAGGCACTCTCCTGAGTTCCGGAGATAAAATACTGAACTGCAGTCCCTAGACGTGCTCTCTTTTAATTGCATGGGAGAATAGATATTATTTAAATGGTCTTTGTGTGCTGTTACAGGTGGATGTGGTTGTACAACCGTGAGTTCTAGCTCGAGCAGGAAGAGGATCCTGGTAGCTTTCTGAATAAGTTACATTCAGGTTGAGATGATCTGGGTGTGAAAATAACACTTTCTGAGCTCTTAGTAAATGCCCCACATTGTGTGAGTACTTTATATGTATTGTGCGATCGAATTCCCTCAAAAGTCTAGAGTGGGAAGCAGCACAATGATCCCGTTTCTTCAGTAAGAAGTTTGAGCATCACAGGGACTAAGTGGTTTACCCAAGACCACGGAACCCATTTGGGGCCAACTCAGGTTTCAAGTTCAAGTCCATCTCCCACCGTTGCCCTTCATGGCTTTATTTAATCTCCTCACACACTGAAGGCATTGTGTTTAATAACTCATGAGTAGGATGGTTGATTTCTTCCTTCACAACAGTTCCGGTGGATATATTAATATAAATAACCTCCTGTATAAAACTCTAAGGCTCATGTTTATAGTGGAAATATTTTAAAAAGGCAAAATGTAAATCTTTGAAACAGCAGAATAAACACCTCTCCCGAGTTGCTGTTTGTCAGAACATGTCTCAATATGGAGTGAATGGAAACAGAACAAATGGAGCCTTAAAGTCCGGTGTCCTTGTCATAGTGGGGACCTGTCTATACCCAGACAGTGGGGACATAGTGATCGTCCCAAGTCAGTGTCTGAGGCTGTGTCCAACCACTGCCAAAGCACCTGACACTCTAGTCAATGACACTGAAGATTTCTGTTATAGGAAGCAGCAAGCCCTTTGTTCACAATCACATATGCAGAACGACTAGCTTTATTGACTCAGCAAATAATAATGTTACTGCAGATGTTACTGGGTCTTCCCTGCCACCCTCTGTGTTTTCCCTAGTCCCCTTCTGGTGACAAGTTGGCTGTGGTAATTCCCGGCTTCACACACAGACTAACCACGCATAGGGGCTGTCTCTTCTTGTGTGTCTGTTCTTATGACAAAGGAAATCGTTGGCAGAAGCTGCCTGGTTGACTTTCCTTCATTTGTCAGAAGTGGGTCACACACGTGGCTAGTTCTGCCCTGTTTGCTCTGCTTCACAGGAGGATCTGACCTCTGTAGGCTGTCTCTAGGACCCTGGTTTCTCACTGGGTATGGTCACAGGGGACCACTAGTGGAGACTAAAGGCTGGGCAGGGGAGATGGGTGTTTCTGTTCCTCCCTCTTCCTGGTGCTGTGTGTCCAGCAGCTGCCTGGCTCTGTTGCTCCAACACCGACTGGACCCGTGGAAGTGAGTCCAGATTCTGCAGACACCCCACCCAGGCCACTGGGCTCTGGTTAAACTCCCATTCCCACTGTTTCTCCAGTTTAGGGGTGGCTTTGGCTTGGTTGCCTCCCCTCCCCCCGGTCCAGTTTCTCAACTCTTCCATCACTTGTGGAAAAAATTCCCTGCATTGAATTTCCTTTTTTTCCCCCCAAATATTTGCTGTGTTTATGTTTTCCAATTAAATCCTGAATGAGATGCGTGCCTACCTCCAAACCAATTACCAGCAAGGTGAATGGGGTCTCCAGGATTAGATTAAACCACTTGGGGTTCACCTGGAGATGAGAACCTACCATATTTTCCACATTTTTCTTGGGTGTGGATAGCCTCCAGTGATGGTGTTTCCCTTTGGAAGGATGAGGGTAGGAGATTTGTGTTTTACAGATTATGGGAGTTATTTTTTCCATTTTCTTTCTAAGGTTCTGTGTATGTAATAGAGGAGGAAAAAAAAAACCCTATATTTGCCTGACAGTAAACTGGTGTAAAAGTACACAAGAGATAATTATGGCAAAATAAGGAGTGATTAAAAAAGGAATTCAAGAGTTTGCACTTGGTTCCTGTGTAAGTTTGAGCTGCCATAACTAAATACCATAGACTGAGTGAGTGGCTTAAACAATGGAAATTTATTTTCACGGTTCTGGAGGCTGGAGTCCAAGATCAGGGTGCAGGCCGGGTTGGTTTCTTGTGGGAGCTCATCCTGGCTTGCAGAGAGTCTCACATGTCCTTCCCTTAGTGCCCATGTGTTTAGAGAGAGAGAAGGTGAGCTCTGTGTGCCTCTTCTTACAAAGACACTAATCCTATTGGATCAGGGCCCCAGCCTTATCACCTCACTTAACCTTGCTCTTACCTGATAGGCCCCATCTCCAAACACAGGTACGTTGGAGGTTAAGGCAGCAACATACGAATTTGGCCAGGGAGGGCGACACAATTCAGTCCACAGCAGTCCCAGATTGTTTTTGCCATATATGATGATGTGCAATGTTCTCTGATCACATTGCATGTCAACTTTCTGTCCTGAAGTAGGGAGTTGACACATTGGCATTGGGATGGAGGGAGCTACATAAGGGCGAAGTTGGGGAGCCTTTAGGTTTTAATGACAGTGTTGATTAGATCTCATACACTGTGCTCTAGGTAAAAGATACCTTCTTTTGCGTGGTTCTCTGTTGAAGGGTTTGCTAATGATGTGGGTGCTCTTCTCATATTGTTTTCCTTGCCTTGATTATCTGTTACTCCTGAATTATGCACTGATGCATTTTCAATGACTTGATTAGTACTGGCTTAAGATTTGAAATACAGGTGCTGAATATCCCATTTCCCAGGGTAAAGTCAGGGGGGAGGGACAGTGCATTCCTGCTGCTTTTTCCTTTGCTGACTGAATCAAAACATGGATTTGAGACATTTAAGTTTCACATTAATTAGAAGAATTGACCACTCTTTCCCACATGTCATGAATATGATTCTAAGCCCTTATTCTGTGTTTTAGACCAAAGGATGGATAAAAAAGATCCAAGAGGGAGGTTTAGAGACACTGATTTTTTATAAGTTAAGTTTTATTAGCAAGAGAACTAGAGGTCTAAATAAATGGCCTAAATGATAAGAGGCCAAAAATAAAAGCTAACTGTGCAGAAAGCAACAGGATGTGATTTAGGACCAGGATATGCATGAAAAATCGGAAATCAGACTGTGTTAGTGGGACGCCATTGCTGAGAATTTGCCAGAAGGACAGAGAGGGATTTAAAAGATGGAAAATCCAGTTTTGGAAGACACAAGGGCAAGATCATGAAACACTCTCAGCCTCACACGCCAGGGAGAATAAAGAGGTTTATGTGCTGGGATGAGGTTAAGAATGATGCTGAGGAGAGGTGCAGTGAAGCAGCAAACTTGCCTGATAGCAGGTGATCAAGGGCACACCCAGAGCTGTGGTCTAGGAACAGGGCTTTGCATCTGAAACCAAGCCAAAGAATGAGACTTGTCCCTAAGGACAGAGGAGGGATTATGAACAGAATGGAAGAAACTCTAAAAATATAAAAATTGGGCTTCCCTGGTGGCACAGTGGTTGAGAGTCCGCCTGCCAATGCAGGGGACACGTGTTTGTGCCCCGGTCTGAGAAGATTCCACATGCCGCGGAGCAGCTTGGCCCGTGAGCCATGGCCGCTGAACCTGCGCGTCCGGAGCCTGTGCTCCGCAACGGGAGAGGCCACAACAGTGAGAGGCCCGCATACCGCAAAAAAATAAAATAAAATAAAAAATAAAAATATAAAAATTGATTAATGAGGCTCGAATGTGGGCTAGATTAATAAGTTTGTATTTATTCGTTACTTACCATTCTGTACACTCTAATAATATGAGGTAGTTTTGGTGGATTTTTGACTGAGGATATAGAGCCAAAGGGAACTTTTGACTTCTTACTATCTTTCAAAACAAAACTAAACCTCTGAGGTAGATAAAATTAGAGCTCTCTAAAAGATGAGAAAATTGAAAGAGAATTTATGGTGCTCACCCCAAATCACACGATGAGAACTTCGTAAGGTTAGGATTGAATCCTGCATTTCTAAGGGCCGCCCCCGTTCCTTCTCCTAGTGATGAAGTGGCAGGAAGACACCTCACGTTGGCACCTGCATATCAATATATTTCTGTTGTTTCTGTCCAGTGACAATGGGGCAGCTTCTTTCCTGGTGAATGACATAAAAATGCGGAGAAGAGAAATCCCTCTGGTGGAGTTTGCTATATATAGAAATGTCTCTATGGTAACAATGTGGAAGGGACTCTGACAGCATCAACGCTTAAATCTTGTGGTACGTTCACATTTCTCAAGTCATAGATCCCCCATGTGCAAACAAACCCTAACTTCCTAGCTGTGGATTCCATCACAAGCTCCCATAGAGTCTGATGCCAGACGCCTTGGAGAAGCCGGGTGACACGGGTCCCATCAGTCTCCTACCCGCTCCAGTAGATGTTTCATCCCACCTGGTCCCTTGATGGGGACATCCCTCTATTGGCTTTAGCCGAGGCTGTCTTTCTGACAGTACTTGACTGCTTCTTTCCACTGTGGCAGGACCGAGTCTGACACACGTCCCCCATCCTTCCCCTCTCTCTCTCTCTCTCTCTCTCTCCCTCTCTCCTAATTTCCTTATCTTTCAGGAGGCACAGGGAAGGTTTGGCTACCATCTCATGCCTTCCCAAGTGTCTAGAATTCTTGGTGGGGCAATCATATCAATCACCATCTGTGGTCAATAAGCATCTACTTCTCTTGTTCCCTCCACTCTCTGATCATGTGGGAACTTTCCAGGATTTCAGTGACGCTGGAAACCATTATCTTCTACCTTTGATTTCTCAAATTGAACTGAGGGCCTTTTCTTACCTCCACACCTATTAACTGGGGGCAGTGAAGGGCAGGGTGTTTGGTGCTAGTGGGGGATTCTGATCTAGCCTGATGCACCAGGCAGTTGGTGGAGGGCAGGAAGATACTTTATCATCAATTTTTAAACTCTTAAGGTCTCAATTGATGCTTTTGTTTTCAGGCTGCAGAATAACTATTTCCTTATGGGGCAAAGCCAAGCTCATAAATGACACCCAAATGTAGGAGAATAACAGGGATTAAAAAAACGCAAGAGGGCTTCCCTGGTGGCGCAGTGGTTGAGAGTCCACCTGCCGATGCAGGGGACGCGGGTTCGTGCCCCGGTCCGGGAAGATCCCACATGCCGCTGAGCGGCTGGACCCGTGAGCCATGGCCGCTGAGCCTGCGCATCCCGAGCCTGTGCTCCGCAGCGGGAGAGGCCACAGCAGTGAGAAGGCTCGCATACCGCAAATAAATAAAAAAAAAAAAAAAAAAAAAAAAAACACACAAGAGTTTCATCTCACTGTCATTATTTTAATTTCATTTTGAACAGAAAATCCACTTGTTGCATGTTTCACAGCACGCAGCTCTTCTGATCTACACATGTCTGGGTCAGTTTGAATTCTTTTCTCAGTGAAGTACAGCCTAAAGCACTGAGTCTTTGGCTGTTATGGTACATCTTGGGGACATTTTTTTTTTTTTTTCACTCTTGTCCAATGACCACTGCAATAAAATCTGAGACAGCTGTTAAAAATTAAGGTGCAGCCCTCACTAAAGTAGATTTACTGAATCCGGGGCTGGGCCTAGGCATCTGTATGTTAACATCTACCCCCAAGGCATTCTTATGCTAATCAACTTTGAGAAACACCCATGCAGGATTCCATTAGGCTGAACTTTTTCTTTTGTAAGGACAGTTCAAATAGGAACATGGCTAATTGAAGTTTTTTTTTAAATGAGAGATTAATATAGTATGTACTCATCTGAACAGGAAGCCTTAAAACATTTATGTCCCACATACTTCTAAAGATAACTGTATGATACCAGGGGAAATTTAACTTAATCAGAAAATCCCCTCGAATTGTATTACTCCAATGATGTTTTACGCTTTGGAAAAAACTGTTGTTTATCTATGCTTTATAGAGGATCATCTTACACACACACACATACACACACACACACACACACACATACACACACACACACACACACACACACACACACACACACACACACACACACACACACACACACACCCTAATATACCTTCCACTTCCTGTCCAGAAGAGAAACAGTGTGAGGATCGGAATCCTTATTTTCTGGGTTAATTTCATGCCTTTGTTCCTGGGAAGTGAGATGCCCTGTCAGTTTCCTGGGCTGCCATGAAAATTAGCACAAACTTGGTGATTTAAAACACAGGTATGGTGAATCTCACAGAGTTCTGGAAGCCCGGAAGGCCAAATCGAGGTGTGGGCAGGGCCGCACTCTCTCTGAGCGCTCCCGGGGAGAGCGCTTCCTGCCTCTTCTGCTTTCTGGTGGCTCCGTCACTGCAATCTTTGCTTCTGTCTTCCCTGCCTTTCTCCTTTCCTGGTCTCTTCCCGACTTTTATAAGGACACTCATCACTGAACTTAAGGATCCTACAGATCATGCAACTTGGTCTCGTCTTGAGATCCTTAATTTATTCATCTGCAAAACCCCTCTTTCTGGATTTGTCCTTATTCACAGGTTCTGGGGTGAGGATGTGCCTATCATTGGGGGCCACAATGGAACTCACTACGTGTGTTATGGCCACATTTCACTTGTTGCATTTGTGAATTTTCCCAGGGGGGCTGTGTGTACTTCTCATGCCTGCTCCTGGCTGTGGCTGATTAGGAATGAATGCTCCCTGGAAGAAGGCAGGCAGCAGGAAAGGGGGATTAGATCACCCCATCTGCCCTCATAAGGGCCTTTAATCTTTTTCCTCAGTCCTTTCAAGATCTGGTAGCAGTGGAATGGGAAGCTATTTCTTTAACTTAGAAAGTGAAGTAAACTTAGCTTTGTACCCGGGAGAGTAACTTCTGTTCAGCTTGTGGAAACTATGACTTAGGTTTTTAAGTGATGGGAGCCTTCTCACATAATGATGGCGTCGCGCAGCCTGCAGGAGCCACTCTGCTGCGTCCTCAGACCGCCCAGCACATCATTAATCTTAATCACTTCTTAGTATTTAAGAATGAAAGGAGAAGGAAAACTAATTTAAAACATAGATGGTGTATCCTCTTCAGTAGAATTTAATTGAAAAGAAAAGTGTGAAATAGCCTTCAAGCAAAATGCTAGCCCAGGAGGAAAAGAGGAGAAATGTGGAAGAAATGGAGAAGATCTCAAAGGTCGTTGATGGCTTTGGGTGTTCCTTCGCACCTGAGGAGCAGTTGTTAGCCTTTGCTACAGGATTGGTTAAAAATTGTTATGATCATAGAAAAATCCTAAAAAATCAAGAGTGGTATTATTCACTGTAAGTATATAGGGACAGGAGATGTAGGTTTTGAACTTTAGCTTGGTTCCCAAAGGGCAGCGTTAAGGGTCTGCCGTATGTGTAGAAGAAAAAGACTGAGTAGAGGAGAGACCTACATGCATAGGATTGTGACGTAAGACAGGAGACCCTGCTTGTCTTGCTTTCTAGAAAACAGTGCCCCACAATTTACAGGATATGAATCATGTATTTTTGTACTCTCCCTAAGTGGTGATTTTGAGCTTTAATGTCTAACTTTTTTTTTTTTTTTTACGGTACGCGGGCCTCTCACTGCTGTGGCCTCTCCCGTTGCGGAGCACAGGCTCCGGACATGCAGGCTCAGCGGCCATGGCTCACGGGCCCAGCCGCTCCATGGCATGTGGGATCTTCCCGGACTGGGGCACGAACCCGCATCCCCTGCATCGGCAGGCGGACTCTCAACCACTGTGCCACCAGGGAAGCCCTAGACTTTCTTTATTTTTAATCATGCTGATATTTTTAGGTTAAAATAGGCCAGATATTTTATAGAATTCACTCAATTTGATTTTTCTGATATCTCATGATTAAATTTAAGCTGCAGGTTTTGAGCAAAAATACCACAGAAGTGATAAGTTCCTCTCAGTGCATTCTACCAGGAGTTACATAATGCCTTTTTGTTCCATTATTGGTGCTTTTAGCTTTGTCACATGGTTAAGGTGGTGTTTGTCAGGCTTCTCCATTATAATTTTACAGATTTTTCCCTTGTAATTTTTCTGAAGAGAAACGTTGAAACTCTGAAAACATCCTGTTACTCCTTGAATTTTTGCCCACTAGTTTTAGCATCCATTGAAGATTCTTTTCTGAATCAATTTTTATTATAATGGTTGACGAATGATGATTCTCTTATTTTATCATTCCTTGCATGTTTATTAGGTGGCTTCGTACTGTAAGGAATCAGTACCCCCAGTTATCCATTAACTAGTTAATAAACTAACTAGTTAGTAAATTAATTAATATGTTTGGACTCAAAGATTCTAATGTCATTTACAGAATTGTAATTCGTATTTGGCTAGTAGGAGCCTCAAATCCAGATGAATCTGTATTCTTTTGCTACTCTCTTATTTTATGACACAGTAAGATGTTCCAGAATGATCTCATGCTTTCCTCACTCCAGCTCTGGAATTAAGCATGTCTCCAGTGATACTTGGTGGATAATGGTATTTAGAACTCAAGATGGGCCACCAGGGAATCATTGCTTCTAGGCCTTCTTAGCCAAAGAGCTAATACATTCATACGTATCTGTGCCTGTTTCTATATTTGTCCATCTAACATAAAAACCATGGGCTCATGTGGATACTCCCTATTCCAATTCAACAACAGCGGGCTTATTTTATTCCTCCCTCTATCCATATTTGCAGCTTGCTTCTCCAATAGTGAGAGACTGGTTTTCTATTATCCACAATTTACTTACTTAATCTTGCACAATTCGAATACACACAGAATTTTATTTTGAATTGCTAGCTCATGCTTCTGTGAAAAATTAGTCTCCTGCCTGGAGTTCACCCTTTGTTTAAAGTTGTTTTCTTTCCTTATCCTGGGGACAATTAGTTGAAAAACAGTGTTTAAAAGTTGCCAAGGTTATTCCTCTTTTCCTGCCCCTCCCTACTACCTCCTTAGTGTAGTTTTATTACTAACTTGAAATACAACTTTGGTTTATTTGTTTTTATTTTTTATTTCACAATTCCTCCTTTTAATTTTATTTTTTATTCTTTTTGAGTATGTGAAACACAGAGTTCTGAGGTTAGAACTGTTTACAAGAGCTATTGTCAGAAATGTGTTATACCCCCAAATTCCTTCTATTCTTTCCCTCTGTTACCAATATCAGTAATTTCTAATTTGTCCTCTCTTTTGTTTTGTGCCCATGGGAGTAGATATGCATAATCTCTAATTTTTCCATTTTTCTTACAAACAAAAGAGATATGATAGACCTATGTTGCACTTAGCTTTTTTCACTGATTCATTTATCAGAGATAAATAATTATTAAATAAAGTCAGAGATCCTAATTATTTATACAACTGCATGGTCTTCCATTGTGTAGATGTGCCATAGTTTATTTAACCTTTCCTTTTACTTAGAAGCATAGTTTCCAATATCTTGAAGCTATAAACAGGGTCTCAAAAGATCACTTTGTGATTTGTATTTTCATATCATTGGACATGAACCTTCACGGTATAGTCATGATTGACATTAAAAAACAAATGCATGTGATAAAACAACTGAATAGAGCAGAATTACACAAAATAAAAAGTGTGTCTACACCTGCCACCCATTCCTACCCTGTATTTCTTGGAGTCAATCCGTTTCTTTTAACCATTTCTGATTTCAGTTCTTCTGGTTGTTACATCTCCAAATAATGTAAATTATACGAATGGGGGCGTATTTAGAATGGTGATCATATCTTTATTACTTTCTTGTGTTTAGAGACACCTGATGTAAGGATCAGAAGCTAGTGGTCAAAGTATCAACTGGATTGAATAATAACTCAGATTAGATTTATATCTATAATTAGGTTTCCTAGTGCATCCCTCTTGGTACAGACTTTGGAACAACTCACTTGAGACAGTGAGATTACAGAGAAAAAAAAATCTTCCACCTGGAATCATTGTATCGTATATGCTTAATGTACATTTAGTATAGAGTTAATCTGTTCTGAATTCTGGAATATTTCACTTATAGATGTTTAGAGTTGCCAGAACAAAATATTAGAAAGATGGATTTTCAAGTATTTTGAAAATACTTACTGGTAGACACTTTATATCCAAGTTTTGAAGCACCGTCACAGAGATCTCCTGTATACGTGCTTTTAAGGAATAATCCATTGCCCATGTGAATATTCTGTTATCAGTATTGTTAATCCAACACTTAGGAGCAAGGTTATAGATTCAGGAGAAAATTTATACATAAATTCATAGAGCCAAAAAAAAACCATTAAGTAGAAATTGTCTGCCATTAAAAATACCGTCAGCGTCTACCCTTTTCACTAGACTTCATCTTAAAATATGTAAGGACAGAAATTCAATCAGTATGTATTTTTTATTCCTGACCCAGTCTGTGTTTAGCCAAGCAAGTGGACAGGGGAATAGTTACAAGACAAATTGTATGTCTTTGCTTTGTTGCAGGCTGTTTGTCACTGTAACATATTGAAATTAAAAGAACCATCTTTGATATCATTCTTCAACAATATATTCCCTTTTGTCACTGTTCTGCACACTATTTTCTTTTAAAAACCCCCCACATTTTAGAGGATCCGTTTTTTGAGACATTTAAAAAGGGCTTTCGTGGCATTTGGTTGTATGTTAGGAAGAGCTTCTTTTTTTTTTTTTGCGGTACGCGGGCCTCTCACTGTTGTGGCCTCTCCCATTGCGGAGCACAGGCTCCGGATGCGCAGGCTCAGCGGCCATGGCTCACGGGCCCAGCCGCTCTGCAGCATGTGGGATCCTCCCAGACCTGGGCACGAACCCGCATCCCCTGTATCGGCCGGCGGACTCTCAACCACTGCGCCACCAGGGAAGCCCCAGGAAGAGCTTCTTAAGTTCACAAATAATGATTCAGTAGATTACTTTGGCAGGAGACAGTGTTGGTTTTCCTCTTCCTTTGGAATCTCTTCTTAAGAACCAAACCACTTGCATATGTGCAATAATTTGAATCCGTGATAATTTGGGGGCAGAGGCATCAGCTAACTAGAATAATTAAGAAATTTCTAGCTCTATGATTTTTTTAAATGTTGCAGCTGACTTTCAAAGTGAGCATTTGTAGTTGGCAGCACGTAATATTTGCCCATGGTAAACAGAGATTTATTGGAAGTAAGCAAATGTAACATCTGGAAAAGCGGACGGTGTATACTATTTAAATACCTTGATTTCTTATCCACTGTTATACAAGAGAAATTTGACATCTTCTGCCCTTAGCGGTTTAATGGAATCCCTTGAACGGCTGCATAGACACACAAAACAAAGTGGATGCAGTTTACGTAAGGAATAAAGGAATATGAAAAAGTCTTTAATCCCAAAAATAAGCTAAGTGAGATGCTTAAAAGGGATGATGGAAAAGGGAAGTTCTTGTCAGCTGACTTAGAAAAGACTTAAAAAATTACTTTTAAAACTCTTGGTTTCACTTGGAAGTTCACCTACATTCTGCTGGCTATCGTAGGTGACCCCTGACGTTAGTGGCCATGGTTAAATCGGTGGGGTTGTGTAAAGGTTGTGCTGACAGGTTAGGTGTGTTCTACCCTACGCAGGCTGTGGTCCTGGCACACAAGACCTGGTTGTCATTACTGAAGAATGCTGCCCACTACTTCTGAGAACTTATCAACAATGAGGCTAATTCCTAAAGACTGAAAAAGGGCAAACGTAGAGACCCTGAGGAAGAAAGAGGCTGGATGAGAGTAAAAGCAGCTTTCAAACTTGGCAATATGTTACACATTATTAAAGTAATTCATCTAAGCAAACAAATTCTGTCAACTTAAGCCGGCTTTTTTTCTCACATGAATGTGATTTCCCTAGAAGGTAAGTGACAAGGAGCAAAAAGTAATATGATTTCACCTTAATGAGGTTCAAGGTTTTATCTCACAGGGCGTTTATCAAAACATTGTAGAAATATGGTTTAGATCAAAGAGGTCTTAGGTTAAAGCAGATGTGAGTGGCAGGAAAACAAATTTAAAAGTCTGTTCTAAATAACTTAAAAATAAGGGAGTAAGTAAAATGCAGTAAGCAGTGTTGGTGGTAGTATGGTCTTACTAGTTGTATTAATGAAAGACTTACAGGAGAGAATATATATTATGTCCATTAAACGTAGTAATTCTACCAAGTTGATGACGAATTTGGAAAACAGAGATTTATAAAAATAATGGTGTTGTTAGTGCAAGAGAATCTACTCGAAGAAAAATAAATTGAGTGAGTACAGCATCAGTAAAAACCAGTTTTCCAGAAGTGATGCAAAAAATGATCACATGTCATATAAGGGTAAGCAAGATACCGGAAATTATGAATCGCCGTCTAGAAAGTAGGAACCCTTATACTCAGCACAGATCACCCAACCCCTCCCCCACCAGCAAGCCTTCTGAAAATTACACATCAGAAAGCACTCTAATTGGAAGGAAGGAAACATGATGGAAAGCATTCATTTTACTAGGTGTTCAATTTTAGCTTGATGATTTACTGGGAGGCTGGAAAACTGGGAGAGGGCTCTGAAAAGAGAAATAATAAGGAATAGGAAATGGGTTGATAAAGAAAGGGAATTTCGCTTGGAACAAAGTATAAAGTGGAACTAAATGGGTGAAACTAAATGAATATGTAAAATGATACGGCACTGATGTTTATCACCTCTTCCTGGTCTCTTCTGAGGATCAGTCAGTGTGGTTTTAGAAGTAGCAGAAATGTTCTAGTCCTGTGAAAAATGCGTTTGTATTTTGATGGGGATCGCACTGAATCTGTAGATTGCCTTGGATAGTATGGTCATTTTAGCAATATTGATTCTTGCATTCCAAGAACACGGTATATCTTTGCATCTGTTCCTGTCATCTTCAATTTCTTTCATCAGCATCTTATAGTTTTTGGAGTACAGGGCTTTTGCCTCCTTAGGTAGGTTTATTCCCAGGTATTTTATTATTTTTGAAGTGATGGTAGATGGGATTGTTTCCTTAATTTCTCTTTTTGATATTTCATTGTTAGTGTATAGAAATGCAACAGATTTCTGCGTATTAATTTTGTATCCTGCAACTTTACCAAATTCATGGATGAGCTCTAGTAGTTTTCTGGTGGCAACTTGAGGATTTTCTATGTATAGTATTTTGTCATCTGCAAACAGTGATAGTTTTACTTCTTCCTTTCCAATTTGGATTCATTTTATATCTTTTTCTTCTCTGGTTGCTGTGGCTAGGACTTGTAATAATAATAATATGTTGAATAAAAGTTGCAAGAGTGGACATCCTTGTCTTGTTGTTCCTGATGGTAGAGGAAAGGCTTTCAGCTTTTCACTGTTGAGTGTGATGTTAGCTGTGGTTTGTCATGTATGGCCTTGTATAATTTGAAGGTATTAAATGTGGAGAATAAGGTAAGCAAGAGAAGCATCACGTCTGTCCCACTGGACCACGTCAGTCAGATTCTTACAGGGAAATACCCATCCCACAGGGCTATTGCTGACATTCTGGCGTAGTCTTTGAGACATTTTGAGAGATTAGGAAATTTTGTGAATATGTTTGTTATAATAATATACCAGTTATAGAACACGTCGTTGAATTTCTTTTCTCTTAAAGCACCCACTTTAATAATTTGTGCTCAGCATGTTTAAATAAGGTCTCCCCCGCTACCCCCGGAGTTGTGGAAAGGAGTTTAAGCCAAGAGGAGTGTGATAAGACTCTTAGAATATAACATGGACTGTATGAATTGCAGCTATTTTTTGTTTAAAGGCTACAGGAACACACCCTGAAAAATTTAAGAAGTTATAACTAAAATCTTTGGACACAAGAACACCGTACTTTCAAACCGTAGATATTCAAGTCAAAACTTCACTCAATAGGTACATGAGTTTGTGAAAGTAATCTTTTCAGTCATAGAAACCTACTTATAATAACAGCAGTGATAATAATAGCATGGTAATAATAATAAATGACATTTATTGAGCTCTTAGTTTATACCAAAGACTGTTGTAGACATTTCACATGGATTACTTCATTTCCTCTTCACAATAATTAGATCCTCTTACTCTCATGATCATTTTAAAATTAGCAACAAGGGTATGGAAGTAGAGCCAGATCAGGCAGTCTTCCACAGTTTGTGTGCCTGTTCTGTGGTCTGACTGTAGATCCATCCCATTTCGTTGGTCTGACACAGAATACACTTAGGTACACATTATCAAATGACTTTCAATTCAGTTCTACAATTAATAATCGGCAATTCCTATTATCTATGACCAGAATAGTAACATGGAGCATGACACACAATGAGAGTAACATATGTAGAATTTTCCGCTAACATTCTGTAATAAAGACAGTGCTTTCAGTAGACATGATTTACTGCAGATCCCCCTATGGAAATGCCTTTAAAATATAGTCTGCAAGTATTTTAAATTGGTGCTGTATTATGGTGTTAGTGTTTTTTAATCTGTGTATTTAATTATATAAATCGATTTCCTGAAAGTACAGATTTGATTTTTAAACACAATGGTAAATTAAGCATTCTACAAATTTTCTTGAGTTTCAGAAGACTATTTTTTTTTCTTTTGCTAAAATGAGATTTCAGGACATTGTGCCGCTTTAAACTCCCATGATTTACTAAATGGAATACTGTTTAGTATTACAAATATTTATAATTTAGTATTAAGTATTAGTATTTAGTTCAGTATGTGATAGTCAACACTTTTTAGAAAAGCTCTTTTTTAAGAGTTCCTTGATATAAAATCGTTATTATTGGAAATCGGTACTTGTCTAATATGCCGTAAAATTAACTACTAGCTCAATTGCTCACGTCCTAAGAGAATTAGGAATGGAAACTCTCTAGAAGGAAACCCACCAGGTTGGTGATGGTTGTTTCCACCGATATGAGCCCACCATGAGGGTGATGAGGGGAGGTGACAGCGATATTATGCTTTGTTTTGTTTTTAATAAGAATGCATTCCTGTATTCCATGTGCATTTAAAAGCTAATTTTAAAGTGATATATTCTTTTTATTTGTAAAGATGATCATGACTGGAAGAGATAAAGCTATTTCATCCTACAAAATCAGTGCGGTAAGAAAAGTGGTTAGTTTAGGGTCCCAGTTTTTGAATATGTGGCCAGTGTCTACTAAAGGCATGATTGAGTGATGTATGGCTTTTTAGATCTGGAGAGGACCTTAGAAATCAATCATTTTTGGCCCTTTAGTCTCTGTCATTTCATTAATTAGCTTAGACGTGTGACTTGGTACCTAACAATCAGGAGACAAGGTAGATTTGAAGTGAACAGAGGCCCTCTGGGGAGAACCACCCTGACAAATGCACTGCAGACGCACTGTTTGCTGGGGATGCCCGGTGGAGATTTTCACGGTTGGGTCTGTGTCACAGACTCAGGGCAGTGGGGACAGGTCAGGGTTCTGCAGGGCAGGCCCACAGAGAGGCTGCTCATCAACACGGCCCCAAGCACTGGAGCCTAGCGCCCTGGAGTCATGAGCCACGTGGATTCACATAGCGAATTTCTCTTGTGTATCAAATCGACAGATTGGGTTCTGTCTTTAGTTCTTTTACTAAAAACCCTGATTGATGGCTAAAGTTTTTGTTTCTACTTTATCCACCTATGCGATATTCTTCTCATTGGAAGAAGCTATTAGACTTTTCCCCGTCTCATCTTTTCCATAAAAGTATATATTAAAGATTAATTCACAGATGAACTAGCTTAAATGTCCTGTACAGCACTTGTGAAACAGGTGTTAACTTTTGTAAAATGGGCGCAATTCAGGTCTTCTGGGTAGCGTTTTGGAGTTTATAGGAAAACATAGAATCCAAGAAGTTTTAGTTTCTCTGTTGGTCATATAATTTATCTCGATAAAAGTCTTTGGGCAAGAAAACAGAGACTTGAGATTGAAAACTCTATTTCCAAAATGAGAATGTAGGAAGTGTTGAAAGAAATTGAGAACAAATGTACCTAAATTCACAAATGCTTTTATTTTATAAGCAAAAAACAACATAACCCCCCCCAAAACCCTTAAGCCCCAAGTAATTAGTGTTTTTCACACAGTTGAGTGAAATTCAAGGCCTTCTGGTGCTTTTGATCCAATACTCTGTCCATTTCGCATGATTCAGCCGCCATGACAATGCCCATGGTCATCTCTGAGTGGCTACTGCTATGTTCTCTGAGGGCAAATTGGGGAGATCAGGCTCAGACCTCCTGCATTTGCTTTCACTGCCTCTGCCCCAGCTCTTGAGAATCCAGCCTCCTGGGAAAGTTCATGCCCCTTCTGTCTCCAGGCTCCACTCTCAGGAGTGGAGCAGTAACAGTGTGCCTAGTCAAGTCGCAGTGTGTTTCTAAGGTATGTCCACCTAAAACGTCGAATAATTCCCAAATCTCTCATATTAATTTCAGAATCTCTCTGTCTGGTCATTATTACCCAAAAGCCTTTTCCCAAATGGGAAAAAATGCATTATCATTCAACCTTCAGCCCAATGTTTCTGAATTACTGAAGAAACTTGATTTTCTAATTCCTTGTCCATTTTATAAGAAAGCATCCTTTCTATTGATTCATTCATTGAACAAATCTGTACTGAAAGGATCTATTACGAGCCTGGCAATGTTCTAGGCTATAGAGATATATGTGTAAACAGAACGGATTTTGTTTGCAACATTTCTGTCCTTGTGGGGCTCACATTTTATTAGAGAAGACAACATGCCTACAAAATAAGCACATTATATGGCAAGTTAGATGGCGGGAATGCTGGGGGAAATATCGAGCAAGGTCGGGAGGCTGGATTCTGGGGCTTGGGTGGGATCACAATTCCAAATGCATCAGAAAATCATCATCAGGAAGGTGACCGTTGAGCAAAGATCTGAAGAGGAGTGTGGATGTGGAGGCTGTATTGAGATCTTCATGGAGGAGGGAATAACATTGTTCAGTTGTACGGAGCGCAGAGTGACTCAGGAAATGTACAAGGATGGCTGGGTCCTTTGAAGGGCCCACTTGAGGTTGACTTGTGGGTATACATTTAAGATCAGACAAACCAGAATGCTTGTGATTGTGTGTGTGTGTGTGTGTGTGTGTGTGTGTGTGTGTATCCACATTCAGTTACACGAGGGCAAGCATTCAAGAAGTAGGCAGAAAGTTGTATTTAGCAAGAATTGTGGGTATAATGAGGCTAGAGAGGATCCAAAAATTGAGAATGTGATTCTACTGATTGCCCGTAACATTTATACTGGGTTCAGGGGGAAGACCAGCTTATTATGGGCATGAAGACAGAAGATGGGAGAATCAACTGATTGTATGTACTGGTCAAGTCAGAGGATTCCTGGAAGCTTTCTTAGCGCTCCTAGTAACCTCAGTGACATTTACTGAGTACTTGATGTATCTGGACACGTGGACACAGTGCAGACTGCTACAGATAGATTATCCCTTTAAAGGTTCACGGACCTCCGGGGTAGATGCCATCCTGTAATCAACCTCATTTTGCAGATGATAAAATTGAAAGTGGGAGTGGACCTCTCTAACTCTCCAGATCAGTCACGTTAAGATAAGGTGATATGTATGAAACCTGTAAACCTCTATGCAAATATAACTGTTATTCAGTGGATAGGGGCCTGGAACGTATGTAACATGTAGTTTAATTAATGGCCAAAGTTAGCCGTAGTGACAAGTCTTCTTTGTCTTCAACCACAAGGCCGAAAATATCCTATGAATTCAGGGAGGTGTTTTATTTCCATGCTTAGTAATCTGATTTTCATACACATTCAAAGAGCACTGTGTGAATACAAGAAAAATCAAGCTATTAGGATAGCATATTTTAATCTCTGGGAACCTACTGCTTTTCTTTAAAAGATAATAGATCTTGATTGATACCGTATTTCATGGAGTTTAAGACACAAACTGGCTTGTGAGTAAGATTTCAGTATACTTATGTTCAATTTCCGAAACAAGAGAGCATGATGTATTTTCCATATAAGTGTGAAATGGTAGAATATGTATTTATCGGTGAGAACAGAAAACAGTACAGTAATCAAAGACCAACGTGACTTAGTCGTTTCTCTAGATAAGACTCTGAAAGGAGGAAATTAACCCTCATCAACCGGGTTCATAAAATTAAATTATAAGCTGATAAAGAACTGACTCCGCCTCAGATGTCCTTTCCAACTGTCATTCATAATCTGTCTGTTCAACTTAAGAAGAATGACTCAGCACTCCAAGTGCTGTGCACCTCACTGAGAAGAGCCATTACCAGGAGTGAATCATTTTAAGTGTTGCCCCTGGGATGGGAAGCCCTTGGACTCCTGGTGTCCCAGTTGTCAGGTCTGTGGATATAGTAAGCAGAGCTGCACTTCCTAAATAGTTATTTTCTCCCATCTTCCCTGCTTTTGTTACCGAACTCAGGTTCAGCTGCTCGCTGCTCAAAAGCCAGTCATTGGAGAGGCAAGTGTCAGTAGA